>NC_088381.1:69013333-70439166 GCF_037993035.2 Macaca fascicularis
CTCTCGGCCCTCCCCTGCTAGGCAGGACCTCCCTTGTTAGTCCTTGGCCACGCACTAAATGAGGGGGTTGGGGACTAGGGCTGGGGGATCAGCTGGCCTGAAAACCCCCGTGTGCCCCGCGGCACACCTCGCTGACTGCCCGGACTGCCTTGTGCTGTCCTGAACTGGTCACTTACCCTCTCTGTTCCCAGAAAGCTGTAACTGATTTCCAGCTCTGCAATTTTGGGACCCTAGACTTAGAGACCTGGGGCTATGAATGATGCAGAAGCAGATAGGAAAGATAGGAGTCATCTGCCTGCTTCTGGAGTCTCAGTCCGTTTTTTCCCATACCCAGAACCTCAGCCTGGGATACTCCAGGAAGTCACAGGCCCTTCCTCTCAGCTCCAACCACCTAACATCAATTCCACCCCACCTCTCCTCCCCTGGCTCTAACCTGCACCTTGAGGTTCCTGAACACTTATCTACCCTGTCACAGTGGACAGAAAATGGGTCACACTGACAGAAGTAACCCAAACGTCACTGGCATATGCCACCCACTAAATCACCCAGGACTCCCAGGCCCCTGCAAAGAATCCTGTTCCTACCAGGTGTCTAGAGGGCTCATGAACAATCCCAGTACTGCTGAAAGGTAAGCTGCCTCCACCACACCAGCCATGTTCAACCTCACTATTCCGTGGCACAAAGTGAAACACGCTTCACCAGATCCATTTTCCCCGGGTGGAAGGATCCCCAGCCCGAGCTGCTTGACTTCCACAAGACTCAGACTTGTAGCTGAATGTCTGCTTCAGTTCTTACTCCAGGACTCGGGCATGAGGTCAGTGGGGCTGGGAAAGGAGATAAACCAAAGGACCTAGGCCCAGCCTCCCTATGCCTGTGACTGGCACAGATTTGTGGGTTATAGGTCAATCCATTCCCAGGAGACTCCTTAGTCTTCATGGCCCCCCTCACCAGTTCATTAGAGGCGTGCAGATGCTGGGTCCCTCACAGCTTTGCCTGTCTAAAATCCAAACCTACTCTGCTTCCACACCTCTTCTACTAAACCTGAGCCTCTATACGGCCAGTTCTCCCTCCTGGCTTGATCTCCGTCTCCACCCAGGGGTCAGTCATTCAAAGACTGTGCCACCTGCACCCAGTTCTTTGTCTTCCTTCCCTTGCCTTCCCCCATTGAATCATGCTTGAGACAGCCACAAGTGGGAGAGCTCCACACCTTGAGGTCTGAATCCCAGCTCTGCCATCAATTAGACCTTGAGTTCCTGACTTCTCTCCCAGCCACTGTACTCCACTCTAAATCTAGGATCTAAATGGTAGCATCTACCTCAGAGAGTAAATGGGCTCACTGATGTCAAATGTCAAACAACCGAGCCCCTGAGCCTTAGCCGCCTTCTCCCGGGTCCATTTAACATCACTTTTCTCCAGTCCTGCCCCCCGGACTGATGAAAACTGGTGGAAGAAATGAAATTACCATGGGGATTAACAGCCCTACAAATCTATGGCATCTGACTTCATGTTCTTTCCTCAAACTTTCAAAATTTTGTATAATATGATATTTAAATTTCATTATTTTTAAATTGTACATTTTATAATTATACACATGAATACATACTGGAAAAATAGTTTTTAAAAAATCCGAATTAAGCAGAAGTATATAAAGTCTACAGAGGCAAAGGAAAGTCTCTGTTCCTTCCCCACTCCCTTCCTTCCGTAGAGGTAACTATTGTTAACAGTTTGGACTATGTGCTTTCAGACCTGTTTCTACATAAAATGTATTACACACACACACACACACACACACACACACACACACTTGCACATGCACGGCTATTACAATATTACAGCTACAGTGAACACCCTTAAATGTAACTTTTTTCGGTAGGATGAACTCCTAAAAGTGAAATTGCTTGATCTAAAGGTATTTTATCCCCTTCACCCCCTCAGCTCCAGAAGGGATGAGGGAAAATGAAAGAGAGAAAGGCCACCAGAAGCTGAGAGACTAAAAAGGAGAACTCCCTGGATCCCCTCTCTGCCCCTAGAAAAGGGGAATCCACCCATCACCAGATACAAGGCCTTTCGGTCATCTCCAGATTCATGGGCTCCCTTATCTTTATTTTCTCTTGGTACTTCCAAGCCTTTAGTAAAGGGTTCTTGAATGTTCCAGCCTTTTTTAGATAAGGGAGGGACCAAGTGACCACCCTTAAGGGAAAACTGTAAGGAGGGAGCAGCACCTCTGGGGCCAGAATAGTAAAGGAGTAAAACCCCAGGAGGACCCTCGCTCTACCTCCAGAGTTCAGGTGTGCACCTGCATCCATCTCCCTCCAAACCTTGGTTTTTGTAGTTCATCTGGAGCCCTGGATTAATACCTTAGTATAGACTCCCTTTCTCAAAATGACCTTATTAACTGCCACAGTCTCAGACTTATCTTCCAACAAAGGGCTCTGTCCCCAATGCTCACCCCACACGCCCTCTCCTCTTGACTCCACCCCTGCTTCCCACCAGGCAAGGGAGTCAAATCCTCTCCCACTTAATGGATAAAGTCCAAGATTATCAACACTGCTATATTTTTAAATGTCAGAAACCCAACTTCACTGAGCTTAGCAAAGGTAGGTACTTAGGGGCTTAGGGGTTCACCTACCCAAATACAGGAAGGTCAAGATGAACTCAGCAACACGGACCCAGATGCCACTAGCACTCTCACAGTCCCGACAGCTTGACCTTCCTGATGAGGTTTTCTGTGATGATGAAACCAAAGCCTTTGGGATTCCCCGCCCTCCACCTTCACAGCCCCGTGACTACACTGTTGGTTTCCACGACAGCAAGAAGTTTCTTGTCCAGAGTTCTTAATAGGTAGTATTCTGGGGGGTGTCTGTTCTTACCCTAAGGGCTGGCTTCATGAGTGTGAAACCTCTGCAGTCACAGGCCCTGAGTCTACAAGGGTCTCACTCTTAGTTTAATGCTCTGATGTCACCATCTTGACTTTTTTTTTAGACAGAGTCGCACTCTGTGGCCCATGCTGGAGTGCAGTGGTGTGATCTTGGCTCTCTGCAACCTCTGCCTCCCATGTTCAAGTGATTCTCCCGCCTCAGCCTCCTGAGTAGCTGGGATAACAGGCATGTGCACCACCACGCCCGGCTAATTTTTGTATTTTTAGTAGAGATGGGCTATCACCATGCTGGTCAGGCTGGTCTTGAACTCCTGACCTCAGGTGATCCACCCGCCTCAGCCTCCCAAAGTGCTGGGATTACAGGCGTGAGCCACCGTGCCCAACCGAATTTTTTTTTAAATAGACATGAGGTCTCACTATGTTGTCCAGGCTGGTCTCAAACTCCTGGCCTCAAGCAATCCTCCTGCCTCAGCCTCCCAAAGTGCAGGGATTATAGGCATGAGCCATGGCGCCCTGCCTGAAATTATTAATCATTATTGAACAAAGGGCCCCCACACACTTCATTTTGCAATGGGCCCCACAGATTATTCAGCTAGTCGTGCTCATCTCTGTCCCCCTTAAAAGCGCACCATTTAGGTGCACATAGAGGAGAGAAGCAGTGGAGTGTGTGGGAGTAATGTGGTGGCTCTGGAGAAATTCGCAGGGTCTGCTCAAGCAAGCCATGTGGTTATCTATTATAATAACAAGAGTCTTCTCCCCTCTGTGCCCTGGGCCGACTCAGCCCTTTGTCTCACTCAGCGGGTCCCAGCGGGTAGGCCAGGCCTCAGAGACTATCTCTTCAGGAAACAGGCTGCCCAGGGGCCCAGGGACATGCTGAGGTCCCACAGCTAGATGGGCACAGCCAGGACACCGGAGGTCCTCCAGCTTTTGGCCTTTCTCTGGGGGTCTTCATCCCAATCTATCCAGCCTCCCAACTGCCCAGCCTGTGACTTTCAGCCAAATTCCAAAACAGCACTTGGCTAATGGCGGCTGGGATCCCTGCTGGCCACACCACTTTAGTGGGGGAGCAGGGGAGAAGCCCAGGGTCTCCTGGCCTGGAGGAGGGGAACAGTGTGTCAGGACAGCCCCAGATGGGACCCATGACAGTGATGACACTTGCCAGCCTGATGCTGCTAGACTCCCTGCCAGGCACTTCACATGTGTTAGCTCATTTAACTCTCAACAGCTCTGTGAAGTGGTTACTATTACCTTTGCTGCTCCTCCATAACTCTCAGTTCATTTTACAGATAAAGACATAGGTTGTTTTGTTTTGTTTTGTTTTTAGAACCAGGGCTGATGTCCTTAATAAAACACAAAACTCATTCTTTTCAAAGACTCTTAAAAATACAAGGATGCTTCTTTAGTAAATGAAGGGCATTTCTTTCCAGCTGAGAGCCTTCAAGATACTTAATAATGAAGCACGAAAACACTCCTCAGGGCTGGGACTCAGCAGGTGTATTTTTGAATATCCTAAGAGCAAGAAACACTTTACTGGAACATAACTAACGGAACTGGAAATAAAACGAGGGGCAACAACCATCGCTGCTATTATCTAATGTTGTCAAGATGTTCTGAGAAGTGCAATGAGACATGACTTAGAAACTGGAATGCAGATGTTGGGACCAGAGATAACATTCATCATTAGTTGCAGGTGACATGACTTTATGTCAAAGATGCTTGGCAATCAACTCAAAAGTCATTAAGACAAAAGAGTTCTCTAAAGTGGCCAGATTCGAAGTAAAAAAGTTTATGTCACTGCTACTGTATTCTAGAAATACTCAATTGGGAAATAAAATTTTTTAAAAAATCACAGTAAGTGCTGAGTACTATGTTGGCCCTCATATGGAACCTAAATCACCCAGGCCTCATCTGGGATTACTGGAGTGGTCAGAACCTACATTTTTCTGGCTCTTCCTCTATCTTCTAATACAGGCCTCCAGCCTCCAACAAGGTGTCACCCTGTTATATCTGGGGGTGTCTAAGGGGAGGTAGTGAGATCACCCCATCACTATCCCTACCCTGATGCCCAGTACCATGTAAATGGCTGGGCCCACTGACTCCTCGTATGGGAAGGCTGAGGGCCTGGAAGTTCCTCTGGGTTTCAGGCCTCAATGGGGAAACAGCACACGTCCAGGGGACTGAGTCTTGGTTTGTCCAAGACCTCCCTCACAACCCGCCACTCCCCAACACACCCAGCATTCCACACTGTCTCCTGCATCCTAAAGCTACACCATTTGTGCCCTGTGGCTGACAGAGTATCTGGACAAGGAGCCCGAGACTTTCTCTTGAGGACTCAGACTAACTCCTGCACCAGGGTAGGACAGAGAGATACCTGAGCCCTACTGGCTTCCCCATTCTCCTCTCTCACACAAGACGTGCTTCTTCCCCTGCCTTTCACAAGCCCACCATAGCTTTGGCTAAAGCTGGAGGTTGCACAGAATCATCCCCATCTACACCTTCCCAAACCCCCGCAAGGTTGGCATTAGCATCGTTACTTGACTGGAGAGGAAATGGAGACAGAGAGGTTAAGTAATTTGTCCTTGGTCATGCAGCAGATGGCAAAGTCAGATTGCCAACCGTGGCCTGCCTGACACCAAAGCCCAGAATGTCTCCACTGTGCAAGAGCTCCCATGAAAATAAGCTTTGGCAATAAGTTAAATATGGGAAACTGAGGAGCCAAACATCACTGATGCTTGAGAAGCAGAAAACGAAATACGATCTACCCCAGAGCAACTGAGGGCTGCTTCATTCCCAGGATAAATGTGAGGCAAAATGCAAAGCGGCACATTGGTTACCAAAAGTATTTGAGGCTTTTTAAATGTCAGCCGCAATGATCGTGAATCACTCTTTTTAAAGTTCTTAATCCAAAGTGACCCTCCTTTTCTCCCTGGCTCCCCTCCTGATTCAAGTCCCCTCTGCTGGCCTGAATCATCCACTCCAAGTTCTGGTACGCAGGCCTGCCAAGTCCCATAGGAAAATTGTCATTCTCTTGTCAGGGGAGATGTGTCCTGTGTAAGTGTCCCCAAGCCTGCTTGAAGAGAAGATTCTGGAGGGGAAGATTCTGACCTTAATGGCAGTGCAGCTGGAAAAGTCAAGGCGGTAGGCTGGGCCTAGTCACACCCAGGGTCCCAGATGAATCCTTTAAAATGTGTACTCTTTATTGAGCGCCTTTTTCATCACTGAGAATATAGTGATGACAAAATAGCCCCTGACTTCACGGAGCTCATAATCTGTTGCGGGAAGCAGATATCATGCAACTGCACGAGCATATAATTACAAGATAATGAGTGCTGTAATGTACAGGAAGCTGTGAGTGTGTATCACAGTAGGGACTGACTTAATCTTGGAGGGGGAGAGTGGGCACCAAGAGCACCTCCCTGGACTGAGTGAGACATGAGTGGATCACTGTCTCCATGCTCAGCACCCACTGGTCCTTCTTAGAACTGTATCTGATTTTCTTCAACTCAAGTTATGGCCATGGCAATTGGCTTAGAGATGGGCACATGAGCCAATCTAGAGTTAATGGGTGTTGATGTCAATGGTTAAGCCCCTGATAGAGACATACCTAAAGTCAGAACTATGTTTGGACTTTTAATTTCTGCTTTTGCTTATCATTTTGGGTCTGGTTTTTAGCCTCTTACAACCAAAAATATCCCACCTGGACTAGGGGGATAAGTCTGAAGTAATGAGATTAAAAAATATGGGAAAGAACATTCCAGGCAGAGGTAAAAAGAAAGTACAAAGGCCTTGAAATGGGAGGAAGGAGCAGGGCATATTCAGGAACTGAAAGAGGGCCAGGATGGCTAAGAACAGAAAACAAGGGGCTTAAGTGGAAAAATGAGGTGGAAGAGGGCACTTGCACATGGGGCATTTGCCATTTCACATTTTCTCAGTTGGGAATATAGAAACACAGCTACCAATGTAGCTCCTTGGAAATTGGAGAATGTCTTGGAAGTCCAAAGGAGTCTTAGTAAAAGACCTGTGAAAGCCCTGGCTACCCCTAGAAGGGTACAGTGGGACCCTGATGCAAGGGGGCCTAGGAGCTTGTTGCAAAGGCCGTGGCTAGAAGTATTGAGATTATTGTGATGGTGATGATGATGAAGATGGTAATGAACACAATTGCAGCTGACATTTGTTTAGCCCCTTCTAAGATGCTGGACACTGCTAAAGTCCTTTATAATGATTTTCTTCTTGAGCCTTTACAACAATACTCTGAAATGGGTATATCATCATTCCTATTTTATAGATGAGTAAACTAAGGCTCACACCAGGGAGGTGACTTGCCCAAGATCACAGGGTAAAGACCCAAACCCAGGCCTCTCTGAGTCTGAAATTTATGCTGTTGATCATCATCTTACATGTTTCTGTTCCACATGTGATCTGTTGGGGCCTCAATCCATTCCTTTCCATCCCCGTCCTCCAACCAGTTGGTTTTTAATTGGGTCTGGCCAGTGGAAGTACTGAAGAGATGAGAAGGCTGGAGGAAGGGAAAAAGCCATTCTGGCTCTGCAGTGTCAGTGGCTCTGGCTGGATTAGGGGCTGGATTACTGTGTAGGGTAGGGGCAGCCCCTCTAGCAGCTCAACAATGACATGTATGAGAGCCTGGAATATAGCAGCTTGCTAATCCCTGGAAAACATCCATGTCTTAGTCCATTTTTATTGCTGTAAAAGAATACCTGAAGCTGGGTAATTTGCAAAGAAAAGAGGGCTGGGTGTGGTGGCTCATGCCTGTAATCCCAGCACTTTGGGAAGCTGAGGCAGGATGATCGTTTGAGCCCAGAAGTTCGAGACCAGCCTGGGCAACATGATGAAACCCTGTCTCTATAAAAATACAAAAATTAGCCAGGTATGGAGGCATGTGCCTGGCGTACCAACTACATGAGGGGCTGAAGTGGGAGGATCACTTGAGCCTGGGAGGTGGAGGTTGTAGTGAGCTGAGATCGTGCCAGTATACTCCAGCCTGGGTGACAGAGTAAGACCCTGTTGAAAAGAAGAGAAGGGAAGAGAAGAGAAGAGAAGAGAAGAGAAGAGAAGAGAAGAGAAGAGAAGAGAAGAGAAGAGAAGAGAAGAGAAGAGAAGAGAAGAGAAAAGAGGAGAGGAGGGGGAGGGGAGGGCAGGGGAGGGGAGGGGAGAGGAGAGGAACAAGGGAGGGAAGAGGAGGGGTAGGGTCTATTTGACATACATTCTGCAGGCTGTACAAAAAGCATGGCACCAGTGTCTGGTTCTGGTGAGGACCACAGGCTGCTTCCCCTCATGGTGGAAGGGGAAGGAGAACCAGTGTGTGTAGATCACATGGCGAGAGAGGGAGTAAGAGAGATGGGGAGGGGCCAGGCTCTTTTTAACCAGCTCTTGTGAGAACACTCTAATAAAGCAAGAACTTGCTCATTGAGGATGAGGATGGCACCAACACGTTCATGAGGGATCTTTCCCTGTGACTAAAACACCTCCCTTTCAGCCCTACCTCCAACACTGGGGATCAAATTTCAACATGAGGTTTGAGGGGACAAACATTCAGACTATAGCACCCCTTATCATATTTTTGTTTTCTAGCCCTTTCAACAGCTTTGTAACCAATCCTCATTAAAACTTGAAATATCTCTGTGGTTTCCATTTTCCTGGCTGGCCACTGACTGATACAATCTCATTGACGGGGTGCCTGATAGGGGTTGCTACTCTTATTCGCAGATGGTATCACTGCCAGCTGCTGCCAGAATAGTTTGCTGAGATCAACAAACAGCAGATAAGGCAGTGATGGCATTTGAACCTGCAGCCGGCCTGGAGAGCACTTGCCCACTGTGCCCTTGAACTTCTCATTGGCATTCCACTGGGGCTGGAGGCATAACAGACGTCAAGGGCTTGAGTCAGCTCAGAAAATTACATCTCAGACTGGCCATGGACTTAAGGCGATTTTATATATTTTTTGTTTTGTTTTGTTTTGTTTTTGTAGATATGAGGTCTCGCCATGTTGCCCAGGCTGGTCTAAAACTCCTGGGCTCAAGCAATCCTCCTGCCTCTGCCTCCCAAAGTGTTGGGATTATAGATGTGAGCCATTGTGCCTGACCCTTAAGATGATTTTAGAAAGAAAAGTTTTCATGGAGAATCAGATTCTTAGTTCCAGGCTCGAGTTGCTCTAGGCCATAAGCAAAAGGTTGTGATGATATAGCTTGTCCAAAAGTAAGAACCAAATTTACCCCCGACTGACACCAAGTCCTGTGGGACTTGACTGGAGGAGATCTCTCTCAAGCTCAGGTCACCATCTGTGAGGAGAGGAGCTGAGCCATAAAAGACACAGTTTGTTTTCTGTCCAGCCAACATCCATTCCCCCTCACCTACTTCCCACTTTTCTTCCTGTCCTGTATAGACCCTTCCCATGCACAAGGGGTCAAGGTTGATTGGTTTCAACCAACTGTGGTCACTCCTTTCCCCATGTGAGAGATTGGTTAGTCACGGGCATGTGACACAACCATGACCAATGAGATGTATGGGGTGGTCTTGGGGGATAGTGTGAAGAGGGGCTTCTGAGAAAGTTTCTTTCCTTCTAAAAAAGAGACACGAGAAAGATACCTAACCATTTTCTGCTTCTGGAATGACTGGGCGAGAAAGCAATACCTGGAGCTGTTTCAGCTATCTGGCCACCATGAGCGGAGCTGCCACCACCTGGGGATGGCAGAATGGAAAGATGGAAAGAACCTGCATCCCTGTCCCAAGTGTAATCACAGAGCTGCTGAAATTAACCAACTCTAGAACCACCCAACATTTGAACTCTTTGCTATGTGGTGTAATACAGCTTTGTTGTTTAAGCTATTTCTAGTTAGGTTCTCTGTTACTTGCAGCCAGAAGCATTGTACTTTACATATTAGGCCATTAGTCAAATCCCTCTGTCTTTTTTACATGTAACATTTTGTGATTCAATTTCTTCTCTTTTCAAAGAAAGAAATTAAGGTTCGACAAGAGCGGAATAGTTGAAGACTATGCCATACATGTGTGGCAGAGCCAGGACCCCTGGGTTCCCACATTCTCTCCCACTATACCCCTTTGCCCAAGCCCTTTATATAGCGATGGAGATTATTGCTAAATAGTTATTGTTTCTAAGAAATGCTTCAGTGTCTCACTCACCTATAGCTTCTCACAGATGCAAAGGATTACAGTATTGGATAAAGATGACCCTGGATCATTTCCTGTAGCCTGTCCCTCTGCATGTTATGCTTGGGACCCTGCAGTCTGCCCCCTGCATGTGTGCTCTTGGGACCCAGCAAATTACAGAAGTTTGAGTGGGGGGCAGGGTGCTCTCTTTCCCAGCACATAATTACCAGGCTTGGCAGCAGTGGTGCTGCCAGCATCTGTGGACCACCCAGCCACTGTGCTCCCAGCTGCAGCTGATCCAGAAGATCAGAAGGGGCTGAGTTCACACATGCTTCTCCTCCTTCTGCAGTGTGAAGGCTTGCCAGGGCCCACATGAAGGTGATGGAGGACTCAGTGAATCCTGATTTTCTGGCCTATCTTTGGTAGGCGACCTGACTTGTATAAATTCAGTGCTCTCCTGGCCCACGGTGGCAACCTCAGCAATTCTCCTGGTTGCTAGGAATCTCTGCTGGAACTAGTCCAATACCAAAGTTAAGCAGGGAATCTGAGAAAGGAGAAGGATTCTGTCCTTCACAGAGACTAAGCCACAGAGCCAGCTGTAGAAGCTGGCAGAACCAGAGTCATATCATTACTATACAAGCATTTTTCTTTTTCTTTTTAACTAACCATGACTATTTGTGTGTATAAAAGCCACGTTTTCTTTCCCTTCACAGTGCCTGTTCTTGGATCCTAGAAGACCAGGTCAGGTTTTTGAGGTTCAAAGTGAATGTCCCAGAGGGTGCCCCAGCTCAGGAGCCTCCTTTCCCTCTCCCCTTAACTGGGCTGATGGGCTGGGCTTACTCTCTGGGATCAGTTAGGGTCTTCGGTTGTAAGTCACACAATCTGACTCTGCCTACCTTAACCAAGAAAAAGAACTTTTGGGATAAGATATCAGAATGTTCTCAGTTACAAGTAACATCATAACAGCAGGACTTCTTACATCACTTAACAAGAAGTCAGGCAACAGATCGTTCTCCAGATTGGTTCCGCAGCTCAATTAGGTCATTGTGGTAGCAGCCTCCAAGATGGCACCAATGCTGCCCACCTCCTGGTAGCAGTGCCTCCCATGTTAGAAAGGGTTGGCCTGTGTAACCAATAGGAGACTGCAGAAGTGACAGCATGTGAGTTTCAAGGCTAGGCCATAAAAGACATTGTGGGTTCCACTTTGTTCTCTCCCTTGGGTCACTCATTCTGGAGGAAGCCAGCTGCCATGTTGTGAAGACACTCAAACAGCTCTAAGGAGAGGCCCATGTAGAGACGAGCTGAGACCTCTGCCAACAGCCTTGTGAGTGAGCCATCTTGGAAGTAGATCTTCCAGCACCAGTAAGGCCTTCAGATGACTGCAGCATGAGAGACCCTGAGCCAGAGCAACTAGCTAAGCCACACCAAACCAGGCATCAGACTGAGTTTTTGCATCCCACCCTCACAACACCCATGAAGCAAGCTTTATTATTACTCCATGCTGCAGAAGAGGAAACTAAGGATCAACCAGGAAGTGGCAGAGATGGGATAAAATAAGGCCTCTCTTCAAGGGTTAGATGGGCCAGATGGGTTCTAGCCAGATGGGTTTGGGAGAGATAGCCCAGCGCTGCTTACCTGTATAGGCTTCAGAAATCCCCTAAACTATGCCCCTTGTCCTGGGTGTCTTGGTCCCCATTGATTTCTCAAGTACAGGGCTCTGCTTGTATCCTCCATACCAACTAACAGTGGACCAGATAGGAAATCCTTACTCCAAGATTCACTAAATCTGAGCCCTTCTTTTGCCCCAGCCTCTGAAGTGGGTCTGTCTCTAACCCTGCCTGCATCTTCATTCCCTGGACTGGCAGTCTACCCTCAGACTCACCCACAAACCCAGACAGTTCCTGGGTTGCACAGGTGCACCTGAAGCCAGTATTTCCAGGAACAGCGACACTTTCTTAGAAACAACAGTCACCTGGGACATAATGCAACCTACGGAACCTGGGTCTCATAGGTTCCCTTTCCAAGGTGATGGCCCCCAGAGAGGTCCCCGAAGGAGCAAGTCCCATACAGGGCTGCTACCAGGGACAACGTCTGCTGCCAAGTCTCTCCTAGGGATTTAGGCTGATGCAACTTTTTCTAGGATTTAACTTTCTCTTTCTTTTTGGTCTCTAAGTTCACTATTATGTCTGTGTCTGAATGAATTTGTGCAGTTCATATGTAAATTGACAAACAGCTGGGAGGGGAGGGTCAGAGCATGACAGGGCATCAGGCCATCACTATCCCTTTAAGAACCAATGGCTTTCAAATTGCTTTTTAGGAAGGAAACCCTTTTGCTAAAGGAAGCAAGAGCAAGAACCACTCTGGCTGAAGCCTTTGGTGAGGTGGGGGTAGAAAGTTTACCATAATGTCAGCCACTCATCCCCCAAGGCAGCCCCTGAGCACCTGTGTGGAAAACATTTTAACTTTTCAGGACTAACACCTGCTCTCCAGTGTGCACAAGTAGCAACATAACAAAGCAGATCTCCAACACCCCAGCATCCTCCAAGGCTTTAGACCTGTTTCTCTATCTGTTAGGATTTGCTGCAGCTGCAGGTCATAGATAATCCAAAATAACAGAAGCTAAAATGACATAGAAGGGCCAGGCGTGGTGGCTCATGCCTATAATCCCAGCTACTTAGGAGGCTGAGGCAGGAGGATCACTTGAAACCAGCAGTTCAAGACTAACCTGGGCAACATAGCAAGACCCCCATCTCTTAAAAAACAAAAAACAAAACAAAACAAAACAAAACATAAAAAACTTAGCTGGGCATAGTGGCATGTTCCTGTAGTCCCAGCTACTCAGGAGGTTGAGACAGGTGGTGATATGGTTTGGCTGTGTCCCCACCCAAATCTCATCTTGAATTCCCACATGTTGTGGGAGGGACCTGGTGGGAGGTAATTGAATCATGGGGGCAGGTCTTTTCTGTGCTGTTCTCGTGATAGTGAATAAGACTCATGCGATCTGATGGTTTTAAAAAGGGGAGTTTCCCTGCACAAGCTCTCTTCTCTTGTCTGCTGCCATGTGAGATGTGCCTTTCACCTTCTGCCACGATTGTGAGGCCTCCCCAGCCATGTGAACTGTCAGTCCTTTAAACCTCTTTCTTTTGTAAATTGCCCAGTCTCAGGTATGTCTTTAACAGCAACATGAAAACAGACTAATTAGGTGGATTGCTTGAAACCAGGACCTCAAGACCAGCCTAGGCAACATAGCAAGACCCCAGGAAGATTGCTTGAGCCCAGAAGTTCCAGGCTGCAGTGACCTGTGATCATGCCATTGCACATACCAGCCTGAGTGACACAGCAAGACTTTGACTCTAAAGAAAAAATAAATAAATAAGGTGGGCATGGTGGCTCACACCTATAATCCCAGCACTTTGGGAGGCTGAGGCAGGCAGATCACTTGAAGTCAGGAGTTCAAGACCAGCCTGGCCAACATGGTGAAACTAAAAATACAAAAATTAGCTGGGCATGGTGGTGGGCATCTGTAATCCCAGCTACTCGGGAGGCTGAGGCAGGAGAATCGCTTCAACCCAGGAGGTGGAGGTTGCAGGAAGCCAAGATTGCACCACTGCACTTCAGCCTGGGTGACAGAGCAAGACTCTGTCTCAAAAATAAATGCATAAAATTACATTAAAAAACACCAATGACATAGAAGTTTTTTTTTCTTTGAGATCACTGACACCTAAAGGGATTAATCAGAAATCTAGGCTCAGGACCCCTCTCTATAGAAACAATTTGAGTAACCTAAAATCAATGTGCCTGCACCATTCCAGCAGTCTAATCTTTTTTCCCGCTGCCTCCCTCCAAATTAGCAACCTAATCTTGTAAGATCCTCAGTGTGACTTCCACCTTGGGGCTCCACAATGGCCTCTATCACACTTACATTCTAGCCAGAAGGAAAGAGAAAGGGATGGAGAATGTGACCAACTATCCTGGCTTGCCCAGGACTGAGAGATTTCCTAGGACTCTTAGTGCTAAAACCAGTAAAGTCTCAGGCAAACCAGGACAAGTTGGTCATCCTAGAAGAAGTGCATGGCCCCTCTCTTAGGTATACTTTGGAAGTTATATAGCATGTTGCTTTCATCTCATTGGCCAAAACTTAGTTATATGCCCCCATCTACTGCAAAGGAGGCCAGGATGTGTTGATTTTATTCTGGGTGGCCATATATCCAACTATACACTTATGAGAAAATAAGGGAAAATGGCTATTGGAATCAACAAGCAGTCTCCAGCCTAAATCCAGAGAGGAGACTTCCATATACTGCCCCCCAAAAAACTGCCATGCAGGTCTGTATTAGTCCATTCTCATGCAGGTAATTTGTAAATTACCTGAGACTGGGTAATTTATAAAGGAAAGAAGTTTAATTGACTCACAGTTCTGCAGGGCCAGGGAGGCCTCAGGAAACTTATAATCATGGCAGAAGGGGAAGCAAACACATTTTTCTTTACATGGTGGGAGGAAGGAGAAGTGCCAAGCAAAGGGGGGAAAGCCCTTTTTAAAACCATCAGATTTTGTAAGAACTCACTCAACTCACTATCACAGAACAGCATGGGGGCAACCACCCCCAATACTCAATTACCTTCCACCAGGTCCCTCCCATGACACGTGGGGATTATGGGAACTACAATTCAAGATGAGATTTTGGTGGGGACACAGCCAAACCATATCAAGGTCCAAGCACTGGGATTCCATACTGAGGATCTTCAAAGGCAAGGAAGTTTCAAGCCTCACAGGTAAGACAAAGAGGGAAGCATCAGTCATCCCCTACTGCTCCTATGTTGGCAATCTGCCTCCAGCTGCAGACACAGTTGCTTTTCCAGCCTCCCTTGCAGCTACAGCATGGGCCTTTGGCTTAATCCCAGGATAGAAAGAAATATCTGCTGGGGGGCTTCTGTGGAAGGATTCTTCCCATCTAATGAATGCATGGGAGGAAAAGCCTTTTCTACTAGTCATGGCTCTGTCTCGGTATAACATCTAGAACTTCAGCAGCCATCTTGTGACCACAAGGGGTCAATCCAAGGATAAAACCAAAATAACAGAGCAGAGAGGTGGCAAGAGCCAGGGTCATTGATACCATTATTGATGCGTGGATTAATCCTGGAGCAACCCTGGAGTTGCTACTATGTGAGAGATTAAAAGTCTCACATCACGTAAAATATTTTCTATTGAATGCACTGTCACTTGCAGTTGATATTGGATAATGTCAACCATTCTAACCAATAAAGAGCATGTCTTCTACTGAGTGAGAGGAAGGAATAGGTGATCTCTGTGCAGCTTGTCCTGCTGGGAAGATCTGTTGGGGCAATGAGTGCCCTGAAAGGAGTGGACAATCTTCCTTCATCATGTTCCTCGCCTCCTTCCCTCTTTCTCTTCTTTTCTTCTTCCTTCCCTCCTTCCTTCCATCTTTCCCTCCCATGCCCTTATCTTTTCCTTCCCCTTCCCTTCCTCCCTCACTAGACATCAAGCTCTAAAGATACTGTTTTAAACAAGATGGACACAGTTCCTGTCCCCAGAAGCATACTGACACGTATGAGATAGATGATTAAACAAGACTTCATGAGGTATGACAGGGGCCAAGACAGGAGAATCAGGGTGCTGTGGGAGGTCCAGAACAGACTCCAACTCAACTTGTGAGTTCAGACGACTTCCTAGAAAAGATGGCCACTTGCGTTCTGAGGGATGAGTAGGAGTTAGGTACATGAAAGAAGGGAGTGGTCAAGCATCTGGAGCAGCCTGTGGAAGAGCTGAGAAGAAGGAGAGTGCGATTCCTTCAAGGGACTGAAAGCAACTCAGTGAGGATGGAGCTAGTACAGAGGAGGGGCTATGCTGGGAAATGGCTAGAGGTGAAATGGGGGGTTATCAGGGACTGGATCCAAGCATCCTCGTGAGCGATGATAAGGAGCTGGCACTTTGCCTGAAAGCACCAACTGAACCATCTGCCTCTTAACCACCCACTTGCCCTGCATGGCTCAGCTGCTGTCCAGGTCTCATCCAGGTCCATCATGGACTGGCCTGGTGTGCAATGGCTGATAGACAGGCTCAGGGTGCAGCTGGACCCCAGGTAGGTACCCTCCCTGGCCACGCCAGAGCTGAAGAGAAGCCAGCCCTGTCCCATGCGTGTTATGGGGTGATGGGCCACTTTTTGAAAGGGTGTCCCACCCCCCACTACGTGTCCACCACTGACTATGACTGTAGTCCCTTCCCTGCTTCTGAAACTGGACTCCTGCTTCCCCACCCCTCTATCTAGTCAGGGAATATTCTGACAGCCCATTCTAGCAGGACCTTAGGATGGAAGATTGGAAGCTCCCTGTCCACGGGAACACAAGTGGATGCCCACTCCTGGGGAGAGGGTATATAAAGACCCCCAGCTATGGGTCACATGGGGCATCCAGTGGTGGTAGCCACTGCTTGCTGGTGAGCATGAGAGTAAGGGGTGTGGTTAGGGATAGCCTGAGGGATTGCAAGGCTGGAGTGGTTTGGCCTGTTTCTTGATTTTTTCTAATTCAATTTAAATCTGACTCTAAGCCACTATCCCACTGAGCTGGCCAGAAATTCACTCTCAGGCATATCATTGAGTCTCCCTCCCCCATTCTCAAGATTTTGCCAAGGTCCCAGGGTCTTAGGTAGTGCTGAGGTCTCAGGCTGGCTCCACTGGTCACACCAGCAACTGCAGAACATCCATCATCCCAGCCTTGTGGCACCTCAGGCTTGGTGGCTCTGCTGATTTGGAGTCACCTTTGGAATGTGGGAATTGTCGGGGAGGAGTAAAAGCTCTGTGCTCAAGTCCACTCTCCCTAGGTGTATCAGGCAGCCATGCCCTCTAAGGCCTTGTCACTTTTGGACACTGCCTAGAGTCAGGTTTGGGACCTCTCCTCCCTAGGGGTTTGGGACCCCCAGCCCAAGTCATACTCTGCCCCTTTCCTTTCTAGTGTAAAAATCTCTTCCTCTCCCTTCATCCTGCTCTCAAAGGCCCACCCTTGGCCTAGTGCAGTGGTTCACGTCTGTAATGCCAGCACTAGGAGTTTGAGACCAGCCTGGGCAACATGGTGAAACCCCATCTCTCCTAAAAATACAAAACATTGGCCAGGCATGGTGGCACGCACCTGTAGTTCCAGCTACTCCAGAGGCTGAGGTGGAAGGATCACCCGAGTCCAGGAGATGGAGGTTGCAGTGAGCCCTGATCGCGCCACCACACTCCAGCCTGGGTGACAGAGCAAGACTCTATCTCAAAAAACAAACAAAAAATCATTAGCCCACCCTTTCTTTCTTCTCTCCAGGACACCTTACAGAATCTCTATAAAGAGTCAAGGAAGGCTGGGTGCAGTGGCTCACACCTATAATCCTAATACTTTGAGAGGCTATGAAGGGAAGATCACTTGAGGCCAGGAGTTCGAGATGCCTGGGCAACATAGTGAGATCTCTGTCTCTGCAAAAAAGAAAAATTAGCTGGGCATAGTGGTGAGCAGTTGTAGTCTCAGCTACTCTGGAGGCTTAGGTGGGAGGATCACCTGAGCCTAGGAGTTGGAGGCTGCAGTGAGCTATGATCACACCTTTGCACTCCAGCCTGGGTGACAGAGTGAGACCCTGTCTGTAAAAGTAATTAAGAAATTAAAAAAAAAAAATTAGGTCAAGATTATTACGAAAGACAGAAAGACCCACCAACTTCCAATAGCTTTTATGCTCTGACCACCAGAAATACCCAAGGCAAGGAAACACCACGGGACTCACTCTCTGCTTGAAAGAGCCAGGGAGAGGCAAATATAAACCAAATGAGCACAAGGTAATATCTCAATGAATCTTCTCACCCTAGTGGTTTGATGAAGGGCAGTATCACAGGTGCTGTTGTTGTGAATCTCAAACTCTCCCTGGCTATCTCACCAGGTGACTTTACCTGGCATGAGCTTCCCTTACCCAACATCTTGGAGTACTTGGACCACCTTAAACTACTCATGTATTAATTAACTGTCATTAAATGATGCTGCAGTAACAATCTCGGAATCTTAGTGTCTTACGACTTATTTCTTAGCCAGACAAAGTGGCTCACACCTGTAATCCCAGCACTTTGGGAAGCCAAGGCAGCAGGATCATTTGAGGCCAGGAGTTCAAGACCAGCCTGGTCAACATAGCAAGACCTCATCCCTACAAAAAATAAAAAAATAAATAAAATAAAATATTAGCCAGGTGTGATGGGACATACCTGTAGTCCCAGCTACTTGGGAGACTGAGGCAGGAAGATCCCTTGAGCCCAGGAGGTTGAGGCTACAGTGAGTCGTGATCATACCACTGCACTCCAGCTTGGGCAATAGAGTGATACCCTGTCTCTAAAAAAAAAATTCTCTCTCACTCACAGAATGAGTCACCTGAGGTTGCTGTGGCTCTATTCCATGCATTTATTTATCCTGGAATCCAGGCTGAAAAGAGAAGCCCCTTTCTGAGTCACGCTGTTCGCAAAAGAGTCAGGCTGGTTGGATGGTTCAGAGCATAGCCTTGCATTCAGATAAGGCTGGGCAAAAATCCCTGCATTATCAGAGTTAATGCTTACAACATCCCTATAAGTTAGGAGGTGATATTCTCATTTTACAGATGAGAAACCTGAAATTATCTTGCCTGAGGACACACAGGGATGTGAAGAGGAGGAGCTGGAACTCAGCCATGTATGTGTCTGGCTCCAAAGCCCAGGCTTTCACTCATCCTGCTATTCTGCCCCTGCAAAGCAATTCAGGATCAGCCAGTTAAACACGCTGAATTGAGAGCACATGTAGTTAGCACTGTTGTCACTCAAAACTCCACTAAAAAAAAAGGGTAAAGAAAGAAAAGATTTATAAATCAATAAGTACAGAGAATGAGAGCAGCAACAGGAGAGATAAGGAATGTTAACAAAGTTTTGGAAGCAGAGCTGATAAAGTGGAACAGTGAAGCTCAGGAACTGGAGGCACCTATTACTGCAAAAGCGAGGGCAAAGGTGGGGTTGAAAACAGGAAGCGGAGTTGAAAGCCTAGAGCCCCAGGCCCACCTGCCCACACCCAGGTGGCTCCTTCTCCTCTGACAGGAAACTGGAGTTTTATCCTATGGAGACACTGAATCAGAAAAGCAGGCACAAGGCACAGGCCAGGCACAGTGGATCACATCTATAATCCCAGCACTTTGGCCGGCTGAGGCAGGTGGATCGCTTGAGTACACGGGTTCGAGACCAGCCTGGGCAACATAGTGCAACCCTGTTTCTACTAAAAATGGAAAAATTAGCCGGGCATGGTGGCACATGCCCATAATTCCAGCTACTTGGGAGGTTGAGGCAGGATAATCTCTTGAACTCAGCAGGGTGGGGGCGGAGGTTGCAGTGAGCTGAGATTGCGCCACTGTACTCTAGCCTGGGCAACAGAGCAAGACCTTGTCTCAAAAAAAAAAAAAAAAAAAAAAAGCAGGCACAGTGGAGTGGAAAATGTTCTGTATTTTAAAGAAAGATTAAGGGAGAGTTAATAAACTAAATGTTGAGCACCAACTCCTCCCTCTTTGTGCCACTGTATTCCCAGAATTTTCTCTACCCTATGTGTACCCTCTCCAGGCAGGAGACTGGAAGATTCTTCTCCGGAGAAACATCATGACCCCAGAAAAGAGATTTATAGGTACTGAAATCCAAGAGTCCCCCCCATTGAAATAGATGCTCCCAGCCCAGTTATCTCACAGTAAGATACACTAGTTGATAAGCCTTATCCCTCCCCAACTCCTCAGTGTTTAAGCAAGTCTTCAGGGACTCATTATTACATATGAACATAAAACAAAGGGTCACCATAGATTTGAGGACAGTATCTAATATGGAAGACAGAGATCAAAACAAACAAAACAAAAAGGAATGGAGGGCCCTGAGACAATGCACATGGATAAAGAAAAATACCTTGAAACTATTAATATTCTCAGAGACACTGGAAATGATATTATTCACATGAAAGAGGAAGGGCATATTAGAAACAAAGAAAACCCAACCATAAGGGAAGAGCTTTGGAACGTTAAAATTACGATAGCAGGAAACAAGTTGATAGAAAAGTTGGAAGACAAGCTTAAGGACAATTTTCATAAAGCAAACGAAATTATAAAGAAAGAACAATAAGAGAAGAAAGGTAAAAAATTAAAAGATAAATTTGGAGGGTCTAACGTTACAAAAAAAAAAAAGGAGTTTCAGAAAGAGAAAATAGAGAAAATGAAAGAGAGAAAATTAACAAAGAAAGGATATAAAGCTTCCCTGGCTGGGCATGGTGGCTCATGCCTATAATCCCAGCACTTTGGGAGACCAAGGCGGGCAGGTCACTTGAGGCCAGGAGTTTGAGACCAGCCTGGCCAACATGGCAAAACCCCATCTCTACAAAAAATACAAAAATTAGCCAGGCATGGTGGCACAGGCCTGTAATCCCAGCTACTTGGGAGGCAGAGGTGGGAGGATCACCTAGGCCTGAGAAAGTTGAGGCTGCAATGAGCTGTGATCATGCCATTGCACTCCAGCTTGGGTGACAGAGTGAGACCTCATCTCTTTTTTTCTTTTTTTTTTTTTTTTTTGAGATGAAGCCTCACTCTGTCACCCAGGCTGGAGTGTAGTGGCGCAATCTCAGCTCACTGCAACCTCCACCTCCCAGGTTCAAATGATTCTCCTGCCTCAGCCTCTCAAGTAACTGGGACTACAGGCGCATGCCACCACACCTGGCTAATTTTTGTATTTTTAGTAGAGATGGGATTTCACCATGTTGGCCAAGCTGGTCTTGAAATCCTGGCCTCAAGTGATCCACCTGCCTCGGCCTCTCAAAGTGCTGGGATTACAGGCATGAGCCACCAACCCAGCGAGACCCCATCTCAAAAAAAAAAAAAAAAAAAAAGTTTGAGACCATCCTGGGCAACATAATGATATCTCATCTCTATAAAAGAAATTTCAAAATTAACCAGGTGTGGTGGTGCCTGCCCATAGTCCCAGCTACTTGGGAGGCTGAGGTGGGAGGATGGCTTGAGCCTGAGAGACCAAAGCTGCAGTAAGCTGTGGTTGCACCACTGTATTCCAGGCTGGGTGATAGAGTGAGACCCTGTCTCAAACAAACAAACAAACCAAAAACTGTAAGAGGAAGTGATTTCCAAACCTAAATTATATTCCCTACTAAGCTATTAACCAAGTGTGATGGTAGAATAAAGACATTTTCAGATATGCAATTCTTCACAAAATTTGATCTCTTATGTATACTTTCTCAGGTGCTCTACCAAAATGAGGTAATAACAAGAAAGAGAAAGACAAGCGTTCCAAAAATAGGACATCCACCCAAGAGAGAGGTGTTAGCAAGTCCCAGGGTGACAGCTGAGCAGCAGGCCTGAAGAGAATCAGGTGGAATAAGATAACACAGGGTTCCTGAAGGAACATCTCGGGAAAAGAGGGAATCAGATATAGGACCTTATAGAAAATAGCTCTCGGGGCTTGTAGATTTATATATATAAACAATTTTCTTTGGATATAAGATCAATATAAAAAATCAAGTATATTTCTACAATAGGCAATCCAATGACAAAATGAGGAAAACAATTCTGTGTATAATAGCATCAAAAAGAATAAAGTACTTAGGAATAAATTTAATAAATGAAGTGCAAGACTTGTACAATGAAAACTACAAAACATTGTTGAAAGAAATTAAAGAAGATCTAAACAAATGGAGAGGCATCCCATGTTCATGGATCAGAAGACTTAATATTTTAAAATGGATGTACCCCTCAAATTGATCTATAGATTCAATGCAATCTCTATCAAAATCCCAGCTGGATTTTTTGCAGAAATTGATGAGCTCATTTTAAAATTCATATGGAAATGCAAGGGAACTAGAATAGCCTAAACAATCTTTAAAAAGAATAACAGAGGCCGGGCGCGGTGGCTCAAGCCTGTAATCCCAGCACTTTGGGAGGCCGAGACGGGCGGATCACGAGGTCAGGAGATCGAGACCATCCTGGCTAACACCGTGAAACCCCGTCTCTACTAAAAATACAAAAAAACTAGCTGGGCGAGGTGGCGGGCACCTGTAGTCCCAGCTACTCCGGAGGCTGAGGCAGGAGAATGGCCTAAACCCGGGAGGCGGAGCTTGCAGTGAGCTGAGATCCGGCCACTGCACTCCAGCCCGGGCTACAGAGCAAGACTCCGTCTCAAAAAAAAAAAAAAAAAAAAAAAAAAAAAAAAAAAAGAAGAATAACAGAGATGGAAGACTCATACTTCCTGATTCCAAACCTTCCTACAAAGCTATAGTAATCAAAACAGTGTGGTAGTGGCATGAGGATAGACTATAGATAAATGGAATAGAATTAAGAGCTCAAAAATAAACCCTCATATTATGGTCAATTGATTTTTGACAAGGGTGCCAAAACAATTCAATCAGAAAGAATAGTTGGCCAGGCATGTGGCTCACACCTGTAATCCCAGAAATTTGGGAGGCCTAGATGGGCGGATCACTTGAGGCCAGGAGTTTGAAACCAGCCTGGCCAATGTGGCAAAATGCTGTCTTTACTAAAAATACAAAAATTAGCTGGGCATGGTGGCGTGCGCTTGTACTCCCAGCCACTCAGAAGACTGAGGCACGAGAATTGCTTGAACCCAGGAGGCAGAGGTTGCAGTAAGTAGAGACCAAAACTGCCTGGCCTTTCACGACCCAGCCTCAGAAGTCACAGGGCCACTACACTCCAATCTGGGCAACAGAGTGAGACTCTGTCTCAGAAAGAAATAAAATAAAAAAAAAAAAAACTACAAGCAAAAGAATGGAGTTGGGGAGTGACTTCTCGGGTGATGACAATATTCTTAAATAGATTCTGGTGATGGCTGTACAACTAAATATACTAAAAACCATTGAATTTTACACTATAGGGTAATTTTATAGTATATAATTGTATGTCAATAAAGTTGTTTAAAAATTAAAAATAATTTTCTTAACAAATTTGGGAAGAGTTAATGACAGTTACAAAGAAATCTAAGCAACAAAAACAAAAAAACATGGTATTATATGGATTTGAAAATGCGTATATTTTTCACATTTTAACATTTCTGATACTGAGATGCATCCTACATCACAGTTTAGTTGGGAGTGTTCTTTCTTAGTGGTACATAAATAATGGCACATCTTACTGTCTTAAATTAGAAGAATTATAGTGATATGTTCAGAAGGAACAAGATGTGCAAGAGGCCAGGTGCAGTAGCTCACGTCTGTAACCCCCGCACTTTGGGAGGCCATGGCAGGAAAATTGCTTGAGCTCAGAAGTTTCAGATCAGCCTGAGCAACATAGGAAGACCTTATCTCTATTTTTTAAAATGTAAAAATTAGCCAGGTGTGGTGGTGTGCGCCTGTAGTCCCAGCTACTCAGGAGGCTGAGGTGGGAGGATCTCTTGAGCCTGGGAGGTCAAGGCTGCAGTGAGCCATGATTGTGCCACTGCACTCCAGCCTGGGTGACACAGTGAGACCCTGTCAAAAGGAAAAAGAAAGAAAGAAAGAAAAAGAGGAAAGAAAGAGAAAGGAAGGAAGGAAGGAAGGGAGGGAGGGAAGGAGGAAGGAAGGAAGGAGAAAAAGAAGGAGAGAGATAGAGAGAAACAAAGAAAGAAAGAGAGAGAGAGAGAAAGAGAGCGAGAGAGAGAAAGAAAGAAAGAAAGAAAAAGAAAGAAGTGCAAGATAGGAAATGTAATTATAATATGCTCCATGGCTCATCAATGCACAAGTCTTATAGCCATAGTCAGACAGAAACACATTAATGGAATACAGCTTTTTCTGAAAGATGTGATATTACCATATTGGGAGGATAAAGGAAGGAAAAGTAGAATATGGGGTGGTATGAAAGAGTTAATGCTTCATCTTCCATAATGGGGAGTAAAAAGACAATATCTAAAATCAATAATTTGAGAAAATAGCAGTATGAATGCATTACTTAGAAATATGGACGTAAGTAACAGAAGTGACTGAAAGAGTATGACGGGGAGAAGTCAGGGATAGGGAGGGAATTACTGAAATATTTTCCTGTTACTGTTGCTGATACAACTGTGGTACCATTTGACTTTAAAAATCATGTATCTGTAGTACTTTGATTTAAATAGAAGGAAAAAAGGAAATGGGGAGAGGGAAGGAGGAAGTTGGGGGTTCTCTGTGGATCCTATCCCTTGATCAGAAGGGCTGGGGGCAATGCCCTGACCTCAGGTCCAATGGGAGGGAAAACTGAGCCACACCGAGGGGGCTGTACTATGCAGAGAGTGACCCTCCTGTCCACAACCCTGACAGGAGTGCAGTGGAATGGTAGAGCCTGCCAGGAGAATTTGTTTTCAGATTCTATCCTCCTTCAGAGGCACTGACCTCCCCCACAAAAGGGAGGGGCTCCCAGTAGCAGCCAAATCCAAGCCCTCCTGGGGCTCTGTGCTCTGCAGCCTCGAAGCCAGGGATCCTGGCTGGGGTGGGGTCAGCCACAGTCCTGCTGAACCAAAGAAACCCAGTCTTCCACCGCGCCGTGAGGAACTGCTGCGGAGGCAGCCACCAACGCATCCACCCCACCTGCAGCGCGAAGAAGGGAGACTGCAGCGTGAGTGTTCCAAGAGCTTCTGTATTGGGAAAAAAAATCACTACTTTGCTACTTTACTGATACAAGGTGTTCCTCAGTTTCATCTTCTTGTATTCCAGATGCTTCATGGTCAGACATCTTTGATTCCTGTTCTGGGGCTCTTCCAGTTATCTGTTGCTATGGAATAAACATCCCAAACCTGTTGCATAAAACCACTACCATCCATTATGCTCTCGGATTCGTTGTCTCAGGAATTTAGATGGGGACCAAAGGGGATGGTTTGTCTCAGTTCCATGATGTCCGAGGCCTCAGTGGGGAAGATTCTAATGGCTGTGAGCTGGAACCACCCAGAGGCTTTGTTGCTCGTGTCTGGCACTTGGGCTACGATGACTTGCAGGCTGGGCTCAGCTGGGACAGTTGACCTGGTGCCTACATGTTACTCCTCCAGATAGCTTGGGTTCCTCACAGCATGGCAGCCACAGAGTAGGGAGAACTCTTTCTTAGGTGGTGGGTCAGAGTGCTAAGAGTGAGTGTCCCAGTGAACAAGACCAAAACTGCCTGGCCTTTCACGACCCAGCCTCAGAAGTCACATGGCATCATTCCTACCATGCTGTCTTGCTCAAAGCAGTCACAAGCCTGCCCAGATTAACAGGGAGAGGACATAGATCTGACTGCTTAATGGGAGGAGTGTTAGAAAATTTGCAGCCATGTCATACAAATACCACAATGACCCAGTATTATTAATTAGAATAAAAACAATGTAAAGTATTTTACACATATCATATACCTGTCTACTAGGTAGATCAATGAGGAAGCCAACATGCTATGATGGTTAAGTGTCTGGCATTAAAACCAAACAGAACAGGGTTCAAAACCTGGCTCAGCCACTGAACTGTGTGCCCTTGAGCAAGCCACTTCACTTCTCCACATCTCAGCTGCCTCATTGGTAAAATGGGGATAATAATATTGACCTCATATAGTTTGTTTGTTTTTAAGGATTACATGGACAGCATATGCAAACAACTTGTCCCACAATAAGCATTCAGAAAATGTTAGTCCCTTTTTCCCTAAATTATTTCAAATGCTACACTTCCATTATTTCTCTTATCTCAGGTTTTTGAAGTTATGCTATCATTTGAAATCTTTATAGATAAATGGAAAGAATGGTTGCTTTCATCAGGAAACAACACCCCTGATTTTGTGGGAAACTGTTCCTCCTTCTCTTTCTGTTCAAATAGGAGCTGCCAGCTTCTACCTCCCTGGTCACAGTAATTGCTTCAGGGGTGGGCAGAAGAGCCAGGCCACACTGATCACCCTATCCCATTTTCTAGGCCTCAATGGGTCTGGAGGAGGGCACGTGGCCCTGACAGATCAATCACATTCTTGGAGGTTTGCTTTCTTTGCCACAACTAGCTAACAGGAAAGCAAGCTAATATCTGAACCCATGATTTTCGGATGGCCATGGTCCAGTCTTATGGAGAAATCCAATTCAGTAGAATGAGGTCACGGTGCAGGAAGACACAAACACAACAAAAGCAGGAACTGAGCAGTAGGCCAAGCCCTAGGGTCATGAAGTCCCCAGGCCCAGCTGCCTGCAGCTATACCTTCATCCTTCCTGGTGCCCATACATTCCCCTTCTCCTAAGCTATTTGATTTGTTTTCTGTCATTTGCAACCAAAAGAATCCTAAGTAATATACCCCTCTGATTTATATATTTTTTACAAAGAAAGTAAATCATTCATAAACTCCAGTACTTTCACTATTATATTTTTCTATTTTTGCTATTTATTTTTGAAACTGCATCTCACTCTGTCACCCAGGCTGGAGTGCAGTGACGTGATCATAGCTCACTGCAGCCTCATATTCCTGAGCTCAAGCAATCCTCCTGTCTCAGACTCCTAGGACTATAGGTGCTTGTCACCATGCTGGGCTAATTTTTAAATTTTTAGTGGAGACAAGGTCTCGCTATGTTGCCCAGGCTGGTCTTGAACTTGTGGCTCAAGCAATCTCCCAGCCTCAGTCTCCCAAAGTGCTGGGATTACAGGCATGAGCCACCTCGCTCAGGTTTTCCACTGTTATAAAGGAATCAATTAATTACAGTGACACACCTCTAAGTGATAAAACCCACCAGCTGTTGAGAGTTCTTGACATGAACTTCCTGAGATTCCTAACAGTTTAAGTTATTGAAGATGATTCACCGAGTTACGGAACCTTTTAGGAGGAGGCCCTGTCTTTTCCATACCAGCCATTCGACTTTCTCACCTCTGGCTTCTGTGCCTACCTGGAGGACCCTGGTCCCAGCCTGCAGCATTGGGCCACACTCTGGCTCAGAGCAGCTGACACTGAAATAATGACATGCCTCAGATCCAAACAGGATTAGAGATCAGAAATATCTGCCCTCTGGGCACTGCCCAAGGAAAGATCCCTTGAAAGCTGTATGCTTTGATGGAGTTTATTTCTCTTCTAATTGATGCGATGGCATTGAAAAGAATAGTTTGGTGATACAAGCAACGGACTCCTCTAAAAGTAGAAAAGAATCTTATTGAAGAAGGAAGTTTCAAGGGATAAAAGCAATCTTTTTTTTTTATAAAGTGAGTTTTCTATCTTTAAATAATTTTTCTTTATTCTTTATTATTAAAATTTCTTTTAAATTTTTTTAAAATTAAAAAAAAATTTTTTCAGACGGGGTCTCACTCTGTTTTCCAGGCTGGAGTGCAGTGGCGCGATCACAGCTTACTGCAGCCTCGACCTCCAGGAGTGGCTGGGACTACAGACGTGCACCACGACACCTGGCTAATGTTTTGTATTTTTTTGTAGAGACTAGGTTTCACCATGTTGCCCAGGCTGGTCTCAAACTCCCGGGCTCAAGCGATTCTCCTGCCTCGGCCGCCCAAAGTGCTGGGATTACAGGCGTAAGCCACTGTGCCCAGTGACTTTCCTTTTTTCTTGGGAAAAGAGAAAGAGAGAAGTTTTGCTGGGATAAAAATGTATCCTTTGTCAGCTGGGGCTGAGTGGAGGAAGTAGCCTGCGTGGTAGCATCTCCAGCCTGGTCAAGCTCACTCATGGTCGGTCACTGAAGCACGTGGAGTCATGGGATGCAAGGAATGTACTGATGTGCAGGAGAGTGTGTAGCTGCATTTCCTGTGTCCCTCTGCTGGGCAGTCTTAATCTATGGGTTATTGCCTTCTTACTTGTAGATGAGAAATGAGTCCCACCTTGGAAAGATAGGAAAAATGTCTGTATGGAGAGCAGATAGCCACACGGCCTGTGTGAGGATGAGAAAGCTGCTCCAAGCAGTCCTTGTGGGACAAGGACTCTTCCTTGTTCTTTTTTGCTCTCAACATAATTTTCAGGGTTTGGCAGGTGGGAGGGGAGCAGGATGGGGACCTGAGAGGCCTGTCCTTCTTCTAGCTCCTGTTCTAGTTCCTTGCTGTTCTTCAAGGGGAGGAAACATGGATCTTAGTGGGTAGACTGAGCCACACTAACCAGTGGATCAGGTCACTGTGTGTTGAAAGGTTATACACAGCACACTGACCTCTGCTGACTCCTGCTTCTGTAAGTCTGAGGCTGGAAGCTGCTATGAACCTCCCTTGCCTCACCTTGCCTTCTGTCTCTGGTGTTTTCCCATCATGAAGCTAAATTGGAAAACTTTGCTGTTTGGCCATCTGGCTCTCTTTCCACTTCCCCTCGCGTATGTATCAGGAGTCTTTGCTTTTCCTCTGAAGTCTTGGTGGCCAGTGGGAGGTATATTTCAGATTTAGACTTTGTCAGAAGGAGTGGGCCCATTTAGGACTCTAGGCGAATGTACCAGCCCCATTTTACCAGAGAACCAGGAGTGCCAGGCAGCAGTGATGGGATGGGCACTTGGTTAATAATAGTTTGTTCCCATTTGTTCATCAGGACCCCCGCAGGAAAGAGGCAAATCTGCTCCTTCTTACTGCTTATCTTATTCTTCCTGTCTACTAGCAGGCATATAAGAGATCCCAAATAATAACATAAACAAAATAGAAACTTATTCCCCCCTCACATGAAGTTTGTGCTGTCATGGCAGTCTTGCTCTGCAAAGACATCAGGACCCCAGACTCCTTCTATTTTTTTTTTTTTTTAAGACAAGGTCTTGCTCTGTCACCTGAGCTAGAGTGCAGTGGGTCATGGCTCACTGTAGCCTCCACCTCCCAGGCTCAAGCCTGTCTCAGCCTCCCAAGCAGCTGGGTCTACAGGTGCCCACCACCATGCTCAGCTAATTTTTCTAGAAGGGGTTTCACCATCTTGCCGAGGCTGGTCTCAAACTCCTGGGCTCAAGAGATCTGCCCACTTTGGCCTCCCAAAGTGCTGGGACTACAGAGGTGAGCCACCGCCTCAGGCTCCCTTTAACTTCGAACTGCTTCATCTCTCGGGTGTTGCCTTTGTCTTCATGGTCCAAGCTTGCTCACCTTCCCATCTGCATTCCAACTGGCATGGAGCAAAAATGTGAAATATACCAGGAACGTGCGGGATGTGCCCATTTATCTAAGGCAGGGGTCAGCAACCACAGCCTGCAGGCTGGCCAGCTGTTTCTGTAAACAGGCTTTATCGGAACACAGACACTCTCCTTTGTTTGTCTATGGCTGCTTTCAACTACAAGCGTAAAGTTGAGTAGTCACGACACAGCAATATGGCCCACGAAACCTGAAATATTTACTATCTGGCCCTTAGGAAAAAGTCAACAGAACCCTCTTCCAAGGGCATGATGGGAGGCTGCCTACTGGACTTCTGCTCACACTGCACTGGCCAGACCATGGCCACCCCTAGCCCAGGAAGGTTGAGAAATATAGTCCTTTTTCTTTTTCTTTTAAGACAGAGTCACTCTTGTCACCCAGGCTGGAGTGCAGTGGTGCTATCGGCTTACTGCAGTCTCAATCTCCCAGGCTCCAGTGATGCTCCCACCTCAGCCTCCTGAGTAGCTGGGACTGCATGCACATACCGCTGTGCCCAGCTAATTTTTTGTTTTTGTAGAGACAGGGTCTTGCTATGTTGCCCAAGCTGATCTTGAACTCCTCCCACCTCAGCCTCCCAAAGTGTTGGGATTACAGGCCTGAGCCACTGTGCCTGGCTGAGAAATGTAGTTTTTATTGCAAGCGGCCACATGCCCAGCTGGATTGTCAGTTTTTACTTAAAAAAGGGAAGACTGGCGACTGGAGGACAGCCAGCCGTCTTTCTACACGGGTCACGTGTTCTTCAGCCTGATGTTGGTGCCTGATATTTTAAAATTTTGAGTTTACGAATGAGATCCTTGCTATTCACTCATAGCCACATTGATTTCTTTTGTTGCCTCTGCCTTTTCTTCCTCATTAGGATATTTTGCCTACCAGAGACAGGGTTCAATTCAATTGCTGCTTTTCTTTGCAGAGTCTCTTTCCTAAATGCCTTTATACTCAAGTGTGGGACAACACCTGGCTGTGCTGCCTCCCTGTCCCTGCAAGTGACAAAGACTCTGTTGGCAAATTGTCCCCAATCCACCATTCCATATCTTTGTCAGAACTTCGTCCAAAGCAGTAATTTCTCTCTCTTGGGAAATGGAAAGCAACCTCCAGGGAAGGTGGGAACTTGTTGCACACCTTGGTGGTGGGCAAGTAGGATGCCCCTGTAGATAAGGTCCTTCCCACCCCATTCCTGCTGTGTCCTAGAGATAGTGCCTTTATGATCCAGGCCAGGACTTTCTCTCATTCTCTCCTAAATGACAACTGCTCCTCAAGTTACACCCTCAACATGTAAGCCCTCAGATTTGAGGATTTCTGAAGCAGGCAAGTAGCTTCTTAACACCCTTCCTAAGGCTGGGCACAGTGGCTCAAACCTGTTATCCAAGCACTTTGGGAGGCAGAGATGGGTGAATCACTTGAGGCTAGTAGTTCAAGACCAGCCTGGGCAACATAGAGAGACTCCCCGCCATCTCTACAAAAATTTTTAAAAAATTAGCTGAGCATGGTGGCACGCAACTGTAGTCTCAGCTACTTGGGAGGCTGAGGTGGGAGGCTGAGGTGGGAGGACCCCTTGAGCACCAGAGGTCAAGGCTGCAGCGAGCCAGGATTGCGCTACTGCACAGCAGCCCGGGCAACAGAGGCCCCATCTCAAACAAAACAAAACAACAAAGCAAAACACCCTTCCTAATAAGTCTGCCTCTTTCAAATATCCTCCTAAGACCATATCCAATCTTAGTCTCATCACATCATTTTGGTTGCACCCATGAGATCATATTTACCATGCTGTGTTCTGGCTTTATCTTAGACTTGCTCATGACTCATACACTGTCTGCACACAAATGCAGAACAGCTTAGAATCAGGTCTGGAGCAAATTTTGAAACCCTTGCTATGTGTTACGTGAGAAACATAGAGCTGAAAGAACTAAGGGCGCCTGGCTTAGAGAAGGGAAGCCTGCATGGGCATCATCTTCAAATAGTTGAAGGACTGTCGTGTGGAAAAGCGATTAAAACATTTCTATAAGTTTTAAGATTTGACTTTTTAAAACTAACGAGCAAGTATTACTTTGGTAAGTAGGAAAAAGGACAACAACGATATGTATATGAGATGAGGCCCATTCAGAGTGGCCCAGAATGGCAAAACTGGGATGGATCAAAGCAAAACATTTTTTGATGCAAATCAAAAAAGAACCTTCTCAGAAGTGGAGCTCTCCAATGTGGAGTAGCAATGAGAGGTGTGAGGTTCTTATCTTGATGAGATTTAAGCAAATGATGAATGACCGCTTGATTTTAAGCAGAATAGAGGGTTAACAAAGTGACTATGCTAGGCAATGTCCTTTTCATTACAAAGAGGAACCTTCTCAATTAGTTTAGGTTAGAGGAGATTTCTGGAAAGAATTTGGCTCCCATGGAATCCAAGGAAAAGCAGAACAACTGGCTGTAGTAAGGGAGGGAATGAGATCAGCTCCAAGCCATAGTCCCACCGTGGTGACTCAGCTCCCAGCTCTGTTTATGGGTTTTATAATTCATATTCCTTCCCGAGAAGTCGAAAGGCCATTGGCAAGAGTACAGATTTGGCGTGCCCTGAGTCAGGCGTTCAGTCCTGGTTCAATAGCAAATCACTCATGGGAATGGAGTCTCATGACTCAAACACAAAAACATGGTGACAGAGCCATCCATGCAGTGGGTGTAAACATTCTCAGAAAAGCTTGATGGGGAGGTAGACACCCTCAAAATGATGTTTAAGGTCCTGTCCAACCTGGGGGCTCACTAATCCCGAGTCAAAAGTAATTTTAAGCAGATGATATTCTTCATGTGGTTGCAAAGAGGTCAGGACTAATTAACATTCAGCTGAAGGCATGAGCTTGAATTAAATTGAGGGGGCAGCAGAGGTAAGCGCAGGGCTATGGGAAGAAAGGGGCAGAAGCGGGGGGTCAATGTAGCCCACTGGTCAACTCACAGACCTTGGCAGGTTGCCTACTGGGACATGCATTGTCTAGGACAGAGTTACCCATGGGCTGAATTACAAGTTATACAGCATCTGTGTCCACACAGGTTTTTTTTTTTTTCCCATGCCATTTAAAAAATAAACTATTAAATTTTAGAATAGTTTAGACTTACAAAATGTTGCACCAATGCTACCGAGCTCCCATATATCCCACAACCGTTTTCCCCTATTGTTAATAGCTTACACTACTATGTGCTATGGTCTGAATGTTCATGTCTCCTCAAAGTTCATATGCTGAAACCCTAGCCCCCAAGGTGAAGGTATTAGGAGGTGGGGCCTTTGGGAGGTGATAAGGTCATGAGGGTAGAGCCCACATGAATGGGATTAGTGTCCTTATGCAAGAGCCCCAGGGATCTCACTAGCCTCTTCTGCCATATGAGGACACAGGGAGAAGGTACCACCTATGAGAAACAGGCTCTCACCAGGCACAGCATCTTCTAGCACCTTGATTTTGGACTTCCCAGCCTCAAGAGCTATGAGAAATGCATTTCTGTTGTATATAAGCTATCCTGTATGTGGTATTTTGATATCAGCCAAAACTAAGACACAAGGGTATATTGTGAGCCCTATATTCAAGGGGCTTGCAGTCTTCTAGGGAAGGCCACTGGTCATGGAATGAGTGTGCAGGGAGTCCAGAGAAGGGGGTCAAGGGCAGTCCTTGGGCTGTTCCATGACCCAGTTGGTGGAGCTGAGGCCAACAGATGGGCAGGGAAGGGGCAGAGGGCCAATCCTGGGAGAGGACTATGTAGTCGACATCAACAGGGCACCCTGCCCACAGCCCAAGGACAGCTGGAGAAGGTGGCAGTGACTGACGGAGGGCTGCAGAGAGAAGGCAAGAGCCTAGTTGGAGCTACAGGAGTCATGCCAAGCCTCCACTCTGTGGAGCTAAGGGAAGAACACAGGTCCTGAGGATGGGGATCCAGGTCAGCCTGTGGGGGTCACAAGGAGCAAGGCTGCTGCCCACTGGAACTTTGCTGCCCAAACTCTGTGGCGGAAAAGAAGCAGGACCTGGCTCGCTGGTGCTGAGCTGAATAACTGCTGCCCAGGGTTCCATCCTCCCGCTGCCCTAGGTCAGGGCCAGCCCGAGCTGGGAAGGAAGTTGGACCTGGCAGGTAGGGGTGAGGGTGTAGTGGCCCAGCAGCCACAAGGGCAGGGTGCATCACAAGTCCCGGAAACCAAAGCTGCTGGGTAAAATGAGGTAAAATGGGAGCAGGACAGGTGGTAGGGAGATGGAGAGGGCATGCTGGTGATGGGAACTCCAGAAATGAAGGCAGGAGAGGGATGTCAGGTCTCACCTAGTGGTACAGAGGGCTTGGGGTGGGGAGGAAAGGCAGGGAAGGAGGTGAGGGTGGGCCATACATCAGGGTTCCCTGAACACCAGCAGCCCAACAGAGAGGCTCTACATCACAGTTTGTGTCATGACCTGCAAATACAGAAGACGCATGAGGGGCTCCCCTCAGATGGGCCCGGGGCACCCCTATACCACCCAGAACTAGGTGGCCTGGCTCAAATCCTGCCTCTGCCTCTTCCCAGCTGTGTCCATTTAGGCACATAACTTAACTTGCCCGTGACTCCGATTCCTCAACGAGTGATAATGGTAACACTACCTCATGGAGTTGTTGTAAGGACTGAGTAAAATACAGAAAGCGCTGAGAACAGCGCCTGGCACACAGTGCCACATAAGCATTTGCTAATATTATAGTTGGCTACAGTAAAGCAGTTTGAACATTAGCCAATATTTCCCAAGTTGTATTCCACGAAATCTTCCACTGAGACACTTCCATCAAAAAGGTTCTTATGGGCCAGGTACAGTGACTTATGCTTATAATTCCAACGCTTTTGGAAGCCAAGGTGGGCAGACCACCTGAGCCCAGGAGTCTGAGACCAGCCTGGGCTACATAGCAAGACCTCATCTCTACCAAAAAAAAAAAAAAAAATATATATATATATATATACACACACACACACACACACATATGTATATATACACACACATACATATACACACACATATACACACACATATACATACACATATATATATATATATATAAATCAGCTGGACATGATGGCACGTGCCTGTAGTCCTAGCTAATTAGGAGGCTGAGGTGGGCGGATCACTTGAGCCTGAGAGATTGAGGCTGCAATAAGCCATGATCACTTCACTGTACTCTAGCCTGGGTGACAGAGTGAAAAGGTTTTTATGGTCAAGTAAATTTGGAAAAAGCCTTATATCCACACCAAGCTCTGACAAGTTCACAGTTAAAAAATAAAAAATAAAAAAATAAACAAACAAAAAGTCTAAACAGCCCTCTCTAAGTTTATTTAACCCAGTGGTTCCAAACCTAGTCCATTATGGAATCCTCTGAACGCCTCCCAGGACAGTGTGCCATGGGACCTCAGTTTGGGAAGCGCTCTGAGGAAAGGTGGGAAGGGAGTCTCTGAAAGCAGAGAAAGGGGCGACACCACCTGGCAGGGGAAGCCACAGAGAGATCCTAGTGCCCAGGAAGTGGGGAGGGGAGGAGGTTTTGGTGTGCGGCCCACAACAGAAGGGAAGGGGCATGTGAAGGACCCCAGGAGAGGGGGGATAGAGAGGACCAGGGTGATATTTGGATGTGGAGAGGAAATGGGAGGAGGCAGAAGTGACCCTGAGAATTCACACTGGGGGAGGTAGGAAGTGGGGGAGCAGAAAGGGGGATGGAGTGGGACATGTCCTTCTTTATGTCCCCACTCACTCTCTGCACATTCACTCTATGACCCCTTCCCAGTTGTGGGATTGAGCTGGGTCTAAGTCCTGTGGCTTCCCTGAAGAGGGCGCTGGGAAAGGGAAGGTGGGGACAGATGCTTCCTGGGGGAGAACAGCCCTCAGAAGCACAGAAGCACAAACATATTCTGTCCTCACTATGCACAGATCGTGTGGTTGTAAAACCGACAGCAGTTGTCCAGGGCCTCTGGGCTGAACTCTGGGTTGATGCTAAAAAGAAAGCAAAGATTGCAGTGTGAGCTCCAGGCCTGGCTCTGCTGGCCACAACCAGGCTGTGCAACACTGGGAACATTGCTTCCAGTCTCCGGTCCACCCTTCCTCCATTGATCCTCGAGCCTTCACTTCCCCATCAGCTGCAGCCATAACATTTCTACCCTCACCCTGGTACCAAAGGCATTCCCCCAAGCACTCAGGCATTCTGTCCATCACTGTGGGTCCCATGCAGGTCCCACAGCCCAGGCCCTCACCTCTGGAAGGCCTCACGACAGCACTGGTATATTTCAAAGCTACTGCTGCTGAGGGTCATGTTCAGGAGGGACATGCAGTCGACTTCAGCCCCCCTGGGCACATAGAGGATCCCTGTGGAGGAAAGTGGTGGGTGGACAGGGCCCCTGGGCTAGCCAGAAAATCAGGGTTCCACCTTCTGAATCTGCTAGGCCTGCACTCACCTGCCATACAGGCATTCACCAGGGACACACAGGCTCCCGTGAAGAGTGCCCGGAGCACTATCTGGGAGAAGTCGCTCTTCCGTTGGGGGACCATGGAGGCTGCAAAGGGTACAGAAGTGCTCAGGGCCAGGGAAGTTATGTCCCTATCTGCCCATGTTCTGCAGCTCTGGCTGCATCGCTGATCTCCCTTCCTCTTCTACTAATAGATGGCCAGAGGGACAGACGTTGTCCTCCTGACCACTTGCTGAGCTCAGGAGTCCTCTTTGGCTTGGACCCCCAGGCAATGCCCCACATCTCCCCACACACCATGAGTGGCAGATGCAGGAAAAGAATGTGAGTTTGGAGTCAGGCAGACCTGGGATTAAATACAGGCTCAGCCACTCACTAGCTGAGTGACTTGGGCTACCTCTTCACTTCTCCAAGACTCTGTTTCCTTCTTTGTAAAACGGTATGATGACACCACCAGGCAGGGGAGCTGCCAGGAGTGGAAATGTTATTTGTAAAGAACTGAGAACTGTGCGGACCCTTTGACCCTATGCCCCACCAGGCCTGCCTGCCTGTCCCCTGTGGGTGTGGGAACAGGCAGGCCAAAGCCTTGGGGACAGGCCAGCACCACACCTCCTGTCCCTGAGCTAGGCTTGGCCTTCAAGGCCCAGGTGCTAACCTCCTGCGCCACCAGCAGCAGCAGAGAATCAGGGAATTCTAGAGCTAGGAGGAAACTCTATGAATTTTTTTTTTTTTTTTTTTTTTGAGACAGAGTCTCACTCTGTAGCCCAGGCTGGAGTGCAGTGGTGCGATCTCAGCTCACTGCAATCTCCGCCTCCTGGGTTCAAGCATTCTCGTGCCTGGGTTCAGCCTCCTGTGTAGCTGGGATCACAGGCACGCACCACCACACCTGGTTAATTTTTGTATTTTTAGTAGAGATGGGTTTTGCCATGTTGGCCAGGCTGGTCTCAGACTCCTGACCTCAAGTGATCCACCTGCCTGGGCCTCCTAAAGTGCTGGGATTACAGGCATGAGCCACCACACGTGGCCTCTATGGCCATCTTGTTTGGGTCCAGCTTTAGACAAATGAGACACCTGAGGCCTACATGTTCCCAGCAAGTTCAAGTCTCTGACTCTCCTAGACACTGGTAAGGCCCCGATTAGACTCACTCAAGCCTCCCAGCATGATCCCAATGGAGCTGAAATTGGCAAATCCACAGAGGGCAAACGTCGTGAGGACTTCAGCTCTGACCTGAAAATACAGAAGATGCATGAGGAGGGACTCCCTTCAGATGGGCCTGGGGCACCCCTACAACACCCAGGCTCCCTGGCCTTAACTTTATCCACTTCTTACATGTAATTGACCTTCAAGCCCACTGTGCTGCCCCTTCCCCAGCCTTGTGATTCCCACCTCTAAGTTGATTCAAACCGTACCACATCAAAAACGTAGCCCTCCTCTCTTATCTATCCTTCAACCTTTTTTTTTTTGAGACAGTTTTACTCTTGTCACCCAGGCTGGAGTGCAGCGGTGTAATCTCAGCCCACTGCAACTTCTGCTTCCTGGGTTCAAGAAATTCTCCTGCCTCAGCCTCCCATGTAGCTGGGATTATAGGTGCCTGCCACCACGCCTGGCTAATTTTTTGTATTTTTAGTAGAGACAGGGTTTCACTACGTTGGGCAGGCTGGTGTCAAACTCCTGATTTCAGATGATCCGCCCACCTCGGCCTCCCAAAGTGCTGGGATTACAAGTATGAGCTACCACACCCAGCCTGTCCTTCAACTTTTTTTTTTTTTTTTGAGACGGAGTCTCGCTCTGTCGCCCAGGCTGGAATGCAGTGGCTGGATCTCAGCTCACTGCAAGCTCTGCCTCCCGGGTTTAGGCCATTCTCCTGCCTCAGCCTCCCGAGTAGCTGGGACTACAGGCGCCCGCCACCTCGCCCAGCTAGTTTTTTGTATTTTTTAGTAGAGACGGGGTTTCGCCGTGTAGCCAGGATGGTCTCGATCTCCTGACCTCGTGATCCGCCTGTCTCAGCCTCCCAAAATGCTGGGATTACAGGCTTGAGCCACCGCGCCCGGCCCCTTCAACCTTTTAATCTTCATTACCAGCCTTTCTGGATGGGGTTCAGCCTTTCTTAGTCCTCTTGCTTTGGCCCTACTAAGCTCTGTCCTAGGGCTATTTGGTGGACAGCCCCTTCCCTGACCCTGCAGTCCTGGGCTTTCAGTTCACAGCATTCCTGTGAATGCTCTCAGGCTGAGAGAGGGAGTGTGGTGCACAGGAAAGAGTAAGGGATTTGGACCCCAGCCAGCCTGGTTTCTAGGATTGTCTCACCAACGATCAGCTTGAGCAAGTCAGTTACTTCTTTCAGTGTCAGTTTCCCTGTCTGGAATAGGGGAATAATAGTACTTGCCTGAGAGGGCTGTAAAAAGGATTATATAATGTATGGGAAACACCAGACAGAGAGTAAGTGTTTAAACATGATAGTTATTCCTTTTGTTCTTAACAACTGTCCTATTTCCCAGAAAGAAGTTTTAAGAGCCAAAATGAAATAATTCAAAAACAAAATTAGTTTATGAGTACAAAAAAATAGAATGGAACGAATAAGAGCTAATATTTTATAGCACAACAAGGTGACTATAGTCAATAATGACTTAATTGTACATTTAAAAATAACTAAGAGTATAATTGGATTGTTTGTAACACGAAGTATAAATGCTTGAGGGGATGGATACGCCATTCTCCATGATGTGCTTATTTCACATTGTATGCCGGTATCAAAGCATCTCATGTACCTCATAAATATATACACCTACTATGTACCCACATAAATTAAAAATTATTTTAAAAAATTGGTATAGAGCCTCCCCTCACACTATATAAAAATTAATTCTTGATAAATATTAATATTTTAAGCATAAAATGATAGAAAATATAGGATAATAAATAGAACTACAAGGTAGTATTATTACTCTTATTTTGGAGAGGAGCAAACCGAGGCTCAGAGAAGTTAACTAACTAAGGAAGTTCACACAGCAAGAAGGTAGCTGTGTCAGAATTTGAACTCAGTTCTGACTCTAAAGCTCATGGTCTGAATTATCTCATCACATGATTTCAGGAATTTAACACTTTCCAGATAACTTTCTTTTTCTTTCTTTCCTTTTTTTGAAAACTTCTGCCTCCTGGGTTCAAGCGATTGTCATGCTTCAGCCTCCCAAGTAGCTGGGATTACAGGTGTGTGTTACCACACCTGGCTAAGTTTTGTATTTCTTGTTTTGCCAAACATTTCTTGTTTGCCATGTTGGCCAGGCTGGTCTCAAACTCCTGGCATCAAGTGACCCACCCTCCTTGGCCTCCCAAAGTGTTGGAATTATAGGCATGAGCCACCGTTCCCAGTCGCACTTTCCAGATAACTTTCTAAGTTTAGAAATAATGGAAGAAATCACAAAAGAAAAGATTTGGTATAAAATCTGTGTTAAAAAAACAAATCCCAAAAGCTGGGTCAAGTGAGAGCTGACAGGCACTGGGTGACTTTGTGCCTCACTGATGAAAAATAACTAAACATGGGCAGAGGAGACCCTAAGAAGCCAAGAGACAAAATGTCATCATATGTACTCCCTGTCCAAGCTTGTTGGGAGGGGCACAAGAAGAAGCACCCAGATGCTTCAGACAACTCCTCAGAGCTTTCAAAGAAGTGCCATGTCAGCTAAAGAGAAAAGAAAATTTGAAGATGTGGCAAAGGCAGACAAGGCTGGCTAGGAAAGAGAAATGAAAACTTACATCCTTCCTAAAGGGTAAAACAAAAGAAGTTCCAGCATCCCAACACACCCAAGAGGTCTCCTTTGGCCTCTTCTTGTTCTATTCCACGCATCACCAAAAATCAAAGAACATCCCAGCCTATCTGCTAGTGATGTTGCGAAGAAAGTAGGAGAGATGTAGTTATAAAACCACTGTGGAGGATAAGCAGCCTTAGAAAAAGACACCTGTGAAGCTGGAAGAAAAATGCAAAAGGAATATTGCTGCATACTGAGCTAAAGGAAAGCCTGATGCAGCAAAAATAAGGGAGCTGTCAAGGCTGAAAAAGCAAGAAAAAGAAAGAAGAAACATGAGAAAGAGGAAGAAGATGAGGAGGAAGGAAAGATGGGGAAGATGAAGATGATGAATAAGCTAGTTCTAGTAGTTTTTTTCTTGTATATAATGTATTTAAGCTCCCTCATACTAAATTCATTCCTTTTAAAGAAATACATTAAAATGTAAGGCCATGTAAGATTTGTTTTTAAACCATACAGTGTCTTTTTTTTTTGTATAGTCAACATACTACCTAATGTGTCTTTAGGTAACCCTATCCTGGTGGTATTTTCAATAGCCACCAACCTTGCCTGGTGCAGTATGGGGGTTATAAATTGGCATGGAAATTTAAAGCAGGCTCTTGTTGGTGTGCAGCATAAATTAGTTATGTATGTGGATGGTAGTGCCTTCATCTTTAGTCGTCTCTGATGCAGCTTACACAAAATAATTGCTGTTCTGTTAACTAAATACCACTTGGGCTGGGCGTGGTGGCTCATGCCTATAATCCCAGCACTTTGGGAGGCCAAGGCAGAAGGATCGCTTGAGGTCAGGAGTTTGAGACCAACTTGGGCAACATGGTGAGACCCCATCTCTACAAAAAAAGCAAAAGTTAGCCAGGTGTGGTGGCACATGTCTGTAGTCCCAGTTACACAGGGGCTGAGGCAGGAGGATCACTTGAGCCCAGGAGGCAGAGGCTACAGTGAGCCGTAATTGCACCACCGCACTCCAGCCTGGGTAACAGAGTGAAACCTTGTCTCCAAAAATACATACATACATACATACTACTCTGTAATTTTTTAAAAAGTTACAGCTGTTTTGTTGACATTCTGAATGTTTCTAAGTAAATACAATTTTTTTAATTAAAAAAAAACAACAAATTCCTGTGCTTGCATCTTGTGCACATATACTAAAACTTCGATGATACAAAGATTAGCATGGCCCCTACCGAGGTTGACACACAAACTCATGAAGTGTTCTACATTTAAAAACCAAAAAATAAATTTCTGTATACAACATAAACGACAAAAAAGGAAAAGGCTAGGAAAAGTATATGTAGAAAATATAACAGAAAAAAGTTAATGTCTTTATAACATAAAGAGTTGATACAAATATTATTGGAAAAAATATGAAGGTACCTGCCTCTCTGCTTGCCCACCTACAATTGCGTTCCACAGAACAGCCCCAGCCTCCCTCCCTCCCTCCCTTCCTTCCCTCTCACTGTCCTCCTTCCTCCCTCCCTCCCTCCCTTCCTTTCTTCCTTCCTTCCTTCTCTCTGTCGTTTGTTTTGAGACAGGGTCTCACTCTGTCACCTAGGCTAGAGTGCAGTGGCAAAATCATAGCTCACTACAGCCCCAATCTCTTGGGTCCAAGCGAGCCTCCTGCCTCAGTGTCCCAAGTAGCTGAGACCACAGGCGTGCACCACCACACCTAGCTAATTTTTAAATTTTTTGTAGAGACAGGGTCTTGCTTTGTTTCCAGGGCTGGTCTTGAACTCCTGGTCTTAAGTGATCCTTCCGCCTTAGCCTCCCAAAGTGCTGGGATTAAAGGTGTGAGCCACCACACCCAGCCTCCAGTCATCTTCTTAAAATTCAAAATGTCAAATCTTCAGTGATTTCCGACTGCTCCTTGGCCTGCGAATTACCACCTGCTCTAGCTGTACTGATTGCCTCTGCTCTCTGAGCATACTAAGTGCTTTTCAACCTCAGAGCCTTTGCACATGCCTCTTCATTTGGAATGTTTTTCCCAGCTTGTCCTAGCTTATCCGTTCTCCAAGTTGGCTTAAATGCCACACCTCAGGGATATTTTTTCTGACCAGTCCAGCCAAGGAAGACCTGCCCTGTTTTTTTTTTCTTTTCTCTTGTTGTTTTCTTCATAGAACTTACCACAAATTGTGGTTAATTTAATTTTTGTTCCTTTGCTTGCTTGTGTTTTGCCTGTGTCTCTTACTAGATGTCGCTTCCATGAGACCAGAGCCATGTCTGTGTAATTCTCCTTTTTATCCCCAGTGCCTAGCAGAATGCCTGGCACCTAAATGGTCTCAATGAATACTTGCTGAAGGAATGAAGTCCATAAAAAAAGATCATGAAGTGCTTGCTTCGGCAGTACACATACTAAAATCAGAACGATATGGAGAAGATGAGCATGGCCCCTGCGCAAGGACGATGTGCAAATTCATGAAGCATTCCATATTTTTACACTGTGTGCCTGTATCTAAACAGCTCATGTACCCCATAAATATATACACCTACTATGTACTCACAAAAATTAAAAATAAAAATAAATAAGAAAAAACAAGAAAAGGAAAGGGCGTGCTCTCTATTAACCTGTGAGGAGGGGGTGAGACGATACCAGAGGTGAGAGTAAGCAGTGAGGGGAAACTTGTGCTTTTTACTCTATACAAACCTTTTTTTTTTTTTTTTTTTTTTTTGAGACAGAGTTTCACTCTTGTTGCCCAGGCTGGAGTGCGATGGTGCGATCCTAGCTCACTGCAACCTCCCCTTCCTGGGTTCAAGAAATTCTCCTGCCCCAGCCTCCTGAGTAGCTAGGATTACATGCGCTTGCCACCATGCCTAGCTAATTTTTGTACTTTTAGTAGAGATGGGATTTCTCCATGTTGGTAGGCTGGTCTCAAACTCCTGACCTCAGGTGATCCTCCAGCCTCGGCCTCCAAAAGTGCTGTGATTACAGGTGTGAGCCACCATGCCTGGTTTTTTGTTTTGTTTTGTTTTGTTTGAGACAGAGTCTCACTCTGTTGCCCAAGCTGGAATGCAGTGGCACAATCTTGTCTCACTGCAACCTCCTCCTCCCAGGTTCAAGCAATTCTCATGCCTCAGCCTCTGGAGTAGCTGGGACTACAGGCACATTGCACCACAACTGCTAATTTTTGTATTTTTAGTAGAGAAGGGGTTTCTCCATGTTGGTCAGGCTGGTCTCAAACTCCTGACCTCAAGTTATCTGCCCACCTCAGCCTCCCAAAGTGCTGGGATTACAGGTGTGAGCCACCGTGCCTGGCCATGAACTTGCTTTTTTAAAAAACCTAAAGAATCTATTCCTTTACAACTTAAAAAATAATTAAAAAGACAAGAAAAAGGACTTCCCATTGAAAGTTGCCAGTCACCCAAGTAATGCAAATTAAAACAATGAGCTATTGTTTGCTTATTAAAATAGTGAACCTTGTTTTTAAAAAGAAGCTACTCGATGCTGTTTAGTTGTGTGGTAAAATAAAAGCTCACAGGCACAGCTGGTGCTGCTGATTTCAGCTGCTGCAGCCACATAAAGAATCATGTGGGAGTCAGTCAGCCCACACCTGGGAATGCTACAGAAATGATCTGAGAGGAAGGAAGAGCTATATGCACAAAGATACTCATTTCAACATGTGGATAAAAACCAAATAATAGAATTGTCCAAATGGCCCAACAGCAGGGGATTGGGTAAATATGTTAGGACACATATATCAAAAATGATGCTTATGTCATAATACTAAGTAAAAAAAAACCAAAAGAACAAAAATGGCTACAGCACAGTTAGGTTGCTACAATAGCAATTATGTAAACTCTCTCTCTTTCCCTCTATTTTTTTTTTTTTTTAAAGACAGGGTCTTGCTCTGTTGCCCAGGCTGGAGTGCAGTGATATAATCCTAGCTCACTACAGCCTCAAACTCCTGGGCTCAAGCCATCTTCCTGCCTCAGCCTCCCAAGTAGCTGGGACTACAGGCATGCACCACTGTACTCTGCAATTTTTAAAATTTTTAGTAAAGACAGGGGCTCACTCTGTTGCCCAGGCTAGTCTTGAACTCCTGGCCTCAAGTGATCCTCCCACCTTGACCTCCCAAAGTGCTGGGAATACAGGCAGGAGCCACTGCGCCTGCCCGAACTCTCTCTTAAAAAGAATGGAAGAAAATGTAAGAAACAACAATAACTATTATCTGGAATGGTGAGATTATAGGTAATTTTTTCATTCTCAATAATGTTACTATTCTTTTAGAAAGGTTAATTTTAAAGAGCTTTTATAATTTTTAAAAATAAATTTTAACAGAAAGAGCCAACCCCTGCACTGAATCCATCATATTAACAGTGAAGGTGAGGCCGGGCACGGTGGCGCACACCTGTAATCCCAGCACTTTGGGAGGCCAAGGCAGGTGGATCATTTGAGGTCAGGAGTTCAAGACCAGCCTAGCCAACATGGTGAACCCGTCTCTACTAAAAATACAAAAATTAGTTGGGCGTGGTGGCAGGCATCTGTAGTCTAAGCTACTTGGGAGGCTGAGGCACGAGAATCATTCAAACCTGGGAGGTGGATGTTGCAGTGAGCTGAGAATGTGCCACTGCACTCCAGCCTGGATGACAGAGGGAGACTCCATCTCAAACAAAACAAAACAGTGAAGGTGTTAGTGAAGTCTCTTTATCTCACTCACTCTCCCAGCTCATCGGGTGCACATGTGTATGCCTTTGGAGTAGATATGGCAGGCATCTCACCCCGTTTTCCAACAGAAGAGGAAAGGTGCTGTGGCTGGCCCAAGGCCACAGTGAAAAATGACCCATCTAGAGCTAGGTTTCAGACATCCCAAACAATCCTCTCTCCCCGCACCTCAGCCTCCTAAGAGGCCTTGAGAAAGATGGCAGTGAAGCCCGAAGCTGTCTTGTCTTCCAGGACTATAGGATGTAGGAGGTGAAGCACCACCTCAGTATGTCTCAGCCAGGCCCAGGGAGCAGGAGAGCAGCTGCCAGGGGCCCCCAGGAGTGGCTGTGCTGTGTCATCCCCCTGCCACAGGTAAGGGACTGGGAGTACTAGGACACTCACGGATATCCACTGCTTCCTGTCGCCGACCCACTCCTCGACCCCTGCCAGGCGGCGTTGCTTGTACTTGGAGAGTTCTTGATAGGCCACAAACTCATTCAGAAACAGCTTGATTCCGAGCAGCTCAGCTACCACTGGGCAGTCCTCCCACACCACACCCATCAAGAAGGCTACAGGCCGCAGGATGTAGGAACAGATGACCTGAGGGCACAAGGGTATGACTGGCACTGAGGGCTGGGCCTGGGCTCTGCTGGGCCTCCAGCCACCACTTACTGCCCACCTGGGGCCATCCTCTCTACAGACTGAGTGTAGTGGCCAGAAACGCACCTGGAAGCTGAGCCCTTGGACGTCCACCATGTCTCCCAGCCAGGAGAGGGCAGCATTGATGAAGTCCAGCACAGCCAGGAACGCAATCAGGTTGGCAGCGATGTTGGCGACCACCTTCACGGAGATGGCGGCCCCAGTGCTGGCTGCTTCTATGAGGTTCTGAGCATCTCTGTTATTGTGATCAAGAATGATCATTACTGGCCTGTCTCCACAATCAGCAAGGGTCCCTATCCTATAGGCTCAAATAGGAACCCTGGAAGAGCATTTCAGAGCAGGAAAATCTAATTTTCCCTGAGACCCAGAGAGAAAAAGGGGCTGGTCAAAGCACTGGGATAAGATCCAGGTTTCTAGCGCTGAACTGTCCAAGATGGAAGCCATCAGCCACACGTGACAGGAGGCTGTCTGAATTGAGTTGTGCTGTACAAAATACAGACCAGATTCTGAGGATTTAGTACCAAAAAATGCAAAATATCTCAATAATTCTTATACTGGTTACATGTTGAAATGACAGTACTTTGGGGTATACAGGGTTAAGTAAAATGGGTTATTAAAATCACCCATTTCTTTTCACTTTTTAAAAGACAACTACTAGAAAATAACAGGCGCCTCACATTACATTTCCATGGGACAGTGCTGCTCCAGTGCCTCAGAAGGTTGTGAGGTTGGGGTCGTCCACTGTGCCCAAGCAAATGTGTCCAATGTGGTGCCTTTTCAACATTGTTTAAGGTTTAAAGGTTACCTAACAGTTATTAAGACTATGACAGGATGTTAGGAGGTGAGTGAAATCAAAGATGGCACTCAGAATGTCAATGTGTGGTTGACACCCTGGCGGTCAGAGCTCAGGCACATAGAGATGGGGGCATGGGGCCTTTCTATGACTCTCCTCAACATGTACACACACCAGGCCACAGACCCAAGAACTAGGCCACACCCCCGAGCCTTGCCCAGTCCATTGTTTCCTGATGGCCAGAGACTAGAAATTAAGATATGAGAACTGGAGTGTGCATTTTTGCAAATGCTATGGTCTGAATGCCAGTGTGGCAGTATTATGAGGTGGGACATTTAAGGGGTGATTGGGTCATGAGGGCTCTGCCTTCCTGAATGGATTAATCCATTCATGAATGTTGGATTAATGGATTAATGGGATAATGGGTTATCATGGGAGTAGGACTGGTTGCTTTTTGTTTTTGGGACGGAGTTTCACTCTGTTGCCCAGGCTGGAGTGCAGTGGTGCGATCTAGGCTCGCTGGAACTCCACTTCCCGGATTCAAGCAATTCTCGTGCCTCAGCCCCCCAAGTGGCTGGAATTACAGGTGTGAGCCTCTATGCCTGGCTAACTTTTGTATTTTTAGTAGAGACGAGGTTTTACCATGTTGGCCAGGCTGGTCTCGAACTCCTGACTTTAAGTGATTTGCCTGCCTCAGCCTCTCAAAGTGCTGGGATTACAGGCATGAACCATCACAACTGGCCTTGACTTGTGGCTTCTTAAGAAAAGGAAGAGAGATCTGAGCTAGCATGCTCAGTTCCCTGCCCGGCACCCCTCAACCCCTCGCCATGTGATTCCCTATGCCACCTTGGGACTCTGCAGAATGCCCAGCAGCAAGAAGGCTCTCGCCAGATACGACCCCTCAACCTTGGACTTCTCAGCCTCCATAGCTGTAAGAAATAAATTCTTATTCTTTATAACTTACCTAGTTTCAGGTATTCTGTTATAAGCAACAGAAAATGGACTAAAATAGCAAATGAAGCCAAAACCAGGGCAGGGAAAGTGGAGAGATGGGCCTGGGCTGGTGGAAGACAGTGAAGGACAGAGAGAAGAGTACCCTCTGTTTTGCTCCCCCCACCTTGTACAACTACCCCCTCTGCAGGACCTCCTGCTGTGCTTACCCATAGGTCAGTTTCATTCCTTCCTCCCTCCTAAACTTGGACTCCTCCACCTCCGGGTAGACCAGCTTGGAGAGGGCCAAAGCACAAGGGGCAGCCATCACGGAGGCTGCAATCAACGAGGTGGCATCGATCTGCAAGAGTGAGAGTGCGGGTTCTAGGTGGACAGTCAGAAGAAATGCTGGCGACCAAGGAGTGCGGCCTAGGGCAGCAAGGGCACATGTGTAGTCTGTCCCACTGATATGTCCTCATTGTCATAACTGCTGTCATCACTAATAATAATACCTTTTATGTGTCGAAGGTCACAGGCTATATATATAGGACCTTCTATTTCTTCCTGGTGCTTCCCTAAGTTAGGAATGACAAATATTATTATCCTCATTTTACAGACAAGAAAACTGAGACTCCAAAGGATGAAATACGGCTTCCCAAAATAAAGGAAGAGAAGGAATTAAAGCCCATCACATCTTTTGGCTCCAAGTTCAAGATTCTTTCTTCCTTTCTAGGCTGTCACTGTTGACCACTAATCCCCATGAGCTGAGGTTTCCCCCTTAGTGGAGGAATTTGTGATGGTTTCAGACAAAGCTCTAGAACCTGAGAGTTGAAATGAAATGGATTTAAGAGCTAACCCAATTCCACCTTAGTGTAGGTATGTACTAGCATAGGAAGGTACTCCCTCTCTAGGCCCTCTCTTTGAATGCTTACTGTGACAGGGAACTCACCATTACAAGGCAACCCATCACATCCAATCCTGTAGTTTGAGAACTCCTTCCCAGGAAATCTGCCTCCTATGACAGCCACCGTTTGGCCCCGAGTCTCCTTCTGGGAGCCACACTATGAAAACCCTTTCCAGCAAGATGGCAGAGCAGTGTCGGCCCCTGGGATTCTCCCTTCCAGAAATTTTTATCTTCAGTGTGACCCCAAACCCTTCGCTTCTCTGTTCTTTTCCACAGAGAAATATGACATGTTTCCCCCATCACCGTATCATTTACCAAGCAGGGAAACCAGAACCAACTCAGACATCTAACAATGGGAGACTGGCTAAGCATCATCAGGCTGTCATTGAAAACAATGGTCATCAAGGCCTCACAATGACATGGGAAAGGGCCCACAACATTGCAGGTAGAGAATAAACAAAACTGGGGGCAGTAGGGAAACAAACTCCACAACGATGCATGAAAAGATTAGAAAGAAATATACCAAAATGGCAATGAATTGACTGTCCATGGCTAGTGGGGCCAGGGGTGATTTTCTTTATTTTTTCTTCTGAGATGGAGTCTTGCTCTGTCACCCAGGCTGAAGTGTAGTGGTGCAATCTTGGCTCACTGCAACCTCTGCCTCCCAGGTTTAAGCAATTCTCCTCCCTCAGCCTCTGAGTAGCTGGGATTACAGGCATGCACCACTGCACCCAGATAATTTTTGTATTTTTAGTAGAGATGGTGTTTCACCATGTTGGCCAGGCTAGTCTCGAACTCCTGACCTTGTGATCTGCCCACCTGGGCCTCCCAAAGTGCTGGGATTGCAGGCATGAGCCACCATCCCTGGCCAATTTTCTTTTCTTTCTGCATTTTGGTATCTTTCTTTTCTTTTTTTCTTTTCTTTCTGCATTTTGGTATCTTTCTTTTCTTTTTTTCTTTTCTTTCTGCATTTTGGTATATTTCTTTTCTTTTTTTCTTTTCTTTCTTTTTTTTTTTTTTTTTTTTTGTTTTTTTTTTTTGTTTTTGAGATAGAGTCTCGCTCTTTCGCCCAGGCTGGAGTGCAGTGGTGCGCTCTCGGCTCACTGCAAGCTCCACCTCCTGGGTTCACGCCATTCTCCTGCCTCAGCCTCCTGAGTAGCTGGGACTACAGGCGCCCACTACCTCGCGCAGCTAATTTTTTTTTTTTTTGTATTTTTAATAGAGACGGGGTTTCACCGTGTTAGCCAGGACGATCTCAATCTCCCGACCTCGTGATCCACCTGCCTTGGCCTCCCAAAGATTATAGGCATTTTGGTATCTTTCGAAATGTCCACGACAATATTTTTTTTAATAAACAAAAAAGCAAAATAGATGTTTCTTCTTAAAGTTTGTAATAAGCCAACTGCATTCTCAAGTGTTAAATAAAAATAAAAAGGAGGAAGGAGGTAAGTTGAAGACAGACACTCAGGCTGATAAAAGCAGAGGGCAGGCCAGACACAGTGGCTCACGCCTGTAATCCCAGCATTTTGGGAGGCCGAGGCGGGCAGATCACTTGACGTCAGGAGTTCAAGACCAGCCTGGTCAACATGGTGAAACCCCATCTCTACTAAAAACACAAAAATTAGGCCAGGCGCAGCGGCTCACGCCTGTAACCCCAGCACTTCAGGAAGCCAAGGTGGGAGGATCACAAGGTCAGGAGTTCGAGACCAGTCTGGCCAGCATAGTGAAACCCCGTCTCTACTAAAAATAGAGAAAATTATCCAGGTGTGGCGGTGTGTGCCTGTAATCCCAGCTACTGGGGAGGCTGAGGCAGGAGAATCGCATAAACCCAGGAGGCGGAGGTTGCAATGAGCCGAGATCGCACAATTGCACTCCAGCCCAGGCAATAGTGCAAGACTCCATCTCAAAAAAAAAACCAAAAAACAAAAAAACAAAAATTAGCCTGGTGTGGTGGTGGGTGCCTGTAATCCTAGCTCCTTCGGAGGCTGAGGCACAAGAATGGATTGAACCCGGGAGGCAGAGGTTATAGTGATCTGAGCACTCCAGCCCAGGTGACAGAGTGAGACTCCATCTCAAAAAAAAAAAAATAAATAAATAAATAAATAAATAAAAAAGAAAAGCAGAGGGCAGATCATGGGCACCCCTCATTACCATCTCAGGGAAGTGCCAGGCCTGCTGCTGAGAAGCCAGGCTGGAGACCCTCTCAGACTCTGAATCCAAGGAATTGTGTCTTTCTTCTTTTTCTAAACCCCAGTTGTTTCTTTTTAATGATCGACAAAACTCCTTAAAACGTGAACAAGAATTGGCAGCAGCCTGATACCTCCCCAGGGCCCTGTGTGGGCACTGGGTGTGCAAGCCTGGGCCCCTGCCCCTTGCTGGATGAAGCCCACTCGGGGCAGGTGTCCTCTCTGGACTTTCTGGGCCAGGCTTTGCGACTTCACCTGCTTCCTCCTCAGTTGCCCAGCCCCAGCTGGGATGGTGCCACACCTGGAATCTTGGTATTTTCCTTCCACTAGGCAGGATCCTGCCCCTTCCTCTGACTTGTAGATTACATCTGGTTTGTAAACCTGAGTCACAGCAGGGAACACACCCTGCAGTTGTCACATTCCTGGACACTGTCCCCTGGGTGACCCAGTTGTGGTCACAGCCTCAAATGCTGGGGTTGCTAGTTTCCAGTTCATCATGGAAAGGGCTGAGTCCTGCACAGGCAGGACTCCCTGGGCACCGGGCCAGCCCACACCCACCTCCCCACTGCTAACTACTCTGCAGGGCTGTGACATTCCCCAGCCCTGCCTCCCAGGCACCTGGCCAGGAAAGCCTTCCATCCTAGCATCCCAGGGCCCACACCTGCCCATGGCCCTTCTTTCTCTGACCCAAAGGGTCTCGCTCTGTCACTCAGGCTGGAGTGTAATGGTATGATCATGGCTCACAATAGCCTTGACCTCCTGTGCTCAAGTGATCCTCCCACTTCAGCCTCCCCAGTACCTGGGACTATAGATGTATGCCACCATGCCCAGGTAATTTTTTATTTTTTAAAGTTTTTATAGCGATAGGGGTCTCCCTATGTTGCCCATGCTGGTCTCAAGCTCTTGGTCTCAGTCATCCTCCTGCCTTGGCCTCCCAAAGTAATGGAATTACAGGCATGAGCCACTGCACCCAGCCTAGTAGCTACATTTCTTTGTTTTTTGAAACAGAGTCTTGCTGTGTTGCCCAGGCTGGAGTGCAATGGCACGATCTTGGTTCACTGCAACCTCTGCCTCCTGGGTTCAAGCAATTCTCCCACCTCAGCCTCTTAAGTAGCTGGAATTAAAGGCACCTGACATCATGCCTAGCTAATTTTTGTATTTTTGTAGAGACGGGGTTTCTCCATGTTGCCCAGGCTGGTCTTGAACTCCTGACCTCAGGTGACCCAACCGTCTCGGCCTCCCAAAGTGCTGGGATTACAGGTGTGAGCCAACACACCCGGCCATAGCCACATTTTAAAAAGGAAAAAGAAATAGGTTAAATTAATTTTAATAATTTCATTTTTAATTTAATATTTAACTCAATATATCCAAAATATTTTCTTTCCACCCATGTAATCAATATAAAACTATCAATATGGATGACAAAATAAAAATTAAAAATTAATAAAACATCTTAAAATTTTTTCAATACGACTAGCCACATTTCAGGTGTTCAATAGCCATGTGTTTGGGGGCTACTGTATTGGCCAGTGGAGGTCTAGATATATCCAGATATCAGCAATAGGAGGGATGTGCGGAGAAGAGAGCCAGAGTGAGCAACAAAGTGGTCTTAAGAATGTGGGAGCTGGCCGGGCGCGGTGGCTCACGCCAGTAATCCCAGCACTTTGGGAGGCCGAGTGGGCGGATCACAAGGTCAGGAGATCGAGATCATTCCGCCTAACACGGTGAAATCCCGTCTCTATTAAAAATACAAAAAATTAGCCGGGCGTGGTGGCGGGCGCCTGTAGTCCCAGCTACTCAGGAGGCTGAGGCAGGAGAATGGCAGGAACCCAGGAGGCGGAGCTTGCAGTGAGCCGAGAGCGCGCCACTGCACTCCAGCCTGGGCGACAGAGCCAGACTCTGTCTCAAACAAAAAAATAAAACTAAAAAAAAAAATAAAAATAAAAAGAATCTGGGAGCTTGGAGGCCGGGCGCAGTGGCTCATGCCTATAATGCCAGCACTTTGGGAGGCCAAGGGGGGCAGATCACCTGAAGTCAGGAGTTCGAGGCCAGCCTGGCCAACATAGTGAAACCCTGTCTCTACTAAAAATACAAAAATTATCTGGGCGTGGTGGCGCATGCCTGTAATCCCAGCTGCTTGGCAGGCTGAGGCAGGAGAATTGCTTGAACCCATGAGGTGGAGGTTGTAGTGAGCCGAGATCAAGCCACTGCACTCCAGCCTGGGCGACAGAGGGAGACTCTGCCTCAAAAAAAAGAATCTGGGAGCTTGAAGGAAAGAGCAAGAGAGACCCTTCTGGGATTCAGGGGCTGAGGGTAGAGCCAAAGATACCGAGGAACTGACTGGGGAAGGAAGTTAGAGGGAGTGCAGTGCAGGGCTGGTGCAGTGACTGCCATGAGCCAGGTGGTGGCAGAAGAGAGCTGCTCTGGAGACAAGACTGGGGGCAGATCCAGAGATTGAAGGGAAGGAAGGTTTGTTAGGTGCTTTTCAAACTCTGGGCCAGCTATAGTTGTAGTCTGGGGCTTTCAAATCAGAGACTGTGAATGGAGGCTGAAGGGCACCTAGGGCTGATCCTGGCTGCCTCTGCCCATTCTGTGCAGCTAAAGGGAAGTGGGTACCCAGGCCCTATCAATGGGGAAGCCAGATTGCCCAGTGCTGGGCCTGGACTTTTGCCTGAGAAAGGGAAGGAAAAAGGGCTGAGTTTTAAGCCAGACTGTGGAAATGGGCAAGCATTCTTCCAGTGTTTAAGTTCTAAGTAATGACTAGGAAGAACACCAGGGTTATTCTTTTCGTTGGCTGAGGGAACCAGAACAAGGTTAAGACATTTAAAGCTCTAAATTCTGAAAATATAATGGCATCCCCTCCCCCAATATCCTGCCATGAAGAAAAGTTTCAGGAACAAAGTTTTGGGTTTCCATTTTTGAAATATCAAATTCCTTCTCTTGGGACTCTGAAAACAATACCCAGGATGAAGGGCTCAGAAGCCGCCTCGGAAGAAGCTTTTCTCTCCTGCCCTCCCATCTCTCAGTCCAATTCTCCCTCAAGGCTAGCCATAAAAACTAGAATTCCTCTTCTCCAAGGCAGGGCACAGAGACCAGAAGCCCTTTTCCCAAAACCCAGCCATCAAAGCCTAAACACATCGCTCTAACTTCTCTCTGCCTTTCTGGGTAAAAACTGGCAATAAAGAAATTATCTGACGTACCTTGTCTGACTGCAGGTCATGAGACCCCCCTTCCAGAAGGAAGAAATGCATGCTCAGAGAGGCCAAGAAGAGTCTACGCAGACAGGTTTTGCGGTTTTTCCTCCACTCAGTATTAGATCACACTGCGTTTGTCCAATTCTGTTTCTACGTGGCTGTCCATACTTTGTTGAACCTGAGCACAAAATTTCCCTGTATCTTTGGGTCTTCATTCTGAAGGCTCCCAAGTGTATACATTAAATAAATTTGTGTGCCTTTCTCCTGTTAATCTGCCTTTTGTGAGTTGATTTTTCCGTGAACCTTCAGGGGGTGTAAGGGAAATTTTCCCTTGGCCCCTACACTACCGAAAACAATTGGTGGTGGGGTAGATGGGGAGTGCACCAGCTTTAATGAGCCCTTTCTAGGCCTCAGCAAGACAGGTGCAAACCAGATGATAGTCTCTAGAATTCTAGATGGGACGGTGCCAGGCCAGAAACCAAAGCTCCTGAGCACAAGGGGACTTCTTGAAAAGTCAAGCAACAGCCGGCCCTTCCCAGACAGCTCTGTGGGATGTAGAGCTGAGCTTCTTGGTGTGGTCCAGGCATCCAGAGTGAAGGAGAGATGGAAGGGCAGGCTGGCTGTTTTTTCACCCATCCCTCATCATCTCCAGGGACAGAGATGAGAGAGATAGGTGGAATTTGGGACTAAAGAAGGGGACAGTATAGCTCATTCTCTGGTCACCGCCCCCGCCCATCCCCCGCTTTCACACACGCGCGCGCGCACACACACACACACACAGCATCCAGAGAGCCTGGGGGTCAGGCGAAGGCATGGCAGGGTCAATCTCCAAATCAGCACACACAGGCCACCTCGCTCTCATGCAGAATGCTACCGCCTTGTGTGGAGGAATGCACCCAGCGCATAACTGTACTGCCGGGCATTTAGGCTGCCCTGTTTTCTTGCTTTTGCAAATAATGCTGAAATTTTGCATTTCTTGAACACTTGTGAGAATATCCCTATATCACAATTTTTCTAGCTGGATCAAAGGGAGAGAATATTTTTAAAGTGATTGAAGCTGGATGCAGTAGCTCATGCCTGTAATCCTACTATTTTGGGAGGCTAAGGCAGTAGGATTGCTTGAGCCCAGGGAGTTTAAAACCAGCCTGAGCAACATAGCAAGACCCCATCTCTACCAAAAAAAAAAAAAAAAAAAAAGAAAGCCAGGGGTGGTGGTGCACGTATGTAGTCCCAGCGATTCAGGAGGCTGAGGTGAGAGGATTGCTTGAGTCCAGGAGTTTGAGGCTATGGTGAGCTGCGATCGCACCACTGTGCTCCAGCTTGAGTAACAGAGGGAGACTCTGTCTCAAAATACATATAAATACGTGTTGGTGTCATGTGGGGAGTTAAAAAAGAAAAAATAAATAATTTTAAGTGATCTATATAATAAAAATATAATATTTTATATAAATAAAATTTTTGAAAGTGATATATGATAAAATAATAAAATATTATATATATAATAAAATAAATATATAATAAATAGACTGATAGTCATTCACCAAAAAGGTTACACTAAATTAAACTCTTACCATGAGTGGGTGAGTACCACATACTCTTGCCATTTGGAGGCATGTAATGGGTTGCATATCACTTAGAAGAAATTAAGTTATTATTATTTTAATTCTTTTGAACATCAGTGAGCTTGAATATCTTTTTATAATTTATGAACTATTTTCTTCTTATCAATGATTCTCATCTTTTATTTTTTAAAAAAAGAGAAAGTATGTGAGTACTCAGGTGTATATACCTAAAAGACTGCTTACACAGAAAGATTTGGAATGACATTTTAGGTCAGTGGGTCTCAAACTGGGCGAGCATCAGAATCACCTGTGAGGCCTGTTGCAACGCAGTATGTTGGTCCCACCCCCATCATTTCTTTTCTTTTTTTTTTTTCTTTTTGAGATGGAGTCTCACTCTGTTGCCCAGGCTGCTGTGCAGTGGTGCTATCTCAGCTCACTGGAACCTCCGCCTCCCAGTTTCAAGTGATTCTCCTGCCTCAGCCTCCCAAGTAGCTGGGGTTACAAGCACCCATCACCATGGCCAGCTATTTTTTTGTATTTTTAGTAGAGATAAGATTCCGCCATGTTGGCCGGGCTGCTCTTGAACTCCTGACCTCAGGCAATCCGCCTGCCTTGGCCTCCCCCATCGTCTCTGATTCAGCAGGTCTAGGATGGGCCCAATAATTTGCATTTCTAACAAGTTCTCAGGTGATGCTGACAATGCTGGTCCATGAACCCCACTTTGAGAATAGCTGTTCTAAGCTATTAAAAGCAGTTACCGGGCCAGGCGAGGTGGCTCATGCCTATAATCCCGGCACTTTGGGAGGCTGAGGCAGACATATCACAAGGTCAGGAGTTTGAGACCATCCTGGCCAACATGGTGAAACCCCGTCTCTACTTAAAAAAAATTAGCTGGGCATGGTGGGGTGTGCCTGTAATCCTAGCTACTCAGGAGGCTGAGGCAGGAGAAATGCTTGAACCAGGGAGCTGGAGGTTGCAGTGAGCCGAGATTGTGCCACTGCACTCCAACCTGGCAACAGAGCAAGACTCCATCTCAAAAAAAAAAAAAAAAAAAAAAAAAAAATTCAAATAGAAAATTAAAAAATAGAAGCAGTTACCCACGGGAAGTGGGGTTAAGAAAGAGATTTAAAAACTTTTTCCTTTCTGCAATAAGCAAGAATTTCTTTGATCATTAAGGAAATAAAATTGAGACCTTTGAAGATTTGCCTGTGAAAGCACAAGTGTGAAAGCACAAGGTGTTTTACGAAAGTAAAGCATTATTACCGGGCATTATGTGAGGGATGCATTTGAAAATTCCCCTCTACCCGCCATGCAGTAGCACTGTGATTGCTTTAAGGGCCTAATTCAGACCACTGGATTTTGACTTACAAATGCTTTATGCTGTGTAAACTGCACAGGAAATAATTTAGGAGCAGAGGCAGGACTTGGGCCCAGAGAGAGTATGGGGAAGGGGAGGAGGGAAGGAATAGGACGGATCTCTAGGGACAGCCCAGGTGTGAGACTGGAGAAACGAGCATGAATTTTGAAGTCAGACAGATCTGGGTTTGGGCATCTCACTTACTCTGGAGCCTCAATTTTCTCATCTGGAAAATGGGGCTATTAAAACACCTAGCATACTGCTTGGCACCTAGTATGCACTCAGTAAATGGAACACCGGGCAGCTTTGCCCCAGGCGGCCATGCACAAAGCCCGAGCAAATGGTCCAGCCTGGTTCAGGGGAAGCCACTCCTCTTGCCAGCACAGCAGGCCCAAGAGAGAAGATCCCAGGGCTGCTCTGGCCAGGAGCTGTGTGGGGCTCCCACAAAGATGGGTTTCAGGTCCTCAACATAGCCGAGCAGAAGGAGGGCTCTGCCTACCCCAAAGGAGATGTAGGCGCCCAGCAGGCTGCCAGCAATGGTGGCGTAACCTCCGGTCATGACAACATGGACTTCAGAGAGTGTCATGTCTGCCAAGTAGGGCCGGATCAGTAATGGAGCCTCGGTCTGCAAAGAGGAAAGATGTCAGACAAGCAGGGTGGGGGTGGTTGGGCACACCCTCCCCCTCCATAGGTCACAGTCAGTGCCTGGGAGTCCCACGGTAAGAGGCAGCAGGGTGGGGTAAAGACCAGTGTCCGTACTTGGCTGAGCCTCTCTGAACCTCAGCATTGCCCATCTCTGCAGAAAGACCCACATCCCTCCCTCCCGGCCTGACAATGCTCCCCTGTGTCGACAGCCTGCCACGTGCCAGGTACCCTGCTAGGCACGTCACCTTTGTTACTCACAACCTTCTAAGATAGAAGTGGGCATCTCCGTTTTCCAGGAGAGCAAAAGAGGTTCAGAGGGGTTCCAGGAATGACCCCTGCTCACGTAAATGGATGGGAAGCAGATCCTGCTGCAGGCCCAAGCTCTCCTGCTGCCACAGTGGTGACCGAAAGAAAGAAGCTGCGGCATTGGATGAGGGGTGCATTTCTGGGCATCTGGGCAGCCCGAAGCCCTTCGTTATTCACTCAGTAACTAGTTACTGAATGCCTACTGTGTTCCAGGCACTGTTCTATAGAATAGGAACATGGGGTCAACAGGATAAAGTCCCTGCCTTCACGGCGCTTCTATCCTGGGAGCAGTGGAGGGCGGGAGGGGAGCTTTAGCAGGTGGTGGGAGGATATAGATAATCAACAAGGAACCAAGCAGGTAAGCAATGTCATTTTAGACGGTGATGAAAGCTATAAAGATATGTGTGAGAATGCCTACTGGTTAGGGGTGTTTAAAACTGAGTAGGCCAGGCATGGTGTCTCATGCCTGTAATCCCAGCACTTTGGGAGGCCAAAGTGGTAGAATCACCTGAGGTCAGGAGTTCCAGACCAGCCTGGCCAATATGGTGAAACTCCATCTCAACTAAAAATACTGAAATTAGCCGGGCATGGTGACACATGTCAGTAATCCCAGCTACTAGGGAGGCTTAGGCACGAAAATCACTTGAACCTGGGGGGTGGAGGTTGCAGTGAGCCAAAGATTGTGCCACTGCACTCCAGCCTGGGTGACAGAGTGAGACTCCATCTCAGAAAACAAAAACAAAAAAACTGAGAAATCGGCAAAGGCCTCTCTGAGGAGGTGACGTTAGGTTAGGGTTGGCTGAGACCTGAAGGAGCCAGTGACATGGTTTGATAGCACAGCATTCCAGGCAAGCGAACAGCAGAGGCCCTAAAGCAGCAAGAAGCTCTGCAAAGTCCAGAAGCCATAGCAGTCAGCATGTCTGCTGCAGATGGGCGTGGGGGAGCTGCCTGAGATGGAGGCAGAGGGGGCAGGTGTGCCACAGAGGGGCTGGGAAGCCGGGGTGAGGGGTGAGCTTGCTTAGGCGGGAGTGGAATCATCTGCTTTGTGTGTATGAAGGGTCACTCGGGTGTATGAGTGAAGGACAGATAGTAGGGACAGGGAGAAGAGGTAGGAGGAGACAGCAGTGTTCAGGTGAGAGGCAGGTGGCCCGGGCAGCGGGGGGTTGTAGATGGGCCACAGAGGCAGCGCTGTGGGAATGCTGATAGACTGGATGCCGCGGTGGGGGAAGTGGAGGAAGGCAGGGCAGCTCCTCCAGCTCCAACTGAACGATCCTGTGGAAGATGTTCCCACCTGCTAAGAGGGGAAGGGCTTCAGAGGGGCAGAGGTGATGAGGGAGGGGAGCAACAGTTCTGGTTGTTTGGACTTAGCGTCTTAATGTGAGACACCCCTTAAATCTCCAAGTGGACGGTCAAGGGGCCAGTTGACCTGTCACTCCTGAGTTCATGGGAGGTCAGGACTGCAGAGCAGGACCTGGGAGGCATTTAGAGCATTTAAAGCCATGGGGCTAATGTGATCCTGCAGGGAGGCAGTGTGGATGGACAAGAGGAGAGGGCCCAGGCCTGCCACATGTAGAGAGGTTGAAATGATATCACTGACCCCTGAAGGCTCCCCATTCCCCCTTCTTGGGGGAAATGAGGCACAGACCCTGGCACCTAGGTCAGTTTGACCAACAACTTGTCCGAAATGAATTCACCTTGGCAGCGCTTCACGTCGCCCAATGTCACCCCGCCTATATATTTTCCCAGCAAAACACATGGAACACATTCGCAGCCTTTCATATAAAATAACTGCTTTGCATTTTAATAGTGTTTTCCTCTTTTGCCTCATTTTGAACACCTTAAGGGACTTTTTTGACAATTTATCTGAGAGTATGTCTATCTTCATTGGCTAAAAACAAGACAAAACTAAACAAAAAACAACCAGAAAAAAAACTTTCAAATCAACACACTTGCACCACAGAAAAAAAGATAAAAATATTCCCCAAAGTTTCCTAAACTGTACAGTGAAATATGGCATCTTTTGACAAGAGTGTCTCTTGGTGACTCAAACATTAAGCAGATGGGCCAGGACAGGCCTTGGCAGAGTCTCCAGAGGGCCATCCTCAGGGGATCAGGCTTTCTGAAAGGGACTCAGCACCGAGGGTGCTTTCAGAGTCACATTTACTTTGGAAAATACATTTTAAGAAAGAGGGAGAAAAGACAAGACAAAATAATGCAGTGGAAAAAACTCTGACCAGAAAGAAGAAAACCTGGATTCGAAGCCATGGCTTATACGTGTGGGATCTTGGTCAAGCGGTTCCCATCCCCTGAGCCTGTTTCCTCACGTATAAGATGAGAAACTGGACTCCATCTGTAGGAGCTGTGAGTCTTCAGGCTGATGAAGACCGCCTAGGGCTAGAGTGGTAAGAGAAGCCAGACAGATGACATCCTCCCTGGCACGACCCAGTCATCCCCCAAACAGCGTAGCCCTGGGGCAGCAGAATTTGAGGACCCTGGGAGAAGGTTCAAACGGCTCTTCCTTGGACTAAATCAGAGCTCTGGGGATCCAGGGAAGCTGCCCTCTTTGGGGAAGCTGCTGATGAGCATGAGGGTAGGAGGCTGCCATACCCACCTGGCTCACAAAGATGTTTCCAGCCACGCTCAGGGTCTCAGTGGCTGTGGTATCCATGGTGACTTGCATCAGCCAGGCAATCTAGAAGGAAGCAGAGTGTTGTTTGTTGGTGGACATCAGCAAACCCCAGAGTCAAAGGGGGCTGGAGTGAAAGACCTGACACACCTTCCTCCCAACTCCCAGCCCAGTGAAGGACCCCCTCATCTACATTTTCCCAAAAGGTCAATTCATAATCTTCTTCCACACCTTCATCGATAGGGGCTTACCCCTTCCCAAGGCCACCCATTTCGCCATAGGAATGCAGAAAGGATTTCCTGGCCAAATATATTTGAGAATTGCGAATTGCGCGCGCGCACACACACACACACACACACACACCCCTTAGAGATTACCAATATACACTAGCTTAGTAAAGCCTCTGAGAAGTCTTGCATTAAGCTTGTTTAAATTTATGTAGCATAATGTCTAGCCTAGTTTCCCTAAATTATTTGACCATGGGATCAGGCTACCTTTACCTAGTAACATTTACTAACATGCTGTGGAACTAGAGTTTTGTGGAAAAGATTTTGGGAAACACTGTGTTAGAAAGCGTTTTTCTTTTCTTTTCTTTTTCTTTTTTTTTTGAGACAGAGCCTCGTTCTGTTGCACAATCTCAGCTCACTGCAACCTCTGCCTCCCAGGTTCAAGCAACTCTCCTGCCTCGGCCTCCTGAGTAGTTGGGACTACAGGCACCCACCAGCACACCCGGCTAATTTTTGTATTTTTAGTAGAGACGAAGTTTCACCATGTTGGCCAGACCTCAGGTGATCCGTCTGCCTTGGCCTCCCAAAGTGCTGGGATTACAGGTGTGAGCCACCACGCCCAGTTAGAAAGTTCTTCTTTTTAATCAAGATGAAATCTGCTTCCCTGGAATTCTATCCACTGCTGGTGCCTCTCAGGCTGCCCTTTCCCTAATCTCTCTTCTGTAAGTATTCAGAGACAGCTATCCTCCCCTAACTTCCTCTTCTCCAGGCTCCTCGTTCCTTATTCCTTCAACCATTTTGTAGAGGGTATGGTTTCAAGCCCTTTCACTCTCCTGCTTATAGTTCAGTTTGTCATAGCCTCTTGGTTGAACACAGTCTCCAGGTCTGGGGAGAATCACCTCCTTTATGCTATGCTGTGTGGGCTCTTAACACAACTGCTATGGTTTAAATAACCCCACCTAAACTCATGTTGAAATTTGATTGCCAGAGAAAAATATATATATATTTGATTCCCATCATAACAATGTTGAGAGGCATGACCTTGAGGAGGTGATTAGGTCATGAAGGCTCTGCCCTCATGAATGGATTAATGCTGTTACTGCAGGAGTAGTTTGGTTATCATGGGAGTGAACTCGATAAAGAGGATAAGTTTGGCCCTGCTCTCTCTGTGTCTCGTGTGCTCAATTCTGCCTTCTGCCCTTCTACCATGTTATGACACAGCAAGAAGGCCCTTACCAGATGTCAGTGCCATGCTCTTGGCCTTCCCAGCTTCCAGAACCATGAGCCAAATAAGTATCTTTTCTTTATAAATTACCCAGTCTGTGATATTCTGTTATAGCAACAGAAAATGAACAAAGACAATAACCACAGGTTGTTTTTGCCTTTCTGGCAGCCATCTGATGTTGCCGATTTATTCTTTTTTTTTTTTTTTTTTGAGACGGAGTCTCGCTCTGCCGCCCAGGCTGGAGTGCAGTGGCCGGATCTCAGCTCACTGCAAGCTCCGCTTCCCGGGTTCACGCCATTCTCCTGCCTCAGCCTCCCGAGTAGTTGGGACTACAGGCGCCCGCCACCGTGCCCGGCTAGTTTTTTGTATTTTTTTAGTAGAGACGGGGTTTCACCGTGTTAGCCAGGATGGTCTCGATCTCCTGACCTCGTGATCCGCCCATCTCGGCCTCCCAAAGTGCTGGGATTACAGGCTTGAGCCACCGCGCCCGGCCTGCTGATTTATTCTGAGCTCAATCAACTAAAACCTTGGAATCTTTTGCCAGGTCCAATGCTATCTGTTGCTGTCCAATGCTATCTCCTACATCCTGGTTTTGTGCAGCAGATTTTATGAACATAAACACAGGATCTAACATTTATACCAGCTGAGTCTGGCCAATATGGCCCACTGCTACAGTCTCTCAATATCTTTTCAGTATAAATTATTTTTCTTCTTCTACACCTTTTCAATTCAGCCTCAAAACTGCAACATTTCCTCCAGGAAAGACCACTTTAGACTTTGGTGCTATTTCTCCTTGGTATCATGACAGGAGACCTTGGGAAAGGATATTTGGTCAGTGCTAGATTCTGTGAGGCTGAAGATCCTGGAAGCAGGGGATTCAGGGAAGGTATGGACCTCAGGAGCAAAGGATTCTAGGAAGGTGTGAACTGTGAACTCTAAGAGTAAGGGATTCTGGGAAGGTATGGGCCTCAGAAGCAAGGGATTCCAGAAAGGTGTGGAACTTGGGAGCTGGGGATTTTGGGAAGGTGGAGGTGCTGGGAGCAGGGAATTCTGGAAGGGTATGGGCTTGGGGAGCAGTGTATTTGGGGAGGTTTGCGCTCTGGGAGCAAGGCATTCTGGGAGAGTGTGAACCCTGTGAGCTGGTGACTCTGGGAGAGCCCAGGTCATGGGCACTGGGAACTTACCTTCAGGATCACCCACTGCATGAGGCCCACGTGGTAGAGAACCGATATGACACAGCTGAAGAAGACAATGATGGGCAGAACCTGCCGGGAAGGAGAGCATAGGACCACAGGTTAGAGGCAGGCAGGCTGCAGGGTGCCAGGCAGGGTCCAGGAGACCCCAGACAGCCCACTCCATCCCAGGCCTTGCCACTCAGATGCCTGACAGGATCTGGGAAGATGCTCTGAAATCAGTGCATGAAGTCCCAGGTGTTCCACATGCAGGGCCTCTTTGGAGGCAGTCTTGTCCTCTCGGCTCCCCTCTAAATAGTGACCAGCCACCAGACCATCCCTCTCTCCTCAGCACAGGTAGGCCTGTGCTGTGGTAGGGTGGGGCCTGAGTGAACCACTTTTATCTCCTGCTTCTTTGTCTCTAAAATGGGAGTAAAATGCCCACATCTGAGGGTCATTGTGAGGGTGGCATTGTGCACCCTTCTCCATGAGCTCAATCCTTGGCCTCAGACTCTGGCCTTAACCTCCCTCTCGTGCTTTGGGCCTGAATGAGGGGACCCTCACCATTTTGGTACTCCACTTCCGCTCAGCACCAACAAGCTCAGAATTAGGCTTACCCCGGACCTGAGCCAGCATCTCCTCCCATCACCCCATCTCCTATTATGAGTATCAGGCTGAACACTCCTCTTCCTTCACTCCAAGCTCACCCATTCTCCCTTCAGAATTTCTCACACCCATTCCCTCCTTTCCAGGCCCATGGAAAAGGAGGTTGCTTTTCTGCACCCTGGTCTTTCTTTACTGTAGTCTGATGTTTAATAACAAACTGGCAAAAAACGGAGAGGTCTTTTAGTGGAAGACTAGTTGCATCACTTAGGATACAGACATACACCAGTGCACTAAAGGTCAGGAAACAAGAATGCAGAAACTCTCTATGGGCAGCTGTGGACTGATTTCCAAGATATGTTGTTAAATGAAAAAAAGAGAAGGTGTACCACAAGAGTGTATGCTATGCTGTTATGTGGGTTTAAAAACGGGGTCGGGGGTAGCCATGCATGGTGGCATGTGTCTATAGTCCCATCTACTCAGGAGGCTGAGGCAAGAGGATTGCTTGAGCCCGGGAGTTCAAGGCCAGGCTGGGCAACATAGTAAGGTCCCCTTCCTCTCCAAAAACATGTGTGTGAGGGGCATTGTGTGTGATCTTGTATGGGTGCAGGAATCATTAGAAGGATGTGCAAGAGGCCAGCAACAGCAGGTGCCTTGGGGAGGGAACTGGGTGCCTTGGGGGCCAGGGATGAGAGGAAGGTTTCTTTTTACCTTATACCATTTTGTGTTGGAATGTTTGCTCTATTCTGTGTCCTGTGTTCCCAACAGTTTAAAATAGTCGTGTAGAACTGGTAATAGCATGGGAGCATTCTTACGCTACAATGTTAAGTGGGAAAATTGGATTATTAAAATTATAGAAAGAAGCACTCCCAAATAGTCAAAGAACTTGCCCTATGTGCTGGGGCTATGTAAATGTTGTTTTCTTTTTTCTTTATTTCTGAATTTCTCATCTGTTTCTACAATTTTTTTTTTTTTTTTAGACAGAGTCTCACTCTGTTGCCCAGGCTGGAGTATAGTGGCACGATCTCGGCTCATTGCAGCCTCCGCCTCCTGGGTTCAAGTGATTCTCCTGCCTCAGCCTCCCAAGTAGCTGGGATTACAGGTGCTTGCTGTCATACCCAGCTAATTTTTGTATTTTTAGTAGAGACAAGGTTTCATCATGTTGGCCAGGCTGGTCTCGAACTCCTGACCTCAAGAGATCTGCCCGCCTCATTCTCCCAAAGTGCTGAGATTACAGGTGTCAGCCACCGCATTCAGCTATTCCTATAATTTTCAATAATAGGTGGACATTTCTCAAGGGAGGGAGCATAGGCAGGAGAGGTTTGTGGGAAGATCAGTTTGGTTTTGAACTTTGAATCTGAGATGCCTGTGGAATATCAAGTGGGCGGCTGGATAAAGGATTGGGAGCTGAGAAGGGAGATCTGGGCCAGGCCTTGGGGCTCTTTCATAAGAAATACAGGTTGGCCCAGCATAGTGGTTCATGCCTTTAATTCCAGCATTTTGGGAGGCCAAGGCAGGAGGATTGCTTGAGCTCAGGAGTTTGAGGCCAGACTAGGAAACAAAGCAAGGCCCCCATCTCTATACATACAAAATTTTTTTAAATAACTGGGCATGGTGGTACACACATGTGGTTCCAACTGCTCTGGAGGCTGAAGTGGGAGGATCACTGGATTCCAGGAGTTCGAGGCTGCAGTGAGTCATGATCATGGCACTGCACTACAGCCCAGTCAACAGAGTGAGACCCTATCTCTTAAAACAAAATTTTAAAAAAATTTAAAAAAGAAGGCCAGGCACGGTGGCTCACACCTGTAATCCCAGCACTTTGGGAGGCTGAGGTGGGTGGATCATTTGAGGTCAAGCGTTCGAGACCAGCTTGGCCAACACAGTGAAACCCCGTCTCTACTGAAAATACAAAAAAATAAACCAGGCATAGTGGCGGGCACCTATAATCCCAGCTACTAGGGAGGCCGAGGCACAAAAATTGCTTGAACCCAGGAGGCAGAGGTTGCAGTGAGCCGAGATCATCCCACTGCACCCCAGTCTGGGGTGACAGAGTGAGACCCTGTCTAAAAAAACAAAACAAAACAAACAAACAAGAAAAAAAAATTAGAAGAGGAACAACAACGACACGTAGAGATGGCTGGTGGATACAATTCACTGTGGAAATCACCCTGAGTGAGAAGCGCAGGGGCTAAGGACAGGGCCCTGTGGTCAGTGTGTCACTGAAGGGTGACAGGGGAAGGAGAAGCCTGTGAAGGAGACAAAGAAATAGCCAAGGGCTGGAGGATGGCCAGGAGAGAGGCGGGATGGAAACCGAGGGGCAATTTTTCCAGAAGGAATAGTCACTAGCAGTTGTGTCAGGGGCATCAGAGAACTCTGGAAAGGTAAGGACTGAGCTAGACCCCTGGGACTTAGCAACTTGGAGGTGCCCATGATCTAGGTGACAGCAGTGTCAGAGGAGGGGTGGGGACTGAGGCTGATGTCAGTGAGCCAAGGTGGAAGTGGGACATGAAGAAGGAGAGACCACAAGAACGGACAGCCCTCGCAAGAAGCAGCACTGTGCTCACTGCTGGAGACTAGTGAGGGGCCCAGAAAGGGCTGCTTTTATTTTTTAAGGAGCGAGAGTCTTGAGCAACCAAATTTAGGCTCTAGTTCAAAGTGAACTGGGATTACAGAATGGACCCTGAAGAGAACGGAGACTTTGCCCCGGGCAGCTGGGAAGCAAGCCCTGCTGAGGCCTTTTCTTTCTCCTGTCCCTTCCCAGACCAATGCTGCAGGTGGTATCTGGATTTGCTCTGCTGTCATCTGTCACCAGCTTCACTGTGGTGGGGAAGTCATCTGACAGAGAACACCAGAACTGGCTCAAGAAACCCTTTTCCTGCCCCATGACTCCTCCCCACCCCGGGTCTAGAAACACCTCCAGCACGGGTATGATGACATCATTCCGCCACTCCTGGGACTGAGATGCAGAGAGGGTCACGTACTGTCTAGACTGCTTGTCCAGTGGATCCTGAGAGAGACTGCCAGGCAGCTGGCAGGCCTGCAGGGATGGGCCCACGCCAGGAAGGAGAGTGCCTGGGGCATCAGGACCCCACTGCAGCATTGGGACTTTCTCCTGCCAGGAATCAAAAGATTTTCTATCGGTGAGATGGAGATTTATGGTGGAAGAGAAGCTATGTTTTGGATTAAGTGGAGACTGTCTAGGGAGGGGAGGGGAATAAAAGAGAAAAGAGGCGGCCCCAATTTTCTAAGGTAGGATAGAAAACTAAATAAGGTCCCTGTGGCCAATATCATCTTACAGCCAGGAAACACCTCTGGGGCCTGCAGGATGTGACATGGCAGAAGAACAGGGCAGCAGCTCAAGGCAGTGCTGCTGTGGAAAGGGGAGGCACGAGGGCCTGCCCTGGGTCAGGTCCCTACTATGTGGAGACTCATCAATCCTCATGGCATCTGTGGTGGATGTAACTGTCCCCACTTCACAAATGGGCACACGGAGGCTGTGAGATCTTGGCTACCCACCCGAGGTCACATACCTGCAAAGAGGCAGATGTACCTCCCAGGCACCATGCAGATTGCCAAGGTCCTGCCATGCCCCTTGGGAGCATGCCCCTTGGGAACAGTCCTGGAGGCTTGTTTCTCTGCCTTCAGGGGCAGCATGCACCCCTGCTGGAAACTGAATGTCTGTGTCCCCCTGAATTCATATATTGAAACCTAATTCCCTAGGTGATGGTATTAGCAGGTGGAGCCTTTGGGGGGTGATTAGGTTATGAGGGTGGAGCCCTCATGAATGGGATTAGTGCCCTTATAAAAGAGGCCACATGCCAGGCACAGTGGCTCACACCTGTAATCCCAGCATTTTGGGAGGCTGAGGCCAGAGGATTCCTTGAGTTCAGGAGTTCAAGACCAGCCTGGCAACATAGTAAGACCCTGTCTCTACCAAAATTCAAAAAATTAGCTAGGCATGATGGTATGCGCCTGTAGTCCCAGCTATTCTGGAGGCTGAGGCAGGAGGATCACGAGCCCAGGAGATGGAGGCTGCAGCAAGCAGTGATCACACCGCTGCACTCCAGCCTGGGCAACAGAGTGAGATCCTGTCTCAAAAAGATAAAAAGAAAAACCAAAAGAGGCTCCAGAGAGCTCCCTCACCTCTTTTACCATGTGAGGACACAGACGACCAAGTGGGCAGAGAGCAAAGTGGGCCTCAACAGAATTCAACCTTGCAGGGACCCTGATCTCAGCCTTCCAGAAGTGTGAGAAATAAATTTCTGTGGCTTGTAACCACCCAGTCTATGGTTTTCATTATGGCCTTCTCGACGGACTAAGGCAGTCCCCTTCAAGGAAGAGCCAAGTAAGTCCTGACCACTGCCTTGTAGAAATGGCTTTGGAGGCTGGTCCTGCTAGTACCATAACTCAAGGAAGAAGGATATTCTAGCTCTTCTAGGCCACTTGTTCTCAGCACGTGGACCAGCAGCACCTCTGAGAATTTGTTAGAAATATTTTGGATTTAATAGGTCTACAGTGGGGCCTGATGTTTGGCCTTTCCAGATGCTGCTGGTGCAGCTGACCTGGACACCACACTCTGACAACCACAGCCCTGGAGCCTAGATTAGACACTCTGAGCAAACTTCATCACCTGGGCCAAGAAATAGGCTTTGAAGGCCAGAGAAAACCCACTAAGGACATGGCCTGCTTCCTCCTCTCCCTGGAGGAAGCTGAGCCAGGGCTCCTGCTGACTTCCTAAGGCTGTCTGGGCAAACCCTCATGTCCCCAGACCCCAAGGCCTGAGCACTGTCGACAGTGCCCTGTCACCAGCCCCAGGCCACAGTGAGCCACAAAAACCCAAAGTTGGAAGATGCTCGGGGCAGCAGCCGCGGTGCACACTGTACCAGTGCCATCGCCAGAAAGTGGAAGGGACTCAAGTCCAAAACAGTTGCATTTCTGGCTGTCCCCTAGCTACACCTCCTGATTTCCTGTTTGTGCCATCCCTTCGCCCAGAATGGCCTCAGCACTCTGCCCCTCATTACTATTTCTGCCTGGATCCCGGATTTTCAACAATGCCTCCTGCCTCAGCTGTCCCATCTCCCTTCTTTCAGCCATCCCACCCCAGGCTTCACTTACTTCCCATTCCCTTCAATGAAAACCATGCTCACTAAGGTTACCGGTTACCCCTTAACTACCAAATCCAATGATACCTTTTGGTCCTTATTTGATCTTTGTGTGTGTGTGTGTGTGCAAAATTTGGCACTGTTAACCACTGGGGATTACAAGTCTATGTCAGACATCCCGAAACTCTCAGGAGATGAAGACATTTTCCTTGACCCTAGGGGTTCCTCCAGAGAAATGTGAGCAGCACTGCTGAGCTTAGCAGTGGGTGCTTGTTCCGGAGGCTAGAACAATAGTGAAAGAATGAGAGTCTGCTCCCGGGTCAGCCAGACCCAGGGGAGTATGATCATGCGGGTGGAAAGTTACTAGAAGGGAGTCGAAGCCAAGGTGGAATGACTAATCCAGCTGATCCAGCCAAGGGGTGACTGCCACGTCCACATCCACTGTACTGGACTCCAGGCCCAGGGCAGGCTGAGGGCTGAGGAAGCCCCAGGGAGAGACTTTACTTCCCCCCAGAAGAGAGCAGCTGGACCACGGCCCAGCAGGAAGCAGCTTGGATTCTGAAAATCTGAGTGAGCTCAGAGAAGACTTCCCCAGGCTGAAATTGGCCAAAGGCCTTGGACTAGGTCTGTATGATTCATAGAAAGAACAGAGAGAACGTCCTGAGTCTTCTGTTCAGCTCAGCATTCAACAAAACCACCCCTACCTTGAGGGCAAATTCCAAGCATATGTGTGTGATACAGGGGAGAGTGGGAGGCTGAATAAAATGTTGTGATTAGTGAGAAAGAGAATTCTGTGGCCATGAAGCATTTATCCTAGTCCTCCTTCATCTTTCCCAGCATTGCTAAGGATGGCGCATCAGCCAATACACTGTCCAGGAATTTGTCCAGAGGACAGGGCCTACCAGAGGCCAGGAAACTGCTAGTGTTTGGCTGGGAAATGCTGAGGCTGGTTAATGATAAACCCAGCTCACTATGGTTTTTATCTTAACTGAACATTCCACTTCAAAGTTTTTTGACACCACTGATGCATCTTTTTCCACTTCCTCTTCCTCTTCCTCCTCCTCCTCTTCCTCTTCCTTTTCCTCCTCTTCTTCTTTTTTTTTTTTTTTTTTTTTTGAGACGGAGTCTCGCTCTGTCGCCCAGCCTGGAGTGCAATGGCCGGATCTCAGCTCACTGCAAGCTCCACCTCCCGGGTTTACGCCATTCTCCTGCCTCAGCCTCCGGAGTAGCTGGGACTACAGGCGCCCGCCACCTCTCCCGGCTAGTTTTTTGTATTTTTTAGTAGAAACGGGGTTTCACCGTGTTAGCCAGGATGGTCTTGATCTCCTGACCTCGTGATCCACCCGTCTCGGCCTCCCAAAGTGCTGGGATTACAGGCTTGAGCCACCGCGCCCGGCCGCTTTTTTTTTTTTTTGACAGAGTCTCGCTCTGTTGCCTGGGCTGGAGTGCAGTGGTACGATCTCTGCTCACTGCAACCTCCATCTCCCGGGTTCAAGTCATTCTCTTGCCTCAGCCTCCTGAGTAGCTGGAATTACAAGCACCCGCCACCATGCCTGGCTAATTTTTGTATTTTTAGTAGGGATGGGGTTTCACTATATTGGCCAGGCTGGTCTCGAATCCCTGAACTCAAGTCATCAGACCACCTCAGCCTCCCAAAGTACTGGCATTACAGGCGTGAGCCACCACACCCAGCCTAATGGCTACATTTTTAAATGATCATTTTTGTTATTCAGAGTGTTTTTGTATTGGAGGAGAGACATGAGGCCGCTGATTTCTGCTGATAGTATGAGGAAGAATACATCCCTTAACCAGAAGTCCAGTGGAGGGGGTCTAGTTCTGGCTCTGCCCTAACTCACTGTGCCATTGTAGCTAGTTCACTGCTCCTCTCTGGGGCTTGGCTGGACCATCAGTAATACAAAAGGGAGGCCCAAACGTCACTGAACTCCCTCCTGGTACCAACAGTCAAGGAATCCATGATTCTAAAGGGTGATTCTGGGAGAGATACAAGCAGCGGGTGTGCACACATCCTTCCAGAAAGGGAGGCAGGATTTGAGGAGACACAGCTAATGTGGCCAGGGGGCAGACGCAGAGGCAAGCCCAGCTATGACGCAGGAGAGATGCTGCCTGGTGGTGGGCGGGGGAAGGGGCGCTGGCGGACAGCAGCTGCGTGGCCTGCCCAGCACCTCTTCCCCTGCTTTTTGGCTAACTAGGCTTTAATTTCCCTTTGGGAAACAGCTTACATGCCCGTCCACTGAACTCTGCCCTGCACTGCGGACACGCTAGTATTTTCTCACCTCCACGCTTTGCCCACGCCATTTCCTCTTCCTGTCTAGCTCAATGTGTCCAAATCTCTTCTGTCCTAAACTCCATATCAAATGCCACCTCCTCAAGGAGTCTCCCTCATGGTCTCTTGTTGGAAGAATCTCTCCTTATAGGCACTCCTCAGGCCCCTCCTTTATTGCACTTGAACCCAGCTGCCTGGGGAGGCTGAACTGCAGAGTGTCGGGTGTGTGTGTGTTTGTTTTGCTGAGACAGAATTCCGCTCTTGTTGCCCAGGCTGGAGTGCAATGGCGCGATCTCGGCTCATGGCAACCTTCGCCTCCTGGGTTCAAGCGATTCTCCTGCCTCAGCCTCCCGAGTAGCTGGGATTACAGGCATGCCACCACACCCCGCTAATTTTGTATTTTTAGTGGAGACAGGGTTTCTCCATGTAGGTCAGGCTGGTCTCAAACTACCAACCTCAGGTGATCCGCCTGCCTCGGCCTCCCAAAGTGCTAGGATTACAGGCATGAGCCACCGTGCCTGGCTGAGTGTGTGTGTTTTAAAGTATGAGAAGCTGCGGGAACCTCCCTGCCTCCTGCCTGGGTGGACGCCGGAAGTCACCCTAAAGCAGACCTTACTGGTCTTTTCTGAAACCTCAGTACCCCCGTACTGGTTATGCAAAGGTAAGGGAGCAGCTGCTCGTTACCCTAAAGGAATATGGTATTAGGGGCCTTTGCGGGGCTGACATAGGTTCCCCCTCCCAATATTCTCCCTATACAGAACTGGTCTCAGAAAACATGATGGGCAAGTATGCCCAGGGGGCAAGAAGACTTCAGAGAAGATAGGAACCTGGGCCCCCCCCTTTCCTCCTAGGGCTGACAGTGTTAGACTGGACATTCCCTAGGGAGTCTGCTGGCACAAGAGACGCTAAGGCTCCAAGGGGAACTCACCAGAGGTCAGGGTCAGGGGTAGGCAGGAGGGTCTGAACTCCTGACATGGCTCAACGCCAGTCCGGAAGTCCATAGCCAAGTCCATGGCTTGGGCCAAAAGTCTCCTGGGTCCAAGACCCCCAGCAGGTGGGGAGGCTCTGGGAACAGTGGCCAGCATAATGAAAAACAGCAGAAACCTCTAGAACCTGCACATGGGGTCTTGCATAGCAGCTCCATGGTGATGGTGGTCCCGGATGTACCAAGAGTGGGTAGCCCTGATTTTCCTCTCAGTGCCATGCATCAGTGGCAGAAAACTGGGGTTAGCTACTGGGTAAGTGGGGCCCCAAGTCTCTCTCTTTTGCCTGGCAAGTGGAGCTTAAGCCTAGAGCAAGCTGGTCTTAGACAACTGGAGTGTAAGGCAGGCAGAGGAGGGCTACACTAGAGTTCTTACTAAACAAGGCATTTCAGTGCTTAAACAGTTAACTGGGGAAAAAAGAAATACATCCACAGCTCCACCCAGAACAGTGAAGGGTCCCACCGGCAGCGTCCTCATCCTTTGCACAGGCTGCTTTGTTTTTAAATTAGGGTTGAGGCTCCACCGTTAGATAATAAGTTCTTTGAAACAGAACAGTGCCTTTATCTCCATTTCCCCTATAATATTTTGCAGTGCAGTAAATGCACAATAGATTTTTGTTGGAAGAAAGAAAGGAAGGATGGATGGAGGCAGGGAGGGAGGAGGGAAGGTGGGATCATAGGTCTAGGAGGACACGAAGGAAGGAGCTATTGCAGCGGGACTAGTAAGGGCTGGCTTCCTGGCAGAGGTGGCCTGTGAGGGGCCCTGAAGGAGGAGCACCTGAGAGGATCATTTGAGCCTAAGCCTTCCTGGAAACTGCTCTTTCTAGACGCAGAGTCTCTGCAGCACATCAGGGGCTAAGGTCTCAGCAGGAGCTATCCCCATGACCCCTACCCCCACTTCTTGTCCTCAGCTACTCAGTAATTCTATAATTTAGAGGGTCATCTCTAAGAAAAAAACATACAGAAATATCTTACTTTTGCAAATTTTACAAAATATAGTAAAAACATCTCATGAGGTGAACATTGCTGGGCCCCTCCCGGGCTCCAGACTTAAGGTTCACTAACTTCCCAGTACGGCGACCTCTGCCCATAGGACTCCCCCCTTCCACCTGGGCCCCCACCATGCCCAGACTCCCCTCTAGCTGGAGTCGTTGGGCAGTGGCTGCTAAAGGCCTCTGGGACCCTGAGTCAAGCTGACCTGAAAGGCAAAGACATCCTTGACCAGCGCCTCCCCAAACACGAAGCTGGAGCCGGCCTCCGTGTAGCTCAGGAAGATCTGAAAGAAAAATGCAAAACAAAAACAGGCAGTGAGGCTGGAAAGGGAGGAGGGAGGAAGCAGCGACCAGAGACAGGCGGTTTGGCCCAGGGACGTAGTCCCCCCAGGCTCTTATTGGGGTGGGCACCACCTGGCAAGGAGTGTTAAAGCTACCGCCGCGGGCACTCGCTCCTAAGCATATGTGCCAAAGAGACACCTTTTTGGTCAATTTTAAAGACATGCTCTGTAGGCTGGGTGCGGTGGCTCACACCTGTAATCTCAGCACTTTGGGAGGCCAAGGCAGGCGGATCACCTGAGGTCAGGAGTTCGAGACCAGTTGGCAAACATGGTGAAACCCCGTCTCTGCTAAAAATACAAAAATTACCCGAGCGTGGTGGTGGGCGCCTGTAATCTCAGCTACTCGGGAGGCTGAGGCAGGAAAATTGCTTGAACCCAGGAGGCAGAGGTTGCAGTGAGCCGAGCTTGTGCCACTACACTGCAGCCTGGGCAACAGAGCGAGACTCTGTCTCAAAAAAAATAAAAAGAAATGCTCTGACAGTTGTTAGGACAATAAAGAAGAGACAATGGAAGTAACCATGAGACGTGTGAAGAAGGCAGTGCCTTTTGTGCCTGCTCAGGCCCCTGACAACCAACGGCAAAGCCTCCCCTCATCTTGTCCCCATCCCGGGCTTGTGGCCTTGGAGTCTGAGCCCAGCCACGCTTCTATAGGAGACCTGTGTTATATCCTGAACTTGCAATGTGACTGCAGGGGCAGCAAGTCATTTCTCTTGTTCGGGCCTCAGTGTTCCCATCTATAAAATGGGGACATAGCCAGAAAAGCAACTCTCTGTCTTTTCCTCCACACCCTGTGCAGTTACTCTCAGCGAGGCCAGCAGGTGTGCACATTCCTGGACCGGCAGGGTTCTCATGCTCCCCCCTGCACAGAGCACAGGGAACTGCAAGCTGGTGAGAGGGAGGTAAGTAGATTAACCTATTTAACCTATGTCCTTGATAATTTATATTTTTTTAAGTGTTAAAAACACAAAAATTAGCCGGGTGTAGTGGCTCACACCTATAGTCGCAGCTACTCAGGAGGCTGAGGTGGGAGCATCCCTTGAGTCTAGGAAGTCGAGGCTGCAATGAGCTAAGATCACGCCACCGCACTCCAGTCTGAGTGATGGAAGTGAAACCCTGTCTCAAAACTAAACTAAACTAAACTAATCTAAACTAAACTAAAATAAAATAAAAGAGGTCAGCGTGGTGGCTTATGCCTGTAATCCCAGCACTTTGGGAGGCCAAGGAAGGCAGATTACTTGAGCCCAGGACTTTGAGACCAGCTTTGGCAACGTGGTAAAACTCTGTCTCTACCAAAAATAGAAAAAGTAGCTAGTCTCATAACCTGGTTTCAAAATAAATAAACAAATAAATAGATTTTAAAAATTCTAAGTGTTAAATAAAGGAGACCATTGGTTTGGACTGAGCTCCTGCACTTCGCCCAACAGACCAAACCAAAATGGAATCGCTCATGCTATAAAGTTCCACATCACAAGTCAAAACTAAGCTGTCTCCTGACCTTCCAAAAAACCAGGGGAATGAGACATATAGCCATATCCCCAAATGCAGCATGACAAGCAGTCCCCTCAGTTTTGACCTTTACAAGGAAAGTGACCTTGAAACAAGCAATCTGCTTTTTGTTTTCTGTTTCTGCTTTCTTCAGCCTTTCTCTGTCTATAAAGCCAACCTCCTCTGCCCAACTCATCGGAACACTCACTCTATTTTTATAGAATGAGGTGTTGCCTCATTCTAAAATCACAAGTAAAAGCCAATTAAGATCTTTAAACTAAATTTGTTATAATTTTCTTTTGACAAAAGTAAATCATGATAGTTGTACAACAGTGTGCATGAATTTAATGACACTTAAAAGTGGTTAAAATGGTCAATTTTATGTTCTGTATATTTTACCAAAATAAAAAACAAAATTGGTTGGGCACCATGGCTCAAGATGAGATCACTTGAGCCCAGGAGTTCGAGACCAGCCTGGGCAACATAGGGAGACCCTGTATCTACAAAAAAAAAGAAAAGAAAAAGAAAAAGAAAAAATATGTTTTAATTAGCTTGGCATGGTGGCTTACACCTGTAGTCCCAGCTACTCAATACTGGGGAGGCTGAGGTGGGAGGATCACTTGAGCCTAGGATGTCAAGGCTGCAGTGAGCCATATTCACACCACTGCACTCAGCCTGGATGCCAGAGCAAGACTGTTTCAAAACAAAACAAAATGGGCCCAGGTGTGGTGGCTCACGCCTGTAATCCCAGCAATTTGGGAGGCCAAGGCAAGCAAATCGTCTGAGGTCAGGAGTTCGAGACCAGCCTGGCCAACATGGTGAAACCCTGTCTTTACTAAAAATACAAACATTAGCCGGGCATGGTGGTGGGTGCCTGTAATCCCAGCTACTGGGCAGGCTGAGGCAGGAGAACTGCTTGAACCAGGGAGGCAGAGGTTGCAGTGAGCCAAGATTGTGCCACTGCATCCCAGCCTGGGTGACAAAAGTGAGACCCTGTCTTGAAAAAAAAAAGCAACAACAGAATAAAAATGTATGACTTCAATACACATTATTTTTAAACACATACACACAGAAGTAAATCATTTGCAGATTTGGAGAGATTTTTTTTAAAGCACTTTTAACTATTACAATTTCCAAGTCACTGCTGATTGCAGACCCAGCCTCTGAAAAGACTACTTTATTGGGGCCTCAGTGCCAGGTGTGAGGGAAGTGGCAGCTGCACTGCCCGGGCCCCAGCTACCCACCTGGTATGGAGCCCCCAGTCTACCCTACCCTCCAGGTCCCAAGCCATCTCTATGGCCTCACCACCCACTTTTCGCCCTGCCAAGTGGCTTCTCCCCTACTCCCAGTAACCTAAGATGCTCTGGGCATCCAGGTCCCATGTACCTACCCGGATCTGCTCGCCCAGCCACTGGAACGCAATAAATCCTGGTTCTGTTCTGATGACGAGGAGTCCAAGTACAAACTGCAGTCCAAGTCCCCAAGACACGGCCCGCCAGGACACCTGCCACCCCACCCCACGGAAAGGTGAGTTCAGCTCCTTGAGGGATGGGCAGGGAGCTGGGTGGGGGTGAGAGCAGGGGGCACTGGCTACCGAGGGAGCCCAGGAGCATTGGCCTGCCCCGAGAATGGGGCTGGAGCCAGACAGAGTACTAGGCCTGTTGCCTAGTACTGTTGCCTGATCCCTCCCTGGGATTCAGAACAGGCCATGTGCTTGGCAGGAATGGACCTGGGCAGTGGGCAGGGGTGGGCCAAGATTCTAACCAAGAACTCAGGTGAAACCTGACCAGCCTTGGGCATGCCACGGCACTTCGTCTCCTGGTCATCACTGCCAGAGATGTGGCCTGGGGCTCTGGCCTCAGGATCAGCACCAGACTGCTCCGGGCCCAGCTCCTCTCCAGCTCGTGTGAACCCTGTCTGCCTGACCATCTCCAATCCCTCCTCCACAGGCTGGGCTCCCATCCACCTCAACCCCAACTCTCTCCATGCCCACATCCCCTGCCCCTCCCAGCAGATGAGAGCTGGGCTCCTCAGGTTGCTGTTCCCTGATCAGCATTTAATAATTCCTTAGCAGCAAGTCCAAGCTCTGGTGTGCATCCTTCTGGGAGGCTTGGCGGTAGCCTGGGGAAGGTGGTAGCCACACTGTGAAACAGGGAGGGATCCTGATGCTACAGAGGCAGAGAGAGAAGGTTCTATCTGCCCATGGCAGGGACCTCCCAAATGGGTGCATGCCTGCCTTAGTATACATCAGATTTTAGTACACATCAGAATTTAGTACACATTAGAATGTAGTCTATATCAGAATTTAGTCTACATCAGAATTTAGTACACATCAGAATTGTGCTTGCTGACAGGATGATTGCTGCCCTTGCCCCTGAGTTTCTAATGCAGTGGGCCTAGGGTGGGGCCTAAGAAGTTACATTTCTGGTAAGTTCCGTGGAGGCACTGCTGCTATTGGTCTGGGGCGCAGACTTTGAGAAGCACTATTTTAAGCTAATGATTCCAGGAAACCCTTGGCTCTGCAGACAGACTGGAGCTCTGGCCTGTGTTTTCTGTGGTTGGGGTGGAGGTAGTTCCTGAGCCTACAGACCTGAAGACCAGGATTGGACTGACCAGAGGACATGTCACCAAGGAAACAAATGTCCTGGTGGCCTCTGAGTCTGGAGAGACATCCCTGCTGGGGAGTTTGAAGACTTCCGCTTCACAGGAAGCCTGTCCTGATACACACAGGTCTTCTCCAGGCCCTGAGCCTCCGGGGCTCTCCCAACAGGAGCATCTGCCTATACCCCAGCACCCAGATCCAGCCTAGAGGCAGAAGAGAGAGGCAAACACTTCCAGCCCTGGGCCCCACAACTGGCACTCACTGCGCAAGGATGCTTTGAGCAGGCAAAGAGGAGAGCAATGAACACGCAGATTCCTGCGAAGGACACCAGTTGCTCAGGCCGCCGGGAGGTGTCCAGAGACAGCCACAGGACCAGGCCCAGGAAAGCAGCAAGAGCTAGGCCCCTGCAGGCAAGAGGAAGAAAGTCATCACCCTCAGCCTGTACCCCCACCCCACCCACACACAATAGCACCCAGCAACCCAGAGAAAAGGTGCTCAGGGCTGGGAGGAGGAGAAAGAGCACAGCACAGTGGAAAGAGCACCAGCTCCGGAACCACATGCTGGGAAGAGCTGACCTCACTGTGTGACCTCAGGCAGATCACCTTGCCTCTCTGAGTCTAGTTTCCTCATGGGTCAAATGAAGCCAGAGACCCTTCATTTCTCAACGTTGCTGACAGGATTATATAGGGGGATGTATGTACCAAGCTGAGCATAGTGACAAGCACCTGGCTCCATCCAGCTACAGGAATCTCATCGCTGCAGTGATGCTCAGCTCAGCCTCTGACCTTGTGGGAGAAAGGACCTGTGCCGCCCAGGACTCAACACTATCGGCCATGACTGCAAAATGTCTAGAAGCATGTGATGTGAGTTTGGACCTCCGAGCTGAGCACCTGAGACCAAGGGAGACCAAGGAATGGATCTAACCTTAACAGCAACACTTCCCTCCCTGGGGCTAGGATTTGTTTGTCCAGGATGCAGCCTGAAGGGTGGGAGAGCTCAGGTTTTGGCATCAGGTGCTCAAGATCTCACCCCAATCTGGTCATCAGTTCAATCCAGTCATCAACTCACTGGGTACTACTAATGACAGTTAATGTTCCACTGAGCACCGATTATATGCCAGGTACTATACCAATGCTGAGAGACACGTTCTTTTGATAGAGATGAGGAAACTGAGGCACAGAGAGATTAAATAACTGGCCCAAGGCCACTCATCTAGAAAGTGGCAGAACTGAGATTTCAACCCAGGCATTCTGGAAGCAAGGTCTATTCACTTTACATTTTTATCCAGGCCGGTCCTAGTTGGTAAGCAGGAGACCAAAGATCTGAACTCAAGCAGGCTAATTCCAGAGCCTACTGCTTTTCTTTCTGCTCCTGTTTTTAAACTCTTCTCATTCCAGTTCAATGTGCACAATCTTTGCCTTGTTTGTGTGCCAACTGTACCTCTCTTTACTTACTATTTCTCTTGAGGTTAACTGACTTTATAAGAACTCAAATATGGCTGGGTGTGGTGGCTCATGCCTGTAATCCCAGCACTTTGGGAGGCCATGGTGGGTGGATCACCTGAGGTCAGGCATTCGAGACCAGCCTGGCCAACATGGTGAAACCCATCTCTACTAAAAATCCAAAAATTAGCTGGGAGTGGCGGTGGGTGCCTGTAATCCCAGGTACTTGGGAGGCTGAGGCAGGAGAATCACTTGAATCTGGGAGGCAGAGGTTGCAGTGAGCCGAGATCGTGCCACTGCACTCCAGCCTGGGTGACAGAGCAAGATGCCATCTCAAAAAAAAAAAAAAAAAAAAACTTAAATGCTAGTTTCAAATTTTTTATTTTTAACAGCTTTATTAGAGGTATGGTTGATATATAATCAATTGCACATATTGGAGGTGTTCAATTTGATACGTTTTGGCATATGCATAGTCTTTGAAACCGTCACTGCAATCAAGAGATTGAACGTATCCATCATCCCTTTTTTAATTTCTTGCCTCCCTCCCTGTTCCCAGGTAACAGTTGACATGTTTTCTGCCACTAGATTAGTCTGCATTTTTGTTTGTTTGTTTGTTTTTGAGACAGAGTCTCATTTCATCGTCCAAGCTGGAGTGCAATGGCATGACCTCAGCTCACTGCAACCTCCACCTCTGGGGTTTAAGCGCTTTTCCTGCCTCAGCTTCCCAAGTAGCTGGGACTACAGGGATGCACCACCAGGCCCAGCTAATTTTTGTATTTTTAGAAGAGATGGGATTTCACCATGTTGGCCAGGCTGGTCTTGAATTTCTGACCTCAAGTGATCTGCCCGTCTCAGCCTCCCAAAGTGCTTGGATTATAGGCGTGAGCCACCGCACCCCACCTAGTTTGCATTTTTAAGAATTTTATATAAATTTTTTAAAAAGAAAAGAAAGAAGTTTATATAAATAGAACCATACAGTACCTGACCTTTTTTGTTTGACTTCTTTCACTTAGTGTAATTATTTTGAGATTTATCTAGGTTTCTGCATGATTCACTAGTCCATTCCATCTTATTGCTCAGTAGTATTCCATTATATGGATATACCACACTGTGCTTATCAATTCACCTATTGATGGACATTTTGTTGATTTCCAGTTTTTGGCTATTGCAGATAAAGCTGCTATGAACATTCAAAACTTCATGTGCAAGTCTTTGTGTGGATATATGTTTTTATTTCTCTTGGGTGAATGCCTATAAGTAAAATAGGTAGATTATATGATAGGCCTGGAAACTGCCAATCTGTTTTCTACAGCAGTTGCACAATTTTATATTCCCACTAGCAGTATAAAAAAATTCAGTTCCTCTATATCCTTGCCAACACTTGGTATGGTTAGTCTTTTGAATTCTACCCATTCTACTCAGTATATGGTAGTATCTCTTTCTGTTTTTAACTTGCATTTCTCTACTGATAAATGGTGTTGAGCATCTTACCATGTACTAATTTGCCACTTAGGCATATTCTTTAAATGTCTGTTCATATCTTGAGCCTTTTAGTGTTTTTTGTTTGTTTGTTTTTGAGATGGCGTGTCACTCTGTCACACAGGCTAGAGTGCAGTGGCACGAGATCTTGGCTCACTATAACACCCACCTCCTGGGTTCAAGCAATTCTCCTGCCTCAGTCTCCCAAGTAGCTGGGACTACAGGTGCCTGTTACCATGCCTGGCTAATTTTTGTATTTTTAGTAGAGACAGGGTTTCACCATGTTGGCCAGACTGGTCTCGAACTCCTCAGGGGATCCACCCACCTTGGCCTCCTAAACTACTAGGGTTATAGGCGTGAGCCACCATGCTTGGTCTTGAGCTCATTTTTAAATTGGGTTATTTTGCTTATTAAAGATTTATGACAAGGCCAGGAGCTGTGGCTCTGTCTCCCACGTTCAAGCGATTCTCCTGCCTCAGCCACCTGAGTAGCTGGGACTACAGGTGCATGCCACTATGCCCAGTCAGCTAATTTTTGTATTTTTAGTAGAGACGGGGTTTCACCATGTTGGTCAGGCTAGTCCCAATCTCTTGACCTCGTGATCTGCCTGCCTCAGCCTCCCAAAGTGCTGGGATTACAGGCGTGAGCCACCACACCTGGCCTAAGTTGATTAAATTTTAATCAACTTTTTCCTTCCTTCCTTCCTTGCCTTTTACCCTTCCCCTTCCCTTTTCCCTTCCCCTTCCCTTTCTGTCTTTTTTGAGACAGGGTCTGCTTTGTTGCCCAGGCTGGAGTGCAGTGGCATATAGGCATATTGTGCATAGCTCACTGCAGCCTTGACCTTCTGTGCTCAAGCGATCCTCCTACCTTAGCCTCTCAAGTAGCTGGGATCACAGGTGCACACCACCATACCTGGCTAATTTATTTATCTATTTTTTTGTAGAGATGGGGTCTCATTATGTTACCCAGGCTGGTCTCAAACTCCTGGGCTCAAGCAGTCCTCCTACCTCAGCCTCACAAAGTGCTGAAATTACAGGCATTAGCCACCACACCTGACCCCATTTCTTTTTGTAGAACCAGATTTCTGCTAGTAGCATTTTCCTTCTCTTCAAAGAATTTCCTTTAACATTTCTTTCTTTCTTTTTTCCTTTTTTTTTTTTTTTTTTTTTTTGAGACAGTGTCTCCCAGGCTGGAGTGCAGTGGTGTGATCTCAGTTCACTGCAACCTCCACCTCCCAGGTTCAAGCAATTCTTGTGCCTCAGCCAACCAAGTGTAATAGCTGATACTACAGGTGCATGCCACCATGCCTGGCTATTTTTCGTGTGTGTATTTTTATTAGAGACAGAGTTTCAACATATTGCTCAGGCTGGTCTTGGACTCCTGAGCTTAAGTGATCTATCCAAGTTGGCCTCCCAAATTGCTGGGATTATAGGCATGAGCCACAACACTGGCTTCTCTCTCTTTCTCTCTTTTCTTTTCTTTTTTCTTTTCTTTTCTTTTTGCCATAGCATCTCCCTCTATCGTCCAGGCTGGAGTCAGTGGCATGATCCTGGCTTACTGCAGCCTATGTCTCCCAGGCTCAAGCGATCCTCCTTTCTCAGCCTCCTGAGTAGCTGGGACTACAGGTGTGCGCCACTCCTTTAGCATTTCTTGTAGCATAAGTCTGCTTTTTATGTCTGAAAAATTATTTCAGCTTTTGTATGACTGAAAGAATTCTTATTTCCTCTTCTTTTTTGAAATACATTTCACTGGTAAAGAACTGTTGGTTGTCAGCCTTTTGGGTATTTGCTATTGTTGTTGTTGACTGTTCCACTATTTTCTCACTCATTTTTGACAAGACGTCTGCTAGTAATCCATCTTTCTGCTTCTCTGCACATGTCTTTTTTCTCTAGTTGTTGTTAAGGTTTTATCACTGTTCTTAAGTAATTTGATTATTGCCTCGGTATAGTCTTCATGTTTCTTGTGCTGGGAGTTCATGAAGTTTCTTGAATCTTTGGGTGTCCAATTGTCTTCCTATTTGGATTTTTTCTGGACATAATTTCTTCAAATATTTTTTTCTGCCCTCCTTCCCCTCTGGAGACTTCAACTGTGTATATTCAACTGAAGTTGTGCCGTGGTTAACTGATGCTCTGTTTGAATTTTTTCAGGTTTTGTCTTTAAGATGTTAGGCAGGGCCTGAGAAGCATTTATTCTAGAGTTGATTTTTTTTTTCTCTGCTACTGAGCCAAAACCTTCTTACTACGCTAAACAATGCCCTGTGCATTATGAGGTTTTTTTCACCTGACTGTCGGGAATAGACACTATTCCTGGCCCTGTGTGATTCCAGGTATGATTCCCACTTCTCCTTTTGGGTGGTTCTTTCCTAGTACTGGGGTAGTTTCCTCATCTGTATTCTCTGAGCGGAACTCAACTGCATGTTCAAGGAGGATTCTCTGCATAGCTCTGGGCTTTGCTCTGTGATCTCTCAGCTGTGTCTCTGTGCTCTGCAATGTGAACCCTGCCTGCCTTGGCTTCCCTAGATTTCCAGCTCTGTCTCTTCAACTTAGGGAATCTGCTGGTGTCCCACCTCAGTTTTCCTTCCCTGTGCTGTGGTCTGGAAATGCTCTCCAGGCAGTCAGCTGGGGAGAACACAGGACTAACCTCATTTGTTTCCTAATTCTCAAGGATCAGTGTCCTTTATTGACTGATGTCCAACATCAAAGAGCTCTTGTCTCATGTATTTGTTCCAGTTTTTTAGCTGTTTCAACTGGGAGGATAAACCTGGGGGAGCCAAAATCAAATGCATGTTTTTTTTTTTTTTTTTTTTTTTTTTTTTTTTTTTTTTTTTTTTTTTTTGAGACGGAGTCTTGCTCTGTCACCCAGGCTGGAGTGCAGTAGCGCTATCTTGGCTCACTGCAAGCTCCATCTCCCAGGTTCACACCATTCTCTTGCCTCAGCCTCCAGAGTAGCTGGGACTACAGGCGCCCACCACCACGCCTGGCTAATTTTTTTGTATTTTTAGTAGAGATGGGGTTTCACCGTGTTGACCAGGATGGTCTCGATCTCCTGACCTCATGATCTGCCTGCCTCAGCCTCCCAAAGTGCTGGGATTACAAGCATGAGCCACCACGCCCAGCCAAATGCATGTATTTTTTAACAGCTTTATTGAGACAAAATTTACATGCCATACAATTTGCCCATTTACAGTGTATAGTTCAAGGATAGAAGTTCCTCACAAAACTAAAAATAGAAGTACCATATGATTCAGTAATTCCTCTACTGGGTATATACGCAAAGAAAAAAAAAAAAAGGAAATCAATATATTGAAAAGACATCTGCACTCCATGTTTATTGCAGCATGATTCACAATAGCCAAAATATGGAATCAACCTAGGTGCCCATCAACAGATGAATGGATAGAGAAAATGTGGTATATATACACAATGGAATATCATTCAGCCATAAAAAAACAATGAAATCCTATTATTAGCAGCAACATGGACGGAATTGGAGATCATTATGTTCAGTGAAATAAGCCAAGCACAGAAAGACAAATACTGCATGTTCTCACTCATATGTGGGAGCTTAAAAAGTAGATCTTATGAAGACAGACAGTAGTTTGGTCGTTACCAGAGACTCTAAAGGGGAGGAGGGAGGTGGGATGACAAGAAGTTGATTAATGGGTACAAATATATAGTTTGAGAGAAGAAATAAGACCTAGTGACAGATAGATGAGTAAGGTGGCTACACTGTACAATAATGTATTGCATATTTCAAAATAGCTAGAAGAATTTGAATAGTTCTAATATAAAAAAAGACAAATATTTAATTTGATGGATATCCCAAGTACGCTAATTTGATCTTTACAAATTATATGAATGTATTATATTATCACATGTACCCTGAAACTATGCACATTTATTAGGTTGGTGCAAAATGTATTGCATAACGGCAAAACCACAATTACTTTTGCACCAACCTAATAATATTATGCAGCAATTTTTTAAAGTGTATTTTTGTTTGGTTGGTTGGTTTGGTTTTTTTTTTTTCTTTTTTTTTTTTTTTTTTTTTTGAGACAGAGTCTCACTCTGTCACGCAGGCTGGAGTACAGTGGTGCAATCTTGGCTCACTGCAACCTCCGCTTCCCAGGTTCAAGGGATTCTCCTGCCTCTGCCTCCTGAGTAGCTGGGATTACAGGTGCGCACCACCACACCCAGCTTTTTTTTTTTTTTTTTTGTATTTTTAGTAGAGACAGGGTTTCACTGTGTTAGCCAGGATGGTCTTGATCTCCTGACCTCATGATCCACCCGCCTCAGCCTCCCAAAGTGCTGGGATTACAGGCTTGAGCCACCATGCCTGGCTAAAAGTGTATGGTTTAATGGTTTTTAGTATAGTTACAGATTTGTGCAACCATTATCATAATCCTAGGATATTTTCATCAGCCCAAAATGAAGCCCCAAACCACTGGCGGTCACTACCTCCTCTTCCCATCCACCCTAGCAATCACTAATCAACTCTCTGTCTCCACAGATTTCCCATCACTAATCAACTCTCTGTCTCCACAGATTTGCCCATTCTGGACATTTCACATAAATGGAATCATGCAGTATATGGTTCTTTAAAACTGGCTTCTTTCACTGAGCATGATGTTCTCAAGGTTTATCATTATTGTAGTATTTATCAAGACTACATTCCTTTTCATGGCCAAATAATATTCTATTGTATGGATATATAGATTTTCTTTATCCATTTTCCAGTTGATGAACATATGTGTAGTTTTCACTTTTTGGCTATGATTAATGCTATATGAAGATTTGTGCACAAGTTTTTATGTGGACATATATTTTTATTTCTCTTAGGTATATACCTAGGAGTGGAATTTCTGGGTCATACGGTAAGTCCATGTTTAACATTTTGAGGAACTGCCTAACCATTTTCTTTTTTCTTTCTTTCTTTTTTTTTTTTTTTTTTTTTGAGACAGAGTTTTGCTCTTGTTGGAGCAATGGTGCTGGAGTGCAATGGTACGATCTCGACTCACTGCAACCTCTGCCTTCCGGTTTCAAGCAATTCTCCTGCCTCAGCCTCCCAAGTAGCTGAGATTACAGGCGCCCACCACCATGCCTGGCTAATTTTTGGATTTTTAGTAGAGACAGGGTTTCGCCATGTTGGCCAGGCTGGTCTCGAACTCCTGACCTCTTGATCCTCCCACCTTGGCCTCCCAAAGTGCTGCGATTACAGGCATGAGCCACCATGCCTGGTCAGCCATTTTCTAAAGCAGCTGCACTGTTTTGCATTTCTGCCAGCAGTGTCTCAGGGTTTCAATTTCTCCACATCTTTGTCAACACTTGTTATCATCTATCTTATTGATTATGGCCATCTGACTGAATATGAAGTGGTATCTTATTGTGGCTTTGCTTTGCATTTCCATGATGGCTACTGATGTTGAGCACATTTTCATGTGATTTTTGGCTGTAGCAAAACCTTTTATTCTTCAAATGGGTTGTCTTTTTATGGTTGAGTTGTAATTCTGCATACAGTTTCTTTATGCAGACATAGGATTTGTACATCTTTTCTCTCATTCCATGAGTTGTCTTTTCACTTTTTGGATAGTGTGCATTGCATCAAAAAGTTTTTAGTTTTTATGAAGTCCAGTTTATCTGCATGCATTTTTTTAAAGGAAACTTCGTATCAGTCCCTCAAGTGGAAAACCATCATCAATGACTTGTCATAGAAAACCATTGTAAAAATAAATCACAAATGTATTTAATAAAGAGAAGTCAAATGTAACAGTAAATGTACTTATAAATAAAATTTTAAATGTGTTCATCCACAGGCTGGCTCAAATCATTTTGCTGTGGTATGCGGATTTCACTTTGGGAAAGTGAGAGTCACCCCTGTACCCTTGCATCCCCCTGACTTAGTCTTTGGGTATCTTTGGCCACCAGCTTCTTCATCAACAAAATAGAGTACTGAAATAGATTGGTGGTCTTCAGACTTTTTTTTTAAGCCATAGAAACCGTTTTCTTCCCCCAAGCCAATTTTTTTTGCGAACCTTGGCTTACAAAACACATAAGACTCTGCTGGCTACATCAGAATTCCCTGGAGGCTAATGAAAAATACTAGCACCTGGACCCCGATCGAGCCTGCTGAATCCCACTCCAGGGATGGTCCCTGCGGCTTTTTGTCTCACACTGCCCAGGTGATCTCAGGGAGGTACTGATTTGGGCCCTCCTTGCTCCAGGAGCTGGGATCCCTGAATGGAGGCAACTGTTGAGTTCAGTTTTCATCCACCACAGTCACCTGCTGTAACTGGGACTAAGAACTGGTGAAACACCAAAAGATGCTGCTATGTTTGAAGTCACCCACAAGCTCCTGCCCTGGGGCCCTGGAGAGTTCTCCATGACACAGAGCCTTCCTCTTCCTCCAGCCCTGGCCATAACCCTGGAGCCAACCCCTCAGCTCACGGGCCCTCCCTTGTCCTGCCTCAGGGCTGTGAGCTCACTCACCTCTTAACCCAGAGCAGCAGGCGAGGATGGTCCTGAGGCTTGAGAAACCTCCTTAGCTTTGGCCCCAGAAGCCGTTTCAGCAGGCGGTGGCCCAGGAACGTGAGGACCACACAAGTGAGGACAAACAGAGCCAGGGCCCTCTGGAAATCCAGGAGGCAGGCCACCAGCAGGAAGGCAGCGAACGCTGGGGGACGAGAGAGAGGAGGGGTCAATGGCCACGACATCACCTCTTCAGGCCCCTGCAGCCCCGCCACGGACTCCACCTTACTCCACCTAGATCGTGGAGGGCAGGAAACTCACCCAACCTCACTGAGCCTGTTTCCTCATCTGGAAATGAAAACAACCATCACTACTGTGTCAAAAGTAGTTAGGAGTTACTGGCAGAAGGCATTGTGAAAGGGCCTTGTAAACTGTAAAGTGCTTACCAAATGTGAGGGAGATGTGTAAGGAGGCCGCAAAGCAAAACAGCAAGAGGTGCTGGGCATCAGTGGAGCATCTGCTGTGGTCCAGCGCCATGCTAGGCCCCGTGGAGGAAGGAGACGAGCCCATCAGCTACTCCATGAAGGAGTCCACATATGTGTGCTGGGACTGCATCCTGAAATGTTCATCAATGACCATGCTTCCTAGAGTTTCCTTTCCCCTTTTGCCCTTCTCTCCTTTGAGCCACTCAGCCAGTACATGCTTATGCCTCAGAAAGGCGCGTGAGAATGGATAGCTGAGGGGGAGATGTCTCTCCCTAGATTTTTTTTTTTTTTTTTTTTTTTTTTTTTTGAGACAGGGTCTCACTTTGTTGCCCAGGCTGGAGCACTATCTCGGCTGACTGCAACCTCCGCCTCCTGGGTCAAAGCAATGCTTCTGCCTTAGCCTCTCGAGTAGCTGGGATTACAGGTACCCACCACCAAGGCTGGCTAATTTCTGTATTTTTGGTAGAGACAGGGTTTTGTCATGTTGCTCAGGCTGGTGTTGAACTCCTGGGCTCAAGTGATCCGCCCACCTCAGCCTCCCAAAGTGCTGCGATTACAAGTGTAAGCCATCGCGCCTGGCCTCTCCCTGGCTTTGGAATTTCAGAATCCAGGATCCTCAAAGAATGGAAAGGATGCTTAACCATGGATAAAAAATGTGATCTGAAACATCACGAATAAAGGTAAGTTCTACCCAACCGCTCTGCTACCAGGCAATAACAAGGACAATGGTATCACAGAGAAAGCACCTGAGCCTGGCAAGGCTGCCAAGCCAGGTGTGTTTGCAGCGTTGCAAGCAGCGAAGCCTTGTGCCTGGCTTCCTGGTGGAGCCCCAGGGAGGTCCCAGGACTGCAGAGAGAGGAATGCCCACGCGGTGCATGGCAAGCCAGTGAGGCTCTGCAGGCACCAAAACAGCTGAAGTGGTCTCCATGAGAGGCCTGAAGAGGAGAGAGGTGGGAGACCAGAATGAGCCCACCATGGGGAAGAGGGCATCACCATGGTCACCTGCAAGGATGGAGGACCCAGGACCAGCTGGAGAAGTGGACAAGTCAGGAGACACTTGAGGAGTAATAATAGATAAGCCCCCCTGGTAACCCCCAGAGGAAGGGATGAAGGAAGATTCCAACTGGACAGAAATTGAGTTCCCGTCACTCGCTGGAATGATAAAATTGAGGGAGAAGATAAGTTGAGTCATAAAACATAAAATGACCCTTCTCTCATATGGAAGCTTGTGGGCCAGAGTTCCAACCTGAACGGGTGTCACTGAGACACACAGCTGGAGCCCCACAGGGTGGTGCTGGGGCTGCTGGTACCAGCCGTGGAGGTTCAGGGGAGGCGGACCTGGCCAGGGAGAGGATCCGTGGTCGCCAGGAGGTGAGCTTAGCACTTCAGATGCACTTTCACAATGAATCCTCACAAGACCCCTATAAGGTGGGGTCTACAGTGATGCCCACTTGGAGAGCGAGGCCTCTGAGGCCAGCCAAGATGAGTGCCTCACACAGGGAGGGCATGGGGCGAGGAGGCCAAGAAGGTCTGTGCACCTCAGGTCCTGTGCTTTGTGGTTGAGGCGGGCCAGGAAGGCTGGGGGAGTCTGGGTAGACCAGGACAGGGACTCAGGGAGAGGGGGCAGTGTGGAGGAGTCCTGCAGGCAGGGCACAAGGACAGTAGTACTTTTGGAAGTATTTTATTCATCTAGGATCCATTCACAGGGATTGGTTTGGGGACGGGCAGGACCTGAGCTAAGCTCCTTGAAGAACTCCCTGGGACTTTGACTGGAACAGCCAGCAAGAGGCACCCCCTTCTTCTAAGACTGGGGACACCAAGGCCATCCTTGTTAGTCTGGTGCCAGGGCTGTCGCTGTACCCATGGAGAAGGCCTACCTGAGGTGAGCAAGCCACTGTCACAGATCAGGAGCCAAGTCCTGAGAATGTGAGCTTCATTTCTCTATCACAGCTATTCTCAGAACATCTGTGAACAGCCTCCCCAGGAAAGAGGTGATGTAATAAAGATATTGAAAAGCCAGAGAAATCAAAGTCACCCAGAGACAGTCACTGCTGACCATTGCAAGAGATCATTTAATGATTCAGTTTGCATTCCTGAAAGCCATGGCAAACGTGGAAATAGGATGAGAGGGATAATTTTCATTCTCTACTGAGATAATTCAATTGTTCTTCAAGAGAAACAAATTGGATCTGAGTGAAGGAGGCAGCCAAGGAAACAGAGACGGTCCTGGCTTCAGACCCTGCCAAAAGTGGACGTCACCATCTCTAGGAGGAAGCTGTGAGGAAGCTGTGAGGGACATGGACCCACCCCATCTCAGCAGATGACCCTACTTTAAAGTTCACCAAGCAGACCAGGTCATTGCTGTCACCTCTCTCACTGTCTTTCCCCTCCAGAGCACCTATAATGAGCTCTGCATCTGTACCCATCCTCCTTTTTCTTTTTTCAAAATTTATTTTTATTTTTAAAATTTTTTGTAGAGGTTGGGTCTTGCTGTGTGGCCCAGGCTGGTCTTGAACTCCTGGGCTCAAACAATCCTCCCACTGCAGCCTTCTGAAGTGCTGGGATTACAGGCATGAACCACCTGCCAAGCCTGGCCCCTCTTTAATTCCAACCTGTCAGGATGAGGTGAACTTGCTCCTGAAAAGACCCACCCCTCCCTGTGGGGTGGGGAGCTCTTCTACTCTGTGCCAGGGGACCTTGCTCCATTGGTCATCTTTTCATCTCCCATTCCTTCACATTCCTTCTACAAACTCCCCACCTCAGCTCCTACACACAAAGTGTCTCCCACCCCAAACTCATGCCCATCCTTGACACTTGGTCACATGCTGCCCATTCATCCTCCCTGCCTGACGTCATAAAAATTGATCAAGGCTGGGCGCAGTGGCTCACGCCTGTAATCCCAGCGCTTTGGGAGGCTGAGGAGGTGGATCACGAGGTCAGGAGATCAAGATCATCCTGGCTAACACGGTGAAACCCTGTCTCTACTAAATATAAAAAGTATTAGCCGGGCGTGGTGGCAGGCGCCTGTAGTCCCAGCTACTCGGGAGGCTGAGGCAGGAGAATGGTGTGAACCCAGAAGGCAGAGGTTGCAGTGAGCCGAGATAGCACCACTGCACTCCAGCCTGGGTGACAGAGCAAGACTCCATCTCAAAAAAATAATAAAAAAGGTTGGTTCCAAGATGGCCGAGTAGGAACAGCTCCAGTCTGCAGCTCTCAGCGTGAGCGATGCAATAGATGGGTGATTTCTGCATTTCCAACTGAGGTACCAGGTTCATCTCACTGGGGCTCTCACTGGGGCTTGTCAGACAGTTGATGCAGCCCACTTAGCAGGGCGGGGCATCGCCTCACCCAGGAAGTGCAAGGGGTCAGGGAATTCCATTCCCCAGCAAAGGGAAGCCATGACAGACAGTACCTGGAAAATCGGCACACTCCCACCCTAATACTGTGCTTTTCCAATGGCCTTAGCAAACGGTGCACCAGGAGATTATATCCCGTGCCTGACTTGGAGGGTCCCACACCCACGGAGCCTCGCTCACTATTAGCACAGCAGTCTGAGATCAAACTGCAAGGCGGCAGTGAGGTTGGGGGAGGGGTGTCCACCATTGCTGAGGCTTGAGTAGGTAAATAAAGCGGTCCAGAAGCTGGAACTGGGTGGAGCCCACCACAGCTCAAGGAGGCCTCCCTGCCTCTGTAGACTCCACCTCTGGGGGCAGGGCATAGCTGAACAAAAGGCAGCAGAAACTTCTGCAGGCTTAAACGTCCCATCTGACAGCTTTGAAGAGAGTAGTGGTCCTCCCAGCACAGAATTTGAGATCTGAGAATGGACACTCTGCCTCCTCAAGTGGGTCCCTGACTCCCAGTACCCTAACTGGGAGACACCTCCCAGTAGGGGCCAACTGACACCTCCTACGGCTGGATGCCCCTCTGAGATGAAGCTTCCAGAGGCAGGATCAGGCAGCAACATCTGCCGTTCTGCAATATTTGTGGTTTTGAAGCCTCTGCTGGTGATACCCAGGCAAACAGGGTCTGGAGTGGACCTCCAGCAAACTCCAACAGACCTGCAGCTGAGTGTCCTGACTGCTAGAAGGAAAACTAACAAACAGAAAGGACATCCACACCAAAACCCCATCTGTACATCACCATCATCAAAGACCAAAGGTAGATAAAACCACAAAGATGGGGAGAAACCACAGCAGAAAAGCTGAAAATTCTAAAAATCAGAGTGCCTCTTCTCCTCCAAAGGAATGCAGCTCCTTGCCAGCAATGGAACAAAGCTGGATGGAGCATGACTTTGATGGCTTGAGAGAAGAAGACTTCAGACAATTGGTAATAACAAACTTCTCTGAGCTAAAGGAGGATGTTCGAACCCATCGCAAAGAAGCTAAAAACCTTGAAAAAAGATTAGACGAATGGCTAACTAGAATAAACAGTGTAGAGAAGTCTTAAATGACCTGATGGAGCTGAAAACCGTGGCACAAGAACTATGTGATGTATGCACAAGCTTCAGTTGCCGATTTGATCAAGTAGAAGAAAGGGTATTAGTGATTGAAGATCAAATGAATGAAATGAAGCAAGAAGAGAAGTTTAGAGAAAAAAGAGTAAAAAGAAACAAACAAAGCCTCCAAGAAATATGGGACTATGTGAAAAGACCAAATCTACGTCTGACTGGTATACCTGAAAGTGACAGGGAGAATGGAACCAAGTTGGAAAACATTCTTCAGGATTTTATCCAGGAGAACTTCCCCAACCTAGTGAGGCAGGCCAACTTTCAAATTCAGGAAATACAGTGAATGTCACAAAGATACTCCTCAAGAAGAGCAACTCCAAGACACATAATTGTCAGATTCACCAAAGTTGAAATGAAGGAAAAAATATTAAGGGCAGCCAGAGAGAAAGGCTGGGTTACTCACAAAGGGAAGCCCATCAGACTAACAGTGGATCTCGCAGCAGAAACCCTATAAGCCAGAAGAGAGTGGGGGGCAATATTCAACATTCTTAAAGAAAAGAATTTTCAAACCAGAATTTCATATCCAGCCAAACTAAGCTTCATAAGTGAAGGAGAAATAAAATCCTTTACAGACAAACAAATGCTGAGAGCTTTTATCACCACAAGGCCTGCCTTACAAGAGCTCCTGAAGGAAGCACTAAACATGGAAAGGAACAACTGGTATCAGCCACTGCAAAAACATGCCAAATTGTAAAGACCATCAATGCTATGAAGAAACTGCATCAATGAATGGGCAAAATAACCAGCTAACATCATAATGACAGGATCAAATTCACACATAACAATATTAACCCTAAATGTAAATGGGCTAAATGCTCCAATTAAAAGACACAGACGGACAAATTGGATAAAGAGTCAAGACCCATCGGTGTGCTGTATTCAGGAGACCCATCTCACGTGCAGAGACACACACAAGCTCAAAATAAAGGAATGGAGGAAGATCTACCAAGCAAATGGAAAACAAAAAAAGGCAGGGGTTGCAATCCTAGTCTCTGATAAAACAGACTTTAAACCAACAAAGATCAAAAGAGACAAAGAAGGCCATTACATAGTGGTAAAGGGATCAATTCAACAAGAAGAGCTAACTATCCTAAATCTATATGCACCCAATACAGGAGCACCCACATTCATAAAGCAAGTCCTTAGAGGCCTACAAAGAGACTTAGACTCCCACACAATAATAATAGGAGACCTTAACACCCCACTGTCAACATTAGACAGATCAATGAGACAGAAAGTTAACAATGAGATCCAGGAATTGAACTCAGCTCTGAACCAAGTGGACCTAATAGACATCTACAGAACTCTCCACCCCAAATCAACAAAATATATATTCTTCTCAGCACCACATCACACTCATTCCAAAATTGACCACATAGTTGGAAGTAAAGCACTCCTCAGTAAATGTAAAAGAACAGAAATTATGACAAACTGTCTCTCAGACCACAGTGCAATCAAACTAGAACTCAGGATTCAGAAACTCACTCAAAACCGCCCAACTACATGGAAACTGAACAACCTGCTCCTGAATAACTACTGGATACATAACGAAATGAAGGCAGAAATAAAGATGTTCTTTGAAACCAATGAGAACAAAGACACAACATACCAGAATCTCTGGGACACATTTAAAGCAGTGTGTAGAGGGAAATTTATAGCACTAAATGCCCACAAGAGAAAGCAGGAAAGATCTAAAATGGACACCCTAATATCACAATGAAAAGAACTAGAGAAGCAAGATCAAACATATTCAAAAGCTAGCAGAAGGCAAGAAATAACTAAGATCAGAGCAGAACTGAAGGAGATAGAGACACAAAAAACCCTTCAAAAAATCAATGAATCCAGGAGCTGGTTTTTTAATTGATAGACCGCTAGCAAGCTTAATAAAGAAGAAAAGAGAGAAGAATCAAATAGACACAATAAAAAATGATAAAGGGGATATCACCACCGATCCCACAGAACTACAAACTACCATCAGAGAATATGATAAACACCTCTACACAAATAAACTAGAAAATCTAGAAGAAATGGATAAATTCCTGGACACATACACTCTCCCAACACTAAACCAGGAAGAAGTTGAATCCCTGAATAGACCAATAACAGGCTCTGAAATTGAGGCAATAGTTAATAGCCTACCAACCAAAAAAAGTCCCGGACCAGACAGATTCACAACCGAATTCTACCAGAGGTACAAAGAGGAGCTGGTACCATTCCTTCTGAAACTATTCCAATCAGTAGAAAAAGAGGGAATCCTCCCTAATTCATTTTATGAGCCCAACATCATCCTGATACCAAAGCCTGGCAGAGACACAACAAAAAAAAGAGAATTTTAGACCAATATCCCTGATGAACATCGATGCAAAAATCCTCAATTAAATACTGGCAAACCGAATCCAGCAGCACACCAAAAGGTTATCCACCACGAACAAGTTGGCTTCATCCCTGGGATGCAAGCCTGGGTCAACATATGCAAATCAACAAACATAATCCATCATATAAACAGAACCAAAGACAAAAACCACATGATTATCTCAATAGATGCAGAAAAGGCCTTTGACAAAATTCAGCAGCCCTTCATGCTAAAAACCTCTCAATAAACTAGGTATTGATGGAACGTATCTCAAAATAATAAGAGCTATTTATGACAAACCCACAGCCAATATGATACCGAATGGGCAAAAACTGGAAGCATTCCCTTTGAAAACTGGCACAAGACAGGGATGCCCTCTCTCACCACTCCTATTCAACACAGTGTTGGAAGTTCTGGCCAGGGCAATCAGGCAGGAGAAAGAAATAAAGGGTATTCAATTAGGAAAAGAGGGAGTCAGATTGTTCCTGTTTGCAGATGACATGATTGTATATTTAGAAAACCCCATCGTCTCAGCCTAAAATCTCCTTAAGCTAATAAACAACTTCAGCAAAGTCTCAGGATACAAAATCAATGTGCAAAAATCACGAGTGTTCCTATACACCAATAACAGACAAACAGAGAGCCAAATCATGAGTGAACTCCCATTCACAATTGCTTCAAAGAGAATAAAATACCTAGGAATCCAACTTATAAGGGAAGTGAAGGACCTCTTCAAGGAGAACTACAAACCACTGCTCAACGAAATAAAAGAGGACACACACAAATAGAAGAACATTCCATGCTCACGGAGAGGAAGAATCAATATTGTGAAAATGGCCATACTACCCAAGGTAATTTATAGATTCAATGCCATCCCCATCAAGCTACCATGACTTTCTTCACAGAACTGGGAAAAAAACTACTTTAAAGTTTATATGGAACAAAAAAAGAGCCTGCATTGCCAAGACAATCCTAAGCCAAAAGAACAAAGCTGGAGGAATCATGCTACCTGACTTCAAACTATACTATGAGGCTGCAGTAACCAAAACAGCATGGTACTGGTACCAAAAGAGAGATACAGACCAATGGAACAGAATAGAGCGCTTGGAAATAATACCACACATCTACAACCATCTGTTCTTTGACAAATCTGGCAAAAATAAGAAAAGGGGAAAGGATTCCCTATTTAATAAATGGTGCTGGGAAAACTGGCTAGCCATATGTAGAAAGCTGAAACTGGATCCTTTCCTTACACCTTATATGAAAATTAATTCAAGATGGATTAAATACTTAAATGTTAGACCCAAAACCATAAAAACCCTAGAAGAAAGCCTAGGCAATACCATTTAGGCCATAGGCATGGGCAAGGACTTCATGTCTAAAACACCAAAAGCAATGGCAACAAAAGCCAAAATTGACAAATGGGATCTAATTAAACTAAAGAGCTTCTGCACAGCAAAAGTAACTACCATCAGAGTGAACAGGCAACCTACAGAATGGGAGAAAATTTTTACAAACTACCCATCTGACAAAGGGCTAATATCCAGAATCTACAAAGAACTTTACAAATTTACAAGCAAAAATCAAACAACCCCATCAAAAAGTGGGCAAAAGATATGAACAGACACTTCTCAAAAGAAGACATTTATGCAGCCAGCAGACACGTGAAAAAATGCTCATCATCACTGGCCATCAGAGAAATGCAAATCAAAACCACAATGTGATACCATCTCACACCAGTTAGAATGGCGATCATTAAAAAGTCAGGAAACAACAGGTGCTGGAGAGGATTTGGAGAAATAGGAATGCTTTTACACTGTTGGTGGGACTGTGAACTAGTTCAACCATTGTGGAAGACAGCGTGGCGATTCCTCAAGGATCTAGAACTAGAAATACCATTTGACCCAGCCATCCCATTACTGGGCATATACCCAAAGGATTACAAATCATGCTGCTATAAAGACACATGCACACATATGTTTATTGTAGCACTATTTACAATAGCAAAGACTTGGAACCAACCCAAATGTCCATCAATGATAGACTAGATTAAGAAAATGCGGCACGTATACACTGTGGAATACTATGCAGCCATAAAAAAGGATGAGTTCATGTCCTTTGTAGGGACATGGATGAAGATGGAAACCATCATTCTGAGCAAACTATTGCAAGGACAGAAAACCAAACACTGCATGTTCTCACTCATAGGTGGGAACTGAACAGTGAGAACACTTGGACACAGGGTGGGGAACATCACACACTGGGGTCTGTCATGGGGTGGGCGGTGGGGGAAGAATAGCATTAGGAAATATACCTAATGTAAATGACAAGTTAATGGGTGCAGCACACCAACATTGCACATGTATACATATGTAACAAACTTGCATGTTGTGCACATGTACCCTAGAACTTAAGGTATAATAATAATAAAAAAATTGATCCCAAAAGCCATTTACACTTGCTGTCTGCACAGCCTCTTCTCCCATCTGCTCAAATTCAGTTTCTGCACCTACACCCTAAGTCATCAACGGCCTCCTTGTCCCAAAATCGGTGGACGTGGCTCATTTTGTCCTGCAGGTCTTGCAGAGATGCTGCTGATCTTTCCCTCCTTGAAACCCTTGCTCCTTTGGCTGCCACCAACCCCTTCTGTATGGCTGGTCTCCAGGCTTCTGTCCTTGACCCACTTCTCAATTCATTCTCCAAGTGTGCCTGGGGAGCCTCCTCTCTCTCTCAGATGGCCTGGCAGTGGTACCTCCAACAAACTGCCCGAATTATCCCCCTTCCTTCCAAGACTCCCTCCTGCACGCATGTTCTCTAGCTCTGTGGAAGCCACCATCATCCTCCCATTACCCGAGCAGGCCCCTGGGGCAGCCCTGATTCAGGGTTTCCTTCGTCCTGCACATCCAGTCATTCCCAAGTGCAGCTAGTATTGCTTCCCTAGGACCTCTCCTGTTGCCCCCGCCCACCTTCCACAGCTTCATTCTCACACAGGCACTGCAGCCCTCAATGTCTCCTTCTCCCCATCTTTCCTGCCCTCCTTCCAGGGTCCCACAGTGTGAATTCCACCTTGATGCTTCCCTGTTCAAACCCTTCAGTGGCTCTCTCTGGCCTTGAGGGTAAAATCCAAGTCCCTGAGCATCCTCCCATCTCCCTACCCACTCCCCATCCCGGGCCCTTTCCTATCCCTCCAGCCCCATCCCCTGGCACTCCTTGTCTAGAACTTTACCCTCCAGACCTTAGAGTGCAGACATCGAGGTTTATCAAAACCCACACCCTGCCAGTTTTCACCTTTGCTCCTGTGACTCCTCTGTGTGGAGTGCCTTTGCCCTCCTTAGTGTCCTTCCCCTACACCTGGCTAACTCCTACTCAGCCTGTGAGACTCCAGTGTCACCTCCTCCTGGAAGTCCTCCCTGACCATCCCCCATCCCTCCTTGGTGCTCCCAGATGACATGCTGCATTATGTGGAAATATTTCTTCCCCCTCCCTTACTGATGAGGGAGTGCCTTGGGAATAAGATCTGGCCTGGTTTAATGGATGCCTCAGTACCCAGCAAGGGAACTGGCCCTAAGTTGGTGCTCAACAACCATTTGTTGAATGACTGGGTAAGTGAATAATCCTGCCCTGAGACATGGATAACTGAGGCAGGAGTCATCGTGTCCTGGGTAGTGCTGGGCCCCAGGCTCACCAGTGCAGAGCAGGCCTGTGCTGATCCATCGAAACAGCTGCATGTGCTCCCTGCAGAAACTTCTGGCTCTCAGGGCTGGCTGCAGGTTCCTCCTGGGAACAGGACCAGTAGGGTCCATGAGTGCATGAGCAGACCCCACCTGGGGGAGATCCTCAGCACCTCCACTCAGGTATGTCCCTGGTAAAGTGGCAACAGGGGCAAGCCAGGGCTTACCTTGACATCCTCACAGGGTTGCAGGGCAACCCCAGCTCAGGGCGAACAGAGAAATGGCTCAGGCCTTCCTGCCTCTGTGGCAGCACCTACAGGCCCCCCTACCCCAGTGATAGTCCCTGCCTCCAGGGCTCGGGAGGAAGTTCACTGAAAAGGCAGAACCTCATCAACATACAGAAATGTGGCTGGGGGGCGCGGTGGCTCACGCCAGTAATCCCAGCACTTTGGGAGGCCCAGGAGGGTGGATCGCTTGAGCCCAGGAGTTTGAGACTAGCCTGGGCAACCTGACAAACCCCGTCTCTACCAAAAATACAAAAATTAGCTGGGCAGGTGGCGTGCATCTGTGGTCCCAGCTACTCAAGAAGCTGAGGCAGGAGAATCGCTTGAGCCCAGGAGGGGCTGAACCAAGATCATGCCACTGCACTCCAGCCCAGGCAACAGAGTGAGACCTGCCTCAAAAAAAAAAAAAAAAAAAAAAAAAAAAAAAAAAAAAAGAGAGAGGAAGGAAGGAAGGAAAGAATGAAGGAAGGAAAAGCAAGCAAGAAAGAAAGACAAACACGGATGGCTCCCTCCCCTTCCCTGTCGTTCATCCACGTGCCCATGGGACACACATTGAGCCTACTCAATGCTAATTGGAATCCACCCACCAGCTGCCATTTTAAGGAGCCTCTCGCCCCCTCTCAGTCCCCACCTCCCACCTCCTGAGAGGGTTGGGGAGGCATTCTTCCCATACCCCCTGCCCAGGCAGAGAAATGGAATCCCTCCCCCACCACCACCCCCTACCCATCACGGTGTCCTTAGCTCCACATCTGGCCAGCAAGGACCCAGACTGCCCAGACATCAGGAGGCAGAGTTCTAGGCTCACCTCAGACACTTGCTGCCTATGCCACCCAGGCTGGTCCCTTCCCGTCTCTGGGCTTCCACCTCCCCGTGTAAAATCAGGGGCCTTGCCCAGTTCAGGATTTTTAACCGGAGTCTTGGGACTCCCCAAGGTACCCCAGAGACTGAATGGGGGGAGAAGGCAGAAGGGGAGGTTGAGAGGGAGGTCTAGCTGGTTCAGAGCAGGCCCCACGGTATATACTGGGGTTCCTGATGGGATTTCATTTGAGCTGCTCAAAAGCAGGTGGGGAGCCCATGATTTGGCTCACCCTTGAGTCTAATGTGCTTGTGCGTGTTGGCTGAAGCGCCTTTATTCCTTCCTTCAACAAAGGTTCACGTCCCCACAACTCCCATCCGCCAGTAGGCCCGGCTCCGCATCCTGTTCCCAAGCAGCCTCCACCCCAGGCCCACCCTTGTCTCTCCAGAGATCACCTACCATCTGGAGAAGCGCTTCGGCGCCGCCTCGATCCAGTTGCTCCTGATCTCGGTGGCGCTCAAGTCGCTCCCAGGGAGCTGGCCTTCCTCCTACAGCCAGCAGGGGGCTGTCAGGGCAGCCTGCCTCTTACCTGCCCACAGGAACTTACAGCCAGGGGTCAGGGGCCACGGTGAGACCCTGGCTGAGGAGGGGACTGGGCTGGGGCACAGGGAGGAATTAGAAGGCTACTGAACTGAATTCTGCAAGGCAGGCACTGAGCACCTACTGTGTGCAGAGGGCTCTGCCAGACACATCCTGCCCTCAGCGAGCTCATGGTCTGCGCAGGGACAGACACCTGCTGCCCAGCTGTGACTGGAAGGGACTGAGAGGAGGCCTGTAAGGGAGGCCCCAGGCAGGGCTACCTCAACGCATGACCTCAGGGCACCACGCACCCCCGAGTCTGTGGAGCTGTTTTGGGTGGGGGGTGGGCATTCTTGCAGATGACAGCATGAAAGGAGCACCCCAAGAGACAAGGGCAGTGAAGGGGAGGGGGCTTTGTCAGAGCAGGCTGGGAGGGTGCAGGGTGTCCTACTAGGCTCCAAGTTCTGGGTGGTGTGCCTCGACATGACCTGGCCACTTGAAAGCAAGGACAAGGCTCCTTGAAGGCTGAGATTTCCTTAGAGACCCCCTCCCCCGTCATCTGGTTTTTATTCTCATTCTGTAGGTAACAGCTTAAATGTCACTTCCTCATTGGGGCCTGCCCTGCCCTTTCAGACTAGGACTTTCAGACTACAGTGCACACAGTACGTGCTCAGTCAATGTATAATGACTGAAATAAAGGGGGCTGCCTTGTGTTGAGGAGGCCAACACACTGGGAGGTTCCTAACTGTGTGAGCAAGGAGGTGAGAAGGAGGCAGAAGAATGGGGTGTGAGGGAAGGTGGTGAGCAAAAGCCTCACCCCCTCGGCAGCCAGACTCAAGTCAAAGAGGTTGAGGGGTCAGGATGACTGACGGGGAAGGGTACAGACCAGGCTTTCCAAGAAATCAGCCCCCATGTTCTCCAGACCCTTGGCCACAGGTGTGAGAGAGATGGACTGTCTTCGTCCTGAGGGGTCGTTCTCCATGTTCCAGACCTTCCAGCTGAAAGACAAATCAGCGAGGCCCAGCGCTGAGAGGGAGGCCAGGCAGGGCCCAGGTTAGGGGCCTGGGCAAGTGGGAGAGGGCGGAGTTGGGGGAGCAGATGCCTGGCACAGCCAGAGCCCTGCCTGGGGGCCACCTGTGCCATCCCAGAGCTCACCCCTCCTTGTGACTGGGACTGCAGCCTTGGCTTCCCAGCACATGGATGAGGTACCCCTTCCTTTTTCTAGAGACTGGGTCTCCCTATGTTGCCCAGGCTGGTCTCCAACTCCTGGGCTCAAGCAGTCCTCCCACCTTAGCCTCCCAAAGTGTTGGGATTACAGGTATGAACCACCACCCCAGCCTGCACCCACATCTGAACCTGTGAGAGGCAAGTCCTTGTGAACTCTGGGAGTTCCAGGCAGAAACAGCAAATTCTGTCCACTTCATAGAGAAGGAAAGTAAGGAATTATATACAGCATGCATATGTATCTGATACAGGCATTTTTCTGAAGAGAGGACCTAGCTTTCATCACTCCCTACAGTGGGTTAAAACTATTACCATTAAGCGAGATCTTCATTGTATTCTACTTTTCCATCTCTGAAAGATGGAGGTGCAACATCCTTAAAGGCATCATTCCAGTCCCTGGATCCAGCTATACCTGAAACCAATCCTACCCCTGGACTTTTCCATTGCAAAAATCAATATAGTTCATTTTTTGCTGAAGCTCAGTTCATAGGCTTAAATTCCTCTGTAAATAAGAGTGCTAACTAACACCTCCTCTCTCCCTACTCTTGTTCCCACTCCTTTTTCTCCCCTTGGGGAATGCCCTACTCCATCCAAATGTAAGCCCAGTTAGGCTGACATACTCAGATACTCGTGTACGTGCATGCACACACACAGGCGGAGCCTGGAAATGCCCCAGATCACACACAGACACACAGCGGCGCACACAGAGGCAGGGCCCTGTTTCTACTCACGTATCTGCGGTGAACAGGTCGCTCTCAGAGACAGAGAAGAACACGTCTTTGTGGGGACAAGCTGGATCCAACCTGCTTTTGCTCTGGCTTGCCTTGTCACTTCAGCAGAAATTCCTGGGCAGAGTCCAGAGTCGGAGTAGGTTGGGCCTGCCACCCAGCTCTGCCCAGCGCCTCCCCAGAGGCCAGGGCCACAGCCGGGGTGGGAACCCCAACCCCGTCTCAGGGATACAGGAAGCAGGCCCACTTGCAACCTGGCTCCCTGCAGCTCCTGCCCACTGGCTGCTGCTTCTCCAGCAGAGATGCCCTCCTCTGCCCTCTCCCCAGTTCCCAAACTGACCTCTTCCAGGCCTACTAAGGTCACCTCTTCCAGGAAGCCACCTATGTGATTATTTCCCTCCCCCTCCTTGCCTCCCGTGGCCTCCTTTCCCCAGCCAGGCTGTTAGCTTTTTGCATTTTATCTTTCATTTTGCATCTTGATCTATCTCCCTTTCTCACCTAATGGGGATTTATTACAACAGCAACCAATTTTCCTATGCTGGAAAATGAGGAAAGCAGTGTAGCTGTCAGAAATAGTAAAAGTGTTTCAGGTCTGTCAAGAAAACAAAACCAAATCACACCATTTCCCCTTCATTTCATCTTTGTTAAATGAATGCCTAAGCCAACAGCGTGCAAAGTGAAGGACTGAACGCTTTAGTTTTTCAGTCCTCAAACTAAACATTAAACTCATCTGATGGGATTGACAATATCTCTTTAATAATTAATGGTATGCACTCAGGACAAAATCCTTTATGGTGCATAAATACTTCCTAGTACTGGCACATCCTGGTTGTTTTGGAAGTTTGGGGAGGATGGTGGATGGATACCCCCTCTCTTTGAAAACATTTTTTCTTCATCTGTCATTTGAATTACCAAAACATTACAAGTGCATCACTAAACATTGAAACACTGGAGAAATATACAGAAAGGGTTTAAATACCCAGAGTCTGAGACCCCAGGGATGACCACTGTTGAGTTTGTGGCATTTTTCTTTTTTTTTTCTTTTTTTTTTTTTTGAGATGGAATTTCATTCTTGTTGCCCAGGCTGGAGTGCAGTGGTGCGACCTTGGCTCACCACAACCTCTACCTCCCAGATTCAAGCGATTCTCCTGCCTCAGCCTCCCAAGTAGCTGGGATTACAGGCATGCACCACCACGCCTGGTTAATTTTGTATTTTTAGTAAAGACAGGGTTTCTCCATGTTGGTCAGGCTGGTCTCGAACTCCCGACCTCAGGTGATCCACCCACCTCGGCCTCCCAAAGTGCCGGGATTACAGGCGTGAGCCACTGCACCCAGCCTTTTCTCTCCACTTTTTTTTTCCTAAATGTGTATTATTTTATGTTATTCATTTTCCAACAGGGGATCACACAGTAACAGTGTTCTCATAATTTCATTATTCTAGCAGTATTCCACATACTGTTGAGAGCCCATGTGTTACCTTGATTGAAAACTAGCCAAAAAGCAAGACTCTACCTTTAAAAAAAAGACGGGGGGAGGGGCGGACGCGGTGCCTCACACCTGTACTCCCAGCACTTTGGGAGGCCAAGGCGGTCACATCACTTGAGGCCAGGAGTTTGAGACCAGCCTGGCCAACATGGTGAAACCCCCTCTCTACTAAAAATACAAAAATTAGCCAAGCATAGTGGCAGGTGTCTGTAGTCCCAGCTACTCGGGAGGCTGAGGCAGGAGAATTGCTTGAACCTGACAGGTGGAGGCTGCAGTGAGCAGAGATCATGCCACTGAGCTCCAGGCTGGGCGACAGAGTGAGACTCTACCTCAAAAAAAAGAAAAAAAAGAAAACTAAATGTTGTCTCTGAGCAGGACTCCTGTCTCTGTGGGTGGTCACCACAGGGATGGGCCCGAAGCTGTCCTTGAAGGGATCTTCACCAAGCCCCAGTGAAGGAAAAAAGGACACCACCTGCTTTTCCACTTTGCCCCATGCTACCCACTTCCCCTCCTTTCTCCAGTCCCGCCTTCCCTCCTCTCCTACTGTCGTTAACTCTCACCCTTGTTTCTGTCGGCATCCAGAGGGAAGCCAGGAGCACAACACGTCCAGCAGCAACCATGCTTGCTTCAAAACATTCCCGACATTGCAGCTTATAACCAACATCGTTGTTGGCCCTAATCTCTACAACAAGGATTTAATGGGCTGTGTGTCTTGGGGTGGATCTTGAGCTTGGAGCCCAAAGGTCTCTACTCCTGACTGTAAAAGTTAACTTGCTGCCTCAACTGGTGGTGGGTACTAGAACCTATGAGGAGTCAATGTGCTCCTACTTGGGAAGTACCTGGCAGGGAGTCCAGCAGCACCAGGCTGGCAGGTGTTATTGCTGTCCCGGGTGTCATCCGGGGCTGTTCTGACACACTGCTCCCCTCCTCCAGGCCAGGATACTCCGGGCTTCTCCCCTGCTCCTCCCCTCAAGGAGGCACGGCCAGCAAGGATCCCAGCCCCCAGTAAGGATCCCAGCCCCTTTTCAGGTGGAATTTGGTGAAAAGTCACAGGCTGGGGAGTTGGGAGGCTGGATAGATTGGGGTGGAGACCCCAGGGAAAGACCAACAGCTAGAGGACCTCAGGTGTCCCGGCTGCGCCCATCCAGCTGTAGGACCTCAGCACATCCCTGGGCTTCTTGGTGGCCTGTTTCCTGAGGAAACAGTCTCTGAGGCCCGGCACACCCACTGGGGCCCGCTGAGTGAGACCCAGAGCTGAGCTAGGCCAGGGCAGAGTGGGGAGAGGACCGCATAAATATGCATAGATAATTTCCCTCACCATCCAGCAGAGCTCAGAGGGGTTGACAGTAAAGGGGCTGCTCTGCCCCTCCAACTCTGTCCCATTCCTCAGAGGCAACCACCTAACTTTTCTAGTTTTAGTTCTTCTGCAGGCCACCTCCTGTTTTAGGGAATGATTAGTCAAAGAGTTGGAGAGAATTCCTTCTCGCCAGGCTCTGACATAATAGGTTATTTTATAAGTAGTGAGTGAAACATTCAAAAGCACAAGAACTATCAGAAGAGTTGCTCAGCAACCCCTTTATTTTCTTCTCATGATTCTGCCCACATTCATTTCTTAGCTCTTCACAGGCAAGGTCTCTTTCGTTGCATTGATTTGTGTATCCAAGCACTGGGCAAATAAAGAGGCTCATTCCTCGTCAAGTTCCATGAACATGACCTCATCATTCTTCTCTCCTAAACCTGGGATGATTGGCAGAAAGGGCATCCATACAACTTTTTCTTCTGCATTTGGCATTGAAAAATGGACTTCCTGTAGTCTGTAGTAGAAATATTGGAAAGTAGCAATAATCCTAGCACTTTGGGAGGCCAAGGCGGGTAGATCGCTTGAGCCCAGGACTTCAAGACAAGCCTGGGCAACATAGGGAGACCCTGTCTCTACAAAAAAAATAGAAAAAATTAGACAGATGTGGTGGCGTGCACCTGTAATCCCAGTCACTCGGGAGGCTGAGGTGGGAGGATCATTTAAGCCTGGGAAGTCAAGGCTGCAGTGAACCATAATCACACCACTGCACTCCAGCCTGGGCGACAGGAGTGAGAACCTGTTTTAAAAAACAAAACAAAACAAAACAAAACAAACAAAAAAATGATGACATAGAGTTAAATACAAAGACTAAAGAAATACCTTGGGCTTTTATACTCTTTACTTGTAACTCTTCTAGTTTTCCTGTGGGAATGGACTAGCCTAAGTGTTAGAGCACACTGCTCTCCTGGCAACTACAGAGCCAGTTCAGCTGGTCCCAGGAGAAGAAAGCATTCCAGTACCCCAAAGGCTGGAATCCCCCAGTCTGCTTGGCATGATTATCCAATGGTCTCTGATCTAGTTTACTCCTTGACCCACTCTACTCACTGAGAACATCTGGGCACACATGGTCATTATCCAATACAAAATGCAAGGCCAAGTCTGGGGCTCATCTACGGCAGCAGCAAGAGGCCTGGTAGAACTAGGATGCCTGGCCCCACCTGCAGGAGTGCTTAAGGCCACCAGGCAGGGCAAATTTTACCCAAGCAGTTCAGAGATCACTGTTCCCAAATATTTAATATTTAATTGATTGCACTTATAAAGTGTATTTCCCTTGTTGTTGTTTTACCTTCTATTCCTCTTGCCTCTCCAGCTCATATTAGCATTTTATTTATTTAGTTGTTTATTTATTTATTTTTGAGACAGGGTCTCACTCTGTCTCCCTGGCTGGCGTGCAGTGGCACAAAATCAGCTCACTACAGTCTTGACCTCCCAGCAATCCTCCCACCTCAGCCTCCAGAGTAGCTGGGACTACAGCTGTGCACCATACGCCAGCTAATTTTTTTCTGTTTTTAAAAAATTTCATCCCAGTTATTCTAATATTTGTTTATTTACTTATTTTGTAGAGATGGGGTCTTACCATGTTGCCCAGGTCTAGAACTCCTGGGCTCAAGTGATCCTCCTGCCCCAGTCTCCCAAAGTGCTGGGATTACAGGTGTAAGCCACTGTGCCCAGCCTCATACCAGCTTTTCATATAGTGAGAAACTGAGATAGTTCCTTTTCAGTTTGATCCAGATCAAGATGTTCTGCAAACCAAGGGTCTTAATTCATGTTATGCTCTTGGGTTCAGGGGTGATGTTCCTGTCTATTACAGGTTTTATACTAAAAGCTATATCTTCCTTCTAAAGTACACTTCCTCCAGCTATTGGCGGGGGCCGTGGAGACTATTAATTTGGATTTCCTTTGCCTTATTGATCAAGTCACAGTTGATAAGCTGATTCGCTATACAGGCAAAAATGATTCCGTGATTGTTCCATCTTCTCCCCCTGTCAGAGAAGTGGTCTGATATGGCCCTCACTGGGCCTAAGGGCGAAGCCAGATACTTTTACAGGAGTAATCATGGAGAGGACTTAAGGCCTCCTGGGAGGAGCCAGGAAAACAATTTACCAAAGACCAGCAGGGTCCATACAGAAGTGCTGACAAGTAGGGCACCACAAATTCAATACAATTGTTAGGTAGAACAAAAACGGACACCTGGTGTCCTGCTGTGGAGTCAAAGGCGTGGCTGCGTCTTTCACTCTACTCTCACTGGTAATCTCACTGTTCTTCCTGGATGGGCCTGCCAATCAGACACCATGACTCACTTAGAAACACTCCTTTCCATTTCACTACGCCTATAGAAGCAAGAAAGGTTCCTGATTCCCAGGGCTGTGTTCTGTGGCCGTGGAAACCTGACCCATCACAGAAGCTCAATACTGGCCAGCTCATGGGCTGGGAGCCTCAGCTGTAGCATTTCCTGTTGGTTCCCACCAGTCTCCTTCCCCAGGGCCGTGCTGGTCCCCACAGGGATGAGAGCTGGAAATGTAGTACTCAGGGGCTTGGGCAGAGAGCTTTGTTAGCCACCCCACCCTCAGGAAATGGAGAGGCACTGGAGCTCACAGGTTGGAGGGGAAGAGCAGTGTGTGAGGGGCCCTGAGATGGATCCTGTAGTTCCAGGAGATGGTGACAACAATGGTACCAGCTGGCACACTTAAGAGCTTGGCAGATGCCAGGATCTGTGATAAAAGCCTTACCTGCACTATCTCAATGAACCCTCACAATAACCCAGTGAGGCAGGCACTGGCTACCGTTTCTCCTACCTGTCCTCCATGGAAGAGTGTGACTGGGGAGCCAGTACCAGAAAGGGAGCAACTATTGAGAAGTTGGCCAGCCTGAGGTAAAGCCAGGGGCCACCGCACTGCATGCTAGTATTTGGAAGATCTGAGCTGGCTCTTGAGGTGTCTGCCCCATGTGACCATCTCATTGGCTGCACAGCAGGCAGGATGGATTCTGGACCCACGCTTGGACTCTACTGCTGTGGACTGTGTTCTCTGGTCAGACTCTGTGTCATCAGGGTTACTGTGCCTCTGAATGACTTCCTGGGTAAGACTCAGTGTGAATTTTGCAAGGGTTGATTTACTGGGCAGTCAGCCCCATATCCTGAATAAGAATTCAGCTGCTCCAAGGCTATACGTTTTGCCACGATAGAAAAGATGAGCCCTCATGCAGTGGCTCACGCCTGTGATCCTAGCACTTTGGGAGGCCAAGGTGGGCAGATCACTTGAGGTCAGGAGTTCAAGACCAGCCTGATCAACATGGTGAAACCCAGTCTCTACTAAAAATATAAAAATTAGGTGGGCATGATGGTGCATACCTGTAGTCTCAGCTACTTGGGAGGCTGAGGAAGGAGAATTGCTTGAGCCCAGGAGGCGGAGGTTATAGTGAACCAAGATCACACCACTGCACCGCAGCCTGGGCGACAGAGCAAGGCTCTATTTCCAAAAAGAAAAAAAATAGAAAAAAGAAGAGCCACCAGTGTGGTAGCGCATGCCTGTGGCCCTGGCTACTTGGGAGGCTGAGGTGGGAGTATTGCTTGAGTCCTGGAGTTCGAGGCTGCAGTGAGCCATGATAATACCACTGCACTCCAGCCTGGGCAATACAGCAAGATCCTGAAAAAAAAAAGAAAGAAAGAGAGAGAAAGGAAAGAAGGAAGGAAGGGAGGGAGGGAGGGAGGGAGGGAGGGAGGGAGGAAGGAAGGAAGGAAGGAAGGAAGGAAGGAAGGAAGGAAGGAAAAAGAAAGAAAGAGAGAGAGAGAAAGGAAAGGGAAAAGAAAAGAAGAGAAAAGAGAAAGAGAAAGGAAAGGAAAGGAAAGGAAAGGAAAGAAAAGAAAAGAAAAGAAAAGAAAAGAAAAGAAAAGAAAAGAAAAAGAAAAGAAAAGAAAAGAGTCCCAGTGAAATTTCTCTGTCAGCGAGAGCCAGCACAGCAGGATGCCAGATGGATCTTATGCAGATTCCTTAGCCTGAGAAGGGGATTCTGTTCAAGTGATTTATGGGGGAGTATTCTTGGGAGAAGGGGGAAAGGGAGGCAGAATAGGGCTAGGGGAAGAAGCAGCAGTGTGGTCTCGGCTGAGGCTTGGCTTTAGTCTGATCCCACAGAGACACTCTAGAGCCCAAACTCTCCCATGGAGTTAGTTCCACTTTGAGGTGAAGCAAGGACAGCCTTTCGTAGCAGTGCTAGTCATGGGCCAAGGATGGGGGCAAGGATTAAGAGTGGAAGTGGGGATTGCCTCTCAGGTGAGGTGGTTTCCATTTGGCTCAGGACAATGCTTCGAAATGTGTGCTCTTGGAGCAGTTGATTCTTTTTTCTTTTCTTTTCTTTTTTTTTTTTTGAGAAACAGTCTCGCTCTCTCGCCCAGGCTGGAGTGAAGTGGCGCGATCTCAGCTCACTGCAAGCTCCACCTCCCTGGTTCACGCCATTCTCCTGCCTCAGCCTCCCGAGTAGCTGGGACTACAGGCACCCGCCACCACACTTGGCTAATTTTTTGTATTTTTAGTAGAGACGGGGTTTCACCGTGTTAACCAGGATGGTCTCAATCTCCTGACCTCGTGATCCACCCACCTTGGCCTCCCAAAGTGCTGGGATTACAGGAGTGAGCCACTGCGCCTGGCCTGGAGCAGTTGATTCTTATTCTCTGATTCTTTTTCTCTGAGCTACCCCAGCATGCTTCAGAGAAGGGGCAGCTGTGAGTTGCTACCAACTAATAGTGCCTGGGGGACGGGCTCCCTGCGGTAAAGGGCATCTGGGCAGGGCACCAGCAGCATCCACTACAGGTAGGAATAGATTGTTTCTGTTGGCTGGAAGCAGGGTGCAGGCTCCTGTGGACCACCGCAGGCATGGGCCCATGACAAGGCAGGGCTTCTCCCCTGTAGGCATTCTGCCTGCCTTGAAGTGGGTTAGTCTTAGGGAGGACCCTGGCTTTGTCCACAGCTTTGTTCCAATGAGAATCTTTATCAGGGGTTTGGTGGAACCAAGGCAGTTTAGTGTGAAAACAGAGTATTTAATTTGGTCAGAACTGTCAGCTGGCTGGACTCCACAGGAATGTGTCCCACGCTGAGCCTGGGTGCACTACTCCAACCACTCAAAAGCCAGTGGCCAGGCCGAGTGCGGTGGCTCATGCCTGTCATCCTAGCACTTTGGGAGGCTGAGGTGGGAGGATCACCTGAGGTTAGGAGTTCAAGACCAGCCTGGCCAACATGGTGAAACCCTGTCTCTACTAAACATACAATAATTAGCCAGGCGTTGTAGCACATGCTTGTAATCCCAGCTACTTGGGAGGCTGAGGCAGGAGAATCGCTTGAATCCTGGAAGCAGATGTTGCAGTGAGCCGAGATTGTGCCACTGCACTCCAGCCTGGGTGACAAAGCGAGACTCAGTCTCAAAAAAAGTCCAGTGTAGGCCGGGCGCGGTGGCTCAAGCCTGTAATCCCAGCACTTTGGGAGGCCGAGACGGGCGGATCACGAGGTCAGGAGATCGAGACCATCCTGGCTAACACGGTGAAACCCCGTCTCTACTACAAAATACAAAAAAACTAGACGGGCGAGGTGGCGGGCGCCTGTAGTCCCAGCTACTCGGGAGGCTGAGGCAGGAGAATGGCGTGAACCCGGGAGGCGGAGCTTGCAGTGAGCTGAGATCCGGCCACTGCACTCCAGCCTGGGCGACAGAGCGAGACTCCGTCTCAAAAAAAAAAAAAAAAAAAAAAAAAAAAAGTCCAGTGTCCAGAGTGGTTGACTGGACACTACCTCAGCCCAGAAATCCATGTAGTCACGTCCTGTTGAAACTCTACCATCCAGGAATGTGTTTCAAATTCCAGGGTGAGGATCCTTCGTCTTCATGTGTGGTGTGTCCCCTGAGACCCTTTGGAAATAATAAGAAAGGGCCATCTCTGAACCCGGTCAGTTCTGAGATCAGACATGGGAAGTGAGTTTCCAGGGCCTCTGGATGTCAGTAGGGGGCGCCTCCTGTCCAGAGGTAGCTCCAGCCCAAACACCAAGAGCCTCTTCAAGACAGACACTGCCATCCCATTGAATTCCAGACATCTTGTATCCACCACTGAAACTTAACAACGCAGCTTGGATTTGCCTCAGTTGAGAGGCACCCAATCCACTAAGGCAGCTCCTGAAGCAGAAGGAGGTGGTTGGAGTCGCTTTGTTGGCCTTTCCATTTCAAGAAAGGTCCAAAGAAGGGACCAGCAAAGGAAGTTGAACGGAAGCTCACCACTAGACAGGCTTCGGGAGACCAGAGCCCAGGAAGCCAGAGGCCAACTCTGTTGCCCCCCAAATCCCACCCAATTACAAACAAGTCATTCTTGTTTTTTCACTTCTAGTAGCAACTTCTTTTTTTTCTTTTCTTTTTTATTTATTTTTTCTTTTTTTGAGAGGGAGTGTCACTCTGTCACCCAGGCTGGAGTGCAGCCTCCCGAGTAGCGGGGACTACAGGCATGTGCCACCATACCCGGCTAATTTTTTGTATTTTAGGTACAGACATGGTTTCACCATGCTGGCCAGGCTGGTCTCGAACTCCTGACCTCGTAATCCTCCTGCCTCAGCCTCCCAAAGTGCTGGGATTACAGCCGTGAGCCACTGCACCTGGCATCTGTTAGCAACTTCTATACATAAAATAGATAATAGATACATAGATGATAGATATTAAAATATCAATATAGCTACTATTTTTATTAATTTACTTATTTATCTTCTGTCTGTCTGTCTATCTATCTATCTATCTATCTATCTATCTATCTATCTATCTATCTATCATCTATTCATTTATTGTTGCCCAGGCTGGAGTGCCGTGGCATGATTATGGCTCATTGCAGCCTCAATCTCCTGGGCCCAAGTGATCCTCCTGCCTCAGCCTCCCAAGTAGCTGGGATTACAGTCACACGCCACCACACCTGGCTAATTTATTTTGTCTAAAGACGGGGTTTCACTATGTTGCCCAGGTTGGCTTCAAACTCCTGGGCTCAAGTGATCCTCCTGTCTCAACCTCCCAAAGTGTTGAGATTGCAGGCATGAGCCATAGTGTCCAGCCTTTATTTTCAACTTTAGACATTATCTATTGACTCTCTAAAAACAAAGATTTAGCTTTACATTACTATTCTCAGTTCTTCTCATAATATTCCACTGGGGATCAATCATTCCTCCCGCGTCGGCTGGCAGGGCAGAGCAGAGAGCTGGAGGAGCCTGTTTCGATGACATCCTAAGCTCACCAAATCTGAGAATTTGCATTTTCTTGAACCATTCCCTTCAGAAGAAGAGGATAATTGACTATCAGGTAAACACAGTGTCCAGTCTATTGAATGATTAAATTTCTCATTAAAAAAAAAATTTTATTTATTTATTTTGGAGACAGAGTCTCGCTCTGTTGCCCAAGCTGGAGTGCGGTGGCACAATCTTGGCTCACTGCAACCTCCGCCTCCCGGGTTCAAGCGATTCTCCTGCCTCAGCCTCCCAAGTAGCTGGGACTACAGGTGCCTGCCACCTCGCCCGGCTAATTTTTGTATTTTTAGTAGAGACGGTGTTTCACCATGTTGGCCAGGCTGGTCTCAAACTCCTGACCTCAGGTGATCCACTCACTTCAGCCTCCCAAAGTGCTGGGATTATAGGCGTGAACCACCGTGCCCAGCCAAATTTGATTTTTTAAATAGAGACAGGGTCTCAAACTCCTGGGCTCAAGTGATCCTCTCACTGAAAATTAGCAAGGTGAGTTTTTCATGTGTAAGTTCCATTTTACTGTAAATTTAACCAGAATGAGATAGCCTCCCTCAGTGATCAACTCAGGGGTATCAAGTTACAAAACTAAAACCCAGACCCTCCCCTGGGGTAAATTTCCCAATTTAGTGCCACTCATCAAGGCCTCTTGGGCCCCAGCCTGAAGGCCTCTCCATGGTGATAACCCTTGTGTTGAGAGCATCTTTCACATTTCCAGTGGCTGCTCTCTGGGGTTGGAATGAGCTAGGACTCTCTTACTTCGTATTCTGTACTACCAGTTTTTCCGGTAACATTACTACCCCCTCCGGTTTTTTGCTTTTTTGTTTTTTTGGTTGGTGGGGGGTGGGCAGAAATCACCCCTCTTTCCCACAGTACCTCTGCTGCCCCAGGCCTCAGGGATACATGTGACTCAAGCCAGGCCAATCCAATTCTCCTTCTTGAGTGGAGACACACAGTAACAAAAGGCAGTTGGGATTGAGTCATGAGAAGGGTGCACTTAGGGTGATGGTCAGCAAGTTCCTCAGGCCAAAGTCCTCAGAGCTGCCCTGGTTACCATTGTCCCCTAGGCTTGTCATTCAATTCTTCTTTCAGACCAGTGGGTTACCCTGGCATCCTTTTGTTCTTACTTAAGTTAGAGCCAGTTTATTGCTGGCAGTCAGAGAACTGTAACTGATGGTGACATTCACAGGGAAGATGTTAAAGGACATGGATTCTCTCCTTTTCCCAGGAAATAACAGGGGTTTTGGAATTGGTTATGGAGGTAAGATAGGGTGAAGAGCATTGAAACTCCTGTTCCTATTCAGGGATGGGAAAGTAGCAGCCTTTGTACATCACTGGATACTTTTTAAAGCTAGACGATGGGCTGGGCACAGTGGCTCATGCCTGTAATCCCAGGACTTTGGGAGGCCAAGGCAAACAGATCACTTGAGGCCAGGAGTTTGAGACCAGCCTGGCCAACATGGTGAAGCCCTGACTCTACTAAAAATACAAAAAAAATTTAGCAGGGTACGGTGGTGGATGCCTGGAGTCCCAGCTACTCAGAGGCCGAGGCATGAGAATCACTCGAACCCAGAGGCAGAGGTTGCAGTGAGCCCAAGAGTGCGCCACTGCACTCCAGCCTGGGTGACACCCTGTCACACATGCACAAAACGAAGCTAGAGGATGATCATTAAAATCCTCCCACCTCAAGGCATGGAATGAAACTCAGGACCTTTCTATTACTGGGTAGAAATTCCCTTATGGCTTGGAGCCATAGAGTTTGTTTAAAAACAAACCCAGAGTCTGATTCTGCAAAATTGCTAGATTCACCACCAATTGAATTCATAACCTCATTCGGTTTCAAAAAAGGGTGGCATCCTGTCAATTGGATTAATGATATCTGGGAGTATTCAAAGGACATAAATAGGACAGCCCTCCAGAAATATTTCCTTCCAAACTCCACTACTAGAAAAGGTGTACCTCTCTCTTGCAGAACAAAGCAAACACTTTCCCCATCACTCTCAGCAAAATATCACAAGGACAGAAAACCAAACACCGCATGTTCTCACTCATAAGAGATAGTTGAACAATGAGAACACATGGACACAGGGCAGGGAACATCACACACTGGGGCCTCTCAGCGGGTGGGGGGCTGGGGGAGGGAGGGCATTAGGAGAAACACCTAATATGAATGACAGGTTGATGGGTGCAGCAAACCACCGTGGCACATGTATAACCTATGTAACAAACCTGCACGTTATGCACATGTACCCTAGAACTTAAAGTGTAATAATAATAATAATAAAAAAAGAAAGCAAACAGTTTCCCTCCTGCCCGACACCACAAGTTATACCAGTAACCAGAACCCACACTTAGCATATCCCAGGGGTTGAGAGTCTTCATCAGATCAGGAAAGAGAATAGTGATATTCTGAAGAAACTGCATGAACTGGCAAATACATTGTCAAAAAACATAGGGTACATTGGTGGACTTTTGTTTTTTGAGACAGGGTCTCACTGTATTGCCCAGGCTGGAGTGCAGTGGTGTGATCTCAGCTCACTGCAGCCTCGATCTCCTGGCCCAAACAGTCCTCCCACCTCAGCTCCCTAAATAGCTAAGACCATAGGCATGAACCCCAACGCCTGGTTAATTTTTTTTGTTTTGTTTTGTTTTGTTTGTAGAGACAGTCTCCCTATGTTGCCCAGGCTGTGGTGGACCTTTTAAAGGCTGTATGACCAAGACATAATTTTGGTTCAGGTTGTCTTTATTGATATATTCACTCACCAGCGATTCTACATTCTATGTAAAAGCTCAAATTGCCAGATACAGTTCTTACTATTTTAATCTGGACCAAATGTTGGCCCATGCTAAATTATATCAAAAGACCAAACATCCAAGAAAGGCAGGAATTCAAAGATTTCAGAAGATAAAAATGCTTGATTGGGTCCCTGGCATGCACCCAGCCCATCAACCCCCTCAGTGCCCTCTGGCAGGACCCAGAAGATGAGCTCCCTTCTTGTGAATTTATGACAAATAAATTCACAAGGCTCCACTGATTTTCCTCTCTAGGCCTGGGAGGCTGCTTGGAAGAGCTGCTGGGAATGTGGGCTCCCTGATCTCAGCAGCTGAGATAGACAGAAGGAACAAAACAGGGTGCTCATCGTAATGGGCAGGACATGGAAATCAGACCTTGAGCTGTGGGTCCCAGGAATGAAAAAGGCCAGATGCCCCTAGGATATGGCCTAGTAATGACCTTAACTAAAGATTTCTGGGTCAACAGGTCTGTCTCAAGTGCCAAAGTCAATATCTCCCACTTGATTTCCAGACCTTAAATGGAGAGGAAGTCAAATGTCTTTTTGAAGGAAAAACTTAACGCTTAGATGCATGTTGTGAACTTTCCTTGCAGCCTTCCCCAAAGGGATCTGTATCCATTCATCTGGAACTACAGGAGGGATGGGAAATCGGCAGCTGCCTAGTGCCTTGGTCAAACATATGTGAAGCCGAGTGGGAGATAAATCATGTGAAAATGCCAAGGTCTGCCCCTTCTATAAAGTTCTAGGGGTTGAGGGATCTGTTTGAGGTCAGAATGTTTCCTTCATAATGTAGGACAAATGACTGTATGTTGAATCCCTCACCACTAAGGCCTAATTCCAAGCAATATATGTCACTTTGGGGCATCTTGTTCTAACCCATTTACCAACTGACCTAGAACACTGCCAGCTTTGGGGTGGGCCTAGAGCAGGCGAAGGCATTCCAGCTGGGAAAGTCTTTCGTGCAGCCAGCTCTGCCATCAGGCCATGTGACCTGGCAGGTCAATGGTACGTGAGGTATCTGTCCATTGGTGGCATACCGGGGAGCCATATATAGCTTGCAGTAAGTCCTGACAAGAAAATATGATAGGAGAACCCAGGATTTGGAGTCAAGCGATGCTCTGGCTGACAAGTAACCATTATCCTTGTGCAAAATGCCCCTCTGGCTCACCACTGGGCTCTGGGGGAACCTAAACACTTGGCCCTGGCACACTCGTTGGCCATGCTGCCCCTCGTGAAATGGTTATCTGACCACCTAGCCGTAAAGTCTGGTATAGCCAGTGTACTCTGTTATCAATGGGACACTGTCGCTCCAGGCTAGGGCTCTGAAGGCACCAGCAGGTCATGTGTGGGTAGCTCACTCACTCTCCACAGTGCTTCCTCCCGCCATACTGCTGAGCTTCCCCCTTTCTACATTTGTGGCTCTGAGAGGGGCAGTAATTTGTCTTGGCCCTTTTGGGCCCTCGTTCTGGATTTGAATTTGCTTTTCTAACCCATCACGCGTCTCCTGCCATCAATATCCACGGAATTATCAAATGCCATGAACATCATGTGACCTCCTTACATACTGCACCCAACCACAGAATTCCCTTTACAGCTAAAAGAAGAGTAATGGGTTGATGGGTAGGCATTCACTCATCCTCTCAGGAACCCACAAACCAGCAGCAGCTGGCTTGAGAGTGTGGTGAAATGGTTTGTTGAAAATTCAACTATGGCACTAGAAACAACACCCCTAGAGGCTGGGTCAGGACTGCAGGAGGCAGCATGCGCTTGGAGCCGGCAACCATGCCTGGCGCTGTTTCTCCTTCAGGGATAGGACGCAGTGTAGAGATGGCCCTGCTATTGCTAGATCTCAATGTTTTTCTTACACCTGAGGTTTGGGACCGGGCTGGTGTGGAGAGTTTAGTCCCCCAGCAAGGAGCACATCCTCAAAGACGTAGTAGCAGTTCAACTGAATTGGAAGCTGAGGCAGCCACCGGGCCATTTCAGGCTCATTATAAAGAGGTCATGGGAGTATCTAGAATGATTAACCCTTTCAAGGGAAAATATGATTGCTGTTACGTAAAAGGGGGCAGGAGTAGAGATGGACATGGGGGGGATTCCTGGAGTTCGTCCTGGGACTGCCATGTCCAATAGTAAATGCCTGTCACACAGGTAGGACCACTAAGGAGCTTCAGAACTGAAGGTTTGGGTCACTCCACCAGATTAAAAGTCCATCATCATAAACATGAGTTCTCATGACCAGTTCTAGAAATGGACTGTAGACTTTACCCATTCTTCCTTTCTTGCTGGATTATATAATTTTGGTTGAATATGGTTAATCTACAGGTTGTAGAATTTCAAAATGGAATTGTGGTAACACTGAAAGAGGGAGATTATCCCTATTGACAATGGACTTTGGAGAATAGGAGCCGTGTCATTACCCCTGGAATTCGAGGTTAGATATGATCTTGAATTCCCTAAGCAGAGGGAAATGTGGTTTTGATTATATGTGGGAGAGTCATCATACATGAGCTGGGAAGAACAGCATGTGTGTTAGGAGCATCTTCAGGGTTTGCCTACCAAACCCTTTCTACCCTTCCGCACTCCACCATTCTTCTGGTAAGAGTCCGCATCCTTTGGAAAACTGCCTCCCTCCCGCTCTATGAAGCCCTGAGCTCCAGGCCAGATTCCTTCACTTGGAATTTGAATCTTGAGTGGAAGAGGACCCACTAGAACCGATGGCAAGCTATGCCAACCATAGCAGCTCCTGGGAGGCAAGCCTTGGAGCTGCCCCAGCTTCCACCCTTCCCAAGGCCAATTGTTCAGCTATTCTTTTGGTTCTGTGAGCTATCCGAGCATCTTTCCCATGAATCCTTTTTCCTTGCTTAAGTTGGTCCAAGTTCATTTCTGTTGGTCAAAACTCAAGAATCCTAACAGGTAGTCTCTCCTGAGATGGCCTCACACATCTTTGCCTCCAAACATCTGCCAGCTCAGGGTCTGGCATAAAGTAGCGCTCAGTATATGTCTGCTGAATGAGTGGGTGAATGAATAAATGAATGAACAGTACTCCAGCTCTCAGTTCACCAAAGTAATCTGGATATACAGGCTGGGAGAGGTGGGGACACACTGGGGCAGAAGATGTGGAGTGACCTGAGCACAGAGGAGGTAGAGAAGTCAGAGATGTTACCATACAGGGGAAATGTAAGCAAGGGGAGGCTCCGGGTGGGGGTGGGAATGAAAAGCTTCTCTGCAGCTTGAGAAGCAGGAAGTGGTCAGCAAGTAGCTGAGAGGCAGGTGCTGGTGGGCTCCTGGGCTGGTCTTGCTGTAGCCAGAGACACAGGGCGTTTCCAGAGCCCCCAGCTCTGCGCTTTCTTCCTGGATGGCTTCCTTTGTGTTCCTCTTCTGAATGAAGAGCAATTCCAAAGGCATAAGTCCCCAGACACCCTGCTAAGGGGCACACAGCAGCAGCTCAATTGTGCAAGAAGCACAGGCTGTCTTTCTGTGGCCACAGAAGACTGCGACTGAACTTCGGCCCAGGAACCAAAATATAGATTCATTTTTCCAGTGGGCCTGGGACTACAGAATGCCCTCAGAGAGCCTGCCTGGGAGAGGGGGACCCTGACTCCGTGGACCTCCAACCACACCAGATGAGGGCAAGCAGGGCACACAATGCTGCCTTTATTGCATTCCAAGGGGAGCAGGCTAGCTGCAGACCTACCCCATCCCAGGCCTCTGGGAGGGATGCTCTGGAAGGACCCAGGCTGCTGGGTCCTTGGGAGCCCATACATGAGGTCCAGAGCTGGGACCCCAGAATCAAGAGCTATAGTTGGGGCAGGAGTCCTAATTCCCAGGCACAGAGACTCTCCTCCACCCAAGTGCATGGATAGACTGCATCCCTCCAACACCCAAGTGTACTCCCCATGGGGAAGGGACCTAGCCCTCCACTCCTGGTTGAGAGGGGATGTGAAATTCACTGTGACCCCACTTCCTTTCAGTGTGGAGTGCAAGGTCTCTCAGAGTCAACACCTGTCTCTGGCTACAGCTGCTGACACAGCCCTCATGCCAGCTCTCACCTCATGAGCAAAGAGCCCAAGAGAAGTTGGGGAAGAGAGTACTGAAGTGGGGTGAGATGCCAGAGGTTCTGTTCCTCACCTGGGTATTGGTAGGCAGGGAGTGGGGAGCCCTCAAGCAAAGGGCCATGTGCAGAGTCATGAAGGGCAGGCAGCAGGCTGCAGCTGGGCCCTAAGACAGGGATGTGGCCAGGGGGTGCAAGGGAGCATGGGAAGCAGGCGAGTGAGTGAAGGGGGAAGAGCATGAACACACATCATCAAAGGCCACTGCACAAGGACGTGACAGGCTCTGGAAGGGCCCTGAGCCCCATCTGGGCTCAAGGACAGGTTAGTTGCAGGGTAAGCTGAGATCAGTGAGCCAAAGTAGCTGGAAGGAGAAGATACCCTGAGAGTCACCAGGCCAGACTAGCAGAGGAAGTCTGGAGCCCTGAGGACAGGCGAGATCAGGGCCAGGCAAAGGCAGGGGAGTAAATGCTGGCCTGCATGTCCTCACTCAGATTATAACATCTGCTGCCTGACTGGGCTGGGGCAAGGGCTTGGGGTGCAGAACTCATGCAGAGGACTCAGGGGAGCCTCCAGCAGTGGCAAAGTGTAAACTTCAAGGAGGGCCTAGGCTGCCAGGCACTCGGAGGTGGGGCCTGCTTGAGGCCTGGGAACCTTGGGTGACAGTGGCACCAGAAGAGGCCAGTGGGCTATGTGCCATGCACCAAAACCATCTGATGAGGAGCTGATTCACGAGAGCCTGCTCAGAGAGGTCCCCAAGTGGTGCCTCCTTCGTGTACCTTCTCCAGTTAGTTCCATTTTTGGAAAGTCTCCTTCCGGTTCAAGCTGCTTCCTGGTTGGTCTGCTGCCGGGTGGAGGCCCCCAGCCTCCTCTTGAGGCTACCGCATGCCCTGGGCCTTGGAGCCCTCCTCTTGGGTGGGAGGCTGTCCCAACAACTGAGCGGCAACTGGCTCTGAGGCCTGAGGGGCTGCCTTGGAACTTGCAGCACTCTTCCGGGTGCCCTGAGGACTAGGGAGGCCTTTCTTCTGGGGCTGAGGACTCAGTTGGGAGCCTTTCCTGCCAGCAGATGGACTCTTAGAGCCTTTGGCTTTGGCTTGGGGGTGGGCCACCTCAGGGCCCTTGAGGGGTGTTAGCCCCAGCAGCTCACAGTAGGCGTTGCACTGGTGGGAGGAGGCGAACCGGTCCAGCAGGGCAGGGAAGCAGCTTTCCTTGAGGCCCTGGTATCTGCAACCAGACAGGAAGAGCTGAGTGGGGGTCCCAACCACAGACACAGTTCCTTGCGGGGCTGACTCTGGGGTGGCCATCATCAGGATGTCGTGCTCAGGGTACATTCTACCCTATCTGAGGGTGATGGGGAGTCTCCCTTGGGTGCTACCTCAGGTGGCAGCAGCCAAAACCTCAATTTTTCTTTTTTTAAAAAATAGAGACAGAGTCTGTCTACTTGGCCCAGGCTGGTCTCAAACTCCTGGGCTCAAGAAATCCTCCCTCCTCAGCCTCCCAAAGTGCTAGGGTTATAGGCATGAGCCACTATGCCTAGCCCAAGGCCTCAGTTTTAAAACTGTGGTCTTATTACACCCTGACACATGGAATCCATCACGCAGGACTTTAACTGGCATAAGGATGGCTTAGCTTCTTAACATAAATTGGAGCAGACTTGAGGTCCACACTCTAATCACAGGGCCCTTACTCATCGGCACCTTGGCAACCATCCTCAAGCGAGAAGGGAGGAGTATGTGCAAGCTGTGAATTGCAGGGGACCCCATGTGTGGCATCAGTAATAGCTGCCACACCAGGCCAGAGATAAGGTGTGGGGACCAGTAGCCTCTAGGATGTTACCACATGGCCATGGGTGTGTCTGGGACCACTTGGCCCCAGGTCCAGCACCTCAGGGATGGAGAACCAGAAGGACTTAGGACATTTTACACCCAGAGAAGACCCCCAGAGGGCATTCTGTCCCCAAGAACCACTCACCCTCGAAGTTTGGTAGCAATCTGCACATCAGTCATCTTCCAGTCAACCCCTGAAAAGAGAGAAAGTTGGGAGTTGATGCCGGCCTGGGCTGGTTCTAAGCCCCCACGTCTCCTGCAGGAAGAGATAGTGGGGGGCTTAGAACCACGTCTCTTCCTACTGGAGACATGGGGGCTTAGAACCAGCCCAAGCTGGCATCAACTTCCTGGGTGTCAGTGCAGGTGTGTCTTCAAGCATCTTCTCATGGGTCATCACCACCAGCCTGTCTCACAGCGTGCAGGTCTCTGGATTATTACTAGGAATACTATTCGTATTTTTACAAGTGAGGAGGATAAGCTCAGAGTTAAATGACTTGAACAAAGTCATACTCAGTCATTCAATAATTGAGCTCTGGCTATGGGCAATGGCCATTTGACTTAAAATAAGGGTTCAGCTTTTTTGGATTCCTAGAGCCAAAACTCTTCCAGCTATGCAATCCTGCCTCTACTGGATTAGACCAGGTCACAACCTGGACTGGCCTCTGGCTTTGAGCTAAAACCTTCTTCCTCTGAACAGATCAGTAGTTTGCGCAGACAAAAGAGACAGATGGGAATGAGAGGATAAATCAGGGGTAGACCAGCGGAAATGCAACACTACAGAAGATTGGTTTCTGCACCACTTACAAAGGCAGCAAGCAAACAAGAAGCTAAGATGGTCTTCCAGGTTAAGACAGCCTTGGAGTCAGGCAAAATGATGATAGAGAAAAACGTTTTCACTGTGGTCAGGCCACCCAGGTATCTTAGCATTCACACATTAGGTTTAGGATGTTCTTTCCCCCATTTTCAATCTGTCCAGAGCATTTTGCTAGGAACTTGCCTTTCACTAACAGGGCTGAGTACCATCATATGATAGACAATAACAATTGTGGCCTTTAGAGTCAGACAGACCCAGATTTACATTTCAGCTCTATCACTTTTGAGCTGTGGGAACTCGACAAGTCACTTCATATCTCTAATCTTCAAGTATAAAGGTAAGGATAGTAATGACCATCTTACAGGGTATTGAGAATATCATAATATGTGTAGGACTCTAACTTAGTGTCTGAAACATAGGAGTAATGTGATAAATATTAATTTCTTTGTCATTTCTCTTTTGGCATTCATAGCATTCCATTTTGTGTAATAATGATGATCTCTCTCATTTGCACAGAATTTTAGTTTGTAGAAGGTCTTCACAAATACAGTCTCATTTAATCCTCATAAAAAATCTGAATGCTAGGTAGGAGAGACATTATTCCTAAAGAGGGAAAGGAAACTGAAGCTCAGAGAGATTGAATGACCTAACCAATGTGAACTTCAGTTTTCTTCTTTGTAAAACAGACTCAGTTAGAAGAGAATGGGGCTTTGACATAAATCAAATTTATTTTTTTCTTTATTATTTTTTTGAGATGGCGTCTTGCTCTGTCACCCAGGCTGGAGTGCAGTGGTGCAATCTTGGCTCACTGCAACCTCTGCCTCCCGGGTTCAAACAATTCTCAAGCTTCACCCTCCCAAGTAGCTGGAATTACAGACATGCCCCACCATGCCTGGATTTTTAGTAGAGATGGGGTTTTGCTGTGTTGGCCAGGCTGGTCTCAAACTCCTGGCCTCAAGTGATCCACCCTCCTTGGCCTCCCAAAGTGCTGGGATTACAGGTGTGAGCCCCCACGCCCAGCCGACTCTAAAACCTTTCTACTATACCACGTTATCATCTTATAGTAGAAACTGGTCTACTCATCACAGCTTCTTGAGGACAATGACTATTCCTAATTCAACTTTTTATTTTTTCAATATTTAGTAGTGGTTGGATGGAAAAAGGATGGAAGCATGAATATGTAAGTTAACAAAGAGGTTGACTGATAATGGCTTAATGTTACCTAGCCCTCCCTCCCCCCAGTATACGGAGTTATATATATAATAATTATCGTACAATTTAATCCCAGTGAAACACACATTTGAGTCAGTTTTATATCTCTGGTCTTTAGTTTTCTCACTTATTTACCACAGAGACAAGATTTAATAATGCATGATAATCCCAGCAACCTTTCCTTCCCTTAAGCATTTTCTCTGTTCCTCTCCCCTGTCCAGTTCTGCTTAAAGACAGTAGGCCTGGAGAGAGCTGGTTGAAGAAGGAAGGAGGGTTCATGCCTGCTGGCCTTCCTTTATTGGGGAGTTCTGGGTAATGAGGGGCATAGGAGTAAAACTGAAAAGAAGCGAGACTAAGTTGCTTTACATAACAAAAAGCTAACAAAGATGGAGGAGGAGGAGAGACAGTAAAGCTACTGTGCTCAAATGGAAGGGAGAGTTTGGGAAGTTTGGAGAGTGAGAAAGTCTACAGCAAAGCTGCAGGGAAGGGAAGAAGGGAGGCTTTGAAAAGGGTGGTTGTGGGTTTTGAATTAGACCCCATCTAATGATCTTTGAAATAAATTCCTTTTTAATTTTAATTGAGCCTGGACTGTGCTCCTTTAAATGCAACTGCAGTGATAGACTAGGCTACATGAGGTATGTATTAGGGTTGCGTGCAAAATGGTCCCTGTCCAATCTACTTTACAAGATTATTGTGAAAAGCAAAAAAGAATAAAGACAAAGGTGCTTTGTAAACGATTAGTCAAGCACTGTGGCTCTGCCTCCTCTGCATGCTTTCACATCCATGCACATGCACACCCACGCACCCTTACACCTTCATACCTGCCAAATCTGTGACAAGGAAGCTGCCATTTGTCCACTGATACAACCAGTGCTGGAAGGTCTGGCATTTCTGCATGGCCTCAGAGCTGCTAGATGCTGTCACAGCCCCAGCAGAGCCCCATTCCCGGGAACAGTAAGACTCCAGGGGCTTGCCCAGGTCTTCCTCCAGGGTAGCATATGGGATATTGTTTGCAGGCCGGTAGATCAGATACAGTGGGATGATCCTAAACATAGTTTCACCTTGCAGTAAGCAGGAAGTATGGCCCAGAGAACTCCTCCCTCCCATCCAATTCTGTATTATTGGACCTAAAAGAAGGGCCCTTCCAAGAATGGAATTCTCAACTCTGAGCCCAAAGGACAGCAAAGGAAAGCAACTCCACCCTGAGTTCAGGAAAGGAAATGGTATTTTTGGCTTCAGAGTCCTGTCCATTCTCCTGGTTAGTGGGATTAGAACAAAACCCAGCTATGGGCATAGGCAGATTGTGTGGCTTGGGTGAGGGACTGAGGCACGTATATGTCAAACAGAAGGAGCACCTTTAGAGAGGATTCAACCAGATTGTGGTTCTCTGCCAGTGGGACCCCAGGTACGCAAAGGTTGGAGTTCAAGTCTCAAAATGGAAACAATTGCCATTTATAGCTGACTCCTACAAAAATCCACACTGACTCCGCCTGCCTACCACAGAAGGGTCCTGACCAGCCTGTCTAGCTTAGCCCACCCCATCACCTTCATGGAGTCCCAGAAACTGCTGTGCCCAAACTCTGCAATCAGCAACATCGGCGCTAAAGAATGAGGAACTGGGGTGGGCAGGAGGAGACTCAAGTCCAGAGCAGAGGCTTTTCTCAAGTGGGAAGTAAATGAGGTCTCTATTTCTAGATTTTTGTGAGGCCACTGAGCTGAGCACGGGGCTGTGAGCCTATCTGCACATGGGCATAACCCAGGTTGCCCCTGGGAGGCTGTGAAATCACTGTCTTTGCAGAAGCCCAAGGCAACAGTGCTGCACACTGCACGTCCTCCTCACCGCGTACTTACTCAGGCACCTCCCCAAAGCCAGGTGCGGCCCGGGCTTCTGCTGCAAAGATTTTGCAGTACTCCCTACTCATGTTCTGGATCTTGCACCCCTGTGGATGAGGGAACCAAATATGGTCAGCAAAGAAATTCCCCAGTCCTCCACTGTGTCTACCCCTATTCTGTTAGGGAACCGAGAGGAGGATCCCAGCCCTGGGGGAGGAAGGGCTTACTCCTCCCTGCTCCCCACTCTGCACCTCATTTTCCTCTTTTGTATAACAAGTGGCTTTCGACTTCTTTTCAAACTGAGATTTTCAAAGTGATTTCCAAACTATTTTCAGGAGTTCTAATGGTATGTGACAGTGCCCCAGAGACCACTCTGTGGAGAACCAGGAAGACGGTCCACCCCACCCACAGCACCCCCCTTTCATCCCACATATAAACAAGGCTTCCATGAGAGATTATGTATGGAGCAGGGGGAAGGTTTCTGCTGCAAATACAGAGTTTGAAAACTATGGCCCAAGTTGTTTTGAAGCTCTCAAGCTCTCTGAGGCCAAGCATCTGAATTCTGGGCTGCATCTCAGGCCTTCCACAAGGTCCATCCTAGGAGCCTCCTAAGGTTGAGATTGAGATGCCTTCTGCCTTGATACTGGGCATCCCAACAGGACCTGGGCTGGGAAAGGGTAGGGGGTGAGTGAGTAAAGGGATGGGGCGTGAAGATGGGACATAGTACCTGGATGGTGACGTCATAGTTTCTGCCCACGAGAGAAGTCTCACTGCTGGGCCCAAACACAAGCAGGCTGGACACCTTGATGATGCACGTGCGGCCCGACTCGAAGATGGGTTCCAGTCCGTAGATGACCTTGGCCTGGGAGGCCTTCCGAAGGACACACCCATATCCACCCCCTCGGAGCTCCTCGCTTACCAGTCGCCCAAAGAGCTTGTCCCCCCAGCAGCCAGAGTCAGCCAGACCCTTAGCAAATACCATAGGGGTCATCTCAATCTCTTCTCCAACTGAAGGGGAACAGGAGAAATGTGGGACACCAGGAGCTCCTGTCTGACCAACGTGGGGCTTGCAGGGAAGGAAAAGGCCAGAAGAGCCTCCCACCCTGCCAACCTGCTGGGCTCACTTTCTGTTCACGCCTGCTCTTTGGGCACATTGAGTCCCTACCAGACTATGAGCTCCTTGGGGCAGAAACTCTACTTGATTCAACCCCTGCCATCTAGTGATACCCGTGTGGTATCCATCACATAACCCCTGCCTTCCACAAAGGATGCGTTTGTGGAAGGCAGGGGTTTTCTGTGGCAATAGCAATCAATACAGAATACCAGAATTACTTTGTTTTAGAATTCATTGTTTTGATTAGATGAATACATGACTCCATTTCAACCAACATGTTTGACTGAAACAAAAAGTTTGCAGGACAAATCCAGCAGCAGTGAGTGCCCAAATTGTGACTGTTAAATATAATTTCCCATTAAAGGGAAACTAGAGCTTTCTAAAGAAATGGTTGATTCCAGGTCTAGGCAGAAAGTGTACAGCAAGGACCTGAAATATCGTGTGAGACCAGAAAGCAAGAGAGCTAGCAAAAGCTATTAGAGACTTGGCAGAAGGACACAGGGGCCAACCTGAAGGGGCTCCCTTGGGCCAAAAAGGAAACAATCTTGGCAACAAAAATAATTACTGCAACATGTTGAATATATCACATATGTTAAAAATCCATGTATTCATAGTGGTGACCCAAAAAAAAAAAAAAAATCCAATCTCCTCCCTCAAACAATAACCTCACTGGTCACCTATGGAAAATGGTAGGGCACCAACTCATTATTCTAGTAACTAAAGGGAAAAGAGCAAATATTTATCCTTCATTTCCTGTTGGAACTTATGTATTGAGATAACCAAATAATCATCCCCTTTTTACAGAAAAAAATCAGCTAATGAATGAAGAAGAAAAGATCAAATTAAACTATCTCCATGTTGCAACTGCTAATGAAATAATAGATTTAGGCAATAATCAGTGACTGCTAAAACCCCTAGATAACAATAGGGTTTGTATCAGATTGTTTTTAACTTTAAAATGGGATGAATCACACAGATACCACCTGAATGAACCAATGACCAATCTTAACATTACTAAAACGAAAACAATCTGACATTATGTGCCTCCAGATAGGATGCAAAAGGTATACACAGCACCTGTGAGTTATTCTTGCAAAAAAAAAAATCACACCTGAATCTGACCGAACGTCTAAATCTGATTACCAATTTAGAAGACGCATGTGCATGGGGGAGCATGTTAAATGGGAACACAATCAACAAAATCCAGAATGTTAGAAATTCTATACCAGTGACTTTAACAAATACATGGCAAAGGAAGAAAACAAATAAAGTAGAAGAAACTGTTAAATATTAAGAGAGACTTGGTAGCTGCATCAGCCAAAAGCAATGAGTGGTTCCTGATTCAAATAAACCAACGTATATGAGACATTTGGGGAAATCTGACTGGATGTTTGATGATATTAAATAATTATTATTTAGTTTTGAGGTTGAGGTTATATTTGATATTGATTAAACTTCATTTGATTACTAAACAAAAGTCACTAATTGGCACTTCGGGAGGCCAACGCAGGCGGATCCCTTGAGGTCAGGAGTTTGAGACCAGACTGGCAAACATGGTGAAACCTGTCTCTACTAAAAATACAAAAATGAGCTGAGTGTGGTGGTACACATCTGTAATCCCAGCTACTGGGGAGACTGAGGCATGAGAATTGCTTGAACCCAGGAAGCAGAGGTTGCAGTGAGCCAAGATCATGCCACTGCACTCCAGCCTGGGTGGCAGTGAGACTCCATCTCAAAACAAAGTCACTAGTTGGATAAATGAGTGATTAAAAGAGTGAGTGAATGAAGGAATTAATGCATTTGTTAGCAAGGACAGCTCTAAACATCTTTTCATCACTGGTTGCCTTCACAGTCCCAAGCCTTAGCCTGTCTCTTGCAGGAGCAGTACATATCCATCCCTATTTGAGCCCTTCAAATGTGTGTCAAACTTTGTGGGTATTTCACGATCACCAGGGAGTTTGCTGAAAATGCAATGTTCCTAGGTGCTTCCTAGGTCATTAAAGATGTCTGCAGTGCAGCAGGGACCAGGAAACTGCATTTCTAACAGGTTCCCTGTGTGAATCTAATGCTGGGGTCCACAGAGTACTGTGAGAAATCCTGGGTAGGAGCTGGCAGGACAAGACATGCCCTGGTGGCTGGTTCTGCCCTGGATCAAAGACTCTGACATGGACAAAGGGCACAAGGGTGAACTAACTCCGGTGCAGTGGCCCCCTTGGCCACTTCTTCCCCCACAACCTTCTGATACAGCAGTCCTCCTCTATCATCTCCCCAAGCCATATCCTAAACTAGGAGACAAAGGGGAGCAGTATGTGGATTGGGATCAGACTCCAAGCCCTTAAAGAGGGTCCTCCCTGCAGATGGCAGGGGTAGGACCACCCCACCTTCCCTGGGGGGCACCATACCTTCACCTTCTTCTCTGGAGATGAATCCTGACAACACTAGATACAGAAAAAGAAGAAAGCAGCGCCTTCAGGCTGCTGTGCCGAGAGAGTGCCTTCTCTCAAAGATGACAGCTGCCCACCCCCCAGGAGCCAGGCCAGGCTAAGACCCCGGGCCGCGGGGCACACTCACCCTCAGGGCTGAGGCAGAAGTCGGTGGAGGCCGAGCCGTGCTCGTTGTGGATGGTGCACCGATACACGCCGCAGTCTACGGGGGAGGCCTGCACGATGGCCAAGGCCGCCGGCCCCTCATCCCCTGCGCTGCAGATTGGAGACCCTACTCATAAGGGCCATCACCATGGCATGGGGGCAGACTGTGGTCCTAAGCATCCTTGGAGCCCACTCTCAGAGGCTGCTGAGAACCCCAGCTCTGAGAACTCTGGGGAAGCAGCGCAATTCCAGGGCCAAGAGCTGGTACTGAAGCCCACAGATCTGGTTTGCAGTCCTGACACTTACTAGCTGTGTGGCTTTGGACAAGTGGTTTAAAGAATGCTGAGCCTCCATTTTCTCATCTCTACTATGGAAATAAAAGGACCTCCCCTGGTTATTGTGAGGATTAATGAGGCGATAGGCTCAAAGCGCTAGGATAGTGCCCAACAGTATTACTGCAATCAGGGAGCCAGGTCAGGTGATGGTGGTATCGTTGGCTTACCTCCTGCCCACCTCGCCCACTGGGCACTGATCCTTGGCCCATGTCAAGACTGAGTCACTAAGAATGTTGAAAAACTGGCACCAGAGTTTCAGGCTACCGGAGGCATCAGGAAACTGCTCCACCCGAATCTTCCGGATGACCTGTGGGGCTGAGAGCAGGGTCCAGTCAAGAGGGGAACACCACCTCTCCTCTGGCCATATCCTTGCTTTCCTGGGTGTCCTTGGTGGGAAAGGCTGGGAGAAAACAGGATTCAAGTCTCCACGCAGACCTACCAAGGTGCCTCACAGCCCCCAGGTGCCTCCTGCCTATATCTCAGGCTTCTGCCCTGACCCCCAAAGCACACATCTCAGCTAGACAGAAGCCCCTACTCCACCTTGACCCCAGGCTGGGAGGGGCTCCCAGCTGAGGACCCAGACAGCAGTTGAGACAGGAACTTCAGTTTGCATTCTAGGTCCCTAACTCTAGAAGCCTGCATTTGAATCCTGTCCCCACCACTCTGTAATCATGCGACAACTCTGTAAAGGGGGATTGGTGATGATGGAGAACTAGAACACTACTGAAGCCAGGCCCTGTGCTAAGCACTTTATCTATTCCATCCCATTTAAGCCTCACGCCATTGCAAAGGTGGTACTGTTATCTCCACTCTATGGAGTGGCAGAAGCAAAACAAGAACTAGGCCTTTCAGATTCCAAAGGCTGTGAGAGAAGGGTACCTTTACCAAGGTAATTTGTGAATCCTGAGGAGGGATATGCTATCTGTCATCGGGTGGTGCTGTTAGCAGCAGCAGCGGTGTGCTGTCCGTGGCTCCATGGCGGCCCTGTCCTGTGAAGTCATCCCCCGCCTCCCTCCCCATTGCTCACCTTTCAGCAGGTCTTTGGCTTTCCTGGGCTTGGCCAGTGTCTCCTGCTTGCCTTCATCCAGGGCCAGCTCTGTGTTCAGACCGCCAGCCTTGGGGCTGGGGCTGAGGTCTCCTGCCGCCAGCTCCTCCTCTGCCCGAGGCACCTCCAGCATGGTCGCCTTTCTGCCCTGCGTAGGGGAGCGTCTCTCCCGCCCTGGAGTCCCTGGGGACCCAGGCACCAGGCTTTTCCTGGGCCCCCGGGGGGAAACCGTGGGGCTCTCCCTTTCTTCAGGTGTGGTCGCCTCCCCATCTCCTGCTGCTCTGACCTTAGGGAGAAATCTCTTCCTCCGGGCCCCTAGAGCCAGTTCCTCAGGTGTAGCTGCCGGGAGACCTGTCAGAGCCTCCCCGGGAAACTTCTCCTCTTGGGAGGGTTCCTGGGCTATGCTCTCTGTTGAGGGTCCCTGCCCAGGGACTGCCTGCCCACCTGCCTCCCCCAGCCGATCACCCGTGCTGCTCTCCTGAGAGGCCCCCAGGAGGCCAGGCCCCTCAAGGGAAACCTCTCCCTCACCCTCACTGGCTCCTTCTGAGGCCAGCCCAGGGCCCTCCTCGTCTACCACAATGGCAGGGACAGTGAGGGAGCTGGGACCAGGACCCCAGGAGCCTCGGGCAGCAGCAAGGGCCTGGCGGCCAGCCTGCACCTCGCGGTCCAGGAGGCCAGTGAGGCGGCGGGAGGTACAGGGGCTCAGTAGCAGGGTCTGTGCACTCTGCACCAGGTGGTTGTTCTCCACACGCTCCAGGATACGCCTCGATGTCCGGGGACTCAGCCCAGCCACTTCCACAGTGGGTGTCAGAGTGGCTGAGGGCGCCAGACCTCCGGTAGCTGCCCCGACCTGGGACTCTCCCCCTGCTCCACTCGTCTCTGTGCTGGACAGCTTTAACAGCAGAAGCAGGTAGTTCTTCAGGGAATCTATGAGGCCAGGGTCACAGCTCCGGGGACCTGGGGTCCGCCCCTCCACATCTGATACCTGGGCACAGGCCCCCTCATTGCTGGTGGCCATGGTTTCTAGTGGGTGACTCTGAGTGGGGGTCCCCGGCCCCAGGTGCAGTGTTGGGGCAGAACTCATCAGGGCCTGATCCTCAGAGGGCAGGAAGGCAGCTGTGCTCCTGTGCTGAGAAGTCAGGGTACTGCTCAGCCCCTCCTTTGGGCTAGCAGTCAGCCCAGTTCCAGGAAGAGAAGGCATTGTGGGTACCTCCTGGCTCAGGCCAGCTGGAGGACAGCCACCCTGATCCACACACGGCACTCCCCCTGGCTGCTCCTCCTCGGGGCACTGGAACGGGCTGTCCTCCTGCTTGGCCTCGACTGGCCCTGATGACTGTGGCCCTTGGCATCTCTCTCCTCCCACCTGCTCCACACTCCCTTCATGGGGCGGTTGTGCTGGGAGCATGAGGTTCCCTGACAGGGGACCCAGCACAGTTTGCTCATGGTTCCTGGAGGCTGTTACTGCTGCCTCCTCAGATCTGGGCAGGAAACCAGATTTTTCTGGGATACAAGACCCTTCTGGGATCTGTGTAAAACATTCAATACTTGGAGGAGCTCTAGGACCCTCTGTAGGTGGGAGTTCGGGGGTTCTGGATGGTGGGCCAAGGCTGGTCACTGCCTCCTGCTTTGACTGACCTTCCGTGGCTGTGGGCGCACTCCCTGCTGACTGCATCCCCGTCTCTTCCTGCATCCTTCTGTCTTCCTGTGTGCCCTCATCTGCCTGGGCCTTCCTGTCTTCCTGTACCTTCTCACCTGCCTGTGCTGTTTCTAGCTGTGTCTCTGCCCTTCCCTGTGTCACCATGCCCTTCTGTGCACTCCTGTCTGACTGTGGCCTCTTACTTTCTTGTGTCCCAGCATACACCTGTGTCTTCCTATCTGCCCATGTCCTCTGGGCTATCTGTGTTCCGTCTCCCCTGGTCCTTCCATCCACCTGTATCTTCCCATCTGCCTGCACATTCTTCTTGCTTCCAGGTCTCTGGTTAGCAGATGTTCTCCCATCCTCCTGGGTTTCCATATCCATGGGTTCAAAGATACCTTGACTTCCAGAGGTGCTACAACCAATGGAAGCTACATCAGAGCTGCTGTTGGCTGACACAGTAGGAGCCATGGTTGTCTGGCATTCCAGGACCTGAGAACACGGGGACAAAAGCAAGGGTTTAACTACATGGACATTCAGATGTCTTTCCAATCTGGCATCCCAGCCTCCTCTGACCTCATCCACAACTGCTCTGATGGGAATCTTGCTGCCTGGTTTCTCAGGTCTGCTGGAAGTTGGGAGGCAAAGACATGTGACAAATTCCCAAAGCCCCATCCATGCCCGCCTACCCTAATCTCTGATCTCAGTATCTGGACTGGGGAATATCTAGCATCCAGACCCAGCTCTTGCCCTTCCCACCTCTTCCTGAAGAAATCCTGCCTTTCCTGAAAGACGTTGCTCATGGCTTATTCCACCCCTCACCCCTACCATATGAAGGAGAATATCCTCTCCCCAGGGCTCCCAGAGCAGTCCTTCTCCTGTGGCACTACTTGCCTTGGATAGAATTATGGGTGAAGTGAGACAGTGCCAAAGGATGTCCCAATAATGGCCTCAATGTCCCGGCCTCCATCAGTAACACTGAGTGAGTGGTAATAATGGATGCCATCAAAGCAGAGAGGATTAAAGTAATTCTGAATGGCATCTATGCCAGGAAATTAATGAAACATTATAATGTTACCCTTTTGAACATGTATTTGCAAAGCACTATGCTAGGCCCCTGTACATGATATTATCCCACTTATTCCTCATACAGTATGAATACTTAGGAGAATCAGCCCCATTCTAGAGATAACAATGACAAGAAGGCATGCGATCTGTCCACCATCAGGTAGTCAGTAAGTGGCAGAGTTCAGATTTGCAGCTGGGTGTATTTCGCTCCAAATCCCATGCTCTTTGTTGTTATATCATACTGCCACCCACTTTTAAAGGACTTCCCGTCAAACATGGTGGCGTTTAACAGTGATTTGCCTCTTTTCCTCCAAGATATCATCAAAACCACTAAAGTAAACATGAAATAAACAAAGCAAAATCCTTTGTTAGTGAACTGGAGGCAAATAAAACCTAGTCTCAAAAAACAAACAAAAGGATAACGTCTTCCAAAAGCCAACAGATGCAGACACTGGGAAGCTGAGGAGGAGCAAAGTGATATGGGGAAATAAACAGGGCCACAGCTCAGTGCGCAGGGAGTGGAGCTGTTCAGCAGGTCTCAAGACGCTGGCAAAATCACAGCTACTGTAGACAAAGGTCTCATCCCATGGTTATAAACCCGTAAGTCCACATGCAACAAGAGCTGCAGGTTCATGGAGGCCTGGGTGGAAACTGGCCGAAGACACGGGAGCTGAGCAGAGCAGACAAGGAGAAGAGATGGAATGGAGGAGGCAGATCTCAGAAAACACTGGCAACTACACTCCTGAAGAAACCTCTGGAAAATTGCTAAGCCAAGAACATTATGTTTTAGCATACAAAGACTAAAGGAATACTGTTCCCACAGGCCCTGCTTGAGGAAATCACCAGGGAACAAATGCAGTCAACCAAAAGATGATTGAGGAAACAACAGCAAAAGAGCTGACGATAAGCACTAAATATATTTCACTTACATTAACATATATATTGATGCATATTAACATATAACTGTAGAAGCAAAACTAAAATCAAGTGGGGTTTAGAATGGCAAATCAGAATGTCAATGTTCTATGCCCTGACGATACAGATACAACAGAGCCAGCATCAAAGTGGAAAGGGGAAGAAAATAACCAAGTGAAGTAACTTCCTTGACTGTGTCACCTGTAAGAGCCAGGCACCAAAGACATTACTCAAAGCTGAAAAACCAAGTAACAGAAATAGAGGATATTTACCTACATAAGGATAATCACTTAGAAATCAAACTTTAGGTTAATATGAGATAGAAAATGAATGAAGGCCGGGCACAGTGGCTCAAACCTGTAATCTCAGCACTTTGGGAGGCCAAGGCAGGCAGATCACCTGAGGTCAGGAGTTTGAGACCACCCTGGCTAACATAGTAAAACCCCGTTTCTACTAAAAATACCAAAAATTAGCCAGGCATGGTGGCATGCACCTGTAATCCCAGCTACTCTGAGGCTGAGGCAGGAGAATCGCTTGAACCCAGGAAGCAGAGGTTACAGTGAGCCAAGATTGCACCATTGCACTCCAGCTTAGGCAACAAGAGTGAAACTCTGGCCCATAAAAAAGAAGATGAATGAAGAAAATGCAGAGAAAAAGTGAAAACACTGTATCATTTTTCATCATAAAAAATTAGTAGAAACTGAGTGAACAGATGAAATAATTAATGGTATTATATAAAACTGAAATTATAACATAAAAATATTTTTAAATATCAGAACCACACACAAAATCAAAGCAATCAGATCACAAAATGAAAGACTTTTAAATATATATAATTAAAATGTATGTAAATTAAGTGTAGAATTTAAAGTTACTTTACTAAATTAGGAATTTTCTGTTTTTTAAATTTTTAATTTTTAAATTTATTTTATATTTTAAAATTAGAGATGGGGTCTTGCCATGTTGGCCAGGGTAGTTTCAAACTCCTGGCCTCAAGCAACGCTCCCACCTCAGCCTCTTAAAGTGCTAGGATTATAGGTGTGAGCTACTGCACCCAGCCTAAATTCAGAATTTTGAATGAATGGTATGGATGTGGGAAAAATTGGCTGGGCAAGTATCAGGAATAAGTCTGACTGAAGGATTTTTTTTTTCTGAGACAGGTTCTTGCCATCTTGCCCAGACTGGCATGCAGTGGCTATTCACAGGCAGGATTATAGCCTCAACCTATTGGGTTCAAGTTATCCTCCCACCTCAGCCTCCCAAATAGCTGGGACTACAGGCTGACTGAAGAATCTTTTTTTTTTTTTTTTTTCTTTTGAGATGGAGTCTTGCTCTGTCATCCAGGCTGGAGTGCACTGGCATGATCTTGGCTGACTGGAACCTTTACCTCTTGGGTTCAAGCGATTCTCCTGCCTTAGCCTCGTGAATAGCTGGGATTACAGGTGTGTGCCACCACACCCAGCTAATTTTTGTATTTTTTAGTAGAGATGGGGTTTCGCTCTGTTGGCCAGGCTGGTCTTGAACTCCTGGCCTCAAATGATCCACCCGCCTCAGCCTCCAAAAGTGCTGGAATTATAGGCATGAGCCACTGCACCTGGCCTGACTGAAGAATCTTAATAAAGATGCTCTTCCAGCTTCTCTGACAACCAGATATTAACAGACAAAACTGCCTTGGTGCCAACAAACAGCAGTTAGTAATATACTACAGCCTCTTTTTTATCTTTTGATATTCTAGGATTAGAAAATGTTTAAAGACATAAGATCTATAAATCTACAAAGAAGGTGCAGACTGTGCATACAAGCCTGTTGCTGTTCACAAGACTCATGGAAATAGAACTTCTTGATGAAAGCTACCCTCACTCCGAACGCACTCTCAGCCAGATCAATCCCTCAGTTCTATTGAACCTACTTCTTTATCTCAATATCCATTTCCTTCATCTCCACTGCAAACTGCCTAATCGGAGCTGCCAACAATTCTGTCTTGCCTGGACTACTGTAAAGCCTTCTAATTGATATCCATGACTTTAGTCTTTGCCTCTGCTAAACTCTTTTCCTCACTGCAGCCCAAATGACCTTTCCAAAACACAAACCTGACTGTAACACTCCCCTCTTAAAAAACCTTTCAATGGCTTACCATCACTGACAGGATAAAGTCAAAAAACCCTAGCTTCAAAGAGCAAAAAGTTTAATCACACAGTAGCCCCTTCTTATTCACGGTTTTGCTTTCCATGGTTTCAGTTAACTGTGGCCAATCTTGGTCTGAAAATATTAAATGAAAAATTCCAGAAAGAAACAATTGATAAATTTTATAGGTCATTTCAAAGAGGCTGTGAAACCAAGAGCTCTTAATGCTGTGACCAAAGATGGAAGTTCTCTATAGGATGCCATGGCACTTGATGGTGGTATGTTTTCCTGTGGAGATTTAAGACTTAGGTGTTATATGACATAGTAATCCATGATTGTTGCCATGGGAGAGTTTTAAAGATTAACCAAAGTAAAAAGAAAAAACAAATTGTAAAATTTGCGCTGTTCTGAGCAGCATGATAAAATCTCATGCCATCCCACCTGGGATGTGAAACAACCCCTTTTCCAGTATAACCACAAGGTATACACTAGGCTGCCCGTTACCCATTAAGTAGCTGTCTTGTTACCAGATCAACCGTCCTGGTATCTCAGGGCTTGAGTGCAAGTAACCATTATTTTACTTAATAAATGGCCCCAAAGTGCAAGAGTAGTGATACCAGCATATTACTATAGCTGTTCTATTTTATGATTATGGTTGTTAATCTCTTATGGTGCCTAATTTATAAATTAAACTTTATCACAGGTGTGTATGTATAGGAAAAAACATAATATATGTAGGGTTTGGTACTATCCACAGGGTCAGGCATCTGCTGGGGATCTGGGAAAGTATCTTTTGTGGATAAGGTGAACTGCTGTACTCTCTTGGCCAGGGTTACAGGCATCGCACAGCCTCTACAGATGGCAATTTGGCATTATCTATTAAAACTAAAAATACTTATACTCTTTAACCCAAAAATTCCATTCCTAGGAATTTATCATACAGGTGTACCTTCATGTGCAGATGGACTTATATACAAGGATATTTACTGCAGCATTGTTTATGATAGCAATAGACTAGAAATCACCTAAATTCCAACAATACAGGACTGATCCAATGAATTATGGTATATCTACATTCCAAATAAATAAAACAAATATCCAAATAAAAAAGCAAGGTAAAGGATAGAAAATATAATACGCAACCTTTGTGTGGAAAATACACAGACACACACACATATTTTCAAATGTTAAAGAAAACAGCTCTGAAAGGATGCCCAAAGAACCTGCTTTGGGCCGGGCGCGGTGGCTCAAGCCTGTAATCCCAGCACTTTGGGAGGCCGAGACGGGCGGATCACGAGGTCAGGAGATCGAGACCATCCTGGCTAACACGGTGAAACCCCGTCTCTACTAAAAAAAATACAAAAAACTAGCCGGGCGAGGTGGCGGGCGCCTGTAGTCCCAGCTACTTGGGAGGCTGAGGCAGGAGAATGGCGTAAACCCGGGAGGCGGAGCTTGCAATGAGCTGAGATCCGGCCACTGCACTCCAGCTCGGGTGACAGAGCGAGACTCCGTCTCAAAAAAAAAAAAGAACCTGCTTTGGCAACTGCCTTCAGGAAGAGGACCTGAGCAGTGGGGATAGCAAAGTGGGGAGACTTAATATTCTCTATATATCTTTTGTACTTTTTGAATTTTATACCTTGTGCATGTGACATATAGTTAACAAAAATACAATTAAAAATGAAAGTATATATGGAAATCGACACTTGTGTGATCAGTGAGGCCCGTCCCTCAGCAAGAGTCCCAGATCTGTCTCTCCAGGTTCATCTCTTGGGTCCCTCCGCCCAACACTAACTTAACTGTACTGACAAATGTGCTATTTTGTAACTCCTTTATGTATTTTTTTCTGTGCCAGACATTCTCACCTTTCTCCTTGCCCTGCTGAAGGACTCCTTCTCATCCTTGAAGACCTCATTCAACTTTCTTTTCTTCTTTAAAGACTTCCTGAGTTCTCTCCTCTATCCCAAAAAACGTTAGTGGCCCCCACAGCAAATTTACCTAATTCCATCATTACACCCCCATTCTGTGTGGTAGTTATTTATTTCATGCATATGTCACCTGCTAATCTGTGAACTCTTCCCCTCTGAAGAGGGCCCAGTACAGGCCTAGGAGTTGGAAATCAATAAATACATGGTGGATGACTGAATATTCTCTGTACAATTCTACAAGGGCTGACCCCTCTTACTAAACATTATGATGGAGGGTGTGTGTGTGTGTGTGTGTGTGTGTACATCTATATCTGGAACTGTGTAAAGATATGAGAAGGAATGTCATATATTTCTTAAAAATAAAAATGGTGTGAGCAGAATGAACCTAGTTGGCTCTATGTAAGCTTTTTTACTACAAATGATATTAGTAGGTTTAATTTGCCATCCTGTCTTATTCCCTCTTCCCTCATAAATTCTCAGATATTAAGGACTCAGTCTATGGCCAGGTATGGTTGCTCATGTCTAGAATCCCAGTGCTTTGGGAGGCCACTGTAGGAAAATTGCTTGAGGCCCAAAGTTCAAAACCAGCCTGGCAACACAGCAAAACCCTGTCTCTACAAAAACACAAAATACTTAGCCAGGTGTGATGGCATATGCCTGTAGTTCTAGCTACTCTGGAGGCTGAGGTGGGAGAATTGCTTGAGTCCAGGAGTTGGAGGCTGTAGTAAGCTATGATCACACCACTGCACTCTAGCCTGGGCAATAGAGTGAGACCCTGTCTCTTCAAATAAAAACATAAAAATAAAAAATAAAAAGTTTTTTTCACCTTTGCATCTTTCACAGTGCCAAACACATAAGGGAAAGAACAGGAAAGAACAACCGAATGAAAAGTAGTATGGTTTATAACCCTCTAAGGGGTCATGGCCCTGGAACGCTGGTTTGGGAGAGCAAGGGACAAAACCAGGACCTTAACAGGGATGGGGCAGGGTAGTCACTTTTGCATAAGTTTGGTAGTTTGTAATTTTTAAATAATTGCTCTATTCCATATAAGTTGTTAAACTTATGTGTAGTTTTTCATAGTAGTCTTTTTTTTTTTTTACCCTGTCAATCCTTACAGGGGCTGGAGTGATAGCCCCTCTTTCATTCTTAATACTTGTATTTTGTGTCTTCTTTTTTTTTTCTATGTAAGTCTTGCCAGAGGTTTATTGATATTATTTATCTTTTCAAATAATTAGTTTTGGGTTTATTTTCTCCACAGTTTCATTGTTTTCTGTTCTTTTCTATCTATTTGCTTTGGGTTTATTTTTTTCTCTTTTTTTTCTAGTTTTCTAAGGTAGCAACTCAAGTTATTGATATTTCAGATCTTTTTTCTTTTCTAATATAAACATTTTAATGCTATACATTTTCCTCAAGGCACTGATTTAGCAGCAGCCAACATTTTGGTATGTTGTATTTTCACTTTCATTCAATTTAAAATGTTTTCTAATTGGCCTTAGGACTTCTTTCTTGGCCCATAAAAGTATGTTCTTTAATTTAAAAGTGTTTAGAAATTTTTCTATTATCTTTCTGTCATTGATTTCTAGTTTAATTTCATTTTGATCAGAGTGCATACTTTGTATTATTTCAATTACTTCACATTTGTTAAGATTTATATTATGACCCAGGATATGATCTATTTTGGTGAATATTTTATATGCACTTGAAAAGAATGAGTATTCTATTGTTACACAGAGTATTCTATATATGTCTATTAGACAGTTGGTTGATAGTGCCATTCAGTTCTTTTATATCCTTACTGATTTTCTATCTACTAGTTCTATTGATTACTGAGAGAGGAGTGTTAAAGTCTCCAACTATAATTATTGTTTTCTCTATTTCTCTTTTCAGTTCTGTCAGGTTTTGCTTCGTGTATTTTGAAGGTATGTTGTTAGGTGCATACATATTTTTTATTGTTATGTCTTCTTGAATTGACCCTTTTATCATTAGAAAGTTCACTATTTTTCCCTTAGTAATTTTTTTTTTTTTTTTTTTTTTTTTTTAGACAGAGTTTTGCTCTTGTTGCCCAGGCTGGAGTGCAATGGCATGATCTCAACTCAATGCAATCTCCGCCTCCTGGGTTCAAGTGATTCTCCTGCTTCAGCCTCCCAAGTAGCTGGGATTACAGGCATGCGCCACCACACCTGGCTAATTTTTGTATTTTTAGTAGAGATGGGTTTTCTCCATGTTGGTCAGGCTGGTCTCAAACTCCCGACCTCAGGTGATCTGCCCGCCTTGGCCTCCCCAAGTGCTGGGATTGCAGGCGTGAGCCACTGTACCCAGCCAGTAATTTTCTTTCCCCAGAAGTCTACTCTGTCTGATATTAATATTGCCATTCCAGCTTTCATCTGATTAGTGTTTGCATGGTATATATTTTTCTATTATTTTACTTGTAACTGATCTATATCATTATATTTGAAGTGGATTTCTTATCAACAGCATCAAGTTGGGAAAGTTTTTCTGGTCCTGTCTCACAATCTGTCATTTAATTGATATGTTTAGACCATTTATATTTAATATAATTATTTATAGGTTTCGATTTTGCTCAATAATTTTATTATTTGTTTGCTATTTGTTTCCTCTGTTTTTCCTTCCTGTGTTTCCCTATTCTTGCCTCCTTTTAGATTAGAACATCTTTTAGTACTCCACTTTAACTTATATAGTGTGATTTTTACTATATCTCTTTGTATAGTATTTTTGTTGTTGCTCTAGGGCTTATAATATACATACTTAACTTTCCACAGTCTACTTAGAGTCAATATTTTACTACTTCAAGTGCCATACAGTAATCTCACCACCATATAGGTTTCTTTACCCTATACCCCTTTATGTTATATTTGTCTTATATATTACATTTGCATGCATTAAAAAACCTCCAGCAGATAATGTATTTTTTTTAACTTTTTACCTTCAAACATATTTTAAAGAAATCAAGATGAAATGATCTATTATATTTATCAGGATATTTACCATTTCCATTGCCCTTCCTTCATTCTTGATGTTTCAGGTTTCCTTCCTTCTGGTATTATTTCCTTTCTGTATGAAAAATTTACTTTAGCAATCCTTTTTTTTTTTTTTTTTTTTTTGAGACCAAGTCTGGCTCTATCACCCAGGCTGGAATGCAGTGGTACAATCTCAGTTCACTGCAACCTCAGCCTCCTGGGTTCAAGTGATTCTCTTGCCTGAGCCTCCTAAGTAGCTGGGATTATAGGTGCTCCCCACCACACCTGGCAAATTTTTTTTGTATTTTTAGTAGAGAAGAGGTTTCACCATGTTGGCCAGGCTGATCTCGAACTCATGACCTCAGGTGAGTCTGTCTCAGCCTCCCAAAATGCTGGGATTACAGGCATGAGCCACAGCTCCCAGACTAGCAATTCTTCTAGAACAGGTCTGCTGACAATGTAGTCTCTTGTTTTTTCCATTATCTGAGAATGTCTTTATTTCACTTTCAATACTTCAAGATATTTTTGCTAAATGTAGAATTATAGGTTGAAAGTTCTTTTTTTTTCAGCATTAAAAAAATATGTTGTTCCACTTCCTTTTGGCCTCCATTGTTTCTGATGAGAAATCTGCAGTCATTCAAATCATTGCTCCCCTATAAATAATATATTACATTTCTCTGGCTACTTCCAAGAATTTTTCATTGTCTTTACTTTCCAACAGTTTGGCTATGAGGTTTCTGGATGTGGAATTCTATGGTCTTTTTCTGTTTAGGGTTTGCTGAACTTCTTGATCTATAGGTTTGTGACTTTTGCCAAATTTTGAAAGTTTTCAGTCATTATTCCTTTACGTATTTTTTTTTCCGCACCACTGTTCTTTCTCTTTCTGATTATCCAGTGACACAAGTGTTAGACTTTTTGGTACTGCACCACAAGTCTCTGAGGCTCTGTTCATTGATTTTTCTGATTCTCTCTCTCTCTCTCCCCCTCTCTCTCCCTCCCTTCCTCTCTCTCTCTCTCTCTCTGTGGGCTTATGTGTTCAGATTGAATAATTTCTATTGCTTTAACTTCAAGTTCACTGACTTTTCCCTGTCATCTATCATTCTGTTGTTGTGCTCAACCAGTGAGTCTTTTTATTCAGTTATTGTAATTTTCAGTTCTAAAATTGATATTTGGGGCTAAGGTGGGTGGATCACCTGAGGTCAGGAGTTCAAGACCAGCCTGGCCAACACAGTGAAACCCCATCTGTACTAAAAATACAAAATTAGCCAAGTGTAGTGGCACACATCTGTAATCCCAACTACTCCCTCAGGAGGCTGAGGCAGGAGAATCTCTTGAACCCAGGAGGTGGAGGTTGCAGTGAACTGAGATCATGCCACTGCAGTGTGCCAGGCATTCCAGCCTGGGCAACAAGAGTAAAACTCTGTCTCAAAAAAATAAAAAATAAAAATAAAATAAAATTGATATTTGGTTCTTCATATCTTTTCCCTCTTCTTCTTCTTTTTTTTTTCTTTTGAGACAGGGTCTCACTTTGTCCAGGCTGGAGTGCAGTGGTGTGATCTTGGCTCACTGCACCCTCAACATTCTAGGCTCAAGTGATCCTCCCACCTCAGCCCTGCAAATAGTTCAGCCTACATGCACATGCCACCACACCCAGCTAATTTTTTTGTATTTTTTGTAAAGACAGGGTTTTGCCATGTTCCCCAGGCTAGTCTTTTACCTCTTTGCTGAGACTTTCTATCTTTCCATTTGTTTCCAGAGTATTTACCCTTACTTGCCACATTTTTATAGTAAAGTCAGATGATTTTAAAGTCAGATGATTCTAACATCTGTGTCACTGTGGCATTGGTACTCTTTGATTGTCTTTCCATGCAAGTGGAGATTTTCATGATTTTTCATATGCCATATAACTTTTATTGTATTTGGATATTTTAAATATTACAAGACTCTGATTCTTGTTTAAATCTTATGGAGAGTATTAACATCTTTGTCTTGGAAGGCAATCTACCTAGTTGTGTTCAGGCTACAAATTTCATTCAGGCCTCTGAGGTTATAGCTTCAATCTCGGTTATATTTTCCAAGCCTTTCTGGTGCTATTTGGGGTTTTCTTATTGTTGTTGTCTTGTTTTTGAGATGAAGCTTTACTCTGTCACCCAGGCTGGAGTGTAATGGCACAATCTCAGCTCACTGCAACCTCTGCCTCCCAGGTTCCTGGGTTCAAGCAATTCTCCCACCTCAGCCTCCCAAGTAGGTAGGACTACAGGCATGTGCCACCATGCCTGGCTAATTTTTTGTATTTTTAGTAGAGAAAGTGTTTCACTATGTTAGCCACGCTGGTCTCGAACTCCTGACCTCAAGTGATCTGCCTGCCTCGGCTTCCCAAAGTGCTGGGATTACAGGCATGAGCCACCACACCCAGCCTGCAGGGCTATTTGGATCCGCCATGTGTGTGTGCCACCCAGTGGCCAGTGTGGGACTTGAATGATGGTTCATTAGTGCTTTTATTCTCAAAGTTTTTTATTCTCCAAGTATTTCATTCTCAAAGTTTTTCATATGCTCTTCAGAATCAGATCCATGCAGGAACAGCTTGGGAATGAGCCCAGAAATGTAAAAAGAGTTTATAAACCCAGAGGTCATTAATGATTCTCAGAGGTCATTTTCCCAAGCTTTTCCCTCTCCATAGTTTCCCCCATAGGGCCCCCTTTTTCAGTCCTCTGGCCAAATAGCTGGAGCTTCTTTTACCCCTCTCTGCCACATACTTTCACACACGAGTGTGTGATCTGCACCAAGGAAGAGACCCAGGAGAAAAAAAAAAGGAACAGGGGCTTGTCCCACTCTTAGGATCACAGCTCCTCTGAATGGAGAGGGAAGATTCTCTTCTCTCAAAGTTTTAGGCGCCTGTGGCCTCTACTGCTACCACTGTCACTGCCAAGAAATCTCTTTTCCATTCCTGACGCCTGATCTAGAGAGCTTCTGGAGCTCTCTCTGCCCATGTTAATGTTTACATCTGGGTTTCAGACAGCATTAAGACTAGCCCAGGAAATGCCAGAAGGGGAAAAAAAAAAATAGTAAACACTGTAGGTTCAGTGGTACTTTGAGTTCTGGTCTTCATCCCCAATCTGTTCGTGACTATTTGCTTTTCAAAGTCGTCAAGTGGGTGTATCATACATTTTGCCTACATTTTTGGCTGCATTCAGTGGGGGATACAGAATGGAGTGTATTTACTCCATCTCATCCAGAAATGAAACTGCCATAACTATAATAAATAATATTAGTTATTGTATTTTTCAATTCCAGAATTCTAATGATTCTTTTTTTTTTTTTTTTTTTTTTTTTGAGACGAGTCTCACTCTGTTGCCTAGGCTGAAGTGCAGTGGCGTGATCCCAGCTCACTGCAACCTCTGCCTCCTGGGTTCGAGCGATTCTCCTGCCTCAGCCTCCTGAGTAGCTGGGATTACCGACATGCATCACCACACCCAGCTAATTTTTGTATTTTTAGCAGAGACAGGTTTCGCCATGTTGGCCAGGCTAGTCTCGAACTCTCGACCTCAGGTGATCTACCTGCCTCAGTCTCCCAAAGTGCTGGGATTACAGGTGTGAGTCACTGCGCTTGGCCTTTTCCACTTTTTATAGTTTCTAGGTATTTGGTGAAATTTGCAATCTTATCTTTTATCTCCTTCAATATATGAAGGAGGTAAACTAATTTTAATTTTACAATTCACGTCTAATAATTCCAAAAGTTGGAAACCTATGGGGCAATTTCTTTCTTTTCTTTTCTTTTGTTTTTTGAGACGGAATCTCACTGTCACCAAGGCTGGAGTGCAGTAGCACAATCTCAGTTCACTGCAACCTCTGCTTCCCAGGTTTAAGTGATTTTCGTGCCTCAGCCTCCCAAGTAGTTGAGATTACAGGCATGTGCCACCATACCTGGCTAATTTTTGTTTTTTATTTTTTGGGTTTTTTTGAGATGGAGCCTCACTCTGTCACCCAGGCTGGAGTGCAGTGGCACAATCTCAGCTCACTGCAACCTCCGTCTCCCAGGTTCAAGCAATTCTCTGCCTCAGCCTTCCAAGTAGCTGGAATTACAGGCACCCGCCACCACGCCCAGCTAATTTTTGTATTTTTAGTAGAGACAGGGTTTCACCATCTTGGCCACACTGGTCTTGAACTCCTGACCTTGTTATCCACCCACCCCAGCCTCCCAAAGTGTTGGGATTACAGGCGTCAGCCACCATGCCTGGCCTAATTCTTGTATTTTTAGTAGAGACAGGGTTTCACCACATTGGCCAGGCTGGTCTCGAACTCCTGGCTTCAAGTGATCCGCCCATCTCAGCCTCCTAAAGTACTGAGATTACAAGCATGAGCCAGTGTGCCCAGCAACCTGTGGGCCAATTTCTATCTTCTGTGGACTTATCTTCATTTCATGCTGAATATTACATTTGAAATACTTTTTAAAAATAATTTGAGGCTTAAGATGATGCTGTCATCCCCAGATATGATTTTTGTTTGCTTCTGCCAGGTGCCTGAGGGCACTAAGTATCTTGAACCACCTAATTCTAATTTCAGGGATTGAGATATTTCTTACCACATGACTTGGAGCTCATCAATACCTCAATACTGTGAGAGTAATTTACTTGATTCCCCTTTCTCCTAGGGTACAAACCTTCAGGGTCCCAACCCAAAACCCAGGGGGCTTACAAGGGCTCCCACTCTTGAGACCATGGGCTCTAATTTTTGTCTCCTTAGTCTCATGAGACTATCTAAACTATTGCTCAGTCTCTCATTCTCCTCTTCTGGCATAAGAAATACCTCCCAGGACAAAAGCTGTGTCAAATGCTGGGACTACTATTCTAGATTTCTATCTCCTCCCAGATCCTGGCCCAGTAATTCTTCGCTTTGTCAGCTCTCCAGTGCCTTCAAGCAGATATTTTTATATTTTGCCTAGCTTTTCTAGCTGTCCTCAGTAGTTGAATTATCTAACCCAGCACTACCAGAAGCTGATATTGAATAACTGTTAGTTCTCTTCCTTTTCTGTGTCACTCCTGGCCTTAGATAATGTTACAATTGGTGCTAAACAAACCAAAGCAGTACACAAGACATAGAAAGGAAGAAAAAATGTTGAGAAGCTTTCAATGCATTTAGGTATCAAAATTAGGATAGGATGGTTTTATATTCCCTCTCTAGCCCACAATCTCACCTTTGTTTCATGCTGTTCATCCTTCCCAGAATGTCTTCCTTTTTCTCTTTCAGCTAATTCCTTTCCACCTGAGAATATTATCTTTTATATTTTAAAATTATATTAATTTTTTTTAATATGGCATTTCCCATAATAAATCTATACATGATGCCAACCAGTCTGGCCTCTTTCTAGATGCCTTCACTGGTGACTCCAGACCACACCGTTCTCCCTCTCTGAAAGTCCTCTGTTGTCATCATTCACCACATCCTCTTTGCACTTCTTTCTAGTGAGTCCAGTCCCCTCAATTCAGTAGATAATTCTTCAAGGCAAGGATCATGTCTCTCCTCAATCTCCCTCAATTCAACAGCTCTCAAAAGATATTTATATCCATGTCCTCCCTGAAAACTAAAGAGCCCTGATTGTGAGAGGAGAGTTCCTATGCCTTTGGAAGATCATCCTCAGGACCTTCAAGGCTTCTCAAAAAGAGACACTTAGGTCTCAAAGCATTCAGCAGGGCTCTCCCACACCTACATGGTCCTCTCCAAGGATTTTGGCAGATGGTGCATTCTACCATGTTCCCCTATGTACCTCAGCTCCAGAGATCTGAGGCAGTCCCAGAAAAAAAAAATCTCATAAAAAGCAGACTTTGAGGGCACTGAAGGCTAGTTTCCATTCATCAGCTACCTCCTGCCCAGAGAGAGAGCTGTGTGAACAGCATGCCTGGGCTGGAGGAGAAGCAGACATTCTTAACAACTCAAGATGCCCCAGCTCTACCATCTGTTCCTCATCCACACCCATGAGAGACGCCTAACTCGAGCTTCCAGAGGTACCCCTATTCCCAGGAAAGAAAATCAAGACAGAGTAAGAGGGCACTGGCATAATATCCCAGAAACAGGGACCCTGAAAGTAACGAATCCTAACAAGAGACACGCTGGGCTCAAATGAATTAAAAAACAAACAGAACTTAAAAAGAGAGATGAGAAAGAAGATTTGGATCATGGAAATAGAGACTGTGGTCCCAAATGAGAAGGCTAAATACTAAGGTATTGGTTCTTCCAAAGTTTTACTAAAAGCCCATTCAAAATACAAATATGCCTTTAGTTATCCACAAAAGGATTTAACAGGCTTTATAATCTTGTTAAATGTAATTCATGACTATTTAAAAAATGGTGAACAAAAAATTATAAAGTAAAAAACAATGGTATCTAGGAGTTTGGAGAATTTCAAACAATGATTCTATAGTTTTCCTAGAGGAATAAACAAGAGATAATAGTTAAGAAAAAATTTTAAAGGAGTGTAAGAGAAGAACTTGCCCTGCCAAAAAGCAAACCTGTAAAAATTCAAACAAGATTGTCTTATAAAAAATCAACACACAGATGAATGCATTATGACAGATGTATATGTAGGAATTAAAATTGGCTCTAGTATGTATAAGAATTAGTGTATCAGGAAAGAAAAACTAAATAATAGATATGGTTTGAATATTCCACAAATAATGTTGAGGAAAATTACCTATTAGTCAAAAATCAAGCCAGAGACTGATGCTATATTATACACCCAAATACTTTTCAGATTAACTTAAAAATCAAATGAAAGAATTCAAACAACAAAAATTAGCAAAAATACAGATTACTACTTAATCTAAGACCAGGGAAGGAAAGCATAAAAACTATGAAAAAAAGGTTAAAATATTTGTACTATATCATCTTATATAGTCATTAAAAATAAAGTTCTTTTGAAGATTTTTTAGAAATCATGGCAAATGCTCATGAAATGATGAGAAGAAAGCAGGATACTCATGCCTTTAATCCTAGCACTTTGGGAGGCTAAGGCAGATCATGAGGTCAGGAGTTCAAGACCAGCCTGGCCAAAAAGGGTGAAACCCCATCTCTACTAAAAATACAAAAATTAGCCAGGCATGGTGGTATGTGCCTATAATCCCAGCTACTAAGGGGCTGAGGTGGGAGAATCGCTTGAACCCAGGAGGTTGAGGTTGCAGTGAGCTGAGATCATGCCACTGTACTCCAGCCTGGGCTACAGAGCAAGACTCCATCTAAAAAAAAACAAAAAAAGAAGAAAGAAAGCAGGATATAAAACTGGATCAGAAAAAATGCATATTAAATGCTTAAAAAGGCCAGCGCACTGGCTCACACCTGTAATTCCAGCACTTTGGGAGGCTGAGGCGGGCAGATCACCTGAGGTCGGGAGTTTGAGACCAGCGTGGCCAACATGGTAAAACCCCATCTTTACTAAAAATGCAAAAAATTACTCAAGCGTGGTGGCAGGCGCCTCTAATCCCAGCTACTCTGGAGGCTGAGGCAGGAGAATCGCTTGAACCCGGGAAGCGGAGGTTGCAGTGAGCCGAGACCACGCAGACTCCAGAGACAGAGCGAGACTCTGTCTCAAAAAAAAAAACAAAAACAAAAGTGTAAAAACCTACATAAACTACATATACACATAAAAAGATTGGTAGATACACCAAGATGTCCCTTCATCTCTTGGGTGATAATCATCTCTGGATGGTAGATAATAGGTGGATTTTTACTTTCTTTTTTCTTTCTTTATTTCTTCTTTTTTGAGATGGAGTTTTGCTCTTGTTGCCCAGGCTGGAGTGCAATGGTGCAATCTCAGCAACCTCTGCCTCCTGGGTTCAAGTGATTCTCCTGCCTCAGCCTCCTGAGTAGCTGGGATTACAGGCACCCACCACCACCCCCAACTAAATTTTGTTTGTATTTTTTTTAGTAGAGATGGGGTTTCACCATGTTGGCCAAGCTGGTCTTGAACTCCTGACCTAGGTGATCTACCCGCCTTGGCTTCCCAAAGTGCTGGGATGACAGGCATCATTGTGCCTGGCCTTTACTTTCTACTTCAAGTTTTCAGTTTCCTCCATATTTTCTACTATGACCATTTTTTTAATAATAAAAATATAACTTTTTTTTCAAAAAAATTTGGCAGGATTAGAGTATGAAAAAACAGACCAGGCTGTTTTATCACACTTGTAATAGCAGCACTTTGGGAGGCCAAGGTGAGAGGATCACTGGAGCCCAGGAGTTCGAGACCAGCTTGGGCAACATGACAACACCCTGTCTCTACACAAAATTTTTTTAAAAAGAAAAAAATAGGCCGGGCGCGGTGGCTCAAGCCTGTAATCTCAGCACTTTGGGAGGCCGAGGCAGGCGGATCACAAGGTCAGGAGATCGAGACCACAGTGAAACCCCGTCTCTACTAAAAATACAAAAAATTAGCCGGGCGCGGTGGCGGGCGCCTGTAGTCCCAGCTACTCAGGAGGCTGAGGCAGGAGAATGGCGGGAACCCGGGAGGCGGAGCTTGCAGTGAGCCGAGATCGCGCCACTGCACTCCAGCCTGGGCAACAGCGTGAGACTCCGTCCCAAAAAAAAAAAAAAAAAAAAAGAAAAAAATAGCCAGGCATGGCAGCACACGCCTATAGTCTCAGGCACGGAACCTGGGAGGCTAAGGCAGGAGAATCGCTTGAGCCCAGGAGGTTGAGACTGCAGTGAGCCATGATCGCACCAAGGCACTCCAGCCTGGGTGACAAACAAAGCAAGTTCCTGTCCCAAATAAAAAAAAAATCAAATTCATCCACTAAAAAGCAACAGCTTAAAAGTATACATACATAGATGTTAAACGTGTTTCACATGTATGACCTATTTAACAATTTTTTTAAGTTAAAAAAAAAAGGTTTTTGGCTTTGTTCTGTGCCTGTGGGTGTTTTTTTTTTTTTTTTTTTTTTTTTTTGGTTTGGTTTTTTGTTTTTTTTTTTTTTAAGACAGAGTCTCTGTAGCCCAGACTAGAGTGCAGTGGCGCAGTCTCGGTTTACTGCAACCTCCGCCTCCCAGGTTCTAGCAATTCTCCTGACTCAGCCACCCAAGTGGCCAGAATTACAGGCACAAGCCACCACACCCGGCTAATTTTTTGTATTTTTAGTAAAGATGGGGTTTCACCATGTTGGCCAAGCTGGTTTCAAACTCCTAACCCCAAGTGATGAACCTGCTTCGGCCTTCCAAAGTGCTGGGATTACAGGCGTGAGCCACCACGCCCGGCCTAACCATGAGGTTTTTGTAGGAGCAGTGGAACCAACACAGACAACCTCTCAGGTACCACACTGCCTGAGCCCCTCCTCCTACCTTTGAGAGGCAAGGAAGAGGGGGCTGGTACTTCCTCTGGCCCTACCAGGAGGATGCCACCATCTGGTATGGGGTTCCTCACCCTTTAGGCAGAGAAGCTAGATTTGCACACTAACTTGGCCAACAGCCTGGTCCCTTCCTAAATGAGCTATGAGGGCCTATGAGAGCCATCTCTTCCAAAAGGCCCTGCTGTCCAGCCTGTGGGCTGTCAGGCATCTGCAGCAGCCCTACAAAGCCTTCCCTGGGCCACTGTGAACTTACCACTCCATTGGCCAAAACTACATGAGACCAGGCATGAGGGGGGCAAGAGTCAGGAACAGGTTCCAGAAAGTCTAGTTTGAAGTCTCTGAGGTTTGTTCCACTCCAAAGCCCTCTGAACTACTGTTCCTACAGTCTGACCTTAGCACCCATGAAATAAAACCATTTCCCATGGTCACCCTTGAAACTAGTCTTTCTCTCCTTCCCGCCATGAAAGTTCTCTCTGTGGGAAAGCCCCTCCTGTTCTCCACAAAGCATCCTTTCCCCTTTGCTCTCTGCGAGGTGCTGTATCAGCTTGTCCCTCATGTGCTTCCCTTCACTGCTCCGAGAAACCACCTGTCCTCTGTCCCTATCCCTGGGAAACACTGCTTTCCTCCTGTTCCCCCATGAAGCCATTCCCGGATCCATAACTCCTGCTTCCTCTACCCCAAGAAATAGTTTCATCTTAGTTCTCACCAAAACCAGAGGCTGTCTCCACTTAAGGTTATCAGATTTAGCAAAAAGAAATACTGCGCTGGGCATGGTGGCTCATGCCTGTAATCCCAACATTTTGGGAGGCTGAGGTGGGCAGATCACTTGAGATCAGGAGTTCGAGATCAGCCTGGCCAACATGGCAAAACCCCATCTCTACTAAAAATACAAAAATTAGCCAGGCATGGTGCCTCATACCTTTAATTCCAACTACTTGGAAGGCTGAGACACAAGAATCGCTTGAACCCGGGAGTTGGAGGCCGCAGTGAGCTGAGATCGCACCACTGTACTGCGTTCCAGCCTGGGCAACTCCATCTCAAAAAACAAACAAACAAAAAACAAACAAAAAAACCAAAGAAAGAAATACTAGACACCCAGTTAAATTGGGATTTCAAATAAATAACCAGTATTTCTCAGTGTAAATATGTTCCATCTATTTTATCCACCCCAGCTCCACTCTTGAAATATTTCTCCTTCTGTCACTCATAAGAAACACTGTCTTCTTTCTGTTCCACTATAAAACACTCTGTCTCCCAAAACCTCTGTGAAATAATGCCCTCTAAGCCCCTGAAACATGAAGCAATAACCAAAAGGGACAAATTGTTTCTTTCCTGCCCTCTCAATCCCGCCCCTCAAGCTCCTTAATGCTGCCACCCATTGCCTCTTTGGGGAGTGGACACTCCACTACCCCTGTCTCCACACAAAACATCATCTTTTCTCTGTGGGCTACCTGTTCCCTAGAAGGTGATGGCACTCCTGCTATCAAGTAAAACACTTTTCTTCTGTTTCACACCATAGTCGTATCTGATCCCAACTGCCACTTACTTAGTTCTTAGTGGGCACCAGATTCTTACAGCAGCCCTATGAAGTAGGTATTATTATTATTATTATTCCAGTTTTACAACTGGCTCTAGATCACACCATGTTAAGGCAGTCAGATTTGCTTATAGGTATGCCTGACTTCAGAACCTTAGATAAACCCACATTTAACCAGCATTTCCTGGACATTCAGCTTTGTTAAAAATCTCATGAGCAGCCAAGTTGCCACCACCTGCTGTACACTAGAGCACACACCTGCTCCTCCATCTCCCCCATGAAACACTGTTGCCTCAGCAAAGCCCACAGAAAGCTCTCCACTGACCCCCTTTCCCACCCCAGAGAATACTATCTTCTTCCATCTCCCTCCAGGGCACAGTCCCCTTGGCTGTGAACTCCTACACTCCCAGAAGAGGGTCACAGTCAGGCTGTGCTGCCCACATGCCTGGCATCAGGAAACGGGCTGGGGCGAAGGGCATGCCTGCGGTCCCTGTAGCTGGCACTCCAGTCCCTCCCCACCCCTTTCTATAAATAGCCCACCGCTCACTGGCTGCTGGAGCAGTTGCAGCAAGTTTCCATGAGGTCAGCTTCCCAGAGCAGCCTCCAGGCACCCAACACCCACACTTACCTCTCCTGGAGTCCTGTGGCCTGCTTGCCCCTGCAGTGGGCTGTCCCGGGTGCCATGTCTCCGCCGGGCAGGGGGTGTCGGCACCTGGACAGAGGCCTGAGGTGGGGCCTTCCCTAAGCTCTGGGCCCCACATTCTGGAGCTTGACTCAGAGAAGAAATGGGCTTACTGTCGGTGGTGGCCTCTCCTTTGGGCTTTGGAGGGGCGAATCTCTTTCTGTTGAAAGGCCTAGTGGGCTGGGGGGTGAAGGAGTGTGTGGGCTGGCCAGGAGCACCAGGCACCCCCTCATCTCTAGCCCCAATGGGTGCCTTCCCCTTGAGACTCTCTCCAGGCGCCTGGACACTCAGGGTCTGGGGGCCGTCTTCCCCCGGAAGTCTGACTGCCCGGGTGTTCTCCAGGTACATGTCCTTCAAGGAGAAATACATTTCCTGGCCTGGGCCCGGGCCCGGGCCAGGGGCCAGGGCCGGGGCAGGGGCCTTCTGGGCCTTGTCTGGAGTGCCCACAGCAGAGGTTGGCTTCCTGGTACTATCTGTGCCAGAGGACCCAGGCCCCCGTGCAGCCCTGCCTCTGGGCTGGGTCTGAACCTGCTCCACGCCCGCGGGCCCCTGAGTCCCGCAGGAGTCAGGCTCGTCTGAGTTGGGGATGCAGTTTTCTGAAGAAAGGCGGCTTTGGGCTGCCTTCTCTAACTCTGGCTTCCGCAGGCCTTGCTTGGATTCCTCATCTTTCTTTTTCTTCTTGGCCCCACTCTCCTCTTTGAGGACTCTCTGAGGCCCCAGCTCCATGGCGTCACAGATGTATGTCAGCAAGCCATGCTCTCCCTCCTCCCCATTCTCGGGGGCAGCCTCCCCGTTGGTGGTCACTTCTCCAGAAGCAAAACTGTTGATCAGGCCCAAACCTGAGTGCTGAGCAGACTCAGTCTCTCCCTCCTGCCAAACCGCCAGAGTCCCACCCTCAGGCTCCCTGGTAGGGACCGAGGGGTCCAGCGCTTCAGCCCCACTCAGTCGCCGCTTTCGCTGGAAGCGGTCGGGGCTGAGCTTGCGCAGCGTGTCGGCCTCCCCTGGCGCCGCCTTCTCGTGCTTCCAGCTCTGCTCGATCTCGCGCAGCTTTGCCGCAGCCTTGCGCTTCAACTTGGCGAACCAGCGCTGGTGGATCTTGTACTCGGTCATGGTGCCCACCTCCAGGACCCCTGAGCAGGACACAATGCCCTTGCTGTTCTGGGCAGAGGCCTGGTAGATGGCAGCATCTTCTTCTCGACACCTAGAGGTAGGAGCGTGAGGTGCCACCTCTCCCCTCCTGGGAGGTGAGAGCCCCCACACCCCCCAGCCAGAGCCGTTCAGAGCCGGGCACGCTTCCCCCTCCCCACTGCAAGCCCTGCTGTGTGCCACGCCCCATCTCACACGTCACAACATACAACACCCTCCATTACAGTTGAGGAAACTGAGGCTGGCAAAAGGGTGGCGGCTGACCAAGGCCATACTGTCCCAGGAGGGATTAGACTTGGGGCCCAGGAGAGCTCCCTTCAGAAGCATGTGACCAACACAGCCCCTTGTGAAGTCATGATGATACAGTTGCTTTTTTTGGCTGCTGACCTCATGGAAAATATTTCTGTAGGTCAGGACCTCCACTGGTTGCACCAGCTCTCTGTCAGGAATACTCCCACCCTGGCCTTAGGAGCTCCCAGACACTGGAAGGCAGATGTGGTTCACCAGGTAGTTCAACCACACAGCAGAACCCCGCCCGCCATCCCCAGAGAGTGCCTGGGCATCTCCATCTAGACTACTCCATTTCTGAGGGCAGGACCCCAGCCAAAGGGCCCTCGGGAGGGCAAAGAGAGCAAAACAGGCCCTTCTCCCTCACCTGTACAGCTGCAGTGTGTGGCGGTTGCCCTGATGAGTGATCTCATATTTTGGCAAGCCACAGTAGCGGTCCAGCTCCGTATCATCCTTGTACCAGGTCACCTCTGGCTCTGGGTATCCTGAGAAAGAAGCAGGAGATTGGGTTGCAGGAAGGCCAGTTCCAAAATAATGGGAAGAGGCCAGGCACTGTGGCTCACACCTGTAATTCCAGCACTTTGGGAGGCTGAGGTAGGCAGATCACCTGAGGTCAGGAGTTTGAGACCAGCCTGGCCAACATGGTGAAACCCAGTCTCTACTAAAAATACAAAAAAAAAAAAAATTACCCAGACATGGTGGCGGGCTCCTGTAATCCCAGCTCCTTGGGAGGCTGAGGCAGGAGAATCGCTTGAACCCAGGAGGTGGAGGTTGCAGTGAGCCAAGATCTCGCCACTGCACTCCAGCCTAGGCGATAGAGTGAGACTCCATCTCAGTAATAATAATAATAATAATAATAATAATAATAATAATAATAGGAGGAGAGAACACGAGGCCATGGCTTTCCAGACCACCTGAAGAGACTGGACAGGACCACCTGCCCCAGGCTTGCTGGAAGAACAGAGCCACCGTATGATAGCTCAACTTATTTTTAGAAGCTGGTCCCTGTCAAAGCTGAAAACAATTCCCCCTCAGCAGTAGGAAGGAAAATATGGAGGAGAAACTTCCTAGCTTCCTAATGGGAAGGGAGACAAGGAGTTTCCAGAAATCCCTGGCTCCTGGGAATAAGCTTCCTTCTATAGTGGCCCGTTCTACTTCCTCAACTGCAGTAAGGGCTCTATCTACAGAGATCTCCTCCCCCATGTCCCACCATGAGCATCTCTTCCAAGAGCCCTCCTTCTTTCATTTCAGGTTCCTGAGCTGTTAGGATTATTTGACAACATGGCTAAAGCATCTATCTGTCCACCCATTCATTCATTTACCTATCGTCCATCTGTCCACACATCTACACCCTTCCTACCCACCCTGTCACTGCAGTGACACTGACTGAGGTGTCTGCCCAGCCCCTTCTCGGGCACTTCCAGCCCACCCACAGGAGGAGCTCCCAGCTGTTACTGTCACATATCCCTTATCTCTCTGTCCATAGTTGATTGGTTCAGTAATGGAGAGCAAATCAGCTAATCTAGCTAATTATTTGACCAAGTATTTGGGAATTAGGACCTACAGACAGTCTACCATTGTGTCTGGAAATTTAGTTTCAAAAGAGTAGAGCAGCCATGTTCTGCCACGTGGACTGAGAAGCAAACACTACAGTGAGAGATGGAAAAAGGAAGTCGATGTTCAGGATTGAATAAGAAGTGGAAGACAGAGGGAGTTCCAAGATATTTCCAAGTACTAGTTCCATTCCTTGCCTGGGCACAGCTGCCCTCCTCTTGTCAATTCCATAAGAAGCCCCTCTGGACTTACCAATGAATGCTGATTCATATCTTAAGCTGACTGATCTGCATTACTTGCTCGAAATGAGACTGCTAACATACATTCACTCAAAGATATATATTAAGTATACATGAACAGCAAGCTAGGGTTATGAGGACACAGAACCACATGAGACAGGGTCTCTGCTCTCCAGGAGATTATTGTGCGAAAGAGAAGGTGAGACATGGCCAGGTGCAGTGGCTCAAGCCTGTAATCCCAGCACTTTGGAAGGCCAAGGTGGGCGGATCACGAGGTCAGATCGAGACCATCCTGGCTAACACAGTGAAACCCCGTCTCTACTAAAAATACAAAAAAAATTAGCCGGGCATGGTGGCAGATGCCTGTAGTCCCAGCTGCTCAGGAGGCTGAGGCAGGAGAATGGCGTGAACCCGGGAGGCGGAGCTTGCAGTGAGCCGAGATCACACCACTGCACTCCAGCCTGGGCAACAGAGCAAGACTCAGTCTCAAAAAAAAAAAAAAAAAAAAAAGAAAAAAAAGAAAAGGTGAGACATGGCATGCACCCGCACAAGGCAGCAATGCACCTAGCATCTGCACAGGTGCTCTGCCTTTCCTACTGCCTACAGATACACCATGCTCCTAAGTAAAGCTTCCCCTCACTGGATCCTACCTGCTCGTGCCTAATCAAGGACATTTCTCCAGCAATTATTCCAGCTCACTCCTGCATCATCAAATTTTTCCTCTCTGTTACATCTTTCCCATCAACGTACAAGCCTGCTCTACTGTGTCCTTCTTTAAAAAGAACTTCCTTTGACCCCACAGCCTCCTCCAACCCCTGCTCTTATTTCTCTGCTCTCTGCTTTACAGAAAAATTCTTTGAAAGAGCTGCCTGTACTCACTGTCTTCATTTTCCTTACTCCAGTCAGACTTTTATAGCCTCTCTTGCACCAGAATTGCTCTTGTCAAAGTCACCCATAACTTGTACATTGCCAAATCCAATTCCTATGCCCATCTGCCTAATCCATCAGCAGTACCAAACCCACTTCCTGAAACCTTTGCTTCACTTGCTTTTAGGACACCGCTCTTTCTAACTACTCCTCCTACTTCACTGGCTGCTTTTCCTGAGCTCTTCATCAGTCCTCCCCTCCCACCTAGACCTGCCCCAGAGCTCAGGCCCCAGAACCATTTTCCATACTCTATCCCTACTCACAACCCAGAAGGTCCTAAATCTGTCCTGTGGCTTTCAAATATATGTATGCTTATGGACTCCCAAATTTCTATCTCCAGCCCAGTCTGCTACCCCAGTCATTATTTCTGACTGCATACCTGGCATTTCCACTTGAAGGTCTAAGAGGTATCAAGCTTACCATGTCCCATCCAAGCTCCTTAGTCTGCCCTCCAAGCCAGTTCCCACAAATCTTAGTAAATAGCAACTTCATCCCTATATTTGGTTCAGGCCAAGACCTGGAGGCAATCCTGTATTCCTTTCCTTGTCTCACCTCTACTCCATCAAGCAATCTTGCTGGCCCTCCCTTAGAATATATCTAGAATCCGATCACTCCTTGCCATTCCGCACCAACAGCTTGGTCCACATTCCCGTCACCTCACACCTCAATTCCTACAATAACCTCCTCACTGATCTCGCTGCTTGGCTCTCTTCAGCCCATTCTCAGCAGAAAAGACAGAGTGATCCTTTTAAATAATGTTAGATCATGGTGCCCCTTTGCTCAAAACACCCCAATGAGCTCCATTTCACGCAGCCCTCATGATCTGGGCCCTGTGACCATGCTGGCCCCACCTCCCTCCACTTTCCCCCAGCTTGCTGTACCCACTCATGTGGTCCCGCTGGCTTGCCTCACACACCATAGGAGCACCATGCCTTGACTCCTGCAGGGCTCTGTCACTTCTCTAGAGAGGCCTTCCCTACCACCCTGTGTAAAGCAGCAACACTGTCTCCCAGGCACTTGCTATTCCTCTTACTATGTTTATTCTTCTTCATAGAACACATTGCTACGTGACATATTATACACTTAGGAGTGTGTTGGTTTACGTCCATCCTTTCCATGACAAACATCAGCTCCATGACAGCAGGGACTTATCTGTGTTATTCACTGCTGTGTCCCCAGTTCCTAGAATAGTCCCTGGTATGGAATCAACACTCATTAAATATTTATAGATGAATAAATGAAGCAATGCACTAAGTGCTTAGGGCTGCAGAGAAGGGAGCAATCACCTCTGGCTAGAGACTCAGGAAAAGCTTTTGTAGTGAGTGGCACCTGAACTCAACTTGGAAGGTGGGCAGGATTTCAGGAAACATGGGTTCCGTGCCTCTGATCTCCCGCTTCCCCTCAGCTCTCATGTCACCTGTACTTCCGCTTCACAGCACTAATCACAATACTGTCATTGACTACTTCCTTGCCTATCTCTCCTGCTAGACTTAGGTCCCATGTGGGTAGAAACTGTATCTTGTTCACTGCTATATCCCCACCACCTAAGACAGTGCCTGACACTGGTGTGGTAATTACTTAAAAGAAATCTGTGGGACGATAAGTAAATGAGTGAGTAGGGTGAACACACAAGGTGGATGGGAAGGGCATGCCTGACAAGGGAACCCCAACAGGAGAGGGGGAGGGTGACAAGCAAAGGGCATGCTGGGGAACTGCGTACAGGAGCAGGGAGCAGGGGAGGCGAGACTGCAGCAGTGTCGGCCAGGAACAAACTCTGGGCAGCCCTGGCTGTAAAGCGAGCCCCATGTTTCCACTGTGAGCTAAACCCCCTGGTTACATCACTGTGTGTGTGGCCAGAGCCAGCACAGGTGTCCTCACCATCCTGTGAGATGATCTCATCCCTACAAGGGCCCAGCTCAGAGCCTCCCTACCCCATGACCCACCCAGCACAGCCTCAGTCTCCAGGGCATCTGAGTCCAGCCAGATGCTCAGGCAAGAGGGCAGGGGTGGGGCAAGGAGAGAGGAGCTGAATGGACTCCACAGCCCCAGGGCTGGGGCCTCAGCCTCCATGCCACCCTCTGGTGCTGCCTCTACACAGCAGGCACCAATCCAATAGCTTAGGGGCTTCATAACCACAATGAGCTTTGGAAGCAAATTTATTTGGGAGAACACATTGCCTTGAGCCCTGAATAATGTGAACTATATCCTAAAATGCATAAAAGCAGGAGGGCTCTGGGTCCTTCACTCCCAACTATGCATTTGTGCATGTCCACAGGCAGGTGTGCACACACTTCCAGCCCTGGCCAGGAGAGCCCACAGCAGCACTTGAGCCTGTGGCCTTCCCTCGGCCCCTTCACACCCTGTGACATCTGTTTCACAGCCAGCAGACCTGACTCAAGAACCCACCTTGGAAACTTGCAGCCTTGTCCCAACCGTTCCCAGTTCACAGAAGCTCTGATTCAAAAGAATAATGAATGGAAATGTAAAGTTTTCAAAAAGCTTTCAAATACATAGAATTTCATTTGACCCTCAGAACACTCCTGTGCAAATGATTGCTAACATTAATGAAGACTTACTATGTGCCAGATACTAAGCTGAATACTTCTCATGTATTATCTCATCTAATCCTCACAAAAATCCTATGAGGAATGCACTCTGCTACTAATCTCCAATTTAAGGACGAGGAAATCCCAGCTCATGAAATTAAAGCTCTTGTCCAAAGTTATCTAGCTAGCAAGTAGAGAGCCAGAATTCAAATCCCTCTCTTCTATAACACAGGCCAGTATTTTACTTCCTATTTTACACAAAAAGAAAATGAGGCTCAGAGAAGCTAAGTAACACCCAGGGTCACACAGCCAGCATGTGGCAAAGCCCTAGGTTTCCTTTTCCTTTCTCCAGTACTCTTTCCACTGGGGTTACTGGGACCAATATATAAGTTTTCGCTCCCAACAGTCATTTTTAGACTTACTTCTCTAAAAAAGTTTCTTCAGGAACATGGTCCTGTTTTAGAAGACTCAATCCCTTTGTACAACCTGCCCACTGTTGATGCTTCCTCCTTCCAGCCCAATATGAACATGTGCACCCACATGCAAACACACACACACACACAACATAGAATCTACAACAGAGTTGAGGAGAGTGGAGGAGGGAAGCCCCTGTGCTGGAGAGAGTGGGCTGCCTCAAGGAAGACAGTAGCACTCTGACCAGAGGGGCTCCTGGGGCAGACAGGAGCTAGCGGAGGCCCACTATCTTCCCATAAGCCTACTGTGAGTTGGAAGAACCCCAGGGCCTTGCCTCTCTTCTCCGTGACCCCAAGGGCTTCCATCACAGGTCAGCCAGCAGGAGCACTGCTGGCACAGATGACTCTCCCTCACCTGGACTAAGTTCTGACCACCAGGAAAGCATCACCTCTGCCTGGCAGGGCCCTGGTGGGCTCACTCATCCTAGCCTTGTTTAGGAAATGCTATCAGCAGTGAGGAAGGAAGAGTGCACATGTGGTCACTCTGGAGACAAGCCAGGAGCAAAACAGCAGCCTCACACAGAGGCCAGTCTCAGCCAGAGATCCACCTCTCCAGTCTAGAGAGCTCCTGTGTCTAACCCTGACTCTTTAGTTTGCAGAACCTTCCACGTTGCCCCTCCTCTCCCCCCACCCCTCTCCTACAGCCTGCATTTTCTCCTTGCTAATTGGAAAAGGCTTGTTTGAGGTGTACTGTGGTGATCATAGAGACCTCTTTCCTAATGTACTACACAAAACTCAGGAAAGCTGAGATTCTGAATGTATGTGAGGATTAGTGGGGGCAGGAGAGGAGAAGATCAACAATGGACTAAAGTATGGATATCAGAGGTAGCCAGAGCCCCAGAAACCTTACAGACTTCATTGGTAGTGTTGTAGATCTTGGCACAGTAGGTGCTATGATATACACAGTAGGTAGGTTGTATGATATACAACCATATATCATAAAATAAATCTCTGAGCAGCCCTGCCTGGTCGTCATGAGATGTGGCAGAAAAGGTTGCTCCTTTGGATTGGGCTTGAAACAGGGAACAGCTTACTTCCACGATGACACTGGGAATATTTGATAAAATACTCATGATTCTATAAGCCAGACTCATGTCTGGCATCTCCACATTGCTCTCAAACTCCGTGGCTACAAAGAAAAGAATGGAAAAGGAGAGGAAGGAGAGCCATCTCTGACACCTGCACCTCTCAAGTGGTCCCAGGTCCCCACTGCAGCTGCTGTTACCCAGGTATCAAAGCTGTGGCTGAAATGAACAGCCAATGTGGAAAGTGGAAAAGATACTGGTTTTGTCATCAGCACAGTCAAGGTTCACTGTGGTCATCTGATATGTACTGAGCATCTTTGTGCCAGCTCTGGAGAGGCATGATGTGTCAGGTGTGTGCCCTGTCCTTGTAGATGTCATGATCTTGTTGGGGAGAGAGATGTGTAAACAAAAAAACTATGTGGTGGAGGATGGAGCAAGAGCTCTCCTGGAAACACCGGAGATGACCTCCCAGAGGGCAAGCCCCTTGAAAGGTGAGAAGGATTTTGCCAGGCAGAAAATGAGTAGGCTTCTAGGTAAAAAGGCAGAATGAACATGCCATCTATCTTCACACCCTTCCTGAAGCTCACTAAACTGCCCTGAAAAGACTTTTTAATCAACAAAGATGAAGTGAACAGGCAAGGAGACTAATAGGAGCAACAAAATTTTGAAAGTTAGAAAGCAGATGGACAAGTGGAAACTGACTTAGCAGACTCAAGACAGCTCAACCCTAAGCTAGCAGTGGAGAAAACTGAGAACTATCCTTTTGACACCAGAAAATCCCCAAAGGGCCTAAGAATTGGCAAATTGGTACCTCTGGAACTGGGAGAAAGAGGAAGGAAGAAAGGTTAAAAGGTGCTTAGAAAATAGATCTCTGGAACCCTTCACCCATTCTATCTCACTGGATGACTGCTCCTTCCCCACCACAGCCAAAGGTGAAGTTTATTATTTGGAAATGTAAAAGTCTGCCCTGAGAATAAGCCAGCATAACTGAGGGCATGACTATTCTATGAAAAATAGAAAAATGTAATAACCATGTATCATAAAATAAATGTCTTATGCTGAGAGCCCACCCAGCCCTCTGATCTGCATAACTCCCAGAAAACCTTTTGCTAGGAAACCTCACTAGTCCAAGAGGAAGAAACTAAAGAAACTTACTTGGCAGTTCCCAACAGTAGCTACCTAGATCACCCTACAGTAAACAGCCAAGTTTTCAGGCCCCTCCTCCTTGCTCAGAACCTCTGATCAGCTTGTAAGTCTCCTACTCTTGCTCATTGTCTGACAGCCAAAGATTTCTAGATATGGGAGGAAAGCCTGTAATTGAAGATTGATGACAAAATTAAATTAAACAGAGAAAAAGCAAGACAGAAGAAAAACTACGCAAGGAAAAGGAAACTTTTAGTAAACTATCATTAATAAGCGTCTCAGACAGCTAAGAAAAGATACTACATTCATGAAAAGTGCAGGATGCTTACAGAAAATGACAAAAATTAAAACCCTTGGAAATTAAAATTCAGTAGAAGAGTTGAAAGATAAAACTGAGGAAATCTCCCAGAAAGTAGAGCAAAAGACAAATAGATGAAAGGGGAATAAAGGATAAGAAAATAAAAGTCCATGTCCAGGGGAACAGCTATCCAAACAGGAGTTCGTAAAGTAAGATGACAGAAAACAGGAGGATAAAATCAAATTTCCCAGAACTAAAGGCTCTCCGTTTCCAACTGAAAGCATCTAAGCATGTTCCAGGGTGAAGAGACCCATATCAAAATACATCATTATGAAATACCAGAACACTCTTACAAGCTTCCAGAGAGAAAAACTGGTCACATGCAAGGAATTAGGATCAAACTGTCTTCTCACTCTGAAAAGCAATATTGGAAGCAAAAAGATAATGGAACAATGTCTAAAATTCTGAAGGAAAATTATTTTCAGCTTCTAATTCTATACCCAGCCAAATTCCCAAGAAAAAGTAAAGTAGAAAAAAAGAGGCCGGGTACACTGGTTCATGCCTGCTATAATCCCAGCACTTTGGGAGGCCAAGGTGGGAGGATTGCTTGAGCCCAGGAGTTTGAGACCAGCCTGGCAACATAGTAGGACTTAGTCTACCACACACACACACACACATACACACACACACAAAATAAGCTGGGCGTGGTGGCACATGCCTGTGGTCCCAGCTACTCAGGAGGCTGAGGCAAGAAGATCACCTGAGCCGGGGAGGTTGAGGCTACAGTGATCTGTGATCATGCCACTGCACTCCAGCCTGGGTGACAGAGGAAACCTTGCCTCAAAAAACCAACCAACCAACCAACAAAAACATTTTCAGACACAAGGAATCCAACATCTGTTTCCCATGTACTCTTTCTAGAAAGCTACCAAAACAAGAATGTAAATCAAGAAAGAAAAAAATGTAGAATACAAAAAGCAGGAAAGTTATCACAGAAGAGAGGTAAAGCAAATCTAGAGGATAGCAACTGTGTACCAGATACAGGGAGAAATGAAGGCACATTGGAGCAGAGGGACTCAAGGGAGAGCAAGGTCCAGACCTTGCCATCACCATGCCCTCTGCTACTCCACCATCTTCAGGACCTGATGAAACCACTCGGGCAGTATTCAATAAAGCAAAAAAATAAACCAACAAAGGAAGACATGAGATCCAGGAAGTTGAATTAACCCCACAGAAAAGCAAAGGAAAGACCCAGGATAACAGCTGTGTATCAGGCCCCAAAAGGCTAGCAGTTCAGATAAAAGAAGAATGGAGAGCTCCAAGAGGAATATCTCCAAGGAAAGTAACTGCCAGATTACTGATGTCATTGACCTTGCAGAATATTGTCTTAAGAGGCTATTAGGAGGTATAAGAAAAATTAGCAACAGATACCAAAAAAAGAAACAAATAAAAAACTATGGAAAGTACTAACCTTAGGAAAAACAAAAGAAAAAAAATATGCATAGTATGCTACAATGTTCAGTTACAAATAATATTGCATAGGCATAATAAGGTAAACAGTAAAATTGATTTAAGCAAAAATTATGATATAACTGAAGCAGGATAGTTTTAGAAAACTATCATTAATAACAGTCAAGGAAGTAACCATGTCCTCAGGACACAGCAACCATCGGGACCATACAGTCAACACAATTAAGCCCTAGCATGGGCATTGTAAAGTTCATTAAAGCAAAGCTATCTCCAGTAGGGAAAGAAAGCAGGAGCATTTTGATTTTACCTGTCCTCAAACTCACCCTTTGCTCATTGTAATAGTAAAAAACACACCCCTGGGTGGAGATTTAAGATGCATGTCTCATTAGCATGGGTGTGGTGGCATGCGCCTGTGGTCCCAGCTACTCATGATGTTTGAACAAGCATGTACAGCTACTGCGCATGTGCACCCAGAAGACCACCCAGAACATGCTTACGAGCAACACCTCTTCCTACCGCCTCATGAATAATCATGTAAAACTTACAGAAAGGTAGTTTCCCTAGGTACCAGTCTTTGCTGTCTCATCCTCACGAGAAGCCCAAGCTGAATCTTCTCTCTCTCAGGTGTCCTGTCTATTCTGCACCTAACTTTTACAGTATTCTTTTTCCTTTGCAATAAATTGTTCTATCTCCTTTGCTGTGTGTCTTTTGTTTAAACCTTTTTAAACTAAGAAGATGAGAACCAAAGTCCCACAATTGCTGTCAACATAATTATATGAATAAGATAAGTTTAGGGAAATAGAGAAAATGATGGTATAAAAGAGCTAATTCCTTATCTACCATAACAGGAAGATAATAGAGAACATCTAAATATGAAGAATTTCACGTAGTACTCAGCATGATGGAAATGTATACATGCCAGAAGAAACAGCTAAAAGCTGAAAACAGTTGCTTCTGGGAAGACAAATTGAGAGGGGTGAACTGCTGTATTTTGAAGTATGCCTTTTAGTATAATTTGAAGTCTTAAATTATGTGCATATATTAATTTGACAAAGTAAAATTTAATTTTCTTTAAAAAGAAGCATTAAGGACTTTCTAAATAGAGAAAATCAGATGTGCAGAAGCACGAAGCTGTGAAAGAATTGGGTTTTTCTAGGAAACTCTAAGTGCCACAGTAACACAAGAGATGCAGGTGGGAAGCAGCATCAGATGCCCGAGAGCAAAAGCAGTGTCTCCCTCACCAGTGCTGCAGACTTTGGCAATGCATCAACCTCTTTCAGCTTCCTCCTTGGTAAAATTTGACTAAAAAATAGCACTTACTTCATAGGGATTTGTAAGAATGCAATGACAATGGAAACAGACAACTCGTGAAATTCACCATATGCCATACAAAGATATGGGATGAATACCTATGTCCCTCGGAGCAGAGTGTTCTCAGTCTGCAGCTCAGAGGGTTGAGTAAGGGTGAGAACTGCCCAAGTGAGAAGCTGTTTACTGGCTGGGGTAAACAAGTCCCCCAGAATTAGGGAATGTCACAGCTGGAAACCACAAATGCCCTTGACTTACAGAAACAACAGGCTCTCCAGAGGGAGCCTGGGCCTGGGATCTGATAGCTGCACAGCTGGGAGGGGTGGGTACCCATTCATGGGTCCTGCAGGCCCTGAGGCTGGTCAGGTTGGAGTCTCTACTGGGTGGTCTGGGGGAGAGGCAATGTCTGGAACCACCCTTCCAGCACTCCCACCCACTATCCTCCCCTTCCAAGGAGTATCACTCTGCTTCCTATTCTGCCAAACAGTTGCTTCAAATTCCACCATGAAGCTCAGTGAAATGCAAATAACAGTAGTCAGTTTCTAACACTTATATGGTACTTACTGTACATCAGGTACTACTCCAAACACTTTGCATGTATTAACTCATTCAATCTCAATTAACCCTATGAAGTGCATCCTATCATTATCCCCACTTTACAGATGAGGCAGCTGAGAGGTTATGTAATCTGCTCAGTGACATCATTGGAAAGGGGATGAGCCAGGACTCTAAACCAGGCAGTCTGCCTCCAGGGTCTGTAGTCAGAATCACCACATGCAATTCTTCTCTCAGGCTTGAGACTCCCAACCGTCAAATTACTCAACTATAACATGGGGATACTCAGGGAGATGGCCTCAAAGATCTCTTTCCATTGGAGTACTTCTTTTCGTGCAATTAGTCCATTAGTCATGGATGTATGCCTGAGGGTCAGGAACCTTCACCGAGGACAGGTTCCAAAGAAGAGTAGGGTATATATGTGGCTCCAGAATGGGAGGAGCAAGAGGCACCAGCCCACACAGGGAGGTTAAACTGGAGAGAAAGCTCAGAAAGTAAATATCACCTCACATAGTTTTGTGCACACAGCCTTTCCACCCCACCATTCCTGTCCTCACAGCCTCCTTGGACCCTGCTCTCTGCAGAGGTCCTGGCATGCAGCATACAGACTCCTTACCTGTGACGATGCAGGTGAACCTGACGTCGCTGTCCTCACACACAGCCCGGGACTTGAGTGTGGTCTCGAATAGCGGCTGGGTCTCCTCTGTGAGCTGAGCAATGATGGAGCAGAAGGTGCTCCTAGGAGAGGCAAAGAGCTATTCAGAGCTGGCCTTCCCCACAACAAACAGCACAGCCTGGCCTGTCCAAGGTAGCTTCCATCTCACCACGCCTGTTCATCTTCCTGCGGCCAGAGCTCCAGCACCCAGGCAAGTCTTTCTTCAAGGCAGCCTGTGCCTCTTGGCTAGGCTGGGGCCAGGTATCAAGGGGTTGAATGGAATCCTGACCCAGACCCATTACAATAGGCAAGTTACTGACCATGGGCCAGGCTCCTGAGCATGCCATGCTACCACCTGAGGCATCCCATCCCATCATTGTTGGGGGGGGCCTTACTTCACCCTGCACCTTTCATCTCCAGGGACACTGGTGCATGAGGGAGACACACAGATAAGTAGGTCAAGCCTCGGAGATGGAACCCCCAGCATAGCAGAGCCTCCATTCATGCCAAGAGGGGAAGGCCAGCCAACCCTCAGTGACTCAAGGTCCTAAGAGCACAGGAGCCGCTCCTAGAGCTTGGGCTTAGGAAAAAAGCTCCTACATTTGTGAGTGCAGACCCACAATGGACAAAGAATAAGCTGGCCAATGCTAGGGGTCTAGACCCAAAGGGGAACTCTAATTCATAAGGGTATCAGAAAGGAGAGACCCACCCCAAATGAAGCTGAGAAGCATCCTTGGAAAGCCAGCTGTGGCTCCCCTGCTCCATCCCTGGATACCACATGCTGAAGTGAAACATGGTTGGCTGCTCCAGGACCAACAAGCAGGAGTGCCAAACCACAAACAGATCCACCCCTGCAAAAGCCAGAACTTTTAGTTCCCTTCTCCAGTCCATCTCCCAGATTTCAGGGGCATCAGTAAGCACTGAGTCCAGTACAAACTCACCAACAATGCTCAGGGCTTACAGTCTTCTCCTTCCTGGGCCCAGGAAGCAAACCACCATGCCAAACCCTTTCAAGGGCCAGCAGAGACACAGTGCGTTCCTAGGTGTGAAGCGCCACCACATAGCCAGGTTGTGTGGTGCACAAGCCATGCCCGGCCCTCCCTCCCCAGGCATACATCCCATTGTGAGCAGCAGAGAGGACTGTGAGGGGGGCAAAGTGAAGAGAAGCAGGAGAAACTGTAGTGAGAAAGACACATCATTCAAAGGTGCCTTTCCCTGTGCCTCAGAGGAAGGGATGGTCACCCAAGAGCAATGTTTGTCTGTCCATGGCCTCTCTGCCAGGGGCCAAGAGAGTCTGTGGAAGCAGAAGCAAACAGGATCTAGAACCCTACACACTTTGTGGGGAGGGGTTCCACATTCAATGTATCTTTTCTGTGAATATTATTCTAGACTTGAGTTTGAAGAGAAGGGTTGTACCCCAGAGAATATCTGGAAACAAGTAAGACTTCTGGACTGATGGGGGTCCCGCTATGGTTTCACCACAGGAATGCAGATACCTGGGCGTTCCTGGAGTTGACAAGGTCCCTCCCCGACAAAGATCACCCATAAAGGGGATCCCAATCTCACATACCTGAACATTTGAGCCAGGTCTGCAGTTAGACACATTCTGTAACACTCCCTACAACCTTCTGTCACCTACAACTCATCTGTGCAATAAACTTCTTTTCCTTTTCTTCTTAAGCCACTCAGAAATAGAGGGTCCTCAGGTCCTAGGCTATCAACTCCCTGAACACTCAGGAAGTGTTAATATCTGAAAATGTTTCTTGCTGCTATCATACTAACAGCAATTTCTGATTTGGGGAAATATCAAATCTCAATCAACAGTTTCTAGAAACCACCAGGGTAAACATAATCCTACTTCCATGAGTCTGTAGTTAATTCAAACCATCCCTAATTATGTCCTCCCTGCATAATTTGAATACTATCTCATCCATGACCTTGAGCCTGGATCCAATATTCAGTTGAGACTCCTAGGTATGAAGCCGCTTGGACAAGTCTAAGGAAATCATTTCGGCTACTGGATAAGTGAGACAACAGGGAAGCTATGCTTTAAGAAAATTTGCAGAGACAAATGCTCATGCTAGATATTGAAAAACGGGCCGGGCGCGGTGGCTCATGCCTGTAATCCCTCCACTTTGGGAGGCTGAGGCGGGCAGATCACGAAGTCAAGAGATCGAGACCAGCCTGGCCAACACGGTGAAACCCCGTCTCTACTAAAAATACAAAAATTAGCCAGGCGTGGTGGCAGGCGCGTGTAGTCCCAGCTACTCGGGAAGCTGAGGCAGGAAAATCGCTTGAACCTGGGAGGCGGAGGTTGCAGTGAGTTGAGATCGCGCCAGTGCACCCCAGCCTGGCGATAGAGAGAGACTCCTTCTCAAAAAGAAAAAAAAAAGAAAAAAACAAGTAGTTATTTTATTTCATTATTCTTTTTGAATGGAAAAGAACATATCTTCTCAAACTTTCCACATTAGGTCCTAAGCTGTATTACAAAAATGTTTACATTAGAAAACAAGTAACAGCCGAAAGGTGTGGCTAGATGAAAGCCTTCTCTTTAGGGAAGTGGGCTTGGGGTACATTTGGAGGCACAGGGAGTCACTTTATATACTGTCATGTTCTGCTGAATGTCACACAGCTTCTCATTGCGACAAGCTTTCTGTCCCTGTCCTCCAAACCACTCGAATGTGGGATAGACTCTGAGTGTGCTGCGCCCTATGCCCTGGAGAGCCAGGAAGTCCACACATCTGGAAATGGTCTTGTCCAACCCTGATGAGTCCTTCCAACTCCATGACTTCATAAGGATATCACAGACTAATCATATGTCTCTAAGGAACACCAGAATCATTGGTTTTCATGATGTTCAACGGAACCTAACCTTGCCCTTAGGTTAGATTTGGTTTGCCCAGGTCCTCTCCTTTCAACGCTTACCACACTCCACTTGGAATTAGTTGTGATATCCTCAGTTCCACCCATGAGCCACACAGAACAAAGTCTCCTCAGTGTTCATCCCCATCAAGGACCATGGACATAGTAGTTGCTAATCATGTCTGTAAACATTAGCTATTCAGAAACCAGTTAGCTATTCTGGAATCTTTCTCTGTGTGAAGAAAATGTAGCTAACTCTCCCCAAATCTATCAGAGTCTGGGATGAGGCCCAAGTGGTGGGAAGGAGCCAGGAAATGTTCCCATTTTGATTGTAACAGTCAGTTCAGCCAAGGGTAAAGAGCTGTCCTTCAGTTCAGGAGGCAAGAAGACAGTCATTCACCCAGCAAACCTGGACCATGAGCCTGCTCAGACCTTGCCCTGACTCTGCAGCAGATTCAGAGAATAAGTTATGCAGGAATACACTAACGTGGTATTCTCTGATCTCACAGAGTTCAGTCTTCAGGGATGGGGAGGAACCAAAGAAAAGGAAAATTCAGAGAAACAGGAGGTAAAAGGAGAACTTAAATGACTGCAGAAAAAAATTTTAAAAGGCAGTTGCCATGGTTAGAAGAAGATAGACAATAAGATATCACACCTAGATATGTGGCTCCAAAAACATGAAAACCTAGAATTGGGGCCAGGCAAAGTGGCTTACGCCTCTAATCCCAGGACTTTAGGAAGCCAAGGCAGGAGGATCCCTTGGAGCCAGAAGTTCAAGACCAGGGAATACAGTGAGACCCTGTCTCTACAAGAAAATTTTTAAAAATTAGCCAGGCATCATGGTGCATTCCTGTAGTCCCCGCTACTCAGAAGGCTGAGGCAGGAGGATCCCTTGAGGCCAGGAGTTCAAGGCTGCAGGGAGCCATTGCATTCCAGCCTGGGCAACATGACAGAGCAAGACCCTGTCTCTAAGAAATAAAAAACCTGGGATGGGGAAGAGGTGGGTCATGTGACATGACTGGTGGCTCCCTGTTCTGTTCCCATCGTGTCTCCTAGGGACACAGAGATGTCATTGCAGGCATCTCAGAGACCCCTGCCCATATTTCTATTCCTGATATCCTGTGCCCATCTCAAATGGCCCATGCAAGCATCAACTCTGGCCCCCTGTGAGAGCCATGTTCACCTGAGTACCTTCTTGCACTCTCCCCACCCGCCCTCCAGCTCTCCCCTCACCCCATGCAGCCTGGTTAGTGCACGAGCAGTCACTCAGTGGCCCCTCAATGCCCAGACCCAAGAAAAAAGCAGTCAGAGAAATGTAGTGCAATATGCATTTACCTTCCAGAGCTGGGGTGAGACAACCGGTTGCTTGATAAGCTAAGCAAAAACAGCAAATGGAATCATTAGGCCAAAAAAGCAAGGAGAAGGAAGTAGGCGAAATCAACAGTCGCAAAAATCGGCCACCTTCTGCGGCCCAGAAGCCTTTCTATTAAAAGGGACCAGCTGTCTTAGTTGGCCTGCTCCATTTAGCAAGTGGCCTGACCACCGGACACCAATGTATCTGAAACCAAGAGCTCATTAAATGCAGCAAAGTCCAGGAAAATGGTTAGGCAGAAAGGAGGCCCCTTGGGGCTGTGCTTTGAGAAAGGTGCGTCCCAGGCATTTGGGTCACTGCCCCAGAGAGGGAGGCTTACAGCTGCCTGGCATGTTTCCCCACCCCACAGCATACCAGCCTGGGGGCAAGCTCCTGCTTCAATTCTTGGCCTTTGGGAGAAAAGAGCCCCATTCCTGGAAATCCCCTGAGAGGCTAGGAGAGAGAGACAGGTGGCTTGGAGAACACCCATCATTAATATGTTAAAGTATGGTTAAAGAGGCCACGCAAGGCAAACCAGCTGGGAGAGTGAAAAAGAGAAAAACAAAGCAGTTAATTCAGCAGGAGCTGGGAGGCACCCAGCTTCATGGTCCACACAAGGCCCATTCTGCCTGAGGCCCTGATCATCCCTCCTGCCTGGGGCAGCTAGGAAAGGCTACTGCTTAGGGCACTAGGATGAGGACCCACATAGGACCACCCCTTACTGGAGTTCTAGCCCACTTACTATGAGCCAACTATTCCCTCTCCCTCCTCCATTCCGGATACAAAAATCTCCAGTGGGGCCCTGGATCCCAGCTCCTTGAGAGATGTCAGGGCTCACCCCATCCACACTCCCTTCAGCTGTCCCTATCATGAGAAGAGCTCTCCCTTCCTTATCAGCAGCCCAGCCTGTTCAGTGGTGCTCACGGTCTGTGTCTCTATGAGGATCCCATCTCTTTATAACCACAAAACCAAACCCATCCTTTTCCCTAAAACCTGGCTTCACCCCTAACCCCGGGCTCCTGGGTTGGTAGATACCTCCAGCATTCTCCCAAACTCCTAAGCTCAAAACCTGCCATCTTGGATTACTTCTTCTTCCCCAACCCCAAATCCAGTCCGTCCACAATTCTTGTCCCTTCTTTCTCCCCTTCTCTCTACTCTTGTTGTTGCACTACAATCTAGACCCTCATGGCTCCACACTGATGACCACCTCAACCCCTTCTCCTTAACCCCTCATATAACCCACTTCTCTAACAAAATGCTGCAGTCCCCCAGTGTAGAGGACACTGAGTCTCCACTTCTTGACTGGGCAGGTGGGGGCCTCCCTGATCTACTCACACTCCCACGACAACCAGGTTCCCTCTACTTCCCAATGCTCTGGTGCCACCATAGCCAGGCCTGTCCCTTATTGGCATGAAAAGTCCTTCCTCACCCCTGACCCCTTTTGTCCTCCCTGTTTGGAAAGTCCTTCTTCCCTCCTACTGCTCAATTAAATCCTGCCCATCCAGCCTTCAAACCTAGTTCTTGTAGTTTCTGTGGCTCCTAGCACAGTGCTGCACAGACAATGGGTATTTAACTGCTGTTCTATAGAAGGGGGAGAGAGAGAGAGAGAGAAAAAAAAAAAAAAAGAGAGAGAGAGAGGAAGAAAAAGAAAGAGGAGGAAAGTAGAGTGGGGGGCCTGGGGAGAGAGGGCAGGGGAGAGAAAGGCATTTTTCAAGCAGGAAGGGTGCTGCTCCCCAGAGGGAGCTGCTGCTCCAGAAAAGATGGAAAGGAGTGTGCTAGAGTGCAGCTGCCTCTGCTCAGAACTTTAAAAATCCTCTGGAGGCCGCCTGGGCAGAACCTCCCATGGTTCCAAGGCACTGGCCAACTCCATCCTTTCCTGACCATAAATTTCCTTTGTCCCTCTCCTTTAGGATTGGGAGATTTCTTCTTCTTTGGGTCTGGACTTCTTCCCTGGGAAGAAGAGGGGGAGAGTTAGCTTTCTAATTCAGAAAGGAAAATGACAAGTTCCACCTACACGTGGGTCAAGAAATGAGCTGGGACAGAGGACCCCTCCCCCAGCTCTGCTGCTCCTGGACCAACCATCCTGCCCTCTCTAGGCCTCGCCCTTACATCATTAGTCAGGTCAGGAGAAACCCTGGGCTAATGGAGGCACCTGGTCTTCAGAAGGTGGAAGACCTGCCTGTGCCCTGCTGGCTGGGCCACAGCTAGGCTCAGGGCTGTCACCCAGGCAGGGGAGCTCCCCATTTACTGCCTCTGAGGGGGAGCCGAATGAGAGGCATCAAATGTTGGGGCAGAAAAACTTTAAAGAGTTCTTTATGCCACCTTCATCTCACAAAATGGGAATTCATACGTAAGCAGAATAGGAAAAAAAAGTTGGGGGTGGGGTTGGAAATCAGGGCCCAGAAAGGAAAGGTCTCCTCATAAAGGAGTGAAGCTGGGACTGAGCACAGTGGCTCATGCCTGCAATCCCAACACTTGTGGGGCTGAGGTAAGAGGATCGCTGGAGCACAGGAGTTCAAGATCAACCTTGGCGATATAGCAAGACCCCATCTTTATAAAAAATAAATAATTAAAAACTAAACTTGGCTGGGTGTGGTGGCTCTCGTCTGTAATCCCAGCACTTTGGGAGGCCGAGGCAGGCAGATGACCTGAGGTCAGGAGTTCAAGAACAGCCTGGCCAACAGGGTGAAATCCCGTCTCTACTAAAAATACAAAAATTAGCCGGGTGCGGTGGCAGGCATCTGTAATCCCAGACTACTCAGGAGGTTGAGGCAGGAGGATTGCTTGAACCTGGGAGGCGGAGGTTGCAGTGAACAGAGATCACGCCACTGCACTCCAGCCTGGGTGACAGAGCAAGACTCCATCTCAAAAAAAAAAAAAAAAAAAAACACCAAACACTAAAAGAGTGAAGTAGGCTACGGAAAACCAGAACTGACCACAGAAGCTGGGAGATTCCATCCCTCCCGGCTTTCATCTATTCCAGGACATAAAAGGCCTTTGGACAGTCCTGGCCTGATACCTCAGGTTCCCTAAAAGCCCTAGACAGCCTGGCTGACCCACGCTGAACAGCAGAGCTACAGGTTCTGTGACTTCTCTGAGTCCACCTGGACCAGGACCTCCAAGAATCCAGGGGGCAGGGGCTTCTGGAACTTCTGAATATCCCATAAAAGCTAATTAATCATAACTGCTTCTACTCAACTGTTGTGGCCCCTTAACTTCTCTAGCCTACCCACATCTCACTGTCCTATGGGGGTGAGGTCCCAGATGCCGGGTGACCTAGGGGCTGGGCCTACAGTTTGGTGGAACTATCTGCTTGTTGGACCTCTGACCCCAGTGGACATTGGAAATATTCTTGCACCGACATGGACTAGAACCCTTTCAGAGCTGTGGGGCAGAGAAAGGTGCATGGGGAGATAGGTTCTGGGCCCTCCACCAAGGTCTCTGTTGTCCATCAGTTCAGCTGTCCATCAGCTCCCAGGGACAGCCCCTCCTTACAAGGGCCCATGAGAATGATGCCTGGAGAGCTCCATGACACATCTGTGTGAAGGCAGACCCACATGTTGGAGCCAAGAGAGTGGGGACAGAACTTGCCTCTCAGTCAAGGACTCAGGACTCTGGCATAGTCAGGGCTCAGCTAGGCTGGAGTCAATATAGTTGGCAAAATTCTCCAGGGACTGTCTTTCTCCCTGTCTCTAGGGAGCTCTCCCCACCCCCACAGGCAGTGAGGCTGTTCTGAGGGACAGCAGACAGTACGATGGCTCCCTCCAACACAGGTCAGGCCTTGCTAGAGAGGCAGGAACTGCCCCGCCCCCTCCACTCCCCACTGCAGCCACAGTCACATTCTCCCCACTGTGGCCGGAGGCTTTTCCAGAAGCCTGATAAATCTGGCTGTCCTTGTCTCTCAGAACCTCTGGGGGTCTGTGGCTAGCTGGCAGGAGCAGTAAAAAACTCTGCAGGGGCAAAACACAGCCCAAAGTCCAAAGCTCTCTCCCACTCCTCCTGTCTTGCCCCCTCCAGATACTTGATGAAAGAGACTCCTTTTAAGAACATTCCCATTTAGGTCCAAAGGGACTTAAGCCAGCCACTTCTATCCCACCTCTAGCTCTCAGGCTGGCACAAGCTTTGTGCTCATGAGGTGTGCAATTAACATTTATCTATCATACAACTGCACAGTCAGGCAGCAGCACTGTGTCCACTCTCCAGTCCTTTTCCTAAAATCCCAGATCTCCTGCCCTCCCCATTCTGCCTGGTTTTCAAGGTACTATTTCCTCCCTTCCTTCATTGCTGCTGTCTCCAAGAAGGACCCTGGTTCTGCCTCTTCTGTTTGTTCCACTGGTATTGACAAAGGCCAAACACAGGAGGCAAAGCCCAGACAAATCACTGTGACAAGTGTGAGGCTCCCACAAGGGAGTCAGCTTCTCTAAGGGCTGGAATTAATGTCCAAATTTCATTCCGGTTTATCTGTAGAGCCAGGAGTAGGAAAAAGGGGTATTCTTTGCTGGCAGCCAGGGGCCTTGTTGAGTCTGACTCAGTCACTAACATCAGTCCTCAGCCCTGCCCCAGACATATGACACCATTTGACGAGTTTTATGCAGAAACTGGTTCCGGTTACATTTGAACTTTCCCAACTCCAAGGTCAATAGGACTCAGCCAATTCACGAGGAAGTGCCCAGGACTTTTCCTGAATGTCCTTGATGCCTGTTTTTATGCTGTTTTAAGAATGGAGAACAAGAGGTCTCTGGACAGCCTCTTGGAGGAATGACTGTTTTCTGTATAATACACAAGCCAAGTTCTCAGGCTATGAAACAACCACTATCTCAACACATTTCCCTTTGGAAAATAGACTCCAGAAGTGGAGGGAAACTGAGCTGCCCACAGGGGGCAGGAAGTGTCTGTCTCCATGGCAATGCGCGTGTCCATGTGCGTCTGTGTGCCTTTGATTGCCTGGATGCGTGTCTATTGTCTTTGTGTCTTTATATCTGTGGGTGGCCTAGCTGCTAAACCAAAGCTTCCATACCTCTTAAACTCTTGGAAGACCAGTGAAGAGCTCATTAGTTCCACACCTCCCTTGGCATTTCCCTTCCCCAAACTGGACAGGGCACTTTGCTCCCTCAGAGCTGCAAGTCCTTAATTCCCGACATCCCCAGACAGTATGTCATCCCACCCCCTATCTCACCAGCCCCAACTCAGGTCCTGGGGAGGACCCAAGTTCTGGGCCCAGTAGAGGAACCTTATTTACAAAGGTTTATTTCTTTCTGGGGAACCTCCCCACCCTGAGCTAAGTAGTCCCTACTCTGGGCAGCCCCCCAGCACCCTCTCCCTGTCCCCACCAGTTCTCTCCCGCTCCCTACCTGCCAGGGAGGAATTTCAGCCACTCTGACTTTCCTTATCTCTAACTGTGGAATCCCAAGCCAGGGAATAGCAGGGTAGGGGCGGGGGAGATAAAGAAAGCCTTCAGACTCCATGAAATCACTCCAAAGTGGAGCCTTTGTCCTCTCTTGAGCTTCGCACTGCCAGAGGCCTCAGGCCCGTGGATCAGGACGGGTCACAAGGGGCTATGAAGGCTATTCCAGCTACCATGTCCCCAGACCCTGGGCCTTGGGGCTGAGAGGGCTCGAGGGCGCAGGCCCAGCCCAGGCCTACAGGGACCAGGCCGCCCTCACAGGGACTGATCCCAGGGCCTCGCCCAGCCCAACGCCACCCTGCCCCTCGGTGCCACTCACCTGGTCTCCGGCCGCACGCTGAGCAGGTAGCTCCGGCTGGCTGGGCTGGGGATCCACACGGGGCCGTCGTCCTCACCGTCGCCCCCCGCCCCAGACCGCCCACCCGCGCCCCAGCCCCGGCTGGGGGCCCTCCGCGACCCCATGGCGCCGCCCTCACCGACCGCCGGCCCTCACCCGCCCCTGCCTCGCCCGTCCTCCAGGCCCCGGCCTCCGGGCCCCTGCCCGCCGCCGCCGCTCCCGCCCGCGGCTGACGCGAGCCCCTATTTATAGCCGGTGGCCAGGCCGTCGTCACCTGCTGCTGTCCCTCCCCCGGCCCGGCCCGGGCAGCGCGGCTCGGAGACTCTGGGGGGGCGCCGGGCCCTAGGCGCCCGCCCCAGAGTTGGCTCCCAGTGCGCTCCCTGCTCCCTCGGCGGGCCTGGTGTCTGCAGCAGCGCCTTGTCGGGCGAGGCCCGGGGAGCCTCGGAAGGAAGGCGCAGCATGAACATGGAGACCAGGACAGGTCCCTTCGTGGAACTCCCAGGACCCGGCTCCCGGCTGGCCTTCCTCCCCTGCTCATGTCCCGTTTTGCATATGAGGGGTCCACGAGGCCTGGCCGGGGCCAGGGGGAGCCAGGTCAACCGCTGGCCAGCTTGAGCTGGACCGCAGGAGACCAGGGAGCCAAAGAACCGGCCCTCTTCCTGGCACCAGCCCTGACTGACCCTCGCCTTGCCTCGCCAGTGGCTGTTGGCCCAGCACGTCGACAAGCCCAGCCACCTTCATTAGTGACCTGAGTCCCTGAGAGGCCGGAACCCCTCGGGATCTCTCTCTCTTGTCTCCCCCCACACCCCAGTATCTAGCATAGATTAGGGGCTCAATTAATATGTCTAGAATAACTGAACTTCCTTCACTCCTTCGGCCTCCATTTCTCAGCACCAGAGGGGGAAATGGGCTGAGTCCTGATGCCCAGAAAAATAATCAAATCATGCAACAATTTCCAAGAACTAGTGCCAAGCCCTTCCGAAACCTGGTCTAAATATTGAAAGTGCCCACAGACTTTTTATCCATCCTTCTTTCTGCTCTTTTCCTGAGAGCATCCAGAAAGTACCTGAAGCTAAATGACTGTAATTGTTAGAAAGTGGGAGCAAAGGAGTCCAACCCCTCTGTTTTCGAAGCTGTACCCATCCCCACTACTTTTGGAAATGGCTTTCCCCTACTCCGTGTGGTTCCAATGGCAACTACCTTGTTCCCACATGATCCCACTCCTGGCCTCAGTTGACTGGCATCAAACTCAAGCCAGGCTATTCACGGTACCCCATCTCCCTGAATACAGACCCTGGCTGTGCCAATAAAGTTCTTCTCTAAAACATTTTTTTCTTTTTTTGAGACGGAGTCTCGCTCTGTTGCCCAGGCTGGAGTACAGTGTCGGGATCTCAGCTCACTGAAAGCTCCGCCTCCCGGGTTCCTGCCATTCTCCTGCCTCAGCCTCTCGAGTAGCTGTGACTACAGGCGCCCACCACCATGTCCCGCTAATTTTTGATATTTTTAGTAGAGACAGGGTTTCACTGTGTTAGCCAGGATGGTCTTGATCTCCTGACCTCGTGATGTGCCTGCCTCGGCCACCCAAACATTAAAACATTTTTAACTGGAATTGGGAAAGAAAACCAGACCCTCTGTGGTGGAAAACTGAGCTGTGAGGCCACAGCTGTCAGCAGCCATGTTTCCTGCTGTGTGGAGTAAGCCAGTTTACAGTGAGGAATAAGGAAGCTAGCACAGAGAGAAGCAGAGGCGAAGGACACAGGGTCCTGATGGCTTTCAGGTGCCCTTGTTCAGGTGTTCCTGGGGTCCAGCTTTGTCCCTGGCCTTCCTGCAGGTAGGCAGTTCAAACTTTCCTTGGAATCTGTGTACCAAAAAAGTTCTCCCTTTGCTCAAGCTATTTTCAATTTAGGCTTCTGTTGGCAGAAGTATCCTGACTGATACTAAAGTGTTCTCTCCTAGTAATCCCAAATTCATCTCTTGATCACATGTCCCCATTCATTCTTGCTCTTGGCTCTCTGGAGGTGCACAGAATCTTCAGTCATCTACAGGGTAGTCCTTCAAATATTTGAAAACCCACTTGGAGTTTTGGTTCATTTGTTTAAATCATGTATGCTGGTTCAAGCAGCAGAGAAAAAAAGGGGGTGGGTGGGAAAGCACGTGTCAGGTTAGGGCACGTGTCAGGTTAGGGCACAGGTGCTAGAGGCAGGGGTCACAGGATCTCTGCCTGCAAGAAGCTCACAGTCTAATAGGTGGGACAGGCAACATACGATGCAGGGGAAAACATACAATTCTTAAACTATGTATAGGGAAGCACCAAAGTATAGAGAAAAGGGTGGTTAGTTTTGCCTGGATTAGGACAGTTTTACCATGAAGGAAGTAAAGCTTAGAAGGATTTTGTAAATTACATAGGTCCTCACCAAGTAGACTGTTATGGGTGGCGAGCAGGAGGAACTGAATATTCCAGAGAGAGGGAACAGTGTGTATAAAGATATGGAGGACTGAAACAGCCTGGTATGCATGTCACTTGAGTATGAAGTAGACAGGAAAGTAGAGAGAGGATGACGAGGCAGGCGCTAGAGCCTTGAGACCCTGCCTAGCACAATGGGGACTCTGGACTTCCCTTCCAGGCCATTTCTCATATGACAATGGATATGGTGCCACTAGTTACCCACTCCAACTTACCAATTTCCTCTGGAAAATGTGGCCGCTGTAGAGGTTAGACCATAGCAACCTACAACTAAATTCGCACCTACATTAGTGTGGGTCTGGGCTCCAGACATTAACAACTTCCCTGACAGACAGCCAAATTATTTCACTGACTCAATTTTTCATTGAGCCTGTGAGTTTTCAACAAAAACCACTGTTCATCAAAGTTTTCCCCACTCCTAAAGTCTTTTTTATCCTAAGTATACAATCTTACCTGTTTTTTTTTTTAAGTTAAATCTCATCTTCCTACTCTTATACTTCCTTTCCTTCTTATCTATATCTTTTTAAATTCTGCCCATCATCCAGTGCTAACCTATAGGAGAATCTATCCTTCCCTTCTTTTTTTTAAGAGACAGGGTCTCACTATGTTGCCCAGGCTGGTCTTGAACTCCTGGGCTCAAGCGATCCTCCTGCCTCAGCCTCCCAAAGTGCTGGGATTACAGGCATGAGTCACCACATCTGGCCAAGATTTGGAATCCAGCTTCCTGCTATCTGCAAATTTAACAAGCACATTTTTTCTGTCTTCAACCAAGTTCATGATGGGGTCGAGCTGAGTAAGGAATGTCAAGGCACTCAGGGATGGAGAGGTCAATAATGTCTTTCCTTTCCAAGTTTACAGTCTAACAAGAGAAAGAGGACGTGGAAAGTGGTGTTGTCTAACAAGGCTAGGAGTCCAGAGACTAACCCTACTCTTCCACTAAGTAGCTGTGTGACTTTGGCCAAGTGGCTTGCCATCCCTGAGCTTTAGCTTTCTCCTTTGTAAAATGGAGTGGGGCATTCCACTTATGATCCTGAAGGTCATAGCTGTTCATTCAGCAAGTATTTATTAACTATTACTTGTGACGCATTATGCCAAGTGCTGAGGGTACAGAAGAGTAAGTTATAGTCTCTGCCCTCAAGAACCTCTCAAGCCTGAAGAGAGAACAATTAAAACAGAATCATTACAAATCCTGTGATAGAGGTTTGTACATGGTGCTGAAAGAGCACAGAGGAGCACATGCCTTGGTTCTGCATTAGGAAACAATACACGCCAGGCACAGTGACTCACATCTGTAATTCCAGCACTTTGGGAGGCCAAGGCAGGAGGATTGCTTGAGTCTGGGAGTTTGAGACCAGCCTGGGCAAGAAAGTGAGATCCCATCTCTACAAAAAAAATTTTAAAATTAGCTGGCCACACATCTGTAGTCCTAGCTGCTGAGGAGGCTGAGGTGGGAGGACCACGTGAGCCCAGGAGTTGGAGCCAGGTGTGGTGGCGGGCACCTGCAGTCCCAGCTACTCGGGAGGCTGAGCCAGGAGAATGGTGTGAACCCAGGAGGCGGAGCTTGCAGTGAGCCGAGATCGCACCACTGCACTTCAGCCTGGGTGACAGAACAAGACTCTGTCTCAAAAAAAAAAAAAAAAATCAGAGAGGCATAATGACTTGTGCCAAGGTACCCTACAAGTTGGCCATGAGGGGGACCAGAATCTGGCGCTGGTGGTAGAAGTAGGAAGGGAACCCTGCTTTGCCAGTGTGATTGCACCACTGAACCCCAGTCCGGGTGACAGAGCAAGACCTTGTCTCAAACAAACAAAGTAAACAACACAGTACAAGGCAGTCAGTGTTTACCATGTACTGAGGAAGCACTGTAGGAATTTGTTATTGGTGCCAGGATCCCATCTCCCAGTTATTTCGAACTTCCCAGGGCCCCATAATAAACTGGGTATTTGTAGTAGGAAAATCTTGGGCCTGTTTTTGTGTTAGTGAACATACTCAGTGAAACAAAGGAAGCTGCTCCCTGTTAGAGAATGGTGGAATCTCCCAGGACACTTAGATCCTACTACGTCAGGCCCTCTCAACAAGGTCTGAATGAGTTTGAACATGCTTTCTCTTTTAACTTAGTTCCGTCCCTTCCCCTTCCTATCTAGCCCCCTCTCTTCCAATGCTAACAAAACTCAAAGGGGACAATCCATCCTCCTTTGAAGCATTGCCCATGGCATGCATTACCCAATCCTTAACCCCAATATTATTAGCTGTCACATTCCTCATGACCATTCACCTGAACTGATGAAAAACAATGGTCACCTCACATCGAGTGCAACCATGGCAGACTCTCTCTGGTCCGCTGCCATCATCCTAGCCTCTCTGATGACAGCCAACACCCTGGTAGAGGTCCAATGACCTTGTCGTCACAAAGAACTTCACCCTCACTTCCCTTTCACATCTCAATCAAATGCCCACCACTTGAACCTTGCCACCACAAATTTCTCTACCTCTAAAATGTCAGCTCCCCTGCAGCCTCTATGATCTTGAGCTCCTTCCTGGCTGGCTTCTCTTATCTACCCCCACCTCATCCCCACACACACATGAACACAGTACAAAGTGGACAATAACTTCAACTACACCTTCTTTAGGGAACTCATTGCACTCGCCCTTGATCTTCTACTAAATTTACCTGGCAGGTTCCTAACCTGGAATTAGGTTGTGGGCTTCTTCCTGCTCCAGGGTTGCCCAACATTTCTCAGGCAGCATGGCAATCCTTTACATTCTAAGTCCAGTCTCAGGCAGCGTGGCAATCCTTTTATATTCTCCCAAGCTTACCCTTTCCTTTCCCTACAGCAACTGTTCAAACAAGATTACAATCTCCCCTTTGCCTTCCTCACTTGTGATGGTCAACTGTTCCTTCAAAATACAGGGGAAAGTGAGACCATTGGGCAAGAACATCAACTTTAAAGGAGGACAGGCTGTCAATATCATCCCTGTGTCACACTAACCTCGGCTTCCTACATTTTCTTCCCTTCCAAGGCTCTCAAACTTCTGGCCTTCTCAGCAGCCCTACTGTAACAGCTCTCTGCCTCCCCTGCCTGGCCTCCTTCCCTCCTTCCCCATGGCCTATGATGATGATCAAATGTTTGCTTCTAAAATATTTACCCATCTTTTTTTTTTTTTTTTTGAGACAGGGTCACCCAGAGTCACTCACTGTCACCCAGACTGGAGTGCAGTGGTGTGATCATGGCTCACTGCAGCTTTGATCTCCTGGGCTCAAGTGATCCTCCTGCCTCAGCCTCCCAAAGTGCTAGGACTACAGGCACACACCACCACACCCAGGTAATATATTTTTTAAAAATTTTTGAAGAGACAGTGTCTCCCAATATTGCTCAATCTGGTCTCAAACTCCTGGGCTCAAGTGATCGTCCTGCCTCAGCCTCCCAAAGTGCTGGGATTACAGGTATAAGCCACCATACCTTGCCAACCCCATCTTTTACTTCACTATCAAACTTCTCAAAAGAGCCCAAGGGGAGCCAGTCACATATCAAGCAATAATGGGTTAACACAATTGGGTTATGAAGTTGCAAACATTGGCCTCCTGTACAAGGTAGAAGCAACCCAATGACTAGAGCTGAAACATAAGGTCAGAGACAGGCCCACCCAATGACAGTGGCCAGATGCCAGTCCCTGAGGGTTAACGTGGAACTCCTGGGGACCACAGTTGGTCCCCAGGCTTGGGACAGAGAGAGACTAAGGGGAGACACATGCGGCCCCATCTGTGTGGAGGAGAGGAAATGGCGGGGGGGAAGGGACTGATCACAGTTGGCAGGAAGGGCCATCATTAAGTACTCCCTACACCTCTATTCTCTCCCTGCCACTGCAGGGCCTCACCACGGTCTCGACAACACTGGTGGAGGGGCCCTAGCTTGTGCCTGCACATTTCCAGGGAGTGAGAATGTGCTACTCCTCCAAGCAGCCCATTTCATTTTCAGACAGATTTTCCTTTTATTCTGAGTCAAATTCTGCTCTGGAGCCACACAGAAGTCTAGACTCCTTTTTGATACGATAGCCCTGCAAAGATGTGAAAATACTGATCATTAAATACCTCTTTTCTTGATGAAACATTAAATTCCTTCAACAGCTCCTTGAGCAATATGGCACTGAGAGCCTCAGGCCATGCAAGAAGTTCCTCTCTGGATGCATCCACTTTGCCAATGTTCACCTCAAACTCCTGTGCCATGAATGGTAATACTTCACATGTGAGCTTTTTAGGGCAAAGTAGAGTACAACGATCATCAACTTCATTCTGGTCAGAAGACTTACCAGGTCTTATTTTGCTTCTTTGGCACCCATGTGGACTCACACTGAGGTGGCCTTCTCTACAAGCTGTGGCACGGGTCTGAGGTCAGGGGTCACTGAAAACTTCCTTATGAAGCATCATTGGCTTCCACTCCAGTCCTCAATGCTCCTCAAACCACATCTCAATGCGAGTCACTAACAGCATGGGAAATTAATCAAATACCTATCCAACCCCTCCAGTTTCCTCTATTTTTCCTTCGCTCGGTTCTACTCATTCTAAAGTCTTAGCTCTGAGTTTAACAAAGCCCAGTTCTTTCTGCTGATCCTGCCCTCCCATGGGAACTTACTGCCTTGTGCTGCAAGCTGCCCTTCTTGCCAGCTGGTCTGCAGGGCTCTTTGCTGCTTATCTGACCTCCCTCTAAGAGCTGCCACAGCTCCCAGCTCAGGCAGCTGAGCCTCTGTTCCAAGAGGGTGGACACTCCAGGTCCTACTGCTATGGGATGAGCTGGCCACTCTGGCATGCTTCTATCCAGGGACTGGATAGCTGTGTGGCCACAGCTGTGCTTTGGTACATGGACAGCAATTAAAGGATTACTGGCAATGAGAAGTCAGTCCTGATTCTCGATTGGAAAGGGAACTTGGGACTCAATGATAGAGCTGCCACAGCCAAGTGTCTTCCCCAATCTACCTGCTCTGATTCCATCCAGGACTGCCACAAATCTAGGCATGCCCCAAAATAAAGCAATCATTAGATAAGAGGGTGAGTGTGTGGTCAGGGGCCAGCAATTAGTCAGTTGGGCCCAGGATATAAACTCCATTATCTTCAACTGAACCTAGAAAAGGCTCTTCCCAGCCCAGGCTTCTCCTGGTCTTCTTGCAAGGTAAACTAGTCTTTTTCCTCCCTTTCAAGTCTTTGTCTTTTTCTAAGGAAGTCTTTGAATCTCAGCTCTCCTTTTCCTCAACAGCTGTATCTTCTCATTCTTTAATCCTGCACTTTGGGAGGCTGAGGGAGGTGGATCACCTGAGGTCAGGAGTTCAAGACCAGCCTGGCCAACATGGCAAAACCCCATTTCTACTAAAAATACAAAAATTAGCCAGGCGTGGTGGCGGGTGCCTGTAATCCCAGCTACTGGGGAGGCTAAGGCAAGAGAATCACTTGAACCCGGGGGGCAGATGTTGCAGTGAGCCAAGATAGTACCACTTCACTCCAACCTGGGCGACAGAGCAAGACTGTCTCAAAAAAAAAAAAAAAAAAAAATTAATTCCTCCCAACAACTGCTGCCACAATTACTGTTCACCCAAGTGCTGCCGTTGACAAATCAAGCCACTACCTCCCTTTTGAGCTCAATAGCACCATTTCTGTCTATCACTGTCTTTAAAAATGCACCGTTTCCAGGTTCTAAACTCTCCATCTGTTCAAATTCTCCTGCCTGCCCCTCCACAAATTTCTATCCCTTTTCCCACCATTACCTCCCCACACAACCCCCACTTTCCATCTTCTCCTTTTCCTCACTTTTAAGTCATATCAAAACCCCTTCTCCATAGGAAAAGAGTTTCTTAGAAAGCAGCACCTACTTTCTTGTTCAGATACCAAGAATATTCAGCTCTGTTATGCACAATGGATCTTAGGGGAAAATTCTAAGCAAATTGTTCTATAGACTAAAAAAACCCCACAAGAAAGTAGGGATTATGTGTGTGTCCTGTGCTATAATTGAAAGGGGAGACCTAGAATCAGTGGGGCTTCCAAGTTTAATGAATGCCAGATTGAAGAGGAGCTTAATCACTTTCTCCAAACATCAAATGCATCATCTACTATCCCCATTTTCATACAGAATAGAGGCAAAGCCTACAGGATTAAGTCTGAGAAGATCTAGTAGGTCTGTACTTGATCTCAGCCAAAAGGCCAAGAAGCAAAGCGATTTAGTAGACCTGGATGATCACTCTACGTATGATCCCACATCCATTCATGAAACACACTGGTGCTGCAGATCCACTGTTACTTTGTGATGGAAGCTTCTCCTAGTTACAATGGATTTACATGGCTTTACCACATCCTTCCGCACCTCTTTTCCTTATGGTCAATTAAATATTTGCTGATTTTAGTATTCATGCACTGGAAACTCAATTTAAATCTGTAAATGGGTATATATAGATATAGATATAAAATAAGTTTTTTTTTTTTTTTTTTTTTTGGAGACAGAGTCTTGCTCTGTCACCCAGGCTGGAGTGCGATGGTTCAATCTCGGCTCACTGCAGCCTCCACCTCCCGGGTTCAAGAAATTCTCCTGCCTCAGCCTCCCGAGTAGCTGGGACTACAGGCACCTGCCACCAAGCTCAGCTAATTTTTGTATTTTTAGTAGAGACGGGGTTTCACCATATTGAGCAGGCTGGTCTCAAACTCCTGACCTCATAATCTGCGTGCCTCAGCCTCCCAAAGTGCTGGGATTACAGGCGTGAGCCAAAATAAGAGCATTTTTAAAGGCCAACACATGACACAACAAACCAACTCAAGAATTCACCTGGACCTAGGACCCTAATGAAAAATGCCTGGTGACAGAAGGATTTAAAGATGCTTGGAAGTTATGAAGCAGACCAAGTTCAAACTTCAAAAGGCTTGACCAAAAAAAAAAAAAAAAAGCGAGGTACCGTGGCTCACACCTGTAATCCCAGCATTTTGGGAGGCTGAGGCAGGAGGATCCCTTGAGCCCAGGAGTTCAAGACCAGCCTGAACAATACAGCAAGACCCCATCTCTAAAAAGATAATAACAAAATTTGCCAGGCATGGTGGCACACACCTGTAGTCCCAGCTACTTGGGAGGCAGAGGTGGGAGGAGCACTTGAGCCCAGGAGCTTGAGGTTGCAATGGGCTATGATTGTGCCATTGCACTCCAACCTGGGTGACAGAGCCAGACCCTGTCTCTTAAAAAAAAAAAAAAAAAAAAAAAAGTAATAAAATTTAAAAACTTACAAAACTTAGGATGATTAACAAAGAGACTTTAAAAAAAATAGGTACTCATAAAGAGCTAGAACTCTGAGAAAGCATAAATACAATGCAAACTGAAAAACAAATCAATGTAAATAAAAATGATATTGTCTTGGAGGGGCTGAGTAAAAGGGATCTTTTCCGTTTGTGTATGCATCTAGGTCAAAAGTAAACAAATAAAAAAAAATAAGCAACAGAGGAAATACGAGTTCTTGCCTTTGGGAAGGTCTATTTTGACATGAACGTATATAGAATGAGAAGATAAAAATCAAGATCCCCAGAGATATAAACCAACCCCTTCATTTGACAGATGAGACCAAATGACTGTCAGTTACAGAAATGAGACTGCACCCTAGGGCGTCTGATTACTAGTCTGATTCATATTATGACAATGATCTTCTCCATTCTATTACTCCACCAGTGAGTTTACTCAAGAAAAAAATTGGGTTAAACTCCCAAGGAAATAATTCTGCAGAAGCAAGAAGCTATATGCTCAGGACTCTTCATTGCATTGATGAAGTAGGGAATTTAAATGTTAAACAGGAAATGGTCAATTATATTGATTTGGCATGATCAATAGAACTCTGAGAAAGCATAAATATAATGCAAACTGAAAAACAAATAAATGTAAATAAAAGTGATATTGCCTTGGAGGGGCTGAGTATCAAAATGATTTTGATACTCAGCCCCTCCAAGGCAGTATTACAATTACTGAATTATTGAATTCAATTATTGAACATGATGATTTAGGCCGGGCACAGTGGCTCACACCTGTAATCCCAGCACTTTGGGAAGCCCAGGTGGGCAGATCACGAGGTCAGGAAATTGAGACCATCCTGGCTAACACAGTGAAACCCCATCTCTACTAAAAATACAAAAAAAAAATTAGCTGGGTGTTGTGGCAGGCGCCTGTAGTCCCAGCTACTCAGGAGGCTGAGGCAGGAGAATGGCATGAACCCGGGAGGTGGAGCTGGCAGTGAGCCTCGATCACGCCACTGCACTCCAACCTGGTCGAAAGAGCGAAACTCCGTCTCAAAAAAAAAAAAAAAAAAAAAGAAAGAAAGAAAAATAAAATGATGATTTAAAAGCCATATAGAAACATGTACTGGACATTTTCCGCGTTCAGTGGAGAAAAGTAGGGTACAAAATCAGAGACTGTATACTGTTAGTATACTGTCTGAGTGTGAATTCCAGCTCTGAGTGTGAATTCATCCCTGAGTGTGAATTCCAGCTCTGCCCCTTATTAGCTCCATGGCCTTAAGGAAGTCATTTAACTACTCTGAACCTCGATTTTACTGTCTCCAAAAGAATAATAATAGTATGTATCTTACGGGATTGTTGTGAAGCTAAATAAAAATGAATGTGAAAATAATGTCTGCCATATAGAAATGTTCAATGTTAACCACTGATACTGTCATAATTATACCATAAATTCAATTATGAATGTGCTGAAAAAGGATTGGAAAGTTATAGGCAAAAATGAAAACAACTGCAATGGTAGGAGGAAGAGATTATAAATATGTGTGCTTTTTAATTTTCTCTAAAATGTTACATCATTTTCCAATAAAGAAAAAAGCATTTTAAGTAGGAACCTTAAAACCAAGCATTTTAAGTAGGACCTGGGTCTCAACTTTTCCCTCCAGGGGCCCAAGACTTCCTGTGCCCAGTTCCTAAGGCTCCTGTGGCATCTGTTGGAGAAGGTGAATAGTATCCTGAACCCCTTAGTCAGAACACATTCTAGAATCTAAAAGGTGCTGTCTTGATCAGATCAGACCCCAAGAGAACAGCAGTAGCTACCAATTGAATCAGATTCATTCATTCATGCAGGCATTCACTCATTCATCCATATAATTTTTGAATCACTGTTATATGCAAGGAACTTTTAAAGAATTACTCTGACCCAATGTATGAATTTGGAATAATCTCCAAAATACTATATAAGAAAGCAAGCTTCAGAACACTGTGTATAGAATTCTACTATTTGTATTAAAAATAGATATATAAATATACATATTTATAAACTTGTAAATGCATAGAATTGCTCTGAAAGGATACACAACATATAGATAACAGTGATTAACTCTGGAGAGGGGACTAGAGGCTGACCTCCATGGGGAAGCTTACCATTTATTGTATACCCTTTTGTATTGTGGAATGTCTTACCATGTATATGTATTAATTTTTCAAAACAAACAAAAAATAAAAGAGATTGCCTGGTGCTGAATATACAGTGGTGAACAGGACAGAGGTTCCTCAGTCTTGGGGAAGGCAAAGTTTTGAGCTTACTAGGCCACAATTATTAATTTTTTTAAAACCAGACTGTTTACATAAGTTAAGGGGAAAGTTCTTTCTACAACAATTAGCTTATAATAATTCAGCGTATCATTTTACAGAGATAAAGCAGTTGGAAAATAAATACTAAGTAATTTGTCAAGTCTTAGAGTGTATTAAGTTGTAGTTTCTACAAGGGTAGGGATCTTATCTGTTTAATTTGATCAGTAGAGCATTCACTGCAGCATAATGTGCAGATAAACGCTTGTTACAGCAAGCATTTTCTGATGATGACAAATGATAGCACAACCATTTAAAAAAATCTTGCAAAAGAAAAAACCAGAAGATATTGGACTCTATGTTCCCTGTGAGGGTTAGGCAACCTTTTCTAGATAGTCCTCAAAAAATGATGGTGTTTAAATGGCAAGGCAAATCCCAATGAGAATGAAAGGTTGTAGAGATACCACATGTGTTTTGGAATGTCACAGCGTGATGCTCAAGGCCCTCCTTGGGGTGACAAGGCACAGATGGACTCCAAAGAGAACCTGGCACTTGGCGGGGCACCCCAACTGCATGGGAAGTAGGAAAACAATATCTCGGGGGCTGCAAACCACTGACAAGCTGGCAGCCTGTCAAAGCAGCCTTGGTCGCTAAGGAGCACAATGGTTGACAGGCTTGACTCAGCACCATCACTACAGGTGGCCTCTGCACATCGTTTAACCTCTGTGAGCCTCGGTATTCTTCTCCGTAAAATGGAGGACAACTGTGAGATCTTTGTGAGGATTAAAGGAGAGAATCACTAGAAAGTGTTCAGCAAGATGCTGGGCACACAAGCAAGGCTTAAAATGCTATCTTCACTCTTACTAAAGAATGGCTAGGTGTCTGGGCCACTTTATAACTGCTAATCAGCATCTAAGTCCAAACAGCAGACAAAATGTGCTCCACCCTCCATGCCCTAAGGTCAAGTAAAGATTTTCCCACATTCATATAGTGTTTTATAAACTAGAAAAGACTTTCACATTCATGAGTTCACAAAAGCCCGTGAAGCCAGTTGGATGGGAATTATTAACTCTATCGTGAAGGGGAGGAAAGAGTGAGGTTAAGGGATTTGCTAAGAGCTGGCTAAGGGTAGAATCCAGGCCAGGACCCAGGTTTTCCAGGGAGTGGCTCAACATTTTTCCAACTCATGCTCTTCCCAGGAAGGAGATATATATCTGGGGTCAGTACAGGTGGCCAAACCTGCAATTCTACCATCTCTGCCTGCTCTCCAGCTACCACTGTGTCTGAGCAGGAAGGGTTCAACCAGTCATTTCAAACCCTTCCATCAGCCTTCTCTGGAACCTGTTCCTGTGAATGGACCCAGGGTACAGGGATGGCTTCCTGCAACTAGAATTAGGCATGGGACAACAGCTACGGCAGGGCTAGGTCTGGCTTTGCAGGTAACTGGAAGCAGGCCTGGGTTGCCCCACTGCCAGTCTGGGAGACAGGGAGGTGGCAGCCTTGCCAGGAAGAGCAATTATTAAAAGGGTGCAGACAGTGAGAGTCTCTCTGAAAGTGAGGCAACCTTTCCCACTGCCATTAGCATTTCCACTAAAAACTTGGCATTTGATAGAGGAAAAAAATGTATTTTTTTCAACTGTGAAAAGGCCAGGCATATTTATCTGATTTAATAATTTATAATTGATATTTAATGCCTCCTTGAAAGATGACCTCTAGGCACCCAGCTAGCACCCTCCTCCCTTTACTAGATCCTGCTGGGCCCAACCCCATGCCACCTGGGTTAGAGGTCACAGGACACCTCCACACAGCCTGTTCCTCCCGCTTGGGTGGGCCCTGACTCCACCATCAGTGAAAAGACAGCCAGTCTTCCAATTCTAATCCCAGTTCTGCCACATCTGAGTTCTCTGTGGCAGCAGCACTGCTGTAAGAAATAAGAAACCTCTTGAATGCTATAAGAAAATTATAAAATTCCTCTTCTCCACCCACTTTTCCCTTTTTACCAGTAAGGGGTTCTGTTAGGTTGAAAATCATGTGAAGGAAAGATGAAGGTGCCCAGAAAATTTCGATAGGCCCTAAAGCCAATGCCACTAGCCTGGGGGAGATCTTAGAGGTCTCCACATGGTGGAGTCCCTCCTCTCACCCCTTCAGAAGGTCTCTAGAGAACTAAGAAGTACAGGGCTCCTGGTTTCCTAACCACAAGCTCCAGAATCTAGAGAAGACCTTCCTTAGACAGTAGGAAGTGTTGTCCTCCCTCAGAGATGGGACAAACAGGGGAAGTCTGGGAAAGACCCTTGGGTGGAACAGGGTGGGGCCAGGCTCACTTGGAGAGGAATACAAGAGCCTACCTGCATGGTGAGAAGATTTTTTATTTGAAATATAGTCTGAGCAACATGAGTGTAGCCAAGAGGAGGAGGGGCTGGCCTGCCTGGGGCAGCAGCCTCTCAAATGGCACGAGAGCAGGAGTACAAATATTCCAATGTCTGTGTGCCCCAACCCCACCTGTCAGGAAAGGCAAAACGGCAGAACAAAGACCCACCCACAGCGCCTTCTCAAGGAGTCTGGCTCTTGGTGCCTGCCTGCCTTTGCCTTACCTCCTGCTCTCCCCAGGTTCCAAACAGAGGTGTGCAGCAGAGGTTTCTCCCACCCCACCCACAGAGACATGATGAGCCAGTGTGACAATTAGTTCTCAGGACTATTTTGAGGGAAAAGAATCAAAGACAGGGAGGAGGGGCAAGGTAATCAAGGGCCCTTGCCAAACCAGGCTAGGCAGAGCTCTCCCAGAGGGACTGTGTCAGCACCCCTCATTTCCCTCCTTCTCAGGATCTAAAGGCAGGAAGGAGAGCTGGTGTCTGCAGGAAAATAGAGCTCTGAGGAGCGCCCTGGCTGAAGGCAGCAAGCGGGAACCTCCCAGAAGAGCACAGCCGCTGTGGTGTTCAAGCCTAGTTGACAGGATTGGGGTTGGGCCACATAAGCAGCTTGGGGTTGGAAGGACACAGACAAGAGATGGGGTACCAAGAAGCAGCACAAAGCCATAAATAACAGAAGCAAATTCAGAGCTGTGAGGGTCCTGGCCAACCCCACATTTCCTGGGGCTGGGGGATACCCAGCACTGGCAGCTCAGGGCAGACACTACTCCAGGGTACAACCGGCCACACTCACACCGGGGGCAGAGCCTTTTATTTTCCACGGTCCGCATGGCATGTGGAAGACGCTTTGGCACCACCCCTGACCATGCACACTGCAAGGTCTCCAGTCACACCTGAGGGGATAGTGCGTGGCTGTCCTGGTCCTGAGAGGCCTGTGGTTGACTATGATCATTGTGGCCACCATCGTCCTCAGGGGCCTGGCCCAGCAATCTCCTCACCTCTGGGTCAGCCAACAAAGGCTCACCGGCACATTCTTCCAGTCCATTCTCTCTAGTCTCCATGGGTACCTCCTCCCCGGAGCCTTCCTCTGGCTCTGCCACCTCCACTGCCATCTCTGCTGCCACCACCTCCTCTTCCTCTTCCTCCTCCTGGTCTCTCACCTTGTGGACAATGAAGAGGTGGCGGCTGAGGGAGCTGGCAGAGGTGTAGCACAAACCACAGAGGAGACATTGGGCTGTGGAGCTGTCCGCCTGGTGCTGAGGTATGTGGCTCTGAAACTCGAGCCCCGAGTCTGTGGCAAAACTACATTTCGCGCACTGAAAAAGGGACTTGTGCCTTTTGGTGGAAGAGACGGTTGCGCCATTGCTGGTGCCTGGAGCGTCCCCTACTCCACTGACTGGTCTTTTCAGATGGTTCACCTAAAAGGAGAGACAGCGTGAGCACAGTCCAGGCCAAGCCCTGGACATGAGCCCCCAGAGGTAACCACGAGTCCAAGGACTCAAGGAAAGCACCACCCCGGCCAGGGTCACCCCAGCCCTGAATGTTGGTTTACGTTTGGTTTGTTTCAATTGTTTGTTTTGTAATGTAACATATGCATGTGTCACAATACTCCAAAGGCATGGGAAGGGTATAGAGACTATCCCACTCCCCAGGCCTGCTCTCCAAAGAACATATTACCTGGGTTTGTAGCTCTTCCAAAAGGTATCCTATGCATATACAAAAACAAAACTATTGTCTTTTGCAAAATGATGGCATGCCATGCATACTTTTCTTTTTATTTTTGAAGCAGGGTCTCACTCTGTTGACCAGGCTGGTATGCAGAGGCACAATCACAGCTCACTGCATCCTTGACCTACTGGGCTTAAGCGATCCTCCCACCTCAACCTCATGAGTAGCTGGGACTACACCTGGCTAATTTTTTTTTATTTTATTTCATTTCATTTTTGAGACAGGGTCTCATTTTGTTACCCAGGCTGGAGTGCAGTGGCGTGATCACAGCTCACTGTAGTCTCGACCTCAGGACTTAAGCGATCCTCCCACCTCAGCCTCCTGAATAGATGGAACTATAGGTGCACACCACCACACCCAGCTAATTTATTTACTTATTTATTGTAGAGATAGAGTCTCCCTATGTTGCCCAGGCTGGTCTCGAACTCCTAGGCTCAAGTGATCCTTCCACCTTGGCCTCCCAAAGTGATGGGATTACAGGCATGAGCCACCGCACTTGGTATATGCATGCTTTTCTTCACCCTGTTTTTTTTTTTTTTTACTTAACGACATATATTGGAGTGTGTCTCCATAGGAGAACATAGAGACTTCCTTCTTCTACAGGCAGCACACTAACCCACTGTGGGAATGAGAAGTCCCCAGTGGCTGACATTTAGCTGAGTTCCATCTTTGTTACTGCACACAGTGCTGCAGCAAACATCCTTTAGCAGACTTCTTTATGCCCAAGGCAAAAGATCTCTAATAGATAAATCCTAGAAGCAGAATTGCTGGATCAAAGGGTATGTGCATTTTGGGGGAAGGGAGGATATGCATTTTACAATTGGACAGGTTTCGATACCCCCAGCTCCTATGCATGAAAGGGCCTTTGCCAACCACTGACTTGCCTAATCAGATGGTTCTGATTAGGCAAGAAAGTTTTAAGAATGCCCTGAAACTCCAGGCAGCTCTTAGGGCTTCCCAGACACCCCTGACCCTTCTGTGGAACAGCCCCCCTACCATGGTGTGGAGAGAGGCTGCAGTGAGGAGGAAAAACCAGGCTGCTCCAGAAGTTCACAAGAAATGAGAATAGGGCATGGGACAGGGATAAAGTCATAGGGCAAGGGGCCAGGATAGCAGGTTCTAGGCCTGGCTCCTCCTATAACTAGTGAGAAGGTTGGGGGGTAAGTTGGTCAAACATCATTATCCTCATCTGACAAGGTAGTCCTACGTGCACACGCCTCAGGACTGCTGTGAGACAGAAAGAGAATGGTATGTGTGAAAATGTACCAATGTCCACAGAGCACAGCACACCCCTACAGAGGGGGCCATGGTGACAGGGAAGCAACAGTAACAACAGGCTGACAGGCCACCTTATGGGTCTTTGTCTTTATCCCCTACTTGTGTCCAGTGCCAGGTGGGTCACACAGGACTAGAGAGTGACCCACATTGAGGGAAGCTGTCACTCTGGTTGCTCCATGGCCACAACAGTAGCCTTCCTAATGCCCTTCCAGCTCCAAGCCTCACTGAGCAGCCAGCTCCAGTGGCAGGGAGCCCATACTCACCTGAGGGGAATGTCCACCTGGAGGTTTGACTTTGGACGTTTGGCTCAAATCAGGGTTTCTGATGCCATGCATAAGGCTGATGTGGCTCTCCAGGAGGGAAGGCCGAGGAAAGCTGGGGCTGTCCTCTGTACAGTACCTGCAGAAGCACAGCAGAGAGGTCAGGTAAGTGCCCGGGCTGCAGGCTCCCTCAGTGCTATTCACACCAAGGCCAGGAGGGAGAGAGTCTGGAGCAGACTCCTGGGCTGGCTGGTGCTGGGATCCTCAGAGAGATCCAGCCAGCAGGTCAGCCAAGGTGGCAGACAATAGCACATTAGAATACTTGCATTCTTGACACCTGGCCCTCAGCCACAATCTCACTGAACACTCCCTGATGTCACTGCCCACAGACCCAAGTGCTAGGCTAGTAGTCATAGTGAAAGGGCCTGGGTATATCCTAAGGCACAGGCAGATGGTGTAGAAGCCTCTCAGTCCCAGGGGTGCATGGTCACATCACCATCCCTCCTCTTAAACCTCAGGGTGCTTCGTGACTGATGGGCTGTGCAGTCCTGGGCTAGAGAGTGACACGGCAGGTCTCAGGAGCTACCAGGTTCTGGAAGCTGATTTCTGACCTGCCCCTGATTTCTGACTTAGCTGCAACTTCTTCCAGTTGGAAATCACTTGTCTCTTGTCTTAGACACCTGATCTTGCAGCAGAGAAAAGACCCAGTGGTGCCATGGACAGAGTCTTTTGAACCTCAGGCCTCCTCACTACCATCCCCAGGGACTCACCCGCAGGTGTAGACCTTCTTTACTGTGTCGTGGTTGTTGCGGATGTGTTTGCGCAGGCTGTTGGGGGTGTGGAAGGATAGTTCACACTGCCGGCACGGGTACCGCTTCAATGTCTGAGGAAGGAGGTGGCAACACACAAAGCATCAGAACTGTAAGAGAGTTCTGGGTGCATCTTTCTTCTCAGATGCTATAGGCAGAAAGGAGGATAATCCCAAAGACCTCAAGATCTGTGGTACCCACGCTGCCCAAAGCACCAGGAACACTAGGAGTTCTGGTCTCACAGAAAGAAGTCCAGAGGACTGGGCTCTGCATTGTAACTGTGTGGCTGCACTTACCCGACCGTGGCTCTTTTTCATGTGGGACACATAGCTCTCCCGATCTGGAACCCATTCCTGGCACTCCTGGCAGGTCCAGCCAGTGTTCCTCAGCCGAGGCCTGGCTTCCACTCTGCGGTGGGCTTCAGGCCTAGCCCAGCGGCCAGAAGGCAGGGAGCTGCTCCGAGCAGCCACACTAGTGGCTGGGGGCTCAGTGGGAACTCGAGAGCTGGGGCGGCTTGAGGATGTGTCCACTGAAGACTGGAGGCTTGACAGCTCATCCACATTTCGGGGAACACCGTGAGTGCTCTGAGGATGGGGAGAGCGATTACTGACTGGGCAAGGGGAAAGATGCACAGAGTCGGACCCCCAACCTGAGGCACGTGCCCTCCTCCCCAGCCTCCTCCCACAAGGCATCCCACCTTGACATGTTGCATCAACTCCGGCTTCTGCACGAACAAGAGTGGGCACTCAGGGCACTTGAAGACGCCCACCTGCGTCTTGCTGACATTCTGGTAAAAATGCTGCTGAATGTGCCTCTTCTTATTGAAGACCATTTCACAGGAGCACTTATAAATGAGCCTGATGAGACAAGCCCCAGGGTGTGAGGTGGCCAAGGCACCACGCAGCCCCTCCACCCATCTCTGCTCTCTCTGAACCAGGGTCAAGTTTGGGAAAGCACTACCCTGAGCCAATGTGGATGCTCCCCTGCGTCAGGACATCCTTAGTATGACCCCAGGCACCTCTGCCACTAACCCTAGCTCCCTCACCCATTCCTATGCCACCCACTACAGCACCCAGGCTACTCCTCTCTGCCCCACAGGGCCTGCTGGCCCTGGAGCTGCACTCACTGAGAGGGTCTGTGGGGCTGGGTGGGGTGCTGGGTGGCACTGTGGTCCGCGGTGCTGCTGGCAGTCTTGAAGGCCATGGGGCAGAATGCACATTTGTGGAAAACCTGGCAGTGTCGCTCCTGGATATGGCTTTTCAGCAAGGCCAAGGTCAGGTGGACGACACCACAGTGGATGCACCTAGACAAAAGTGGGGTAGTGTGGGTGGAGTAGAGGGAGTACCGGACCCAGAGGCGGTGCTGCAAGAGGAGGGATGGAGAAAAGGAACAGAGCTATCCAGGCACCCTCTCCCTCCCTCAATCACTCAGACTTCCACCCTCCACAAGTATATCCTGAGGGTCTGCTTGCTACAGTCTGGCACAACGTGGCCACACAGGGGCCCCCAAGCCCAAGGCCATGCCTTGTATAGAAGGGAGAAACCCCAACCTTCCCTGCACTGGCCAGAGGATATTCTGCCAACCAAAAACCTGAGCCTACCTAAGAGAAGTCGGTGGAAGTGGAAAGGGAATAAAATGGTTCAGTAATGGCATAAACAGTATTTAAGTGTGAGACAACTGCAGAAGTCCAAGAAATTCCAAAGGAGGCTGCACAAAGCCCATGCCTTCCCACAGGCTGGTGGTACGAGTAAGCAGGGATGGCCACTTAACAAAACATACAGTCAGGCAATGCTATGCTCACCAAAACAACAACTACATTAAAACAACCCTTAAAGTCCAGGAAGAAATACTCCATAGTGTTGTTCACTGGAACTTGTTGTGATGAAGGAATGGTGAATAGTTCCACTGGGGCAGGCACAGTAGGTCACGCCTGTAATCCAAGCACTTGGGGAGGCCGAGGAGGGTAGACCACACGAGACCAGAAGTTCAAGATGAGACATGGCTGACATGGCAAAACCCCATCTCTACTAAAAACACAAAAATTAGCTGGGCATGGTGGCACGTGCCTGTAATTCCAGCTACTCAGGTGGCTGAGGCAGGAGAATCGCTTGAACTCGGGAGGCAGAGGTTGCAGTAAGCCAAGATTGTGCCACTGCAATCCAGTCTGGGTGACAGAGCGAAAACCTGTCCCCTGGCTGGGGGGAGAGGGGGGAAGCTCCACTGTTCATGTGGCCATGTGGTTATTTCAATTAACAAAATAAAATAAAAATTCAGTTTCTTAGTTGCACTGGCCAAATTTCAGGCACCCAGTAGCCACAAATGGCTGGTACTATACTCTACTGGATCACATAGCTCAAAAGTGCTGTGATATCTTCTTAGTGGAACTATGGGGATAACTTTTCATTTCTTTTTCTCCCTACCAATTTGTATTTTCCGAGTTTTGTTTGGTGGATACATTTTTTTTACAATGCATAAATAAGATAAACAATTGTCTTAAACCATTTTTCTGAAATTGAGGCCATATGGAACTTGTTTCAACTTCACAACATCTCTCTATAAATACTGCCTTCCCTTTTTTTGATATCGGAGAATAATATGACCTGCATCCATAAGATTACTAGTGACCTGCATCCATAAGATTACTAGTCCCTTGGCCGGGCGCGGTGGCTCACGTCTGTAATCCCAGCACTTTGGGACGCCGAGGTGGGCGGATCACGAGGCCAGGAGATTGAGACCATCCTGGCAAACATGGTGAAACCCTGTCTCTACTAAAAATACAAATAAAAAAATTAGCCGGGCGTGGCAGCAGGCGCCTGTAGTCCCAGCTTCTTGGGAGGCTGAGGCAGGAGAATAGCGTGAACCCGGGAGGCGAAGGAGCTTGCAGTGAGCAGAGATTGTGCCACTGTACTCCAGCCTGGGCGACAGAGCGAGACTCCGTCTAAAAAAAAAAAAAAAATTACTAGTCCCTTTCCTGTGTTCAGTCTTTCCTACTGCCTATGAACACACACAGGTCTCCCCTACATGAGGAAACATCTTTCCCCTCTCTGTTATTTCTTTTTATCTTCCTTTTGTGGCAATACTGTCTGCCCTCATAATATTGACATCCCCATAGGCACTAAAGAGAGGCAGCTGCTTTGCTAAAATAAAAGGCATGCCTTCATTTAAGAATTCTTTGACTCCTGAATGTTACCCTTCATTTTACTACATATATATATATATATATACACACACACACACACACATATTTTTTTTTTTTTTTTTTTTTTTTGAGACAGAGTCTTGCTCTGTCACCCAGGTTGGAGTGCAGTGGCACAATCTCGGCTCACTGCAACCTCCGCCTCCTGGTTTCAAGCGATTCTCCTGTCTCAGCCTCCCAAGTAGCTGGGATTACAGGCACCTGCCACCACACCCAGTTTACTTTTGTATTTTTAGTAGAGACAGGGTTTCACCATGTTGGCCAGGCTGGTCTTGAACTCCTGACCTCGGGTGATCCACCGACTTCAGCCTCCCAAATTGCTGGGATTACAGGTGTGATACATTTTCACAGTCCACATAAATCACCACAGAATCCTGAACAATCTTTTTTCTTCCTTGTATGTATTGGAAGGGAAGGGTAGAGAATCACCTTCGAAAATTTAATTAGCAACGAAGAGCAGTCCACAGAACCAGAAAGTTTTTTGCAGTGAACTCCATAGAGCATTCATTACTAAATTTGTGTACGCTTTAAATTAGGGCTTCTATACAAGCTACTTACTTAATTTTCCTTTCTCTCCTGCTAAACAGAAGAGTGAAACCAACTTCTAGCACACACAAGTATTTCCACACTACAAAGTATTATGAGGAGAAAAAAGCACATAATTCCACATTCATCCAAAGTGGCCAAGTACACCTGATATGTGTAAAGAATCTCTTAAGTGGCTTTATTTGTGCCGTTTGACCAAACTCCTGCAGAAACAGTAGAAATATATCCTTCTCGAATGCTACTGAAAATTCCTTCTATGTATCTTGTAGACATTTCTTCGAGAAACCTCACTGAAAGTGAGAACACATGCAAAGTACCCTCAATGAAGGACTGAATCCAACGGGGTTTACAAGTTGATGAGAAAGTGTGCAGAAAAGAGTGCCAACCATATGACACTGCACTTGACCACAGCTTAAGAGAAAATAGGCAATTATAGAATCATATGTTATGAAATATGTAGTTTTAGAAAAGATAAACAACATAAAGTATTTAACTTTGTTAATAATCACAAATAAGAAAATAACATTAAAACAGTCTAAACTTGCTTCCTTATGACATCATTAGCCACTCTCCAAATTATTAACAAAGAACAGAACAATTTATAAAATTCTGAAATATGTGTATGCATATTTTACATAAAATACATATAAATTATATATATATATTTATATTATATAAATAACCATATATAGAGACTTTTTACATTATCAAGTAAAAGCAAAAATAATACAAAACATAAAATAATATTGTAAAACTCTGTAGTAGATTTCAATAAAATGGAACATAGGTATCTTGAGAATGTACTGGCTGGTGGGAGGTGGCGACTGAGGAAGATGAAGATCCAGTTTCAGACATGAGACTTGTTGGGTGATCATTTCATTGAGATCAACCTGAATGACCAGGTGTAAAGTGCAAGAGTAGTATGCTATGACTGAGGCAACTCAAATTTTTTAATTGCCAATGTCTGTTTCTTTTGATTCTACAAAAGAAACTATGTTTCTGGTAGCCCTTAAACCTCAGGATTCCAATCAACCGTTAGATAGACTCATGACTGAAAAACAGCAGGAAGAAGCAGAATGGGAAAGCATAAATGTGCTATTGATGATGCATGGCTTAAAACCTTTGTCTCTAGTCAAAAGAATAGATCTCAAAGATCTCATCATTTTTGACAAACAGTCATCACAAAGGATGAGACAGAATTTGAAATTGTTGGTGGAAGAAACCTCACGTCAACAGAACATGATACAGGAGCTTATAGAAACTAATCAGCAGCTTAGAAATGAACTTCAGCTAGAGCACAGCCGAGCAACCAATCAAGAACAACGAGCTAATGACTTGGAATAAATTATGGAGAGTGTGAAATCCAAAATTGGTGAATTGGAGGATGAATCACTAAATAGGGCTTGCCAGCAACAGAATAAAATAAAAGATCTTCAACAGGAGCAGAAAACTTTATAGGTGAAGTGCCAGCATTATAAGAAAAAAACGAACTGAGCAACAAGAAACTATTGCTTCTTTGCAAATGGAAGTCTGTAGATTAAGAAAGGAGGAAGAAGATCGCATTGTCACTCAAAACAGAGTGTTTGCCTATCTGTGCAAAAGAGTTCCTCATACCGTCTTGGATAGACGGTATGTAATTTTGCTACATAAATTGATATGTAGCTAGATTCATGGTTTTGTTTGTTTGACCTGATTTTATCTTGGGAGTGGTTATAACTCTTATAAACTAGAAAAGCCTCTCTCTCCTCCTCTTCTGCATTGTTTTTCCGTGCTCATCCTGTTTTTGTTTGTTTGTTTGTTTGTTTGTTTGTTCTAGAGGTCCTTTGGGGAATGGAATTGAACATTTACTAAAAATAACACTAAACTTTTAAATAAATTCATAATTAATCAGACATTTCTCAAAATAACTGATCCTTTTAGTGAAGAATAATATTTAGAGATCACTGTATGGGTTTTGGGGTTGCTTAGTTTTATTATGTTATTGATTTTAGGAGTTTTTAGTGGAAAGAACCAGGGACTATATATTTTGGAGGGGACTATATATATTTAACCCAGCTGAAGTTAAGACAGTATTTTTATTTAAATTCTGATTTTACATTTGTAACTGTTGTCTTTTCTACTGAAAATCATTCTTAAGAACAATATTATAATTATTTGCTATATCTGATAATACATAAAAATAGTTTCAAAATATTAAAACTAGAATTACTAACAATAAGCCTACTGAATGAAATTTAAATTTCTGGCATTAGGAGATATACCTCATGTAAATGATGAGTTAATGGGTGCAGCACACCAACATGGCACACGTATACATATGTAACAAACCGGCACGTTGTGCACATGTACTCTAGAACTTAAAGTAAAATAATAAAAAAAATTTCTGGGCAAAAAAAAAAAAAAGAGAATGTACTAAAAAAATTAACATACACAGAATGGGAGAAAATATAAGCAAATCTGACAAGGAACTTGTATTCAGAAGATATAAAAAACTCTTACAACTCAATTATAAGATGTCAAATAACCCAATTCAGAAGTGGGCAAATGATCTGAATAGACATTTCTCCAAAGAAGATGGAGTCCAGGCCAGGCACAGTGGCTCACGCCTGTAATCCCAGCACTTTGGGAGGCCAAGGTCGGGGGATCACCTGAGGTCAGGAGTTCAAGACCAGTCTGGCCAAAATGGTGAAACCCCGTCTCTGCTAAAAATACAAAAATTAGCCGGGCATGGTGGTGGGCACCTGTAATCCCAGCTACTCAGGAGGCTGAGGCAGGAGAAGTGCTTGAACCCAGGGAGGGGCGGAGGTTGCAGTGAGCCAAGATAGTGCCATTGTACTCCAGCCTGGTCAACAGAGTGAGACTCTGTCTCAAAAAAAAAAAAAAAAAAAAAAGATGGAGTCCAATAAGCACATGATCAACACTGTTAGTTAACCATCAGGGAAACAAGATACCATTTCACACCCATAAGGATGGTTACAAATCAAGAAGACAATAACAAGTGTTGACAAGGGTGTATAGAAATCAAAACCTTCATACACTGCTGGTGGGGATGTAAAAATGGTGCAGTCACTTTGGAAAATAGTCTGACAGTTTCTCAAAAAGTTAAACAGGGTTACTATTTTTTTCCTTTTTTAAAATTATATTTTAAGTTCTGGGATACATGTGCAGAATGTGCAGGTTTGTTACATAGGTATACAAGAGCCATGGTGGTTTGCTGCACCCATCAACCCATCACCTACATTAGGTATTTCTCCTAATGCCATCCCTCCCCAATCCCCCACCCCTTGACAGGCCCCGGTGTGTGATGTTCCCCTCCCTATAGAGTTACTATCTGACCCAGGTATTCTACTCCTAGGTATCCAAAGCAACTGAAAACATGTCCACATGATAACTTGTACATGAATGTTCTTCAGCAGCATTATACACATTATTCATTATTCATGAAGCCAAAAGGTAGAACCAACCCAAAGGTCCATCAGCTGACAAATGGATAAACAAAACATGGTATATCCCCACAATGGAATCTCATTCAGCCATAATAAGGAATGAAATACTGATATATGCTACAACATGGATGAACCTTGCAAATATTATGCTAATATTATATAATTCCACTTATATGACATGTCCAGAAGAGCTATGAGACAGAAAGTAAATTAGTGATTGCCTAGGGTTACAGGGATGAAAGAAGTGGTGGAGTGGTGGATATTAAGTTTCTTCTTGGATAGTAAAAATGCTCTAAAACTGTTTGTAGTGATTGCACAACTCTGTTATGAACACTGTAGTGTTGTGTGTGTCTTCTGACTTCAACTGCAGATCACTGAAAATTTTAATATCACTATCTTCAGTAATCCCTTTAGCTGAATCACAACACATTTGGTCTGGCATTCCTTACAAAAAGGTTTGATAAACTGAATTGCTTTTGAGATATTTCTTTTTACTTGTACATAAGAAAATATGTAATTAAAAATGAAAAGTATTAACCCATCCATACAACTAAAAATTTCTTGGGCCAGGTGCAGTGGCTCATGCCTGTAGTCCCAGCACTTTGGGAGGCCAAGCCAGGTGGATCACCTGAGGTCAGGAGTTTGAGACCAGCCTGGCCATCATGGTGAAATCCCAGCTCTACTAAAAATACAAAAATTAGCCAAGCATGGTGGCACATGCTTATAATCCCAGCTACTCAGGTGACTGAGGCAGGAGAATCGCTTGAACCTGAGAGGTGGAGATTGCAGTGAGCCAAGATGCTGCCACTGCACTCCAGCCTGGGTGACAGAGCGAGACTCCATCTAAAAAAAGAAAAAGAAAAAAAAAAAATTCTTGGGTTCAAGATTCAAAGATAAATATTTAAGTGTTGATTGTATTACTATTTGATCTCAGAACAAGCAGCATACACTTAAATCAAGGCTAGAAAGGTATTTTTAAGTGTTACAGGATACTGTAAAAACATATTCAGATGTTTGGTTTAAAATGTAGCCTGGGATGTTGCCAAGCAATGCTCTTCAGCAACTTGGTGGTAAGTGCTTTGTATAATCCTGTCTTAGGTTTGTCTTGTTTTTAATGTACTTTAGATACTCCATCCTCCATAAGATGAAAAAGAAATCAGTCTACATTTTTAAATGTTTATACCAGCCAGGTGCAGTGGCTCACGCCTGTAATCCCAACACTTTGGGGAGTTGAGGTGGGAGGATCGCTTGAGCCCAGGAGTTTTGCAACCAGCCTGGGCAACGTGGTGAAATCTTGTCTCTATAAAAAGCACAAAAAGTTAGCCAGGCATGGTGGTGCGTGCCTGTAGTCCCAGCTACCTGGGAGGCCGAGATGGGAGGATCACCTGAGCTCGGGAGGTCAAGGCTGCAGTGAGCCATGATCACACCACTGCCCTTCAGCCTGGGTGACAGTGAGAGCCTGTCTCAAAAAAATGTAAAAATAAAATGTTTACCCCAAGTCAGAAATGTGGGAGTCACTGAAAAACTTTAATATATGTGTTAGCTTCCCAGAATGATCTTTCTAAAACATACTAGCCAGATTACTACCCTGCTGCAAATCTTTCTGTAGCTCCTCAATGTCCATTGGAAAATGCCCAAATGCCTGCCAAGAAATATAAGGTCTTGCATAGCCTGGGCTTGCCTCTGCCAAACTCCTCATCCCTCATTTCATATAAAAGCTATTATCAAATCTTGATGCTTCTTCCTAAACCCCTCTCAAATCTACCTTCTCTCCATTCCCACGATCATGGCTTCAGTGAAGCCCTCAGCGTCTCATCTGGATCATCACACTTGCCTTTCAAGAAGTCTTCAGTCTCTCCCCTCACTAATATATGTATTTGCTTCCCAGAATGATCTTTCTAAAATACACTAGCCAAATCACTCCCCTGCTGCAAATTTTTCTGTAGCTCCTCACTGTCCATTGGATAAAGTCCAAATGTCTGCCAAGAAATACAAGGTCTTGCATGGCCTGGCCTCTGCCAACTCCCTAGTCTCATTTCTCCCCACTCCCACAATTCATCCTGACATTCCTCTATACAACCATACTCATCATTCCTGACACCCCTTTTGTGTATGCTGGTATTCCTGCTCAGGCCCTTGCCAGATATGGTTTCCCCTTCTTCTGCCTGAAAATCTCCTAATATCTCCTTTAGGAAGCCTTCCTGACCATTTCTCTATTGTGGGACTTAGCACTCTGAGTTATAATTACTTATGTTCTTATGTTTGTAACCTACCAGGGCAAGCGCTGTTTCTTAATCATTTTTGTATCCTGAGTGTCTAACACAATGCTAAAGACAATAATAAGTACACACAAAAAAGTCAAATGAACTTAAAACCAAAAAAAATTTAATGTCAAATAGCAGAAAACAAATTACAGATCAATGAACTCTAGAGGGAAGCTTTTTCCCTCACTTTAATCTTTTTCCTGAAAATGACTTCTTGCTTATGTTTGACACAAAGGAGGAGATTCCATTTAAAATAAGAGTTTTCTTGATTTTACCAAGAGGCTGATCCTTTCTTCCAGTCTCAGGTTTTGCCTATTTTGCCACAAACTGACAAAAATTAACAAAAAGAAAGATACTAAAGCCCTTTGAGTTTGGCATCTTGCAGCCCCATTTGTTAAAACCTGCAAACATTTCCAAGTACTGTAATTAGTACATTCATTAATGAAACAGTACTTTACATTTAATGTGCTGAATGTGATAACTTTGTGAGCAAATTAAACTTAGATACTTTTAAAAACCAAATAGACAAAGTATTATATGTATTCTAATCTCCCCAAAACTTCAAAGCTAATTTTTTAATATTTAAGTTTTTTAAACTCCTTATTCTTCTCTCTCTTGCTCTTCCTGTCTGCTACCAAATAAAAAATGTCTGTCCACATACCATACAATGCTCTTGTCCTGTTAGACTGAAACTCAAGCCTCTTAAGACCAAAACTATCTGAAATAAGTTCTGGTTTAGGAAAAGGACCAGCCATTGGGCAATACCAGGACAGCAAGCCAGGTAGCACCCACCTGTAGCCCACCTTGCGGGCATAGTGCAGGCAATTCTCCTTTACATGGGTCTGGAAGTAGGCAGAGCGGCAGAGGACCCCACACTCCGGGCAGCAGTAGGGGGACTTGTGTGCGTGAATCCGCTGGTGGGCACAGAAACTGCACTGGTTGGGCAGCAGCATCTGGCATACCTGGCAGGTCTAGGAAAGAACACCAAGAAAGCAGATCATGCAGGAGCCATAGGCCTGTGGCTCTCCAACAGGGGCTGTCTGGCTTTCTAGCACACAGGTCAGAATAACCCCTTCCCCCAACCACTCTCTCTTCCAACTCTCCCGGACACTTCTGACACTCCTAGACCTCATTTCGAATGCTGATATTGATACCCAAGAAAGCTTTGTCTGATACCCTATTAATTGGAGACAGACCTGACTCTATTCTCTCAAAGACCAGTTCTGCCCCTAGGACTGTGTTTCTTTCCTGTGGCTTAGCAGAGGACCAGCTTTTCCTGTGCAGAGGCCGAAAGCACATCTTGAATTCTAAGACCTCACTGCACTGCTAGACCCACCAGGGTCTCTGTCATAGCTCAGTAGAGGCAGTTCTTGCCATCTACCCCCAACATTGGCCTGGTAGAGACCTGCTCAGCACCTCTAGTCAGGTAGTTCAGTGACTTCCAAAGTGGATCTGAGACCACCCTGACTGGTACTCAGAAGGCTCTCAATATAGACTGACTGAATAGTCTTGTCAGTTTCCATTGCTCTAGCCCTGTTTGCCCACTCTGGGGGATAGGAGAGTTGTGGGGGTGGGGGGTGGGGGTGGGATGGGGGGCAGGGGTTCCCTGAGCCACAGCTAAGCAAATATACCCACAGACAAGGTCAGATTAGGTAGCGGCTCCTTTGTTCTCAGCCCCAGGAGAAAACCAGGGGAAGTACAAGTCCTACAACCAGACTCCTTGAGCTCTGATGGGCAGAGCTCTGACAAGCAGCCAGCCCAGAGGGAAAAAGTAAAAGACTTAGCTGGTGCCTGCAGGCTGGAGAGGCCCCTCTTAACTTCTTAGTAAAGGGGACACCTGTCCTACTCACAGAGGGAGACACTGATGTGGGGTCAAAGGAGTTGCCTAAAGGGATATAGAAGCCAGCTCGAAGGGGCTGCCACTGACCAAAGATAGGATAACATGAGCATTAAAAAAATGACTGAATATGTAAATACACTGAATATATAAAAACAATGAGCCACTACAACATAAAACTAATAGAGGACGTCACCTCAAAAATACTAGGATGGCTACTGTTTGAAAGAACACAAAATAAGTGCTGGAGAGGATATGGAGAAACTGGAACACTTGGGCACTGTTGGTGGGAATATAAAATGGTGCATCTACTGTGGAAAATAGTACAGTGGTATCTCAGAAAATTAAACACAGAAGTACCATATGATCCAGCAGTGCCACTTCTGAGTGTATACCCAAAAGACTTAAAAGCAAGGTCTCAAAGATAGATACTTTTATGCTCATGTTCATAGCAACATTGTTCACAATAGCTAAGATGTGGAAATAACTCAAGTATTCATCAATGGATGAAAGGAAAAACAAAATGTGTTATATACACACAATGGAATATTATTCAGCCTTAACACAAGAAGGGAATTTTTTTTTTTTTTTTTGAGACAGGGTCTCTGTCACCCAGACTAAAGCGCAGTGGCACGATCTTGGCTCACCACAGACTCCACCTCCCAGGCTCAAGCAACTCTCCTGCCTCAGCCTCCCGAGTTGCTGGGATTACAGGCATGCACCACTACAGCCTGGCTGATTTTTGTTTTTTAGTTTTCCAGTTTTTTTTTGTTTTTTGTTTTGTATGTTTAATAGAGACAGGGTTTTACCATGTTGGCCAGGCTGATCTTGAACTTCTGACCTCAAATGATCCACCCACCTCATCCACCCAGGAAGTGCTGGGCTTACAGGCATGAGCCACTGCGCCCAGCCAAAAAATAAGGAGATTGTGACATGCTACAACATAGACGAACCTTGAGGACATGCTAAATGGAAAAGCCAGTCACAAAAAGACAAATGCTGTGTGATTCCATTTGTATGAGATCCTAGAATAGTCAAACTCCTAGAGACAGAAAACATAAGGGTGGTTGCCAGGGCTTAGGAGGAGGAAGATAAATGGGGAATTGTTTTTTTGTTTGTTTGTTTCTTTTTTAAAATGAATACAGGGTTTCAGTTTTGCAACATGAAGAGTTCTGGAGACTGGTTTCACAACAATGTGAATATACCTAACATTAACACTACGGAACTGTACACATCAAAATGATTGTGATGGGAAATTTTACGTTACATGTATTTTACCACAATTTTAAAACAATAGAAGAGGGACTCTTAGAACACCAATTGAGATTTTCAGGGTATCAACTCACAACTCTGAGAACTGTTAATTAAAAGAAACAAATTATCCCATTTTCCAACATAAATTATATTTTAGAGTAACCAAAGAGCCCTCATGGAAGCAAAAAAGATACTTTATACAGAACTCTAGCTGATAAATGCGAAAGAAACAAAGAATTAGGAAAATATCCTTTGAAACTCAATAAAATTAGACTCAAACAGTGATTACTGATGGATAATTAGGTAAAAGGTGGGGAGCTTTACATTGAAGGGATCAGAATATTATCACCTAAATTCACTCTCATCAATTCAGCATCATTAAAAGTGAGACAATCAGGCACTTTGTGCCTCCTTAAGTTATGAAACAGGAAGAACACAGCACCCTCCACTCCCACCCTCCATCAAAACTGACCTGAATCTAATCAAGTCTTTACTGCTAACTTCTAGTCTACAGAAAAAAATATGGGACATGGAGGAAAAAATTCCTTGCATGAGGAAGTAATCAGCAAAACTCAAAGTTCTGGAAAACTTAGGAGGCAATCAGTTAAACCCAGAATTGTTCTGGAAAATGCTCAGAACACATGACCCAGTTTCTTCAACAAGTCAATGGCATGAAAAGAGGGTGTCTAATAGGATGGAGTGGGAAGAGGTACTGTTCCAGATTGAGCTATTTATGAAACATAAACAAATGTGATGTGTAGCCCCATGTTCAGATCCTGACTCAAAATAATCCCAACTGTAAAAAGACATTTTTTGACATAACTGGAAAAATCTGAATATGAACATATAGTAGGTAATATTAAGGGATTGTTACTAATTGTGTTGGGTGGAATGACAATATCCATCTGGCTGACATCCTGCCCCACCAACGTAGCTTGGAAAGTAAGAGGAAGGATGAAAGACTCCCTGGGTCACTGCAGAGGGAGGCATGCTCCATTCAAGGGCAGACTCCCAGGAAGAAGATGGAAAGCTCAAACCAATGCTGTTCCCACAGTCCCTGCTGTGGTGTCGAGCGCAACCTATCTGTCCACCCCCTGCCCTGGACACGAGGGCTGAAGCTAGGTACTGTCCTGTGGAAAACTCAAGCCCAGCAGCCATCAAGCCTAGTTTTTAATCCCATAGCTCAGGGTTCACCCTTTCCCTGAGACTCAGAAGCCAGTGGTAAGAGGTCTTGTGAGGGATTTGGAGCTGGCTGAGAGAGGCCTGATAGCCTTCTGTGCACTCCTTCCCTTCCTGTCGGCTGGTGCTCTTCTCCAGCTCCCACTAGGGCAGAATGACACAGAGAGGATGTAAGATGAGAAATGTGCCATGCCAGCCTGGGATCCTACACCCAGACCTCTGCCTCCTCGAATTTTAGAAGATGCACAAGGAGGCCCGGTGTGATGGCTCATGCCTGTAATCCCACCACTTTGGGGAGCCGAGGCAGGTGGATCACTTGAGGTCAGAAGTTCAAGACCAGCCTGGGCAAACATGGCAAAACTCCATCTCTACTAAAAATACAAAAATTAGCCAGGCGTGGTGGCGCACACCTGTAGTCCCAGCTACTCAGGAGGCTGAGGCAGGAGAATCACCTGAACCTAGGAGGCAGAGGTTGCAGTGGGCCAAGATCATACCACTGCACTCCATCCTGGGTGACAAAGCAAGACTCCGTCTCACCCAAAAAAAAAAAAAAAAGAAAGAAGGAAAAAAGAAGATACGTAAGGACCAGTGTGAAAAACTCCCAGGCCCAGGCATCAGATCTCCACTGCCAAGGGCCCTCATGGCCCCTTGACTCAGATAAAATAAACCTGGCCCAACTCAACCATGCTGGGGCAGCAAGAACACTGAAGCCCCAGGGGAATAGACCCAGAGTGACCATACCCCATCTGACGCATCAGAAGAAAAACGCAAACTGAAACAGACCAGGGAAGATGAGAAGCCATAGTGGGATCCTATAGAACCTTCTGGCCCTTTTGGGGGGCTGAGTCCTCCAGAGAAGCCCTACAGGTCCACCAAACTCAACCTCTGACCTCTACTCTAATATTCCCAAGACCAGCCTCATGCATAACAATTTCCTCTTCTTCAAACCCACTCTGCTCTCTCATACTCCTTTGCTCCCTATACTCAGAACACCCTTGCCCCTCCTACACCTCCAAACTCATCCTTGCAAGCCCAACTTAAATGTCACCTCCACACAGCATCTTTCTCATGCATGGAGTCACCATGAATTAGTCCCTCTGAAGCACTCTATGCAATCAGGTTTACAACCTTGGTTTAGCCCCACTCAGTCGGCCACATATTGTAGCTGTTTGGGTGGTGACCACTGCCCTTGCTAGGCCACTGTGAACTCCTAAAGGTGAGACTCCCTTCTGCAGGCATCCCCTGGTTGGCACAGACCCCCAGCCCATGCACAGTGGGCACTCAGAGAACACATGCAAAGCTCATCAGCTACCAACACATGCACAGACCCCTGGCTGAACTGAAGCAAAAAGAGCTGTTTTGCTTTCCTCCCACCAGGCCTCTGGAGCATCAGCTTAGGGAAGCACCATGAGGGGTGGGTTTGGCTGTGTCATGAAGAGAACCACCTTCTGGAGGCCTCCTTCTTCAGGGAAACCACTAACACATAACACAGACACAGAAGGCGCCAAAGGGTATTCTCAGTGCAGAAGGCCTTTTTTTTTTTTTTTTTTTTTTTAAATGAATCTCATCAAGCATAACCAAGAATCAAAACAAGCAGATAAACACAGTTGCTTTCCTGGAGTGGTGAGAATGCAGTTGAAAGAAGGAGGCTCCAAAAACCTCTGCCACAGGCCCCACATGTCTGTCCACTCTCCTTCCTTCTACCCCAGCCTTGCCTTTGGCCCTACTGCAGTTTCCACAAAAGGACTGCAAAAACAGCTATGTCACTGGACTGCAAAAACAGCTGTGTCACTGCAGGTCAGAACAACTTATTAAAGACACAGTTCTTTGGCTGGGCACAGTGGCTCACACCTATAATCCCCGCACTCTGGGAGGCCAAGGTGGGCAGATCACTTGAGGCCAGGAGTTTAAGAACAGCCTAGGCAACATGGTGAAACCCCGTCTCTACCAAAAATATAAACATTAGCTAGGCATGGTGGTGCACGCCTGTAGTCCCAGCTACTTGGGGAGGCTGAGGCACAAGAATCTCTTGAACCCCGGAGACAGAGGCTGCAGTGAGCTGAGATCCCACCAGTGCACTCCAGCCTGGGCGACAGAGCGAGACTCCGTCTCAAGTGAAAAAAAAAAGACAAAGTTCTTAGAACAGACTGAGGTGCAGGGGCGGTGACTCACCTATCTCTGTCCCCAAGTTCCTTGGTCACATGCTAAGACTGTGCTGACACCTGCCAGAGACCAGAGGGAGATCATGCAGTAAAGACCTATCTCTGGCCTGACACTGGGCCTTGACAGACCCTTTGAGGGAAAGCTAAATGGAAATGGGACATGTCCATAAATACACTTGCTAATTTAGGGTCTCACCTCAGTAATGGGCAGGACACCTTTTCCAACAAACACCAAGCACTAAATATTCAGGCAGACGTCCTCTTCTAAGACTCATAAGATTCCATCACTGCCCCCATATCAATGAGCTTTCCTCTCCATGCCCAGTCATGGAACCTGTGTGAGCCAGGGGCCCAATACCCATAACAGTGAGGGTCTGCTTACCAGCCCCTCTGTCTCCTCTGTTGTCCTCTGGAAATGTGCAGCCAGGACCATGTAGTCCCGCATCTGCTTGTGACATTCAAGACACTTGATTGAGTACCGGATGAGCCTCACAGGGTCTGGGTAGAGTGGCAAGGCTGGAGGAGGAGGACTGGCACTGCCCGAAGTGAGGCCATGTTTGGGAGACGATGAAGGGGCTGGGGCTGCTGGTGCCGTGGAGTTCACAGGGGCCGACACGAACATTTGGTCTGCAGAGATGGGCTTCACCAGCAGCTGGGAACACTGCATGACGAGCCCCTTGCTCTTGTGGTCACGGGCATGCCGGAGCAGGCTGCACTTGTTGAAGAAGAGCAGCGTCTTAGAGCACAGTGTGCACAGTACCTCAATGTGGACGCTCCGCCGGCCATAGTGCTGGCTCAGGCTCTTCTCTAAGGCAAATGCGTCTCCACACTCCAGGCAGCAGTACCCACTGGCCGGCACGTGGATCCTGCTGTCCGCAGGCGGGCTGAGATTTGGCGCGTAGACGGGCACGGGGTTGGAGCTATGGAGGACCTTGTTGAAGACCTCTACAATCAGTGGAGCAGCCTTTTTCACCTGGTGGACCAGGGGCACCGACATTTGTGTAAGCTGTGGCTGGCTCCGTCTTTGCACTGAGGACTTGGCTGTCACTGATGCAGCAACACTGTGGGGGACGAGGTTCAGGTTGGCCAAGTGCACGGCTTTGGGTAGGAGGTTGGCAGGGGCCAGGGTGGATGCCTGCAGTGCTGTGCTCTGTTGCTTCTTGCCTGTCTGTGAGCCTGGGGCAGCCCCCTTTGGGACCTGGGGCCCAGAACTGCAGCAGGGAGATGAAGAGTCACTGGCCTTTGTCATGCTCTCGTCCCCTTTCCTGGCCCCCTGGGGGCTCCCTGAATTTGTGCCTGCCTCAGGAAAGTGCTCTTCCACAGGCACCTCATCCCCTGGCACCTCGCTTGGGGCCTCAGCAATGGCACTCCCTAGAGGTGACCCAACAGGGGACTTACTTGGATCATCAGGATCTGGCAGGATCCTTGTGACAGTCCGTTTGATTTCCCCTGATGATGTTTTAATGGTTTTGATTCTCACTTTGGGAATTGCTGGTGGGGAGCTGGCAGCCACAGACGGTGAGCCTTTGCTGCTGCTGTCACTGCAGATGCTACGAGGGCTGTCTGATGGCTTGATACTTTTTCTAGTGGCCTCCAGAGGGCTCCGGGGACTCTTTGGTGACTTGGGCATTTTGGGGCTACCTTTAGAACCCTCTTTAGCGGGCCCTGAGAGATCCTTTGTGTGGCCAGGCTGATCCTCCTTAGTGACACTAGCCACTCTTTTGGCCTGCAAGGCCACCAAGGCTGCCACACAAGAGGACAGCTTGGAATGAGCTGGCTTTAGACGCTGCCTAGGGGGGACTGATGAGCAGGTACCAAGCTCCCGGGCAAGCCCCTTGGACTCTCCGACACTGTTGCTAGGATGGCTGTTGAACTCCAAAGCTTCCCCAAAGAACTGAGTGGCATCCGGATCCTTGTGAGGTTCCACTGCGTTCTGCCCACCTCGCTCGTGTTCCTGCTGGCTCCCCAAGGGCAGGGGTTCTGGCTTGGGTTCTTTCTTACAAAAATGATCAAACATATGCAGCTCTGGAACCGGAAACTTAGCCAGAGCCTCCAGGACTGGGCCCCCCGCAGCTCCGCACCCAAGAGCGGGTGGGAAATAACTGTCAGAGTGTTTGGGCTTTATCCCGAATCCGTTATCTTTGATGGGATCCTCAGGTTCTGGGCTGGAGATTGGACTGAACTGGTTGAAGGTGGGTAATGGCTCTGACTTGGGAGGCTCCAGTTTGCCAGGGAAACTCCTGGCACTGTCTCCATTCATAAAAGTAGAATCAAATTTCCCACAGTTGTGGGGATCTGGAGGCAGATCTGAGCCCCGGAATCCATTGTGTAGGAGACTGGGAGTAATGTGGTCCTTCTCTGCTTCAAACGACTCCTGGCGGCTGGTGTTCTTGACAATGACACTCACGGCCGGCACATCAGGGGCTGATCCTGAGTGAGACAAGGACACACTTTCATCCATACATATGCCTGGAGGTTTGAGGGGACTCTCATTGTCCTCACTGGGTGTCTGGATGGCCTCCTTGGCATCAAGGCTGGTGGGGTCTGGGATGTCAAAGGCAGCCAGAAGGTCATCAAAATCTGGGGTTTTCATATCCCCCATGGCTGGATGCTGGCAAGGGCTATAACAGAAACAGAGAACAGAATCAGTGACCACCAGGGTCCCATTGGACCATCTTCACTACACACCCATCAAACTAATGCACACACAGCCAGGACACCCATGCAAAACCCCACATACTATGACAGGAAGCCACCCACCTCAGTTTTACCTCAACAGGTTTCTAAAATGCTGGAGAGGTGGGGGCAGAGATGGAAAGAGTAGTGAGATGTAGCGACAAGCCTGCTTGGATGATCTTAAACCTCAGTACCTGGAAATTGACGGCTAGTTACAAAGCCACAAAGAATATGCTCCTACCATACTCCCCCAGCTTCTCAGGGAACCTCATCCCTCCATGATCATGTGCACTAGCAAAAAGCCACTCAGCACTTCCAGCCTTTAGAAAACTACTGATTAATACATAGAACCTGGCTATAACTTCTTCTGCTAATTTACTCTTAGCAATTACTCACTAACTTTATATAACTTTGGGGGTTTTTGCTGCATAAATTCAATCAAATCCAAAATGATTTGCTATTTGTGTTGTCTTATTAATAAACTCTAGAAAATTACATCATCCCTAGGTATTTTTTCTCTGTTCAGCAGACACACTTGATTCCTTTTCACCCTAAAACTGTTACCAGTTGGTAAATGCTCCTCCATTAAACCTGAGGAGCAAGGTGACTTGCAAAGTACCAACAGTTATCAAATTGGTCAGTTGACAATTTGGGGGAAGCCTAAATTCTATTTTGACTTAATATACAAAGAATAAGATAATAATTCTATTTTAACTTCATGCACCTGGTTCCTTCATGATCTGGGGAAGCAGAGCTACAGAACTACTGCAACATGGGAAACACAAGGCCCTAGAGAGATCTTCCATTAGGAAATTCTCATAAAACTCACACTTAAGATGAAACATGAAACTGGCTGGCTCAAACCTGCTGGAGGGAGAAGAAAAACCTCACCATGTCCCTTTAAAACCTGGATCTGCTTCAGCACTCCAGGGCCTTTACTGGCTTACGTGTTTCTTATGTCACATTTATGTTGAAAACCTTTCAGGATGCAGACTGGCACAATTCTTTTAGAAAGCAGTATGGTAGCTTCACAGAACCAGAAAAGTGGCAAACTTTAGGTCCAGGAACCCCACTTCCAGAAATTTATCCTAAGAACAAAAATTCTCAAAAACTATATGCAAAAATGATATGTTACAGCATTATTTAAAAAGCACAAAAGAGAGTGACACACACAAAAAGAATTTAAATGTCTTAAGACCAAAAAAAAAAAAAAAATACTTAATAGGCTGTAATGCAGTCATTAAAAATTCTCATTATGGGCCGGGCGTGGTGGCTCTTGCCTGTAATCCCAGCATTTTGGAAGGCTGAGGCAGGCGGATAGCTTGAGGTCAGGAGTTCAAGACCAGCCTGGCCACCATGGTGAAACCCTGTCTCTACTAAAAATACAAAAATTAGCCAGGTGTGGTGGTGGGCGCCTGTAATCCCAGCTACTCCGGAGGCTGAGGCAGGAGAATCACTTGATCCCAGGAGGCAGAGGTTGCCATGAGTCAAGATCGCACCACTGCACCCCAGCCTGGGCGACGGAGTGAGACTCCATCTCTAAATAAATAAATTAATTAATTAATTTAAAAAAATTCTCACTATGAAATCTATATAGCAACAAGGACAATTACTTATAATGTCAAGTTTAAAAAGACTAATACAAAAATGTTGTCAGACTATAACAATGTAAAATTATGCATGCATTTGAGTCAAGATTTAAAAAAAAAAATGAAAATGATTATGTGCAGAGTAGTGGAATTACTATTGGATTAGTTTTTCAAAACTTTTTTAGGGGGCTGATAGACTGCTTTTATAATTTTTAAAGGGAAAAATAACAACAGTAACAACAAAAACCCACTCAGAACCACAGGGCAGCAGGTGGCATAGCAGAGGTATATCTCTTACCACCCCATGGGATCAACAGGTTTCCAGCTTTGGTTCTTGCCCCTCTCCCAACTCCCAGCAAAACACATCTGCCTGCATAAGAGTTCTCACAGAAAATGAAAATTATACTCCCTCCCATTGGGAAGATATCTAATTATGGTAATAATAAAGTGCAATACCAATTATCTAAACATGGGTTGGCAGAATACACCACTGGAATGAGATATAAAGTTTTGAACAGAACAAATGTTTGTCTCTTGGAGTAGGAGGTGTTGGAACCCATAAACAAGAGGAACATACCCGATGTCACTGAAAGCAGTGGGTACTCAATACCAAGTGACTTACTATGCAGGGTGATCATAACTATAAGGAAACACCTGCATGATATTTGCTTTATAAGCTTCTTTTTTATTTCTTTTTTGTTCTTTCTTTCTTTTAAATGTCTAGGAAAGGCCAGGCACAGTGGCTCACTCCTGTAATCCCAGCACTTTTGGAGGCCGAGGCAAGTGGATCACCTGAGGTCAGGAGTTCGAGACCAGCCTGGCCAACACAGTGAAATCTCGTCTCTACTAAAACTACAAAAATTGGTTGGGACACACCTGTAGTCCCAGCTACCTGGGAGGCTGAAGCAGGAGAATCACTTGAACCCAGGAGGAGAAGGTTGCAGTGAGTCGAGATCTTGCAACTGCACTCCAGCCTGGGCAACAGACCGAGACTCCATCTCAAAAAAACAAAACAAAACTGTCTACGAAAAAAAAGATTGAGGGGAAAGGGCAGAACAGATTTCCCAGCTCTCATTTAGGAGATGGAGAAAGCATGTGGGAGAAGAGGAGAAGTTGATTGTGTGTATAAGGATTAGCTGGGAGTTTGCTATTATCTAATATGAAGTTGCAGAGGCTTGAAGCAGAGAAAGATTACATCAGAAGTAAAGCTCTCCTCATAGAGAAATCTCAGGGATTGACTGAGAATGGTCAGAAGTAAAGTGAGTATCTTTTGCTGGAAAATCAGAGCTAGTAAATGGTGTGAGAGCTCAATATTAGCAGCAGAAAAAAAACTTTATGAGATTTTAGGTCAGGTACAGTAGCTCACACCTGTAATCTTAGCACTTTGGGAGGCCAAGGGAGGAGGATCACTTGAGCCCAGGAGTTTGAGAGTAGCCGGGGAACACAGTGAGACTCTCTCTATTTTTAAGAAGAATGTTTTAAATGCCAAAGCTGAAAGCCTTTAAAAGCCAAAGATCACATCCTGTTTTCTATTTAGCCCCAGTAAGAAAAACCAAAAACAGCAGTAATCAATAACTGTGAATAAGGTACTCTACCGTGTACCTACATGTTTATATTTACTTGAACCTTGCTCTAAAGCATCACATTGTTTTTAAATAGAAATTAATCAAAATGTACCCTGTTATAAAGCAAAAGAAGAAACTGTAAAGAAAAAACCAATAAAAAAGTTCTATTTACCAAAAACCTGCCAGCACAAAGTTAAAAGGCAAACAACAAATCAAAAGGAATATTTGCAACATATAATTATCCTTGATATCTTAACTAAGACATAAAAAGCCCTTATAGAGGGACCTCCTCTTTCGGCTTTGGAGCCCCCTCCATCTGTCTCTGTACAAGGGAGTTTCTTCCTTCTGTCTTCTCCCTTCCTTCTTGCCTATTAAATGCTCCACTCCTTAAAACCACTCCACGTCGTGTCTGTGTCATTTTCTCTAAACCGGCATGAGGACCAAGAACCCTAGTGTTCCTCCACTCATCAGAGCCGTATCATTTTGGTGCATGGGCCAGGAAAGGAAATTCAATCATCAGACTGCAATCAAACTCCAAATGGTGCTACAAACTGAACCACACATGGACACGCCATCTTCTGAGGACTCTTAGATCAACCCCAGGAGGAGCCCTAGCTGCTGTTCCCCATTTGACGTCCCTTTTCAGCAGGAAGTAGCCAGAAAGAGTCGTCGCCCAAAACCCACTAACAGAGTTAGTGTGGCATCTCCACAGTGGGGGAGTGTTGTAGGAAAAGGGGTCACTGGGAAGTTTTAAAGCATCTCTGGAAAAGTTTCTTGTAAAGCCCGGGCTCTTAGAGCCAGGCCAGCAACCTTTGATATGCAAGTCGGCCATTAGAAACTGGGTCCACCCAAACATGGAGATTCCCGCAGCCTTCTTGCCCTTTCCCTGCAAGTTCCTGGCAACATGGCCACCCCCACATATCCTCACGTGTGTAGAACGTCATGGCATCATGCATTTGTATATTAAAAGACTAGGGTGGGAGGGCCAGCTTTTTCTCTACGTGAATGGCATGACTAGTCAAACCAATCCTCTGAGCCCTATGCAAATCAAACACCGCCTCCTCCAGCCTCTGCATATATACCTGACCAGTATCCGTGGCCGGTGGGGACCTCCGTTTTCGGCTTTGGAGCCCCCCCCTCCCTTTGTCTCTGTACAGGGGAGCGTCCTCCTTCTGTCTTCTCCCTTCCTTCTTGCCTATCAAACTCTCTGCTCCTTAAAACAAAAACAAAAACAAAAAGCCCTTACAAAGCAATAAATAAAAGATAAGCAACCCATTAGAAAAATGAGTGAGGGTGATAAGCACACAATTAAAAGAGGAAAGACAAATGGACAGACTAGAAAAAATACTCCAGAATGGAGTTAGGTTACAAGAATATTCCAAATGTTAAAAGTATCTCGGCTGGGAGTGGTGGCTCATGCCTGTTATCCCAGCACTTTGGGAAGCCGAGGTGGGCGGATCACGAGGTCAGGAGATCAAGACCATCCTGGCTAAGACGGTGAAACCCTGTGTCTACTAGAAATACAAAAAAATTAGCTGGGCGTGTGATGGCAGGTGCCTGTAGTCCCAGCTACTCAGGAGGCTGAGGCAGGAGAATGGCGTGAACCCAGAGGTGGAGGTTGCAGTAAGCCAAGATCGTGCCACTGCACTCCAGTCTGGGCGACAGAGCTAGACTCCGTTTCAAAAAAAAAAAAAAAAAAATAGTATCTCAACAGATAAAATTATTTTCTCTTTTGTTTATCTTCATTTTAAAATTATTCAAACTATTTGTTTCAAATTGCATTACTTACGTAACTTCATTATTTTTAGCACTTTGGTGGGAGGCCAAGGTGGGATGATGGCTTGAGCCTAGGAGTTCAAGACCAGCCTAGGCAACATAGTGAGACCCCATGTCTCACTGAACAAGCTAGATAGATCCAGACCTGGTGAGCTCACTGAGTGATCTAGAGTGGCCTAGTCAAGAGGCAAGGCAGGATCACTGGTTTGGAGGCTGGGAGTAAATTTCACTCAAAGGTGAGATAATGGAATTTGCAACAATATGAACAGCCCCCTTGGGGGTAAAGAACAACTCCAAGACTGGCAGACTGACGACTATACCATCTCTCAGAATAAGTTTCTACCTAGGGAATATCTGGAAATATTTTTTAAAGATGAACATAAATCTTATTGTTTATTACAGGGTCTACTAGTTTGCCCAGGAAATTTTACCAAACATTTAAGTAAACATATCAACTAGATGTGGGTAAGGAGCATCTTAGTTTTGAAAGGGCCTCAGCATGCCAAATCACCCTGTTGGAATTATTTGAGGGTATAAAAACAATATGATTCGGCTGGGCGCAGTGGCTCACGCCCGTAATCCCAGCACTTCGGGAGGCTGAGGTGGGCAGATCACCTGAGGTCAGTTGGAGACCAGACTGGCCAACATAGTGAAACCCACCTCTACTAAAAATACAAAAATTAGCTGGGAATGGTGGTACGCACCTGTAAACCCAGCTACTTGGGAGGCTGATGCAGGAGAACCTCTTGAATCCAGGAGGTGGAGGTTGCAATGAGCTAAGATCACGTCACTGCACTCCAGCCTGGGCAACAGAGCGAGACTCTGTCTCAAACAACAACAACAATAAAACCCAGTATGATTGGCTGGATACGGTGGCTCATGACTGTAATTCAGCACTTTGGGAAGTTGAGGCAGGGGATCCCTTGAGGTCAGGAGTTCGAGACCAGCCTGGCCAACATGGTGAAACCCTGTCTCTACCAAAAACACAAAAATTAGCCAGCTATGGTGGCAGATGCCTGTAGTCTCAGCTACTTAGGAGGCTGAGGCAGGAGAATCACTTGAACCTGGGAGGCAGAGGTTGCAGTAAGCCAATATTGTGCCACCGCACTCCAGCCCAGGTGGCAGAACGAGACCCTATCTTAGGAAAAGAAAAAGAAAACAGTGGCCAGGTGCTGTAGCTCATGCCTGTAATCTCAGCACTTTGGGAGGCCAAGGTGGGTGGATCGCCTGAAGTCAGGAGTTTGAGACCAGCCTGACCAACATGGCAAAATCCTGTCTCTACTAAAAATACAAAACCTAGCCGGGCATGGTGGCACACACCTGTAATCTCAACTAGGGGCAGGAGAATTGCTTGAACCTGGGAGGCAGAGGTTACAGTGAGCTGAGATGGCATTATTGCACTCCAGCCTAAGCAACAGAGTGAGGACTCTGTCTCAAAGAAAAAAAAAAAAGTATGATTATATATAATTATGGCAGAACTAGTAGACTAGTAGACAAAATTTCTACAGACTTTAAATACTAAGATCCCACCAAAAAAAAAACAAAAAAAAAACAAAACCAGAACAAAATAACAACTGACTTCCATAAAACTTGGGTGAAGGTATGTTATCTGTGTGCATCCGTATGTATGTCTTCATGTAATTCTCATTCATGGGGAAATATAACCAGTAGAGTTTTTTTAACCCATTGACTAGTTTTGGACTAGAGCTTTACGCTTTCATAAATTACCTAGAATGGTGGTTTCCAACCCGTAAAGGAACCCAGCTTCACATCCACATATGTGTTCTCAAGGACCAGCCATTAGACACACCACTACCGAATAATGACTCATGAAAAATTTATTTTAAAAAGGAAGTCTTCATAATTATATAAATGCTTTGGGACCCAATAATCTAGTAGAAGAATGTTAGGATGTAAGTTTCATGAAGGAAGAGGCTTATCTATTTCACTCATCACTGGATTCCCCATTAGGTACTCAATAAATATTTGTAGAAGCAATAAAGTAAAACCTTCAAGTTTGCAAATGGCCTTAAAGCTGTTCCTAATCAAAACGCAAAATTAAAAGACAGGTTCTCATGAGGCTGTATAAATAGGCAAAATTATAGCAAGTGACCATCAGTGAAGGCAAATGTGAAGGAACACTCAGAGAAAAGCAATACCAACTATACTTTTAGAATAATGGATTTTAAGCTACACTGTTCAATCAGCTTAGACTGTTCCCTTAAGATACCACATTGCATGTTTGATCACAAAAGGTCCAGAAAATGCTGGGCATTATCAGAAAGAACACTGTAAGCAAATTAGAACTTGTGATCCTGCCCTTATTCAAAACCACTCTGTGTCTGTAGCTACATGTGCTGTGCAGTTTGGGTTCCCTATACCTCAAGAAAAACATACCAGAGTTGGAAGAGGTCCTGAGAAATCTCAGAGATTGAAGTTATAAAGTAAATGAAACAGCTTTCTAATGAGAGCCTAAAAATTAGAGCTCTATTTCTTTTTCTGGAGAAGATGAAAATTTAGGAGAAAGGGGAAAGTATAACTAAATTATAGGTTTGTTCATCAAACCTCATAATACTAGAGAGAAGAGGGCAGTATTTTGAAGTTTGAAATAAAATATGTACTGGGCTTGGACATTCCCAGGGTGCTCTGTAGATCTTCACCCCTGGATGGGGACAAGGCAGGGCCCCTCTCTGAACTGACCTTTTTATTGGGAGAATTAAACCCCTGGTGGGTGGTGACTTGTTAAAAAAAGAAATAAAAGATGTAGACAAAAGATGATTTTATCTATTGTCAGAAAATATCCTGAATTATCACAGGTACAAAAATATATAAATGTAGTAACATTCACATATTCAAATCTAAAAATAAAAAAGGTTCCGAGGAACTAAGAACAAGGACTTAACACTGAACCCATGAGCTTTTTCCCCCTCTGCAACAAAGCCTTCAAATTTCAAGTAACATTAAACTTTGTTATCTGTTACTTCAGCAATGCTAAGTTCAGTAATAGTAGATTAATAAAAGCTCAGTAACAGGACATTAAGGAGGCAGAGGCACTCCAAAATGCATTAAGAAAAATTTGATCTCTAGTCAATATATTCTGTTTAATAAAACAAGGAAGCAAATAAAATGTTGTAGATTTATAAAATGAAAGTGAAAGGCAGCATGATTTAAGGAACACTGAACTGTGAGACAAAAAAAACACAAGTTTTCTTGAATTTGCCATTGTTCATTGTATTAGGACTGGAAGAAAGGATGGATGGATGTTTTACAACCTGTGGGTGAACTTTCAACCCTGCTCCCCCACATGACTGACGATGGCTTAAATACTGGTATCATCTGTGTTGCATTACTGCTTGTAATTGTTAAGAGTTTTTATTTATTTGTTTGTCTCACTCTGTCGCCCAGGCTGGAGTGCAATGGTGTGATCATAGCTCACTTCAGCCTCCACCTCCTGGGCTCAAGTGATCCTCCCGCCTCAGGCTCCTGAGTAGTTGGGGTTGCAGGCATGCACCACCATGCCTGGCCAGATCTTTTAATTTTGTAGAGACAGGGTCTCCCTAGGTCGTACCAGGAATGGAAGCAGACAAGGGGAAAGTCAGAACAAGCAAACAAGTTCAAGAGTAAGCTGCTGCTCCCAAGATGTGCAGAGCCTCTGCCTGAACTCGAGCAGGAACATTAATCGTCGAGACACTGCTTTCATGGGTGGCAGCGAAGGGAACTCAGTGAAACTTCAGTAGGATCAGAGGAAACAGAAAAAAAAGAGCCTCAGAACAAAACCCCAGACTGGGAATGGTATAGCTAAAAGAATAAGGAATTGTGACCACATGGAATTGGCTTTCACTCCTATGGTATCAAAAATTACTTGCGTGAAGACCCTAGGTAGGCATTGGTTTAGTATGTAAAATTAAACTAACTTTAAAGATCTCTGAGTCCTTGAGCAGGCCAGGCTGCAATGGCTGGGCAAATTAATCTAGAACTTACGGATTTCTATATAAAAATTAACTGCTAAGGTGGACAAGCAGACTCCATAGCATATACATCTCACTGGCCTCTTGAATACACATCTGAGGCCTGATTATAGGTCTATGTCACTCCAAGTCTCAGATGTTCTGAGTCAGTCAACGGCCAATGTTTCATTTTATGAGGCACCTGCTGTTCAAGCCAGCAGCAAAAAATGGCCCAAAGAGATTCTCAGCAGTACATAAGAAACAGCTGTCCCAGTGGGCTCAGGCAAAAAAACCCCACCTTTTTTACTTGTCTTTCCTCCACTTAGTGTAGCCCCTCTAATGTACATATTGCCATAAAATTTGCTGTGAAACATACATCTGATCACCAAGATGACCCTGTTCAAAATCTCCATGGTGTTTGGGATGGAGCTCAAACCCTTCAGCCTCACATGGAGGATGCATTCCAATGTGGTCTCTGCCCCTCTCCAGCAACTTGTCAGGATACCTTTCATTCTGACCCCAGTGGTGGTTATCTCACACTCTCTCATGCCTCTGTGCCAGGGTTTGAGCTATCCCCCTGACTAGAGAAGAATACCTGATACCCCAACCCACCAGGGCCCCAAACACAAACCTGCCTAAGAACTCCTCATCTCCAAGCTTCGGCTCCAGAGTTCCCTTCTGATGCCTTCTCTGAGTGCTGCAACTCCAGTCCTCTGCCCTCCTCCTGCTCCACTTTTCTCCTGACACCCAGGCCTCTCTTCCTCTGTGGCAGCACTTCTCACAGGGGGTTGGAATCATTCGTTTGCTCGTCAGTCTTTGCCATCAGTATATGAGCGACTCCTGTGTTGGGGTCATGTCTTTCTCCTCTATTTCCGTGACCTAACACACCTGGCTCCCCATGGCAGGTGAGTTGTCACGGCTCCCACTGCTCCCAGAGCCATTCCTGGATGTCTCTTCACCCCCCTGGCTGATGTACCTGCCCCTGCTTGCCCTGTGCAAGGTGTCCTTCGCCCAGAGGCAGCTTCTCCTCTCCCCCTGCCATGCCTTTTCCACGCCAACTGAAGATTGCAAGGACAGAATTATATTGCAAACATTCTAACAAGACTCACAAGATGTTAAAGCCGAAGGGGCTCTTAGAAATTATCTGGTCCAGGGGCTTCCAAATGCCTGTCTGAAGGCTGCTGGTGGACCGACTGCAAAAGAGTAACATGGGGAATGACTTAAAAATACAGATACACAGGCTCCACCATGAAAATTCTGATTCAATAGGTCTAGGATGGATCCCTGCTTTTGGGGTTTTTTTTTTTCAAAGCTTCCCAGGTGATTCTAGTGCACTGGTCTAGTCCAAACTCTTCATTTTTTAAACATGGAGAACTGAGGCTCAGAGAGGGGAACCATCACCAAATGCTAAGACTTATGACTGGCACTGAAGGCACAAAGCTAAGGCCCAGACCCTGCTCTTGAGCACCTACACATACATAATCCACTGGAAACATCTTTGGGCACCACTGAGGCTCATCAAGCGCACAGAATTCCCACAGAAGTCACCTCACTCTCCCTTTTGCTCTATTTATTCTTCCTCACATCATAATTTTCTACCTTTACTGTAGTTTACTGAACATTTCAGTAAAGTGTTCTCTTTCCTGCTATTTTATAAGCCCCTCAGTAGACACTCACTAAATTATTATTTCTAGATTTGGATCTCTACTTGGATATCTAATAGGCACCTCAGATCTACTATGTCTAAAATCTAGCTCTTGATTTCCTCCTACAGCCTTCCCCATTTCAGTAAATGAAAATGCCATTCTTCCAGCTGCTTAGGCTTAAACCTCTCTTTCTTTCACACCCTTCATCCAATCCACAAGCATATCCTCTCAACACAACCTTCAAAATATATTCAAGTCCAGCCATTTCTCACTACCTCTACCATCATCTCTCTCCTGTGTTCCCACAAAAGCCTGCCAATTGATCTCCTTGCTTCCACCCTTGCCTCTACTAGTCACTCCCAACACAGCAGCCAGAGTATTGCTATTGAAACGTACGTTGCCACTGGGCACAGTGGTCCATGCCTGTAGTACCAGCTACTCAGGAGGCTGAGGCAGGAGGATCACTTGAGCCCAGGAATTTGAGGCTGCAGTGAGCCAGGAATGCACCTGAGGATAGCCACTGCACCCCAGCCTAGGCAACACAGTGAGATCCCATCTCGAAAAATAAGATAGTTTGTTTTCAAATTTTTTAATATATGTTAAGTTCTAGGGTACATGTGCACAACGGGCAGGTTTGTTACATATGTATACATGTGCCATGCTGGTGTGCCGCACCCGTTAACTCGTCATTTACATTAGGTATATCTCCTAATGCTATCCCTCCCCCTCCCCCCACCCCACGACAGGCCCCGGTGTGCGATGTTCCCCTTACTGTGTCCAAGTGTTCTCAATGTTCAATTCCCACCTATGAGTGAGAACAATTTTAAAATGTTAAAGCACACATCACATCATGTCCCTACTCTCTTCAAAACCCTTCAACACCATCCCATCTCCCTCAGAGTGAAATCCCATCTTTCCCACAGCCTCCACAGCCGGGATGAAGGCACTGCCCCCGTCTCCTATGCCTCTCTCTCACCCAGTCTGTCCAGGCACACAAAGGCCTCCTTACATTCTTCAGGCATGCTGGTCATGCTCCATCCCGAGCCTCTGCAGTCACCATTCCCTCTGCTTGAAACATTCTCCCACCAGATCTCGGTGGGCTCACTTCCTCACTTCTTCAGGCCTTTAATCCAATGTCACTTTGTCAGGAACCTTCCATGACCATTCTACATGAGATACCAATCCCCAACCCCACCGTCAATCTTTATCCCCTTACACTGCTTTATTTTCTTCCCAGCACTTATCACCACCCAGCATATATTATATAATTGTTCATTACCTTATTGTCTTTTTGTAAATTCCAGTGTGTTTACAGGAAGGTAATCCACCATTAGAAAGGAGGAACAGGCCAGGTGCAGTGGCTCACGCCTATATTCCCAACACTTCAGGAGGCTGAGGTGGGCTGATCATCTGAGGTCAGGAGTTCGAGACCAGCCTGACCAACATGGTGAAACCCCATCTCTACTAAAAATACAAAAATTAGCCAAGCATGGTAGTGGGCACCTGTAATCCCAGCTACTCAGGAGGCTGAGGCAGGAGAATTGCTTGAACCCAGGAAGTGGAGGTTGCAGTGAGCTGAGATCATGCTATTGCACTCTAGCCTGGGCAACAGTTCCAAAAGAAAAAAGAAAGGAGGAGGAACAATTTGACAAGCTCATTTGTCCAGAGTTAAGATTGTTCAAGATAGTCACAGATTCCCAAGTGGGTTTATTATGAATCAAACATTTTGCAAATATGTAAATTTTTGTTTCACTTCTTAAAATTTTAGAGAGACCTTCAGTGGTCATAGGACTTCGCGAGTGGGAAGGAGGCTACCTAAAGTGCCCTTGTCTATGAATCCTGGATCCCTGTAATGGCTGATTAAATTAAATATTTTATCAGTGGGGAGTGCCCATTGGCCGATGTCCCATAAAGTCATTTGTTTTGAGGATGGGATCAGTGTGACACCAGAGGAAAGAAAAGGCTAGCTCTGAGAACCATAGGGAAGAGGTAGGTACAGGGTGGGCCTGAGTCTTAAGAAAAAAAGACACAAAAGGCTGGGCACAGTGGCTTACACCTGTACTCCCAGCACTTTGGGAGACTGAGGCAGGTGGATCACTTGAGGTCAGGAGTATGAGACCAGCCTGGCTAACATGATGAAACCTTGTCTCTTCTAAAAATACAAAAATTAGCCAGGTGTGGTGGTGCACGCCTGTAATCTCAGCTACTTAGGAGGCTAAAGCAGGAGAATCGCTTGAACCCAGGAGGCAGAGGTTATAGTGTGCTGGGATCACGCCACTGCACTCCAGCCTCAAGCCTGGGCGACAGAGCACAACTGTCTCAACAAAAAGAAAGAAAAGAAAAGAAAAGAAAGAAAAGAAAGAGAGAAAGAAAAGAAAAGGAAAGAAGATAAGAAGATACTGGCTAGGCACTATGGCTCGTGCCTGTAAGCCCAAGCAAGAGGCTGAGGCAGGTAGATCATTTAAGGCCAGGAGTTCAATACAAGCTGGGCAACATGGCAAAACCCCATCTCCACCAAAAAAAAAAAAAAAAAAAATTAAAATTAAAATTAGCTAGGAGTGGTGGCACATGTCTGTAGTCCCAGCTACTCAAGAGGCTGAGGTGGGAGGATTGCTTGAGCCTGGGAGGTTGAGGCTGCAGTGAGCTGTGATTGCACCACTGCACTCCAGGGTAAGTGACACAGCAAAACCCTATCAAAAAAAAGAAAGAAAGAAAAGAAAAGAAATCTAAAAAAAGAAAATACAACTCTGTGAACAAACTGAAATGCCACTGAATTGTACACTTTAAATGGGTAAATTGTATGGCATGTGAATTATATCTCGATAAAGGTGCTATCTTTTTTAAAAGAGAAAAAGACAGAACTGGAGGGAGCTGGGATTATACAAGACAATAAAACTGACTGGGACAAGTAGACACTAGGCATTGGCAGCAACTGCAGTTTACACAGAGGTGACAATTTAGATACAAACTGATACTTTGTAACCTGTACCCCCTTTACCTTTCCTTATTTGCAAACAGATCTCAGCAATAACCTGGCACCACACTTTGTTAGAAGGAAACAGGACCCAGAGATTTGAGAAAAAGGGGGACAGGACTCCTCTTGTTCACACACCATCCTGGTGTGTTCCTCCCAGTGAACTTTGTAAATGCATCGTCTCTTGGTAGTAGGGGACCCTAAATTTAAGCAAGAAGCCAGCAGCCTCAGACCTGCTGTGAACCAAGCCTCAAATCCCGATGCAAAGGACCCTAGAAAACAGTGTTGGCCGGGCACGGTGGCTCATACCTGTAATCTCAGCACTTTGGGAGGCCGAGGCGGGTGGATCACCTGAGCTCAGGAGTTTGAGACCACCCAGGTCAACATGGTGAAACTAAAAATACAAAAGATCTCTAAGAAAGATACAAAAAAATTAACCGGGTATGGTGGTGCACACCTCTAGTACCAGCTACTTGGGAGGCTGAGGCAGGAGAATCACTTGAGCCCCAGAGGCAAAGGCTGCAGTTAGCCGAGATCACGCCACTGCACTCCAGCTTGGGCTACGGAATGAGACTCCATCTTGAAAAACAAAAAGAAAACAGAAAGTGGCCATTCCACAGATTCACTCTTTCTTTGGTGGTTTTGAGGGTGCCACCAGTCTCATCTACCATAGACAACCTACAGTTCCAAAGCTTCCTAAACTGACAGGTCTAGAGGGACACAAAGAGCATGCTATTACTCTTAGAGGCATCTCTATGGTTGCCTTAGATCAACACAGAAGTTTAGGAGCTGGTGAGTCAAAGAGGTGCTAAAGTTTCTCTTCCAAGTGTCTGTTCTTATTCCCCTTTTCTTACGTACATACACACACACACACACACACACACACACACACACACACACACACACACACACTCTTCTCTTTCTCATCCTCTCTCCCCCTATTTCTTCCTTCAAGGTACACTTTCTCTCCCTCTCTTCTCTTCCCCTGTCCTCTCTCTCTGTCTCTGTCTCTCTCTCCGCCCCCTGACTCTCCAGATCCTGCTCCCTCCCTCATGCCTCTCTTCCTCCCTCTTCTCTCCTTCCCCTCTCAACAGATATCTGGGTGTGCTCTTTCACCGTAACTGCTCAGACCTGAGGGAAGCCAGCCTTCAGCAGAAAAGTAGGGCCCCAGCCAAAGCAGCCCTTCACCAACAATCCAGCATGGTAACAGATCCAATATCCAGGTGTTCTATATGTGCCTACTGTATGTCCCTGGCGATCCAAGGGAATGATACGGAATAACATGTCCCTATGTGCCTTTCTACAATCAGACAAATGGAATATTAAGAGCCTTCACAGAGTGAAATGTTTACAGATAAAATGGTGTGACATTTGGAATTGGCCTCAAAATAACACAGGGCAAGAGGAAGAGAGCAAGGAGGAGATACATAAATGAAACAAGATTGACCATGTAGCCAGGCATGGCGGTATGTGCCTGTAGTCACAGCTACTCGGGAGGCTGAGGTGGGAGGATTGCTTGAGCCCAGGAGGTAAAGGCTGCAGTGAGCCTTGATCGCGCCACTGCACTCCAGCTTGGGTGATAGAGTGAGACCCTGTCTCAAAAAAACAAAATACTAAAAACAAAACAAAAGACCATGAATTGATAACTACTGAATTTGAGTGAGTACACAGAGGTTTATCATATTGTTTTTCTATATTTGTACATTTCAGCACAATAGGGACCCACCCCTTGGCTAGTAGACTTTATGGGTCCAACTAAGGTAACCACCAAGATCACACACCCATCAGGATGGCTATTATTTAAAAACAAAACAAGGCCAGGCGCGGTGGCTCACACCTGTAATCCCAAAACTTTGGGAGGCTGAGGTGGGCGGATCACATGTCAAGAGATGGAGACCATCCTGGCCAACATGATGAAACTCCGTCTCCACTAAAAATATAAAATTTAGCTGGGTGTGGTGGCACGCACCTGTAGTCCCAGCTACTCAGGAGGCTGAGGCAGGAGAATCACTTGAACCCAGGAGGTGGAGGTTGCAGTGAGCCAAGATCACGTCACTGCACTCCAGTCTGGCAAAAGAGCTAGACTCTGTCTCAAAAAAAAAACAAAACAAAAAACAAAACCAATAATAACAAGTGCCTATGAGGATGTGGAGAAATCAGATTCCTTGTGCATCACTGGTGGGAATGCAAAATGGTGCAGCTGCTATAGAAAGCAGTTGGCAGTTTCTTAAAAAATTAAACAGAATTACCATATGATCCAGCAATTCCACTTCTGGGTGTATATACTCAAAAGAATTAAGAACAGGGGGACACAAGATATTTGTACACCCATGTTCATGGCAGCATTATTCGTAACACTCAAAGGTGGAAGTAACCCAAGTATCTGTCAACAGATGAAAGGATAAACAAAATGTGGTATATACATACAATGGAATATCATTCAGCTTTAAAAAGGAAATTCTGACACATGCTACAACAGACAAATATTGAATGATTCCACTTATATGAGGTCCCCAGAGTAGGCAAATTCATAGAGACAAGAAGGAGAATTGTGGTTGCCAGGGTTAAGCGGGAGAGAGAGGGGGAGTTATTGTTTAATAGGTACAGAGTTTTAGTACAAGATGATGTCAGGTTTTAGAGATGGACAGTGGTGATGCTTGCACAACCGTGAAAGTATTTAATGCCACTGAGCTGCACACTTAAAAATGGTAACTTTTGTTATATGTATTTTATCATCAAAAAAAAAAAAACAAAATCCAGGGAACAAAAAAATCTCATGTCCAAACTCTTGGCTTTTTAAGGCCAGCTCAGGTCAGCCTAGACATCATACCTTAGAGAGGATCTCAAAACAAGGGTGTGGCGAGCGTTGCTAGGGGAGCAGAGCTGCAGAGAAAGGAAAAACTTCTACCTAGGCACATGGTCTAGAGTCCAAACACCACCTAAGGAAAGAAGAAAAACAAAATGTTTTTTAAGTGGGTCTGAAGGTAAATGTTAGAGTAAGGAAAGATAGTTTAAAAAACTAATAATAATAATTCAAGTGTAAGACCCTGAGAAAAATCCCCAAACATAAATTCAAGCAGGCCACAAATGTAATCAAAGACAAAACTCTTCCCAGCTCCACGTCTGCTCCCCTCCCTCTATTATAGGATGGTGGTTCAGAGCACAGACTCTATCTGGGTTCAAATCCTAGTTCTACTACTTACTAGCCGTGAGACCTGGGGCAAGATTCTTAATCTCTGTCTGTTTCCCCATATGTAAAATGGGCTATTACAGGGATAAAATGAGTTAATAGTTACAAAGCTCTTACAACACTGCCTTTCACATAGCAAATACATGTTTGTTAAGTATTATGCCACCAACCTCAGTGGCCAGCAAGCTATCCCTCATAAGTTTTCAGAGTGCCCCAGAAATTGCTGGCCAGAAGCATGGAGAAAGGACAGAAAGACAAGGGAAGTAAAGCCAGGTTTAGTTTACCCCTCCACACAACTATTCCCCCAGTGCTCGGGATGCCCGCTGAAGCTGAAGAAGCAGAGGGCCAAGCAGGGGCCAGTGGGGCAGGTGAGCTGCAGAAATCACGGCGGGGGCAGAGAGCAGTGTAGGAAGAGGTCAGCACAGAGCAGGTGATGAGAATGAGGGACAAAATGAACAAAGTCGGCAGAACCCTTTTTTTAAAACTAGGTGGTCCTCAACTGTAGCTGAACATGAGGATCACCTTGGGAACTTTGGAAGCTACTAATACTTGGCCACTACCCCCCTAAGATTCAGATTTAATTGACTAGTGTTGAGAAATACTGGTTAATAGCCCATCAACTACATATACCACAAATTACGTAATAAAAGGACTCATTCCCTGAATTTCTCATTCTGCCTGTTCTCACTCTAATCCTGCATTCCCTCACTTGACTTCATTTTTGTCCAATTTTGACAGACCAACATTTAGTTTGGATTCTAAATAGTAATACAGACAATATTAATGTAAAAATGTAGAAGGAAAGGGAAAGAAACCAATTATCTCAATTCTACAGAAAGAAACTACAGAAAACTATCCTGGAAGTTTTTCCTTTTTTTATTTGGACTTTCACATTTCAAAACATAAACTAACAAGCAGACACTGTGCTGTCCAAATGAGGACAAAAGTTAGAGATCAGGGCCAAGGGGTGTCTTAGGTCTGTTGTCCAATAGTAAATAAATTGGGAGGTGCTCCAATGAGTATACCTGGTTATTTACTCCAGATTAACCTTGGTTCCTCTGGCCACCAGTTTCTGTTGGGTTATCCAGACAGTCTCTCTCATATGTGCAATCATGCAGTTTGGCTGCAGAATGGCTAAGAAACCTGAGTGTCAGTCTTCACTTCCAGGCTGACTGCTTCTCCCAGGTCACCCTAATCACACACTGATGCTTGGATGTATAGGAATTTTACAGTTTATAACACATTCTTCACACAGCACAAGGAACTCACCAGTGAGTGAACTAAGACTGGCACTCAGGCTCCTGCCTGCCTCCAAGGACCAAGCTGCCCTTGTACTTTGAACTCCAAACAGGCAAGTCAGTTTTCACATTTCAAGTTTCCCAACACACTCATCTTCCCAAGCTGCTACGGGATAGGGCACAAATTTTCCTTCAATTTGGTATTGAGACATTCACCATAGCCCTTGCCATAATGACACACCTTAGAGTGTTGTAAGACCAAGATTAGACAATATTGTTCTAGAGCATTGTTCTAGATTAGAGCTTCTTCCAACACTAGAAAGATTTAGGACTATCGGAGCGAAAGAGACTCTAGGAAACCATTAAATTTAAACCACTTACTTTACAAGCAAGGAAACTGAGGCCCACAGAGGAGAGGTAATCAAATAAGAAAAGGGACATAAACTGAAGAGTTTTTATTACTGTGGAAGATTCCTGTTATTCCTGGCAAGGTCACAGGGCCCTTGTGTGCCCTTCCCATCAGAACAGCTGAAGTCACCTACTCACAGTTACCCATTCAAATCTCTCCACCAAATATAGGGGATATGGCTTATTTAACCCTCAGACCAGTGCTTCTCAGCCCTGGAGTGATCCTAATGCCTAACTCCAGCTCAGACCAATTAAACCAGAAATTCTAGAGGTGGAGCCACCAAAGGATCCCCAAAATCCATACCTTCCCCCATGGATTCCTTAAACCCTCTCCAGCCCGAGGGGCTTTTGCACTTGCTCTTTTCTCCAATCTGATTGCTCTTTCCTCAGATATCTGCATGGCTCCCTCTCTCACTTCCTTCAGACCTCTACTCAAAGGCCATTTAATCAATGAGATTTCTCTGGCTTCTCAATTTAAAATAGAAAACCTGCCTCCCCACTAAACCCCTCATCCATCATCCCTGCTTTATTTTTCTCCATAATACTTTTCACCATCTCTTATATTTTATCTTACTTATTATCTATAAATGCATACAAACCAGAATGAGCCCCATATGAGTAAGATTTGTGTTTATTTTGTTCCTTGTTATATTCCCAGTGCCTAGAATAGTGCCTGGTACATAGCAAACCATGAGATGTATATTCTAAATGAAGACATCAGGAACACAAATCTCAAAATATGACTCATACCAAAAGATCATAAAGAAGCAGCCGTTTGGTTGATTATACCAAAAACACTTCTTCACCGATCTCATCTTGGCACAACCATTACCAAAAACAGGACAGAAGCCTAATGAAACAGAACCCATTCAGAAATACTTTCAGAAATAAGTATTTCTAGTAAATTAATCCAATCCAATGGGTTTGTTCATCAAAGACAATTTGTTCTGAGAAATAAACATACAAAAATAGAAAATGAAGTTGAAAGGTGATGGAACAAATGGCTTTCAGATACCATCTTAGCATATGTGCAGATTCAGAAGAAAGCCTGAGAGCACTGACAGCTGCACTCAGACAGGAAGAGTTTTCAGCAGACCAGAAAGAATAGACAGGCTCCTCTCCTGGGATTACAGCCCGCGAGATGAAGGTGCCATCTGGGATACTACTGCCTGCTTATCCCCAAACCCCCCAACCTGATGAACACCTTCAGTGACCTGAGGAGGACCCTTCCTTTTCCTTTCTCCTACTTACAGCCCACCTGCTAACTGATTTAAAACCACTGACAACACTTTAAACTCTACCACATTGGGAGCACTGGAAGCCTTTGTCAAGGCAGCCACACAGCAAGTCTCACTGATGTCATCTGTTCTGTTCCATGTCTGCCGACTCCCTGTCCTTGCTCTTTCCTTGCCCTCTCTGATCTTTCCCTACTTGGTCATCCTGCAAGTTTCTTTAAGACTAATCCTTCCCAAACACCATTTTTATCAGGTCACTTACTCTGCTCAAAAACTTCCTGGGCCGGGCGTGTTGGTTCATGCCTATAATCCCAGCACTTTGGGAGGCCAAGGTGGGTGGATCCCTGAGGTCAGGAGTTCGAGACTGGCCTGGCCAACATGGCGAAACCCCATCTCTACTAAAAATACAAAAAATTAGCCAGGCGTGGTGGCACATGCCCTGAAGCAGAAAGAGTAGATGTAGCTGGGAAGCAGATGATGGCAGGCCATTGCTAGGTCTTTGACTTTGACTCTAAGATGAAAGGCTACAGGAGGATTGGAATAGAAGAGTGATATGCTCAGACCAATATTTTATTTGTTGTAGGTGGGTTTTTGTTTTTTTTTTTACCACTTATCCTCAAATTCTATCAGACTGACATTTTAAAAGGATCACTCCCCTCTGCCTATCCATCTCAACTATCATTAGGAAGAATTACAAGAATTTCTTCTTGAATGTTCCCAACTTTTCTAAACTGAGCACATATTATTTTTTAAATGAGTGGGAAAAAAAACAATCTCCTCAATCCTTAAAGACTTGGCTCAAATTCCAACTCTGCCTCAAAACCCCTGTAACAGGCAGAGCTAGCCCACACCGTACCCTATGCCCCAGCCAGCAGGACCACCAAGGTGGGCCCAGAGTCAGCAATGAGGTGGTACAACAACATTCACTGCAGGAACTGATATGTATGAATGTTTCTTTTGTTGCCCTCACTTTTCTCCTCCCATGCAGAATTGTGTCCCTTCAGACACTCTTGCCCCCAAGTGCCTGCCTGGGTCCCAGTCTTTCTCTCAGTTGACTTAATTAATTCCTGGTAATTAAAGCTACTGTTTGGTGATGATGTACTAAGAGTATGACCTCTCCCAGGAGGTGTAAATAATTTAAAAAAGGACTCTAAGATGGAAATGCAAAAGCCTTAGACTCAGAGGAATGATGGAATGACAGGCACTGGGGTTCATATTTTGTGGATAGGAGGCCAGCTTCTCCTAAAGGGTATAGCACTTAGGTAGGAAGCAGCGTCAAGGGGAGACAAGTAAAGTAATGAAAGATGAGAATACTTCATTGCCACCACCTCTCTCCTGCCAAATAGCCATTCAATACATTTTGGGTATTAGAGAATGTTACCTCTCCCAGCCATCTCAGAGGTTGACCTGTATGCCAGTAACCACCACCCTCAGAAAGAAAAGCCCCCTTAAGACACTTCTGGTCTGAAAGCAAATTATTCTCTAATTGCTTTCAGTGGGGGAAATCCTGGAGGGCAAAGTTCATCTCACATGATTCTTTTATGCTCTACAGAGCACCAGCTCTGGATTGGGTCCACAGTTGCTTTTATAAGCAATTGTGGAATACCGATCTTAATTAGAATGTTTACTTATATTTAAAATCTTGAGGGTGTTCCTTTAGCAAGGCAAAGGGCACAGGGAGACTATAAGAAGAGGCTTTAAGGTAGGTATCTACTGCAACTGAATTGGCAAAAAAAAGAGTAGAATGCTGTTGCAAAAAGGCTCCACAAAATTTTATTTATTTAGTTAGTTAGAGACAAAGTCCCACTCTGTCACCTAGACTGGAGTGCAGAGGCATAATCATGGCTAACTGCATCCTAGACTTCCCAGCCTTGGGTGATTCTCCCACCCCAGCCTCCCAGGTAGCTGGGACTGAATACAGGTCTGTGCCACCATGCCCAGCTTTTTTTTTCTTCTGTATTTTCAGTAGAGATGGGGTTTTGCTATGTAGCCTAGGCTAGTCTGAAACTCCTGGGCTCAAGCAATCCACCCACCTCAGCCCCCAAAAGTGCTGGGATTACAGGTGTGAACCACCTTACCTGGCCCCCCCAAGACTTTAAAAACAAGTAAACATGCTAATTAAGAATAACAGGCCAGGCGCCATGGCTCTCACCTGTAAGCCCAGCATTTTGGGATGCCAAGAGGGGCAGATCGCCTAGCTCAGGAGTTCAAGACCAGCCTGGGCAACATAGCAAAACCCCATCTCTACAAAAAAAAAATTACAAAAAATTAGCTGGTATGGTGGCACATGCCTGTGGTCCCAGCTACTTGGGTGGCTGAGGTGGGAGGATCACCTAAGCCTGGTTGGTCAAAGCTGCAGTGAGCCATGATCACGCCAAGGCACTACAGTCTAGACAACAGAGTGAGACGGTCTCAAAAAAAAATTTTTTTTAAAAGGATTAATGGCTGGGCACGGTGGCTCACGCCTGTCATCCTAGCACTTTGGGAGGCCGAGGTGGGCGGATTGCCTAAGCTCAGGAGTTTGAGACCAGCCTGGGCAACATGGTGAAACCCCATCTCTACTAAAATACAAAAAAAAAAAATAGCCAGACATGGCAGCGTGTGCCTGTAGTCTCAGCTACTTGGGAGGCTGAGGCAGGAGAACTGCTTGAACCCAGGAGGTGAAGGGTACAGTGAGCTGAGATCATGCCACTGCACTCCAGCCTGGGTGACAGAGTGAGATGCCATCTCAAAAAAAAAAAAAAAAAAAAAAAAGGATAAATGGCAGCCAGGCACAGTGACTCACACCTGTAATCCCACATTTTGGGAGGCCGAGGTGGAAGGATCGTTTCAAGTCAGGAGTTTGAGAACAGCCTGGTCAACACAGCAAGACCCTGTCCCTACAAAAGAAATAAACAAATAAAACTAATCAACCAGGCATTGTGGCCCATGCCTGTAGTCCCTACTCTGGAGGCTGAAGTGCAAGGATTATTTGAGTCCAGGAGGTCAAGACTATAATGAGCTATGAATGCACCACTGCACTCCAACTCCAGCCTGGGTGACAGTGCTGGACCCTATCTCTTGAAGAAAAAAAAAAAAAAAGAATAATGACCATGACCAGGGACAGTGGCACACCTGTAGTCCCAGCTACTGGGGAAGGTGAGGGCCACATGCTGTGGCTCATGCCTGTAATCCCAGCACTTTGGGAAGCTAAGGTGGAAGGATTATTTGAAGCCAGGAGTTTGAGACCGGCTTGGTCAATATAGCAAGACCCCATCATCGCTACAAAAATAATTTTCTTTTTTAATTGAGACAGTCTCACTCTGTCACCCGTGCCAGAGTACACTGGCATGATCTCGACTCACTGCAACCTCCATCTCCCAGGTTCAAGTGATTCTCCCACCTCAGCCTCCCGATTAGTTGGGACTATAGATGCACACCACCATGGCCAGCTACTTTTTCGTATTTTTAGTACAGATGGGGTTTCACCATGTTGGCCAGGTTGGTCTCAAACTCCCGACCTCAAGTGATCCACCCACCTCAGCCTCCCAAAGTGCTGGAGTGAGCCACTGCGCCCAGCAAAAAAAAAAAAAAAAAAAAAATGTTTAAGGGAGGATCATTTGAGCCTAGGATTTCCAATCCAGCCAGGGCAATGTAGCAAGACTCCTATCTTTTAAAAAAAATCTATTTTTTTTTTTTTTGAGACGGAGTCTCGCTCTGTCGCCGGGCTGGAGTGCAGTGGCCGGACCTCAGCTCACTGCAAGCTCCGCCTCCCGGGTTCACGCCATTCTCCTGCCTCAGCCTCCCGAGTAGCTGGGACCACAGGCGCCCACCACCTCGCCCGGCTAGTTTTTTGTATTTTTTTAGTAGAGACGGGGTTTCACTGTATTAGCCAGGATGGTCTCGATCTCCTGACCTCGTGATCCGCCCGTCTCGGCCTCCCAAAGTGCTGGGATTACAGGCTTGAGCCACCGCGCCCGGCCCAAAAATCTAATATTTTTAAGGGCCTAAAGATTTACAGCCTTAATAAAGTATTAAATGGTGAAGTAGTTTTTATAACCTCAGCCAGTTAAGTTCAAGTCTGGGGAGAATAACAGCACAAAGGCAGATAGCAGCCCAGCCACACAGACCAGAGCTTTGGCTGGGCAAGTCCAGAAAAATCTGAACTGCTCAGTGCCCATCCCTGGGTCCCCTTTTCTGAAAATGCCAAAGTTCTGCCTCAAATGCGTCATCAGGCCCTACAATGTCCCTGAGATGGCTTACAGTTACAATGGACACCTATCTTCAAAACCTCTCTCTGTAGTCTCACCCTGTCCTTTGGCTTGTAAAGGAATACTCGCAATTTCAGGAACTGAACTGACAAAAAAAGTAGAATGTTGTAAACTACAGCAAACCAGGGGGATAAAAGCGGAGCCAGAGTACACTCTGCTGGCTCACATTGGCTCTAGCTTGCCAAGGGCAATGTGGGTAAAATGTTCCTGCATCCAAAGACTGGCTATAAGGAGCAGCCCTCCACCTTGCCCCTAGTATGAGCTAAACTCCTAAAAGGTGGGAAATCCCAGGAATGCATGTAAGGGTTACACATGGGAACTCTCTCTCTTCACAGTCCCTTGATCCTCAGGTTGTAACATTAAGGCCTCTAGAATCCCCATGCTGGTGTGTGAGAGACTGAGCCCAGTGGTCCATAGGAGGTAGCCCAGAGCCACACCAGAAAAGGAGTGATTTCTTTAGAAACACCCCTAAAGAAAGCAACCAACTAATGAAGCTAGAAGCCAAATCATACTCTATTCATCAGCTCCTCCCAGATGGGTGCAGCCCTGCCTCTCTGAATTCAGGGACTATCCCAATCAGAGGTGCTAGCCTAATCCACCTGTTTGAATGCATATCTAACAAAAGCATCTTATCCTGAGAGTGACGGAGGAGGCCAATTCCAACATCACACATCTCTATAGGGACATAGTTCTAGGCAGCTTTTGAGTTTTTGCTTTAGGGCATTCAATGTTCGTCTCCAAAATGAAACTAGGCTTACAGGATGCTTGTTTGTTTTTGTAAAGATGATATATACATGTCTGTATAAAATTCAAATGATAGGAAGAAAATATAAAGAACAAAGTAAAAACCACCCCACCCCTCCACTCAGGTAAGATCTTACTGTAAACTCTGTCCTTACAGAGAAGCAAGTCTATTCTGAGTTAGACCTGGGATATAGGTCTCGTGTTCTCTGGATGAGTCTGTGGATTTATTTTTATGGAAGAGGACCCTTAATGCCACCTCTGGACTACTCAAAAAAGTTTCAGGCTGGGCACAGTGGTGACTGTCTATAGTCTCAGCTACTCAAGAGGCTAAGGCAGGAGGATTGCTTGAGCCCAGGAGTTTGAGGCTAGCCTAGGCAATATAGAGACCTCATCTCTTAAAAAAAAAAAAAAAAAAAAAAAAAATTTAAAAACACTTTTTTAAAGTTTTCAAATCTCAGCCAGGTGCAGTGACTTACGCCTGTAATCCCAGCACTTTGGGAGGCCGAGGCAGGAGGATCACTTGAGGTTAGCAGTTTGAGACCAGCTTGACCAACATGGTGAAATCCCATCTCTACTAAAAATACCAAAAAAAAAAAAAAAAAAAAATTAGCTGGGTGTGGTGATGGGTGCCTGTAGTCCCAGCTACTTGGGAGGCTGAGATCACTTGAACCTGGGAGGCGGAGGGTGCAGTGAGCTGAGATCGCACCACTGCACTCCAGCCTGGGCAACAGAGTGACACTCTGCCTTAAAAACAAAACAAAACAAAAACTCAAGTTTTTGCAATAATCCTAGACCTCTCAAAAATAAAAAGTTAAAGTCATGCAGCCCCCCTACCCCACCACACATACTGATTGGAGACCAGATGTTAATCTGTTCAGCAGACATACTCCTTTTCTTCACTCAACACAGTGGCAGTCGTTCTACAATCTATCACACACATAGACATTATCACCCTTTTCATCCCCCAGAGTGTGTTGATGAGAGAAAGGGAGACACCAATACCTCCTTTTTTTTTTTTTTTTTTTAAGAGATGGGGTCTTTCAATGTTGCCCAGGCTGGTCTCGAGACCTGGGCTCAAGCAATTCTCCCACCTCAGCCTCCCAAAGTGCTGGGATTACAGGTGTAAACCACCATGCCAGGCCTCATCATCATCACCTTTTTTTTTTGAAATGGAATCTAGCTCTGTTACCCAGGCTGGAGCTCAGTGGCATAGTCTTCGCTCACTGAAACCTCAGCCTCCCAAGCTCAAGCGATTCTCCTGCCTCAGCCTCCCAAGTAGCTGGGATTTTAGACGTGTGCCACCACAATCGGCCAATTTTTGTATTTTTAGTAGAGATAGGATTTCACCATATTGGCCAGGCTGGTCTCGAACTCCTGACCTCAAGTGATCCACCCACCTCGGCCTCCCAAAGTGCTGCTGGGATTACAAGCATGAGCTATCGTGCCCAGCTGCCCATTATTACCTCTTGATATAACACTTTCAGAATCTGAAATGGAAAAGGTAAGGAACTTAACCAAAGTCACGCAGTGACCAGAGGACAGCCCATAAGTGCTGACAGCTTTGAGGAATAACTGTCGTGGCACCAAACTCGAAAGGTATTCATTAACTTTTATTTGAGCCACAAAAAGGATCAAATGTGTCATTTCAACAAACACACACACACACTTTCCCTGCTGTTAAACAGAAGCAAATGGTTGGCTGAAGTAGCACTCTGATCCTCTGAAAACAGTTCCCAAAAGCAATTAGCTAATGGATATCACATCCTACACCCTTGGAGCAAGCAAAGGGAGGCCCCTGGACCAGAGATGCCCACAAATGAAAACACACAGATTTTGGGTACATGCAATTGCTCTACCTCAGGGACATCAACATTCAGAACTCTCTCCTATTCAGGATGTTCCTATTTTTTAAGAAAAGAAAAGTTTAAACAAATTTACATGTAAAGATAGGAATAAGGCCAGGCATAGGGGCTCATGCCTGTATCCCAGCACTTTAGGAGGCCAAGGCAGGCAAATCACTTGAGGTCAGGAGTTCAAGACCACGCTAGCTAACATGGTGAAACTCCACTCTACTACAAATACAAAAATTGGCCGGGTGTGGTGGCGCATGCCTGTAATCCCAGCTACTCAGGAGGCTGAGGCAGGAGAATCGCTTGAACCTGGGAGGTGGAGGTTGCAGGGAGCCAAGATGGCATCACTGAACCCCAGCCTGGGCAACAGAGTGAGACTCCATCTCAAAAATAAAATAACAAAATAAATTAAATTAAAGCTCACCATGATCTGGCTGAGTGGAGGGTGGGAATTATTTTCTTTTCTGTCTCCAATGTGTAAGGAAGATAAAGATCCTAAACCAGTGTCTCCTTCACATGCAGCCAAAAGCCCTCTACCCCGTCCAAGAGTTCACAGACCTCTGTTCCCAGAACAACTTTCAATGCATCTGCCCACAACCACTGCTAGCCACAATTTATCCAAGCTACTTAGAATCTGCATACCTTCTCCATTAACCTAATTCTATGGAACACTCCTTTCTGATATTTTATTTCTGTTATTCCTCCCATTCCTTAAGTTTTACAAATACAGGATCCCACATAAACAATACAGAATCATTCATTCTATCAATTAATAATCATTGTTGACTACACTGAATAGAGCTTGAGGAAAGATTATGTTAACAGAAAGGGTTTGTTTTCATGGAGCCTGAGAAAAACAAACAGGAATTGAGGAGCAAGTGTTTGTTAGTATGTCCCAGCCCTGGCCAGAGAGAGGGGAGCAATGGCCAGAGGACAGAAACATCTGTCATTCTGCAGTTTCATTTCTCATGGTCAGTTAATATCCTAAGTTTATTCATGAGTCTCTTCCAAGTTTGGTTAGTGAGTCAGTCTCTCTGGATCCGATCAGCTCTGAGTACCCTACAAAACTAAATTTCTGGTCTACGAAGCAGAGAACCAGATCCTGAAACATAGTGATGCCCCCCAAACAAAGCCACCCCATGATAACATCTATCTCCACTCTCTAACTGCAACGCCTATCATGGGATGTATGTGATGTATCTAAGACTCTCTGGTAGCTCCCCATGGCTTACAGAATAAAATCCAAACTCCTTGACCTGCCTTTCACAGCCCCAAATTAGCTTTCCAGCCTCATCCCGAAACAATGGGGTCTACCATGGCTCCATGCTTTCATACCTATGACTCTATCTACCTAGAATGTTCTTTGCTCAATCTTATTTGCCTGTGAAACTCCTATTCTTCCTCCAAAGCCCAGTTCAAAAGTCACCTCCTCCCTGAAGTCTTTCCTATTTACCCAGGGATTTCATTCTTACTGTTTCAAATAGCTCTTTAACCACAACTGTGCTAGAGAACTTAAGTACACTGTAACTCATCCTTTAAAATATCTGAGCTCCACTGGATACTCTGAGCTCCTGGAAGAAACTCACTATGTATTCCACAAGCATGAAATGGGAGCTTGATGTTGAATGACTGATCACATGGAACATGGCATTAAGTTATTAAGAGACGATAAGAGGAAAAAAAAAGTCCCACAAAATTCAAGAAATAAATTATCTATATATTTAATCTCATTTAAAATGACCACAATATGGCTGAGACACAACGTGGATATTTCAAACATTTAAATAATAAAACCAAAGGCCTGCCTGGTGGCTCATGTCTCCAAGACCAGCACTTTGGGAGGTGGAAGCGGGAGGATCACTTGAGGCCAGGAGTTCAAAGCCAGCCTGGGCAGCATAGTGAGACATTGTCTCTAGTTTTGTTGTTGTTGTTTTTTGAGACGGAGTCTCGCTTTGTCACCCAGGCTGGAGTGCAGTGGCTTAATCTCAGCTCACTGCAACCTTCGCCTCCCAGTTTAAAGCAATTTTCCTGCCTCCACCTCCTGAGTAGCTGGGACTATAGGTGTGCGCCGCCACGCTCAGCTAAGTTTTATATTTTTAGTACAGACGGGGTTTCACCATGTTGGCCAGGCTGGTCTTGAACTCCTAACCTCAGGTGATCCATCCACCTCAGTGTCCCAAAGTGCTGGGATTACAGACGTGAGCCAACACATACAGCTTGTCTCTAGTTTAAAAAAAGAAAAAAAAAAACTAATAAAAATGTTTAAAATAATAAAAGCAACCAACACTTGAACCCAGTGCTAAACTGTTTACATGCTTAATCTGTACAACAACTCTATGAGATAGGGACTTTCATCTGCACTCAAGATGAGGAAACTGAGGCACAAGAGAGGTTAAATAACTCAAGATCATTTGGTTTGCAAGTGACAGGAGCAAAATGCAAACTTCAGTGGTCTGGCTCCAGAGCCAGTGGGCTCTGAATTCAGGCAGACGTGCTTTGAATCCAGGCTATGTTACAAATATGGCTTTGAATAAGTCATCCATCCCCATTGCATTTATTTCTTTGTAAAATGGGTATGATAACCTCTTTCTCTTAGGGTGTAGAGAGGACTAAGTTAAATATAATAATGTATGCAGAAGTCTTTAAAATTGGTTCTCCCGGGCCGGGCGCGGTGGCTCAAGCCTGTAATCCCAGCACTTTGGGAGGCCGAGACGGGTGGATCACGAGGTCAGGAGTTCGAGACCATCCTGGCTAACAAGGTGAAACCCCGTCTCTACTAAAAAATACAAAAAACTAGCCGGGCGAGGTGGCGGGCGCCTGTAGTCCCGGCTACTCGGGAGGCTGAGGCAGGAGAATGGCGTAAAAACCCGGGAGGCAGAGCTTGCAGTGAGCTGAGATCCGGCCACTGCACTCCAGCCTGGGCGACACAGCGAGACTCCGTCTCAAAAAAAAAAAAAAAAAAAAAAAAAAAAAAAAAAAAAAAAAAAAATTGGTTCTCCCACCTGGCAGGTACTCCATAAATGCTAATTCATTTTTGCCTTCCCTTCCTAAAAGCTAGATGAAGCAGACTCACAGAGGCAAAGGATCTCCCCCAGACTGCTTGAGGCCTTTCCAAACAGATCAGGTAGTTAAGCCACTCAACCCAGAAAGCCTTGCCTTACCTGCTTATCTCAAAAGTCCATTCCCTGCACAGGGGCTAGAGACCTTTTAAAATGTAAATGTCATGTCATTCCCTTAAACTCTTCAAAGGTTCCTAATTACACTGGAGATACAAACGAAACTAAAGAGGCAGGCATTCTGCCCCCAAGGCCCCACTGCTCTAACTTGGCCCTAGTCTCCAGACTAATCTCCCCTCTCCTTTTCCCCCTCCAGTCCCACAGGCCTCTTTCACTTCCTCCTTGCTACAGTCAGCTCCACACATGGTTAACTCTTAACCCTCCTTCAGATCTTGGCCTAAACGTCACTTCCTCAGGGAAGCCTTTCCTGAGCCCCCAAATCAAATCAGTCTCTTAACCCTCTCTTCATAATTCTCTCCTTATACTCACCGTAGTAAATTATTAGTTTACTACTTCCTTCAAAGTTTTACTCGAAAGACACCTTCTTAGGAAGGCTTCCCAGGCCACCCTAATAATATAAATTCAACTACCACCCCTGATACCTCAGATTCTCCTTCCCTGCTTCCTTTTTCCCCTTAGCATTTCACACTTTTTAACAGACCATATTTTTGTTATATACTTTATTTATTGTCTTCACCCCACTTCCATGAAAGCACCACAAGGGCAATCATTTTTGCTTTCTTTGTTCACCGTATCTAGAACAATGCCTAAGACATATTTGTTGACAAATATTTGTTGTTGAAAAAATTTCCACGACTATTTATTTATTTTGAGATGGAGTCTCACTCTGTAGCCCAAGCTAGAGTGCAATGGCACGATCTCAGGTCACTGCAAACTCCCATCTCCCAGGTTCAAGCAATTCTTGTGCCTCAGCCTCCCAAGTAGCTGGGATTACAGGCATGTGCCACCACACCCGGCTAATTTTGTATTGTTTTAGTAGAGACGGGGTTTCACCATGTTGGTCAGGCTGGTCTCAAACTCCTGACCTCAGGCACTCCACCCACCTCAGCCTCCCAAAGTGCTGCGATTACAGGCGCGATCCACCATGCCCGGCCACGACTATTTATTGTTAGACTTTCCCAATGGCTAACAACTAAAACATGGTATCTTTCTAGCTTACCACTGTACAGCCAACACCTAGCTCAGTGCCTGGCACATAGTAAGTGCTCAGTAAAATTTATGTAATAAATCAAAGCCACAACTAGTTGAAAAATTGGAAAATGATCAAAATGGACGCACTAACACCACACTTCTGCCTCTTTCACTGTGTAATGTAACAGTGAGGTTGAGGAAACAGACTACTGAAACACGACCAAGCATCCACCAGGCCAGGAATCTGTCTGTCCACATCCTCTGCACTCTGCCATACCGTGCACTATCCTGCACCCGGGACAGAAGCACCCTACAGAGGCCCTCCATGAACACAGGCTTGAACTCAAGTGGGCAAACCATAAGCCAAACACCATCTTACCCCCCAAGTCCCATTCTTCTACTGCCAGTCCTATTCTAGACTAGTCCTGGATGCCAAACATGCTTCCCCGGGTGGGCCTGTGGACTTATTCCAATCCAGGACCTTTAATGCCACCTTTGGCTTACTCAAAAAATGGTTTAAAATCCCTAAACAGCTTCAATAATGCTGCAGTTCTCAGGAGCAGGCATACCTAAGGTCATACGGACCCCTCCCCCTCACAAACGCTGATCCAAGGCCAGGAGGCCATCTGTCCAGCAGACGCTCTTCTGTCCTCCCTTAGGTCACACTGAGCCTCCCGTCAACCCCCTCGTTGGCAGGAAGAGTCCTTGCAGAGAGATAATTTTCACCCTGATCAACATGCCTGGTCACCCCTGAGGACCCCAACTCTGGAGCTCTAGGAATACCTGTCTGCTCCCCGAGAAACCCTCCCCAGGGTCAGAACTTGGGCTCAAGGGAGGGGAGGGCTGAGGGGCGCCGAAGAGCGTCGTTCCCCGAAGTGTCTGCCCCGTGACGGCGACAGCTCTCCGGGCGGCGGGGACGGTCGGGCTGACAGGCCGTCCCAGGGGGAGAAAGTGGCACCGTTATCCGTGCCCGAGCGGGGGGCTGCGGGCTGTCGCCGAAGGCGGCCGCACGTCCCGCCCTGCGCGGAGGACAGCAGCGTGCCCGGCCTGCAGAGGAGCAGCGGTCGCAGCGGCGGAAGGGGCCGGCGCCCGACGGCCGGGGGCGGGGTGGGGTGGCGGCCTGGGCCCGCCAGGCGGCGGTCGGGGGAAGTGGCTGCCGCCTCTGGCGGCGGGCAGGGTCCGCCAGGCTGCAGGGCAGGGCCGCGGCTCCAGCTCGGGCTCGGTCCCGGCTCCGATCCTCCCAGGCCCAGGCTGGGGCTGCCCCGGCCCGCAGGCCCCGCTTGGCCCCACTCGGCCCGGCCCCCGGGGGGCGCTTACCTGGCGGCTACGGCGGCGACTGTAGGCCCGGGTCTCGGCCGCGCGCGTCCCCAGCGCCGGCTGCGGGAGCCACAACATGGCGACGGCGGTGGCGGGCGGGGCTGCGGCTCCGGGGGCGGAGCGGGGGCGGGAGCCGGCTTGGCGGCGGGACCTGGCTGGGGCTGCCGCGGGGAGGAGCGGGGGCAGGCGGAAGGCGACTCGGACCTGGGCACCGGCCCAGGACGGTGCGGTTGAGGGGCTGCCCCGGCCTGGGCCCGGCCTCCCGCCTCCCGCCCGAGGCGGGCTGCGCGGCGCAGGCCCGGCGACAGCGACGACGGCGGCGGCGGGTAGGGCGGGGCGGGACGGGACCGTACGGGGCGGGGCGGGGACGGCGCCGCTCAGGGTTGGATCCCCGACCCCGGGCGTCCCCCGCCCGGCTCCAGTTCCCTCCACCCCTGCTAGGCACCCTGTGCGGTCCAGCAGGCAGCCGCTCCCTGCGAGCTGAGCCTCTTGTCCTCTGACGCGCCTCGGGGCAAGGGCCGAGGCCGCCCACTAGAGGAACAGGATCTGCCTACGCAGCTGTCTCGCCGGCGAAGAACGCCCAGGACCCGGGACTGGGTCCTCTTCACTGAGACCTGGCGCATAGTGGGGCCTAGTCGAGGCTGTTAAGTGAAAGGAAGCAGGGGTGGCGTGGGCCTGGCGCTCAGGTGCGCCCTAAGGGTTTGGTCATACAAGGACATTCGCTCAGGCTTGGAGGTGCGGGGCACTCTGACATGTTGCCACTGGGGTAACCGAGGGACGTGCGGCAAACAGAGATGGAGGACTGGCAACGGGTGCCTCAAAGAGGTAGAGTGGGAGATCTCTCAGGGTTACTGGGGAAGCGTTGACTCTGCAGGGTGAGAACTCAGAGAGTCTGGCAGAAGGCCAGGAGGGTGACCGGCAGGACCTTCCAAGAACCCGGCGTACCTGGAAACTGGGTCCGCAGGATTAGGGCGGCAGCAAGGTCAGGGTGTGGGAACACGGAGATGAGGCCCTGGTGCCTGGCAGTGAGCACACACTGCTAACCGTGGAGAAATTCCTTCTCCAGGAAGGAGATGCAAATTTGCAAGAGGGCTGGAACTAACACGCAAGCGGGGCCTGCTGTGCACCAGGCGCGGAATTCAGTTGAAAGTTTGGCTAAGCAGTATGTTAGCGATGAAGCAATGAAGTCAATAAAGGGTGATGATTTCAAGTATTTGGCAGTGGGGGAGAGAGAAAAGTAGGCCTGTAGCTCAAGAAGTACCAAGAATAAAGGAGAAAGTTGGGTCCTACTGTGGAATCTGAGGCAAAACCATCCCTTAAGCCGAGAAGTTTGAGTTCAGCCTGGGCAACATAGCGAGACCCTCCCTCTCTACAAAAGAGTAAAGGGAGAAGTTGATTTTTTTTTTTCTCTCTCTCTCTCTTGAGACGGAGTTTTGCTCTTGCAGCCCAGGCTGTAGTGCAATGGCGCGGTCTCGGCTCACTGCAACCTCTACCTCCAGGGTTCTGGTGATTCTCCAGCCTCAGCTTCCAAAGTAGCTGGAATTACAGGCACACGCCACTTTGTCTAGACAGAGTTTCGCTCTTGTTGCCTAGGCTGGAGTGCAATGGCACAATCTCGGCTCACTGCAACCTCTGCCTCCTAGGTTCAACCGATTCTCCTGCCTCAGCCTCCCGAGTAGCTGGGATTACAGGCATGTGCCACCATGCCTGACTAATTTTATATTTTTAGTAGAAATGGGGTTTCAACATGTTGGTCAGGCTGGTCTCAAACTCCTGAACTGAGGTCATCCGCCCACCTCAGCCTCCCAAAGTGCTGGGATTACATGCTTGAGCCACCGCTTCCGGCCCTAATTTTTGTATTTTTAGTAGACATGGGGATTCGCCATGTTGGCCAGGCTGGTCTCAAACTCCTGACCTAAGGTGATCCACCCACCTTAGCCTCCCAAAGTGCGGGAATTACAGGCATGAGCTGCCACGCCTGGCCGGTGATATTTTTTTTTTTTTTCTAACTTGAGTGGGGAGACCTTAAATAAAGGAGCTGAGAGGGGAGAATGGCAGATAAGATGTAGGATAATTGATGGTGCAAGATACCGGAAAAGGAAAAGTAGATGAGAAGGGGGAAGGGGGAAAGGGGAGAGCAAAAAGTCAGAGAAGTCCACCTCTTACTACACGATTTAAAGAGCCCTTAAAGACTGAAATATTTTGAGGTAGGGAGGCATGCATGCTTCCATGGATGAGCTGCCTGGATTACCCTCTACAATCATCCTTAGGGCAGCTGGTCTCACTGTCCTTTAAAATTTAAGTACAATTGACTCCAAACCCGTGTACCACTTAAGAAACCCAGCATACCTGCCAATATCTCCAGAGTTTCATTGGGAACTTACATTTCTCCTAATTATCTCAGGCTCTAATTTCTTGTTTCCGAAAAATATTGTGCTCTTTGGAAGATTTGTCACCATATCCCAGATATTAGTCCATTTATATTACCTTAAAATATTGCACCCTACCTATAAGCAAGAAAAAATACTCCAAATTATATGATTATGTTATAGTTACATAATTGTTAAATAAACTAGAGTTTGTGGCCATTAAAATCATGGCAAAGAAAAATATTTAATGATATGGGAAATCTTTATAATTAAAAGTACATTATAAGGTGATATAGCAGATGGTTATAAATATACATAAATATGTATAATGCATAGATTTTAAAACAGGACTTTTCTTCTGTGACATCTATATTTTCTTATTTTTATAGTGCATGTGTATTTCTCCTGGAAGCAGGGAAATGGTATCTTTAAGTAGCTTAAGTATTTTTAAGAAAGGAATTTTTAAAAAGATATTTATGGGGTTCAAAAGAAAAAAATATATATTAGGGCTGGGCATGGTGGCTCACGCCTGTAATCCCAGCTCCTTGGGAGGCCGAGGCTGGTGGATCACCTGAGGTCAGGAGTATGGGACCAGCCTGGCCAACATAGTGAAACCCCATCTCTACTAAAAGTACAGGCATGGTGGCACGCCTGTAGTCCCAGCTACTTGGGTGGCTGAAGCATGAGAATCACTTGAACCCAGGAGGCAGAGGTTGCAGTGAGCTGAGATTGCGCCACTGCACTCCAGCCTGGGCAACAGAGTGAGACTCTGTCTCAAAAGAAAAAGAAAAAGAAAAAGATATTAGGATTCTGGAAAGGAATTTGGAAATGAATCTTTGAAGTGTAGATGGGACTTTAGCAAGTAGAGATGGACTGGGTTAGGAGACTGTCCCAGGCAGAAGGAACAGTACAACCAAGAACCGAGAGTGAGAAATAGATGGACTGTTCAGAGGGGAGCGCCAAGAAATTCATTTGGCTGGAGCACAGGACTGGTGTAGAAGAAAAGTAGGGGAATCAGTGTGGAAAAGTAAGGTAGGACTATATCAAAAATGGTCTGGAATGCTAAGCTGAACCCTGTGTCCTTTGCATGTCAGGAAGAACCACTGAGGCTTGAATAGTGCAGGTAATAAATTTGCAAATAAATTGTCCTGTAACTTCTTACTCAATGAGGTTTTAGGTCTCAACCCATCAGTCCTAATATTTGGACATTTGATTGACTCAGAGCAATGAGTTAGGGGCAACAGTCTTTGTATCCCAGCTGTTTACAGACTGAAAATTGGGTCTTGCTTCTCTGGCTATTAATTACTACAATTTCTCTTCACCATGCAGGAGAGTTTCAGAGCGAGAACAAATTAGCAAAGAGCAAAATGGAAAGGAAAAAGAAATGTGCACCTTACACTAGTACTTAGAAAACTTTTTTGACTGCGATCCTCCATAAGAAATGTATTTGACAGCTCAACCCAGAATGTATGCATGCCTATACACCCACACACCCCTGTAAGACAAAAGTTTCATGAAATACTACCCTTATTTTATGAAATGCATTAATGCATTCTGATATTTTCAACTAATTAATCTTATTCTTTTTAAATGCTGATCAGGACCTACTACATTGATTCCATAACCCCCTGCTGGGTCACAAAGGACGTTGAAAAGAAGCTCAACTATAGCCAGATAGCCTGCACCCTTAAGCTTGCCATGTTTACATGTCCCAGAAATCAACAGGATAGACAAGACTCTTCTAAGATGCTGTGGAGGGGTGGGATGGAAGGATTAACAGGAGCCATGTTTGGGTTTCTCTTCCCTTGTCAGCATATGTTTCCTAATATCAATATTTCTCGGGGGCTATAAATATTTTCTTCTTTGTCCAGCTCAAGATACAGATTAAACTTCAAACAAGGTAGACCAGAGACAATTTTTTATTTGAATGAATAGAATCATGGACTAAAATAAAAGGAAAAATAATTTATTGATTGTAACCGTTATCTTAGTTGTGACAATACATTGAGGCTATCTTATCTAACACTGTTGGAGTATTATAAGGACAATAAGTTTAATCTCTTCCTTGTAAATTTGGAAGCAATGGAAAGGTGAAAATATCAACTTTATTGCCAATAAAGCTGAACTGAAGAATGTGGCTTAGATGGTGGCCAATAAGCTTTTTAATATTTTTCCCTGAATTAAAATTATTTCCAGCCAGGCGTGGTTGCTCACACCTGTAATTCCAGCACTTAGGGAGGCAGAGGTGAGAGGATTGCTTGAACCCAGGAGTTAAAGACCAGCCTGGGCAACATAGCAAGACCCTGTTCTCCATAAAAAGGAAACAATAAAAAATAAAATTATTTTCCCCAAGCCTCCATTCTCACCTTTGCAGAGGCCTAACGATATTAACCATGTCTAATTAGAATAAGATTGCACCCTCTCTTAGGTCAGGCAGGTCTGAATTCAGCAATTAGCTAAGTCTCTGGTGGAATCAGAACAAATTCACTCCTACCTGCCCTTCTATGGAAACAAAAGGATTTAAAGGATAAGGATAAGGATTTACATCCCCTTCCCGACCCCTAATGCCGAAACAAATTAGACCTGGCCCAATAGTTCATCCTTTAATTGGAAAAGAATATTTAAGCAGTGAATAACAACAAATGGCAAATATATACCCTAATATTTCATTTTAACTTCAAAGCTATAAAGAACACGCACTTGCCTTGCCAATCTTTAGACCTAGGACCAAACCTTTATTGATTATTGTTCTTGAGCTGTCTGCTGTCTTTCTTACATAAATCATATCCATGATGCATTTTCTATGCTTTCCTTTTTTTTTTTTTTTAACAGTCACCTAGGCTAGAGTGTTAGAGTACAGTGGTGTGATGATGACTCACTGCAGCCTCAACCTCCTGGGCACAAGTGATCCTCCCACCTCAGCCTCCTGAGTAGCTAGGACTACAGGTGTGCACCACCACGCTTGGCTAATTACAAATATATATAGATATATATACACATATATTTACAAATATATATATATATTTACAAATATATATTTGTAAAGACAAATATATAGATATATATAAAGATAAATATATGTATGTGTGTATACACAATATACATATATTTGTACAAAAATACACATATATTTGTAAAGACAGGGTTTCCCTATGTTGTCCAGGCTGCTGTCAAACTCTTGACCTCAAGCGATCCACCCACCTATTCTCAAAGTGCTGGGTTTATAGGTGTGAGCCACCACACCTGGCTTCCAAGTTGACTGTGTACTTAAAACTTCTTACAAAGCAGTATAAGTAGAGGCTTAAAAAAAAAAAACTTCGTAGTTCTTTTGCTAACATCTGGTTTAGTAGTAATTTCAACTGGTCTTTAGCTAATATATTCAAAGCATGCAACTGACATGTCATAGAGACAGCTCTTTTTATGCTTATGTTTCATCTGTTTATGTAATTTTAATAAACTGATGGATAATTCATCAGTTTATTAAACTCCTGCATATAGCTACCATAAACAGGTTTAGGACCAAACACAGCAGACTCTTGTTAAGCATGTAGCTCAACTGGCAGGAATGAGTATGTAGGTATTCCAGAAAGTAACCCAAAGCATTTATCTGTCCTTGAGCATTAGCACCATATTTATTAGAAGGGAATGGAAAGTGTTGATTCCGGAGAGTCCATTAGAAGGAGAGCAGTTAATGCTCATATACTAGGATGACCAGCTCTGTGCATATTTCATAACTTTCTTCTTCCATCATTTATCCATTTCATAAATGTTTATTGATATTCTGGACAGTGCCAGACACTATCCTAGGCCCTGAAGAAGCATAGCTCAATAGCTCAATGAAGAGAAGGAAACTGATGTATAAACAAGGTGAAAAGTCTGGAAAAATAGAAGGAAGAAAGTTGGACAGCAAATCCTTCTAACCTTCTCTCCACCCCATGCCCTCAGAATCACCGACCCTCCAGTCCCATTTAGCTAAAAACAGTTTTAAATGGCTTAGAATTGGTATGGCTGTCAAAGAAGTTCAAATGTTAAGACTACTTACTACATTAGCAAAGTATACATACTTTATGTACTTTCAATGTTAAGGAGATGATGTAGTTGGTACAGTCAAGAGAAAACCATGGCAGGGTAAATTGCTATCCTTTAAAAAAGCAATTTGAGGTCAGGCATGGTGGCTCATGCCTATAATCCCAGCACTTTGGGAGGCTGAGGCAGGTGGATCACCTGAGGTCAGGAGTTCAAGACCAGCCCGGCCAACATGGTGAAACCCTGTTTCTACCATAAATAAATAAATAAGTAAGCCGGGCATGGTGGTGCATGCCTGTAATCCCAGCTACTCGGGAGGCTGAGGCAGGAGAATCACTTGATCCTGTGAGGCAGAGGTTGCAGTGAGCTGAGATCATGCCACTGTACTCCAGCCTGGGCAACAGAGAGAGACTCTGTCTCAAAAAAAAAAGAAAAAAAAAAATAAGAGAAATACTACTCCCCAAAAGAAAACGGCCACATACACAACATTTACCATAGTACTTATTGAATGATAGTGAAAATTTAGAAACATTATGAATGGTTAAGTAACTGGTGATGTGAAACGTATACCTTATTGACACAAGAGAAACATTTGATTACATGTGAAATGAAAAAAAGATGCAATTTGCTGGCACATGCTAAGAACCACTAAATTGTATGCTTTAAAGGGGTGAATTTTGTGAATCATTTCAATTTTCTTAAAAATATACTATTGTATATTTTTGCTTTTGTATCAACTAAGATCAGCAGGAAACAAATGAACTGCTCAAAATGTGTATCCGAGGAGAGTTAATAAAGGGATAATGCACAGAGATGTAAGCAGGGTTGAGGGAAACCAAAAAGGGACAGTGAAGCACCCCAGGTCTAGCATCTACTGCGAAGCCATTATCAACCATTGGCCTGAAGGGGCAAAGAGATGGAACAGTCTTGTGTAGCTGTAGGAGAAGGACAGCCAACAGGAGCTTCCTTCCTCTCTTCTTTCTCTCAGGTCTCCTTCAGTACCTCTCAGTGGCTGAGCCCAGCAGGAAGCCTACAAGCAAAGAGCCCAGATGATGCCGCTTTCGAAGTCTACCTCTGGAAGTAAAGAGCAGAGTGCAAAAGGGTGAAGGGTGGATCGGTATGAGCAAAGACAAGAATACCTAGCAGGTGTGTGATCATCTGACAGTGTGGAAACTGCCTAAGCATGTGGCCAAGGGCCTTAAGGGAACCTAGAAAACCAAGGCTTCTAGAGATAAAAAGCTGAGGTAGCAAGAGGGCAAGTAAGACAGGTTGAAGAGGTGGAAAAGAGTAACTGATGAGGGTGAGGGCCAGAAATGAGACCATTTTATTGTTTGGTTAAATACCGAGCTGGAGTCTGACCTAGGGAAGAAATTAAGAGGACATATGTCTGAGTTGAGTTGAACTGGAGGCATTAAAAATTCTTCCACGATTGGCTCTTAGCCTATATTTCTTCTTCCTAGCTAAACTACATGCATTAAACAAATAATTGTTTGGTGCCTATCATGTGCCAGGAACTGTTAGGCCCTGGGGATTTAGGAGGGAACAAAATTAACCTCCTTGGCTAGGCACAGTGGCTAATGCGTGTAATCCCTGCACTTTGGGACACCGAGGCAGGAGGATTGCTGGAGGCCAGGAGTTTGAGACCAGCCTGGGCAACATAGAGACCCTGTCTCTACAAAAAACAAACAAACTTAAAACCTAGGCATAGGGGCACATACCTATGGTCCTTGGGAGGATGAAGCAGGAGGATTGCTTGAGCCCAGGAGTTCAAGGCTGCAGTGGCTGAATTGACTACTTATACATATCCCCCTACCCAGTGCCTAATCTTGTGTTTATCATTTTCTTGTTTTTTATATATATATGTGTGTGTGTGTGCGTGTGTGTGTGTATAGATACACATATGTATATATGTATATCTATGTATATTTATGTATTTAGAGACGACAATGTCATGCTCTGTCACCCGGGCTGGAGTGCAGTGGTGCAATCATGGCTCACTGCAGCCTCAACCTCCCGGGCTCAGGTGATCCTCCTACCTCAGTCTCCTGAGTAGCTGGAACCACAGGCTTACACCACCATGCACAACTAATCTTGTTTGTTTGTCTTTAAATGTATTCATTTTTAATTTTATTTTTGTAGAGATAGTTCTCTCTATGTTGCCTAGGCTGGTCTCAAATTCCTGGCCTCAAACAATCCTCCTGCCTTGGCTTCTTAAAGTGCTGGGATTATAGGTGTGAGCTACTGTACCCAGCAAAAATATTTTTGTTTTAAAAATTTATTAAAAATTGTAAAATGGGCCAGGTGCAGTGGCTCACACCCGTAATCCCAGCTCTTTGGGAGGCCGAGGCGGGCAGATCACCTGAACTCAGGAATTCGAGACCAGCCTGACCAACATGGAGAAACCCCATCTCTCCTAAAAATACAAAGTTAGCCGGGCATGTAGCACATGCCTGTAATACCAGCTACTAGGTATTACAGGCTGAGGCAGGAGAATCGCTTGAGCCCGAGAGGCAGAGGTTGTGGTGAGCCAAGATCGCACCATTGCACTCCAGCCTGGGCAACAAGAGAGAAACTCCATCTCAAAAAATAAAAAATAAAAATAAAAATAAAACATTGTAAAATGGGGGCTAGGCACAGTGGCTCATGCCTGTAATCCCAACACTTTGGGAGGCCCAGGCAGGTGGATCACCTGAGGTCAGGAGTTTGAGACCAGCCTGGCCAATGTGATCTTTACTAAAAATACAAAAATTAGCTGGGCATGGTGGTGCACACCTGTAATCCCAGCTTTATGGGAGGCTGAGGCAGGAGAATTGCTTGAACTTGGGAGACAGAGGTTGCAATGAGCCGAGATCATGCCACTTCACTCCAGCTTGGGTAACAGAGCTAGACTCTGTCTCAAAAAAAAAAAAAATTAGAATGGGTACAGTGGCATGTGTCTGTAATCTCAGTTACTTGGAAAGCTGAGACAGGAGAATCACTTGAGACCAAGAGTTCAAGTCCAGCCTGAACAACATAGTATGACCCCCTCCATCTCTTAAAAAAAAAAATTAAAAGGGCTGTGAGCACACCATTGCACTCCAGCAGTATTTGTATACATGTGTGTACACACACACACACACATACACACACATATATATATAAATTTTTGAAAACTAAAAAACCAGTTGGATACAGTAACTCATATATTTGTATACACACACACACACACACACACACACACACACACACACACACGCATACATGTTCCCAAAATATATATTGTTAATTTTAGTTCTTGTCTTCCTTACTAAAACGGTGTCATTTCCTATGTAATATCCTGGGATTTCTTTTTCACTTTTTGTGTTATGTTGTTAAAATTCATCTCAGGCTTGATGCATATAGTTGCATTTATTTCTCGCAGCTGCTATAGACAATTCTAATGTGTGACTATGCTAACTTTCATTTTTCCCGTGCAACAGAAACTCTTGGTGGCCTGTATTCTTCTCCTTGGCCTGTTAGCCCTGAATATATGGTGGCCAGTTTCATGGGAGCGTTCACTTACTGACAATTTCCACTGCAAGTGCCAGGTCTTGGGCCTCTCCAATTTCTGTTTCAAGGCCTTTTCAAAGCCGTAAGAGCCTACTCAGTCCTCTTACAGGCATAGCCTGAAAGTAAAGAGAATTAACACAACCTTCAACCAGTGGCAGGTGTAAGCCAAGGAATAAATGCCCCAGTCTCCTATCCTTCAGATGGACAATTCTGGGAGGCATTTTATACACTTTTCAGAGGTCTCCAAAAAGCACGCACCCTGCGCTGGCTTTCCCTCCTACCCTACCTCACTCGTTCCTCTCTGTTAGACCTGCTGTCCTCCACACACATCATCAATTCCCAAATACACAACCTGCACCCAAGTCCTTGTCTCAGGGTCTGCTTTTGGGGAACCCAAACTAATACAACCAATTGCCCGATATTGAGCATTGGGTTGTTGCAGATTTCTGTTATTGCAAAAGTACTACCAAGAACTTTCATGTAAAACCCAATGGTGCTCAAGTGTAAGATTTTCTCTTTAGTATTTACATAGAAATAGAATTGGTAGGTCACAATTCTATTGTGAATGTTCAGCTTTACAAGATGATTTCCAGTTGTTTACCAAAGTGGTTTTGGGGTTTTGTTTTGGTTTGATTTTTTAAACCAATTTACAATTCTAACAACATTGTATATGAGATTCTCTTGATCCACGTCCTCTCTGATGCATGGTATTGTCAGATTTCTTCATTTTTGCCACTCAAATAGATATCAAATGGAATCTCACTATGGTTTTGACTTGTACCTCTCTGATGATCAATGAAGTTGAATATATCTTTATATATTTATTGACCATAAATGTTTCATATTCTGAGAAATGCCTATTCATAGCTTTTGTCCATTTGTTCTATTGGTTCATTGTCCTCTCTTCCTTAATTTTACTAAGTTTTTAATAGTTATGGGCTTTTTCTTTGAACTCAAGTGTTCAGAATTGAATGTACTGTGATTTTTTCCCCCTGGTTACAAAAGTAATGCATGCATGTTATAAAAGAAACAAGTAAAGAGTGCAGACATGTTGAACATAGAAAAGTCTCCTTTACTCTCGGCTGCACCCCAGCTCCAGGCAAGAATAACTCCCAGGGACGATTTGTCATTCCATGTTTTTAGATTTTTGTTTTCACATCTCTCTCCCAAATTAGATTGATAGTTTCTCAAGGGTAAAATTGTGTTGTATTCATCTGTGTATTCCCACCCCTAGCATAATGCCTGGTTCAGAGCAGGAATGAAATACATTATTGTTGAATGAACTGCTGAAAGATGAGTTAGAACATAGGCTTTGAAGTTAGAAGACTTTGGTTTGCCTGGGGCAGAGGATTCAAGCAGGAGAAAAATGGGAGTACTGGTAAAGTGTGCTGGGCTTTGATTACTGAAAGCCTTGGCTATTGGTCCAGAGTGTTTGTTTTTTATCTTAGAGGCAGTGGGGTGAGGGCATTCAAGACTTTTTAGGTAGAGGAAAGTTATTTATTCATATATATGAATAATTCATATATATATTTGTCTGTTTGTTTGTTTATTTTAGACAGAGTCTCATTCTGTTGCCTAGGCTGGAGTGCAGTGGTGTGATTTTTGGCTCACTGAAACCTCTGCCTCCCAGCTTCAAGTGATCCTCCCACCTCAGCCTTCCTACCAGCTGGGATTACAGATGCGTGCGACCGCACCTGGCTAATTTTTGCATTTTTAGTAGAGATAGGGTTTCGCCATGTTGGTCAAGCTGGTCTTGAACTCCTGACTGCAGGTGATCTGCCCGCCTCAGCTTCCCAAAGTGCTGGGATTACAGGCATGAGCCGCTGTGCCGCCCTGCCTATTCTTATGTTTTTACCAGCAACAGAATTAAAGTGAGACATTGACATTCTAGTCATCTACTGGCATTGTACAGGATGTAAGGGGGAGAGGAAGGAGGAAAATGAAACTGGAGACAGAAAAATGAATGAATCAAGCAGTTGTGGCCAAATGCAGTGGCTCACACCTGTAGTCCTAGCACTTCGGGAAACCAAAACAGGCAGATCACTTGAGGCCAGGAGTTAAAGACCAGCTTGGGCAACATGGCAAAACCCTATCTCTACAAAAAAATACAAAAAAAAAAAATTAGCCAGGTGTGGTGGCACACAACTATAGTCCCAGCTACTTGGGAGAATCCTTTGAGCCCAGGAAGTTGACTGAGTGAGACCCTGTCTCAAAAAAAAAAAACAACAACAAAACAGAAGTTATTAATTTGTTATGGACACAGACTCCTATGACAAACTCATGAGAACTGTGGCTTCTTTCAGAAAAGTAAACATAAACCTAAGACCCTACACTTTTCGAGAATCCTTGGATTAGTGAGTCTTTTTTTTTTTTTTTAAGACGGAGTCTTGCTCTGTCGCCAGGCTACAGTGCAGTGGCATGATCTCGGCTCACTGAAACCTCTGCTTCTTGGGTTCAAGCGATTCTTGTGCCTCAGCCTCCCAAGTAGCTGGGATTACAGGCACATGCTACCACACCCAGCTAATTTTTGTATTTTTAGTAGAGATGGGGTTTTACTATGTTGGCCAGGATGGTCTTGATCTCCTGACCTTGTGATCTGCCCACCTCAGCCTCCCAAAGTACTGGGATTACAGGTGTGAGCCATCGCGCCCAGCCTAGTGAGTCATTCTAAGAGTGAAAGAATAAGAACCTGCAGCATGTATTTATTCAGTCAGACATATTTATTAATCCCCTGTTATGTATGTGCAAGGCACTGAGCTGAGTGCTGGGAACAGACGCCATCCAGTATGAAGCATGCATTGTGGTATGACATAGTGATCAGGGGCACAGACTCTGAGCCTAGCTCTCTGGCTTCAAACCCCTGCCAGGTGACCTTGTTTAATAAAACAACTGTACTCCACTTCTGTTTTATAGGGACAATACTGACACCATCCTCATGGGCTGCTGTTAAGATTAAATGAATGCTTCATGAGAGCTTGGGCTTGATGGCAGAAATGAGGGAGGAGAGAGAGGGCAGTAACTATGCAGCAGGGAGTGAGGGCAAGGAAGAATTTTAAAGGATGACAGGATTTTAAAGTAGAGCAGGAGAAGCTGAAGGTGCATCACTCATGATCTGTTCTGTCCCCTAAGGGGGACCAAATGGTGGGAGGGGAGAGATCGAGAGCAAATGTGGAGAGGCTGACTTTAGCTAGGAAGATACTTCTGCTTGTGAGCTGGAGGGGAGGAGTCAAATGTGGGTGCAGGTGCTGACTCTGAAGTAACCGCAGGCAAGAGGGAAGGAATGTCACCAAAGCGGGGCGGGGGGTGGGGGGCAGTGAAGAAAAAGGAAAAGTTGTGACACACTGTTTCAAAGAGAGGATCTAGGAAGATGCAAGTGTCAGGGATTATTCAGGACTGGTGAACTGATAAGGGATACTGATCTGCCTGGTTGGGTGACTTCTGGTGGTCATGGGAGCTACAGTAGAAAAGCATTAAAAAAAAAAAAAAAAAAAAGGTGGGGTGGAGGAAGTGGTGAGTGCAGAATGTCACAGTGGTGAAATCCGGAAGAAAAAACACAGATAGGGGAGGCTGGCCATTGTGGCTCACGCCTTCAATCCAAGCACTTTGGGAGGTCAAGGCAGGTAGATTGCTGGAGCCCAGGAGTTCAAGACTAGCCTGGGCAACACGGAGAAACCCAGTCTCAATAAAAAAAATTAGCTGGGCATTGTGGCACCTGCCTGTAGTCCCAGCTATTCAAGAGGCTGAGGTAGGAGGATCGCTTGAGCCCAGCAGGTGAAGGCTGCAGTGAACCATGATCATGCCACTGCACTCCTGCCTGGGCAACAAAGTGAGACTCTATCTCAAATAATAAAAGAAAGAGAGAGTTGGCCGGGCGCGGTGGCTCATGCCTGTAATCCCAGCGCTTTGGGAGGCCAAAGCAGGCAGTCACCTGAAGTCAGGAGTTCAAGACCAGCCTGGCCAACATGGTGAATCCCTCTCTCTACTAAAAAATACAAAAATTAGCCAGGCATGGTGGCAAGCACCTACAATCCCAGCTATTTAGGAAGCTGAGGCAGGGAGAATTGCTTGAACCTGGGAGGTGGAGATTGCAGTGAGACAAGATCACGCCACTGCACTCCAGACTGGGCAACAGAGTGAGACTCTGTCTCAGGAAAAAAAAAAAAAAAGAGGGATTTGCTGGATTTGCCAACCCACTGGTCTTTACTGAAGTATCTTAAGGGTCACTAAGGTGTCACAGGTGACTCATGGCAAAGAAGAAAAGGGAGAAAGAACAGTGAGGCAGTAAACCACATGCAATCTGAGAACACTGACTCTGCAATGAAAGGGAAAAGTAAGACATTAACCAGAAAGAATAACAGAGTGAAGTGAGGTATATTTTTCTTTCTAAAGGTCAGGAAAGCTGTACTACTGCTATTTCTTCTCCTTCTTCTTCTTCTCCTCCTCCTCCTCCTCCTCCTCCTCCTCCTCCTCCTCCTCCTCCTTCTTCTTCTTCTTCTTCTTCTTCTTCAACTTCTTCTTCCTCCTCCTCCTCCTCCTCTTTATCTTCCTCTTCCTCTCCTTCTCCTCCTCCTTCTCCTCTTCCTTCTTCTCTTCTTCCTTCTTCTAAGGTAAAGGCAGCAGTTATAAAGCTGGCAGGAGAGGGAGGAATAGGGCTTCAAAAACTCAGCTGGAGGCCATGAGCAGTGGCTCACACCTATAATTCCAGCACTTTGGGAGGCCGAGGTGGGCTGATCACTTGAGGCCGGGAGTTCGAGACCAGCCTGGCCAACATGGCAAAACCCCATCTCTACTAAAAATACAAAAAAAAAAAAAAAATTAGCTGGGCACTGGACTCCAGACTGGGTGACAGAGCAAGACTCTGTCTCAAAAAAAAAAAAAAAAAAAAAAAGAAAGTCAGCTGGAGTATGATGCCAGCATAATACTACTGTAATTAGCTTCTCTGGGCCAGACGTTTTCCGTAAAAATACGTTATTCCCCATTTACAGAGGAGGAAACCGAGGCTCAAAGAAGCTAAGTCATTCACCCATAATCACACTGCTAGTCAATAGTAGAGTCAAGATTTGAACCCAGGTCATATGACTCCAAAACACCAAAGCTTGCCTGCCTAATACCAGAGACAAGCAGAAAAGTTAGCCCTGTGAGGAAGGGATACTTCTGTCAGCACCGAGAACGGAAGAAAGGATTGGAAGAGACATGTATACTAATGATTTACGTTTATTTATTATTTAGAATTATTCTCCTTCTCACATGAGTATGTAAGCATGTAGATTTTTAAAAATTTCTTTTGATTTATTTGTTTTTTGTTTTGTTTTGTTTTGTTTTTGAGATGGAGTCTCACTCTGTTGCCCAGGCTGGAGTGTAATGGCGTGATCTCAGCTCACCGCAAACTCTGCCTCCCAGATTCAAGCGATTCTTGTGCCTCAGCCTCTTGAGAAGCTGGGAGTACAGACACCTGCCACCATGACCAGCTAATTTTTTTTGCATTTTTAATAGAGATGGGGTTTTACCATGTTGGCTAGGCTGGTCATGAACTCCTGACCTCAAGTGATCCACCCACCTTGGCCTCCTAAAGTGCTGAGATGACATGGGTGAGCCACCACGCCCAGCCAATTTTTAAAATTTCTTTTGAGACAGGGTCTCCCTCTCTGTCACCCAGGCTGGAGTACAGTGGTGCAAACACAACTCACTGCAGCCTCACACTACTGGACTCAAGTGATCCTCCTCCCTCAGCCTTCCAAGTAGCTGAGACTACCAGTGTGCACCACCACACCAAGCCAATTTTTGACATTTTTTGTAGAGATGGGGTCTCGCTATGTTGCTCAGGAGAGTCTTGAACTCCTGAGCTCAAAAGATCTTCCCACCTCAGTCTCCCAAAGTGCTGGGATTGCAGGCGTGAGCCACCATGCTTGGCTGAAAGCATATAGATTGTTTTAAGTTGGCATGATCTGTTTATATGACGAAGCACCTTAAAAAAAAATGGCAGCTGGGGGCGATGGCTCATGCCTGTAATCCCAGCATTTTTGGGGGCTGAGGTGTGTGGATCACTTCGAGGTCAGGAGTTCAAGACTAGCCTGGTCAACATAGTGAAACCCCTGTCACTACCAAAAAAAAAAAAAATTAGCCGGATATGGTGACAGGTGCCTGTAATCGCAGCTACTTGGGAGGCTGAGGCAGAAGAATCACTTGAACCCGGGAGACAGAGGTTGCACTGAGCTGAGACCATGAGGATTGCACTCCAGCCTGAGCAACAAGAGTGAAATTCCATTTCAAAAAATATATGTATACATATACAAAAAAAATAGCCAGGCGTGGTGGCAGATGCCTGTAATCTCAGCTACCCGGGAGGCTGAGGCAGAAGAATTGCTTGAGCCCTGGAGGCAAAGGTTGCAGTGAGCTGAGATTGCACCACTGCACTCCAGCCTGGGCAGTAAAGCCAGACTCTGTCTCAAAAAAAAAAAAAAAAAAAAAAAAGAAAGAAAACCCAATGCAAAAAATAGGCATGATATAGAAAGTCTGACTTTACATAGAAGAAAATTCAGGCAAGGAACCAAGCTGAACTTTTGTGGTCAGAGAATGAACTGGACATGGCCAAGAATGTTAAAGCTGAGTATTTAGAACAATGGTGTGGCTAATTGATTCACCCAGCCCTCTACCCAAATGGTTGCTTCATAGGAGAATCAATCCTCCGTTAAATAGTCCCTTAATTCAAGAGAATGGAGGGGAAAATAGTTCGCATATATTGACAAGTTGTTTATTGCAACTACAAGGATTTTGTGATGTATGTCCCATCTATCACTATTTTCTGATGAGTGATTTCAAAATATCTGTCTAAAGAACAACACTAGGCTGGGCGCGGTGGCTCACGCCTGTAATCCCAGCACTTTGGGAGGCCCACGCGGGCAGATCACGAGGTCAGGAAATCGAGACCATCCTGGCTAACACAGTGAAACCCCGTCTCTACTAAAAATACCAAAAATTAGCCGGGCGTGATGGTGGGTGCCTGTAGTCCCTGACAGCCGTGGTGAGCAAACTGGACAAACAGGACCCAAGGACTAGGACATGGTGAGGGATCACTCCTGCTGCTACACCAATGCTCTAACCCCAGCGGTTACACCAAAAGGTATTGAAAAAATGCCAAAGTTCAAGGACATCTAGTAGACTAGAAAAGGACTGGAAAAGCAGATCTGAGCAAAAAGGAGGTAGCCATCTGACTCAGCTTGCAAATCAACCTCTACATGCCTAGCCCACCTTTTTCTCAGGAAAATCCTGTTTATCACAACATAGTTGGTATAAAAATATCATGAAAGTGAGGCCGGACACCGTGGCTTACACCTGTAATCCCAGCATTTTGGGAGACCAAGATGGGCAGATCACCTGAGGGGAGGAGTTCCAGACCAGCCTGGCGAAGACGGCGAAACTCCATCTCTAGCAAAAGTACACAAAGCCAGATGTGGTGGGGCATGCCTGTAGTCCCCAGCTACTCAAGAGGCTGAGGCAGGAGAGTCGCCTGAACCCGGGAGGCAGAGGTTGTAGTGAGCCGAGATCATGTTACTGCTCTCCAGCCTAGGCAACAGAATGAGACTCCATCTCAAAAAAAAAAAAAAAAAAAAAAAAAAAAAAAAAATTGGCCGGGCATGGCTCATGGCTGTAATCCCAGCACTTTGGCAGGCCAAGGCGGGTGCATCACCTGAGGTCAGGAGTTCTAGAACAGCCTGACCAACATGGTGAAACCTTGTCTCTATTAAAAATACAAAAATTAGCCTGTGTGGTGGCACATGTCTGTAATCCCAGCTACTCAAGAGGCTGAGGCAGAAGAATCACTTGAACCTAGGAGGCAGAGGCTGCAGTGAGCTGAGACTGCACCATTGCACTCTAGCCTGGGCAACAAGATTAAAACTCTGTCTCAAAAAAAAAAAATTAAAATTAAAATTAAAAATTAGGTCAAGTGTGGTGGTTCACACCTGTAATTCCATCACTTTTTGAGGCCAAGGCAGGTGGATTAACTGAGCTCAGGAGTTCAAAAGCAGCCTGGGCAACATGGGGAAAACCCATCTCTACAAAAAATTCAAAAAATTACCTAGGTGTGGTGGTGCACACCTGTAGTCCCAGGTACTTGGGATTTCTTGAGCCCGGGAGATAGACTGCAGTGAACTGTGATTGCACCACTGCACTCCAGCCTGTTCAATAGAGCAAGTCCCTGTCTAAAAAAAACAACTTTTTTTTAACTCATTGGACCTGGTGGCATGTGCCTGTAGGCCCAGCTATTTGGGAGGCTGGGCCTGAGGCTGCAATGACCTTTAATCACATCACTGTGCTTCAGCCTGGGCAACAGAGTGAGATTCTGTCTCTAAAAAATAAATATGTAATATAAAAAAGTTAATGTTAATAATATACTTTTGCTCAATATATCAAAAGTATTACCTGCACAGCAAAAGAAATAATCAACAGAGTAAACAACCTACAGAATGGGAGAAAATATTTGCAAATTATTCATCTGACAAAGGACTTATATCCACAAACTACAAAGAACTCAAACAACTCAATAATAAAAACAAATAACCTCCTTAAAAAGTAGGCAAAGAACACAAACAAACATTTCTCAAAAGAAGACACACAAGCAACGAACAACATATGAAAAAATACTCTACATCACCAATCAACAGACAAATGCTAATTAAAACCACAATGAGATACCATCTTACACCAGTCAGAATGGATATTATTAAGCCAGGCATGGTGGCTTATGCCCGCAATCCCAGCACTGTGGGAGGCTGAGGTGAAAGGATTGCTTAAGTCCAGGAGTTTGAGGTCATCCTGGGCAACACAGGGAGACCCCATCTCAACAAAAAATAAAATTAATCGGCTGGGTGCAGTGGCTCACACCAGTAATCCCAGCACTTTGGGAGGCCTAGGCGGGTGGATTACTTGAGGTCAGAAGTTTGAGACCAGCCTGGCCAACATGGTGAAACCATGTCTCTACTAAAAATACAAAAATTAGCCGGGCATAGTTGCACATACCTGTAATCCCATCTACACGGGAGGCTGAGGCAGAAGAATTGTTTGCACCTGGAGGCAGAGGTTGCAGTGAGCCAAGATTGTGCTACTGCACTCCAGCCTAGGCGACGGAGCGAGACTCGGTCTCAAAAAAAAAAAAAATTTAATAAATTAGTCAGGCATGGTGGCTGGCACCTGTAGTCCCAGTTACTCTGGAGGCTGAGGCAGGAGAATCGCGTGGATCTGGGAGATCAAGGCAGCCATGATGCCACCACTACACTCCAGTTTGTGCAACAGAGTGAGATCCTATCTCAAAAAAATAATAATAATAATAATAATAATAATAATGGGTATTATTAAAATGTTTAAAAAAACAGATGTTGGCAAGGACGTAGAGAAAAGAGAATGCTTATATACTGTTGATAAGAATGTAAATTAGTACAAATTCTATGGAAAACAGCATGGAGAGTTCTCAAAGAACTAAAGACAAAACTGCCGTTCTACCCAGCAATCCCGCTACTGAGTATATAACCCCCCAAAAGAAATCATTATATAAAAAAAGACACCTGGCCGGGTGAGGTGGCTCACGCCTGTAATCCTAGCACTTCGGGAGGCTGAGGCAGGCATATTGCCTGAGCTCAGGAGTTTGAGACCAGCCTGGGCAACACGGTGAAACCCCATCTCTACTAAAATTCAAAAAATAAGCTGGGCATGGCAGCATGTGCCTGTAATTCCAGGTACTCGGGAGGATGAGGCAGGAGAATTGCTTGAACCCGGGAGGTGGAGGTTGAAGTGAGCTAAGATTGCGCCACTGCACCCCAGCCTGGGCGACAGAGATTGCGCCACTGCACCCCAGCCTGGGCGACAGAGCGAGACTCCATCTCCAAAATAAACAAACAAACAAACAAACAAACAAACTTGTATGTTTATTGGCGCATTATTCACCATAGAAAAGACATGAAATCAACCTAAGTGTCCATCAGTGAATGATTGAATAAAGAAAATATAGTATATATACACCATGGAGTACTATGTAGCTATTAAAAAAGAATAAAATCATGTCTTTTACAGCAGCATGAATAGAGCTGGAGGCCATTATACTAAGTGAAATAACTCAGAAACAGAAAATCAAATAGTAAATGTTCTCATTTACAAGTGGGAACAATGGGCGTACATGGATAGAAAGATGGAAATAATAGACAATGGAGCCTCCAAAAGCGGGGAGAGATGAGAAAAATGAGGAAGGGAGATGAGAGTTGAAAAACTACCTACTGGGACAATGTTTACTATTTGGGCGATGGGTATACTAGCATCCTAAACCTCACCATTATGCAGTATATCCATGTAACAAACCCATACATGTATTCTTTGAATCTATAATAAAAGAAGAGGATGGAGGTATACTTGAGAATAGCAGTTAATGAGCGTTGTTTTTCTAAATTGATAATTTTAGAGCAGTCCACTAGCATGAGCCGATGTCACGTGAACAATGCCATGTGTTCTTTTTGTTTTGTATTTAAAAAACAAAAAAATGTACTGCTGGGCACAGTGGCTCGTGCCTATAATCCTTGCACTTTAGGAGGCCAGGGCGGGAGGATTGCTTGAGGCCATGAGTTCAAGACCTGCCTGGCAACATACCAAGACCCTGTCTATAAATTAGCCAGGTGTGATGGTTAATATTGAGTGTCAACTTGATTGGATTAGAGGATGCAAAGTATCATTCCTTGGTGTTTCTGTGAGGGCATTGCCAAAGAAGGTTAACACTTGAGTCAGTGGACTGGGAGAGGAAGACCCACCCTTAATCTGAGTGGGCACCATCACCTTGGCTGCCAGTGAGGCTAGAAAAAGCAGAAGAGGGCCGGGCGCAGTGGCTCACACCTGTAATCCTAGCACTTTGGGAGGCCAAGGCGGGCGGATTACAAGGTCAGGAGTTTGAGACCGGTTTGGCCAATATGGTGAAACCCCCGTGTCTACCAAAAATACAAAAATTAGCCAGGTGTGGTGGTAGGCATCTGCAGTCCCAGCTACTCCAGAGGTTGAGGCAGGAGAATCGCTTGAACCCGGGAGGCGGAGGTTGCAGTGAGCTGAGGTCGTGCCACTGCACTCCAGCCTGAGTGGCAGAGCAAGACTCTGTCTCAAAAGAAAAAAAAAAAGAAAGAAAAAAGAAAGAAAGGAAGGAAGAAAGGGAGGGAGGGAGAAAGGGAGGGAGAGAGGGAGGGAGGGAGGAAAGAAGGAAAGAAAGGAAGGAAGGAAGGAAGGAAGGAAGGAAGGAAGGAAGGAAGGAAGGAAGGAAGGAAGGAAGGAAAAGAAAGAGCAGAAGAAAGTGGAATGAACAGATTTGCTAAGTCTCCTGATCTTCATCTTTCTCCGGTGCTGAATGCTTTCTGCCCTTGGACACCTTCAGCTTTTGGACTCCTGGACTTACACCAGTGGTTTGCCAGGGCTCTTGTGCCTTCTGCCACAGACTGAAGCTGCAGCTTTTCTACTTTTGAGGTTTTGGGACTCAGGCTGGTTTTCTTGCTCCTCAGCTTGCAGACGGCCTACTATGGGACTTCAGCTTGTGACTGTGTGAGCCAATACTCCTTTATTTATTTTATTTTATTTTTTGAGATACAGTTTTGCTCTTGTCACCTATGCTGGAGTGCAATGGCACAATCTCGGCTCACTGCAATCTCCGCCTCCCGGGTTCAGGCAAATCTGCCTCAGCTTCCCAAGTAGCTGGGACTGCAGGCATGCACCACCATGTCTCGCTCATTTTGTATTTTTAGTAGAGACGAGTTTTCACCATGTTGGCCAGACTGGTCTCGATTCCCTGACCTCAGGTGATCAGCCCACCTCAGTCTCCCAGATTGCTGGGATTTCAGGCTTGAGCCACCGCGCCTAGCCCAATACTCCTTAATAAACTCCCTTTCATGTATACATCTATCCTATTAGTCCTGTCCCTCTAGAGAACCCTGACTAATACACCAGGCATGATGGCATGCGCCTGTAGTCCTGGCTACTCTGCAGGCTGAGGTGGGAGGATCGCTAGAGCCCAAGAGTTGGAGTTTGAGGCTGCAGTGAGCCATGATCCAGCCACTGCACTCCAGCCTAGTCAAGAGAGACCTCGCCTCCAAAAAAAAAAAAAGTATAATCATCCCTTCTTGAAATCAACGTAATTGATAGTTTATATTCTAGGATGTATTTATCAATTGCAGTACATCTCAATTTGTACTAAGCCTCGTTTCAAGCACTCACAAGCCCCATGTGGCAAGTGGCTATTGTATTGGACAGTTCAGACGTAGAAACCACTCTCAGCATTTCAGCATTAGAGTATTTTCTTTATACTTTTTTCTCTTTTCTTCCTTCCTTCTTTTTTTCTTTGAAAACATATTTAATTGGGTAAGCTGGATTTTGAAGGAAGTGGGGAAAATTCATATTCTGAGAGTCTCTAGTTTTAAATTTTAAGTGTTTCCAGTACAGCTCTCCTTTGTTTATTTGTTTTTAAGTTTTGTTTTTGTTTTTGTTTTGTTTTTTTTTTTTGAGACGGAGTCCTGCTCTGTCACCCAGACTGGAGTGCAGTGGCACAATCTCAGCTCACTGCAACCTCTGCCTCCCAGGTTTAAGCAATTCTCCTGCCTCCACCTCCTGAGTAGCTGGGATTACAGGCGCATACCACCATGCCGGGCTAATTTTTGTATTTTTAGTAGAGACGGGGTTTCACCAGGTTGGCCAGGTTGGTCTTGAACTCCTGACCTCAGGTGATCTGCCTGCCTCAGCCTCCCAAAGTGCTGGGATTACAGGCATGAGCCACCATGCCCGGCTGTATTTTTACTTTTTTTAAGATGGGGTCTGGCTCTGTTACCCAGGCCAGAGTGCAGTGGTACAATCTTGACTCACTGCAGCCTCGACCTCCTGGTTCAAATGATCCTCCCGCCTCAGCCCCCCAAATATCTGGGACTAGAGATGTGTGCCACCACACCTGGCTCATTTTTGTATTTTTTGTAGATATGGGGTTTCACTATGTTGCCCAGGCTGGTTTCAAACTCTTGAGCTCAAGCTATCTGCCCATGTTGGCCTACCAAAGTGCTGGGATTACAGGCATGAGCCACCGTGTCCCGCTGTTTGTTTGTTTTTAAAAACCCAGATGTAGCCAGGCACTGGTGGCTCATGACTGGAATCCCAGCACTTTGCAAGGCCGAGGCGGGTGGATCACGAGGTCAAGAGATCGAAACCATCCTGGCCAACACTGTGAAACCCTGTTTCTACTAAAAATACAAAAATTAGCTGGCTGTGGTGGCGTGTACCTGTACTCCCAGCTACTCGGAAGGCTGAGGCAGGAGAATTGCTTGTGCCCGGGAGGTGGAGGTTGCAGTGAGCAGAGATTGCGCCACTGCACTCCAGCCTGGGCGACAGAGTGAGACTCCATCTCAAAAAAAAAAAAAAAAAAAAACAGCGCACAGATTCTTTTGGGAAGATAAAAATGCAGGAGAAGCCAGATGCGGTGGCTCATGCCTGTAATCCCAGCACTTTGGGATCACAAGTTCAAGACAGCGAGACCACCCTGGCCAACGTGGTAGAACCACGCCTCTACTAAAAATACAAAACTTAGCCTGGCATGGTGGCGCACACCTGTAGTCCCAGCTACTCGAGAGGCCGAGGCAGGAGAATTGCTTGAACTTGGGAGACGGAGGTTGCAGTGAGCCAAGATCACGCCACAGTACTCCAGCCTGGGTGGGTGACAGAGCGAGACTCCATCTCTTAAAAAAAAAAAAAAAAAAAAAAAACAAGGCAGGAGAATGTGATGCAGGTGCTGCTGCTGAACACTTATTTCCTTTTATTCATGTGTTCATTTCTTTTCTCTCTCTTTTTATTTTTTGAGACAGGGTCTCACTCTGTTGCCCAGGCTTTAGCACACCTAGCTATTTTTTTCTTATTTTTTTGTAGAGATGGGCCTCCCTATGTTGTCCAGGCTGGTCTTGAACTCCTGGGCTCCAGCAATCCTCCTGCCTCAGCCTCCCAAAGTGCTGGGAGTGCAGGCATGAGCCATTACATCTGACGCATTTTTTTCTCCTAATAGCAGTTACTGAACATCAACTATGGGCCCGGGACTGTACCTCGGGGTAGCTTTACAGACATATTGCCTGGCTTGTGAAGCCTACAATCTACCAGTGGAGCCAGACAAGTAATAACAATAAAATGTGATAAGTGCTGTGATAGGGGAAGTATGAAGGGCTCAGTGGCTGCCTGGGAGAATACTTTAAGCCATTTTGGGAAATAAGAGAAGGTATTGGGGGTTGGGGGTGGAGGGAATGATGTCTAAGATGAAACCTAAAGATTAAGTAAAGAATGGCTAAGCAAAGGGGAGAAGGAAGGGCTAGAGAATGCCAGAAAGAGCGGGTTTAAGGAATGCCCAGAGCCTTTTGGGGAACTGAAAGAAGTTATGTGTGGTTGGGGCCTCCAGGGTGAGGGGTGAGGCTGGTATTGTGCATTCTTCTCTGGGCAGCCTAGTTAACAGTAGGAGTTGGGAGGCAGGATGTTGACAAATCTGGACTAGCCAGGCCCAACACAGGAAGTACTCCACCCCAAAAATATTCCTTCACCAGTTCAGTTCGAGTTCACCAGTTACAGACCCAAATGTGTTAATGAGTTAATGAGTTAATGTGTTTAGGACAGCAAGAATCTTTGGTCAGGCACTGACACCTTATTTTAGATTTAGAAAATTGAATATGATAGAAGTTCCATGTAATAAGGGATATATAAAAATACATATAGGCCGGGCGTGGTGGCTCACGCCTGTAATCCCAGCACTTTGGGAGGCCGAGGCAGGTGGATCAGCCGAGGTCAGGAGTTTGAGACCAGCCTGGCCAACATGGGGAAACCCCGTTCCTACTAAAAATACAAAAATTAGCCAGGCATGGTGGCAGGTGCCTGTAATCCCCAGTACTTGGGAGGCTAAGGCAGGAGAATTGCTTAGAACCCAGGGGGAGGAGGTTGCAGTGAGCCAGGATTGAGCCACTACACTCCAGCTGTCTCAAACAAACAAACAAACAAACAAACAAAAAGTACATATAAAATATAGGTATGGGGGCCAGGCGCCGTGCCTCACGCCTGTAATCCCAGCACCTTGGATGGTCGAAGCGGGTGGATCACCTGAGGTCAGGAGTTTGAGACCAGCCTGGCCAACATGATGAAACCCCGTCTCTACTAAAAATACAAAAAATTAGCTGGATGTGGTGGCTGGCCCCTGTAATTCCAGCTCAGGAAGCTGAGGCAGGAAAATTGATTGAACCTGAGAGGCAGAGGTTGCAACAAGCCAAGATCGAGTCACTGCACTTCAGCCTGGGCAACAAGAGTGAAAACTCCATCTCAAAAAAAAAAAAAAAAAAGAGGAGAAAAAAAAATAGATAGATATATAAAAAGATATGGCCAGGCACAATGGCTCACACCTGTAATCCCAACACTTTGGGATGCTGAGGTGGGAGGACTGTTTGAACCCAGGAGTTCAAGACTAGTCTGGGCAACTCATCTCTACAAAAAATAAAAATATTAACCAGGTGTGGTGGCACCTGCCTGTAGTCTCAGCTATTCAGGAGGCTGAGGTGAGAGGATTGCTTGAACCCGGGACGTAGAGGCTGCAGTGAGCTGTGATCACACCACTGCACTCTAGCATGGGTGACAGAGGCAGACCCTATCTCAAAAAAAAAGAAAAAAGAAAAAAAAAAAAGAAACAGGTGTGGAACTAATGAAAAGGCAATTCACTCTGACTTGGGGAGGTCTGGACAGGCTTCACATAGGATATGACACCTAGACAGGGTCTGGAAGAGTAAGCAGGAGTTTGTCAGGCCTCTAAGTGGGAGGACATTCTGATGATAATAACCATGATTTACTGATTTACTAAGTGTCAGGCACTATTCTGGTGGTATTTTGTATTGTTTTGTTTTGTTTCTTTTGAGACGGAGTCTCGCTCTGTCGCCCAGGCTGGAGTGCAGTGGCACAATCTCGGCTCACTGCAACCTCTGCCTCCTGAGTTCAAATGATTCTCCTGCCTCAGCCTTCTGAGTAGCTGGGATTTACAGGTGCACACCACCATGCCCGACTATTTTTTTTTTTTTTTTTTTTTTTTGTATTTTTAGTAGAGATGAGGTTTCACCATATTGGCCAGGCTGGTCTTGAACTCCTGACCTGTGATCCGCCCGCCTCGGCCTCCCAAAGTGCCGGGATTACAGGTGTGAGCTACCATGCCTGGCTGTCTGGTTTGTTTTTAGAGAGACAGGGGTCTTGCTCTGTCACCCAGGCTGGAAGGCAGTGGCTGGATCATAACTCACTGTGGCTTTGCGCTCCTGGGCTTAATTGATCCTCCTGCCAGGGCCTCTCAAAGTGCTGGGATTACAGGTGTAAGACACTGCACCTTGCCTCTCGAGTGGGTTTCATTCATTAGCTCACTTAATTCTCTTTTTTTTTTTTTTTTTGAGACAGGGTCTTACTCTGTCTCCCAGGTTGGAGTGCAGTAGTGCCACCATGGCTCACTGTAGCCTCAACCTCCCAGGCTCAATGGATCTTCCCACCTCAGCTTCCTGAGTAGTTGGGACTACAGGCATGTGCCAACACACCTAACTAATTTCTGTATTTTTTGTAGAGACAGGTTTTCACCATGTTGCCCAGTCTGGTCTCAAACTCCTGGCCTCAGCAATCCACCCACCTTGACCTCCCAAAGTGCTAGGATTATAGGCATCAGCCACTGCATCCAGACTAGCTCACTTAATTCTAATAATAATAATAATAAATCCTGGGTGCTAAAATATCTGTTTACAGGTGAAGAAACTGAGGCATATAGAGGTAAAGTAACTCAGCTAGAGTCACACAGTAAGGGTTAGAGTAGTTTGGCTCCAGAGATTACTTCTTTAATCCCTATGCCATGTGCTGGAGTATAGGTGGTTGAGTATGTCTGGACTGTAGGGTAAGGAGTTGAGGAAGGAACATCAGACATCAAGTTGATGAAAGAGGCAGTAGCCTGCCAGGTGCAGTGACTCATGCCTGTAATCCCAGCATTTTGAGAGGCCAAGGCGGGTGGATCACCTGAGATCAGGGGTTTGAGACCAGCCTTACCACCATGCTGAAACCCCATCTCTACTAAAAATACAAAAATTAGCTAGGTATGGTGGTGCACATCTGTAATCCCAGCCACTAGGGAGACTGAGGCACAAGAATGGCTTGAACCCGGGAGGTGGAGGTTGCAGTGAGCTGAGATCATGCCACTGCCCTCCAGCCTGGGCGACTCAAAACAAAGAAAAGAACAGAAAGAAAAGAGAAGAGAAAAGAAAAGAGGCAGTAGCCAAATCACAAAGATTCAGCATGAGTACCTTGAAGACAGGCTCTTAGGAGCCTTTAGGTAAATATTTTTAAGTACCTGAATGTGTATATAAATGATTGCTAATGAATGTGATTATATTCTGGATATCCATATCCAGATTTACACAAACCACATTTCCAGTGGTGATTCACTGCCCCAACAGATTCCTATAGGATCCCTTAACCTATCAAGAGGGATATAAGAGCCAGTTCCCTGTCATTAACTGTGAGATCCAAGAGCTCAAAAGGTAACTCCTCCAAGAGGGAGGAGGTACAGACCCAGTTACAGGGGAGAGGCTAAGGGTGTCCCCACTCTTGATCCTCTACCCACACGACAACCACATTCACAACAGGGATCTCTCCTCTCTAAGGACTCACAAAACAAACATCAAGGCCCCTTTCTTCTTTTAGCTGAAGCAGTATAGCCAAGCAGGAAATTGGTGTGTTCTCCCCAACCCCCATCACATATACACACATACCAACCCAGAAGGCTGGTGCTTCCCTCTTACAGCTGTCCCTGCAGCTGTCTGGGACTTTTTAAAGAGAGCTTTCCAAAAATCTTCCAGGGAGACTTGGGTGACTCTAGTAATCTCTCTGCACAGAGGGTGCCTTTGATTTTTGAGAATGACATTTCTTTCTGTTATCCCATGCTATGCAGAGCTGCTACATCTTTTAAAACCTTGGTCTCTGATGTCCATAGCCACTGGGTTGGTAGGCAGAAAGTTCCATCTCTGCATCCCCCTGACCTGACCTCAGGCAACCCCCAGCAAACTGAGATAGATCCTCGTGGGAGATGGCACCAGGGAAGAGCCACATCTCCAGTGTGGCCTATGCACCAGCTTGCTGTGATATGCCTGGGCCACTTCCTTTTCTGGCAGGGTCATAGAGGACCTTCTGCTTCTACCCATCACTTCCTACATTGAGAAGCTGAAGGAGAAACTGGTAAGATTATAATTATTTTAAATAGGGTTTTAAAAACATGAACTCAGGCCGAGCGCGGTGGCTCATGCTTGTAATTCCAGCATTTTGGGAGGCCGAAGGGGGCAGATCACCTGATGTTGGGAGTTTGAGACCAGCCTGACCAACATGGGGAAACCCTGTCTCTACTAAAAATACAAAAATTAAAAAAAAAATAAATAAAAAAATAACCGAGCATGGTTGTGCATGCCTGTAATCCCAGCTACTTGGCAGGCTGAGTGAGGCAGGAGAATCACTTGAACCTGGGAGGTAGACGTTGTGGTGAGCCGAGATTACACCATTGCACTCCACTCCAACCTGGGCAACAACAACAACAACAAAAAACCCACATGAAGTCTACTTTGCTTCTGCTGGCAGAGATCCTTTTGTACAGAAGTGGTTAACCGGGGCTCAACCATAACGACAGACCTTCCTAGCCTAGAATTTGGGTATCAGTTTGAACCCGCTTCTTGTTTTTAATAATTATTAAATGCTTTGTCTACTTACCATTTGTCATCCATTGTGACAACAGCTTTATGTATGTATGTATGTATGTATTTATTTATTTATTTTATTTAGTTTTTGAGATAAGAGTCTCTCTCTGTCGCTGAGGCTGGAGTGCAGAAGCACAGTTATGGCTCACTGTGGGATCAACCTTCAGGACTCAATTGATCCTCCTGACTCAGCCTCCTGAGTAGCTGAAACTACAGGCATGTGTCCCCACATCTGGCTAATTTTTTAAATTTTCTGTAGAGATGAGGCTTCCACTATGTTGCCCAGGTTGGTCTCGAACTCCTGGGCTTGAGTGATCTGCCCACCTCTCAAAGTATTGGGATTACAGGCCTAAGCCACCATGCCCAGCCCTCAACAGCTTTATTTACATGTACTATTTTGTTAAATCCTCAAATGACATAAATTCTGTTATATTCCTACTTTACACACCAGAGAACTAGGGATTAAAAAATTGCTAACTGAGTTGGACATGGTGGCATGTGCCTGCAGTCCCAGCTACTTGGGAGGCTGAGTGGGAGGATTGCTTGAGCCTGGGGGGTCTAGGCTGCAGTGAAGTATGTTCATATCACTGCATTCCAGCCTGGGTGACAGAGTGAGACTCTGTCTCTAGAAACATTAAATTAAATAATTTTTTTTGGAAAAAGAGTTAACTAATTGGTCCAAGATCAAACAGCTAGCAATTGATCTGTGATTCAAAGCCAAGTGGGTCTAACTCAACTTCTATACTAAGATACTTTCTTCAGGGGGGCCAGCAGGCTTTCTATAAAGGAAAATGCCACACATAACACTGTGATTGATAAGGCCAAAAGACTTATGTGTCAGAAAGATTGGCATCCCAGTCGGCAAAGAAAATAGCATGTCAGAGTCCCACGTTTGGAAAATTGAATTCCTTAGGCTTTACATCTGTATCAAGTCTGGGATCACCTGTCCTAAATTTCTGAATTATTTTCATAAGAGACGCTGAGCAGTGCAGGAAACCTCATTAAGCCTTTGCAGATCCTCCTAGTTTATATCACTCTCCCCTGGTCTTGTTCCTTTCTCGTGCATTCTGTGTTTTTTTTTTTTTTTTTCAGATGGAGTCTCACTCTGTTGCCTAGGCTGGAGTTCAATGGTGTGATCTTGGCTCACTGCAACCTCTGCCCCCGGGGTTCAAGCGATTTTCCTGCCTCAGCCTCCAAGTAGCTGGGACTACAGGCACATGCTTCCATGCCTGGCTAATTTTTGTATTTTTAGTAGAGACAGGGTTTCAACCATGTTGGCCAGGCTGGTCTTGAACTTGACCTCAGGTGATCCATCTGCCTCAGCCTCCCAAAGTGCTGGGATTACAGACATGAGCCACTGTTCCAGGCCTAATTTTTATTTTTAGTAGAGAGGAGGTCTTGCCCAGGCCCAAGGGATCGTTCCCCCTTGGCCTCTCAAAGTGCTGGGATTAGGCGTGAGCCACTGTGCCTGGCCTGACACCCTTTTTAAGCTCCCCACAAGCCTCCCCAACTGAATTGACTTTTGCCACATTTGAAACTCCACAGGACTTTACGCCTCTCTTAGGGCTCTTTTCTACACATTACAAGATTGATACTCATTTAAATAGTGCTGGCACTCACTTTTAGATTTGAATTCAACGTTAATAGGAATAGGCCAAGGGTTCTACTAGCCAGAATTTAGACTAGAACCCATATTTAACATTATTAACAAATACTTATTGAGTGTCTGCTACATGTCTGGTACTCTCATGGGAGCTGGAGATAACGGGGTGGACAAGACAATGTCCCTGTCCTCACGGAGTTCACATGTATTTTATTCCACAAGTCTTCCTAAATTGGATAAATTAGGAATTTTTTTTCAACTCAGTAAGTGTGGGGTACCTAGAGGCAGCAGTTGTTGGAAATAACAAAAATACACACACACACACACAATTTTAAATTCAACAAGTATTTATTGGGTATAACATGTGCTAGGCTATGTGTTCACCACTAGGAATTTAACAGTGAGCCAGACACCAGTGGTTTCTTTTTCTTTCTCGCAATAGCTTTATTGCGATATAATACACATACCATACGATTCACCAATGTAAAGTATGCAATTTAATGGTTTTGAGTATATTTACATAGCTGCACAACTAGCATACCCTAAAATAAACTCCATACCCATTAGCAGCCACTCCCCATTTTCTCCAACTCTCCCAGCCCTAGGCAACCACTGATTTCCATCTCTGTGGATTTGTCTATTCTAGATATTTTACCTAAATGGAATCATGCAATACTTTGTCTTTTGTGACTGGATCCTTTCACTAAAACTGTTTGAAGGGTCATTCATGTTGTAGTATTTCCTTTTGTTGCCAAATAATATTCCATTGTAACAGCGGAATTATTAGTACATTATTCCAATATACCACATTTATTTATCCCTTCATTAGTTGATAAGCATTTCAGTTATGTCCACTTTTTAGCTGTTATGAATAATGGTGTGAACATTCATGTGCAAATTTTTGTGTGGACAAATGTTTTCTCTTTTTTTGGGTATATACCTAGCAGTGGAATTGCTGGTTAATATGATGATTCCAACTTTAACCTTTTTTGTTTGTTTGTTTTGAAATGGAGTCTTGCTCTGTCGCCCAAGGTGGAGTGCAGCGGCACAATCTCGGCTCACCGCAACCTCCGCTTCCTGGGTTCAAGCAATTCTCCTGACTCAGCCTCCCCAGGAGCTGAGATTACAGGCGCCCACCACCACGCCCGGCTAATTTTCGTATTTTTAGTAGAGCTGGGTTTTCACCATGTTCGCCAGGCTAGTCTGGAACTCCTGACCTCAGGTGATCCACCTGCCTCAGCCTCCTAAAGTGCTGGGATTACAGGTATGAGCCACTGTGCAGGGCCCATCTTTAACCTTTTGAGGAACTGCAGCGATTTCCCAAAGCGGCTGTACCATTTTACATTCCCACCAGCAGTGGGAATGTAAAAAGTTGCAATTTTTTCACATGTAAAGAAAAAAGTTCCAATTTCTTCACATCTTCCCCTAAACTTAGTATTATTTGTCTTTTTTATTATAGCCACCCTCCAATAAATTCAAGTTTTTATTTTGCAATGACTTTCCATTTAAAGAATTTCGAGGATACTAGAAAGAGTTCCAGTATATCCTTCATTCATCTTTCCCTAACGAGAGAGAATGATTATTTTGGGGCGGGGGTGGGGAAAGAGAGAGAGAGAGAAATGATACCAAGTAATCCAGCTTTAATCTTTGTTGACTGAAGTGAGTATTAGGAGCTTTGGCCAGTCAAAGCAAAAGGTAGCGAAAAGATAGTCACATCAAGGTGCCCGAGTTAAGAACATCAGGAGGTAGAATTCAAGGAGACCATGTCAAATCCTGTCAGCAAAGTCAAGGTCGGAAAGGAAGCCACTTCCTAACGACCCACACCACTGGTGGTCTCATCACGTTGTTGCACCATTTGGATGTTTTCTAATTTTCCCGGGCAGTTTTCTCTCCAATTGGACTGTAAACTCCTGGCAGGCTCAGGCAGTGCTTTGAAGGTCTCTCACATGGTCCAACCTTACGCGAAAAGCACTTACTGAAAGCAGCTGGACGGCCCGGCGAGGTGGCTCACGATTGTAATGCCAGCACTTTGGGACGCCAAGGCGGGCGGATCACCTGAGCTCAGGAGTTCGAGACCAGCCTGGCCAACACAGTGAAACCCCGTCTCTATTAAAAATAGAAAAATTAGCCAGGAGTTTGAGACCAGTCTTGCCAACATAGTGAAACTCTGTCTCCACTAAAAATACAAAAATAAGCCAGGCGTGGTGGCGCGCGCGTAGTCCCAGCTACTTGGAAGCCCGAGGCAGGAGAATCTCCAGTGAGGCGGAGTTTGCAGTGAGCTGAGATTGCGCCACTGCACTCCAGCCTGGGCGACAGTGAGAAAGAAAGGAGAGAGAGAAAGAAAGAGACAGAGAGACAGAGAGAGAGAGAGAGAGAGAGAAAGCAAGTAAGCAAGCACCTCGACAGAGACAGAGGGAGGGAGGGAAGAGGAAGGAAGGGAGGGAGGGAAGGGAGGAAGGGAGGAAGGGAGGGAGGGAAGGGAGGGAGGGGGGAGGGGGGAAGGGAGGGAGGGGGGAGGGGGGAAGGGAGGGAAGGAGGGAGGGAGGGAGGGAAGGAGGGAGGGAGGGAGGGAGGAAGGAAGGAAGGAAGGACTTGCTCCGTAACCCGGGGAGACTTGCTCGACCTGAGAACCCACTATCACACCACACATCCACTGCCACACCCATACCTACGCCGGGACGCGGAACCGCTTCTACCCGCCCACACCGGAGAGGTTGCTTGCGATTGGCCGGGAGGGCACACGGGCCCGCCTTGCGAAGGTGGCTGGGCAGCCTCCCCATCTAAGCCAGGGTCGCCGCCTCCGTGAGGGGCCGCGGAGCCGAGCACGGGAAGTGGAGTCCAGTCGGTTCTTGGCAGGCGAGAGCCAGTGCGGGAGAACCCTCCCACGGCGAGGCCGAGCCCTGAGACTGGACTAGCACGGTTGTGAGTCTCTCAGGTCTCCGCAGCGAAGTGGCGCGGGGGGCTGGGACAGTGCCCGACCGTGCCAGCTCCCGCCCCGGAAGCGGAAGTGCAAGCACTGCGGGGTCCTGTCCAGTGTGAGCCCGACCCGAGCGCCAGTCGTTCCGCCCGCTGGTCATCGCGCCATCTGCCCTGCCGGTGTCCTGCTCGCCGTCCCCGCCATGCTGTCTTTAGACTTTCTGGACGATGTGCGGCGGATGAACAAGCGGCAGGTGAGCTTGGCCGTCCTCTTTTTCTCCTGGCTCTTCTTGTCTCTTCCAGGCTGCTGCTGCGGGGCCTGGCGGACCCGAGGGTCCTGGTGTGAGGGTCTGAGCTGGTCTGTTGCCCGGGTCATTCCCTTGCTTTGGAGTCTGTGGCCAGAGGCCGCCTTGTCCGCCTCATTATTTTTAACCCCGAACTGATTCAGGGCCTACCTGGGGCGGGGCGGGAAACGGTGTCTTCATGTTCCATTCCTCCTACTGAGGCAGGGGAGCAAATGGAAACCGTACGTGCTTTGAAAGTGGGAGTTGGGGTTGCTTATTGTTTTAGTCATTTTAAGGCGGCCGACTCTTGATTTCTCCAGTCGGAGCGACTCCAGGTGGATTTGGGAGAGACAAGGTTTAGCCGGTTTCTGGAGCGCTCAGCAAGGCGATTGTAGGCCCCAAGAAGCCGTTTTGCTGCTTTCAGCTCCTTGCAACCCTTTAGTAGAGCTGAGCCGTAGCGGGCTGCACCGACTTTGACTTGGACCGCTGTGAGCTCCGAGTTGGAACAGTTACACCACTTTCCCTTGCGTCCGCTTAGCACTAAGGTGGCAGCCCTCAGAATCTATGGTTTTACAGTCCGATATCAGTGCCACGGGGGTCTGGAAATGTGGGTCTCCTGATTTTGTCCTTACACTTTGCTCTGCCTTGATCTTCTAGATCGTATGCCAAATAGTACTGAGAATACTGTTGTAATTATTTAGTCCTTAGAAAAGTTTGCTCTGTTTTGTCTTTGGCACTAAGTGTGTCTGTAGAGCCTCGTTTTGCTGCATCGGACTTGTTTGTTTGTTTTAAACAGTATTTTACTGTTATGATTATCCTGATGTCACCATTAAGGATTTTTTTTTCCTTGGACTTGCATTTTTTTTTGTACTTATAGCTGCCACTTAGGGAAGTAGGTACACAATCTTTCCTTACTCCCCTTCAGGCCTTAGCTAGCTCAGTGTCAATTCTGTCAGAATTGAGCATTCTATTAAAATTGCACAAATGTTACTTTATGGTTTTATGACAACACTTCAAATTTTTACTCGTATAGTGTTGTCTTTTTTTAATCCATATTTGGATTTTCTAGATGCCACAGACATTCCTCTGAAGACAGTATTTATTTTGAGTCTGATATTTATTGTACTCTATGCCAGGTGCAATGAGAGAAATGCAAAGATAGTTAAGAAAGACTCGGCCTTCAAGGAGCCTAAATGTGTAGAAAAGAACTAAGGCAAAACAATAACTTTTTTGAGCTCTTACCATGCGTGAAGCACTTTATACACATGTAAGGTAGGTAATGTTGTTCATATTAAACATATGAAGAAAATGAGACTTTATGAGAAGCAATACAGTATAGAAGTTAAAAGTATGGACTCTAAAGCTAGATTTCTGAGGTTTGAAGTAGCTCTGCTGTTTACTGGCTGTGTGACTTTGAGCAGATTACTTAACCTCTCTGTGCCTGTGTTTACGTTTATTATTGTAAAAAGATACGCAACATAAAATATTCCATTTTAATCATTTTTAAGTGTATACATCACTGACATTAGTTGCATTCACTATGTTGTGCAACCGTAGGGTTGCTATGAAGATTAAATGAGTTAATATAACGTCCTCAGAAGAACGTCTGGCACATGGTGAGTATTGGCTGTGCTGTGGTTGATGTCCTTGTTATAGAGCTTTAGTGATTTGCTTACGATAGAAGGTAGGCTGGGTGTGGTGGCTCATGCCTGGAATCCCAGCATTTTGGGAGGCTGAGGCGGGCGGATCACAAGGTCAAGAGATCAAGACCATCCTGGCCAACGTGTTGAAACCCCCTCTCTACTAAAAATATAGAAATTAGCTGGGCCTGGTGGCGCACGCCTGTAGTCCCAGCTACTCGGGAGGTTGAGACAGGAGAATCGCCCGGGCAGTGGAGATTGCAGTGAGTTGAGATCGTGCCACTGCACTCCAGCCTGGCAACAGAGCGAGACTCTGTCTCAAAAAACAAAAAAAGAAGGTAAATGGCAGGATGTGGATTTGATCTCAGTTCTTTAAAGCCTGAACACTTGGATAAAGAAGGATATGACGCATTCTAGCAGTGGTAGGAAAATTGTGAGAGATTGTGAGAAAATTGTGAGAGTCAGGGCATTACGAACAGCTTCAAGGAGATACTAGCATTTAAGTTGGATCTTGAAAGACCTTCTTAATAGCTTAACCTTTTTTTTTTTTTTTTGAGATGGAAGTCTCGCTCTTTCGCCCAAGTGGGACTGCAGTGGTGCTATCTCGGCTCACTGCAAGCTCCGCCTCCTGGGTTCATGTCTTTCCCCTGACTCAGTCTCCCGAGTAGCTGGGACTACAGGTGCCCGCCACCACGCCCAGCTAATTTTTTATATTTTTAGTAGAGACAGGGTTTCACTGTGTTAGCCAGGATGGTGTTGATCTCCTGACCTCGTGATCCGCCTGCCTCGGCCTCGCAAAGTACTGGGATTACAGGCGTGAGCCACTGTGCCTGACCAATAGCTTCATCTTTAACCTGGGTTGGTTAGCATTCCAATAATCAAAAGGGAAGGAATTCACTCAGCACTTGCAAACCTGCTAGATAGGCTCTAAAGCATAGAGATATATAAGGCACTCCTCCTGCTCTAACAAAATGGACAGGAAGAGAGACCAGATACATGAAGATAAAATGAGTGGGCTATTCTGCCCTGTGTTTCTCTAATATGGAGTGATTGTGGTTCAGAATTCATTGCATCTATGACATTCAGGGTTAGTGGAAGTTTAAATGGTGAAATTATCCACCCTGGCCCCCCAGAGGTTGTCAGGAATGGATAGGAGAGATTGAATACGATGGGGTGAGGGAGAGTTATGAAATGAGCTCTTTATCTGTACGTAATATCTGGGAAAAAGAATTGACAATACATGTAGGTACATGTAGATACTGAGAATTAATCAAATGAAAGAGGGAAATTAGAATTTTGTTTTATTCCTCTAAAAGTTGCTATTGTTTGCATAACTTCTCTGCTTATACCTAATTACATATGACATCTATTTTAAGTGTCTGATTACTTTGTTTGAGTTTTTTTTTTTTTTCTTATCAGATCCACAGAGGAATACTTTAGTAAATGAACTCCATCCATTTACAGTGTACTGTTTGATAAGTTTTTATACTTATGTATACCGATCACAATCAAGATACAGAACATATATATCACCTACAAGACCCCTTCTGTCCCACCTCTAATGTGCTTTTTGTCAGTATAGAGGGGTTTGCATTTTATATAAATGGAATCATAGAATATGTATTGTTTGGAGTTTTAATCAATTTTTAGGCCGGACGCAGTGGCTCATGCCTGTAATCCCAGCACTTTGTGAGGCCGAGGTGGGAGGATCACTAGAGGCCAAGAGTTCAGCACCAGCCTGGCCAAAATGGTGAAACCCTGTCTCTACTAAAAATATAAAAATTAGCGGAGCGTGGTGGTGCGCACCTGTAATCCCAGCTACTCAGGAGGCTGAGGCAGGAGAATGGCTTGAACCTGGGAGGCAGAGGTTGCAGTAAGCCCAGATCGCACCACCGCACTCCAGCCTGGGCGACAGAGCAAGGCTCCGTCTCAAAACAAAACAAAACAAACAGGGTATGTTTTAGTTTTATAAAAAACTGTGAAACACTTTCAGAATGGCTGTACTGTTTTGCCTTCCACCCGCAATGAATGAGAGTTCCTTTTGCTCCACATCCTCCCCAGTATTTCATGTTGTCTGTGTTCTGGATTCTGGGCTTTATAATAGAGGTAGAGGTATGTTGGGTTTCTTCCTTTTTTTTTTTTTTTTTTTTTTTTTTTTTAAAGACAAGGTCTGTATCTGTTGCCCAGGCTGGAGTGCAGTAGCATAGTCACATCTTACTGCAGCCTTGAACTCCTCGGCTCAGGCAATCCTCCCACCTTAGGCTTCTGAGTAGTTGGGACTATGGATATATGCCACCATGCCTGGCTAATTTTTGTATTTTTTATAGAGATGGAGTCTTGCTATTCTGCCCAAGCTGGTCTCAAATTCCTGGGCTCGAGTGATCCTCCCACCTCGGACCCTCAAACTGCTGGGATTGCAGATGTGAGCCACCACACCCAGCCAAGTTGTTTAAATTAATTTATTTTTAACAGTACTGCTTGTATTCTTTCTTAGTCTCTGGGTACCACCCTAGAATATTAGGTGATCTTTAAGGTCCTTTTAGCTAATAGTTATATACTATTTTATTTGTATACTTACCTTTGTTTCGTGTATGACTTCTTTTTTTTTTTTTTTTTGAGATAGAGTCTCGCTGTGTTCTGTCACCCAGGCTGGAGTGCAGTGATGTGATCTCGGCTCACTGCAACCAAGTATCTGGGATTACAGGTGCGTGCCACCATGTCTGGCTAATTTTTGTATTTTTAGTAGAGATGGGGGTTTCACTATGTTGACCAGGCTGGTCTTGAACTCCGGACCTCAAGTGATCTGACCACTTTGGCCTCCTAAAGTGCTGGGGTTACAGGCATGAGCCACCGTGCCTGGCCTTTAATATAATTTATTATTCTAGTTTTTTAACAGCACTGTGTTTAACAACCAGCTTGCAGAATTGCTGAAAATTTAGGAAGCTGGTTCCAGCACGCCACTGATTAGTATGAGAGGTTTTTTTTTTTTTTTAGATTTTTGTTTGTTTGTTTTGAGACAGGGTCTCACTCTGTTGACTTGGCTGGAGTACAGTGGCAGGATCTTGGCTCCCTGCAACCTCCTCCTTCCGGGATCAAGTGATTCTCCCACCTCAGCCTCTGGAGTAGCTGGGACTACTGGCTAGCGACACCCTACCTGGCTAATTTTTGTATTTTTTGTAGAGTCTGGATTTCACCAGGTTGCCCAGGCTAGTCGTGAACTCTTGAGCTCAGCCATCCGCCCACCTCAGCCTCCCAAAGAGCTGGAATTGATTATAAGTGTGAGTCACTGTGCCCAACCTTAATGTAAGCAATTTTTTTGTTTGTTTTGTTTTGAGATGGAGTCTCGCTCTGTTGCCCAGGCTGGAGTGCAATGGCTCAATCTTGGCTCACTGGAAGCTACCCACTCCCAGGTTCAAGCGATTCTCCTGCCTCAGCTTCCCAAGTAACTGGGACTACAGATGCATGTGATCACACACTAATTTTTTGTATTTTTAGGGGTTTCACCGTGTTAGCCAGGATGGTCTTGATTTCCTGACCTCGTGGTCCGCCCACCTCAGCCTCCCAAAGATACGAGCATTTTTAAATGCACATTGAGGTGGTTTTTGTGTGCAGAAAAGCCTATTTAGAGTTATCTTTAGTTCTAATAATAATTTGTAAAACCTAAAATTTTAAAACTAAATTCTTTCTTAAATTTTTGGAATTTGTTTACAAATCTTATCCTATTTAAAGTGTAGCAAATTTTAACAATCACTTTTTTATTTTTGAGACAATCTCACTCTGTTGCCCAGGCTGAAGTGTGGTGGCACCATCTCAGCTCACTGCAACCTCTGCCTCCTGGGTTCACACAATTCTCCTGCCACAGCCTCCAGAGTAACTGGGATTGTAGGCGTGCACTACCATTCCCGGCTAATTTTTGTATTTTTTTTAGTAGAGACGAGGTTTCACCATGTTGGCCAGGCTGGTCTCGAACTCCTGACCTCAAGTGATCTGCCTGCCTCGGCCTACCAAAGTGTTGGGATTTCAGGTGTGAGCTACTGCACTCGGCCAACAATCACTTTTAAGAGCCTATGTTTGGTTTAATTTACAAAGTTAAACATCTTAAAATGATTAAACTTTATAAATTAAAAAGTTATTTTAAAGAACTTCAATTATTCAACAAACATGGACTACTTATATCATTTTTATAGATCTGAGACTTCTTAAGTTCTCTTAAAATGTTTCAGCACTGTATAAATAATAAACTTTCTGATTCAAATAATAAATCTAAAACAACTGATTACACATTTTAAACGAATTTTTAAGGCTAACTGATTACTTCACTAGGTCAAATTCTCTTAAATTTTACAGAAGTTAAAATACCAAATATGGCTGGGTGCAGTGGCTCACGCCTGTAATGGTGGAGGCCAAGGTGGATGAATCGTTTGAGCCCAGGAGTTTGAGATCAGCCTGGGCAACATAGTGAAACCCCATTTCCACTAAAAATACAAAAATTAGCCAGGTGTGGTGGCACACGCCTGTAATCCCAGCTACACAGGTGGCCGAGGCACAAGAATCACTTGAACCCGGAAGGCAGAGGTTGCAGTGAGCCAAGATTGTGCCACTGCACTCCAGCCTGGGTAACAGTGTGAGACCCTGTCTCAAAAAAAAGAACAGTAAAGGCCAGACGCAGTGGCTCACACTTGTAATCCCAGCACTTTCAGAGGCTGAGGCAAGCAGATCACTTGAGGTCAGGAGTTCGAGATCAGCCTGGTCAACGTAGTGAAACCCCGTCTCTACTAAAAATACAAAAATTAGTGGGGCGTGATGGTGTGCACCTGTAATCCCAGCTTCTCGGGAGGCTGAGGCAGAAGAATTGCTTGAACCCTGGAGATGGTGGTTGCAGTGAGCCAAGATCACACCACTGCACTGCAGTCTGGGTGACAGAGCGAGACTCCATCTCAAAAAACAAAACAATACAAAAAACAAAAACAAATATGAACAGAGTTCTTAACATAAGAATATTAACACTATGCACGCTTTCCCTTAAACATTCTATTTTTAATTATAAATCATTCTGGGGTTAAAAATGATAGCTAGGTGTGGTACTGACCTGTAGTACCAGCTGCTCAGGGAGGCTGAGGCAGGATGATTGCTTGAGCCCAAGGAGTTCAAGTCTAGCCTGGGCAACACAGTGAGACCCCATCTCTTAAAAAATATATATATATTTACTCACTAATGAAATAGGTATGTTATGCCAAATTATTTTTATGTTACATGTAGGTCACATGTAATATTTAGAATTGACTTCTCTGCTTGCTGAGATTTTTTTATTGGCCAGGATGTGACTAGATGCCTGTCTGAGCCCTGAAGGGACTAAGCAGACTCCCATAAATGTGTACTTAACTCCCCGCAGGCCACTTACATTGCTTGATTGAATTTGCATTTCTCTGGGTTTTAATTATCTGTATGCCTTCCTGCCTAAATGTAAAGTCCTTGAGACTTAATAGGATCCTTCATTCTTTTTATATCTTCCTATCTCTTAGTATGACCCAACTCTTAACTGTTATTGCAGTGATATTTTAATGATTTCTAGATAACTTTTTTTTTCTTTCTTTTTTTTTTTTCCTGAGATAAGGTCTCGCTCTGTCACCTAGGCTGGAGTCCAGTGACGCGATTACAGCTCACTGCAGCCTCAACCTCCTGGGTCCAAGCCATCCTCCCACCTCAGCCTACCAAGTAGTTGGGACTACAGGTGTACTGGGTACCATAGTGAGACTCCAACTCATGCCTGGTTAATTTTTGTATTTTTTGTAGAGATGAGATTTTGCCCTGTTGCCTAGGTATCTTTGATACTTTTTTTTTTTAATGAGTTGTCCCTGAAACATACAGAAACCTAAGACATTTTTCTTAGACATAGACCTAATATGGATAAATGTGAAGTAAATAGGAGGTGTATCCAACACAGAGGATACTTTTTTTTTTTATGGGAAAGTGATCTGGTCTTATTTAGGATCAGGAAAATCTTTATTACCGGCAGAGTGTCAAGATTTATTAATGAATTGCCAAGTTTCAATGTAGAAATATTGGTATCAGTCTCCATTACATACACAAGAAAATCACAAGTAAAATTTTATTGTAAACTGCAATTAACATCAACAGGTATATTCTTTTTTTTTTGAGACAGAGTCTCACTCTGTCACCCAGGCTGGAGTACAGTGGTGCCATCTCACTGCAACCTCTGCCTCCTGGGTTCAAGCACTTATCTTGCCTCAGTCTCCTGAGTAACTGGGATTACAGGCGTGTGCCACCACGCCTGGCTAACTTTTTGTATTTTTTAGTAAAGATGGGGTTTCACCATGTTGGCCAGGCTGGTCTTGAACTCCTGACCTCAAGTGATTCACCAGCCTTGGCCTCCCAAAGTGCTGGGATTACAGGTGTGAGCCACTATACCCGACTAATATATTCTTTTGAACAGCCAGAAATTATTCTTTATTCCGTGTAACTGAGCAAAATCCAGAATACAGTACCATAGTAACAAAGATATTTTCTTGCTACCATTCCTTGATATTTTACATCTGTTATTTTTTTCATAACGTTCTCTCCACAAATGACATAAAGGCAAGGATGATTATTCTTTTCCACAGCCAGATGGCACAAACCTATAACAGTAAAGATGAGCTCCCCTTAGGAGAAACTAGGGTTTTAACTCTTCTTCAAAAGGGTTATCTTTTCTGCTCAAGGAAGAAAGTGAGATATAGAATCTAGACACTTAAGGTGTTTACCCCTTAACTGGAAAATTTTGTCCAAAAAACATGGTTTATCAGTCAGGGTTTAGTCTGGAAGAATAACTACCATGAGTATTATTGAATAATGGATTTATTATAGTAATAAAACCTCGGCAGGGCGCGGTGATTCATGCCTGTAATCCCAGCACTTTGGGAGGCCAAGGCAGGTGGATCACGAGGCCAAGAGATCGAGACCATCCTGGCCAACATGGTGAAACCCTTTCTCTACTAAAAATACAAAAATTAGCTGGGCCTGGTGGCGTGCGCCTGTAGTCCCAGCTACCCAGGAGGCTGAGGCAGGAGAATTGCTTGAACCTGGGAGGCGGAGGTCGCAGTAGGCCAAGATTGCTCCACTGCACTCCAGTCTGGCGACAGAGTGAGACTCCATCTCAAAAAAAAAAAAGTCTCACACAATTGTAGGAGAAACTGGATAAGAGTCTAAAAGTGGATTCGAGACCCAGAGGAATGTCACTAAGCAGCTCTTCTGAAGCACTGGTTTGGGTGGACAGATCTAAGCTTGCCATGGAGTCTGGGACAGGATTCCACGTCCAGCTGCTGGAGTGAGACTGCAAAGGAGAGCAGATGGAGAGATCCATGGGAGGCCGTTGCCTGTCTGTCTAGTCTCTGAGTCAGCCAGAAGAGCTGAATTCTGCTAGCCCCTCAGTGTCTGTCTTACCATCTCTAACTACAGTGACCTTCTGCGTAATTACAGCTTCTACTGCACTTTCACCTTCCAAATCTTGGGCAGATTTCTTTTTGGCCAACTCTAACCCAGAACCATACAGGGAAGGGGATTTGGGGAAACCTAGTTCTAGCTTAACCAAGTTGACCAAGTACAAAACTGTTAGATTCTACCCTTTGTCAACTTGGCATCTATACACACCTGTTTTAATCATACCAGCTTTTGAATAAAGATAAAACAAAAGTTACGTTTCTGATATAACCTTTGTTTCTGTAATTGGTCACATGATCATAGCTGTTTTCTTTCTCTGCTCTCAGCAATAACCTAAATTGGTCATAATTTCTTGCCTTGGGGTGACCTACCCTTCTTTACTGAGGTTGTCATAAGAAGTCCTACCTGAATTGCGTTGTTGGAGTTTTCACTGACTTTTAGATGGGAGTACTGAGGGGCCCCAGAGATCCTCTATATTCCAGTTCCATTTGCTTCCCTCGTGGCATAGTAGCAACCCTGTTTCTCTCTGATGATCAGGATCAATCACCCTAGCCAATTATAACCCTGCTGCATTTTGGTTCTCTGGAATGAGAAGCCCAAAGTGACCAAGTAGCAGTCTTAACATTCAGTTTAATGGAACCATTATGTCCCCTGATGGATGGATTAAAACCTTTGTGAATTAAAACCTTTAAATCAGTCCAGGTGCGGTGGCTCACATCTGTAATCCCAGCGCTTTGGGAGGCTGAGGCGGGTGGATCACCTGAGGTCAGGAATTCGAGACCAGCCTAGCCAATAAGGTGAAACCCCGTCTCCATGAAAAATAAAAAAATTCTGGACATTGTGGCGGGCACCTGTATTCGCAGCTACTCAGTAGAGGCAGGAGAATCGCTTGAACCCGGGAAGCAGAGGTTGCAGTGAGCTGAGATTGTGCCACTCTACTCCAGCCTGGGTGAAAATAAATAAATAAACAAATAAATAAAACCTTTAAATCAGCAGATTTAAAAGTTGTGAAGATGGGGAGCTTTTTTTTTTTTTTTTTTGATGGAATCTGGCGCTCTTGCCCAGGCTAGAGTGCAGTGGTGCGATCTCAGCTCACTACAACCTCTGCCTCCTGGGTGCAAGCAATTCTCCTGCCTCAGTCTCCTGAGTAGTTGGGACTACAGGTGCACACCACCACACCTGGCTAATTTTTGTATTTTTAGTAGAGATGGGGTTTCACCATGTTGACCAGGTTAGTCTCGAACCATGACCTAAGGTAATCCACCCGCCTCGGCCTCCCAAAGTGCTGGGATTACAGGTGTGAGCCACTGCCCCTGGTCTGGAAGCAGAAATTTCACTACCAGATCATTAGGGGTAATAATGAGAGGAGTCACACCCATTCCTATCCTTTAATTCCTGGACTAGTGAATCCTAGCTATAGAAAAAACAGCACCATATGTTGGTTGTCAATTCAGATCATATACAACATACTGGAGGACATTAGACATTACCCCAAACCCACAAAGTGTTGCCACCTAGCTGATGCCATAACTGTATTCTGAAAAGGCCATTTCTGTCACGCAGAAGAGAGTAACCGTAGCAGTAATTGAACAGGGAAAATCTAATATAAATAACTGTTAATTACTAGAAGATGCTAAACTACTGAAAGAGGTAAAAGAGGACTCTTGGCCGGGCTCAGTGGCTCGTGCCTATAATCCCAGCACTTTAGGAAGCCCGGACAGGAGGATCACTTGAGGCCAGGAGTTCAAGACCAACCTGGGCAATATAGTGAGACCCAGTCTCTATAAGAAGTTAAAATATTAGCCAGGCATGGTAGTGCTCACCTGTAGTCCTAGCTACTCGGGAGGCTGAGGTGGGAGAATCACTTGAGCCCAGAAGTTTAAGCCTGCAGTGAGCTATGATCATGCTACTATACTCCAGCCTGGGCAACAGAATGAGACCCTTTCTCTTTAAAAAGAAAAAAAAAAAAAGATTCCAGAAGTAGCATATGCAGAAAATAGCTACTATCCTCCAGGATGAGGAAGAGTGAACAAAGAAAGAACTAAGAAAGCACCTTACCCCAAACCCCTCCCAAGCCTGAGATTCAGACCTTTTGGTGAGGGTTTGGCTGCCACAGCAACATGCAACCTATCATGGCAATACCATTTGCCAGAGTACTGACCTGGAGCTGGTTTATAGTCGTGAATTACTGGAAGGTTGAGAAATTTGGCAGAGAGTGTGTGTGGGCTCGAGTCAACCTTGGTGGTCACTGAAGTGTGCACTACCAGGCTTCCAGCACACTGACCCACTGGGTACTAGGTGGACTAAAATCATGTTGAAACCAGGAGGGGAAGCCCTCTGTTTTGCAGTGGCCTTTCAATACCCTTTATTAATTACACCTAACATTAAGCCAGCTGGCAGAGGATTTGTGTTTATAGGATTCAGCTTGAGTAACACAAGGAAGGAGGGTGGATTTGGAGTTGAGAGACAATAAATCGAAAATGGTCTACTATTCTGTTATTTCAGGCTGGCTACTTCAAGGTGATGAGGAACATAATAAGACTAGTGAATTCCATGACTGCTTGCCCACTGCTGTGCTTTAGTTGCTATAAAATAAGTCCCCCGGTCAGAAGCAGTGTTGTATGGAATACCACAATGAAGAATAAGGCATTCTGTAAGATTGTGGATGGTACTTTTTGACGGAAATACTAAGGACAAGGAAGACCAATCTATATCGAGAGGCTAGTCTAGCAAGAAGAAATTGCTGTTCCTTTCATGATTGAAATGATGAAGTATGATCAGCCTGCCATCAGGATTGGCGGCAGTATTGTTTTTTTGCGGTTGGCAGGCTAGTCACTCAGTGTTGGCTAGAACCTAATAGGTCTTGGTGAGTGGAAGTCCATGTTGCTAACCTTTATCTTGACTGCTGCAGCCACTTTAGTCATGAGTCTGCTGGGTAACACAGGTGGCTGGGGAAATAGGCTGACTGATATCCACAGAAGAAGTCATTTTTGTTCACCTGATTATTAAGATCTTCTGCTGAGGTAATTCTTTGATGAGCATTTATATGGTACACAATTATCTTCATATTCTATATACATATTTGGAGTGCTCCATCCACATATCTCTTCCTTAAACTTCTTGTCTCAACTTTCCAGTGATGTCCCTTCCAAGTCACTGTCCATCCAGCCAAACTGCTAGTCATTTTTGAATCAATGTAAATCTACATCTGTAGTCATCTCTCCATCCAGGCAAAATGAACAACTGCAGTATCGCTTGAAGCTGCCCATTGGGAGGATTTCTCTTCTTCACAAACCTTCATGATCAACCCTGCATGACATTGTAATGCTACAGCTGTCTGCTTTCAGTTAGTGCTAGATGGTTTATGTTGAACCATCACAAATCAGGCCTAAAGTCTTCCTTAGTCAGCTGTCATGGGGAGCTCCTCATGAGGCAGTAAATACAATATGAGGGAGGAAGCAGGGTAGCATTATTAGGAGCCATGGGTATCTGAGTCACTTGCTCATATTTACTTGTGTCTTCAGGACATGCTTGAGCCCAGTCTTCTCTATACCACTTACACTTAATGATGGAGTACTTACTGCTATGCATGTCCTACTTTATGGCTTGGTGAATCTGACAGCGTCCAGGCATCCAGTGCATGTCACGGAGTTCAGGTCACATGTTAACTTGGCCCATGGTCAAGTTTTTAGTCTCTACAAGAACTCAGTAGCAAACTAAAAGCTGTTACTCAAAAGGAGAACGATTCTCCAAAGGACAGTATAGCTTTGTCCCTATCCGAAAGGTCTTGGCTGTCATTTACTTGTAAAGGACTGCCGAAGGCTCCATATAGCATCCCTATCCATTACAGACATACCAGTCACCATGAAATCTTCTGAGTCACATGGGTACTACTGTAATCCCAGCTACTAGTAGAGCTTTCAAAGCTGGACCTGTTGCAGAACCTTACTTAAAACTGGCTTAAAATTGGCTTACTGGATTAATAGAGTAAGTTGGGGAGTATTTTCTGCAATTTTCTGGAAGAGTTAGTGTCTAGAATTGTTAGAATTTTTTTCCTTAAATGTCTGGTAGAATTTGCCAGTGAATGCCATCTGAGCCTGGAGTTTTCTTTGTGGGAAGATTTTAAATTCATAAATTCAAATTATTTAATAATACGGATTATTTAAATCCATAAATTCAAATTAATTATATTCAAATAGAATATAGGTCTATTCAGGTTGTCTATTTCTTCTTAAGTGAATTTTGGTGGTTGGTATCAAGGAATTGATTTACTTCATCAAAGTTGTCTAATATGTAAAGTTGTATAATATATTTGTATAAATATATTTGTAAACTGGGCACTGTTGCTTGTGTCTATAATCTCAGCTGCTCAGGAGGCTGAGGCAGGAGGATTGTTGAGCCCAGGAGTTTGAGACCAGCCTGGGCAACGTAGCAAGACCTCATCTCTAAAATTTTTTCTTTTTTTTTTTTTTTTTGAGACGGAGTTTCGCTCTTGTTGCCCAGGCTGGAGTGCAATGGTGCATGCGATCTCAGCTCACTGCAATCTCCGCCTCCCGGGTTCAAGCGATTCTCCTGCCTCAGCCTCCCAGGTAGCTGGGATTACAGGTGCCCGCCACCACGCCCAGCTAATTTTTGTATTTTTAGTAGAGATGAGGTTTCACCATGTTGGCTAGGCTGGTCTCAAACTCCTGACCTCAGGCGATCCGCCTACCTTGGCTTCCCAAAGTGCTGGGATTATAGGTGTGAGCCACCGCCCATGGCCAAAAATTTTTGAAAAAATTAGCCGGGTTATTAGTTGCATAAATATTTAGAATTTTTACATCCTCATGATGAACTTACCTCCCTATTATTATTATTATTGAGACAGAGTCTCACTGTGTCTCCAGGCTGGAGTGCAGTGGTGTGATCTCTGCTCACTGCAACCTCCACCTCCCGGGTTCAAGCGATTCTCCTGCCTCAGCTTCCCAAGTAGCTGGGCCTACAGCTGCACGCCACCACACCCAGCTAATTTTTGTATTTTTAGTAAAGATGGGGTTTCACCATGTTGGCCAGGATGGTCTCCATCTCTTGACCTCATGATCCACCCACCTTGACCTCCCAATGTGCTGGGATTACAGGCGTGATCCACTGTGCCCAGCCAAAATCTACTTTGTATGATATTAATGCAACCACTCTAGCTTGCTTTTTTTTCCTTCAATTTTCTTTTGATTAATGTAAGCATGATATGTGTTTTTCTCTTTTTTCTTTTTCTTTCACAATATTTGTGTCTTTAAAGTGCATTTTTGTAGGCAGCATATAATTGAACATTGTTTTATTTATCCAAGTGAACAATATTTAACTTCTAAGTAAAGTATTTGATCATTTACATTTTTTTTTTCTTGAAACGGAGTCTAGCTTTGTTGCCCAGGCTGGACTGCGTGCAATGGCGTGATCTTGGCTCGCTGCAACCTCTGCCTTCCAGGTTCAAGTGACTCTCCTGCCTCAGTCTCCCGAGTAGCTGGGATTACAGGCATGCGCCACAACGGCCGGCTAATTTTGTATTTTTAGTAGAGACAGGGTTTCTCCGTGTTGGTCAGGCTGGTCTCAAATTTCCGACCTCAGGTGATCTGCCTGCCTCGGCTTCCCAAAGTGCTGGGATTACAGGTGTGAGCCACTGCGCCCGGCCTCTGGATATTTTTCTGTCATCCGCATCTCTACTTAATGTGTTAAGTTTTCCTCTACCTTTTTTTGTTTTTGGTTTTGGTTTTCGTTTTTTATTTTTTGAGATGGAGTCTTGCTCTGTCACCCAGGCTTGAATGGAGTGGCGTGATCTCAGCTCACTGCAACCTCCACCTCCTGGATTCAAGCAATTCTCCTGCCTCAGCCTCCTGATTAGCTAGGATTACAGGCATGCGCCACCACACCAGGCTAATTTTTGTGTTTTTAGTAGAGATGGGGTTTTACCATGTCTCTTCAAGACATGGCCAGGCCAGTCTTGAACTCCTGACCTTGTGATCCACCCGCCTTCGCCTCCTAAAGTGCTGGGATTACAGGCATAAGCCACCTCGCCCAGCAGATATCCCTTTCTACTAATCCTATAATTTCTGCCATTTTGGGGTCTGTTTCTATTTATTGATTTTTCTCATTATAGGTCATATTTTCTTGCCTCTTTGCATATCTGGTAGTTTTTTATTGGTTGCCAGACTTTGTGAATTTTACCTTTTTGGGTGCTGGATATTTTTGTATTTGCATAAATATTCTTGAGCTTTATTCTGGGATACAGGCAAGTTAGTTGGAAACAGTTTGGTCTTCTCAAGCTCTTATGAAGCTTTGTTAGATGGATCCAGAGCAGCTGTTAGTCTATGGCTAATTTTGCACTACAAGTGAATAATACCTTTCTGAGTACTCTAATCCAAAGCCCCATGAAGATTTCTACTCTGGTGGGAACAAACTATTCTTCCTCCGTAAGAGCTGTGGGAATTGTTCTATCCGCTCCTTTTAAATGGTTCTTTTTCCATCCTCAGTAGTCCCCTCACATGCATGCACTGATCTTTGCTTTTGTCTCCCTGAACTCCCAGTTCTTCCTTTTTGTGTGTGTGTGTCTTTGTTTTTTTCTTTTTTTGTGGAGAATGGGGATCTTGCTACATTGCCCAGGCAGGTCTTGAACTCTTGGGCCCAAGCTATCCTCCTGCCTCTGCCTCCCTAAGATCTGGGATTACAGCTTGAGCCACCGTGCCTGGCTGAACTCCCCAGTTCTTTATCCTCAAGTCAGGGAGACTGCTAGGCTCTGTCTGCATTTCTCCTTTGCCCTGTGGCCTGGAAATTCTCCGATCTATAAGTTGAGGCAGTTGTCGGTCTCACCTTCTTTGTTTCCCCTTTCTAAGTAATCATAGTCCTTACTACCTGAACACAGTCACATGTCCAATGTCTGAAAACCCTTGTTCCATATATTTTGTCCAGTGTTTCAGTTATTTCAGGCAGGAAGGTAAATTTGGTCTCTTTAGCTCATTTTGTTTTTTTGTTTTCTGTTGTTTGTTTTTTTTTGTTTGTTTGTTTTTTTAAGACAGAGTCTTGCTCTGTCGCCCAGGCTGGAGTGGAATGGTGTGATCTCAACTCACTGCAACCTCTGCCTCCCAGGTTCAAGCCATCCTCCCACCTCAACCTCCCGAGCAGCTGGGACCACAGGCACGTGCCACCATGCCCGGATAAATTTTGTATTTTTGGTAGAGACGGGGTTTTGCTGTGTTGTCCAGGCTGGTCTCAAACTCCTGGCCTCAAGTGATCTGCCCTCCCTGGCCTTGCAAAGTGCTGGGAGTATAGGCATGAGCCACCACTCCTGGCCAGGACAGCATATTTTGGAAATTCACCTATGTTGCATGTGTCAGTAGTTAATTCCTTTGTATTCCTGAGTAGTATTCCATTTTATAGAAATACTACAATTTATGTACAGGTTGAGTATCCCTTATCTGAAATGCTTGGGGCCAGAAGTATTTTGGATTTTTTTTTTTAATACTTCTATTTGCATTTTACCGATTGAACATCCCAAATCTGAAATATCCAAAATCTAAAATGCTCCAGTGAGCCTGAATTCATCTGTTGATAGGCATTTGAGTTATTTCCAGTTTGAGGCTATTATGAGGGAAGCTGCTATACATGTGTTTGTATATGTTAAATATGTTTTCACTTGTCAGAAGATTTAACAGATTTCTAAAGTGAAACTTGTTTTAACGGTGGTATGCTTGTTTAGACTATTAGGGATTTAAAAAATTATCATTTAAGATTTATTCCAGGACTTGCGTTGACTTTATTGGATCACAATAATAGTGTCCATTTGAAGATATTTCAATTTTTTCAGCACCATCAATTTCACTTCTAGCTGCTATCAGTATACTCTCTGTAATACTTAGCTTCTAATTTCTCCTTTCGTGAGTTAGAAAGCAGGAGAATTGTGATTATGGATTAATGAGTCCCTTAATTTGAGGTCTTAAGATAAATGGAATTTAAGACTTAGGCCAACTGCTATTTTGTAGCTCTAAGACACATTTTTGCTTCTGATTTCTACAAACATATCCTATATGTTGATCTTCAAATATCTCTTACAAGAATAGGAAGCACAATGGTGTATTTGATCATTGTGATCCGTAAATACACAGGATACAGCTTCTAGATTGTAGCCCATTAAATTGTAGTATTTAAAATTATTATCAACTTTTATCTTGCTGAATTTTCTGTGTTAGGGTTTTCTTAATTTCTTATTATATATTACTTAGAGTGGATTATAAATTGTCTTGTGGCTTATTCTAGTCACAGGACTTTCGGGGAGGGTTCTACACAACACTTCCCAAAAAGAAAAAAAAAGAATAGTAAACACAAATCCCCATATCACAGCTGCTGAGAGATATTATATAGAACTTTGATTGGTTTTGATATCATTCTTTTCTAGTTTCACCTTGAGCATTGAAGAAATATTGTTCTGGTCATTTCTTAGAAAAAAATAATAAGGCTATTCAATTCTGTGGTTATTATTCTACATATGTTGCAATGTCTTTATTAATAGTTAGCTTGATGTGGTTAGATGATATGAGGTTAGGTAGCTGCCACCTTATTTCTACCAGTACAGAAAGAGACAACACTTGTTTTCTGATTATACACATTCCTAAGCATTCAGACATAGTGATAAAGAAAGTAGGGGCTAGGGAGGCAATATGTTTGACTTTTGAGTAAAGACTGTTGGCAAGAAAAGAGGGATAAAAAGAAAGGGAGAAGAGTATGACACTTTTCAAGCTTTTGCTCAGATAGAATGTTTGTTTTAGCAAATAGTGTGCTTCTGTGTAGGTTTTGGCTTGCAGATTGACTTAGCAGTATACAAATAGGTACGTTTTAAGGAACATACCAGTTATACATAATCAGAAACTTTTAACCTTTTTCTCTAATAATAATGAGAAAGACGATCTTGATGATTAGATACATTTCACAATAATGATTCCATAATAAATGCATTGTATGTCTGAGGAAAAGAAAAAGGGTAATTATGGATGGGATCGTGACCTCCTTGCAAGGACATAAGAAATCATATATTTTAACTTGTTCATTTTTATTTTATTATTATTTTTTGAGACAAGGTCTCGCACTGTTGCCCAGGCTAGAATGCAGTGGTGCGGTCACAGCTCACTACAGCCTCGACCTCCTGGGCTCAAGCAATCCTCCCACCTCAGCTTCTTAAGTAGTTGAGACTATAGGTGCATGCCACCACACTCAGCTAATTAATTGAATTTTTTTTTTTCTTTTTTTCTTTTTTAGAGACAGGGTCTTGCTATGTTGCCTTGACTGGCACTTTTCTTTTTTCTTAATTTTTAAAATTTATTATTTTTTGTTTAGAGATAGGGGTCTCACTATGTTGCCCAGGCTAGACTCGAACTCCTGGGCTCAAGCAGTCCTCCACCTTGACCTCCCAAGTGCTGGGATTATAGCCATAAGCCACTGCACCTGGTGGGCATTTTTCTTTTAAATAGCAGTTATCTTATTAAATATCTTATTAGGTAACGTCTGACAACTCTATAACTGAGCCCTTTTGAAAATGGAAATTTTTTTCCTCAACGAAATAGATGTGAACTGATTGACATGCAGGTTTTTTTGTTTTTTTGTTTTTTTAGTTTTTATTTACTTCCGTGTGAATTTTTGTTTTGCTGCCAAAATCTTAATGTGTTTGATAATGGGATATTGCCATAAACCCTGCTAAGAGTATGTATGTAACATTGGGTACATGCAAGTATTACCTTTTCAAAATCACACCCATTCTGAATCCTGAAACACATCTGACCCCCAAGGGTTTTGAGCAAGGGATTGTGGAGCTATATACATTGTAGAATCATACAACCCCTTCCTCAGAGGTTCTGAATTAGGGCCCAGAATCTATTGTCCTAACCAGTACTGTAGGTGGTATTTTTAGTGCAGAAAGTTGGAAAATTGGGTCTTAATTCCTCACTATCTTCTGGTTGACATAATTGCATCTTAGAAGCTAGTTTTCCTACTTCTATCATCTCCCACTCCACTTCTTCAATTCAGCCTTCAGAATAAAAAGACCCATTTTGTCTTTTAAAAAGCCACCATCTTGAAAACGTAGAATTTAGGAGGCCAGAGTTCTAATAGTGCTACTCTGCCAGCCAGTAGATATGCAACCATGAGCATATCGCTTAGCTTCTCTGTGCCTCAGTTTCCTTACCTGTAAATGTGAGTGTCAAAGTAGGTTTCAGATTACCCACGTGCTCACATCACTCCATTACTCAAAAGAATAGCAAATATCTAAGTGTCTCTGAGAAAATGTTCAGATTTCCTTTTGTGGAAATTGATTAATCACATTGATTGAGTACACCATGCTTCATTGGAATGCTTGAAATACAGTGTTCTGGCCATTAGCATGGACTTAAAAAAATAAACCTAAACAGTTTAGTTTTGAACAGGTGATACTTGCATATACTAAAAACGGTAAAAACGTGAAGTATGTGTATCAGAACATCTTTTCCTTCCACCTTGACTCCTGGTTCCTCTTCCCCAGTTTCTTGTCTGTCTGTTCAGAGATTAACTTTGCATTTATAAGAGTATGAAACTTGAAACGTTTTTATAAAGTATGCAGGAAAAACAGGTCAATAATTGTAGGGAGAAAATAGAAAATGGTACAAGAGAGCTGGATTCCTCATCACAATTGTGTTTATTTTTTGAGACACAGTCTTGCTCTGGCACCTGGGCCAGAATGCAGTGGGACAATCATAGCTCACTGCAGCCTCTACCTCCTGGGTTCAAGTGATTCTCCTGCCTCAGCCTCCAAGGAGCTGGGACTACAGGCACGCGCCACCACACCCAGCTAATTTTTCTTTCTTTCTTTTTTTTTTTTTTTTTTTTTTTGAGATGGAGTTTCACCCTTGTTGCCCAGGCTGGAGTGCAATGGTGGGATCTCGGCCCACTGCAACCTCCTTCTCCCAGGTTCAAGTGATTCTCCTGCCTCGGCCTCCCAAGTATCTGGGATTACAGGCATGTGCCACCAAGCCCAGCTAATTTGGTATTTTTAGTAGAGATGGGGGGTTTTTCCATGTTGGTCAGGCTAGTCTTGAACTCCTAACCTCAGGAGTTCAAGGAGATCTGCTCGCCTTGGCCTCCCAAAGTGCTGGGATTACATGCATAAGCCACCGAGCCCAGCCTCTGAATTTTTTTTTTTTTAATTATCCACATCTCTGTTTAATGTTCTAAGTTTTCCTGTACCTTCTTCTTCTTTTTTTTTTTTAATGCGGAGTCTTGCTCTGTCGCCCAGGCTGGAATGCAATGGTGTAGTCTTGGCTCACTGCAACCTCCACTTCCCGGTTCAAGCAATTCTCCTGCCTCAGCCTCCCAAGTAACTGGGATTACAGGCATGTGCCATCGCGCCTGGCTAATTTTTGTATTTTTAGTAGAGATGGGGTTTCACCATGTTGACCAGGCTGGTCTTGAACTCCTGATCTCGTGATCTCTAAAAGTGACCTCGGCCTCTAAAAGTGCTGGGATTACAGGCGTGAGCCACTGCGCCCGGCCTTTTTTGTACTTTTTTGTAGAGATTAAGGTCTTGCTTTCTGGTCTGGAACTCCTAGGCTCAAGTGATCCTCCCACCTCGGCTTCCCAAAGTGTGGGGATTACAGGCATGAGTCTCTGTGCCTAGTCCCTCGTTGTACATTTTGAACGTCATGCATTAACACCCTAGTATGAAAGTAAACAAACAATTAGTTTTTAGAATGGTTGGGGTAAATATCAGAATAAATAGCTAGAAGAGATGAAAATGGTGACCTGCCATGGCTAGGATATTGCTTTTCTTTTACATATTCTTGTATGTATGTGTGTATAGTGTTTTGATAAAAATTACAATTGGTTTAAAAAGGGAAGAAGTAGAAAATGTAGATGATCAAAATGAAATAAATAAGAATTGCCTAGTATTACACCCCCAAATATAACAACTAACATTTATTTTATTTTCTTCCTTTTTATTATTATTTTTTTTTTGAGACAGAGTCTTGCTCAGTTGCCCAGGCTGGAGTGCAATGGTGCGATCTCAGCTTACTGCAACCCCCGCCTTCTGGGTTCAAGCAATTCTTGTGCCTCAGCCTCTTAAATAGCTGGGATTACAGGCATGTCCCACCACACCCAGCTAATTTTTGTGTTTTTAGTAGAGATGGGTTTCGCCATGTTAGCCAGGCTGGTCTCCTACTTCTGGCCTCAAGTGATCTGCCCACCTCAGCCTCCCAAATTGCTGGGATTACAGACGTGAGCCACTGCACCTGGCTTCTTCCATTTTTTTCTACACATTTTTTGGAATTTTTCAGAAAAATTGAAAGAAAGTACAGGGAACACCTGTAATCTGTCACACAGATCCAACAATTATTAGCATTTTTGCCATATGTGTTCTATGTATACTTATGTGTGTGTGCACATATAGAATTTTTTTTTGCTGAATCAGTTGAAAATGAGTTGCAGATAATGACAATTCACCCCTAACTACAACTACTAGCCAACTACTACTAATATGCATCTCTTATGATAAGGACAGTGTTCTATATAACCACAACACCATTATCACATAATTTATCACATAATTTAAGAAAATTAGAGGCTGGGTGCAGTGGCTCACATCTGTAGTCCCAGCACTTTGGGAGGTCAAGGTGGGTGGATTGCTTGAAGACAGGAGTTTGAGACCAGTCTGGCCAGCATGGTAAAACCCCGTCTCTACTAGAAATACAAAAATTAGCCAGGTGTGATGATGCATGCCCATTGTAATCCCAGCTACTTGGGAGACTGTGGCATGAGAATCACTTGAACTTGGGAGCAGAGGTTACAGTGAGCTGAGATCATGTCACTGCACTGCAGCCTGTGTGATAGAGCAAGACCCTGTCTCAAAAAAAAAAAAGAAAAGAGAAAAAAGAAAATTAACATGAATTTCCTAGTGTCATTTAATATTCAAATCATATTTTGAGTTTCGCCAATTCACCCCAAAATGTCTTTTATAGTTCAGATTTTTTCTTACGCTTTTTTTTTTTTTTTGAACCAAGATCCAGCCAAAGTTTGTGTATTATTAGAACTGAATGAGAAGGAAGAAAAAAACAACAAAGAAACCAAAGTTTGTGCATTATATTTGGTTGTTATATCTCTTTAGTCCTTTTTAATCTAGAACAGTCTTCCACCTTTTTTTCCATGACATTGAATGACATTGGATTTTTGAAGAGACTAGGACAGTTGTGTAGAATGTCCACAAGCAAATCTTATCAAAAGTGACCAGGCATGGTGACTCACACCTGTAACCCTAGCCCTTTGGGAGGCTGAGGTAGGCAGATTGCTTGAGCCCAGGAGTTCAAGAGCAGCCTGGGCAATATGGCGAAACCTCTTCCCTACAAAACATACAAAAATTACCACATCTGGCTACTCAGGAGGCTGAGGTAGGAGGGTTGCTTGAGCCCAGGAGTTGGAGGCTGCAGTGAGCTGTGATTGTGCCACTATACTCCAGCCTGGGCGACAGAGTAAGACCTTTTGAAACTTTTGTTTTTTCACTTTATATTACTAATGTTTTGTTAGATCCACAGGTTCAGTCCTGTGTTTAAGTTTCTTCATAGTTGGACCTTAATATGCTTTTTCAGATCTCTCCCAGTACTTTCCAGTACCAGCTTTTTCCTTTTAAACTATTTGCCTTGGTGTCTGGTCATCCTGTCTATGCTTTTTCCAGCCTTGGCCCAAAACAGTTAGCTCACATTATTTCTCTTATCTGATTTGGTAATATTTTTTGCCTTTTTCCATACGTTCTGAATTTTCTTTATTTGAAATTGAAATGCCTTCTGGTGTTTTATCCGATTATTAAAGTCACAGAATTTTAGAATTTGTGGAGTACTAGAGATTTAGTAAGAAAGCTGACCTTCAAGTCTTGACTATGTGACTGATAAGCTATAGGACTTGGTGAAGTCTCCTCTTTATGAAACAGTTTCCTTAACTGTAAAATGAGAAGGTAGAGTTAAATGTCATTGACTATTCCCATGATTATCAAGGGATAAATATGGTAGAAAAGTAATAGAGGGCCGGGCGTGGTGACTCATGCCTGTAATCCCAGCACTTTAGGAGGCGGAGGTGGGCAGATCATTTGAGGTTAAGAGTTCGAGATCAACCTGACCAACATGGTGAAACCCCGTTTCTACTGAAAATACAAAAAAATTAGCTGGGCGTGATGGTGCATGCATGTAGTCCCAGCCACTCGGGAGGATGAGGCAGGAGAATTTCCTGAACCCAGGAGACGGAGGTTGCAGTAAGCTGAGATGGCACCACTGCACTCCAGCCTGGGTGACAGAGCGAGAGCGAGGCTCCAAAAAAAAAAAGAAAAGTAAAGTAATAGAGGAGTTCAGCAGCAGAGACAGATTACTGTTGGCTGGTAAGTAGCATGGGTATGATTGAATTTAAGCTGAATGATTATGGAGCCCAAATGAAATAACTTTTGTGAAAGGTTCTTAAAATAATATGGTTATATAAATGTAACTGATGTTTTACCAAACAAAATGGAGCAGGGTGCTTTGGCGAAAGAAGGGGTGCCTGTTTTGATATGCTGATGGCATAATTATTATAGTATGTTAAAGAATGTCTCAGAACTGTAGTTGTCCTAATAGTACTGCTTGAAACTTTCAAATTGTTACCGCTCTCAATTGCTTTCCAAAGTGGGTATAATGGTGGATCTGATCTCTTCTCTTTTGTTCTTGCAGCTCTATTATCAAGTCCTAAATTTCGGAATGATTGTCTCATCAGCACTAATGATCTGGAAGGGGTTAATGGTAATAACTGGAAGTGAAAGTCCAATTGTAGTGGTGCTCAGGTAACAGTTTTTCCTTTCAAGGCATGGAATTGCATGGCATTACTTGGGAGAAAAATTGAGATATGAAATAACTGGTATATCATTCCCTTAGAAACTACTGTTTTCCAGAAAAGGGCCTGGAAGAAAATTAGTCACTACTTCTCAATTGTAAGAAATTCTCAGGCTGGGCGCGGTGGCTTATGCCTGTAATCCCAGCAATTTGGGAGGCTCAGGCAGGCGGATTGCTTGAGCTCAGGAATTTGAGACTAGCTTGGGCAATGTGGTGAAACCCTGTCTCCACAAACAATACAAAAATTAGCGGGTGTGGTGGCATGCACCTGTAGTCTCAGCTACTCGGGAGGCTGAAGTGGGAGGATTGCCTAAGCCCTGGAGCTTGAGGCCTGCAATGAGTTGTGATTGCACCACTGCACTCCAGCCTGGGCGACAGAGCGAGACCCTGTCTCCAAAAAAAAAAAAAAAAAAAGAGAGATAGAAAAGAAATTCTCACTTTGTTAGGCATTTCCATTCAGAACCCCAAAGGGCTCATGACCGTTCTACAAAAAGGTTACCATGTGAGGTTTCTTTTTGTCACATCCCTTAAGAAAGTGTCTCATTGTACTTTATTTTCCTGAAATTGTTCTGTCTTTTTATATTCCTCACTTTGATACACCAGGCCTGATATTTAGTTGTTACTTCATTAGATGTTATAGTACTTCCACAAATTAAAGAGTTTTTCTGTAGCATGTTCTCAGTGTCAGTATAGAAGAATCACTAATTATTTCCAAGTTTCCTGCTGACCTTTAAATATCACTTCTAAACTAGACTCCAGGAATTTTGAAGGCATTAATACCATCTCTTATGGTGACAAATAGTACTGAATTTTTTTTCTCCACTCTGCTTCCTTCCCTATCTTTGCACTCATACTCTTAGTGAATTTTTTTTTTAAAGATGGGGTCTCGCTCTGTTTACCCAGGATAGAGTGCAGTGGCGCCATCATAACTCATAGCAGACTCCACCTACCGGTCTCAAAGGATCCTTCCATTTTAGCCTCCTGAGCAGCTGGGACTGCAGGCCTGCTCCACCACACCTGGTTAATTTTTTAATTTTTTTGTAGAAACAGTGTATTAGTCCATTTTCATGCTGCTGATAAAGACATACCCAAGACTGGGCAATTTACAAAAGAAAGGTTTAATGGACTTACAGTTCCACGTGACTGGGGACATGGCAGAAGGTGAAAGGCACGTCTCATATGGCAGCAGACAAGAGAAGAGAGCTTTTGCAGTGGAACTCCCCTTTTTAAAACCATCAGATCTCATGAGACTTATTCACTATCACCAGAACAGCACATGAAAAACCCGCCCCATGATTCAATTACCTCCTACCAGGTCCCTCCCACAACACATGGGAATTCAAGATGAGATTTGGGTGGGGACACAGCCAAACTATATCAAATAGGATCTCACTGTGTTGCCCAATCTGGTCTTGATCTCCTCGGTTCAAGCAATCCTCCCACCTTGGCCTCCCAACATGCTGGGATTATAAGCATGAGTCACCATGGCCAGCCACTCTTAGTGATTTTAAAACCCAATTTAGTAACTCGTTTTTAGAGAATTACCACTTGGTTGTTTAATTGAAACATTACAGGCTGGGTGTGGTGGCCCATGCCTGTAATCCCAGCACTTTGGGAGGCTGAGGCAGACAGATCACTTGAGGCCAGGAGTTCAAGACCAGGAGTTCGAGGCCAGCATGTTGAAACCCCGTCTCTACAAAAAATACAAAAATTAGCCGGGTGTGGTGGCAGGCGCCTGTAGTCCCAGCTACTCAGGAGGCTGAGGCAGGAGAATCGCTTGAACCTAGGAGGCGGAGGTTGCAGTGAGCAGAGATCGCTCCATTGCACTCCAGCCTGGGCGACGAGCGAAACTCCGTCTCAAAAAAAAAAGAAAAGAAAAGAAACATTATAGTTTTGTCAGATTTTGGGCTTAATTTTGTAAGCCCAAATCCTTTCTGGAGATAATGGGCAGATTTAAAATAAATTGAATTATTAATATTATCTAGAATTGAAGTAATAGTACATTAACATTATCTAGACTCTAAGTAATAGTACTTAGATTACTCTTTTTTAACCAAATTATTGAGAGATGATTGACATACAAAAAGCTGTACATATTTAATGTATACACCTTGATTAATTTGCAGGTAAGTATATTCCTGTGAAACCATTACCACAATCATGGAAGTGAATATATTCATCACTTTCAAAAGTTTCCCCCCTTTCTATTTTTTTGTGATAAGAACATTTAACACAGGGCCTCCCTCCATCGCCCAGACTGGAGTGTGCCATCAAACCTGGCTAATTTTTATTTTTTATAGAGACCGAGTCTTGAACTCCTGATCTCAAGTGATCCTCCCACCTCAACCTCCCAAGTGCTGGGATGATAGGCTTGAACCATGGTGCCTGGCCCCCAGTTTCTCCTTCTCCTTCTTCTCCTCCTTCTTCTCCTCCTTCTCCTCCTTCTTCTCCTCCTTCTTCTCCTCCTTCTCCTTCTCCTTCTTCTTCTTCTTTTCCTTCTCCTTCTCCTTCTTCTTCTTCTTCTCCTTCTCCTTCTTCTTCTTCTCCTCCTCCTCCTTCTCTCTTCTCCTTCTCCCTTCTCCTCCCTTCTTTCTTCTTCTTCTTCCTCCTCCTCCTTCTCCTTCTTTCTTTTTTCTTTTTTTTTTTTATTTTGAAAAAGAGTCTCACTCTATTGCTTAGGCTGTAGTACAATGGCACAATCTCAGCCCACTGCAACCTCCGCCTCCTGGGTTTAAGTGATTCTCCTGCGTCAGCCTCCTGAGTAGCTGGGATTACAGGTGTGCGCCACCATACTCAGCTAATTTTTGTATTTTTAGTTGAGACTGGGTTTCACTGTGTTGGCCAGGCTGGTCTCGAACTCCTGACCTCAGGTGACCTGCCCACCTCGACCTCCCGAAGTGCTGAAATTACAGGTGTGAGCCCCTGCACCTGGCCGAGATTTTTTAAAAGTTCCTCAGGTCATTCCAATGTGCAGCAAAGTTTGAGACCCATTGCTATATCCCTTTACATAGAGGGATGAGAGTCTTTAAACAAAAGTGTTTGGAGTTTGTACTTATTCCCGCATTGAACTTTATTTCTTGTCTTTCTATTGTTACTTAAGCTGTTGTTATAGAAAACCGGAGCTTGAGTTTCTGAAAAATACTGATGGGCTACTTCTTGTTAGATAAAAAGGAGTTCATAAATTAGTGCAAATATCTTAGGACCTTTTTAGGACTTGGTGTAGGATGGAAGAGGTAAGAGGTAAGAAGATACTCTGTAGAAGTTAGTCTTACTTATTACCATAGAATTGAATCTTTTCTTGGCTTCTGAAATTCTTAGGCAAAAATCTCTGCTTATTCCTTGTTTTTTTTTTTTCTCTTTTTAAAATAAGTAAATTGATAACACAAGCATTATCTCTGTGGCTGACAGTTCTTTGACTTGATGAGCCATTTTTCCTTCTAAATGAGTTGAACCTGTAAGGTCATCTTGGCTGTTATCTTTATAAATGGCAGAGGAAGATGATCCAGTTCTAATTTGCATATTTGAATATGTTTAGTGTTTTCAGATGAAGTGAGAATAAGGGCATTGTTTTAAAGTTCATTCTTTTATATTCTGTTTGTCATTTGAAATTTTAAAAGGTTAAGGAATTAGTAACACTGACCTTTTCAAGATTTAAGCTTCTTTGAATAGTAATACTTGAAATGGAACTAGTCAGTGAAGGTTAATAACTAAAAATCCTTTGTCGTAACTTATTAGTCTGAGGAAACCATATTTTGAGAACAATACACATTTCTGTTGATATAGTTGTTAAAGTATTGAGTATACTCCAGAAGTGATATTTTTTATTTTGTTGAATATCTAATTTGGAAAGTACGTTTAATCTCATACTTTCTTTTTGCTATTATATTCTTCTTTCCCTCCTAGTGGCAGCATGGAACCTGCATTTCATAGAGGAGATCTTCTATTTCTAACAAATCGAGTTGAAGATCCCATACGAGTGGGAGAAATTGTTGTTTTTAGGATAGAAGGAAGAGAGATTCCTATAGTTCACCGAGTCTTGAAGATTCATGAAAAGTATGTGCAAAGTATATCATCTTTGTTTCTAACTGCTTTTGTTTAAGTGTTTGTGGTATTTAGTTTTGATAGCCTAAAGACTATGAAAGAGTGAGGAACCTCTAGGCCCTCTTCCAGTCCATTTGAAAGTTTAGTGAACATTTTGAAAGCTGTAAATAATTATTTATTGGTTCATATTTTTCCCTGAAGGTTTTTCCTGGTTCCCTTTTACTTCCCAACCTGTCAGTGACTCTGTATATAATTCCAAAAAACTATGACATAAAGATAGATCCTAAATATAATCTTCTGGTTGGGCACAGTGACTCATGCCTACAATCCCAGTACTTTGGGAGGCCAAGGTGAGAGAATGGCTTGAGCCCAGGAGTTTGAGATCAGCCTGGGCAACATGGTAAGATTCCTTCTCTGATAAAACAAAACAAAACGAAAAAGGCCAGGCACGGTAGCTCACGCCTGTAATCCCCGCACTTTGGGAGGCCGAGGTGGGTGGATCACCTGAGGTGAGGAGTTTGAAACCAGCCTGGCTAACATGGTGAAACCCTGTCTCTACTAAAATATAAAAATTAGCCAGAGTCTGTCTCAATAAATAAATAAATAAATAAATAAATAAATAAATAGCTGGGCGTAGTGGCATGTGCCTGTAGTCCCAGTTAATTGGAGGACTGAGGTGGGAGAATTGTGTGAGTCCAGGAGTTTGAGGCTGCAGTAAGTCGTGTTTGTGCCACTGCACTCCACCCTGTCTCATAAAAGAAAACAAAGAAATGAAAGAAAAGGGAGGCATTCTGGATGACACACAGACGAGAAGTGAAAGAGTAGGCATGATTTAGGTTCTTTTTTTTTTTTTTTTTTTTTTTTTTTTTTTTTGAGACAGTTTCCCTCTGTTACCCAGGCTGGAATGCAATGGTGCTATCTCGGCTCACTGCAACCTCCGCCTCCTGGGCTCAAGCGATTCTCGTGCCTCAGCCTCCTGAGTAGCTGGGATTACAGGCATGTGCCACCATGCCCAGCTCATTTTTGTATTTTTAGTAGAGACAGGGTTTCACCATGTTGGCCAGGCTGGTCTCGAACCCCTGGCCTCAAGTGATCCACCTGCCTTGGCCTCCCAAAGTGCTGGGATTACAGGCATGAGCCACTGCACCTGGTGGATTTTAGTTCTTGAATATGCAAAAGCTCTCTGTAAAAACTATCTTATTTTTACCACCCTATAAAATTGGTTTTTTTCCTCTGCTTAAAGAAGAAGGAACTGTCAACCATTGGTTTTTGAAATTCCTGTAAACATTCTAGTTTAGAAGAGTTCTTTCTTCATTGGTGAAATAAAGATGTGACAGCTTTTTTTTTTTTAATAAAATCCGATGTCAGTATGTATGTGAAAATACTATAATTTAAAGTGACATTATATTATTGACTGAGAAGGAATAACTTAAATTTTTAGACATTTTTTTGGGGCCAGGAGCGGTGGCTTGTGCCTGTAATCCCAGCACTTTGGGAGGCTGAGGCGGGCAGATCACCTGAGGTCAGGAGTTCAAGACCTGCCTGGCCAAAATGGTGAAACCCATCTCTACTAAAAGTACAAAAATTAGCCAGGTGTGGTGGTGGGTACCTGTAATCCCAGCTACTCAGGAGGCTGAGGCGGGAGAATCACTTGAACCTGGAAGGCTAAGGTTGCAGTGAGTTGAGATCACGCCACTGCATTCTAACCTGAGTGACAGAGTGAGACTCCATCTCAAAAAAAAAAAAAAAAGAAATTTATTTTGGAATTATAGAGGCTTATTCAGTGCAGATAGTGTTTTCCAGATTCTCAAAGTGGATTTGTGTTGTTCATTCTCAGCAATGCCTGTTATGAACAAAGCTGAACCAACTTTCCACTAAATATATCAGAGAGAATCAAACTGAGCTCAGGCCTTATTTAAGCTGGAGGAAAATTTCTCCATTTTTATTTATGATTATTTGAAATTGAGTGAGTTTGCCTGGGCGTGGTGACTCATGCCTGTAATCCCAGCCCTTTGGGAGGCTGAGGCGGGTGGAGTGCTTGAGCACAGGAGCACTAGACCAGCCTGGGCATCTAGACCAGATGGTGAAACCCTGTTTCTATAAATACAAAAAAAAAAAATTAGTCAGGCACGGTGGTGTGCACTTGTAGTCCCAGCTGCTCAGGAGGCTGAGGTAGGAGGATCACTTGAGCCCAGGAGGTTGAGGCTGCAGTGAGCTGAGATCATGCCACTTTATTCTATCCTGGGCAACAGAGTGAGACTCTATCTCAAAAAAAGAAAAAAGAAAAAGAAATTGAATGAGTCATAGACTTCAGTTTAAAACTGTTTCTGGGCAGATTCATAGACAGATAATTTTTAATTGGAAAATCCTTAAATTTTTAAAATAATTGTGTAAGAATTCTGATGATTTTAAATATGGTACTTATAATCTGGGGTTTTTGGTGATTTATTTCAGACTCTTGAGATACCTTCAACTTGCAGGCCTGTGTAGATATTAATATTCAGAAAATTTCAATTTTCTTTTTTCTTTTGGGGAGACTGAAATATCTGGTCAGAGTTACCATTTGTGTTTTTTTTTTTTTTTTTGAGACAGAGTCTCGCTCTTTCACCCAGGCTGGAGCACATGGTGCGATTTTGGTTCACTGCAACATCTGCCTCCTGGGTTCAAGCAATTCTCCTGCCTCAGCCTCCTGAGTAGCTGGGACTACAGGCGCCTGCCACCATGCCCAGCTAATTTTTGTATTTTTAGTTGAGGCAGGGTTTCACCATGCTGGCCAGACTGGTCTTGAACTCCTGACCTCAAATGATTCACCCACCTATGCCTCCCAAAGTGCTGGGATTATAGGCGTGAGCCACCACACCCAGCCCCATTTGGTTTAATAGTATTAATGTTGCTCTTAAATATGGGGACAAATAATATTCAAAATGTATGTAGTTAGTAAGTTCATCCTATAGGAGGTGTATTAGTCTGTTCTCATGCTGCTAATAAAGACATACCTGACACTGGGTAATTTATAAAGGAAAGAGGTTTAATGGACTCACAGTTCCACATGGCTGGGGAGGCCTCACAATCAGAAGGCAAAGAAGAAGCAAAGGCATGTCTACGTGTCGGCAGGCAAGATAGCATGTGCAGGGGAACTCCCATTTATAAAACCACCAGATCTCATGAAACTTATTCACTATCACGAGAACAGCTTGGGAAAGACCTGCCCCCATGACTCAATTACCTCCCACTGGGTCCCTCCCATGACACATGGTAATTATGGGAACTCCAGTTCAAGATGAGATTTGGGTAGGGACACAGCCAAACCATATCAGGAAATATTATAATTGGATGATATTGAACACTGGCATGTGATTACGTATTTGGAAAGAGAAATTTTACCATTGGGTGACTTAATCCTTAGCTTTGCTTTTCCCATGCAGATGGATACATTATTCTGTACCCATTTAGCTTTTGGGGTCTTATTTTTTCTCATCTATAAAGTGGTATTTCCTTCTTCCTAATTTCACAGTATTGTGATGGGTGAATTAAATTCTAAACTCTTTGATCTCCCTAGAAGTAGATAATATTAAATATTTGGTCCTTGTTCCAGCAAGGGAAAATCCTATGTAAATATACCTTCATTCAGTATTTTGAGCCTATGACTTGTGAAATGCTGGAGTAGGACTTAATATGTCTAGTAAGATCAGGTGCAGTGGGTCACACCTGTAATCCCAGCACTTTGGGAGGCCGAGGAGGGCAGATCACCTGAGGTCAGGAGTTCCAGACCAGCCTGACCAACATGGTGAAACCCTGTCTCTACTAATAATATAAAAATTAACTGGGTGTGGTGGTGCACACCTTTAATCCCCGCTGCTCGGGAGGCGGAGGTTGCAGTGAGCCCAAGATTGCATCGTTGCATTCCAGCCTGGGTGACAAGAGTGAAACTCCATCTCAAAAAAATAAAAAATAAGTCTAATAAGAGCTGGTTGCCACCAGAGAATATTTGTGTCACCACTAAGTAGATGAAGGATATCTGTGCTTTTTAAAAAAAGCTATAGTGGTGTCTCCTGATTACATCCCAGAAGGGGAAATTGGGTGTGTTAATATATTTGTTTGTTTGTTTTGCCAGCAAATCAAGTCTTTGGGAGTAGTCCAGATCTCTCTAGCACCCTTTCCTTTTTCTGGGAAGTTCCCCATTTCCTGGGTTTTATCTCCTCATATCTGATTTGCCTTTTCTGCATGTGTGGAGTTGGTATTGTTTTCTGGGTTGAATTCACTTTTCCTTCCTGCTGCTCCTGACTTTCACTCTTGCAGTGAGCCCCTCCTAGCACCTGTCCTCTTTTACTCTTCAGAATTTTTCCTTTATTCACTTACTGAATTGTCAGCTACAGATTATTTTTCTCTCTATATTTGCATTTTTTCTAACTGGAATCTTATTTTTAATGTGACTGTTTGCACTTAACCATCTTTGGTGTTTGCAACACCTCCCAAATTAGTTTCCTCTGCAGATTTAACATCTAGTGAGCCAGTTTCTGACTTAGAATCTAAGTGGATATTAGCCCATAGAAACCTGAAGCTAATTTTCTTCTTTCTACTGCAGTGGTCAATCCAAATGCACTTGAATTAATTTTCAGCTAGGCTTTATCAACTGTAAAATATACTTTGCTTTCAATTAAATTTTAAAATTACTAGAAACTTCATGGTTCTTTAGTAGAATTAAACTAATAATTTTCTGATCAAGCAAATGCTATTCCTGGCCAGGCATAGTGGTTCATGCCAGTAATCCCAGCACTTTGGGAGGCCGAAGTGGGCAGATCACGAGGTCAGGAGTTTGGGACCAGCCTGGCCAACATGGTGAAACTCTGTCTCTACGAAAAATACAAAAAAATTAGCTGGGTGTGGTGGCGGGCACCTGTAATCCTGGCTACTTGGGAGGCTGAGGCAGGAGAATCGCTTGAACCCAGGAGGCGGAGGTTGCAGTGAGCCGAGATCACACCATTGTACTCCAGCCTGGGCAATAGTGTGAGACTCTGTCTCAAAACAAAACAAAACAAAAAAACAAAATACTGTTCCTGTAAACCGTGGCATATCTGAAGAATTGAAGTATTTCTTCTTTTAAAGCTAACATTTTTTCCTAATATAAAAGTAACTCATGTTTGTTGGAGAAAAAAGAAGATAAAGCTAATCTAAAGAAAGCCATAGATAGCCACTGTTGATCCACTGATCTGTTTATACATTGGTCTGTATTATTTTAGATCTTGTCTAATACCTTTTTTTTTTTTGCTTTTATTTTCTGAATTTGGGGAGTTTCTGACATGCACAGAAGAGTATAAGGAACCCCCATGTATCTATCATCACTGTCCCAGTGATGATTAATATATAGTAAATTCTGCTCCTTCTCTACTCCCACCTCTTTCCCCTCCTGTGTTATTATTATTTGTTATTTGAGACAGTGTCTCACTCTGTCTCCAAGGCTAGAGTGCAGTGATGTGATCACAGCTCACTGCAGCCTCAGCCTCCCCAGGCTCAGGTGATCCTCTCACTTCAGCTGGGACCACAAGTGCACACCATCATGCTCGGCTAACTTTTTTGTATTTTTTGCTTTGCCATGTTGCCCAGTTTGGTCTTGAATTCCTGGGCTCGAGTGATCCACCCACCTTGGCCTCTCAGAGTGCTAGGATTATAGGAGAGAGCCACTGCACCTGGCCAAACAATTCTTTAGTATCATCAAGTTTTTGATATTTGTTCAAATCCCCAATTGTGTCATAACTTTCTGGATCCAGATAAAGTCCTCAGCTGCAATTAGTTGATGTGGCTTTATAGTCTCTTGTTTTTTTTGTTTTTTTGTTTGGCATGGAGTCTCGCTCTGTTGCCCAGGCTTGAGTGCAGTGGCGTGATCTTAGCTCACTGCAACCTCCGCCTCCCGGGTCAAGCTATTCTCCTGCTTCAGCCTCCCGAGTAACTGGGACTACAGGCGCCCACCACCACGCCCAGCTAATTTTTGTATTTTTAGTAGAGACAGGGTTTCACCATGTTGGCCAGGCTGGTCTTGAACTCCTGACCTCAGGTGATCCACCCGCCTCAGCCTCCCAAAGTGCTAGGATTACAGGCGTGAGCCACTGAGCCTGGCTGTCTGTTGTTTAATCTGTAGGTCACTTCCCGAACTTTCTTTGTTCCTTGCAAGTCATTAGTTGGAGAAACTGGGTTATTCTGTAGCTTCCCATAGTCTGTATCTTGCCAATTATATCCTGTGAGATAGTTTATTGTGTTCCTTTGCTCTTTGTGTTTCCAGAAAATTGGTAATATGTATATATTTTAATATAAAAATGAGATTGTACTGAACATGCTGTTTTGTATTCTTCACTTAATAACATTTGTGCAATCTTGTCATTAAATATTCTTCTATACTATTATTTTAATGCTTACATAATATTTGACCTCCTTAATATTGGATCTTTAGTTTGCTTTTAGTCGTTTATAAACAACACAGCTATTAACATTCTTACAGCTCCATAAATCATTATTTCAGCACTAGAATGGTGATAAGATAGCCCAATGCCACAAACATTTTTGGTTAACAAGAACAGATTTTGTGCTTTAAATGCCATGAAGGTATTTGATGACTTGGGTTTCCTCTACTCTTTTAAGGCAAAATGGGCATATCAAGTTTTTGACCAAAGGAGATAATAATGCGGTTGATGACCGAGGCCTCTATAAACAAGGACAACATTGGCTAGAGAAAAAAGATGTTGTGGGGAGAGCCAGGGGGTAAGTATAGAGGGGAGCATCTCAAACTTTTTATATCACTTGAAGTGTGGCCCTCTCAATCATATTATTTGATCATACACAGTTGAATATGGAGATTTGGTTCTGGTTCCACCAAATCACCCTTGTGTCCTTTGAAAATTTTGCTTCTTAAAAAGTGTCTAAAATTTCAGGTATACTACTCCAGAGGTGAGGAACTGGGGTGCAATAAAAGAATAGAATACTAGTGATGAGATGGTGAATTGGATGTGATAATTTTTAAAAATGTGTTTACTTATTTGGTTCACTCAAGAAATATTGGGCACCTTCCATGTGCTCTTATGTCCATACTATGCTAGGCTCTGGGGGTCTAGAGCACTATTAATCCTGCCTCATGAAACATACATTTTTTTTTTTTCTTATTTTTTGAGATTTTTTTTTTCTTATTTTTTGAGTCTTGTTCTGTCACCCAGGCTGGAGTGCAATGGCGCGATCTCAGCTCACTGCAACCTCTACCTGCTGGGTTCAAGCGATTCTCCTGCCTCAGCCTCCCGAGTAGCTGGGATTACAGGCACCCGCCACCATGCCTGGCTAATTTTTGTATTTTTTAGTAGAGATGGGGTTTCACCACAAACATATATTTCTTAAGAAGTACTAAGTCAACAGCTCAAAGTGTTCATCCAAATTAGTTTTATCATGTTAATTTAATCCATAATATTTCTAGTCTTGAAATTGATGAGGTCAAATGAAATTAAAAAGTTATATTAAGCCTGTTTGTTTCAGATTTTATCAGGAGAACAGTTCAGTGGAGGACAGGAATTGTAAGTTGTTGGTATTAAGGAAGTATGGCATTGTTGCTCCCTTAATGTTATTAATAGTATTAACAATAACTCACGTTTATTAGGGCTTATTGTGTACCAGAGACTCATTCTAAGTGCTTTACAAGTATTACCACATTTTAACCTCAGAACAACCCTAATATTCCCATTCTACAGATGAGGAAACGTAAATGAGTTAGGTTATGTATCTAAGATTACACTGATGATCCTAAGTGACTGGCTGCATAGTCCACCTTAACCATCATACAAAAATTACTAGCATAACATTTCTGAAATGGATGGTTGCTAATTCTCACTGGTTAGATGCCACATGGCACTTTTGCCACTGTCAGAACCTCTGCTCCTTTTGACCTAGAACAGACTGTATGGATATAGAGTTATTACACCAGTAAACAGGCCTGAGAAACGCAGTTCCCACAGAGAAGGAAGTATGAGTTGCTAAGTGAAAGCTTCCTCAGTTACAGCATGAGAGATGCTCAGTTTGGGGCCAAAGAGATCAGATCAGAACAGGTATCATTGTGCTTTGCCTGCTGCAGAGCTGTTGTTGTTTTTTTAATATGTCCCCACTTTAAAGAACTTTTCCTTTGATGGAGCTAAAAATACTTTTATAATCCAAATTAAGTCATCAGTGCTTCTGAGAAATACTAGTCCCCATCTTCCTCAGTTCCCAAGATGCTGCTAACGTGGTTATTTAAACTCACCAATCTCTTTGAGTCTTTTTGTTTTTCCTCAGATTATAAATGCACAGATTCATGTAGCAACATAAAGGAAATATCAATAATCAAAAAGCAAAGTCACTTCTTATCTCCTTTTTCTTGATCTCCATAAATATTTATTAACTTTTTGGTTTGCATTGTATTAGCCTTTATGTGTAGAGATAAAAATATTAATATGTACTTTTTTTTTTGCCTTTTTTTTTTTTTTTTTTTTGAGACCAGAGTCTTGCTCTGTCACCCAGGCTAGAGTGTGGGTGGCATGGTCTCAGCTCACTGCAACCTCTGCCTCCTGGGTTTAAAAGATTCTCGTGCCCCAGCCTCCCAAGTAGCTGGGATTACAGGTGTGTGCCACCACGCCCAGCTAATTTTTTATATTTTTAGTAGAGACGGGGTCTCGATTTGTTGGCCAGACTGTCTCAAACTCCCAACTTCAAGTGATCCGCCTATCTTGGCCTCTCAAAGTGCTGAGATTACAGGCATGAATTGTGGCACCCAGCCCTAGTATGTACATATTTATACAAATATAAATGCATTTTGTGTATGAAAGGAGAGTGGTCACACTGTCTTATAACCCTTTTTTACCCAAAAAATCACTACATATTTACAAATCAATGTATTTACCATCATATCATCATTTTCAAAGCTGTATGCTATTCCACTGTATGGAAAGGCCATATACTGTATCCTATGGATATGTAGATAGATTTTATTCAGTCAGTCTCCTGTTGTTAGGTATTCTGATTATTTCCAGCTTTTTTATTGTGAACAATGTTATGATAAACATCCTTGTTACGTGTATCTCAGCATTTCTGCCCAACCATTCTTCAGAATAAATTCCTAGAAGTGAAATTACTGGGTGAAGCATACTCATATGTTAAGGCTTTTGACAAATTTTGCCAAGCCTGTTTCATTTATGCTCCTGCCAGTACAACTGAGTGTTCCTTTATCTGAGTCTTCTTTTTTTTTCTTCTTTTTTTTGAGGCAGAGTCTTGCTCTTTTGCCCAGGCTGGAAAGTCTTGCTCTGTTGCCCAGGCTGGAGTGCAGTGGAGCAATCTTCAGCTCACTGCAACCTCCGCCTGTCAGGTTCAAATGATTCTCATGTCTCAGCCACCCAAGTAGCTGGGATTACAGGTGCATGCCGCAACTCCTGGCTAATTTTTTATATTTTTAGTAGAGATGGGTTTTCGCCTTGTTGGCCAGGCTGGTCTGGAACCCCTGGCTTCAAGTGACCTGCCTGCCTTAGTCTCCTAAAGTGCTGGGACCATAGGCGTGAGCCACCACACCGAGCCTGGGTCTCGATTCTTAAGTGTTCATTACAGCTCTGTTTACTCACTCTGGCCCATTGGTTGGGTAAAAGATGTACCATCCTACGAAAGGTTAGGGGAGATATGCTTTCACTCAAGTAACTTGTCTTCTGGACAATTTTTTAAAAAATTCTGGCCGGGCACAGTGGCTCATGCCTGTAATCCCAGCACTTTGGGAGGCTGAGGCAGGCGAATCACTAGGTCGGGAGATCGAGACCATCCTGGCTAACACGATGAAATCCTGTCTCTACTAAAAATACAAAAAAAATTAGCCAGGCATGGTGGCTGGCACCTGTAGTCCCAGTGACTCTGGAGGCTAAGGCAGGAGAATGGCGTGAACCCAGGAGGCGGAGCTTACAGTGAGCCAAGATCGCGCCACTGCACTCCAGCCTGGGTGACAGAGCGGGACTCCGTCAAGAGAAAAATTCCACACTATTTAATGCTATTTTTTAAATCCCAACATTGAAAATATAGACCATTTTGTAGCTTTTACTTAAAAAATGTAATAGTCTGGTACTCTCTGCATTAAGGAAGTTTCTGTAGAAAAAAAAAAAAAAAAGACCTGAACAGCAGGAGCACAGAATCTTAACTATATAAATTTATTTTCCATTGATTGTACCTCTACTGAGCTTGACAGGTAATGGAACGTAACACTTTCTTTTGTGGCAATTGTGTTTATAAAACACTAAACTGGTATTTCAAAGTCAGGCTGTACCCAAATCTTGAGAATAGAGCTTTTCCACAGGCAAGTCTGTTACTGTAGCACATATGTCTTCATGCTTTTTTTTTCTTGAGACAGCGTCTCACTCTTAACACCCAGGCTGGAATGCAGTGGCACAATCGTGGCTCACTGCAACCTCTACCTCCCAGGCCCAAGCAATCCTCCCACCTCAGCCTTCTCAGTAGCTAGGATCACAGGTGCATGCCATCACACCTGGCTAATTTTTTAAATTTTTGTAGAGATTGGTTCTCCTTGTGTTGCCCAAGTTGGTCTTGAACTCCTGGGCTCAAGCAGTCCCTTGGCCTCCCAAAGTCCTGGGGTTACAGGTGTGAGCCACTGTGCCTGGCCTCCTTTATGCTTTTTTTTTTTCAGACTGAGTTTTGCTCTTGTTGCCCAGGCTGGAGTGTGATGGCATAATCTTGGCTCACTGCACCCTCTGCCTCCCAGGTTCAAGGGATTATCCTGCCTCAGCCTCCCGAGTAGCTGGGATTACAGGTGTGTGCCGCCACGCCCAGCTAATTTTTTGTATTTTTAGTAGAAACAGCTAATTTTTTGTATTTTTAGTTTCACCATGTTAGCCAGGCGGTCTCGAACTCCTGACCTCAAGTGATCTGCCCGCCTTGACCTCTCAAAGTGCTGGGATTACAGGTGTGAGCCACTGCACCCCACCTCCTTTATGCATTAAAAAAAATTTTTTTTTTTTGTTTTTTTGTTTGTTTGTTTGCTTTTTGAGACAGAGTTTCACTCTTGTTGCCCAGGCTGGAGTGTAACAGTGTGATCTCAGCTCACTGCAACCTCCACCTCCTAGGTTCAAACAATTCTCCTGCCTCAGCTTCCCGATTAGCTGGGATTACAGGTATGTGCCACCATGCTCAGCTAATTTTTTGTATTTTTAGTAGAGATGGGGTTTCACCATGTTGGCCAGGCTGGTCTCTCTCTTGTTTTTTTAACAGCTGCACGCTAAAAAAATTTTATGTTGAGTCCTAAGGCTCTAAATTAAAATAATTTTAAAAATTTTTTATTGAGATATAATTCACGTATATTAGAATATAAAATTCACCATCTTAAAGACTACAGTTCAGTGGGTTTCAGTATATTCACAAGATTGTGCAGCCATCACCAGTATCGAATTCCAGAACATTTCTGTCACCCCAAAAATAAAACTTTGTACTCATTAGCAGTCACTCCCCATCCTCTACTTCCTGTAGCCCCTGACAGCCACTAATCTGCTTCCTGTCTTTGTGCATTTGCCTATTCTGGACTTTTTATATAAGCAGAATCATATAATATGTAGTCTTTTGTGTCCAGCTTCTTTTCATGTAGCATAATGTTTTTAAGGCTTATTCATGTTGTAGCACGTAGTAAAAACAATTTTAGAAAATGAAACTAATACTGAACCAATTAAGTATTAATAGGGTGATTTCTTTCTAAACTCAGGAAGTTGAAAAATTCAAGAGCATCCATTAGTCAACAAGGAGCAGAAAGCAGCAGGAGAAAAGGGTGAAAGATTGGCAGAGGATCGGGGAACAGAAATGTTGACAATGGAAAGAAGAATTAAAAAAATATAAGGAAGGAGCAGAGTAATTGAGCTCTCTGTTAACTGAAATCAGTTTTATGGATAAGACTTTTTGAATACTTCTTACTTGAAACAAGTCATTCTAGAAACAAGATGATCCTTTTCTGGTCATTGCATATTCTCTTACTCTCTCATTTAGTTGGCTGCTGGATTCTAGACTTCCCAGATATAGACCCCTTTTGATATTTGACAGAATTGTGCTGGGGTCTCTTCTTAATTTTTGTGGCATCTTTTCTTTACTGTTTGTTTGGCCTTTTGTCTAATGATCTCTATGAGCATCAGGAGACAGTGCTTTCTTCTGAGGCTGCTTCCTCAGCAGTACCTGTGATCCCAAGAATTCCCAGGGAAATGTATTTAACTATATGAAATGCATTTTGCCTTCTAGATATTAACTTGGCACAGGCTGGTGTTGGAGTTGGCTTCGTGGATGGCATTTATTTTACTTATTTTAAACCTCCTGCTTATTAGCAACTCTGCTTTAGCACATAAGTTTATCTGAGCAGAATAGGCAAAAGCCTGCAAATGGTTTGAATTTAAGATGACTGATGATAGCAGCACTGTGCACTTGATTATCAACTCTGCTTATCTCTGTCCGTGGAGGGTAACAGTGGCACAGACAATTAAACCTGTCGTTTGACTTTGGACGGCCTCATCATGTTCTGGCATCCTTAGATCTTGCTTATATTACTCCTAAAGACCAAGTTACTTTCATTTCACTGATAGTGGGCAAAGAAAAGCCAACCTTAAAAAAAAAGTTTCAGGTTGTGTGTGGTGGTTCATTCTTGTAATCTCAGCACTTTAACAGGCCAAGATGGGAGAACCGCTTGAGCCCAGGAGTTTGAGACCAGCCTGAGCAATGTAGTGAGATGCTGTCTCTACAAAAAATTTTAAAAATTAGCTAGGCCTGGTAGTGTGCACTTGTAGTCCCAGCTACTTGGGAGACTCAGGTGGGAGGATTGCTTGAGCCCAGGAGTTCAAGGCTGTAGTGAGCTATGATCACACCACTGCATTCTAGCGTGGTAAGTAAGACCATGTCTCAAAAAAATAAAAATTAAAAAAAAAAATTACATGGATCATTCACAAGCAGCCTATGTGGTTGCTGGGAGCCAAGGATGTGGTTCTTTGGGCATAGATATCATTGCATGGAGGTAACAGAGTCTCTGTGTATGAGAATGGCTGCTTATTGATCATCAGATCAGAATTGGCAGCTTAATGTCTTGGTAGAAATCACAGATGCTTTTATAGCTCTTAATCTGTACTTTACTGTGAGGCATTTGCCTTTATGTTCTTAAATTAGGTGATTTACTTTCACTGAAAGCTATTTCTTTTATGGAAGTGTTAAAAATGGGACAAAAGAAATAACAGTTACTGCACTAAAAAGGAAAAATTATATATATTATATATGTATATATATAATATATAAAAAATATAGAAAACCTCTATCCATCCTCCTAGAGCTTAGCCATGCCGTTCTTTAACAACTGTTACTTTTCAGCTCTTGGAGATCCCAGGGGTTGAGATGAAAGCATGAACCCTAAGAAGGGATATTATTTGCCATCACACACCTATATGTGCATCTCACACTAAAATTGTGCTTCTTGAATTTTGATGTGCAGGAGCATCATTTGGGCCCCACCTTTCAGAAATTCCCTGACTTAGTCGATCTGGGAAAGATATAAGAATCTGTGTTTTTTTTTGGTTTTTTTTTTTTTTTTTTGAGACAATGTCGCTCTGTCGCCAGGCTGGCGTGCAGTGGCGCAATCATGGCGCAGTGCAACCTCCACCTCCAGGGTTCAAGCGATTCTGCTGCCACAGCCTCCTGAGTAGCTAGGATTACAGGCATGCACCACCATGCCCAGCTAATTTTTATATTTTTAGTAGAGACAGGGTTTCACCATGTTGACCAGGATGGTCTTGATCTCCTGACCTCGTGATCTACCTGCCTCAGCCTCCCAAAGTTTTGGGATTACAGGCATGAGCCACTGTGCCCAGCCAAGAATCTGCATTTTTAACAAGCCATCAAGCGTTTGTGACAGAGGAGGTCTACGCTTTAAGAAACACTAGTGGGAGTTTGGGGTTGGGGCAGGAGAGATAGGTCTCAGTGATCCTGCCAGAAGGGAGAGGAGCAGGGAGGGGTGAGGACAAGAGACAGAAGTGAGGGGAGTTCTTAAAGGGAAGTTAAATGTGTCCGAAACAAAATGTGTGTTCAAGTTTGCCTAAGGCTTTGATGGTGTAGATGTTATGTGGGAGGTAATTTCTGTTTGTGCTGTGTTTGGCATGGTGCAAAGATTGTAGGTAGGTACCCTGAATAAAAGTATCTGGGCAATTTTAAAGTGTGCAAAGGTCAACCTCCACTTCAGCTCAGCCTCCCTATGACAGGCTCTAGCTTAGTACAATATTGTCAGTCCGCTCTGGAGTCCAGCAATAGAAGAGGAGGATAAAGAAGAAAGTTTTACATTTGCTAACCACCTCTTCCACTCACATCGATAGTACCCTGCTAATTTTCTCTTTCTGCCCTGAATTCTTATGTCAAAGTAGTCTTTTGCATGGAGAGGAATTTAAGCCCTGGGAGAAAATAGGATTTCCCCAAGAGAGAGCAAAAAGAGGAGGCCCGGACATTCAGACATTCAATCAGGCAGGATATACTGGATATCTCCTATGTATAAGGTACTATGTTGGCCTTGAGGGTACAGGGGGAACAAGATAGGCATCATTGTTGCCCTTATAGAGCTTCTAGTTTAGCAGGGGAGACAGACATGTATAGAATCTGTCGTACAACTAATTATTTAATAAAAGTATAATTGTTATAAAGACCTCAAAGGAAATGTATCAGGTGTTGTAAGATCATGTAACAGGTGGTTTTGCTTAGTTGAGGAGAAAAACTTTAGGGGCATGAGGAATTAGAAAGAGCTAGTGAAAAGAAGGTGTAGCAACCAAAGAGGTAGGTGAAGAAACAAATTTGTGGTACATTAAGAAACCAAGAAGGAGGAATTTCCAGAGCATATTTGTGGTCATGAAAGTCAAATGGTGCCATGATGGAAAGGAATATGGGGGTTGAGACTGGTTTGCTACATATGGTGATGAAAACTGTTCTAGAAAAGTTTCAAGATTAATAGGACCAAACACAGATTACAGGTGGTTAACAAATGAGAAGGTGGTGAAATCCTAAGTACTATAATGAGCTCTTACACTCACTTTTTGGCCACTTAATATGAAGTACTTTGTAATATTCTGGCTGTGCTTGCTTTGTCTCCCTAGCTAGATTGACAGCTTCTTGAAGGTTATGATGATAAACCTAGCCCCTAGCACTATATCAACATGTAGCATTAGAGTCACCACCTGGAAATCTAAGACCTTGGATCTATCTGGTGCTGGTTCTGCCACACACAAGCCGTGTACCTTGGGCATGATCATCTGTTTCCTCATCTCTAAAATGGTGATATTCTTAACTTTACTATCACTTGGGCTTTTGAAAGGATCAAATAGGGCAGTATATAGAAATGAACTTTGTGAATTGAAAATTAGTATTCTGTAGAAGATATTGATAATATTCAGTGAATGACAACAGCTGCTTTACATCGGAAATTCTGTGATAATCAGTTTTTTGTTTGTTTTAGATTTGTTCCTTATATTGGAATTGTGACAATCCTCATGAATGACTATCCTAAATTTAAGGTAAGGGCCTGTATTATTTGTTTTATTAAAAATGTAATCTTTTGGGCCAGGTGCAGTGGCTCACGCCTATAATCCCAGCATTCTGGGAGGCCAAGGTGAGTGGATCGCTTGAGCCCAGGAGTTCATGACCAGCCTGGGCAACATAGTGAAACCCCGTGTCTATTAAAAAAAAAAAAAAAAAAAAGTATTAGCCTGGGCGCAGTGGCTCACACCTGTAATCCCAGCACTTTGGGAGGCTGAAGCAGGCGGATCACTTGAGGTCAGGAGTTCAAGAACAGCCTGGTCAATATGGCAAAACCCTGTCTTTACTAAAAATACAAAAAAATTAGCCAGGTGTGGTGGTACATGCCTGTAATCCCAGCTCCTGGGGAGGCTGAGGCATGAGAATTGCTTGAATATGGCAGGTGGAGGTTGCTGCTGCACTCCAGCCTGGGTGACAAAGTGAGACTCTGTCTCAAAAAAAAAAAAAAAGAAAATTATTTAAAGAAATGTGATCTTTTGCTTAGTATTGGAAACTTTTAAATGGATTACAGCTAAAAGATGAAAGAATAATTGGGTAGTTTAGTAATATATTCACGAAGACCAGTTTATTAATTAACTCTAAGAACCCTTGAACTTTTCAATGCTTCTCTGACGTGTGGTTCTGTGTTTATTTTCTAGTATGCAGTGCTCTTTTTGCTGGGTTTATTCGTGCTGGTTCATCGTGAGTAAGAAACCTGCCTTGCTGTTCCTGGGAAGATGCCATACTTTTCGTTACTGGATGTTTGGAGTAGATACTGGTCTGTGATTGGTGGAATGGAGAACACACGTGTTGGTGCTTCTTGGTAGCACTGGTTTGCATTAGTTTATGTTTCCACGCCAGAGTTTGTGTGGGCGGGCGCATGTGTACCACAGAGTGCACTTGAGGGGACTTTCAGTCACAGGATTTCATAATTGTCATTGTCACACTTTCACATTTTTGTACATCAGTGAATTTTTTATATTAAAAGGTTGAGCCAAAGCCCCCAGTGTTTGTATTTTGAAGCCAAGCTTCACTTCTAAAGTGCCTACAGAGACTTGTAAATGAAAATGCAGCTCTGCATGAGTTTGAAACCGTCATACCTCCTTCTAATAGGAATGGCATATACTGAGGTGGTCGTAAGTCTTAACTTTTAAAATTTTAAATAAAAGACTTTGCACATTGAACCCCTTATCCCTGAATTGTGTTTGTTGGGAAAGCTTCTGAAATTTGCCTTCCTTGGCTGGTTCTTAGTACCCCTTGGGGGATATAAAGGCTTAGTGTGAACAGTCCTTCAGCTAAGAAGGTTGCTCTGATACTAACAACTGGTTTTTTTTTTTTTTCTGTTTTGCGTGTGTGTGTGTGTGTGTGTGTGTGTGAAGCAAAAGTAGCCACTGACATTCATAGAAAATCTCTTAGTCATAAAATTGATTCTTCCCATGACTCAGATGTGTATAAACCCAGTTAGTGTTGCTGAGAGGTTCAGAAAATCTCACTTGGTTATAAAAAGTCATAACCCTTTCTATACTTGAGGTATTCTCAGCCCTTTCTACACCATGGCAAGTGTGTGTTAGCATCTAGAGGCAGAGGAAAGGGCTGGAGGACAAGCATTCTGCTTGGTGTCTTTAAACTCTCATTTGTCTGAAGCTGTTCTCTCAAGTGCCTGACTTTGCATTTCTCTAATGCAGACTTAAAGCAGGCAGTTTAAAGTAGTGAGTGCACAACCCAATTGTATGTTTTCTTTTAATATCAAGGCAGTGAGGGAAATAGGGAGTATAGAGTAAAGATCTTTTTTTTTTTTTTTTTTTTTTTTTGAGACGGAGTCTCGCTCTGTAGCCCAGGCTGGAGTGCAGTGGCCGGATCTCAGCTCACTGCAAGCTCCGCCTCCCGGGTTCACGCCATTCTCCGGCCTCAGCCTCCCGAGTAGCTGGGACTACAGGCGCTGCCACCTCGCCCGGCTATTTTTTGTATTTCTTAGTAGAGACGGGGTTTCACCGTGTTAGCCAGGATGGAGTAAATATCTTTTGAGCACCAAATACTCTTAATTCTATCTGTTCTCTTGTTGTATTAATGTGAAGTCTTAAAGTGAGTTATCTGTGTTAGGCCACTTGAACAGTTTCTATTATTTGTTCAACTGCAGTGGAAATCAGTCTATGCGGTAATGCTAATGGCGTGAGAACAGGGACGATTACTCTTCTGAAGCCCTCCCCTGTGGAGAATAGTACCTTCCTAAACCCATTAATCAGGCTTTAGGCTTCCAACTTTGGATATGGGCTCTTAATATTCTCAACAGAATATGAAACTTGGCAAATCACTGCTATAACAAATGCTTTTTTGAACCTGTCTGTGAGGCTTGTATAGTACTTGTATTTTCTCATGAACCAGAAGCTGAACATTCCCTGTGTGGAATGGCAGAAAATTGCCATTTATTCCATTTTTCCCCCCTTATCACCTGTGGAAGATGCAGTTCACTGCTCAGCCTAATCAGTACACTGGTTTTTGTACCAGCCTTTCTAGGACTACTGTAGGGGAGAAGCAGTGTGCTTTGCTGGCCAAGGTTGGGATCTTAGGGTTCTCTGTGATCCTAGCTTGCCTGAGTGTAAACATCCGTGTAGGCCGGGCGCGGTGGCTCAAGCCTGTAATCCCAGCACTTTGGGAGGCCGAGGCGGGTGGATCACGAGGTCAGGAGATCGAGACTATCCTGGCTAACATGGTGAAACCCCGTCTCTACTAAAAATACAAAAAACTAGCCGAGCATGGTGGCGGGCGCCTGTAGTCCCAGCTACTTGGGAGGCTGAGGCGGGAGAATGGCGTGAACCCGGGAGGCGGAGCTTGCAGTGAGCCGAGATCGCGCCACTGCACTCCAGCCTGGGAGACACAGCGAGACTCCGTCTCAAAAAAAAAAAAAAAATCCGTGTACTTGTATCCTCATCTACTCCAGATTTTTCCTCATAAATGTACTGGGAGGAAAACATTAATACTTTTTTCCCTTGCATATTTTCACAACCAGTTTTATGTAAGTATTATTTTTCCTCCTTTGCTGGATGCAAGCAACAACTAAATTTCTCTAAAAAGGTAATCAAATCATTTAATAATATTTGAGTCACTCCATTAGCCAAAAATAAAAAGATTACTTGTGGGGAGGGATATTAAATTCCCAGTTTTTATCTTGTCTAGTGCTAAACATAAGACTTAAAATGGCAGATTTTATTAGCAAATATATCCTAAAAGCTCTTTGCAAATGTGAGAAATGCCAGAAAGGTTTTCTTTGCTAACTGAGTGGCGTGATAAGCTCTTTGAGATTTGGCAGGGCAAGTGGAGAATTGGGAGGGCTCAACCATTGTGAGTGAAAGGAATTGAAGAGGAGTATGAAAACTATCAAACTTTAAATGAGAAATTGATAATGGGATTATCTCTTTGGCTGTTACTTGTCTGCTCTTATACCTCCGGCTAACCAATCTCTTTATATTATTTCCAATGTCTGTCCTCAGCTCTAGTTCCATGTCTCTGTTTTCCTCTGGACACTTCCACTTGATTGTCCCATCTTTAAACTCAAGTTCCTGAAAACTTCCCCTCCAAATTTCATGTTTTATGTGAAGGAATATTCACCTAGATTTGTCATTTCCCTACCATATCTAGCCATGTACTAAGTCCTCCATTTACCCCATCATTCCATTCTCATCGCCATCACCTAAATCCAGAAATACTTATTCAGTGGCTCCCTGTTGCTTGTGTACTGGTCCCCCTGCCGTGTGCCAGTCTGTGCCTATTTTGGATAATTACCACCTGTTATTAATAATTAGTTTTAGCCTGCCTTCTACTTTCAGAAGTGCTTCTTGTGTGGACCATAAATTGTGTGTTCATACTACCTTTTCCCTACATTGAATTCAAACTTTGAATTCTGCCAACAGTAAGCATCCTTATGAGTGCAAACATCCTTGTACTTATGTCTTCATCTATCCAGTCCCTCCTCCTCATACACTTATTGGAAGGAAGACATTAATGCTTTCCTCACTTGGGCTGGGCGTGGTGGGTTACAACTGTAATCCCAGCACTTTGGGAGGCCGAGGCGGGCGGATCACTTGAGGTCAGGAGTTTGAGACCAGCCTGGCCAACATGTCTCTACTGAAAATACAAAAATTAGCCAGCTGTGATGGCGTGTGCCTGTAATCCCAGCTACTTGGGAGGCAGAGGCAGGAGAACTGTTTGAACCTGGAAGGCAGAGGTTGCAGTGAGCTGAGATTGCACCACTGCACTCCACCCTGCGTGCTGGGTGACACAGTTAAGACTCCATCTCAAAAAAAAACACTTTTCTCATTCACAACCAGTTGTCTAAAAGTATTATTTTTTTCCTCCTTTCCTGAGTGTTTCCAGTTGTATTATGTCATCTTATTTCTGTTTATCTGAGTCTTACCATCTTCACAAGTTCTGCTGTCACTCAGCATTTGCACCCTTACACTCTTTGTTTAAGTTTGTGGATATGACCTCGAGGTCCTTGGCAGATTGTGAGCTCCTCCAGGACAGGAGCATTTCATAGACGCTGTACTGTCTTTCCTCAGTAGCCTGAAACAGCATATATTAAGTGTTCAGTATAATCATGCATTGTAGCCAGAGGCAGTAGCTTCAGTTAGCATTGTTGCTGAGCTATTATTTGGAGGCAAAGCATATGAATCATTAAAGTGATCTGTACTTTCCTGTTATTTAGTAAGTACATTTTCTTGGTCTTGCCAAATTTGAATCTGAAAACTTTCTCTGTCCACGGTTCCATTTAAACAGCATGTACCCTTCCCAGATTTTTAACTGTTAATCCTGCTTCCTTCTTTTTTGTATGTGTCCTTAGGCTTAGGCTCTTCTCGTGTCTTCTTTCTTGATGGCAGAAGTATTGTCATTTGTTATTTTTCTTAAGGAATCACAGGCTTCCTTCTTAGAGACCCAGGGCTTGGAACAGAGAAAGTCTCTGTTATCCTGAGTGCATTTCTTGGTATTTGCGTAAGTCTTTTACCAAGTCCAGCTAACCTCTCAGAACATGGGGGGGCTGATTTCAGAATCTGAGGGGCGGGCCTCTTCTTATGACATTTGCCACTGTTAAACTTCAGAGATGACCCAGCTGGTTCTAGCTAGGTAAATGGATGTCTACCTTCATCAAGCAGCTCTTTCAGTCAGGATGGCCTGTTCAGGTTATTTTATGGCCAGGTATATCTTCACCACTATTGTCTCCTGCTAGAACAGTAAGTAATACCAGATAGGCTTTCAGAAGTAAAATAGCAAATACGACCCTTCACACACAACTATGGTGACTGTAAAGCCACCATAGTTATTGTCATTCAATTAGCAAATAAAACCTCTCTGAATGTAGAAAGAATGCTGTGTAACCTAAAAGCATTATCAAAACTACAATGTGCAGGGCTTACCAGAAAATGGTGAAGATGTTGCCTTCCATGTGTCATTCTATGCCCTAAGGATTTTTCCAGCTGCACTCTTACCAGACCTCACATTTTTGCATCCTGGACATTGGTCTTATGGTACAGACATTCTGTCTTTTTTATGCTGGTCACTCTGCCTGGAGTGCCTGGTCACTTCCGTACCTACTAAAAGCTTTCTCATTCATTTAACAGACATTTATTGAGCATCTACTCTGTGCCAGATTTGGGGCTAGGCCCTGGGGATACAAAGATGATGGATAAGACCATGTCCCTCATGCTCAGTACCTTAACAGGGGCAATGGACATAAACAGGTTTTTCCACATAGGATCTTAAGTATAATGATATTCTTCCAGCAATCACAAAAAAATAAGTAAATAAATAAAAATAAGTGCGATGATAGAGAGATGCTCAGGGAGCTCCAGAAAGGGGTGTTTCTTACTCCGGATGGAGCTTCTGAGTCCGTGTCATGCTTCCTGCTCCGCACTGTCCTGTACTTTGTTCGTGCTCCTCTCGAACATTGGCCTCAGAGTGGTTTGCCTTATGTGTATCTCTCTCCCCCACCAGAGGGCCAACTCCTGGAGGGCATTGAGACAGTCAGCCTCTGATTCATCCTTTGATATCCACTAGTCCCTACTGCAGTGCTTTGCATATTTTAAACTTATTTATACTGTCTTGTTCCATAAAGATACCTCCAGTACTATGTGGTGAAGTAGAAAATTGAAGAATTCAGGGTTGAGAGAAATGTGGGAGAAGAAAAGGATGAAATCAGAGGTGAGGAGGCCAGGCACAGTGGCCCATGCCTGTAATTCCAGCACTTTGGGAGGTTGAGGCGGGCAGAACACTTGAGGTCAGGAGTTCAAGACCATCCTGGCCAACATAGTGAAACCCCGTTTCTACTAAAAATACAAAAATTAGCCAGGTGTGGTAGCTGTCACTTGTAATGCCTGCTACTTGGGAGGCTGAGGCAGGAGAATCTCTTGAACCTGAGAGGCTGAAGTTGCAGTGAGCCAAAATCGCGCCACTGCACTCCAGTGTGGACGACAGAGCAAGAGTCTGTCTCAAAAAAAAAAAAGAAAAGAAAGAAAGAAATCAGAGGTGAGGTTAGTAGCTACAGGACATATCAAAAGATTCTGTTGTCTACTGGAATAGATCCATAGCTTTGACTCTCAGTCCTTAGCAGCTAATGCAAAGAAGAAACTAGTTATTTATGTGCTTTATGGAATGGGTATAAAATGAAATTAAAAGAAAAAACTTATAATGGTATCTGAAAACCAAGAAATTTCTCTTCTTAAGCATGCTGCATGACTTTTTTTTTTTACAAAAACTCCTCTAGCCGGCCGGGCGCGGTGGCTCAAGCCTGTAATCCCAGCACTCTGGGAGGCCGAGGCGGGCGGATCACGAGGTCAGGAGATCGAGACCATCCTGGCTAACACGGTGAAACCCCGTCTCTACTAAAAAAATACAAAAAACTAGCCTGGCGAGGTGGCGGGCGCCTGTAGTCCCAGCTATTCGGGAGGCTGAGGCAGGAGAATGGCGTAAACCCGGGAGGTGGAGCTTGCAGTGAGCTGAGATCCGGCCACTGCACTCCAGCCCGGGTGACAGAGCGAGACTCCATCTCAAAAAAAAAAAAAAAAAAAAAAAAACTCCTCTAGCCTAATGATAGAGCTATTTCAGAGAATGTTCCTCAGTGTAGGTATAGTTTGGCAACATCTGCAGAAAAAAGCTACTTCACAAAAGACCAACTACCCATTTAAACCAGGAATCTTCAACTTTCCTGTAGAACAGCGTTCCTTAATCTTAAAACTCATGGCCTCTTTTGGGAAACAAAGATCTCATACTTCCTCTTCATTCTGAGAAACACTCTCCCACCACGCCAGTCTATAATATTCAACCTCTTATCCTCATCAGCCAAGAGTATTTGATCTTGCTTTCTCTTAAGTTTGTATTATAGAAACAATAATAACTTCTTTCCCATATACAATTATTATTATATTGAATATGACTTTCAAGCTATATATCCTATCCTTGTTCTACCAATCTTAGGCATTTCTGAAATTCCACCTACTCTTTCTTTTTTTTGACACGGAGTTTCACTCTTGTCGCCCAGGCTGGAGTGCAGTGGAGCAATCTTGGCTCACTGCAACCTCCATCTCCTGGGTTCAAGTGATTCTCCTGCCTCAGCCTCCCAAGAAGCTGGGACTACAGGCACGTGCCACCATGCCCAGCTAATTTTTTGGTATTTTTAGTAGAGACAGGGTTTCACCATGTTGGCCAGGCTGGTCTCAAACTCCTGACCTCAGGACCCACTAGGCCTCCCAAAGTGTGAGGATTACAGGTGTGCGCCACTGTGCCCAAGTTCCACCTATTCTTTTTCTTTTTTTTTTTTTTTTTTGAGACCGAGTCTCGCTCTGTTGCCTAGGCTGGAGTGCAGTGGAGCAATCTCCACTCATTGCAACCTCCGCTTCCTGAGTTAAAGCAGTTCTCCTGTCTTAGCCTCCCAAGTAGCTGGGATTCAGGTGCTCACCACCATACCCAGCTAATTTTTGTATTTTTAGTAGAGATAGGGGTTCACCATGTTGGCCAGGGTGATCTTGAACTCCTGACCTCAGGTGATCCACCCACCTCGGCCTCCCAAAGTGCTGGGATTACAGGCGTTAGCCACCACACCCAGCCCCACCTACTCTTGATTAAGAATCATTTCTCTGAAATTGTTACTTTAATTGGCCTGTCTACTTAGATTGGTAAGCTATATTCCAGATTTAATTCAAGGAGTCTAGAAGAATTTAAACTAGACTTAATGTCAGGCAAGTAAGTAAATTGGCTAGCATCAAGCTTTGATCAAAGCTCTCAGCCTGACAACTTTTTAAGCCAAAATAGAATGCTGTGTAGAATCCTTTTTCTTGGAATTGGTCAAGAGTTGAGGTAGATGGGCTGACATTTTAGTTGATCAATTTTAGATGTAATAGGCATTTTGCCGGAGTCAGGCACTGTTGTGTCAACACCATAGCTGTTATCCAGGGAACTTTTTCCCCCTCTGAGATGGGCTTCATATTTAAAGCAGGCTTTGCGTTTCCAGGTCCAGCTAATAATAGTGAGTATTTAGAATATGCCAGGAGCTCTGCTAAGTGCTTTATAGTTTATAACAGCTTTTACCTTCTCTATCTAATGAACCTTCTATATGACCTTCATTTTATAAAAGAAACCAGGAGAAGTTAAGGGATTTGTCCAGGGTCTTCTGGTCCATGCATGGCAGAGCCAGATTTGAAGTCTGTTGCTTTTACCATGTCACAATGCTGGATGTCATAACCCAGTTCTTTTACCTTTGTAAAGTCTATTGAAATTCTTTTATTTGCAATAAATTCCACAATTGCAAAGCCCTTGGGAATTCTTTAGAGACTCTAGGTTTTTCTTGTGCAGATTTGCTCAGATTATTAGTAAGTCTCTTAGAAATAGTGAGATTCTCTGGCAGATTTCCAAGCATTTAAACCTCTTTGGAGATTAAAGAGTATTCATTCCAGTTACAGAAATGTCCCCTAATATACATGAATATTACACCCAAATAATTAAGAATGCTGGGCCTGGGCTTCTCACTTCCTTAGGTTTTCGTAGCTTTCCTGAGTACTGCACCAGTGAGCTGATCAGCAGCCTTTGTTTTTTAGCCACCATTGCAGTCATGATCAGGTTCTCATTAGGTGTAGGTATTTTCTCTTTTTTAAATATTGCCTTTAAGAAAACATTTTGTTAGCCAGGCGCAGTGGAGGCTGAGACAGGAAAATTGCTTGAGCCTGAGAGGCAGAGGTTGCAGTGAACCAAAATCATGCCATTGCACTCCAGCCTGGGCAACAGAGCGAGACCTTGTCTCAAAAAAAGAAAAAGAAAAAGAAAATGTTTCATATTTTGGCAATTTTGATTTACGAAAGATTTCCCTTTTGAGGTTACTGTTCTGATTTTATAACTAATCCCTATGTGTTCCCTCTGAGTTTAAGAAATTGTATCCAATATCCTTGATTCTCCCTTAAAGATTCTGCTGTTTTCCTGGTTCTCTGGTCCCTTCTTCACTCTGAAAGTAAAGAGTAGGACCTGAGATATCCCAGGATGTTTCTCTTCATCTCCCCAGCCCATACAGTTGGAGATTGTGCTCAAAGATTTGCCAAAATAGAGATTTTACACCAAGCCTGTCCAACCTGCAGCCCTCGGGCCACATGCGGCCCGGTAGCTTTGAATGTAGCCCAACACAAATTCGTAAGCTTTACTAAAACAGTAAGAGATTATTTTGTGTGTGATTTTTTTTTTTTTTTTTTAGCTTATTGGTTCTCATTAATGTTAGTGTATTTTATGTGTGGCTGAAGACAATTCCTCTTCTTCCAGTGTGGCCCAGGAAAGCCAAAAGATTGAACACCCCTGTTTTACACATCCTGTTGTGACAACCCTAGGTTTCCTGTCATTTATTTTCTCTTTCTTTCCTTCTTTCTTTCTTTCTTCCTTTCTTCCCCCTCCCCCTATTTTTTTTTTGAGGCGGAGTTTTGCACTTGTTGCCCAGGATGGAGTGCAGTGGTGCGATCTTGGCTCACTGCCGCCCTCACCTCCCAGGTTCAAGCGATTCTCCTGCCTTGGCCTCCTGAGTAGCTGGGATTACAGTCATGGGCTACCACACCCAGGTAATTTTGTATTTTTAGTAGAGATGGGGTTTCACCATGTTGGCCATGGCTTGTCTCAAACTCCTGACCTCGGATGATCTGCCCGCCTCGGCCTCCCACCGCACCCGGCCTCTTTTCTTTTTTTAAGAGACAGTGTCAGCCGGGTACGGTGGCTCACGCCTGTGATCCCAGCACTTTGGGAGGCTGAGACAGGCAGATCACGAGGTCAGGAGATGGAGACCATCCTGGCTAACACGGTGAAACCCTGTCTCTACTAAAAATACAAAAAATTAGCTGGGCGTGGTGGCGGGCGCCTGTAGTCCCAGCTACTCAGGAGGCTGAGGCAGGAGAACGGCCTGAACCCCGGAGGCGGAGCTTGCAGTGAACCGAGATCGCGCCACTGCACTCCAGCCTGGGCTATAGAGCGAGACTCCGTCTCAAAAGAAAAAAGAGACAGTATCTTGCTCTGTCGCCCAGGCTAGAGTGCAGTAGCAGGATCACAATTCACTGCAACCTCAAACTCCTGGGCTCAAGCAGTCCTTCCCATCAGCCTCCTGTGAAGCTGGGACTACAGGCGCATACTACCATACTCAGGTAATTTTTTAATTTTTTATTTGTAGACACCGGGCTTCACTATGTTGCCCAAGCTGGTCCTGAACTCCTGGCTTCAAGTGATTCTTCCACCTCAGCCTTCCAAGTGCTGGGATTGCAAGAATGAGCCACTGCTCCTGACCTGCTTTTCCTTTTCTCTGTTGTCCTCTGTACTTCTCATGTGTTTGAAGTATACACTCTGGCTTTCTCCATTTGTTTAATTTCTCTGAAATTAACATGCTTTGTACTTGAGTTAACTCATCTATAAAAGAGACATAACTCATCTGTAAAATAGGTGTAATAACGAAGCAATGGGAGGATCAAGGGAGCATGCAGGTAAGGACTTTTGGAAAACCACAAAAAAGATTGAATTGTGAAAAGGTGTTACTCGTAATCAATTCCAATGTAATGAAAATATAGCAAAAACATTAATATATTTATGTCCTTTATTTCAAGCTATTTTTTCCATTATTTTAAAAATTGTCTTTCTATTTTTATAAAAATATTTATTTAATAAATAATAAATAATTATTCTTTTCTTTTTTCTGTATGTAGACTGGAGTAATATTCTTTTTTTTTTTTTTTTGAGATAGAGTCTCACTTTGTTGCCCAGGTTGGAGTGTGGTGGCATGATCTCAGGTCACTGCTACCTCCACCTCCCAGTTTTAAGTGATGCTCCTGCCTCAGCCTCCTGCATAGCTGGGACTACAGGTACATGCCACCACACCTGGCTAATTTTTGTATTTTTAGTAGAGATGGGGTTTCACCATATTGGCCAGGCTGGTCTCGAACTCCTGACCTCAAGTGATCCACCCATCTCAGGCTCTCAATGTGCTAAGATGATAGGTGTGAGCCCCGGCTCCCGGCTGTAATATCCATCCTTTTTTTTTTTTTTTTTTTTTTGTGTTGAGACAGAGTCTCGCTCTGTAGCCCAGGCTAGAGTGCAGTGGCCGGATCTCAGCTCACTGCAAGCTCCTCCTCCCGGGTCCACGCCATTCTCCTGCCTTAGTCTCCGGAGTAGCTGGGACTACAGGCGCCCGCCACCTCGCCCAGCTAGTTTTTTTTTGTTTTTTTTTTTTTTTTTTGTATTTTTCAGTAGAGACGGGGTTTCACCGTGTTAGCCAGGATGGTCTCAATCTCCTGACCTCGTGATCCACCCGTCTCGGCCTCCCAAAGTGCTGGGATTACAGGCTTGAGCCACCATGCCCGGCCCCATATCCATTTTTAATCACTATTTTTGATGAAGCAATTTTATTATTAAAAAACTTGGTGCACTTTAAATGTTTTCCTGGTGTTAGGTATGATAGGATTTGCCATGTATCTTTCACCCTTTTAGTTACCCCATGGGTTGTTTTGTGAACCTGCCTCACATTTTCTGTGCATGTCCTTGAATGTTGTAGAATCATAGGAGGGTCAAGAGTGGGTTCTGAAGAGCTTCCCCATGTACCACCATTCAATTCAATGCTAGCCTTTCCCCACGGAGTGGAGGCCTTTGGACTTCTCTTGCCACCAGAGTGGACTTAGGGAACAGGCAGTTGGCATTTGAGGTCTTCATGCTAAACTCAGAGCCTAGCACTCCCTTGAGCAAGCCACCTTCTCCCCTGTGCCTCCCATTTTTTTCCCTAAGGTAAAGTGAGTGCTCCTAAGTCTGTGGAGGTGCTCCCCTGCTGTTTTCTCCAGGGTCCTCAGAGCCCCCCCCCCTTTTTTTTCTGTAGTAGGCTGACAGATCAAATGGTCCCAAGGGTGCCTGGGGCCAGCCTCAGAGCTGTGGTTGCAGCTGTGAACCCAGGCTGTGCCAGAGGAAGCTTGGCTTAAGTATAAACTTAGCAGAACTCAAGGTCCAGTCACCTGTGGAAGAGAGGTGAAACTCGAAATGCAGTGCCTGCTCCCTCTCCCTCCTGAGATATCGAAACCCAACTTGGTGTTGAAATTTGAGATGGTACAATGGGAGTGAGTGTAGTTTAAGGAGAGTTGTATCTGCGCTGCATAGATTTGGGGGCCTGATGCAGTGGTCCAGACAGACCTGAAATCTGATTCCAGTGGGATGTCTGGGAAAGTGGCTAAACCTCTTAGCTCGTTCCCCCCTATAAAATGAGGAGAGCGAAACCTACCAAATGAGAAGAGAGAAACCTACCAAATAAGATTCCTTCAAGCATTTAAGTGATGCAGCACTCAATCAATACCAGCTTCTGTGTGTTCACTCTAATTTCTATATCCATGGACTAAAGAAGATAGGATGGGGGCTTGATGGATGCAGAGGAGAGGGGAGGGGGTCACAAAGGAATGATTACCGGAAGGTGATAAGAGCTATATCTGTACACCATGGCTAAGCTGTGACAAGAAAGCAGAGAGGTGTAAATGCCAGAGTGGGAGGTGAGAAGCACAGAGATTGGGGGGAAAGCCAGGGCCAGAAATGAAACGTCCCTGTCCTGTGTGTCATGCTCCTGGACGCTGGGCCTCCAGCTGGGCATGGCAGCCAGTTTTTCATGTGAGCTTCCTCTTTTAGGATGGGGATCCACAGAGCTAGCAACTTTGCTGAGCTAGATACTAGCAAGAGTCCTAGAAGCAGGTCCCATTATCAAGCCAGATGGGAGTAGGTTCTGGCATAGCCATGCTGTTCCGTGTTCCAGAGGTATCCAGAGTCCAAGGGGTGGTCTGCGCCCTGCTCCTCCATCACTCTCTCCTTTGTATACTTGTCTCTCCAAAGAGATGGTTAACTCCCTTGGGAGCAGGGAATTATCTGTCACCCCTCTTCTTGTGTCTAGTGTAGTGCTCTGAACAATGAGTTTCAGTTAATTAAGCAAACATAAATGTATTATTCTGGAGCACAGTGTCTTCCTCTGCTCATTATATGATGCCACTGATCAAGAAGTTCTTTCCAAGGAAGTCCAGACAGCTCCTGGGGAGAACAAAGTGTCAGATGTGAGAGGGCAGGTCCTACAGGATTGTTGCTTCCTGCCACAGAGTACGTATGCTAAAACATGTAAAAAAAATTAGGGCAGTGTGGTTATTACCATTTTACAGTTGAAGAAAGTGAGGTTCAGCCGGGTCACAGCTTGTACATGGACTCCTGGGTGCAGTGCAGTCTTGGGTGCAGTGCTCTTTCCACTTCCTTGACCCAGAGGTCGGCTTCCTGCCCATAAGCCAGGCCCTGCAGCTGGATGCCCATTCCTCAGAAGCGGCCCTTTGTCCCACCCTTCATCAGTCTGCATTCCCATCCTGAGCACTTACTGTGTACCAGAACATTGCCAGACTGTGGTGCTGGCTGTGAGGGGGCAGAGAGCAAGGTGAACACGGATCAGATTCCCCCAACGGGCGGAGGTGATGGGGATTAGTTTATGGAAGTCCTTTGGTGCCTAGCACTTGGCTGGACACTGTAAAAATGCCTCTGTTAGCCTGGGCAACCTAGCGACACCCAGTCTCTCGGGGGCGGGGGGCGGGAAGCCAGGCATGAAGGCGTGTGCCTGTGGTCCCAGCTTCTGGGGAGGCTGAGGCTTGAGCCCAGCCCTGGAGGTTGAGTTTGCAGTGAACCGTGATCGCGCCACCGCACTCCAACCTGCACGATACTGCCAGATCCTGTCTCAGAAAAAAGAAAAAGAAAAGAAAAAAAAAAAAGGCTGCTACCGGGGAGGAGAACCCCTCGCCCGACCTCTACCCTCATGAAGAGAGGCTCAGAGGGCTGAGAAAGCCGTGGGACAGTGGCAAGGCAAGGCCAGGGGAAGCAGCTTTGCCGCCGGGGCCGGGCTCCTGCTTGCCCGGTGCCTTGTGCCCGGTCCTTAGCCTGAAAGTGGTGAGCTTCAGCCAGAAGCCCCTGGCGGAAGCGGTGCCCGCGTGCGGTTCAGAGTGTGGGTGTGCAAGTCTATGGGCGACCCAAAAGGGGTGCCCCTGCCCGGTAACCTAGCGTGAGGGTGGGGAGGGCGGCGGGCACGCAGCACTGCTTGGCTGCTCAGGGCAGGCTCCGCCCCCAGGGGCGCGGGTTTAAAAGGAGCGAAGGCAGCCCGGGAGCCGAGCGGCCGGGAAGCGCGCCGGAACGGAGCTGCTGCCCTGGCACAGCCATGGCCCGGCGGGTGGGGGGTGCTCGGCTGCTCAGCAGCCTACTGCTCTTTGCCCTGCTCGCTGCCGACGTCGCCCCGCTCAGCTGGGATCTCCCGGAGCCCCGCAACCGAGCCGGCAAGATCCGAGTGCACCCGCGGGGCAACCTCTGGGCCACCGGTAAGTCTTCGCGGACCGGGCAAGCAAGTGCCCCTCATCCTACTCAGATCCCATTTCCTTCTCAACCCTCTGGCCGCTCCTCAGCCACGGACACTAGTGTCGGAGCAGGTGGGAAACCCTGGGGCTCATCTAATTTAATAGATGTGAACTTGAGACCTGGACAGGTCAGTGACTTGGCTAAGGTCGCGCAGCCAGTTTAAGACAGGGCTGGGCTAGATCCTAAATCCCACTGCCAGCCCGTGCCCCTTACCTTAGGCAAGACTTTACCGAATCTTCTAACCGCTGATGTGGTTTTGCTGCACCTCCACTTTCCAGGCACCTGGCTTCACTCTCCACTTCCTACCCTGCCCTTTCTCGTCCCTTGTCCAAGCAGGCCACACAAGTAGCAGAGTTTCTCCCTGACCCTGGACCATCCCACCCTCCTTCCAGCTGTGTCATCCTCTCTACCTGTTCAGGAAAAGCTGAGGGAGCAGGCTTTGCCACCACCCAGACACCTTTGTGGCTACTTGGTGAGGTGGAAGGACCAAGAACAGGAAGGTTAAGTATCTTCCTGCCACAACAATGGAAACGTGGGAGAGATGAGGAACTTTCCCCCTGAGGTAGGATCCTCCCTGCTTGACTTCCTTGTGCCGGACACCTCCTTTCTAGGTCACTTCATGGGCAAGAAGAGTCTGGAGCCTCCCAGCCCATCCCCATTGGGGACAGTTCCCCACACCTCCCTGAGGGACCAGAGACTGCAGCTGAGTCATGATCTGCTCAGGATCCTCCTGCTAAAGAAGGCTCTGGGCGTGAGCCTCAGCCACCCCGCACCCCACATCTAGGTGAGCCAGCCCCCCACTCCAGTGTCAGGAGGGCCCAGCTGGGGCCATCCCTGGATCCTGCATGGGAGGAATTACCACCCAGTACTGTATTAGGGTGTGACTGTCTGACCAGGACATTATGGGTGTGGACCCCAGAAAGCCAGGGTTCCAGGCTTTTCCCTCTTGAGGCAGAGCTCAAAGGAGGAACAGTCCAAAGAAAGTAAGCTGACCTTCCTGGCAGACCCCATGGGGCAAGAAGTAGGGAAAGAAGTTCCCCTGACTCATCACCCAGTCTAAAGTAACAGACTGGGATCATCAGCCTTTTGGAGAAGGACCTTTCTCCCTCAGTCCACACAGTCTTGTCCCACCGGTGCTGTTCCCCGCTGCATTAGTCAAGTCCACCTTTGCTGTGCCCTGTGTGTGCTTGTGGCCGAACTGGGACCCTGAGGCCCAGAGAGAGAAAGAGAAGTCAGTAGCCAAGACAGAGTCTGGACCTTGTTCACCTTGACCAGAGCTCTTCCCATTCTCTCATCTGCCTCAGTATCCAGTGGCAGGGTTTAGCAACTTCAGTGCGTTTGACATTCTAGGCTGGATCATTCTTTCTTGTGAGGGCTGACCTGTGCATCATGGGATGTTTAGTGGCATCCCTGGTATCTACCCACTGGATGCCAGTAGCACCTTCCCCCCCCCCATCAAGTTGTGACAACTGAAAAGACTTCCAGACATCACCAGATGTCTGCTGGGGGAGAGGGCCCCAAATCATTATTGGTTGTCAATCACTGATCTATGGGATTCAAGGCTCCAAAGCTGAAGAGCCAAACCAGCCTTAAGGTCTAGCGCAGCTGAGTGGCAACTTCTCCATTCCGTGCTCCTGGTGCTGTCCTTACTGCACACCACCCTCCCTGGCCCTGCTGCTGTGTGCAGAAGGCAGTGTGATGTGGTAGAATGTGGGTTCTGACTACAACGTGCTGGGCTCATAACCTAGCTACTTCGTAGCTCTGTGACCTTATAAATGCCCCTTAACTTCTCTAAAGCCTCATATTCCTCACCCACAAAATGAAGATAATAATAAGGCCCATCTCCCATTAAATGAGACCATTTATGTCAAATGCTCAGCACGGTGCCTGGCTCATAGGCAGCCCTTAGTAAATAGGAGCTCTTACCAGTCTGTGAGCTCCCTGGCAGCACCTGTTGTGGACTTGCCTTCATATCCCCCACTGTGCCTACAATATAGTGTGTGCATTTTGAAGGGAGAGGCATTCCCTAGAAAAGGTCCAACCCAGCCTCAACTGACATCCCTGACTTCCTGAGGCATAGAACCAGCAGCCCCTAAGGACCTCAGATGTAAGGCCTAGGAGCTTGGGCTGGCTGAGTCTGAAGGGAAACAATACCACCTCTAGTGCCCTTGGTTTTGAAGCTTGGACACATGCAGACCAACTAGAGAATCTCAGAAGCAGCAGTGCCTGGGTCTGGGGCTTCAGAGTGAGGTCTGGGGCAGAGTTGGGGTGGGGGAGTGAGGACACTGACACTAGCCCAGCAGCAGGCACTGTACTTGAATTTACTTCCATGATCTCCTTTGACTGTCATGACAACCCTGGGTGGTTGGGGCTGTGTTCTGAGAAAACTATTGCCCCTGACCCCTCCAAGGCAATTCAGGGTGCTCTGCCTCAGCTGACAGCCTGCCGGTGCCCACCTCTGCAGACATCTGGCACTTAGGAATGGCAGGATGCCCCTATCATTATCAGGAGCCCCTCCCTGACTCAATTCTTCTGTATGTTTCTCTTCAGTACAGGAGGCTGCTGGTACAAATACTGCAGAAATGATACCAATAATGGGACAGACACAACAGCGTGGCTTAGATTGTGCCCACTCAGGGAAGGTGCTGAATGGGACCCTGGTGATGGCCCCATCTGGATGTAAATCCTGAGCCCAATATCTGTTACTCCATTACTGTGATTTCTGGTTGGGTCACCAGAAATATCGCTGATGCAGACACAGATTATGTTCCTGCTGTATTTCCTGCTTCCATGTTGAATTTGTGAATAAAACCTTGCTCTTTACATACAATGCCTGGTCCTCTCCTTCTACCCATCTTTTAGGGGCTAGGAGGGAATGGGGGCTGGCAGAGTGTTCAGTGAGACGGGGTTGGCTCCAAAAAGTCCACAATACTCCATGCCATGGCACCAGCCTGCCACTGACTCTGGACTCCTACTCGTCCACTCATTCAGCAAGCAAATAACGCCTGTTGTATGCCAGGTTTCGTGCCAGGCGCCGGGTTCTACTCTCACCTCTGCCACCCACTGCCGCAGGCAAGTGTCACTAGTTTCTTTGCTAGTAAAAGGGGGCTGCAGACACTACACTGCCGGGCTTGACTCAATCTTCCCGCCGGGCTTGCAGCGGAGCGCTGAGTTGGGATCCAGACCCTGCCGGCCGCCTTCTCTCTTCTCTGGCCGTCAGTAGGGTTGCCAGCGTTAGCAAATAAAAATACTGGACACCTATTTAAATTCGAATTTCAGATAAACATTAATTTTATCTAATAAAATGTACCAAATATTGCATGAACATACTCGTAGGAAAAAAATTATTCACCGTTTTTCTGAAATTCGAATTTAACCGGGCGGTCCTGTATTATTTCTGGCCTTGGAGCACTGATTGCCCCTCTCTTCGGCTGCAAACACCCTGCCCTAAAACGGGCGATCATTTGGTCCTCAAGGCCTGCTCGGAGCTGACAGCCGGGAAGTCCCGATTTCAGGTCACTTTCCCGTAGTCTTCGCAAAGAAAACCCGTAACCCACCCAGGCTGGGGCGCAGCTCTGCCTCTTGACCCCGCCCTTAAAGGGAGGCCCTGCCCACATGTCGCGAGAGCCGCGCGGCCCCGAAGGCTCTGAGGCGGAAGTGAGACGCAGGAAGCGGCGGTTGCCATGGATCCTGAGGAGGACTGGCTGGTGGAATCCTTGCGCTTGTAAATCATGCGGGGTTGGGAGACTGGAGCTGGGCCCGAATCTGGCCTGGCGGGCGGATGGGTGCAGGTGGAGGCACGTTGCAGATCCTGGTGCACAGTGGGCCAGCTGTGGCCTCGGGGCTCGCGGCGGCGGAGGACTCCGCCTGGGCCTAGGCCCCCATCTTTAGGAAATGGCTCCTTACTGCGTGCGCGTGTTGTGAGATTACTAGTGAGAGCCTGGCTTGTGAAGAAGCAGTGCCCAGTTAGTTTGCGCCAGCCTCTGAGTTCAGCTCAGAACACAGATGACCTCATTGATTCCTCATGTCAACCTTGGGAAATCTGGGTACCCTGGGAGGTCCACACATGAGGACAGAGGCTCAGGGACATCAACAGACTGGCCTGGTCCCAGAAACAGGGAGTAAAATGCGAAGCAAACTCGGTCCCACGTCTTCCTGACTCCAGAGCTTGGGCCACTGAACCATGCGGCTGCCATCTTGGAGTTATCTGAGCTGTGAAGTGCTGTGCATCGTGTGATTTTATGTCCCTTTTGTGCAGGTACCAGGATTTCTATGCATTCGACCTCTCAGGAGCCACTCGAGTCCTTGAATGGATTGATGACAAAGGTGGTATACCTTCTTGGCCCTGAAGGAGAGGGAATTTCACTCCTGAGCTGGGTTTCAGGAGCTAAGCCTAGAGGGACCCAACCCACTCTTCTGGGCACCTGAGAGTCACTTGTAGCAATTTGATGCCCCATCAGCACTAATATTCCTTTTATTAAGATCTTTGACTGGGAGCAGTGGTTCACGCCTGTAATCCCAGCATTTTGGGAGGCCGAGGTGGGCAGATCACCTGAGGTCAGGAGATCGAGACCAGTCTGGCCAACATGGTGAAACCCCGTCTCTACTAAAAATACAAAAATTAGCTGGGCGAGGCTGCACCATCAGCCTCTCCTGGGGAGGCTGAGGCAGGAGAATCACTTGAACCCAGGAGGTGGAGGTTGCAGTGAGCCAAGATCATGACACTGCATTCCAGTGTGGCTTACAGTGAGACTGTCTAAAAAAAAAAAAAAAAAAAAACTTCAGGCTGGGCACTTCGGGAGGCTGAGGCAGCGGGCAGACTGCTTGATTCCAGGAGTTTGAGACCAACCTGAGCAAGGAAACCCTGTCTCTACAAAAATTACAAAAATTAGCCGAGCATGGTGGCCCACGCCTATAATTTCAGCTACTCCGAAGGCTGTGATGGGAGGATCACTTGAGCCTGGGAGGTTGAGGCTGCAGTGAGCTGTGATCAGACCACTGCACTCCAGCCTGGCTGACCCGGCGAGACCTTGTCTGAAAAAAAAAGAAAACCAGATACTCAATTCCTCCATACAAGGCTGCACACTGAAGGAATTTATCCTTACTTTGGGGGATTGGGTGGAGTTTATAGACCTATCCATGGTCTGCAATCTTTCTAACAATTTGTCACAGCTACCTCTGCTTCTTTTTCCAGGAGTCTTTGTTGCTGGCTATGAAAGCCTGAAAAAGAATGAAATTCTTCATCTGAAATTACCGCTCAGACTTTCTGTAAAGGAAAACAAGGTAACTTGAAATATAAATGCTGAGTATGTCGACATTTATTTATTTATTAAATATTTGTGGTGCTCCTGTTATCTACCATGTATTGTCCTGGATACTGGAAAGACAGCAAGCGCTAGGCCTGCCCTTTTAGTCTAATAGAGGGAGGCAGATATGCACAGAGATCAATGCTGTAGAATGTCTCGTGGTTTACAGAGGGCTATCAGAGGAAGAGGTGGGTTATACTTTATCAGAAATAGATTTAGGGAGTGATTAAGGATATAGAGGGCAGTTGAAATGCTCAGAGTGGTTCAAGTCACCTAGTGAATGTGTGGTATGTAAGGAGTGAGGAGAATATAGTGAGGACAGAAACTCAGGGAACACATTTAAAGGATGAGTACAGGAAGATGAACCCCCAAAGAATGCTAAGAAAGAATAGCCTCTGAGGTAGGGGAATCTCAGGAAAGGTCAATGTTTCTGAAGCCAAGAGAAGAGAACTTCTCAAGAAGAAAAGAGTTAGTAGCTGTCTAGAATTCCAATAAAATCATTCAGATGAGGAATTGAAGGCCAGGCACAGTGGCTCACGCCTGTAATCCCAGCACTTTGGGAGGCCGAAGTTGGGCGGATCACAAGGTCAGGAGTTCGGGACCACCCTGACCAACATGGTGAAACCCCATCTCTACTAAAAATACAAAAATTAGCCAGGTGTGGTGGCCTGCGCCTGTAATCACAGCTACTCAGGAGGCTGAGGCAGGAGAATCGCTTGAACCTGGGAGGTGGAGGTTGTAGTGAGCTGAGATCATGCCATTGCACTCCAGCCTGGGCAGCAGAGCAAGACTCTATCTCAAAAACAAAACAAAACAAAAATCATTCAGATGAGGAATTGAAGAGTTCATTCATAAGACTGGCAATTGGGAAGCTCTTGGTGACCTCTGCTACAGGATTTTTGCTGGTGGTGGTTAGGCCCAAAGACTAAAAATGAAGAGGAAGCAGAGTCAGGAAATGTAGGGAGGGAAGAAGCTAAAGCAGCAACTAGTTGGAAACACAGATCTGAGGGAAGGTTTCCTAAACACAGAGGCTTGAGCAGAGTTACAAGTTGTGGGAAAGTAACCCTCGAAGAGGGAGAGGGTGAAAATGAGGGAATATCACAGGGAACATGCTCCTGCTTCCAGGAATAGAAGATGAGGATAGATCAGGAGTCCAGGGGATGCTATTAGTCATCAGAGGACAAGGGAGGAGTGAGGCATACAGGCAGATGACCTTGTAGGGCCACGTAGGGGCAGGAATTGGAGTGTTTGCTCCTGAATTCCTTTTTGTGTGAGACAAGGGCTTGCTCTGTCACCCAGGCTGGAGTGCAGTGGTGCAATCCTGGCTCACTACAGCCTCAACCTCCCATGCTCAAGTGATCCTCCCGCCTCAGCCTCCCGAGTAGCTGGGACTACAGGCATGCACCACCATGCTTGGCGAATTGTTAATTTTTTTTGTAGAGATGAGGTCTCGCAATGTTGGCCAGGCTGGTCTCGAACACCTGGCTTCAAGTGATCCACCTGCCTCGGCCTCCCAAAGTGCTGGGATTACTGGCATGAGCCATCACTCCTGGCCCCACATTTCTTTTTTTTTTTTTTTTTTTTTGAGACAGGATCTCACTCTGTCACCTAGGCTGTAATGCAGTGGCGTGATCTCAGCTCACTGCAGCGTCTGCCTCCTGGGCTCAAGCCATCCTCCCACTTCAGGATCCCAAGTAGTTGGGACCACAGGCATGTGCCACCACACCAGGTTAGCTTTTGTATTTTTTGGTAGAGACAGAATCTTGCCAGGTTACCCAGGCTGGTCTCGAACTCCTGAGCTCAAGCAATCCTCCTGCCTCCCAAAGTGCTGGGATTGCAGGTGTGAACCACTGCACCTGGCCTTTTTTGTTTTGTTTTGTTTTTAAATTATTTAATGAAATAAGAAACAATCCGAGCGTGGTGGCTCATGCCTGTAATCCCAGCACTTTGGGAGCAGGAGACTGAGGTGGGCAGATCACTTGAGGCCAGAAGTTCAAGACCAGCCTGGCCAACATGGTGAAACACCATCTCTATTAAAAATAAATAAAATTCGGCCAGGCACATGGCTCACGCCTGTAATCCCAACAGTTTGGGAGGGTGAGGCGGGCGGATCATGAGGTCAGGAGTTTGAGACCAGCCTGGCCAATGTGGTGAAACCCCATCTCTACTAATAATACAAAAATTAGCCGGGTGTGGTAGCATGCCTGTAGTCCCAGCTACGCGGGAGGCTGAGGCAGAAGAATCGCTTGAACCCGGGAGGTGGAGGTTGCAGTGAGCCAAGATCACACCACTGCATCCAGCCTGGGTGACAGAGCAAGACTCTGTCTCAAAAAAAAAAAAAAGAAAAAAAAAATTAGCTGGGTGTGGTGGTCTATGCCTTTAATCCCAGCTACTCAAGGGTGGCTGAGGCACCAGAGAATCCCTTAAACCCAGGAGGCAGAGGTTGCAGTAACCTGAGATGGCGTCACTGCACTCCAGCCTAGGTAACAGAGTGACACTCTGTCTCACAAAAATAAGTAAATAAATTTATCTTAGGGCATCACCATGGTATGAAGTTGGGTCGAATTGTTTAGAATAGAAGAGGCCGAGAGGCTAGACAAGGACATAGAAAAACACTGCTCAGCCTGGGAGAGGCTAGATCCCATGCAGATGTGGCCCAGTTTTTATCATAGCCTGAGGACCACCCTACCAGGGCCATTAGGAGTGCTGGCTAAAATGCATATTCCTAGCATACTTCCCAAACATACTGAATTAGAATCTCAAGAGAGAAAGCTCAGGAAAAATGCCAAGTTTGTAGATGGACATGGTGGCTCACGCCTATAATCCCAGCACTTTTTGAAGCTGAGGCGGCAGACTGCTTGATACCAGGAGTTCAAGTCCAGCCTGGACAACATGGCAAGTCTGTCTCTTCACAAAATTTAAAAAGTTAAAAAAGACCAGGCATGGTGGGTCATGCCTGTAATCTCAGCACTTTGGGAGGCTGAGGCAGGCGGATCACCTAAGGTTGGGAGCTCAAGACCAGCCTGGGCAACTTGGCGAAAACCCATCTCTACTAAAAATACAAAAATTAAATGGGTGTGGTGGTGCACACCTGTAGTCCCAGCTACTCAGGAGGCTGAGGCAGGAGAATAGCTTAAACTGGGGAGACGGAGGTTGCAGTGAGCTGAGATCACGCCACTGCCCTCCAGCCTGGGGTACAGAGTGACACTCTCTGTCTCAAAAAAAAGTTTAAAAAAAAAAAAAGCCAAATTTGTACTCATAAAACCCAGAGGCTACAGAAGCTATCATCTTCCCCATCTCCAGTCAGGCTCACTTCTCACAGCGAGGCTCAGTCTGGGTGAACCCCTGACTCAAGCCTGACTGGAGATGGGGAAGATGATAGCTTCTGTAGCCTCTGGGTTTTATGAGTACAAATTTGGCTTTTTTTTTTTTTAAACTTTTTTTTGAGACAGAGAGTGTCACTCTGTACCCCAGGCTGGAGGGCAGTGGCGTGATCTCAGCTCACTGCAACCTCCGTCTCCCCAGTTTAAGCTATTCTCCTGCCTCAGCCTCCTGAGTAGCTGGGACTACAGGTGTGCACCACCACACCCATTTAATTTTTGTATTTTTAGTAGAGATGGGTTTTCGCCAAGTTGCCCAGGCTGGTCTTGAGCTCCCAACCTTAGGTGATCCGCCTGCCTCAGCCTCCCAAAGTGCTGAGATTACAGGCATGACCCACCATGCCTGGTCTTTTTTAACTTTTTAAATTTTGTGAAGAGACAGACTTGCCATGTTGTCCAGGCTGGACTTGAACTCCTGGTATCAAGCAGTCTGCCGCCTCAGCTTCAAAAAGTGCTGGGATTATAGGCGTGAGCCACCATGTCCATCTACAAACTTGGCATTTTTCCTGAGGTATTAAGTTGTGAATTTGAACCAAAGTCTCTCTAGCCCAAGTCCATACTGTTGGCCACTAGCCTCTACTATCTCCATGTAAGGAACGAGAAGCAAGGGAAAAGGAGGTGGCCTGCTCACCACCAGGTTTGCCTTGTTTCTTCTATGGCCACCTCCTTTTCCCTTGCCTCTCGTTCCTTACATGGAGATAGTAGAGGCTAGTGGCCAACAGTATGGACTTGGGCTAGAGAGACTTTGGTTCAAATTCACAACTTAATACCTGCATGACCTTAGAAAAGTGGCTGAAGCTCCTTGTGCCTTAATTGTGTCATTTGTACAATAGGGATAATTATAGTACCTGTATCATAGGAGGTTGTAAGAATTAAATGTGATAAAGCCCTAAACACTGCGCCTGACACAGTGAACACTGATAAGTTGTCATTGTTAATTTTTATTGTTAGAGGAATCCACCTGGTTTCCAGCAGGAGAATGGAGGGAGAAATGGGGATGTGTCCACTGCTTTCTTTGATGAAGCTGTTAAGCTTCTCTGGCTTCTCTAGGAAGGCCTGGAGTATAATGCTTGTGCTGTAGTAAAAGGGGCTAGTGAAAGGCTAGAAGGGTTTTGGATGTGCAAAGGAAAAAGGAAGCTGTATGTGTAGGCAGCTGAGACCAACATTGCCAAATACCAGCACACCAACGCCCTGTCACCAGCTGAGTGGCTTCCATGGCCTCCTGCCAGGCTGGGACCTGACTCCTGACTTAAGAGTTCCTCTGAAATGTTCATTTGAAGAACTGGCTCTGATTGGCTACTCCTTTGTATTGTAGGGCTTATTCCCAGAAAGAGATTTCAAAGTGCGCCATGGAGGATTTTCAGACAGGTCTATCTTTGATCTAAAGCACGTGCCACATACCAGGTATGGTCAATTCTGTGATCCAGACCATCCACGCAGGATGGGATGCCTGAGGGGTATTCTGCCTCCTCGTCTCCATTCCCACCCCCTCAGCACACGGGCACATGTGAGTACACAAGTGCGTGCACACAGATACGCCCAGATTTAGAATACAAAGAAACCACTGCTGTGGCTTCATAGCCCCCCAGAACCCTTTGACTATTTTAAGAAATAGGTCTACCGGAGTTGCTCCAGGGAATAGAAACGGGACAGAAGGATGCTCTTCTGTTGCTCTTGGGTGATAATTGCTTAGTTGGGAGAGGCTAAGAGTCTCTGGGTCAGGTTGTGTTTGGCCCCATACTGGTGTCCTCTCTAGGTTACCATCATGACACATGGAAGCTTAGGCTCAGTCTCCCTAAAGTGGACTGAGCCTGCCTCTTATCTGTGAAGTGAGGGTGGTTGGCCTTGATGATCTTGCAGTAAGATTTCCTGATACGGGAAGTGGAGTCCCAAGCTAAGTGGGCTGGAGAGGGGAAGGGACCTGTGTGGATAAGCTCCCCATGGTCTGGACTGATTTTCTGTTTATTCTGAATAGATTGCTGGTGACTAGTGGCCTTCCAGGTTGTTATCTGCAGGTGTGGCAAGTTGCAGAGGACAGTGGTGAGTGAATTTGACTTGATGGGGTTTGGGGTTCTAGGAAAGTGTGACTCATACACTCCTGTCCCCTAATCTGAGCCAGTTAAGAAGTAGACCCAGGCTAGGGACAGTCTCATGCCTGTAATCCTAGCACTTTGGGAAGCTGAGCTGGGTGGATCACTTGAGTTCAGGAGTTCAAGACCACCCTGTACAACATGGTGAAACCCATTTCTATTACAAATAAAAAAAATTAGTCGGGCGTGGTGGTAGGCACCTGTAATCCCAGCTACTGGGGAGGCTGAGGCAGGAGAATCGCTTGAACCCGGGAGGTAGAGATTGCAGTGAGCCGAGATCATGCCACTGCACTCCAGCCTGGGCAACAAGAGCAAAACTCTGTCTCCAAAAAAAAAAAAAGAAGTAGACTCAAAGCCAGGTGCAGTATCTACTTTAATGCAGACAAGATGAATTAGCAACCACGACATGACATCCAAGCCCCAAATGGAGCTTCCTGTAACCTGCTCCTGGAATTGAGTTCATCCAGAGAACTACTGTCCCTAGGCAGGGGCAGTGGCAAGGGCAGAGCTAAGGCTGCTCAAGTGAGCTCACCTCTTTGGCAGCATTAAGCATATATTAAGAGAAGCCTCAGATGTAGAATACAGAGAGGAGAACCTGCCTGTTAACCTAGCGGGTGGAGACAACCAAATAAAAACTAAAACTTGGCTGGGTGCGGTGACTCATGCCTGTAATCCCAGCACTTTGGGAGGCCGAGGTAGGTGGGTCGCCTGACCAGGAGTTTGAGCCCAGCCTGAGCAACGTGGCGAAACCCCATCTCTACTAAAAATACAAAAAAATTAGCTGGGCATGAGGGTACACATCTATAATTCCAGCTACTCAGGAGGCTGAGGCAGGAGAATTGCTTGAACCTGAGAGGTGGAGGCTGCAGTGAGCTGAGATTGTGCCACTGGACTCCAGCCTGGGCAACAGAGTGAGACTCTGTCTCAAAAAAACAAAAGAACCAAAACAAAACTTGACTCAAAGCCAAGGATGTTCCATTCAGTGTAAAAAAGATGTGGACTTTCTTGTCCACCTTACAAGACAATGACATCTGTAACGTGACCTGTACTTGCTAGGCTTTAGCAAGTCACTCGAGGTCATGGAACATGTTTTTTAAGAAATAACATCAGTTCACGAATTCTGTACCTGTGACTTGTCGCTGAAGGTGTGACATCAGCAGCGTGTTCATTCCTTTTCTTCTACCTGTTCTCCACAAAAATATAAAAAGCCAGAATTGCTTTTTGGGTTTTCAGATGGCATTATCTTCTATTTGCAAAAAACAGTTTATAAGACAAATAATAAAGAAATTGAAATGTTTCTGATGGTTTCAAAAATGTAAACATGAGTCAGAGTGGTTATGTCTCAACATCATCTCTTGCCAACCGGCAGCTCCTTTTCTTTCTTGACCTTCTAAATGTACAGGGGATGACAGCTGGCTGGCCTGTCATGTTTCAAACCTTCATTAAAGTTCTGGATTTTAGCCTCTTTTCGTTTTCCCCTAGATGTCATTAAAGCTGTCAGCACCATTGGTGTGCATGAGAAAGAGCAGAGTCTCTGGCCTAGGGTGGCTGTCTTCACCTCAGTGGCACCTAGAGTCCTCCATGGGGCGAGACTCCGCAGTCTGCAGGTCGTTGATCTGGAATCCCGGAAGACCACGTACACCTCAGGTATTGTGGTACTTTGCCCCTTGCTGGCTGCTCCAGCCAGCATCACCCCCCAGCCCAACTCAGCCACTATGGAAACTGAGTTCAACCCTGTGTGCCAGGTGTTGGGGATACAAGGTGAATAAGAGGTGAGCCCTGGCCTCAAAAGGCTCCCATGCTGGGGCAGGATTAGGCAGTCCCAGGGACCAGCACCCAACCAGCCGAGCAGACAATGGCAAGATGAGTGGGAAGGGAGATGTGATTTATTCTGCCTGGGACTGGTGGAAAGGGACCTGTGACCAGCCAGCCCTGCCAGATTGCCAGATCCATCTGCCTTCAGCTGCTTGTCTCCTTTGCTCTTGGTCTTCCAGATGTCAGTGACAGTGAGGAGCTGAGTAGCCTGCAGGTCCTAGATGCAGACACCTTTGCCTTCTGCTGTGCTTCGGGCCGGCTGGGGCTTGTTGACACCCGCCAGAAGTGGGCACCGTTGGAGAATCGCAGCCCTGGCCCTGGGTCTGGTGGAGAGAGATGGTGTGCCGAAGTTGGGAGCAGGGGCCAGGGCCCTGGGCCCAGCATTGCCAGCCTTGGCTCAGATGGGCATCTTTGTCTTCTTGACCCCCGGGATCTCTGCCATCCTGTGAGCTCAGTCCAGTGCCCAGTATCCATACCTAGCCCTGACCCAGAGCTGCTACGAGTGACTTGGGCCCCAAGCCTGAAGAATTGCTTGGCCATCTCAGGTACTACCGAGCAGGATTTTGTCTGTTATCTGATCTCTTTCTTTCAGGGGACTGTTGCGTGCTCAGGAAGGAGCCTCCAGCAACATGATAAACCTGACTCCAGAAGTTAAAGTTGCTCACAGAGAAATTCGAACTCTCCAGGTTCTTCAGTGGCAGGCCTTTTCCCCCACTGGCTACTAAACTTCCACACACTGGCAGCAGGCCTTTCCTAGCCTAGCAGGAATTCAGGTCTTAGGTTGGTGGAGGGGCCTGCAGACAGTAAGACACTGAGACAGACATAGGGCTGGGTCAGAAAGAAGAGGGGACAGTGGCTAACATGGTGAAACCCTGTCTCTACTAAAAATACAAAAAATTAGCTGGGCACGGTGGCGGGCGCCTGTAGTCCCAGCTACTCAGGAGGCTGAGGCAGGAGAATGGTGTGAACCCGGGAGGCGGAGCTTGCAGTGAGCTGAGATTGCGCCACGGCACTCCAGCCTGGGCGACAAAGAGAGACTCCGTCCCAAAAAGAAAAAAAAAAAAAGAGAAGCGGGGACAGGACCTCAAGGGTACTTCTCAGCCTACTTACCTTTTGAAATGTAGCAAGCTGGCCAGGCGCGGTGGCTCACGCCTATAATCCCAGCACTTTGGGAGGTCGAGGCAGGTGGATCACAAGGTCAGGAGATCGAGACCATCCTGGCCAACATGGTGAAACCCTGTCTCTACTAAAATAAAAAAAATTAGCCAGGTGTGATGGTGCACACCTGTAGTCCCAGCTACTCGGGAGCCTGAGGCAGGGGAATCACTTGAACCCGGGAGTCGGAGGTTGCAGTCAGCTGACATCACGCCACTTTGCTCCAGACTGGCGACAGAGCAACACTCTGCCTCAAAAAAAAAAAAAAGTAGTAAGCCAGTTAGGTCAGCAGGCTCCTGGGTCTGGTCTGGTGGCATCTAGTTGCTTGGGTACTTAATGTGGGTAGCTAAAAGCCAAAAGGAGGGATCTGTTGAGACAGGTGGGGGTTGAAAAAAATCATTGAGAGCAAGAAAGGATGATTAGAAATGCCAGGATCCAGAAAGAATAGAAAAGCCAAGCTCAGGTAGAGGGGCTGGCTCTTCAGTAACAGGAAGATGGCAGGATGGGATGAGTGTGCGTGCAGCTAGATTGTGCAGGGACGTGAGGGTATTTCTCTCCAAAGGCTTCTGTTTCCCTCACTGAGTAGGAGACAAGGCTATCTGCTGAGAGGGACCCAGAGGTAGGGGATTGGAATCTGGGGCAACTTGCAAAGGTTTGAAGAAGTCTCTTAAGCCTCAGTTTCCTGGGGAAAATAACAGTATCTGTGTCACACAGTTCTGAGGATTAAAAGAGGTAATACTTGTCCAGAATTAGCCTTCAAGCCTCACGCATAACAGGTGCACAACGATGCCCATGGTTACATGCCCCAGGGAGTCATCAGCTGCCAACACTGAGGGCAGATGCTACTTGCCCATGGTTAGCCTTTAAGTGCCTTGATTCCTCATCCAATAGCCTGTTTTGGTACCACAGAGCAAATTATTAAAAGTATTTTAGGGGCTGGGTGCAGTGGCTCATGCCTGTAATCCTAGCACCTTGGGAGGCTGAGATGGGAGGATTGTTTGAGGCCAGGAGTTCAAGACCAGCCTGGTCAATGTGGTGAAACCCCATCTCTATTAAAAAAAGAAAGAAAATTATTTTAAAATAAAATTAGGGATTCATTGTCAAGCCTCTCTTTTCTATATTCTCAGGTTTTGATGGTACAGTCCAGGTCTATGATGCCACATCTTGGAATGGAACGCAGAGCCAAGTAGAACCTCTCTTCACTCACAGAGGTCACGTCTTCCTAGATGGAAGCAGGACGGACCCTGCTCCTTTGGTCACCACCCACACCTGGCACCCCTGCAGACCAAGGACTTTGTTATCAGCAACCAATGATGCCTCTTTGCATGTGTGGGATTGGGTGGACCTTTGTGCCCCCTGCTGACACCAGCATCTTTCCATCCAGGCCTCTAGAAAGGGGAGGAGCTGCTGTAGTAGCAAGGCTACTGATGTAGGACTCAAGTGACTGCCAGTCCCTGTTACCAGCTGTGTGGCCTTGGGCAAGTACACCAGCGTCACTTAGCCTCAGGTTCCTTATCTGTAAAATGAGGATAGTAAGAACTACCTCGTAGTGATATTGTGAAGGTTAGAAGAAATGCATGGTGTAACTACTTAGTAGCTACTGTTACATCTAGGAGTGTAAAATGGCAGTGTTTTGTCCCTGTCTTCACACTAGCATAGGAAGAATCAAAAGAGCTAACAAACATGCTTTGCGAATTTTTTTAAAGAAAAAAATGTAGAGGGGCCAATAAACATAAAAAAATCCCAGCCCTAGTAGCAATTAAGGAAATAGCAAAACAAGATTTCTGCTCATCTTGAGTGGTTCTCATGGGTACACAGGTGCACTTTCCCACACTTGTCCCCCCAAGTGACTAGGTTCAAGGGACATTTGCTTTTGGTGGCCCCACAAACATTTCCTTTTGAGGGCCCATAGTGAATATTAAAGTGTGCTGGACATGGTGGCTCATACCTGTAATCCCAGCACTTTTGGAGGCTGAGGTGGGCAGATTGCTTGAGCTGAGGAGTAGACCAGCCTGGGCAACATAGCAAGATCCTGTCCCTTAAAAAAAAAAAAAAATTGGCTGGGCATGGTGGCTCATGCCTGTAATCCCAGCAATGTAGGCAGCCAAGAAAGGTGGATTACTTGAGTCCAAGAGTTCGAGACCAGACTGAGTAACATGGTGAAACCCTGTCTCTACTAAAAATAGAAAAATTAGCTGGGTGTGGTGGTGTGAGCCTGTAGTCCCAACTACTCAAGAGGCTGAGGTGGGAGGATTGCCTGAGCCTGGCAGGTGGAGTTTTCAGTGAGCTGTGACCATGCCACTGTATTCCAGCCTGGGCAACAGAGTGAGACCCTGTCACATACACACACACACAATAGGTGATAAGGTTAAATAAGTTGTTCACTCTGTCAGCATCTATTAAGCCCTTCCCATGTGCAACACTAACTACATGCTAGAAATACATAAATGAGAGGCTTCCTAAGGTGGCTGAATTATTATTATTATTATTATTTTTGTAGAAATGGAGTCTTGCTCTGTCGCCCAGGCTTGCGTGCAGTGGCGTGATCTCGGCTCACTGCAACCTCCACCTCCTGGGTTCAAGCAATTCTCCTGCCTTAGCCTCCCAAATAGCTGGGACTACAGGTGCATGCTGCCACACCCAGCTAATTTCTTTTGTATTTTAGTAGAGACAGGGTTTCACCGTGTTGCCCAGGCTGGTCTCAAACTCTTGAGCTCAGGCAATCCACCCACCTTGGCCTCCCAAAGTGCTAGGATAACAGGTGTGAGCCACCGTGCCCGGTCAAAGGTAATTCTTAAAGAAAAAAAGAATGTCATGCCACAGCCCATCAGTGACTTTTGACAGATATTTGAGTAAGCTCTTTTCCAAAAACACGACTCATGACTTAATCAGATTATTTCATGAATCTAATTGGTATACTCATAGTATGTGTAAATTGTGCTTTGTTTTGCAATTCTAGAAAGTTGTGGGAAAAAAGTTTAAACACACAAAAAGAACCATTTTCAGAGGTAGAAACTGTATTCCATTTATTTCTAAATCCCATTTGTTCTGTACATGAGTCCTTCCAGGGTCTCTGTTCGGCTCTTAGAGAGAGGCTCAAATCCACAGGAACCTGTTGGCCTACACGTAGACTCTTCCCCAGGATCTGGAGACCCCAGCCCTGAGGACACCTGAGCATAGACAGGAACTAGTGCGCTTGAAGAAGGTGATAGAGAGGTAAGCTCTCCAACTAGGACACTTCTTAATGCCACGGTTCCTAGTTACTGCTCTGGACATATACAGAAAAGGCTTTTTGTACTTCATTATTCTGGCTCACAACCTTCTAGACCCAGTCTCACATTTTTAGGATACAGTATGAGCTGTAAGGCTCTACTGCAAGCGCTGTTGCGCATTTAAAGCAATCCTGCCACACAAATTCTACTTAGATTGAATTGTAAAATTGCTGGTTTTGTAGACCAAAACAGCAATCTTGTAAGGTTCAACCCAATACATTGAGAGGAGGAGTAAGTTATGGTTAAAAAGCCAACCTCTAGTGTTGGAACTATTATTCTCCTTTCCCTTCCTCCAAAGGATTAAGTATATAGAATGCTTTCCTCTCAATTGATGCCAAGTCAATCCTAAGAAAAGGCATTTGGGGAAATGTAGACATGTTCTGAGCCCCAGTCCTCTCAGAGAACAATAGACCTTTACGATTTCCTTTAGTTAATAAACCCATGTCTAGCTGCCAGGTGCTTAGAACAGCCCACAGCTGACCCAACCATCATTAACATCATCAGTGCAGTAGTGCAGAGCCGCCTCTGTCCTTGAGGGAGGGTCTCAGAGACAAGAATCTCACCCCATTGCCAAACTGAAAGTTAAGGCACAGAATCACAGTGAAGACTCACTGAGATGGTGACATAATCAAATTCAGAAGTAGTCTCTGAAGACTCTGGAAACTGACTTGTCTCAACAGCACAAATAAGAAAACCCTGACTGCTATTTCATAAGCCAAGTGAGTGTTTAGTGAGAGAGAGAAAAGTCTGTCAGACTGAAATCTTAATTTTCTCTTTATCTCATGTGAGTGATGTGGTAGAGAATCAAGGGCAAGACAAACCCTTTCTTGGGATAGATTTCCTACTGTTTTCAGCCTCAATGCTTTAAAAACATTTCTTCTACATTTAGGGAACATTTAGAGTCTCCCATGTGGGTTCTCTGATGTGCACTAAAATGTGAACTATTGTTGAATCACCTCCCACATTCACTACATTCATAGGGGCTTTTTTCTTTTCTTTTCTTTCTTGAGATGGAGTCTTGCTCTGTCACCAGGTTGGGATGCAGTGGTACGATCTCGGCTCACTGTAACCTACGACTTCCTGGTTCAAGCAATTCTCCTGCCTCAGCCTCCCAAGTAGCTGTAATTACAGGCACACACCACCATGTCCGGCTAATTTTTGTATTTTTGGTAGAGACGGGGTTTCACCATGTTGGTCAGAATGGTGTTAATCTCCTGACCTTGCAGTTCACCCACCTTGGCCTCCCGAAGTGCTGGGATTACAGGTGTGAGCCACCGCGCCCAGCCAGGGGTTTTCTCCTGTGTGAATTTGCTGCTGTATAATGAGACTTGAGCTCTGATTAAAGCTTTTCCCACATTCCCCGCATTTACAGGGTCTCCAGTGTGAATTCATAGGTGGGTAATGAGGTTTGAGTGGTCACTGAAACCTTTCCCACATTCCAGATAGGGTTTCTCTCCTGTGTGGATCCTTTGATGGCTGGTGGGGGTGGAGCTCTTTCTGAACTTTTTTGCACACTCTGGGCACTGGAAGGGTTTCTCACCAGTGTGCATTCGCCAGTGTACACTGAGGTGTGAGCTACTGATGAAACTTTTTCCACACTCACTACACTTACGAGGTTTCTCTTCTGTATGGATTCTCTGGTGTGTAATGAGGCTTGAGCTCTGGGTAAAGCTCTTCCAGCACTCTCCACATTTGTAGGGCTTCTTCCCAATGTGGATTCTCTAGTGTGCTGTAAGGTTAGAATGATCACTGAAGCCTTTCCCACATTCAAAGTACCCAGATTTATCAGATCCCTTAAATTCCAACAAAATGACAGCCCCACCAGGGAGGGGAAGGTCATCTTAAGGATGAGAAATTCATCCCTCTAATAATCTAAGGTTGACTCTAGTTTTAATTTGGGGTTTTCCATGTTTATTTTTTCTATTAACCAGGCTAAGTGATAATTAATTGTAGTTAAAATTCAGGTCAAGCATGGTGGTTCATGTCTGTAATCCCAGTACTTTGGGAGGCTGCGGTGGGAGGATGGCTTGAGTCCAGGAGGAGTTCGAGATCAGCCTGGGCAACATGGTGAGCCCCTGTCTCTAAAAAAACAGAAAAGAAAAAGAAAAAGATTTTTATTAAAAAAACCTAAATAAATTCAAATAGAAATTTAAAGATAGATCAGGCACAGTGGCTCAGACCTGTAATCCCAGCACTTTGTGGGGGCCAAGGCGGGTGGATCACCCTGAGGTTAGTAGTGCAAGACCAGCCTGGCCAACATGGTGAAACCCTGTCTCTACTAAAAATACAAAAATTAGACAGGCATGGTGGTGGCGCGCCTATAATCCCCGCTACTCGGGAGGGTGAGGCAGGAGAATTGCTTGAACCTGGGAGGTAAAGGCTGCAGTGAACCAAGATTGTGCCACTGCACTCCAGCCTGGGACTCCGTCTCAAAAAAAAAAAAGAAACAGAAATTTAAAGATAAAATCATAAACACTCACAATTCAGTTATACCTTTTTTCAAGGTAACTAAAGTTCAAACTTAGGGGAACAGGCTTTCCTGGGTGCCACCTGCTTCTCTGTTCTTTTCCCTACTCCTGTGCTTTCCACACCACAGAATAGTAAACTGGGAGCACTGAGCACCTGGTTCCCCTCTCAGCCCTTGCCCAGTGCTGGCTTGTCCGAGTTTAGAATCCCAGGGCTGACTTTGTTGGTGGAATGCTAGCTCCTACTCATTTCCCACCTGCACTGGATGTTTTCTGAATCTCCTTGAAGTCCTGGAGAACTTCATTCCAAAGCTCTTCACTTTTCTGCAGCCTTGTGACCCCATCTGGCTGGGGAACTGTAAGTCCTGTTCAAGGAAAAGCAGGAGGGGACATCATCATAATTATAATGATAATAATGAAAACTAACATTTGCCGAGTGCTAATACTGTGTCAGGATCCTCATAATAGCCCAAGGAGGTAGAAACCATCATATGTCCACTGTCCAGATGAGAAAATGGAGGCTAAGGGTGTTTAACGAGGTTGCCCAAGAACAACAAGCCTTTTAAATGGCAGACTGTTGTATATAATCTATGCAGTGTTCACATCTATGGAACACTTTATTTTAAATTATTTTAATAATAACATTATTATTTTTCAACTGAGTCTGGGTCTCACTCTGTTGCCCAGGCTGGAATGCAGTGGCATGATCACAGCTCACTGCAGCCTCCAACTCCCGGGCTCAAGTGATTCTCCTGCCCCAGCCTCCCGAGCAGCTGGGACTACAGGCATGCGCCACCATGCCTGGCTTATAGGGCACTTTAGATGGAAACAAATGACTGGAACTTTTAACTCCTACCTTTCTCTCCTCTGTTCCTGTAATGTTGTTACTAAAGGCAAGAAGGGAGACTCCTTGGCTATAGGCAGAGCAAGAGCCTCAAAGTGGTCTTTGTGAGCCACCCTGGACTACTGGTTCAGTATAGGGTTGAGTCAAGCAATATTTGAGGACAGGATAGAAACAGTATTCCCTTAAAGTTGCCACCAATTTTTCCCCAAATGAGGCCATTCCAGACCTAAATTAGTCATAGCAGAGCCAGGACAATAATCACATCTGATTCTGAGCCTGAATGCTTCCCACAGGACTGCAGTGCTCCCACTGCTCTGAGGTCCACTGTGGGGGAGAGTTGCCACTGGGATTCTACCTCAAGGCCTGGGGACCAAGGCTCCAGGATTCTTCTTGAGACTCCACTACTTCATTACCATCCCACCACATTTTCTAGTGCTATGCCCTGGTTCCCTTTGGAATCCTCTCAATCCTGAAGACGGCCTCCTACCACCTCTAAGGCATCAAAGGTGTTAGCAAGTGCCCAAGCACTCATCAGGGCATCCATCTCATCATAGAAGGCACTGGTGCCTGGTATGTAGGTGCTCCTGGCTTTGCAGTAGTTGGTCAGGAGGTTTTTGAACCGATAGCAACATTGCTCCAGGGTTCACATGAAGCCATGCTCTTGTAGCTGCTCAGCCATAATCTGGTACACCTGGTGGTTTCAATGGCTGATGCGGAGTTTTTCATGGATCCAGGCCTTTTAGAATTCCCAGAAAAACCTTGGTTTCCTTGTATCCCCAGTGCACTTTTGCCACCTTCTCATCCTCCAGGACCTGCCACTCCAGCTAGCTCCAGGTCTTGGCTTTCTCCAGATTAGCACCTGGCCAGACTTGACTCTCACCCCAGCCACTGAGCAGTCTTTCACATTCTCCTTTTCTCCAGAATGTGAAGATCTAGACTCTGCGGGTTTTCCTCCTACTCCATGTGGGAGTTCACTTTGGGCCTATGGATTGGAAAATCTGTTTGCAGGCACACAAAAGGGAGATGTGATGGGTTTCTCCAGAATGTGAAGATCTAGACTCTGTGGGTTTTCCTCCTACTCCATGTGGGAGTTCATTTTGGGCCTATGGATTGGAAAATCTGTTTGCAGGCACACAAAAGGGAGATGTAATGGTTTGGTAAATCTAATTCCAACCATTTTATGTGCCAGGGAGAAGAGAGAGTAATTTTTTTTTTTTTTTGAGATAGAGTCTCGCTGTGACACCCAAGCTGGGGTGCAATGCACAATCTCGGCTCACTGCAACCTCCGTCTCCTGGATTCAAGCGATTCTCCAGCCTCAGCCTCTCGAGTAGCTGGGATTACAGGTACACGATGTCATGCCTGGCTAATTTTTGTATTTTTAGTAGAGACAGGGTTTCACCATGTTGGCCAGGCTGGTCTTGAACTCCTGATCTTAGGTGATCTGCCTGCCTCAGCCTCCCAAAGTGCTGGGATTACAGGCATGAACCACCGGCCCAGCTGATAGTAATTTTTTTTTTTAAAGTCTGAGGGGGTTCTTGGGAAAGCTCAGTGAAAAGAACAATTAGAAAAAAAATTCAGGCCCAAATGCACAACTATGTATCTGTGTTCACCTATCTTAAATAAAATTCAGACACATACCTAAACTGACCATCTCCCTAAAATGAGCTTTCCTTTCTGGGTCAAGAAACTCATCCTTGGTGAAACTGACTATGGTATTGGCTTTCTTTTGAGTAAGATTTGAGGAAAAAATAGATTTGAAACATTCAACCCAGGGGGAAAGGGTGGGAGCAAGGGGGTGAGGGATAAAAGACTACACACTGGGTACAGACTGAGGGATAAAAGACTGCACATTGGGGCCCTGCGGTGGCTCAGGCCTGTAATCCCCGCACTTTGAGAAGCTGAGGCAGGCAGATCAGGAGTTCAAGACCAGCCTGACCAACATGGTGAAACCCCATCTCTACTAAAAAAAAATACAAAAATTAGCTGGGCGTGGTGGCACATCTCTGTAATCCCAGCTACTCGGGAGGCTGAAGCAGGAGAATCACTTGAACCCGGGAAGCAGACATTGCAGTGAGCCAAGATTGTACCACTCCACTCCAGCCTGGGTGATAGAGTGAGACTCAGTCTCAAACAAAAAGAAAAAAAAAAAGACTACACATTGGGTACAGACTTGATGGATAAAAAAGACTACCCTTGGGTGATGGGTGCACCAAAATCTCAGAAGTCACCATTGAACTTTTCCACGTACCCAAACATCACTTGTTCCCCAAAAACTACTGAAATAAAAGTTTAAAAAAAATAAATAAGAACAGACATAGGGGAAAAGAAAAAAAAATTCAACCTGAAAAAGGTCTGGAGTACAGAAACTCGATAGCTAACTTTGACTATGGAAAAAAAAAAAAAAGGGCATTCTTACCCAGCGTGACCTCATTTTCAGAATTCTGCTGAGTTATTTCTAGGTGGTTCTTCTGTCCAGATTCTGGATCCCTCCACGCTCCTAGGAGATATATACAGCCGAATCACCAGGTGTGGCTAACTCCTGAGGAAACGTAACACTCCCTCTCAAACACATGGCCTCGGAACAAAATGCCTCTCTAATGCCTCAATCAGGGCAAGTGACAAAACAGAAGAAACGAAACAGTGATTATTTTAGCTCTTAAATGCAATAAAGGGGGCAGGAAGAGAGAGAGAAAAGAAACAAGCTGACATTTATTAAACACCTATACACTGAGCCAGAAGCTTCTCAGACTTGCCCAGAGTTACAGAGCGAGTCCAGGGTGTGCCTGGGAATTCAACTCGAGGCTGTTGGACTCTGAAGCTTTTGGTTTTTGTTTTTTTTCCTCCACTACACAATACTGCATGCCATGTGAGCAATATCCCGACACAGAATGAAGTAACGAGTATCTTTAAGGCAAACAAGCACATCACTAGAATCTGATGATTTCAGGGTCAAAGAAAAGAATAATTTTAATGTAATCCCTCATTACCACAGCCGTGGCACTGGCCTCATATGGGTAAGGAGATTTGGGCAAACTTTTGCAGGCTGATGAAATTTTGGAGCCTAAATTTTAAATTTCTGGGCCTCCCTGCTGGGTAAAATTCTTTCGGAATTTCTGAGCGGCTTTAGTTGGTTGCAGGAGCCCCACTCTGGTAGTAAAAGGTGACCTGAAGGGGGTTGGGGGCTAGGGGAGGGAAAGCATTACAAGAAATACCTAATGTAGACGATGGGTTGATGGGTGCAGCAAACCACCATGACACGTATATACCTACGTAACAAACCTGCACGTTCTGCACATGTACCCCAAAACTTAAAAGTATAATTAAAAATATAGAGAAAAATTTAAAAATATCCGTAAAGACAAATGACTTAATAGTTTTCCCAAAAGGAGAAAACTGAGCTGTGCCTCAAGAGTTATATTTCTATTTAAAAAAAAAGAGAGAGAAAAGGTGACCTGTATAAGAGAAATGGCTGACTCACCTGGGAGTTGCTCACTATCTCCTCGCCACCCTGCTCTTTTCTGCAGGAATTCTCAGAGCCAGAAGATCAGTGGTAACAACACACTTCAGCTGGGGGAAGAAAAAGGAGGCATTAGAGTACATGGCTCTCGGCTCCTATTGGGGACTAGCCCAACTGGGTTCAGACACAGAACAGCCTTTCCTCCTCCTCTTAGTATCTGCTTTGTCCTATCAAAGGAAGGTTGGTGAAAAACCAAAATGAAACATTTCTAAGATGGAAGTTTTAGGTCTTCCTCTCCATATCCATCTAGGTACTGACTGTCAGGGTTTTATGATTTTGTTTTTCAGGTTTTTTGTTTTTTGTGTTTTTTTTTGAGACAGGGCCTCCCTTTGTCACCCAGGCTGGAGTGCAGTGGCACGATCTTGGCCTCAACCTCCTAGGCTCAGGTGATCCTCCCACTTCAGCCTTCCTGAGTAGCTGGGACTACAGGTGCCTGCCACCATGCCCAGCTAATTTTTTTTTTTTTTTTTTTTTTGTATTTTCAGAGCAGACAGAGTTTCACCATATTGCCCAGGTTCATCTCGAACTCCTGGGCTCAAGCAATCCATCCACCTCGGCTTCCAAAGTACTGGAATTACAAGCACGAGCCACCACAACTGGCCTTGTTTTTCCGTTTTGATAAACACCTGAGTCATCTAAATTGGTTTGGGGACACTGAACTGTTTTAAGGATTACTGCACCTTAGTTTAACCCTACCCTTTGCCCTTCCCACCAACCAGACCTAAAATCTGTCTCCAGCTGTAACCTACTGGGGCCAGTAATCTCTGACTCACATAAGGAAATGTGCCACAGGCTCCCCTATGTTGTTTTACAAAACATGCCAACCGAGGTCCTTCTTCACTTTGGAGGTGCCCATTTAGGATCTCAGAGATTCATGCAGTCAGCCTGAGCTCCACATACCAATCTTCCAAGTAGAAGGGAGCTGTACCTTCTACCCCACTTTCTGCACTCAGTACTTCTATGCCCTCCCCACAGAAGGGTACTTCCTTCCTCCCCACGCTGCTACTACTTTTTTTTTTAATCTGATTTTGGACTTTTTTTTTCTTCTAAGCTAAACATCTTTCAGTACAGGTAAGAAGGCTGGCATCACATCTGGGAAATGCCTTAACAGATATCTGAGGAGTTACTGCACATTAAGTTGGTAACAACACACTTCGGTTTCAATGTGTACATAATCTCCCCTTGATGCTCTTCAGTAGAGATGAGGTTCTTGTCTGTAGATCAAATAAATCACCGTATTAGGAAAAAACATAACAGCAAATTTGGAAGTATAATCAATTTAAGGAGAAGCAAAGGAAAAGACTTAGTAATGGGGCATTATTGTCTACACCTAGAGGATACATTATCTGAAAGCTTAAGAAAGCCCTTATCTTAGGAACCTGAAGCTGAGGATAATCTCAAGTTCACTTAGTGCCAGTCACTTTAGTTTTTAAAAAAATTTAACTTAAACCCCAGCCTAGGCAACATGGCGAAACCCAATCTCTACTAAAAATACAAAAATTAGCCAGGCATGGTGGTGTGTGCCTACAGTCCCAGCTAGTTGTGAGGCTGAGGTGGGAGGATTGCTTGAACCTGGGAGGCAGGGGTTGTAGTGAGCCAAGAATGCACCACTGCACTCCAGCCTGGGTAACAGAGCAAGACTCTGAAAAAAAAAAAAAAAAAAAATTACCTCTTCTTATTGTGTCTTTTTCCTTGTAAGACATTAACTAAAAGTTATTGGTAGTAAATGGTGACCGTTTTACAATTGGGTTTCATTACTGACAAAGTCAAAACAAGCAGTAGGCCGAGCCCGGTGGCTCAAGCCTGTAATCCCAGCACTTTGAGGCCGAGACGGGCGGATCACGAGGTCAGGAGATCCAGGCCATCCTGGCTAACACGGTGAAACCCGTCTCTACTGAAAAAAAAATACAAAAAAGTAGCCGGGCGAGGTGGCGGGCGCCTGTAGTCCCAGCTACTCGGGAGGCTGAGGCAGGAGAATGGCGTAAACCGGGGAGGCGGAGCTTGCAGTGAGCTGAGATCCCGCCACTGCACTCCAGCCTGGGCGACAGAGCAAGGCTCTGTCTCAAAAAAAAAAAAAAAAAACAAGCAGTAATCTTTAAGAGTTCAAATTAGTGTAAGATAGAAAGGACTACAAAACAATCTGATTTTTCAGGTGTAATTAAAGTGCTCCTTATTTTAAGTAAAATAAAATTAATAATCAGTCACTGGCAACAATCATTATTAAGAGGTCTTTTAGGGCAAAATTTAATAGTACAAAGAGGTTTACAAAAATAGATCGATGTTATTTTGAGGAATACTGTAATTTTTTTCTCAATTCAGTTTTGATAAATTATACCTAATCATAGAAAAATGATCCCAATTCGAACTTGATATAAAAAAAAGGAGAGATGAAATTAACTCAGCTAGGTAACAGATCTGGCAAAATATAAGAATGAAAAAAATTGTACGCAGGGCACTTATTTCATATCCAGAGGTAAAAACATTTTCAATTAGTAGCCTATCTTCTTCCTGTAAGCAATCACAGATCCTAAGTTGATCATGCAGTACAAAGCCACAGCAGTCAAAACCTTCTGTTTGATGCAACACACAAAGTTGTTTGTTTCCTTATTAAAATGCGAACTGGTTGTCTATTTTTCTTTATCCCATTTATTCGTATTCACAAATTAACAAATAGCGTCAACAATTATTGTAGGTGAAGTGGGATATTGCTGGATCAAAGGCTCTATAAGACGTCTTTACTGACTGAATCTGAAGGTTTATTGAGTTCAACACTCACACCTTTTTCACCTGTTAGATATTTTACTTTAGCTCGTGCTTTCTCATGTGCATCAAAATACCAGTTATTGCGTACCTTGTTGTACTTCATGAGGGTTGCGACGGTCAGACCAGAAAAACAGCAGTCTATCAAAGTTGGGTTCAATGTCAGCAAACTAGGCTTTGCCTCCGTGACCGAGGACACCCTCGCTGCCCTGGCACACTAACTTGTACTTCTTCCAGTCCTGAGGCTGGTGCTCCTTGCAGCAGTAGGAAGGGCGGCTGTAGAGCAGCAGGTTCTCCATCTTCCCCCACAGCTCGCAGTACTGCCAGTCTCACTCGGCTCGCGGGCCCGCAGCTGTCATTGGCCATGGCGAAGGCAGCTGAGCAGAAGAGGTGGCGGCCCGACGGCCTCGTCCGAGGCTGGGGAGCGGGGAGAGAGATAGGGGCCGTTACTGCGCCATGTACCTGCTACCCTTGGCTCAGGGAGGCCGGCACCCAGCGCCCTCGGCCCAGCCGCTTCCGAGTCCTAGGCTCCCGCGCAGCGCCGGCGGCCGCCTCAGCGCCTCATCGCCACCGTGGGTTGAGAGAACGCGGCCTGTGCGGCAAACCGCAACCTGGACTTGGGCGCGCGGGCCTGGGGTGCGCAAGACCGGGCCTGGGGTGCGCAAGACCGGTCCCCTCGGCCGCCTCAGCGTCCCAGGCGGTCCGGCCCAGGCTGGGGAGGAGTGCAGGGCAAGCAAGCGCAGCTCGCTCCACGCATTCTGCACGTACACACCATGGCCCCGCTGCGATCAGGGCGTGCGGCGCACGTGGGCCAACACTGCTACTTTCTTACCACCCTTGTGGACAGGCTGGAGTTCTACTTTGGGGCTGTGCTTCAACTGTTCCTCTGGTTCTGGCTGTGAACTTCTTCACTATTGCCTGAAACAGGCAGTTCTGTCTGTGCTTGCTTCGGACGGATGTTTAGAGAACTCAGTACTGATCCTGAGGGCTCCTTCTCCTTTGAGAGCACATCCTGTCCCTCCTCAAGGGGTGGAAGTGGTCAAAATTCTGTAGGGACTAAAACTTAAACATCCCAAACATAAAAAAGCAGAGGAAAGGCTGGGCGTAGTGGCTCATGCCTGTAATCCCAACACTTTGGGAGGCCAAGGCGGGTGGATCACAAGGTCAGGAGTTTGAGGCCAGCCTAGCCAATATGGTGAAACCCTGTCTCTACAAAAATACAAAAATTAGCTGGGAGTGGTGGTGGGCGCCTGTAGTCCCAACTACTTGGGAGGCTGTGGCAGGAGAATGGTGTGAACCCAGGAGGTGGAGGTTGCAGTGACCCGAGATCACACCACTGCACTCCAGCCTGGGTGACAGAGTGAGACTCCATCTCCAAAAAAAAAAAAAAAAAAAAAAAAGCAGAGGAAAAAGCCAGTCTTATGCAAAAGCCTGCAACAGCAGTAAAGAGGGTAGACATGTGGAAGGCTTTATGGAGATAAAGCCATGGACCACCGCATCCTGGCCACCCAGCTCTCTGGGGACTGCTCCTACCTGCCTTGCCAACCCCTAGGCAAAAAAACATAGGATAATTCAGGTGTTTTGCAATAGGTTCAATAATGTCGATAAAGGCCACTGAAGCCGCTTGCCTCTAGCTGGCTGCTGCAGAATGAGAGCTGTTCTCCAAAAAGAGACCCCTGTCATATGTGTTCCTCCCTGATCAGAGTGAGGCTCATGCCATTTTAAGCAATTTTCTTATTTAATGGCAGGGACGGACACTCAGAGCAGCCAGTGTTGTGCATTCTCTGAAGAGTCAGCCTCAACTTGGAAGGAAAGTTGCAGCTACCATGACCACGAAATAAGTAAATTCCAGTGTAACACAAATAGTGAAGTACTACACATCGCCCACACTGCTAGCAACCCAAGGCAGCTCTGCCTCTCACATACCTCTATTTTAACTGCTCAGAACTATGTTTTTATATTTCACCTCCAGCCTCTGTCTTCCAGGTTCTTTCTGCAAGTCTTTCACCAGGGCCACTGCCTCCTCTCCACTCTCTGGATGCTGCTGTGGGACCCAGATCTGGATCTCCTGGGGAAGGACAGTCAGGAACTGTTCTAGGACCAGCAACTCCAGGATCTGCTCTTTTGTACACTTCTCTAGCCTTAGCCACTGACAACAGAGCTTCCGGAGCTGGAGGAGGGCCTCTCGGGGTCCTGATGCTTCTTGGTAATGGAAATGCCAAAAGCTCTGGCAGGATGTCTCCGGTCCAGAGTAATTCCCTTGAAGGGAAATTTCCTGCTGCCAGTGGGAATCTTCTTCCAGTTTAACTGTTTGGAGATCTTGTACTGAAGGAGTCTGGATTTGTTGGTCCACAGCTACAGCCATTGTTCAGGTCAGAGAAGAGCCTTGCAACTGCACTCTGAAGCTCAAACATCTTCTATCACCTCACTGGGAAACCATCTCAGAACTCCCACTTGGAAGCCACTAAATGGAACTTCTCTTGAAATTCTAGAGTCAAGAGACATACATTACAAAGTGAACTCTAGGAAAAATCTCAAGTGTTAGCCCAGCAGGCTTGAGGTGAAGAAGAGAGCCTTCCTGTCCCCGCCCTGCTGCATGCCCTGGTGCCTGTGGAGTCACTGGTGGGGTGGCAGTTCCCCAAGTTTGATAAGAGGAGTCAAGGGCTAGTGATCTGGTTGAAAAGTAGAGGAGCTTGAAGCTGTGTTTGCATAGCAATTAATTTAAAGCTGAGAAAACGCCAATTATCCACTGACGAATGTGGGTGGGCTGACGGAGATTATATATGCGACAATAAACTGCCCACCCTCCCAAGCCAGTGGTCTTCAGAACTACAGGGTGTTGCATAGCAAATGTCTAGTACCAGTCAGACTCACACAGGTAGTTGCACCTTGAAGAGCAGCTTCGGGGTGGAGCCGTCTCTAAATGTCAGAGATTCAAATACTCCAACCGCTCAACTACCCTCGCCTCCGGCTGGATTCTCAGCCTTGGGCGCACCGTTCAGGATTTCTCAGCGCTGGCATCCTAATTCTAGCCCAGACAGGGACATTTACCCTGGTTAAGGTTGCAAGCTTTAAGAGAAAGGATAATAAACATAGACTCACGGGATGGTAGAGTTGGAGAGTTAAGAGATACTCTGGCTTGAACTCCCTTAAGAGCTGAGGCAATCATGGCTTAGAGACCTCAAGGGACTTGTTCAAGGTCACGTAGCTGGTTTAAGGCAGGAAAATGAACAGTGGCTCAATCCTTCGACTGCAGACTGGGTGACTTACACTGGAAGGTTACTCTGCTCCGCGGACGACTTTCTCTGCAATCTTTACCGGGCAAACGCGGGCCCCGCGGCCAGGGGCGCCTCGGCGGCTACGGGCCAGCGTCGTCCCTCCAGGCTCAGCGGGCAGCGGGAATAGGGCGCCACCAGCACAAGGGGCGTATCCTGCCTCCGGGTCAGATTGCGGGGACTCGGGGCCAGGGCTGGAGGCCGCCGGACCCTGGCTCGAGGCCCAGGCCCGAGGTGAGAGCTACTCCCGCCCGCCGAGGCCCTAAGAATACGGACGACTCGGCCCCCGTGACATGATCTCCGCGGGCACGCAACGTTCCCACACGACACTTCCCACACGACACTAGAAGCCCGAGTCCGGGTCCTAAACACGGCTATTAGGATAACCACTGAGCAGCGAAAGCGGAAAGACTCCGTGTTCTCCGGAACTACATTTCTCAGAGGCCGCCGCCCGAAGACAAACAGCAGCATTAACCAATAAAATGTGAGGATACCTCAGGCGCCTATTCGTTTCAGACGAATCGTTGATGACAGGTGGGACTTTTCTACAAGCCGGATAAGTGGGGCGGAGTCGCGAACCGCAGCCACAACTCGAGCACCTGGGGGGGTTCTGGGTCCTGCCTTCCAGGGGAAGTGGAGACCTCTCGCCCTGCGCGGCCCTGGTGGTAATGAGCGAGAGGGCTCTTTACAAAGTTTTTTGTTTTGTTTTGTTTTTTATTTTTTGAGACGGAGTCTCGCTCTGTCGCCCAGGCTAGAGTGCAGTGGCGCGATCTCGGCTCACTGCAACCTCCGCCTCCCGGGTTCAAGCAATTCTCTGCCTCAGCCTCTTGAGTAGCTGGGATTACAAGGCGCCCGCCACCACTCCCGGCTTTTGTGTTTTTAGTAGAGATGGGGTTGCACTGTTTTGGCCGGGCTGGTCTTGAGCTCCTGACCTCGTGACCCACCCGCCTTGGCCTCCCAAAGTGCTGGAATTAGAGGCGTGAGACACCGCGCCCGGCCCTTCTTTTGTTTTTAATGGAGACGAGGTCTATGTTGCACCAGGCTGGTTTTGAACTCCTGGGCCTCCCAAAGTGCTGGGATTATAGGCATGAGCTGCCACGCCGGTTTATAAAGTATTTTCACTTAGGGCCGAGGGCAGCTGTTTAACCATGTTAGTCCCTATTTATCCCTACTATACAGATGAATAAATCGAGACAGCTTGGGACTGAGGATGCTCCTATGAAGCTGGGACTCCAGTTAAGGTTTTCTGCCACTTAAACCGCTTTTCTCTGGCATGGTTGGTAGCTGTGGTAATGCTTTACCACTCTGTTCCTCCCCATCACCTACCACACACACAATTCTTCATCTCCTGCTTGCACGGTCCTGGGTCATTCAAGATTCATACCATTGACTCTCATTCAACACGTGGGGAGCAATTTGGGCAAAGCACCAGGCCGTGAGTGTGCTGTGGTGGGAGAAAAAAAAAAAAGGAGACACTCCTTCCTCTTAAGGAATGCAATCCAGCGGTGGGTGCATTTTCTAAAACGCTGCCACCGAGTTATGTGCAACCCAAATAACTCCAATGCAGTGCTATTAACAAATGCTTCGCTAAATGCTACGTGCTAAATGGAGGTGTGTTCAAAGGAAATGACTTGATAGAAATACCAAGGACGCACCAGGTGCAGTGGCTCATGCCTGTAATCCGGGCACTTTGGGAGGCCAAGGCAGGCGGGTCACTTGAGGTCAGGAGTTTGAGACCAGCCTGGTCAACATGGTGAAACCCTAAATCTAGTAAAAATACAAAAAAATTAGCCTGGTGTAGTGGTGGGCGCCTATAATCCTAGCTACTCAGGAGGCTGAAGCACGAGAACCGCTTGAACCGGGGAGGCAGAGATTGCAGTGAGCTGAAATCATGCCACTGCACTCCAGCCTGGGTGACAGAGGGAGACTGTTTCAAAAAAAAGAAAAAAGAAAACAACAACAACAACAAAAAAAAAAAAAAAACAAGGAAGGGCTGGGAGAGCCCAGAATGGTGCAGCCTCAGGGAAAGGACCTACTTTACACATTTTATTGGGTTTGGTTCTGAGAAGGAATCCTGGAACCCTGCATTGTAGGTTTCACTTCCTGTTTAACAGATGAAAAGTCCAAATTGAGTGAAGGTGGGTGCTTGTCCTCACAGTAGGAGCAGCCTGTGGTTAGGTGAGGGAAGGTTAGGATGACAGGAAGGGCTTTCCAGAAAATCAGTTGCAAAGCTGGGCCATGGAAATTCCTTCTATCCCTCTTAACTTAGCGTCAACAAAAAGTCTCAGTGCAGACAAACCCACTGAGCTTAATTTGGGAGAAAAAGCCATGGAGAAGATCATTTAGAATGTACTTCCGAACTACATACCAAATGGGGTGCCTGCAAGGGGGTCGTTCTCCTTGTCTTTAGAAAAAGGGAATTGAGAAGAACATTTAGAATGAACCTCCGAACTACAATTAGGATCCTAAACATCTTCCTAGGAGAAAAAAAAAAGCAACAGCTCACAATAAACCAAGGACCATCAACCAAACGAGAGGTCCAGGGCTCAGGAGGACTTACTAGGAGGAGAAGCTGAAAGTTGGTGAGGCATTTATTTATTTATTTGTTTATGAGACAGGGTCTCTCTCTGTTGCCCAGGCTGGAGGACAGTGGCCTGATCATCGCTCACTGCAGCCCTGGCTTCCCTGGACTCAGGCAATCTTCCTGCCCCAACCTCCGAAGAGCTGGGACTATAAGCCCCCATCACCACGCCAGGCTAATTTTTGTATTTTTGTAGAGATGAGGTTTTCCCATGTTGCCAAGGCTGGTCTTGAACTCCTGGGCTCAAGTGATCTGCAGGGAGGGCTTTCAAGGACCCCTGTTGGTAACTTAGCTCCAAGTTCAGGCAACTCCTTCAGGGTTCTGGGTTCTCTCTGAGGCCTCGTGTGTTCAGTTGTCAAATTATTGTCAATGAAGAATCAAACTCTGTAAAATATTTCAAGAGATTTATTCTGAGCCAAATATGAGTGACCAATGACCCAAGACAACATCAGTAGATCTTGAGAGCATGTGCCTGAGGTGGTAGGGCTCCAACTTGGTTTTAAACATTTTAGGGAGACAAAATAAGATATTAATCAGTGGCTGGGCATGATGGCTCATGCCTGTAATCCTAGCACTTTGGGAGGCCAAGGCAAGTGGATTGCTTGAGCTCAGGCATTTGAGACCAGCCTGGCCAACATGGTGAAACTCCATCTCTTAAAGAAAAGAAAAAAAAAAAGGAAAAAAAGACATCAGTCAATACGTGTAAGATGTACATTGGTTCAGTCTGGAAAGGCAGGACAACTGGAAGCCAGGGCTTTCAGGTCATAGAGTCAAAGATTTTCTGATTAGCAATTGATTGAGTTATTTAAAGACCTGGAATCATTAAAAAGAAAAAAAAGGCCAGGCGTGGTGGCTTACACCTGTAATCCTAGCACTTTGGGAAGCTGAGGCAGGCAGATCACCTGAGGTCAGGAGTTTGAGACCAGCCTGACAAATATGGTGAAACCCTGTCTCTACTAAAAATACAAAAAAAAAAAATAGCTGGGCTTGGTGATGCATGCGTGTAATTCCAGCAACTCCGGGAGGCTGAGGCAGGAAAATCATTTGAACCCGAGAGGCAGAGGTTGCAGTAAGCCGAGATTGCACCACTGCACTCCAGCCTGGGCGACAAAGCGAGACTCCATCTCAAAAAAAAAAAAAAAAAAGGACCTGGAATCATTAAAAAAGGAATGTCTGGATTAAGATAAGGGGTTGTGAAGGCCAAGTAGCAGGCTTCAGAGGTCTTATCAGACCAAAAATAGGTGCCAGACTCTTAAGTTATTTCTCTCCTGGATCAGGGAAGATAATTGGAAAGGAATGGGGATTCTCTACAGAATGTAGATTTTCCCCGCAAGGGACAGCTTTGCAGAGGCATTTAAAAATGTGTCAAGGAAATCTAATTTTTTGTTTTGTTTTGAGACAGAGTCTTGCTCTGTCACCCAGTCTGGAGTGCAGTGGTACAATCTCAGATTACTGTAACCTCTGCCTCCTGGGTTCAAGCAATTCTCCTGCCTCAGCCTCCCTAGTAACTGGGGTTACAGGTGCATGCCACCATGTGGGCTAATTTTTTTTGTTTTTTTTGTATTTTTAGTAGAAACAGGGTTTCCCCATGTTGGTCAGGCTGGTCTCAAACTCCTGACCTCAGGTGATCTGCCCGCTTCGATCTCTCAAAGTGCTGGGATTACAGGTGTGAGCCACCATGCCTGGCAGTCACGGAAATCTAATTTGGAGTCAAATTCTTCAATTTCTTTCAGGGCCTGCTATCTGTCATGTGATGTTATACCAGAGTCAGCCTGGAATTTGGTGTCTTATTGCTACAAAGAATCTACCTTGTCAGTCTTAAGATCTGTTTTAATGTGAATGCTGGTCAGCTGTGCCTGAATTACAGCAGGGAGGGGGGTATAATGAGGCATGTCCGACCTCTCCTCCCGTCATGGCCTGAACTAGCTTTTCGGATTAACTTTGGAATGCCCTTAGCTGATGAGAGGGGGTCCATCAATCGGTTGGGGGGCTTCAAATTTTATTTTCGGTTTAGATTAGGAACAGGAATTCTGAGAAGGCTAACGTGGAAACTCAGGCCAGCACTCTTGGCCTGCACACACATCTGCCTTTTTTTTTTTTTTTTTTTGAGATTGAGTCTTACTCTGTCACCCTGGCTGGAGTGCAGTGGTGCAGTCTCAGCTCACCACAACCTTCGCCTCCTGGGTTCAAGTGATTCTCCTGCCTCAGCCTCCCGAGTAGCCGGGATTACAGGCGCGCACCATCACACCTGGCTAATTTTTGTATTTTTAGTAGAGATGAGGTTTCACCATGTTGGCCAAGGTAGTCTCAACCTCGTGATCTGCCCATCTCAGCCTCCCAAAGTACTGGGATTACAGGTGTAAGCCACCACGCCGGGCCCACATCTACCTTTCAAACCATCCCCTGGACCAGTCTAGAAATTCCAGAGCTATGTCAGGGACTGGGGATAAGGGGCAAAGGCCCAACCCAGGAGAGGGCCTTGGGTTCCCACCTTCCAGTCACCAGGGCAGCTCTGCTTTTACACGTTTTACATCACCTGTGAGCTATGAGGGACCCGGGCAAAGTATTTCATTGGCATGAGATCCTCCTCCCAGCAATTCCCCCACAGCTGCCTCTGGGCCTGTGAATGAATGGAAGTCTCAGAGTTTCGTCACCAGGAAGAGTGAGTAGGAGGGGGTCAAGAGGCAAATGGGCCATGGAGCCACTTGCTCAGAAACCAGAAGCATGAGCTCAACGGCACCAACAAAGGGGTGGAAAGTCAAAGGGAATTAACCACAGGCCCTTCCTCTCTACCAGGCTCTAAAACCTTCTGCTTTCAAAAATATCATCATCACCCACACAATTCTACTTCCATTTCCCCTATGGCTGTGGGATATTTTATCAAGAGGGTGAAAAAAGTAAAAGTACAAAAGTGAGTATTTTGTCCAAAGATCTGAAATAGCTTAACAGGGCCAGGGAGCAGGGAGGCTAGAATGGCCCTCCATTTGACAATCTCCAAGGCCACCTGTGAGAGACTATGGATACAGCAAGCCCAGGACATGGGGTCACTGCTGAACTTTCTGTTTACGAGACAGGACCCCCTTCAGGGATAAAGGGCCAGGAAAGACGATAACAAGTCACACACAAGGAATGACCAATTACAGTTGTGGATTGTCCTGATACTAGCTAGAGAGAAGACTAAACATTGTAGCTAATATATCTTTTTTTTTTTTTTCTTTTTTTGAGATGGAGTCTGCTCTGTCGCTTGGGCTGGAGTGCAGTGACACCATCTCAGGTCACTACAACCTCTGCCTCCCAAGTTCAAGCGATCCTCCTGCCTCAGCCTCCTGAGTAGCTGGGAGTAACAGGTGCACGTCACCATGCTCAGCTATTTTTTTGTATTTTTAGTAGAGATGGGGTTTCCCCATGTTGGTCAGGCTGCTCTCGAATTCCTCACCTCAAGTGATCCACCCACTTCGGCCTCCCAAATTCTGAGATTACAGGAGTGAGCCCACCATGCCCGGCCCAATAACAATTTAAAACAAAGGGAACTGTCTCTGGATATAGTTATATGGATTCACTGTATTAAAGGATAAGAGTAAGATAAAGTCTCTGAGGGTTCACTGCTTGTCCAAACAGAAAAAAAAAAAAGATTTTGAGCTGAGAGTGGTTGCTCATGCCTGTTATCCCAGCACTTTGGGAAGCCAAGGTGGGAGGATCGCTTGAGTCGTGAAGTTTGAAACCAGCCTGGGCAACATAGCGAGAGACCCTGTCTCTATTAAAAAAAAAAAAAAAAAAAAAAAAGACTGGGTGCAGCGGCTCACACCTGTAATCTCAGCACTTTGGGAGGCTGAGGCAAGTGGTGGATTGCCTGAGCCCAGGAGTTCAAGACCAGCCTGGGCAACATAGTGAGATCCTGTCTCTATTAAAAAAAAAAAAAAATTGTGTACTACAGATTCGGCTGCAATATGCATGGTTTTCCATGGGCTTTTGATTATCTGTGACATTTCAAAACTATAAGTTGTTTCATTAGAATATTGGTGGGTTGGTGTTTACAAATGTCTTCATCTGTGTGCATAGCTTACATAGGTAAATACTGAGAGGGCACTGAAAGAAAAACTAACATTTATCATCTGACCAAAGGAAAGCGTAGGAAACCTAATCCACTATCCAGGCCAGAATCATGGGCTCCATCGGTCTCTTGCATTTCTTTTTTCTTTTTTTTTTAGATGGAGTTTTGCTCTTGTTGCCCAGGCTGGAGTGCAAATGGCGGCGTGATCTTGGCTCACCGCAGTCTCTGCCTCCTGGGTTCAAGCAATTCTCCTGCCTCAGCCTCTCGAGTAGCTGGGATTACAGGCATGCGCCACCATGCCTGGCTAATTTTGTACTTTTAGTAGAGACAGGGTGTCGCCATGTTAGCCAGGCTGGTCTTGAACTCCCAACCTCAGGTGATCTGCCCACTTCGGCCTCCCAAAGTGCTGGGATTACAGTCGTGAGCCACCACGCCCAGCCTGCTTCTTGCATTTCTATGTATTTCTATGAAGAGAACCAATTGGCAAATATTTCCTCAGTTCCCATCACAAGCACTGAGCTGGGTACTAGAGCTGGAGGTTCCTGGAGCTGGGAACCTCAGGATGGGTATGAACATAAAAAATGGAAGGGAGGGAGGGGGCAGGATGAAGTAGGGAGGACGTGCAACAGATCAATGTAATGAGAGTCACGGCACTGAGCTGGAGAGTGCAGGGGCCCACAGGCAGGGTCAGGTCTGCCAGAGAAGTGCAGGGAGGAGGCCTCCTGGAGGAGGTGGTGCCCAAGCTGCATCTTCAAAAATGGGCAGGTGGGCACTGGCAAACATGGAGGCCCGGCATTCCAGAAAAGGGAGCAGGGTGAGCAGGGGCACTGAAGCAAGGCTCAGCTGCACATAGTGATGGGGAGCTGCCTCGGGATGAGGATGGTCAAGGGCACAGAGGTGTGATGACCAGGGCAAGGCAAGGAATGAATGTGATGAGGTTCCACAGAGGTTCCCTATGGGAAGGCCTCATCTGCTGTTGAGGAGTGTGACCTTTCTGTAGCTGATGGGGAGCCCCTCAGGGCTTAAGCTAGGTGGTGGCCGGCTCAGTTCTGCTGTGAAAGAATGCTCACTCTGGCTGCAACGTGGAGAGGCAGGCACAGGGAGGTGGAGGTTTCTATGAAGCTGAAAGACAGGAGGATCGCTTGAACCCGAGAGGTAGAGTTTGCAGTGACCTGAGATGGTGCCACTACACTCCAGCCTGGGCGACAGAGCAAAGACTCTGTCTCAAAAAAAAAAAAAAAGAAAGTATATTAGCTAAAATGTTTAGGCTTCTCTCTAGCTAGTATCAGGACCATCCACAACTGTAATTGGTCATTCCTTGCGTGTGACTTGTTATCGTCCTTCCTGGCCCTTTATCCCTGAAGGGGGTCCTGTCTCGTAAACAGAAAGTTCAGCAAAGACCCCATGTCCTGGGCTTGCTGTATCCATAGTCTCTCACAGATGGCCTTGGAGATTGTCAAATGGAGGGCCATTCTAGCCTCCCTGCTCCCTGGCCCTGTTAAGCAATTTCAGATCTTTGGACAAAATTTCACTTTTGTCCTTTTTCCTTTTTCACCCTCTTGATAAAATATCCCACAGCCATAGGGGAAATAGAAGTAGAATTGCTGGGAAGCAACCAGGAAGGAAGTAGTGGTGGCGCATGCCTGTAATCCCAGCTACTCGAGAGGCTGAGGCAGGAAATGGAAGTAAAATTGCCAGGAAGCAACCAGGAAGGGCTGTGGCAGCTGCCAGGCAAAGGTCTGAACTCTGCCAGGGGCTTTGAGGCTGGGAATGCTGAGTAGGGCGGCAGAATGTGCACACTGTGACTCCCGAATGAATGGCTCTGAGGGAGGAAGGCATCTTGGATGATCCCAGGTTTTGGGATTGGGTGAGGCAGGATGGGTGGCAGTGCTACTCACAAAGAGGAAAGGCAATAAGAGGCAGTCAGGGGACATGCTGAGTTTGAGATTCCAGGAACAACTTCAGTGGGTGAATAGGTGGCAGGAAGAGAGACTTGAAATCAAGCCAGGAAAAAGCTGATGGGGCAAGGTCCTGATCATGGAGTAGTGGAGGGGAAGCCCCGGGTGGAGGTTACTATGAAGCTGAAAGCACAGCTCCAGGCTGAGGGTGGGGGTGAGGACTGAGGGAGTGCAGAGAGGTTTGTTAGCCTGGAGGTGGGAAACAGAGGGAGTTCACACCTGATGGGTTGAAGGTTCTCAGATGTGAGCTGAGCCTGGGAGCTGACATTCTGAGAATGGCCAAAGGGTACACAGCCATTGTGGGGACTGGGAAAAGGAAGTGACCAAAGTCAGGTAAAAGACTTGCTGACGTGGACTCCTGAGGGCCACGCTGGGGGTGAAGCGATTGTGGTTTTGGTTATCTTTTGCTTGTTTTTTTTTTTTTTTTTTTCTTTTTCCTTTTGAAGACAGAGTCTTGCTCTGTCACCCAGGTTGGAGTGCAGTGGGGCGACCTGGGCTCACTGCAACCTCTGCCTCCCGGGTTCAAGCGATTCTTCTGCCTCAGCCTCCCAAGTAGCTGGAACTACAGGCACCCACCACTATGCCCAGCTACTTTTTGTATTTTTTGTAGAGACAGGGTTTTGCCATGTTGCCCAGGGAGGTCTCGAACTCCTGAGCTCAGGCAATCCACCCACCTCGGCCTCCCAAAGTGTTGGGATTGCAGGTGTGAGCCACTGTGCCCAGCTCTTTTTACCATTTATTGTAGACTTTTTTTTTTTGAGATGGAGTCTTGCTCTGTCACCCAGGCTGGAGTGCAGTGGGGCATGATCTTGGCACACTACAACCTCTACCACCTGGGTTCAAGCGATTCTCCTGCCTTAGCCTCCCGAGTAGCTGGGACTACAGGCGCCCGCCACCACGTCTAATTTTTGTATTTTTAGTAGAGATGGGGTTTTGCCATGTGGGCCAGGCTGGTCTCGAGCTCCTGACCTCAAGTGATCCACCTGCCTCAGCCTCCCAAAGTGTTGGGATTATAGGCGCAAGCCACTGCACCCAGTCTTATTGTAGATTTTTGAGGCTTGTCTCCCTAACTCCCAGACTCAAGTGATCCTCCTGCCTTAGCCTTCCGAGTAGCTGAGATTTTAGGTGCACACCATGGCACCTGGCTTTATTGTCAATTTTTAATGGTCCCAAGGCTGCTACCATGATTTTAGAAACAGACTAATGACAAAAGCTAGATCTCTAAAGACATGTACCCTTAAGGAGAAATATCCTGTTACAGAGACATAGGTGTAATTGAGTTGCAAGCAAAGATGTGGCAGAGGTAGAGCTCCCAAAACGATTGGACTTCTTGAAATGTTTTAGGGGCGAAGACACATCCTTCCAGCCGACACACAGCTACACAAAGGCTACTGTATCCTGCCCCCTTTGCCTCTGTGGACCCATGGAGACGTGGCAGGACCTGAAGTGATGGGCTCACAATCTTTATTTACTTTTAATTTGCAAAGCAACAACCTCAGACAACTCTCAACCTTTTGTGAACTGTTAATTTATCATTTTCCCATCAATGACCTGGTTCCAGCTTAATTCTGCAATTCCAGCTAATCTGGTTTCCTTTTTTTTTTTTTTCTCTAGAATATTTTGTGTTTCTACTAGGTGAGGAGGAGTTTTAAAAAAAAGTTTCAAAAAGCTTAATATAAACTCTTGAGACTTAAAAAAAGATCCAATATCAGGCCGGGCGCGGGGGCTCACGCTTGTAATCCCAGCACTTTGGGAGGCCAAGGCGGGCGGATCACAAGGTCAGGAGATCGAGACTACGGTGAAACCCCATCTCCACTAAAAATACAAAAAAAAATTAGCCGGGCGCGGTGGCGGGCACCTGTAGTCTCAGCTACTCAGGAGACTGAGGCAGGAGAATGCGGGAACCTGGGAGGCGGAGCTTGCAGTGAGCCGAGATCGCGCCACTGCACTCCAGCCTGGGCTACACAGCAAGACTCTGTCTCAAAAAAAAAAAAAAAAAAAAAAAAAAAAGATCCAATATCTTCTACAACCCAAGTTCCTTTTACTAATCAAATTCCAGAACTTAATGTCAGGTGGGAAACTATCCCATCTGTTCTCCCTTACTGCTAGGGCGGCTCCTGTATTTTCCCAGACAGATGAGAATCTTCCTTCTATTGGACAAATGATGGGACTTCACAACCTCTCCCTAGCACCTAGCACAGCGATGGTACCTAAGTCCTCAATGACTGCTGGCCAAGTTAGTGAAGGAATGGTACTAATGATGGGGATTTCACAGCGTACTTGATTTTTTTTTTCTTTTCTTTTGGTTTTGTTTAACAAACATCACTGCCTAGAACTTCCTCCTCATGTCTAAGTGGATTTTGGACAGAGATGACTGCCAATGGCCTCCTCAGGATGTCACCTGGATCCTTAGGCAAAGCCACGGCTCCAAGTCTTGGAGGACAGATTCCAAGCAGGGTTTGCAAAAGGTAGTGGGAAGGTGTGTGCCCTGGTCAAGCACATGCAGGTCTAGGTTCACCCAAAGGCATACTCTTCCAAGCAACGGACTTTTACTCCATGTAGGTCTGGGGCACTCTCAGCCTGGGGCAGGAGGCAAGTGGGGTGGGGAAGTGAGGGATGAGTATGCTAACAGTTCAGGTTTGTTTTTGTTTTTGAGACAGAGTCGCGCTCTGTCACCCAGGCTGGAGTGTAGTGGTGTGATCTCGGCTCACTGCAAGCTCCGCCTCTCGGGTTCATGCCATTCTCCTACCTCACCCAAGTAGCTGGGACTACAGGCGCCCGCCACCACGCCCGGCTAATTTTTTGTATTTTTAGTAGAGACGGGGTTTCACCATGTTAGTCAGGATGGTCTCGATCTCCTGACCTCGTGATCCACTCGCCTTGGCCTCCCAAACTGTTGGGATTACAGGTGTGAGCCACTGTGCCCAGCCTAGTTCAGGTTTTTAACATAGTAAAAGACAGACTCAGGAAAAGAATGGAACTCTACTTTATTAGGCAATACTGAGCATCCATCCTATAAGAACTAAGCCCATTCTGAGCACAGGCCCCATGTGTAGGAGGAGGCAGTTTCCCATTTCCTGGAAATGCCTTATCTCCTCTTACTTCACAGCAAACCCCTTCACCTGCCATCATGCCCGTCTTCACTCTCTCCAGGTGCGAGGATCCCGAGAACAAAGCCCTGGTAGCATCCCAAGATCAAGGGGGACACCTGTAGGACAAACTCCTGATTCAAGCCCAAATATCTCCAGGGAACAGATATGTCCTCAAAGTTAGCACTTCTTTAAAAATAATGTTCTTAGTATACAAAAGCTACCTGACAGGATTCTAGGTCTGCATATATCAAATAAAAAATAAAAGAAGAGGGAAACAAGTGCATAGAATAATTCAGAAATTATGGGGCTATGTATCTGTTGGGCCAAAGGCACAAACCCACCCTGCTGTGTGCAGGACTGTTTTACTCTTGATGAGACAGAAGTTACCATCCACCATGGGATGGCAGCTGGGGCTCTCAGACTTCACTACACTCTCCAGGACAAAACCCCACGAGAACAAATGTGTTCCCATGGTAGCTGACCTAGCTACCAAAGGACAGTAGGCAGAGACAAAAGCAAATACTGAAATGTCCTCAGTTTACCCCTCTCCTGCAGGCCCTGTCCAACTCTTATCAATGGAAAGGACACTGGGACACTGGCTCCAGGCTGTACTTCCTCATGTTTCTGTGCTCCTGACAGTTTCTGGAAATAGAAAGGGGCTTTATCTTCATGTGGGTGACTCAGAACTGGAGAAGCCCCTCCATCTTGACCTGAAATCAAAGCCCAAGGCACCAAAGCCAGAAGAGCAGATTCTAGCATGGGCAGGGAGCTCTGGAACACTAACAGCTTGGGGTGAAGGCACCTTAGCCCAACAATGTAGCAGCAAAACAACAAAACAACCAGAATCACACCAAAGATTTCCAGTATTTCTCTGAGGACTTGGCCCACGTTGTGAGCCATGCTGTCTTCCATTCCACGTGGAGAAACATTTCCCCCCCCATTTTACCAAAGAGGAAACTGAGGCACAGAGGAATCACGAGAGAGGGGGCCAATCAAGTCACCCAATGTAAGGGAAAAAGACCCAACTTTCCAGACCTTCCACTCCTATGCCCTGTTCTTGAATGTATATGGGACTTGACTCAGACCACTAAAATGACAGTGTCCTGGAAATGAGGATGAGCAAGGGGAAGATTCTGGCAAAACCCCACAGAATGTTTAGGAAGCCCGGCTCTTTGAAAGGGAATCACTGCTGGGGCAGTGTGGCAACTCCCACTCCAGGCCAGTCCCTCACTTTCGCTCTTTGCCACTTCAATAAAGTTTCTCTTTCATGTGAGTTCTCTGATGTGTGATAAAGTTAGAGCTGTTGCTGAAGCCTTTGCCACACTCGGGGCATTTGTAGGGCTTCTCCCCAGTGTGGATTCGCTGATGTATAATGAGGACCGAGTTCCAACTAAAGCCTTTCCCACACTCAGGGCACCTGTAGGGCTTGTCTCCCAAATGGGCTCTCTGGTGCATGACCAGAATGGAGCCCCGGCTGAAGCTCTTGCCGCACATGAGGCATTTGTAGGGCTTCTCGCCTGTGTGGGTCCGTTGGTGCACTACCAGCTGGGAGCGCTGGCTGAAGCATTTCCCACACTCGCTGCATTTGTAGGGCTTCTCTCCTGTGTGGATCCTCTGGTGCTTGAGGAGGTTGGAGCTCCAGCTGAAGCTCTCCCCACATGTCAGGCACTCGTAGGGTTTCTCCCCTGTGTGCATACCCTGGTGTGCGATCAGACTGGAGCTCTGGCTGAAGCTCTTTCCGCACACCCCACACTTATAGGGCTTCTCCACCAGGTGGGTTCTCCGGTGCGTGGCCAGGTTGGAGCTGCGGCTGAAGCTTTTCCCACACTCACTGCACTGGTAGGGTTTCTCTCCTGTGTGGGTTCTCCGGTGGGTGATGAGGGCTGAGCTCTGGCTGAACCTCTGCCCACAGTCAGTACATTTATAGGGTTTCTCTCCTGTGTGGATTCTCTGGTGTCTGATTAGGTTGGAGTTGTAACTAAAGCTTTCGCCGCATTCTTTACATTCGTAGGGCTTTTCTCCAGTGTGGATCCCCTGATGCGTGTTAAGGCTGGATCGGTTGCCAAAGCTCTTTCCACACTCAGGGCACGAGTAGGGTTTCTCTCCCGTGTGGGTGCGCTGATGTGCGATGAGGTTGGGACTCCTGCTGAAGCTCTTGCCACACTCGGCACACTGGAAGGGCTTCTCCCCCGTGTGGATCCTCTGGTGGGTTATGAGGTTGGCACTCCGGCTAAAGCTCTTCCCACAGTCTCTGCATTTGTAGGGCTTCTCCCCAGTGTGAGTGGTTTGGTGTCTACTAAAGTTTGAACCATCACTAAAGCTTTTTCCACATTCATCACATTTGTAGTATTTCTCTCCTGTGTGGGTCCTCTCGTGTGTGATGAGGTGGGATTTCCGGCTGAAGGTCTTCCCACACTGGGGACATTCGTAGGGCTTCTCCCCCAAGTAGGTGCCCTGCAGGCCTATGAGCTGGCCAACTTCCCTGTCCTGAGAGAGCACCTCCCCGTGGTCCTCGCCTGGGATGTGTCCCTGGGCCCTCTGGACGCCATCATCTCTCTCAAAGTCACTTTCCCTATCGGAGTGCTGAGCACTTTCACCTTCAGGCATTTCAGAGAATATCTCACGTGATTCATTCTCAAACATGTCTTGATTACAGTTCTCCCCATTTTCACTCTGTATCTCAAAATCTGAAACAATGAAGAAAAACACAATGTCTACTCAACTCCCTGTCATGATGACAAAAGGAAACTAAGGGGGAAATTTATAAAAATTAAACTTCCAGTGAACACAAAGAGGCTAGGAAATCCTCAAAGCCTTTAATAATCAGGTTTAATATACCCAAAGGAATATAAATCATTCTGTTATAAAGACACATGCACACATATGTTCAATGCTGCACTATTCACAATAGCAAAGACATAGAATCAACCCAAATGCCCATCAATGATACACTGGATGAAGAAAATGTAGTACATACACACTATGGAATACTATGCAGCCATAAAAAGGAATGAGATTATGTCTTTTGCAGGGACATGAATGGATTGGAAGCCATTATCCTCAGCAAACTAACACAGGAACAGAAAACCAAACACTGCATGTTCTCTCTTATAAGTAGGAGCTGAATGAAGAGAACACACGAGCACATGGAGGGGAATAACACACACTGGGGCCTGTGGGGGAGGGGGAGGGACAGCATCAGGAAGAATAGCTAATGGATGCTGGGCTTAATACCTAGGTGGTGGAATGATCTGTGCAGCAAACCACCATGGCACGCATTTACCTTTGTAGCAAACCTGCACATCCTGCACACGTACCCCTGAACTTAAAAGTTGAAGGGAAAAAAAAAACAGGCTTATTTCATTCTGACTGGTTGTCAGGCCTCATAATCTTTGTGGCAATCACCCAGAATTTCAAAGCCTTAAAGATTTGGGTTCCATGTCCCATGTCTTCATGTGAAAATGAGATCAGGTGGGAATTTTAAAGGACATCAACAGGGTACCTACCCAATTACCCCGATACTCACCATAATGCCTGATGCTTGATTCAATGTAATGAGTGAATCAATGAGTTTTTTATTGGTACCACAGACATTTCCCTAAAGCTTGGTCTCCTTTCAAAAGGAGCTTACATAATAATTTCTTGTATAACATGTACCTGGTGTTTATGACCTCATTACTTTGTATTTAAGACACAGGAAAGATGACAAAGCCCCTGCAATCAGGACCCTAGGTGTCTATACCAATGACTAGAAGCAAGTTAACTGGATTGTTAAAAGAGCCCTCAAATTTGTCTGCAGTGGGAGCTTATGAACAGATCTTTAATTGGTAATACAAAATATTTTCTGGGAACTTGTTAAACCTTCCACTGCCCAAATATTTGAGTAAAAGAAATCAACAGGGAGGACTGCTAGAACACAGCCCCTTCCTTAGATGAGGGACTGTAAAATCCACCCGAGGATGAGGCCAAAGCAGAGAGCTGAGCCTGGATCACACTGTTCTGACCCCTGACAGAACCATGTTTACTGAAGAGTGTGTTGGCTTCATAGCCCTGGCTGACACTCTAAGAAGTGTCATTAGAAATTAATGGCTGTCACCAGGCATTGTGGCTCACGCCTGTGATCCCAGCACTTTGGGAGGCCAAGGCGGGTGGATTATCTGAGGTCAGGAGTCTGAGACCAGCCTGACCAACACGGTGAAACCCTATCTCTACTAAAAATACAAAAAAATTAGCTGGGCATGGTGGCGGGCACCTATAATCCCAGCTACTTGGGAGGCTGAGGCAGAAGAATTGCTAGAACCTGGGAGGCAGATGTTTTGGTGAGCCGAGATCACGCCACTGCACTCCAGCCTGGGCAACAGAGCCAAGACTCCATCTCAAAATAAAAAAAAAAAAAGAAAGAAAGAAATTAATGGCTGTCGAGAACATTAATGCTGCCAGGAAGTTGTTGATGACATTGTTTATACCATACAATGTCCTCTTGATGAGCCTGAGGAGGAAATTTCCCTCTTGACCTCAATCCTAAAAAAAGCTGCACTTTCTGTTTTTTGAGACAGAGTCTTACTTGGTCACCCAGCCTGGACTGCAATGGTGAGATCTTGGCTCACTGCAACCTCAGCCTCCTGGGTTCAAGCGATTCTCCTGCCTCAGCCTCCAGAGTAGCTGGGACTATAGGCACCTGCCACCATGCCTGGCTAATTTTTGTATTTTTAGTAGAGATGGGGTTTCACTATGTTGGCCAGGCTGGTCTCGAACTCCTGACCTCAGGTGATCTGCCCGCCTGGGCCTCCTAAAGGGCTGGGATTACAGGCGTGAGCCATTGCACTCGAACTCTCAGTGACATTTCTATTATTAAAGCTAATAAACTTTATTTAAGGTTAGATGCTCAATTAATTTTCTGTAAGTTAATGTAAACCCTCACATACAAACATGATAAAATTGGACATGCCCCTCTCAGGCAGGACCTGGGCTCCACTCTTGCCTTCAGTCAATTTAAGATCACATTTATTTTTATTTTTTATTTTTTTGAGACAAGGTCTCAGTCTGTCACTGAGGTGGTAGGACACTGGCGAGATCGCAGCTCACTGTAGCTTTGACTTCCTGAGCTCAGGTGACCCTCCCACCTTAGCCTTGCAGGTAGCTGGGATTACACAGGTGTATGCCACCACACCCAGCTAATTTTTTTGTATTTTTGTAGAGATGGGGTTTTGCCATGTTGCCCAGGATAGTCTCAAACTGCTGGGCTTAAGTGATCCTCCTGCTTTGGCCTCCCAAAGTGCTGGGATGACAGGCATGAGCCACCACGCCTGGCCATAAGATCACATTTAAAATTGAAAACAGGCATATAATTACACTCTAAGCTTACACTGACACACATGCTGCTGCTAATCTGTGGGTTCATAGAATTGCCCTCTAGCCACACCCCTCATATCACTAGAGGACAGATACAGGCGCAAGGCGCACAAGGTATACTCTGACTTGGCAGGACCAGGAATTCTGTGCTTCCTCAACTTCCTGCAAGACAGTTTTTTTTTTTTTTTCTGAGATGGAGTCTCACTTGGTCACCCAGGCTGGAGTGCAGTGGTGCAATCCTGGCTCAGTGCAAGCTCCACCTCCTAGGTTCAAGCAATTCTCCTGCCTCAGCCTCCTTAGTAGTGTAGCTGGGACTCCAGGCGCATGCCAACACATTGTTTCTGGCTAATTTTTGTGTTTTCAGTAGAGATGCGGTTTCACCATGTTGGCCAGGCTGGTCTCAAACTCCTGACCTCAAGTGATCCGCCCGCCTCAGCCTCCCAAAGTGCTGGGATTACAGGCGTGAGCCATTGCGCCTGGTCATGGAAGACAGTTTTTTTATTTGTTTTTTTCATTTGGTTTTTTTTTTTTGAGACAGAGTTTTGCTCTTGTTGCCCAGGCTGGAGTGCAGGGGTGCGATCTCGGCTCACTGCAACCTCTGCTTCCCTAGTTCAAGCGATTCTCCTGCTTTAGCCTCCCAAGTAGCTGGGATTACACGCATGTGCCATCACGCCTGGCTAATTTTGTATTTTTAGTAGAGACAGGGTTTCTCCATGTTCGTCAGGCAGGTCTTGAACTCCCACCTCAGGTGATTCGCCCGCCTCGGCCTCCCAAAGTGCTGGATTACAGGTGTGAGCCACCATGTCTGGCCCGAAGACAGTTTTTTGGCAAGTTTTGAGCATAGAGCCCTGCTATCATCTCTCCTCTAGAAGAACCTGCAGGCCAAGGCCCTGATTTATTTTTAGCAAACTAACATGCCCAAAAACATTTTTTTTTGGGTGATTTTACTAATTCAATAGGTAACATTAGCTAATAAGGCTGTTTTTGCTGTTTTAAAATCAGAACTGGTGAGCTCTCGAATGATCTCGGAAGCAACAAGGAAAACAAGTAAAACTCCAATTTTATTTTCAGTGAGATCAGAAGATAAAATTTGCAGACACCAAAATACATGTCAGGGCTTCCCAAAACAGCAGACTGGGTAGAAGCAATGAGGAAGGAAGTGCAATGAATAAGCATGGAAAGCCCTGGGTTGGGAGGGAGCAGATTTCAGAAAGCTCAGGCAGAAAATCACTTCCTGTGTTTGGGAACTGGGGTAAGTAGGGCAGGCTTCTTTGGTTCAGAGAGGCAAAGGAGGTGAGGCTGCAACCGGAATCACACAGGGCAGCCATGTATGCAGGAAGCTGTTTCTGGAAAGCAGAGAAGGAAAGAGCCTTTGACCCACACACATTAATCCACAGTATTTATTTATTTATTTATTTATTTAAGATGAAGTCTCACTCTGTCGCCCAGGCTGGAGTGCAGTGGCACAATCTCAGCTCACTGCAACCTCTGCCTCCCAGGTTCAAGCGATTCTCCTCCCTCAGCCTCCTGAGTAGCTAGAATTACAGGTGCACACCACCACCACCCCCCTCCCCCGGCTCATTGTTTTTGTATTTTTAATACAGATGGAATTTTGCCATGTTGGCCAGGCTGGTCTCAAACTCCCGACCTCAAGTGATCCAACTGACTCGGCCTCCCAAAGTGTTGGGATTACAGACTTGAGCCACTGCGCCTGGCCCGAGGAATTACTATTACTGAGAAAAGTGATCATTTCCATCCATAAAAATAATTAAATGAGGCAACTGCCTTTATAAAGGAATACCACAGAGTAGAGCTTGAAGAAGGGATGGTGAGACAACAGAAAGACATGAAATGTACACTAGAAGAACTCAGGAAAGGAGGGAAAATCACACAGAGAAATGAAGACAACAGGAAAAGGAGCACAATGGGAATAGGCATCTTGGAAAGCAGAGAATGGGAAAAAGAGGACCAAAATGAGAAAGCAATGACAGGAAATGGAAACAAAGGAATAGGTTAAAAGGATTAAAAAGAATGATAGAGGGCCGGGCGCGCTGGCTCAGGTCTGTAATCCCAGCACTTTGGGAGGCCAAGACAGGTGGATCGCTTGAGCCCAGCAGTTTGGGACAGCTTGGGAAACATGGCAAAACCCCATCTCTACAAAAAATACAAAAATTAGCCAGGTGTGGCTGCACACACTTGTAGACCCAGCTACTTAAGAGGCCAAGGCAGGACTATTGCTTGAGGCCAGGAGGCAGAGGCTGCAGTGAGCCATGTTTGCGCCACTGGACTCCAGCCTAGGTGACACAGTGAGACCCTATCTTAAACAAAAAGATAGAAAGAGAAGTTAGGCAAAAGGAGAATCAGTAAACAATTGGAGTTCTCAAAAAAGAAAACTCAATAGAACTAATACTTAAAGGCCAGGCGTGGTGGCTCACGCCTGTAATCCCAGGACTTTGGGAGGCTGAGGCGGGCGGATCACAAGGTCAGGAGTTTGCGACTAGCCTGGCCAATATGGTGAAATCCCGTCTCTACAAAAAAAAATTCAAAAATTGGCTGGTTGTGGTGGCAGACACTTGTAGTCCCAGCTACCCAGGAGGCTGAGGCAGGAGAATCACTTGAACCCGGGAGGCGGAGGTTGCAGTGAGCTGAGATGGCAGCACTGCACTCCAGCCTGGGCGACAAAGCGAGACTCCATCTCAAAAAAAAAAAAAAAAAAAAAAAAAGGACTAATATTTAAAGATATAACCTATAAGGATATAAGAACCTGTGAAAGCGATACCATGGGCCAACAAAAACTAACGCGGGGTGGCTAACAGTGAGACCGGCGGACAACAGCAAAAGGATCAAATCACTTACAAGGGGAAAGAAAATCAGCTGGTTTCAGATTTCTCTATATTCAGGCTGGGTGTGGTGGCATGTGCCTGTAATCCCAGCTACTCGAGAGGCTGAGGCAGGAGAATTGCTTGAACCCAGGAGGCGGAGGTTGTAGTGAGCTGAGATCACACCACTGCACTCCAGCCTGGGCAACTCTATCTCAGGAAAAAAAAAAAAAAAGATTTCTCTATATTCAACAAAACTGTCCTTCAAGTATAAACCCTATAGGCAAACAGCTTTGAACATACACAAATTCATGGACTGTTAGGGGGGTGAACACCTAATGAATTTAACTTTAGAATGAAGACTAAAACTACAATGGCAATTAGGGTGATTACAGAGCTTGTAAATGTTATACGGCAGTGTAGAAATGACATTCTAACCAAAACTGGGGTTGGGAGAAATAAGGTGGTTTATAGGATATGTTCGTTGATTGCCTCATCTGTAATAACCTGGGAATTCAAAGAATTCACATTTAAAATTGGTAAAGCATGCAGCTGAAGTAGAGGTTTGTAAAAATAAACATTAAGAAAGATAAGATTATTGCCTACAACCCCAGCACTTTGGGTGGCTGAGGTGAGAGGATTGCTTGAGGCCAGGAGTTCAAGACCAGCCTGAGCAACACAGCAAGACTTCATCTCTACAAAAAATAACAAAATTAGCCAGGTGTGCTGGCACATGCCTGTAGTCCCAGCTACTCAGGAGCCTGAGGTGGGAGGATTGCTTGAGGCCAGGAGTTTGAGGTTACAGTAAGCTATGATCACGCCACTGCACTCCAGCCTGGGTGACAGAGTGAGACTCTGTCTCTGGGGAAAAAAAAAAAAAAAAAAGAGGCCGGGAGCAGTGGCTCACACCTGTAATCTCAGCACTTTGGGAGGCAAAGGTGGGCAGATCACAAGGTCAGGAGTTTGAGACCAGCCTGGCCAACATCATGGTGAAACCCCATCTCTACTAAAAATACAAAAATGAGCTGGGCACGGTGGCACACGCCTGTAATCCTAGCAACCTGGGAGGCTAAGGCAGGAGAATCATTGAATCGTTGAACCCAGGAGGTGGAGGCTGCAGTGAGCAGAGATCGTGCCACTGCACTCCAGCCTGGGTGACAGAGCGAGACTCTATCTCAAAAAAAAAAAAAAAAAAAAAAGATAAGATTATTGACTAAAATTGGAGGGGAGAGGGATTATCTCTTTCAGATGTTAAAACATTACGAAATCTCTGCCGGGTGCAGTGGCTCACGCCTGTAATCCCAGCACTTTCGGAAGCTGAATCACCTGAGGTCAGGAGTTCTAGACTACCCTGGCCAACACGGTGAAACACCATACAAAAATTAGCTGGGTGTGGTGGTAGGCGCCTGTAATCCCACCTACTCGGGAGGCTGAGGCAGAAGAATCGCTTGAACCCTGGAGGCAAATGTTGCAGTGAGCTGACATCGTGCCACTGCATTTCAGCCTGGGCAATAAAGCAAGACTCCGTCTCAAAAACAAAAACAAAAACATTATGAAATCTCAATAATTAAAACATTAATAAACAATCAGACCAAATAAAATAAAAGCTCCAGAAATCGATTCAATAGATATGTAAATTCAGAATTTAATACAAGCGGCACATGAATAGACAGAACAGGAGAACAGAAAAGAGAATCTGTATAATGACTAAGAAAATTTAGCATACAATACAGTTGGCCTCTTAAATCCATGGAGAAAATATACAACATACAATAAATGATGCTGGAAGAACTAGTTAGGGAAAACTGGAAAAATTCAATTCAAATGGAAAAATTCAAGCTGGACCTAGAAATGGACAAATCCCAAATGGATCTAAGACTTAAATGTTAAAACAAAAAACAAAAAACCCAAATAGCAGCATCAAACTATTAGATGAACATACGAAAACATTTCTTTAAAATCTGGCAGCCTTTAAGTATGATACTTAATTTGTGGGGCTATCTTGTTTTAAATGTCAAGTCTTTGAACTCCCAGGTATTACAAACAAGACGATCAAAGAACATATCCTATAAAACCACCTTATTCCTCCCAACTCCAATTTTGGTTAGAATGTCATTACTTTTTTTTTTTTTTTGAGATGGAGTCTCACTCTGTCGCTCAGGCTAGAGTACAGCGGCACGATCTCGGCTCACTGCAAGCTCCGCCTTCGGGGTTCACGCCATTCTCCTGCCTCCGCCTCCCGAGCAGCTGGGACTACAGGCGCCCGCCACCAAGTCCAGCTAATTTTTTGTATTTTTAGTAGAGACGGGGTTTCACCGTGTTAGCCAGGATGGTCTCAATCTCCTGACCTTGTGATAAACCTGCCTCGGCCTCCCAAAGTGCTGGGATTACAGGCATGAGCCACTGCGCCTGGCCCTTAGAATGTCGTTTCTATGCTGCTGTATAACATAAATATGATAAACCTCACTACAGAGGTCACTCTAAGTAGAATCCAGGCCCAATAACCCCTTCACTGGACTGCTCAAAGACGAGTCCTATCTTTACAAAGACTGCTGCTATCCAGCAAAGACCAAAGGAGGGTTGGCAGTTCTTTGCAAGTTGCCCTCTGAGAACAGAGAGACACAGGAGCCATTCTACAGGACAGAAAAGAGTGGCCCTTCAGGTGATCTGCCTGACAAGGGCCTCCAAAATGGGAAAAAGTCACTGAGCTGGGAAGAATAAGGGATCCCTGGCCCCCTCCAGGCTCCCTGAGAAAGGCTGGCCCCTATGAGATGCAGAGCACACAGCAGAGCACGTTCAAGGGCAGGCGAGTCCCTCCTTTGTTTATTGGTGGCCAATTAAGAAAATGAAAACTCAGAAACTGGTTTTGGTCAGATACAAAAATGATATTCTTACCATGTTGTGAATGGAGATGAGAGGAGATGGTGGCAGCTGGGAATTTTTTTAAAAAAAATTTACTGGTAGAAATGGCTTCGGCTACTCCAGGATACCAAGAGGAGCACATTCTGTGGATATGACTAGATGCAGGGAGGCGGCTTCTGAGGAAGCAGGCTGAGTAAGAGGCTGGATGGCCCAGACATCCACTTTTTTGTTGTTTTCTGTTTTGTTTTGTGTTTTTTGAGACAGAGTATCGCTCTGTCGCCTAGGCTGGAGTGTAGTGGCATGATCTTAGCAACCTCCGCCTCCGAGGTTCAAGCGATTCTCCTGCCTCGGCCTCCTGAGTAGCTGGGATTACAGGCACCCGCCATCACTCCCAGCTAATTTTTGTATCTTTAGTAGAGATGGGGTTTCATCGTGTTGGCCAGGTTGGTCTTGAACTCCTGACCTCAGGTGATCTGCCCGCCTCAGTCTCCCAAAGTACTGGGATGACAGTATAAGCCACCACAACTGGCCTGTTGTTGTTTTTTTGAGACAGTATCTCACTGTTTCCCAGGCTGGAGTGTGGTGGGATCTCGGCTTACTTAAGTCTTGACCTCCCAGGCTCAAGTGATCCTCCCACCTTAGCCCCCAAGTAGTTGGGACTATAGATGTGTGCCACCATGCCTGGCTAATTTAAAAAAAAATTTTTTTTTTTTTTTGAGATGGAGTCTTGCTCTGTCGCCCTGGCTGGAGTGCAGTGGTGTGATCTCTGTCTCCTGGGTTCAAGCGATTCTCCTAATTTAGCCTCCCCAGTAGCTGGGATTACAGGTGGACACCACCACAAGCCTGGGTAATTTTTTTTTTTGTATTTTTAGTAGAGACGGGGTTTCACCATGTTGGCCAGACTGGTCTCGAACTCCTGACCTCGTGATCTGCCCACCTCTGCCTCCCAAAGTGTTGGGATTACAGGTGTGAGCCACTGCACCTGGCTAAATTTTTCTTAAGAGATGGAGTCTTGGCCGGGCGTGGTGGCTCAAGCCTGTAATCCCAGCACTTTGGGAGGCCGAGACGGGAGGATCACGAGGTCAGGAGATCGAGACCATCCTGCCTAACCCGGTGAAACTCTGTCTCTACTAAAAACTAGCTGGGCGAGGTGGCGGGTGCCTGTAGTCCCAGCTACTCGGGAGGCTGAGGCAGGAGAATGGCGTAAACCTGGGAGGCGGAGCTTGCAGTGAGCTGAGATCTGGCTACTGCACTCCAGCCTGGGCGACAGAAAGAGACTCTGTCTCAAAAAAAAAAAAAAAAAAAGAGATGGGGTCTCACTATGTCGCCCAGGCTTGCCTTGAACTCCCAGGCTCAAGCAATCCTCTCACCTCCTACCTCAGCCTTCCAAAACTCAGAAATCAGTTAGGCATTAAAGATATAGGTAAGAACAGTCTTGCTTTCTTTTTTTATTTTTTTTTGAGACAAGATCTCGCTTTGTCACCCAGGCTGGAGTGCAGTGGCACAATCTTGGCTCACTGCAACTTCCGCCTCCCCAGGTTCAAGCGATTCTCCTCCCTCAGCCTCTGGAGTAGCTGGGATTACAGGCACCTCCTACCAAGCCCGCCTAATTTTTGTGTTTTTAGCAGACAGGGTTTCACCATGTTGGCTAGGCGGGTCTCGAACTCCTGACCTCAGGTGATCCCTGCACCTTGGCCTCCCAAAGTGCTGGGATTACAGGCGTGAGCTACCATACCTGGCCTAATCCAGCAATTTTAATTCTAGGTATATAACCGCCCAAAACTGAAAGCCCAGACTAGAACAGATATTTGTGTATCATGTTCAGGAATTATTCACAACAGCCAAAAGGTGGAAACAACCCAAATGTCCATCAACAGGTGAATAAATACAGTATATACATACAGTGAAATATTATTCAGCTTTGAAAAGGAATGAAATTCTGACCCATGCTCCAACATGGGTTGGCCTCAACCTTGAGGACATTATACTAGGTGAAAAAAGCCAGACACAAAAGAACACACCTCTTATACGAGGTATCTAGAGTCATCAAAATCACCGAGAAAGTGGAATAGTCGTTGCCAGGGGTTGAGGGAGGGGGGAAAGGAGAATATTGTTTAATGGACACAGAGTTTCAGCTTGAGAGGAAAAAGTTCTGTAGATGGATACCGGTGATGATTGCACAACAATGTGAATGTACTTAACGCTACTGACCTGTATTCTAAAAATGGTTAAAATAATAAAATATAATATATGGGTTAAACCTGTTGGCTCATGCCTGTGATCCCAGCACTTTGGGAGGCCGAGGCAGAGGCCAGGAATTTAAGACCAGCTTGAGCAACAGAGTGAGACCCCAACTTTTTTTTTTGAGGCAGAGTCTCACTGTGTTGCCCAGGATGGAGTACAGTGGTGTGACCTCTGCTCACTGCAACCTCCGCCTCCCAGGTCAACAGATTCTCTGCCTCAGCCTCCTGAGTAACTGGGACTACAGGCACATGCCACCATGCCCAGCTAATTTTTGCATTTTTAGTAGAGATGGGGTTTCACCATGATCATCAGGCTAGTCTTGAACTCCTGACATCAGGTGATCCACCGCCCTTGGCCTCCCAAAGTGCTATGATTGCAGGCGTGAGCCATCATGCCTGGCCTAGAAACACTCTTAAATCTGATGGTCTGCTAGGCACAATAATAGTATCTAATAGTATCTTGCTGTAATAGGTATTTTCCCTGATAATTCATAAGACAGAGCATATTTTCTTTTCTTTTTTTTTTTTTTTTGAGACGGAGTCTCGCTCTGTCGCCCAGGCTGAAGTGTAGTGGTACGATCTCCACTCACTACAACCTCTGCCTCCTGGGTTCAAGCGATTCTCCTGCCTCAGCCTCCTGAGTAGCTGGGATTACAGGCGCCCGACACCACGCCCAGCTAATTTCTGTATTTTTAGTAGAGACGAGATTTCACCATGATCATCAGGCTAGTCTCAAACTCCTGACCTCGTGATCTGCCCACCTTGGCCTCCCAAAGTGCTGGGATAACAGGTGTGAGCCACTGTGCCCGGCCAGAACATATTTTCATAATTCTTAATTCTTTATTTCTAAATTGCTTCTTTACATCTTTTCCCTTTTATTCTACTCGGTTGACTTAAGAATTTGCAGAGGCTCTTGTAGAGCAAGGATTTTGACTCATGATCTGCTACATTACAGAGTCAGATGCCAATATTTCCTCCTAATGTGTATGCTGTCTTTTAACTTGATTCACAGTATCATGTTTTATATGAAACACTTCTGTTTTGGCTGGGTGCAGTGGCTCACTCCCTGTAATTCCTGCACTTTGGGAGGCAGAGGCGGGCGGATCACCTGAGTTCGAGAGATCAAGACCAGCATGACCAACATGGTGAAACCCCATCTCCACTAAAAATACAAAAATTAGCCAGGAGAGGTGGTGGGCGTCTGTAGTCCTGGCTACTCGGGAGGCTGAGGCAGGAGAATCACTTGAACCCGGGAGGCAGAGCTTGCAGTGAGCCGAGATGGCGCCACTGCACTCCAGCCTGGGCGACAGGGTGAGACTCCGTCTCAAAAAAAAAAAAAAAAAAAAAAAAAAAAGAAAGACTTCTCTAATCCAGCTTTGATGATTTCTGTATTTCTGTACTGCTTATTCACACTTCATAGGTGAATTGTGAGTGCCTAGAGGTTCCTGTCAAACAAACATGGAAGTCCTTCCCGCATGCTAAGATTACAAAAATATTCTCTTACATGCCATTTCAGATCCTCTCTAGTACAGATCTATAATCCATCTGGGATCTATTTTTGTGTAACTTGCAAAGGAGGGATCTATTTCTTTGTAAGCTGCGAAGTAGGTATCCAATTTTAGTTTTTTCAAAATGATTTGACCACTGTCCAAAAATCATTCACTGGAACAGTTCCTGAAGGGCCACAGGACCTCTCCCCTTATCTGTCACTGGACAAAAGCCGCCACCATAGCTCGATCTAATCCAATGGTCCTTGTATTTCTTGCACTTGCCACGTGTGCTCTGGCCTCACATGCAAAGCACAAATTCCCATGGCCATTCACAGAGCCCTGCGTGTCCTCGCCTGGCCACAGGCCTCCTCTTTCTCTCCCCCACCAGAGAGCATACCAGCATGAACATGGGGAAGACTCATGTCAATAGGGGATGGACCTGAATTTGCTGTAGTTTATTTATAACAACGAAATAAACTGGTCACAATCTTTGGTGCTCTGGTTTGTGTTTGGCTCAAAATTCTTCTCCAGCCCCTTCCTGCCTGATTGTGACCTACCCCTGTGTCTCAGACACTGGTCTAAAAGAGAGAAGTGGTTCCGACATAGGGTATGCCTAGCTCCATTCTCAATGGGGCTCTCTGCATTAGAGCGCTGCCCTGGCAAGCCCAGCGGAAACCTGAACGTCCCTGAGGGACTGGGAGCATTGTTCCCCCTGAACTCTGGCTGCTTGAAAGACTAACTGCTGATAAAAACACCAATGGACTGTTATCTGGTGAAATAAATGAATGCCAAACATTTCATAGTTATAACGTTACTTCTCCCTAAGAGTTCTATCTGGTATACTTTTCAAATATTTGAGTAAATTAAAAGTAATTTTTGGGCTGGGCACAGTGGCTCATTCCTGTAATCGCAGTGCTTTGGGTGGCTGAAATAGGAGTATCACTTGAGGTCAAGAGTTCAAGGTTATAGTGAGCTATGATCACACCAGTGCACTCCAGCCTGGGTTGACAGAGTAAGACTTTGTCTCTCTCATACATATATTAAAGTAATTTTGTTTTGAAACTAAAAATTGTAGCTTTAGAAAGACATAAGCTCTAACACTCTCCACTCCCTTTCTGGCTGAGACGAATGTGTGTGTTCATTTGTGGTCATTAAGGGAGCATTTCGCTGGGGCAGCAAGCTCAAAACAAATCACCTGTTGCCTCTGATGGCTGAAAGCCAGATGATGCTGAGGATGGCTAGAGAGGTCAGCTGTGACTCTTTCACTCAATTGTTGGACAAGAGAAGGCTTGAAGTTAACAACCTCTATTCCTCTCCTGGGTCATTAATGCTTTTCAAACTTTAAAGAGCATAGGAATCACCTGGAGATCATGTCAAATGCAAATTTGCTTCAGCAGGGCTAGGTGAGATTGACAGTCCTTATGTCTAACAAACTCCCAGGTGAGCTGATGCTGCTGGCCCACTGACCACCCCCTGAGGAACAAAGCTCTATGGCAGTGGTCTTTACACTTTGCTGCGTAATAGAACCACATGGGGCACTTTCAAAACTCCCTTGCCTAGGCCATACCCATTACCAATTAAATCAGAAAATCAGAATCCCTGGAGTAGGCTCCAGGCCCCCAGGTAATTCTAATGTGCGGCTGAGTTTGAGAACCAGAGGTCTAGTGCAGAGGTTCTCAAACTGGAGTCTGAATTGGGATCACTTAGAGGGGTGCTGGGCATCACCCTTAAAGTTTCCTTTTTTTTTTTTTTTGAGACAGAATCTTGCTGTCACCCAGGCTGGAATGCAATGGCGCGATCTCAGCTCACTACAACCTCCACCTCCCAGGTTCAAGTGATCCTCCTGCCTCAGCCTCCCAAGTAGCTGGGATTACAGGCAAATGCCACTGCCTGGCTGATTTTTTTGTATTTTTAGTAGAGATGGTGCTTCACTTTGTTGGCCAGGCTGGTCTCAAACTCCTGGCCTTGAGTGATCCACCCGCCTCGGCCTCACAAAGACATGGGATTACAGCCATGAGCCATCGGGCCCAGCCACCCTCAAAGTGTCTGATTCAGGAGTTCTAGGGTGGGGCTCAGAGGTTCAAGATATTGAAGGGAGAGGGAAAGGAAGAGGAAGTAGGGTGGAAGAGAGGGAAGAGGGGGAATTAAAGAGAAAGGAAAAAGACAGATTCTGGCTGGGCGCGGTGTCTCACGCCTGTAATCCCAGCACTTTGGAAGGCCCAGGTGGGCGGATCACGAGGTCAGGAGATCGAAACCACCCTGGCTAACACGGTGAAACCCCGTCTCTACTAAAAAAAAAAATACAAAAAATTAGCTGGGCATGGTGGCAGGCACCTGCAGTCCCAGCTACTCAGCAGGCTGAGGCAGGAGAATGGCCTTAACCTGGGAGGCGGAGCTTGCAGTGAGCCAAGATCATGCCACTGCACTACAGCCTGGGTGACGAGCGACATCTCAAAAAATAAAATAAAATTAAATTTTAAAAAGACAGGTTCCTTGTCTTCTAGGATTTTATAGGTTCCTAGAAGAAATAAGACAAATATTCATATAAACAGAAAACAAGGTGAGCTATGATAAAAAGCCAAGAGAGAAAATCTGAATGTTCTGGGGGAGATGACTTCTAGCAGAGGTGATTAGAGGTGCTCCTAGGTGTGTGGAACTGGGGATAGGGAAAAGGGACAGGGTTTAAGAACAGCTTTAATGAAGAGGGTCTCCATGGGTGGGCACTCAAAGAATAACTGGGATTTTATCACACAGAGATGGGACAAGGCTATTCCAAGCCAAAAATCTAGGAGCAAGGGCCAGGCGCGGTGGCTCACGCCTGTAATCCCAGCACTTTGGGAAGCCGAGGTGGGCAGATCACCTGAGGTCAGGAGTTCGAGACCAGTCTGGCCAATGTGGTGAAACCCTGTCTCTACTAAAAACACAAAAATTAGCCAGGCATGGTAGTGGGCACCTGTAATCCCAGTTACTCGGGAGGCTGAGGCAGGAGAATCACTTGAACCCAGGAGGCGTAGGTTGCGGTGAGCCCAGATGGCACCACTGCACTCCAGCCTGGGGGACGGAGCAAGACCCTGTCTCAAAAAAAAGCACAGGCTGTGTTCAAGAAAGAGCAAGATCTGAATGGAGTGGGGGTAGAGCATGGAGGGTCAGAGGTGGGAGCAGGCTGCAGCGGGGGTCTGGGCCAGGTCCCACAGAGTCACGGATTCCAAGCAGAACACGGAGGTCATGCTTGATTTGGTAGATACTGGGAAGCTCATGAAGGTTTTTACGCAGGAGTGCCCCATCACTCTGGTAGGAGTGGAAGAGCTGCGATGAAGTGGCAGAAGCTGAAGACAGGTTCAGTTTGGCAGCTGCTCCAAGAATTCAGGTGAGAAACTCCATGCATCTGGATTAGGGCTGGGTATAGAGAGTAAAATGTCCTCAGGAAACAGTCACAGAGAGACATAAACTCTGCCTCTTAATCTATTAACATAGGTCTGATCTTCATTAGAATTAGAAGGTACTTGAATCGTGAGTGCCCAGAGGTTCCTGTTAGAAAAACATTAAACCACCACTGACTAACCAGGCCTGGAAATGTCCTGTGCTGGGTGAATGTGTCCAAAGGTCCCAAGCAGGACAAACAGAATAGAGGTCACGCGGCCTTATGTCGAGTAAATGTTTGAGAAGGGATGAAGACAAATGCAGGGACTCCTGTGAGCAATCATGAGGAAGCAGGGGCATTTGTTAAACAAAGACCAACAAAGACAATCTCAGAGGCAGAAGTCAGGGACAGACAAACTCACGCGTCTGGGATGGTCCCCATTGGTTCCCATCTCAGGTGCCCAGTGAAAGATGAAAGGCAGAGGCCCTGCCACAAGCTGGATGGGAAGGGCTGTAATCACCTCTGACACCTGCTGAGACCTGAACCTCTGCTCTGTGCCTCCCCAACCAAATAACAACCTGAGGCCTCTCCTCAGCCCTCCGCCACTCTCTCCTCCACAGTATCTGACTGCAGATCCAAAGTTCAAACTGCTCACCTCCACCAGAAGGGAAGCAAAGACAGCTGTAAAGTAGGAAGACAGGTTTGCTTATTTTAATAGGAGGAATAAAATTCAAAGTTATTTTTTCAGGGCCAAAGAAAATCAAGCACTTTGCTTCAAGTAAAACTGAGATCTCTATGCAGAAAGAGACAGGTCTGGGTTTGAATCCTGGCTCCACCATTTAACAGGCATGTGAGTGAGCTTCCTGAACTTGCATTTTCCTGTCTGTGAAATGACAACACCAGCCACTCACAGGATTCTTAGTGAGACAGACATGAAGGTGCCCAGGGCAGGGTTGGGTCACTGCAGACCTTCAGCATCAGTCCCTTTCTCCACAGGACAGCTCTACTCATTCTCCCAGTCCCTGGAGGTTGTGATAGTCTGCCCCAAACCCCTTCAGTTTCCTTCTCTTCTCTTTCCAGTCCTCTGAATCCTCCAGGCCAGATGCTCTGGAGTTAGTCACTGTCTTAATTCCATCTGCATCCCCAACTTCCAACACCCACTAGGAAGTGTCTCTTAGAATCATACATGTGACAGCGCTTAAAAACATGGGCCATGTCCTCAGACATGTAAGTTCAAATCTTGGTTCTGCCTGGTACAAAGGCATATGATCTTAAGGGATCTCTGGTGATGATAATCCTGCTTATCTTCCAGGGTGGTGAAGATTACATGAGTTTTCCATATTAGATGCTAAGCATATGTCCTGACTTGCAGAAAGAGCTTGGGAAGTGCTAGCCATGGTGACTATCAGTTCCTTCTCACATGTGCCCCATCTGGGGCCAACCCCCACCACTGCACACCCGATGACAAGGGAGCTTCCTGGCTGCTCTCCTGCCCCTAGCCTCTCACTACCCTAATCAAACCTACATCCTGTTGCCAAACTCCACTTCCTCCCATGCCCCCTGGGGCCCTAGTTCAAGAACCTGCTAAGGCCAATGACATTCAGTCCAGGCCCTCACTCACCCTTCCCCCAAACTCTACTTCCTACCACTTCCTAAAAGCACACTTGCCACTCCCATCAGCCAGTTCTGCTGTTACCCAAAGGTATAAACTACCTTGGCTCTGCCCTTCCAAGCCTCTGCTCAGCACAGCTCCTCTCAGCTGCCACACCCTAATCCCTTCTACAACCTCCTGCTTAGGTGTAACCTCCTCCAGGAAGCCTTCTCTGACCTGACCTCTCCTCTCCATGCTCCCTTCTCTGAACTTCCATAGTTCTCATTAACACAAAGGCAGCCATATCCTATGACCCCTGAGACAGCCCTAAAGGCACAGGTACATCTGAAGTAAATATTTGGTCATCAAGTGAGTCCAGTTTACAACAGAAAACCAGGAGGGAGACAGAGCGGTTAAATGGCAAGACAGGATCCCAATACTTATTAGTAACACCGGAACAAAATAGAGTAACTATTGCAAAGAGCTCGCTTGAAATTACGATTTTAAGAGCCTATGATTACTTTATACCACAGAAAGTCCCTAGTTATTAGCTGGTTTACTTGTCATTTCTCTTGGTTTCACAAAAATAATCACTTTGAGGCTAAGCATGGGTGGCTTACACCTGTAATCCCAGCACTTTAGGAGGCCAAGGTGGGCGGATCACGAGGTTAGGAGTTTGAGACCAGTCTGGCTAACATGGTGAAACCCTGTCTCTACTAAAAATACAAACTTAGCCAGGCATGGTGGCGCGTGCCTGTAATTCCAGCTACTCAGGAGGCTGAGGCAGGAGAACTGCTTGAACCCAGAAGGCGGAGGTTGCAGCAAGCCAAGATCGTGCCACTGCACCCCAGCCTGGGCGACAGAGTGAGACTCTGTTTCAAAAAAAAAAAAAAAAAGTTGAAAATATCAGATTGTTTTCTCTAATTGCAAGAACTATTTGGATGTTTCTTGTACAACCAAGTGAAGGTGCCAGGGGTCTCCATCTCCTCCCTGTGTAACTTCCACCACCTTCCCAACCACTCCAAATAAACATAGAAGTAAAAACTGTGCTTACAATGCAAAGGTAGCTCTAAGCCCCTCCTACACTGCAGTTCTGGAGCTGACATTGCACACAGTGAGGACACTAAAAGGCTGATGAACATGCTGACTGCCTGCAGACAGAGCAGAGGGATGGCGCTAACCCCCACTCTGTCTTGGACACCACCTTCTCCTCCTCCGACACAACGCACTCCTCCACCTTGGAAGGGTGCTCCCGCCCTCTCCCTATGAGGTTCCGCGTCTCACCACTGTCCCGAAGGGTCTGGGTCAAGTCTTCCACCAGGGCCGCTGCCTCCTCACTGCTTTCAGGCCGATGCTCTTGCAGCCAAGCCTGAATTTCCTTTGGTAGCACAGTTAACATCTGCTCCTTGGTGTGTACCTCTGGCCTCAGCCAGCGCCGACAGAGCTCTCGGAGGCGGCTGAGTGCACCCTGTGGTCCCCTGGTCACCTCCTCCTGGGAGCTGCCCTTGCCAGCACTCTGGGGAAAGGGCTCAGACTCAGGGCCATCCTCCTGCAACACAGCTTCCTGCACCCAGGAGTCATCCTCCAGGATCATGGTGGTGACCTCCTCCTTCTGTCTATCTTCCACTTGAGGCACCTGGACCAAGGGGCTCAGCGGAGTGGTCACTCTCGGGATCTCTGCAGCCATCATCCACGGTCCTGGGGCAATCACTTAGGCTTCAAGCCTTGAACCCCAGTCTTCTCCAGCCAGGCTCTCAGGTAAGACACTTCCCTCCTCAGATATCAACAAGTAGTCCCGCTGAGAAACAAAAAAGAGAACCATAATCTATAGGTAAACTGTCTTAAAGCAATCTAACTCACAAAAGCCCAGGTCAGACCACCAAGTGGTCCTCACATATGCAAGCCAACAGACGTTTCCTGTTCCTCTTAAAGAAAAAATGGCTTATTCCTGAAAACATCTGTGGTAAGAGAAGGCGGTGGGTGTCGCATGCCTGTAATCCCAGCACTTTGGGAGGCCGAGGTGGGCAGATCACCTGAGATATGGTGAAACTCCGTTTCTATTAAAAATACAAAAATTAGCCGAGTGTGGTGGCAGGGGCCTGTAGTCCCTGCTACTTGGAAGGCTGAGGCAGGAGAATCTCTTGAACCCAGGAGGCGGAGGTTGCAGTGAGCACAGATCTCGCCACTGCACTACAGCCCGGGCAACAGAGTGAGACTCCGTCTCAAAAACAAAAACAAAAACAAAAACAAAAAAAGTATCCCAAGCACAAAAAATACAGCATTGTTCCTTCCAAAACACCAAAGAATGAGTATCAGAAATGCAAAGTCCCTGGGAAAAACCCATGACTGAAATACTGAGGACTCTCATAAGTCAGTTCCGACTTGGACCTTGACTTGACTTGCAGTCAAGCCTGAATTTCCTTTGGTAGCATGGTTAACATCTGCTCCTTGGTGTGTACCTCTGGCCTCAGCCAGTGCCGACAGAGCTCTCAGAGGTGGCCGAGTGCACCCTGTGGTCCCCTGGTCACCTCCTCCTGGCGGTTGCCCTTGCCAGCACTCTGGGGAAAGGGCTCAGACTCAGGGCCATCCTCCTGCAACACAGGAGTGTGTGTGTGAGACCTTGACCTAACAAACAACTTAGTCACCAAACTCTGTGACCACCTAATAAATAGAGATAGTAACACTCATGTTTCTGTTTTTATGGGGGCATCTTAAGGATTAGCAATGGATCAGATGTCAAAGCACTTTGAGCTTCATTGGAAGAAAGGCAATATCTCAACTGCATTATTACCATACTGTAAGTATGAAGTTTAAAACATACCCATACTCTCCAATCCAGCCTCAGCCCCTCAGTACTTTATCTTAAAAAAATAACCAAAAACTTGAGTCCTTAAAAATCCAGCAGCAGGGAATGGCTAATAAACTATGACACATACATACATATAGTAGCATGTATTAGAAACTGTGCTATAGGCCGGGCGCGGTTGCCTGTAATCCCAGCTCTTTGGGAGGCCTCGGCAGGCGGATCACTTGAGGTCAGGAGTTCAAGCCCAGCCTGGCCAATATAGTGAAACCCCATCTCTACCAAAAATACAAAAATTAGCTAGGCATGGTGGTGGGCACCTGTAATCCCAGCTACTCAGGAGGCTGAGGCAGGAGAACTGCCTGAACCTGGGAGGAGGAGGTTGCAGTGAGCCGAGATCGTACCACTGCACTCCAGCCTGGGCAAAAGAGCGAGACTCTGTCTCAAAAAACCAAATAAATAAAAAGAAAAGAAAAAAAAAAAGAAACTGTGCTATAATATATGGCTACGTTTGGGTGGTAATGATAGGAAAAGGGCTCAAAGGAGCCTTCTGGGATGATGGAAATTTTCAATATCTTCATTTGGCAATGGTGGCACAACAGCAAACGTGAAATTTAAGATCTGTGCATTACGCTGTATGTTTTTAATATTTCAAAAATTACACTGACAAAGATTAATCATTAATGATTTAAGATAATCCTTCTGATATGAAAATAATGGATAAACACAAAATCAGCAGGGCAGAAAAACCATAGACATAGTAAGTCCTGAATTCCCTTTAAAAATAAACTCACGGCTGGGCGCAGTGGCTCCCGCCTGTAATCCCAGCACTTTGGGAGGTTGAGGTGGGCGGATTACCTGCGGTCGGAAGTTCGAGAGCAGCCTTACCAACATGGAGAAACCGCGTCTCTACCAAAAACACAAAATTCGCCGGGCGTAGTGGCGCATGCCCCTAATCCCAGCTACTCGGGAGGCTGAGGCAGGAGAATGGCGTGAACCCGGGAGGCGGAGCTTGCAGTGAGCCGAGATGGCGCCACTGCACTCAGCCTGGGCGACAGAGCGAGACTCCGTCTCAAAAAATAAATAAATAAATAAAAGATAAATGAACTCACAGGAAAAAAGAACGGGACGGCAGCTACAAAATACTGAGAGCAGTGGAATTGCAAACGACTTAAAATGAACATTATAAAACCAATACAAAATTATTGTTAGCCCAGGAGCTGCAGCTCACGCCTGTAATTCCAGCCCTTTGGGAGGCCGGGAGTTCATGCCCAACCTGGGCAACAGAGTGAGACCCAGTCTCTTCAAAAATAAAAAAATTAAAAAAAAATCCTTACTACATCATAAAGACTCAAAAAACACTCCCCCCCCCCCCCAATGAAAAGGGGAGAAAGGTTGACAAATGCAAAAAAAAAAAAAAAAAAAAAAAAGGACAAAAAGAAAATAAAAGCTAGTGGGAAAACCCACGCTCTCAACGTGTATTTACTCAAATGACTAGAAGAAACATTGGCATATGGTAAAAGAGAACTCTTCCTACTTGGGAGCCTGGGAAAAGTGTGCCCGGTCAGCTAATTTGCCGTCTGACTCGGGGCACGACACGCCCCCCTGAACCTCAGTTTCCCCATCTGTAAAACGTGTACGCTGCGCGGGATGTCGTCGAATGCCCCTTCCCGTCCAAAGCCTGCGTTTCCCGGTAGGAGACGCAAGGAGCTCTCCGCCAGCGAGACGCCTGCAGGACGGTTCGCGGAGCGGAGCCGGCGCTCTGGGCTGCAGGGCCCGCAGGACACTGAGCACGACCCCGACGCCCCTCCCCCAGCAGAGCTGCCGGCAGCTGGCTCCAGGCCCGCTATTCCCTCACCTCGGGCTACTGCCCGGAGTCCGGCAGCTCCAGGCCTACCTCTCCGGCTCACCTCTCGGGAGACCAGGTCCTGCTCTAGCGGCTGCTTCGCGCGCAAAAGCGCCCCTGGGCTCGGCCCGGCCCCTCCGGATTCACCCCGGCTCAAGCCCGTGGGGCACCGAGAACAATGGACGGGAGAGGCCCGCCCATCGCCCCGCTCATTGGCTGCCGAGAACGGCCCTGGAAATTCTGCCTTTCTATTGGTGGAGACGGCACCCAGCCGGGAGGCGGGAGGGAGGCTGGGCCCAAGGCATTGTGGGAGATGTAGTCCGCCCGGAGGCGAAACTGACCGCGGTCTCCGCAGCAGGGTTTGGGGCTGATAGCCTGGGCAGTGCCCGCGGGTCAGAGGCAGGAAAATCCGCGGACTGACCGTCAGAACCCCTGTGTTGGCCAGAGCTGTAACCCGAGACAAGCCGTTTCACTTATCTAAGGCCTCTGTATATTTGTCTATAAAAAGTGAAAGTTGGATGACCGGACTTGAAGGACCTTTTCAGCTGCGAACCCTGTGGCAAGGAGTATTGTCAGGCACCCTCGACCGGCGAGAGCAGACCCTGGGCAGGAAGGGAGGCCATGGGGGAACAAATCCTCATCGCCCAAGCCTGGCGCCTTTCCCCCAGTTTGCAGCTGTACACAGGCACTCGATCTTCGCACACCCCTGTGTTTTCGCACGTGGTATTCCTGTGTTTGGAGGAACGTCTGCCCCGCCTCCTCTGCCGCGGAACTCCCATTCTTCCAGCTTCTCCTGGGTGAAACCTGCCCTGTCATCACCACCTCCCCAGGCAGAGACACCGCCCCTAGTACACCTGTTGGACGTCCCCATTTTATTTTTAAAAAAATATATATTTATGTATATATATTTTTATACACACACAGAGAGACAGGATCTACATTTCATAGAGACAGGATCTCCATATGTTGCCCAGGCTGGCCTCGAACCCCTGGGCTCAAGCAGTCCTTCCTCCTCAGCCTCCCAAAATGCTGGAATTACAGGTGTGAGCCACTGCACCCGGCTGACGTCTCCATTTTAGTACTGATCACTGGGTTGCTTACATATCAATCTCAGTATGGGGGAAGGGAGGGTTCCCGGGAGTGGCAGTTTGGCCTCCATCTTTGTGTTCCTACCCCTAGCGCTGCTGAAGAAATGGGTGCCCCAACCCTGCTTGAAAACAGGTGAGAAACTACCTGGAAACTCAAGTGGAAAATCTAAAAATGGAGAGAGACACCCTTAATGGTCTGTGATAGAATCGTTGTGTATGTTTGAACAGAGCAATTACCGGAGGCACCTGCAATGAAATGACTGCTTTTTTTTTTTTCTCTGTCGCCCAGGCTGGAGTGCACTCACACGATCTCGGCTCACTGAATCTTCCCCTGCCAGGTTCAGGTGATTCTCCTGCCTCAGCCTCCAGAGTAGGTGGGATTACAGGCATGCGCCACCACACCCGGCTAATTTTGTGTATTTTTAGTGGAGACAGGGATTTCACCATGTTGATCAGACTGGTCTTGAATTCCTGACCTCAGGTGATCCAGCCACCCTGGCCTCCAAAAGTGCTGGGATTACAGGCATGAGCCACGTGCGGGGTACTTTTCCCATTTTTAAATTGGATTTATTTGTAAGAGCTCTTTGTATATTAAGAAAATTATCTCTTTGTCACAGCAGTTTCTACTTTTTCTCAGTTTGCTGTTTGTTTTCTGCTGGTTTATTAAATATAGAAATTTGATTTTTTTTTTTGCAAATTTGTTAATCTTGTCTTTTTATGGCCTCTGAGTATTGTGTTAGAAAGTCCTCTGCACCACTCCAAAGATTATGTGAAATTCACCTGTTTTTCACTAATTAACCTCTTGAATCCAAATACAGAGATGCAAAGTGAAGTTCAGCTAGTGAATCTTATCCAATACCCTGGTAGCATCTTTAGTATCCCAGATTGACCACTTGCAAACAGCACCACCTCCAGGCCAGCCTGAGAAGTCTGCACTAAGCCCCTGGATGCAGAATTCCGGGTCACCACCTCTCCAGGTGATTTTTTTGGGATGACATTGTATTAAAAAAATGGGTTTCTCCATGTGTCCATCCTTACCAGGAATGGAAATTTACACAAAAAGGAAAAGATGCAGGGGAGGCTGGAGATGCACAGATGGAACTTTCCAGCAGCCCAAGAGTTTATTTACCTCTGTTCCTAACCCATGTCAACCCTTGACCACAGAACTGGCACTAGCTTGTCACTGAGAGTCCTAGAGAAGCCGTCTCCTCTGTGTCTGATTCTGGGAAGCTGGTCCTTGCCAGTGTCAACTCTCCTACATGAGACAGACAGAAAGTCACATTTAAGACCAATTCTTGGCATAGTGATCTTACTGAGAAGGGCCCTGGTAGCCAAGCCAGTACCCTAAGACCAGCCTGCTACATCGAAGCAAGCCTGGAAACACAGCCAAGTTCAAGGTTGCTCCCCCAAGAGATTCTTTTCTCCATTGGCCAAACCACAAGGGTGAGAGAGGCTCTATTCCACCAGGAAGCATTTTTGGTTAAAAGCTTAAGAACTAATTTGGCTAACTTAAGTAAAAGGAACTTATTGAAAGACTGTCAGGGAACTGACAGAGTAGAAGGGAGCTGACGAAGCAGGCTTGAGAACAGTTAGGAGCCAAGAAACAAAGAGGAAGGCCCCAAGAACCACAATAACAGTCTCTGAGCAGAAACAGTTCAGCTTTCCCATCCCATGACCTCTGGTACTACAGCCACCTCTGTTTCCCCACCTTTCTCATACAAATTTTCCTGTGCAAGGAAAGAGCATTCGGTTGGTTGAGTCTAAGTCACATGCACATTCCCTGGATGCAGCAAGGTGAGAGAGGATTAGATCTGGCTCTTAGCTTTTCTTACTAATACCCCCCACAAAGGCAGATTCTCCACTCTGGAGACTGAAGGCCTATTAGGAAACACTGGACAGGCAGAAACAGTATCACTACTTGTCTTTAGGCTCTGAGCAAGAAGGATCCTCACCCCAAGGAATGCTCAGCCTAAGGCATTTGGGAACCTTAGCTCATCTAGAGTTGATGAAAAAGGATGTGGGTGGGAACAGGGAGAACTGCTCCATAATGGTTCCTTCCATAACAGTTTTGATGGAAGAGTTTAGTCCATTAACATTCCATGTTATTATTGACTTATTCTTGCCATTTTGTTATTTGTTTTCGATTGTTGTGGTCTTCTCTTTCTTCTTGTCTTTCTTCCTGTCTTCCTTTTTGTGAAGGTGATTTTCTCTGGTAGTATGATTTAATTTCTTGCTTTTTGTGTTTTGTGTATTTGTTGCATATTTTTAAATTAGAGATTACCATGAGGCTTGGAAATACCATCTTATAACCCATTATTCAAACTGATGACAACTTTACACTGCTTGCACAAAGGAACAAACAAGTAAACAATAAAACAAAAAGAAAACTAATAAAAACTCTATATTTTAATTTGTCCTTCTGCTTTTTAACTTTTTGTTGTTTCTACTTACATCTTATTGTACTGTCTATGTCTTGAAAAGTTGTAGTTATTATTATTTTTGTTTGGTTCATGTAGTTGTTCTACGTAAGAGTTGTTTGCACAATTACAGTGTTATAATACTCTGTGTTTTTCTGTGTACTTACTATTACCAGTGAGTTTTGTAACTTCAGATGATGTCTTATTGCTCATTAATGTCCTTTTGTTTCTGATTGAAGACCTCCCTTTAGCATTTCCTGTAGGATAGATCTGGTGTTGATGAAATCCTTCAGCTTTTGTTTGTCTGGGAAAATCTTTATTTCTCCTTCATGTTTGAAAGATATTTTCACTGGATATGTTATTCTAGGGTAAAAGTATTTTTCCTTCAGCACTTAAAATATGTCATGCTACTCTCTCCTGGTGTGTAAAGTTTTCACAGAAAGTCTGCTGCCAGACGTATTGGAGCCCCATTGTATATTATTTGTTTCTTTTCTCTTGCTGCTTTAGGATCCTTTCTTTATCCTTGACCTTTGGGAGTTTGAGTATTACACGTCTTCAGGTAGTCTTCTTTGGGTTAAATCTGCTTGGTATTCTATAATCTTCTTGTACTTGAATATTTATAGCTTTCTCTAGATTTGGAGAGTTCTCTGTTATTCTCCCTTTGAATAAACTTTCTATCTCTGTCTATTTCTCTATTTCCTCTTTAAGGCCGATAACTCTTGGCTTTGCCCTTTTGAGGCTGTTTTCTAGATTTCGTGGGCATGCTTCATTCTTTTTAATTTTTTTTTTGTCTTCTCTAACTGTATATTTTCAAATAGCTCGTCTTCAAGCTCACTAATTTTTTCTTCTGCTTGATCAATTCCACAAGGAAGAGACTCTGATGCATCCAGAATTTCTGCTTGATTCTTTTTATTTCAGTCTCATTGTTAAATTTATCTTATAGAATTCTGAATTCTTTCTGTGTTATCTTTACTTTCTCTGAGTTTCCCCACAACTGCTATTTTAAATTATCTGTCTGGATGGTCACATATCTCTGCTTCTCTAGGATTGGCCCCTCTAGTTTGTTTGGTGAGGTCATGTTTTCCTGGATGGTCTTGATGCTTGCAGTTGTTTGTCAGTGCCTGAGCATTGAAGATTTAGGTATTTATTGTAGTCTTCTCAGTCTGGGCTCGTTTGTACACATCCTTGGGAAGACTCTCCAGGTATTTGAAGGATGTGGGCCTCGTGATCTAAACTGTATCTGTATTAGGGGACATACCAAGCCCAGTAATGCTATGGTTTTTGCAGACTCATAGAGGTACTGCCTTGGTGGTCTTTGATAAGATCTAGAAGAATTCTCTGGACTGCCAGGCAGAGACTCTTATCCTCTAAACAATCTCAGTCTCTCTCTCTCTCTCTCTCTCTCTCTCTCTCTCTCTCTGCTGAGCCACTTGGAGCTGTGGGTGGGCTGACACGACATCCCTATGGCCACCACCACTGGGACGGCAATGGGCCAGACCTAAAGCCAGCAAAGCACTGGGTCTCACTGAAGGCCTGCTGTAAACACTACCTGGCTATCTCCTATGTTCACTCAAGGCCCTAGGGCTCTACAGTCAGCAGGTAGCAAAGCCAGACACGCTGTGTCTTTCTCTTCAGGGCAATGAGTTCCCTCAGGCCCTGGCAGGTCGAGAGATGCTGTCTGGGAGCCAGGGACTGGAGTCAAAAACCTCAGAAATGTACCTGGTGCTTTATTCTATGGCGGCTGAACTGGCACTGAAACCATGTGAAAAAGTCCTTCCCATTCTTCCTTCCCCTTCCACCCACACAGGCCCACAGGGAGTACTGCCAAGCTACTGCCGATGTTCACTTAGGGCTCAAGGGCTCTTCAGTCACTTGTGGTGAATGCTTCCAGGCCCAGGACTCACCCTTCAGGGTGAGGTCAGAGCAGGTCCAGAAATGCTGTCTAAGAGCCAAGGCCTAGAATCAATGGCCACAAGAGTCTATTTGATGCTCTACCCTATTGTGGCTAGGCAGGTACCTAAGCTGCAAGACAGAGTCCCTTTTACGTTTCTCCCTGCTTTTCTCAAGCAGAAGAAGTCTCTCACCACAGCCACCATAGCTGGGACTGTGCTGGGTCCCACCTGAAGCCAGCATGTCTCAGAGTCTTACTCCAGGCCCATAGCAGTAACCTGGGTACCACTGCAGGTTATTCAGGACAAAAGGGCTCTTGAGTCAGCAGGTGATGAATCCTACCAGGACTGGGTTCTTTCATTCAAGGCAGCAGGTTCCCTTCTGGCCCAGGGTCAGGAGCTACATCCTGGAATGGGGGCCTCTCAACTCTGACTAGTGCTCTATCCTACTGTGGCTGAGCTGATATCCAAGATGTAAGACAAAGCCCTCTTTACTCTTCCCCCTCCTCTCCTCAAGCAAAAGGAAGAAGTCACTTTTGCTGCTGCAAGCTGCGTTGCCTGGGGTTGGGGGAGGGGTGGTGCAAACACTCCCTTGGCTCCCCTGGCTGGTGTTTCACTAGGTCATGTGCCCCGAGTCCACTGGCTCTGAGCCCGGCATGGCATTAGGAATTGCCTAGGAGTTGAAGTCCTTATGGTCTAGACTGGCTTGAAAGTGTATTTAGGGCCCCAGAGCATGATAGCCTGCCGTGCCAAGGCTTGTCAAAACACAAGCCTCAAGCCTTCTAACTACTGGGATGGGTGAACTCATCAGGGTAGCACTGGTCTAAATGCTCCCTCCATGGCCAGGTGTCACCTGAGTTCCACCTGGCTTTGCATTCTGCTGTGACAGGGCAGCACTGAGTTCAGTGCAAAGTCCCACAGTTGCTGCATTCTCTCTCCCCCAAGTGCACAGGTTCTCTCTCAGCACCACAGCAGCCACTGCTGAGGGATGGGGGAGGGGTGACATCAGTGTTTCAAGACTCTTCCGTACCTCCTCAGTGCCTCTTTCAGCGATATGAAGTTAAAGCCAGGAACTGTGAGTCCTTCCCTGATTTTTGGTTCTTATGAAGATGCTTTTTTGCTGTAGACAGTTGTTAAATTTGATTTTCCTGCAAGGAGAATCATTGGTGGAGGCTGCTCTTCAGCCATCTTGATCTGCTCCTCCTCCCTCACCTAACTTTAATTATCTCCTAAGAGCCCTATTTCCAAATACAATCACATAGCGGATAAGAGCTCCAATGTATGAATTTTTGGGAAAACCCAATTCAGTCTATAGCATTTTGGGAGAGGGAGGAAGAGAACATTCAGAGGAAGGACACAGTATAAGCAACAGTTTGGAGGTGGGAAATTTCAGCTCATGGATAGAAAAAAAAAGATCCAATTTGGCAGGGCCCACAGGGAGATATGGTGGGGTGGTGAGAGGTGGGCCACATCAGAAAGAATCTTGAATGCCAGGCTGAGGTTGGAGAAATTTCCTGTTGTGTAGAAGGTGCCATGAGGTAGTGGGGAGGGTAACATGATGAAAGGATATTTGGGAGGATGAATCTGGCATCAGTGATGGGTAGGAATAAGGAGTGAACAAAGCTGGAGTCCAGGAAACTGGACACACAGCCCAGAGCTTAGACGGGCTGTTCAAAGGCACTGTTTGCACACTGAGTTCCAATATGGATCAAAACATGTAGGGGGTGGATGATTTGGAAAAGCAAAACCATTCTCTTCCCATTACCACATAGTTTCCCGGCTGAGCTCATAACCAGAGTCCTACAAATCAGACAGTCAAACTGCCCCAAACTCTGTCCCTAGAGGCTGTGACCCAGAGAGAGCCCTTGTCCAGCTGTAGCCCAGGGACACTGCAGCTTGAGCAGGACTGCACCTGTTCCATCCCAGGAGCCTCATCTCTGTCTGGCCTGGCTTTGGCTTCAAAGGCCCTCAGCTTTGACTTCAAAATCTGTTGGGTCAGATTCCTGAGAGCTCTGGCCTTTGGGTTAGGGATTTTAAAATAGTTTTTTCAGCAGGCAGTAGATGAGCTCTGGTTTCTTACCTCTAAGAACTGGCTAGAACTCACAGAAAGCTGTTATACTTACAGTTATGGTTTGATTACAGGGAAAGGATACAGACTGAAATCAGCCAGGGGAAGAAAGGCATGCGGCTGAGTCCAGGAGGGCACCAGACATGGAGTGTCCATTATCCCTTCCCCATGCAGTCAAAGTGCATTACCCTCCCGACTGATATGTGCCAGTACGCATGGAGTATTCCCAGCCAGTGAGGCTCCCTCAAGCCTCAGTGTTCAGGGTTTTCACTGGAACTTCATCACGGATCACAGAGGCATGCTTGATTGTCCACGTGGTTGCTCTCGGTTTCGAGTCTCCCATCCTTCCAGGGGTGACCTAAAGCCTGGACTCTAAATCACATAGCTGGTTTTCCTGGCCTGGCTAGTCCCCACCCTAAATCTTACTACTAGACTATCCATCATGACCCAAGATCCCCAGGCAAAGATATTCCTGCCAGGCATTGCATGTTGGAGATTACCTCCCAGGAGTCGAGGACAAAGGCCAGACCTCTTTTGGGTCAAGATTAATTTTTTTTTTAACTATACAACTTGCCATCATTCTGTTAACCTTCCTTTCTGTTATATCTTCAAAATAACCCTAATGGGTGGGTAAGGATGTTTATTATTAGAAACAAGATGTCAAAAGGAAAGACACTTGAGCAAAGTTGCACAGGTGATCGTTGACTCATGGTACAATACTCTTTCCACTCTCTGAGAACCCTGAGTCCTGAGCAGAAGATGGAAGGAAGGTATGTACATATGTGTGTGCACATGTATGTTTCTGTTTGTAAATGTATGTCTAATAAATATGTGTAGATATGTGTATGTCTCTGTGTGTGTGTTTGTGTATACATATGGATGTCTGGGTATCTATATTCATGTTTGTGTGTGTGTGTACACATGCTCAGCAGGAAGGTTAAAGAGAAAATCAGCAGGGCTTAGTGGTGCACACCTGTAATGCCAGCTACACAGGAGGCGAACGGGGGAGGATCACTTGAGCCCAGGAGTTTGAGAGAGAGAGAAAATTTCAATAATCTTCTTGCTGTTAGAAGGAAAAACCTGGGGCTGGGCATAAAGAGACATAAAACACAGCATAAAGAGGCAGAGAAATGTCTAATGAAAAACAAGTGACCAATAATTAATTAGTTCATTTATAAAGAAATATAGCACTGGCCGGGTGTGGTGGCTCACGCTTGTAATCCCAGCACTTTGGGAGGCCAAGGGAAGCAGATCACAAGGTCAGGAGATCAAGACCATCCTAGCCAACATGGTGAAACCCCGTCTCTACTAAAATACAAAATATTAGCTGGGTGTGGTGGCATGCCTGTAGTCCCAGCTACTCAGGAGGCTGAGGCAGGGGAATTACTTGAACCCAGAGGTGGAGGTTGCAGTGAGCCAAGATTGCACCACTGCATTCCAGCCTGGCGACAGAGCAAGATACCGTCTCAAAAACAAAAAAACAAAAAAACAAGGAAATATAGCACTTTAGCAGCAGAATAAAAATGGAAGATAATTTCCTCTAGAACCCTGATAATCTTTGTGAGAAAACTGTTGGTCACATATGTTAATTGCCAAAACTTGCAGGACCCTGTGCAACAGAACTGGCAAGTAAAATCATCTTTCTTAAACTTGTTCTGTTACAAGTGGCATTCAACTATTTCTCAACCAAGATTTCACAGACTTGTCTCCAGCTTCCAGATGGTGAGGGAAAGTGTGATGAGAATTTATGATAAATTGTCCCTGTCTCTGAGTCCATCCTCTCCTATTGAAGAGAAGGAAAGTGAGGCTAGCACATTACAGCCCTGTGTGACAAGTCACAAGATAAGCAAATAATTACTTAAAATCGGAAAGTCCCATAATTTATTCACGAATACCAGACATTCTATATTAGATCTTCCATTTCAATTTACTTGTATTCTTTGAAGGAAATTTATAAGATTTGTATTATTCAGAAAATACTCCCAAGCTAATAGAAGAAAATATTTTAACTACATGAAGTATCAGGCTATACAATATGGTACGCTGGTGAAGTGTGTAGGCTCTAAAACCAGAAAACACAGGTTCAAGCCCTGGCTCTACCACCTTGAGAAAGTTACGTGGTCTCTCTCTCCCTCAATTTCCCCATCTAAAATGTGGGGATGACAATAATAGTGTCTATCTCACAGAGTTGTTTTGAGGAAAATAATATTTGTAATATATTATTTATTATATTATAAATAAAATAATAAATTGGTTATAATAGTATTTGAACAGCAGTTAGTGGTATGTAGGTGTGTGCTACTGTTATTTTAACATTTCATATTATAAATATCTACCCTGTTATTCAGATGGCAAGTGTCCCTAAGCTGATAACCTGATGAAGAGCTTTTGTGTTCCTTGGTTTTCTATCAGCTTTGTGAGGAAAAAAATACCACATAAAGAAGAGCAACTGAAGCAGGCATGAGAAGGAAACATGGCTTAAGATTGGGGGACTTGGGTTTATTAGGCTTTCATCTTCTAAAAATTTCCTAAGCTCCATCGATAAGAATATTTTTAATATCAATCTAGCTAAAAAGTACCAATAGACCCCACAAGATACTGAGTTAGACATAGAAATAGAAGGATAATATATAACTGGGTACAGTGGCTCATACCTGTAATCCCAGCACTTTGGGAGGCTGGGAAGGGCAGATCACGAGGTCCGGAGTTCGAGACCAGCCTGGCCAACATGGTGAAACCCTGTCTCTACTAAAAATACAAAAATTAGCTGGGCATGCTGGTGCATGACTGTAATCCCAGCTACTCAGGAGGCTGAGGCAGGAGAATCACTTGAACCCAGGAGGTGGAGGTTGCAGTGAGCCGAGATCATGCCACTGCACTCCAGCCTGGGCGACGGAGCGAGACTCCATCTCAAAAAAAAAAAAAAAAAAAAAGAAGGGTAATAAATAAAATCTGGAAAACTACACAACCAGAAAAATAAACAACTACCAGTACCCAAAACATGGCTAAATCTCATAGGATTATGTTGAATGAAAGAAGCCAACCACAAACGTGCACATACTGTATGATTCCATTTATATGAACTTCAAGAACAGGCAAAATTAATCCATGATGACAGAGGTCAGTATTGTGGTTAACTTTGAGGAGAATAGCAACTGAGAAGGGGCAAGAGGGAGTCCTCTGTGGTGATGGAAGCATTCTGTATCTTGAACTGAATGGTGGTCACATGAGTGTGCACATACGTAAATAGTATGAAGTTGTAACTTAAGATATATGCACCTCACTGTATGTAAGATACTGTCTCAGTCCATTTGTGCTGCTGTAACAAAATATCTGAGACTAGGTAATGTGTAAAAAACAAAAATGTATTTCTCACAGTTCTGGTGGCTGGGAAGTCCAAGATCAAGGTGCCAGCAGGTTTGTAGTCTAGTGAGGGCTGCTCTCTGCTTTGAAGATGCACGCTGAATGCTGAGTCCTCCAGGGATGAGGAACACTGTGTCCTAACATGGTGGAAAGGACAGAAAAGCAAAAGAACAAAACCGAGCTAGGTAGCTCCCTCAAGCCCTTTTATAAGGTCACTATCCCATTCATGAGGGGGCTCCTACTTCATGACTTAGTCATCTCCTAAAGACTCCACCTCTTAATATTATCACATTGGGTCTTAAGTTCCAGCATGAATTTTGGAGGAGACACAATCATTCCAACCGTAGCAAATATACTTTACTAAAAAAGAAAAAAAAAAAAAAAGGAAAATCTTGTCTCTAAATATAATATTTTAAGAGTTTATGCCAAGTGCAGTGGCTCACGCCTGTAATCCTAGCACTTTGGGAGGCCAAGGTGGGTGAACAACTTGAGGTCAGGAGTTCAAAACCAGCCTGGCCAACATGGTGAAACCCCCTCTCTACTAAAAATACAAAAAAATTAGCCAGGTGTGGTGGCAGATGCCTGTAATCCCAGCTACTCGGGAGGCTGAGGCAGGAGAATTGCTTGAACCTGGGAGGTGAAGGTTGCAGTGAGCCAAGATCGTGCCACTGCACTCCAGCCTGGGTGACAGAGTGAGACTCCATCTAAAAAAAAAAAGAAAAAAGAAAAAAGAAAGAAAAGAAAAAAAAAGATTTTATATATTTACAACCCAATTTTCTGCTTGCTTACATACATATTTGTGACCATGAGTGTCATTCTTAGCTGAGAAAAGTTTCAGTAAATTAAAATTTTTTCTCACATTATCTATTAATATCCTATTCAGATAAAACCAAATTTATAACCTAGATTTTAGGTTAAGACAGAAACCCATAGTCGTTTGTTGCAATGTGAGAATGACAGAGAGAGATTAACTAGCAGAATCCAACTATAAAAATACATTTAAGGGCACAATTCTCTACTAATGACTCTCCCAGACAAATCATTACTTGGATAGCAAAAAATCAACTGAAAACGGAAGTGAGAAAAGTTTGAGTTCGTTTTGCAATGGATGGATGTTTCCAAGACTATTAAGTGAAGAGTGTTCAGAAACAAGGGGATAAATGGCATGCTAATTTGGGGTTGAATGGAGTAACGAAATGATCTTGGAAATATAAGAATCCTGCTTGATGGGGCTTGTCTACTTGCAATTCAATAAATCAATATACGTAAATTCAAAGAAACAAAGGACATGAGCACTCAGAACAAAATAACAGGAATAGGACGAAGCGCAGTGGCTCACACCTGTAATCCCAGAGCTTTTGGAGGCTGAGGCGGGCGGATCACCTGAGGTCAGGAGTTTCTGACCAGCCTGGCCAAAGTGGTGAAACCCTGTCTCTACTAAAACTACAAAAATTAGCTGCGCGTGGTGGTGGGCGCCTATAGTACCAGCTACTTGGGAGGCTGAGGGAGGAGAATCGAACCCAGGAGGCGGAGGTTACAGTGAGCGGAGATCGCGCCACTGCACTGGATCCTGGGCGACAGAGCGAGACTCCACCTCAGAAAAAAAAAAAAAAAAAAAAAAATAACAGGAATAAATTTAGCAAAGAGGCACCAAAGTTGAGATAAGGCCCACTGTTCCCCGTCTGATACCTTTAATTCCTGAGTCATGGGGATCGTAAGCCAGGAACAGAGTCTTCTGACTGGAAGCTAAAACCAGCCTTTGGGTTGGGTTCGGAGAAACTTTCAGACTCAGGATGCGAAAGCCTATGTTGCATGGTCGGAAATATCCTGATTGCAAGGGCATTTTCAAAGACAATGGTGCTCGGGGAAAGAGAATGCTGTGGGTTTAAAAACAAACAAACAAAAAATAAATAAAAGATGGAAATAAGGAAGAAAAAGTGACCCGAGGGTAGGGTGACCATATGTTCGTTTGGTTTGCAAGGTACAGCTAAGGTTATGTCTGCTATCCCGGTGCAATTATTATGGTGCCCCCTTTCCCTCTCTGAAGTGTCTGGATTTGGATGATAAAGCATATGATCACGCTATTAAAGAGAGGAAATTAGCCAGAAGACCTATGTTTCGATTTCAAACGGTGTGGATTGATCCGCAGCCGTGCTGGTGCCGCTGCCCAGCCAAGCGGTGTGCACCACCTCTGCCTCGCCCTACCTCGCCCTGCCCGGGTCTCCAGGAAGGCTGGAGCGGAACCCTTGGCTCCTGCGCTGCTCTGGTGCCACCTGCAGGTTATGTGTGGCAATTGCTTCTCCCCAACGCACTACCTACTACCCCGCCTTCCCGGCCCCCTCCCCAACGGCCTTGGACTTGGCCAAAAGACATTCAGAGCACGCGAAGCTCCGGCCCGGGAGTGGGCTGGACCCGACAGTGAAGTCCACTTTACAAAATCTGAAGGGCCCAGCTTAAACCAACAAAGCCCAGCTCCTCCTCTTCCTACCCACTCCTGTCCTGTCTCATTTTGTAGACAGGAAACTGAAGCCTACTTCAGATTTTTCATTGGTACTATTATGAAGCATACAGCTGGAGCCTCCCAGTGCTATTCCCCACATCTCTGTCTTTCCCCTAACACATTAGGATAGTGGGGAAGCAAGAGGACTTAAGCGTACTAAGCTCCTACTCTGTACTGGCCACAGAGTGGGCACTTTTCTCTCCAGCCTTGCAATTGATGGGAAATAGGTGGTTATACAACTGGGATACAGGATCAGAGTGGGCTAGTGACGTGCTCACAGTCTCTCAGCTGAGGCTGGAACCCAGGGGTCTTTGACTCTAAAGCTAGTGCTCTTTTTGGGTCTCCAGCTTGAGCAATAGTTGCAAAATACAAAGAGCACTATGAAAATCTAATACTGATCCATACAAGACTGTATTGCAACAGAAACATGGAGTGTCTTCGTAGGGGTGACGGGGAGTGGGGAGATTATCTGAATTCTGTGTAATCTGGGAGCTCTCCAAGGAAAATGAATGAAGCATGACTGAGTGCAATTTGTCTGATAAACAAAATCTGTCAGAAGGTGGGGCCTTGTGGGTTCTGAGTGAAGATAAGAAACCATGGTGCTGGACATTTCCTAAGGTGTTCTTTATAAAATTGCTCAGGACCTCAGTGCCTCCACATTCATCATGACCCTAGGCAACTTCCCTATCTGTCTTCATTCTACTGCCTGGCATCCTATCCATCAAACTGTTTTAGAGTTATGTCTAAATAAAATAAAAATCATGGTGGGAGTCATTTACACCCTAGTGAGAGTCATCTGAGATTCCCTTTTCTTCTCAGACCTTTTAGCTGAAGTTAGTTATGAGAGAGGATGGGGAGGGGGAAAATGGTCGAGGGGAACACTCTTGGAGATTGCATTGTTTCTTGCCGACGCCCTGGCACAGTGTGAATATGTTAATCTAAATGGAGAACGCTATGCATGTTCCTCTCTATTCCCTTTGTCACCAATACCAATTCCCCAAGCAGAGCCCCAGGAGGGCTGGACTGAAGGACCTGAAGGTATTAGAAAATACTTGGCTTTGGATTTCAGGTCATGTTCTGCAGGTGACTTGCTGTGTAAGATCAGACAAGTCAGTTCACCTCTCTGGACTTCAGTGACCTTATCTGTAAAAGGGCTGGTCTGAACTAGATTATTAATTTTCTTTAGGTTTTGCAATTGTTTTTGTTTTAACATTATATTCAATTCCTCCCCCACCTTTATTAAAGTATAACTGACAAATAAAAATTGTGTACATTTACAGTGTTCAATGTGATGTTTTGATATATGCGTACATTGTGAAATGATTAAATCAAGTTAATTAACATTTTAATCCACTCACATACTCTTATTATTATTTTTGTGGTAAGAACATTTAAGATCTCTTTGCTTAGAATAGTGTTTACTAGAGGTAAGGAAGGGTAAGGGGGAGGGGGTAACCGAGGGTTGGCTAACAGGTTAACAGATACAAGAGTATATGGCTGCGTGCAGCGGCTCATGTCTGTAATCCTAGCACTTTGGGAGGCTCACTTGAGCCCAGGAGTTTGAGACCAGGCTGGGCAACATAAGGAGATCCAATCTCTACAAAAAATTTAAAAATTAGCCAGGCATGGTGGTGCACGCCTGTGGTCCCAGCTACTTGGGCAGCTGAGGTGGAAGGATCGCTTGGGCCTGGGAGGTTAAGGCTACAGTGAGTTGTGATTGCATCACTGCATTCCAGCCTTGGAGACAGAGTGAGACCCTGTCTGGAGGAAAAACAAAAACAAAAACAAAGAGTACAGCTAGATAGGAGGAATAGTTCTAGTGTCTTTAGCACTGTAGAGTGACTATAATTAATGACAATTTATTATATAGTTTTAAATAGCTAGAAGAGTGAATTTTGAATGCTACCAGAACAAAGAAATGATAAACGTTTGAGGTGGTAGAGATGCTAATTATGATTTGATCATTACACATTGCATACATGTATAAAAATATTATACTGTGCCCTGTAAATATATACAATTATGTGTTGATTAAAAATAATAAAAGCAAGCCAGGCACAGTGGCTCATTCCTGTAATCCCAGCACTTTGGGAGGCTGACATGGGTGGATCACCAGGTCAGGAGATGGAGACCATCCCGGCTAACATGGTGAAACCCCATCTCTACTAAAAATACAAAAAATTAGCCAAGTGTGGTGGCACAGGTCTGTAGTCCCAGCTACTCAGGAGGCTGAGGCAGGAGAATCACTTGAACCCGGGAGGCAGATGTTGCAGTGAGCTGAGATCATGCCACTGCACTCTAGCCTGGGTGACAGAGTGAGACTCCATCTCAAAAAATAAAATTAATTAATTAATTAATTAATTTAATTAAATAAAAATAGCTGGGCGCGGTGGCTCACGCCTATAATCCCAGCACTTTGGCAGGCTGAGGCAGGTGGATCATGATGTCAGGAGTTCAGGACCAGCCTGGTCAACATGGTGAAACCCCGTCTCTACTAAAAATACAAAAATTAGTCAGGCCTCCTGGTAGGTGCCTGTAATCCCAGCTACTTGGGAGACTGAGGCAGAGAACTGCTTGAACCCTGGAGGCAGAGGTTGCAGTGAGCCAAAGTTGTACTACTGCACTATAGCCTGGGTGACAGAGTGAGACTCCGTCTCTAATAATAATAATAATAATAGCAGCAAAAAAATCTACTTAGCAATTTTCAAGCATACATTAACTATAGTCATCATGCTGTACAACAGGTCTCCAGAACTTATAACATTATATTTAATTCTGATCAAAGTACTAGATACACGGAGTTAAGAACAAAATGGTATCTGGATCAAGAAATCCTCAGTAAAACAAGAAAAGAAGAAAAAAAGAACAAAATGATAATAAAAGGCTTAAATCAAAAAGCATTTACTCTTCTCTTTCCTTTCTTGCCTTTGAGTACTAATTCCCAGACACCATCACTTTAAACCAATTTTGCTACTTCCTCTGGTATTTATCTTTTTTTTTTTTTTTTTTGAGATGGAGATTCGCTCTTGCTGCCCAGGAGTGCGATGGCATGATCTCTGCTCATCACAACGTCCACCTCTGGGGTTCAAGTGATTCTCCTGCCTCAGCCTCCCGAGTAGCTGGGATTACAGGCATGCACCAGCACGCCTGGCTAATTTTATATTTTTAATAGAGATGGGTTTTCTCCATGTTGGTCAGGCTCATCTTGAACTCCCAACCTCAGATGATCCACCCACCTTGGCCTCCCAAAGTGCTGGGATTACAGGTGTGAGCCACGATGTCTGGACTATCATCGTATTTCTAAAGAATGTTTATGTTGCTATTTCTTGATCTGTTTTCTTCAGTATCTGTCAATTCCTGGCATAGCACAGTATAGGGCTTACCTTCCTTATGAGGTCTCAATTTCCTTCCCTCCATTTCACCAATTTGACTGGATCACAATCTTATGAAATCAAAAGCATTTACATTCTTGTAGCTATCTAAATATTGTTCCCTAACCCAAGTTCTGCACTGAAATTGTTTCATTTCTTTCCTTATTTCCCCCAGAGTTAACAATTGCTTTAGACTTTTTCCCCTCATTTGCTTACTTATTTATTTTTAACAATTACCTACCAATTTTTTCAGATGCTTCAACCATTCTATCAAATGCCTAGTGGTAATTATCCAAAAACTAAGATACATTGGATACTCTATCAGCCCCATTATTTTCCTGGAGACTTCTCTCTCTCCCTTGCCCTCCATCCTTCTGCTCCAAACTGGACCTGGCTGTCAACCTGTGGCACAGCTGGCATCCTGGCATGTCTGGCATCCTGGCATGTCTCTGCACCATTGTGTGAATTTCCAGCTGCCTCTTCTGTGTGCATCTCCTGTTCCTTGGCCCCAGATCTGTTGCAGCACATCTTCCAGTGGCTTCCTGAGAAAGAGTGAATGGAAGCCAAGCTTTCTGACCCCACATATTTTAAAATGTCATTGTTCTACTCCAACTCCTGATTAATAGTTTGGCTGGAAATAATGCTCTAATTTAAATGTAACTTCTCCTCACATTGGGAAATGTTGTTCTATTATTTTCTAGTTCCTAGTGTTGTTGGGAAGAAGTCGGTGTCGTGTGGAGTCCTGGCTCTTTATATATGACCTCTTTTCTCTCTATAAGATTTCAGGATTTTCTCTCTATCCTTGCTTTTCTGGAATTTCCCAGTGATGTGCCTTGTTGTAGGTCTTTCTTCATTCACTATGCTGGTCAATTGGTAGACTCTTTTGAACTAAAAAATTATGTCCTTCTATTGTGGGAAGCCACCAGCAGGTTCATGTGAGCTGGATAATCTCATTCTTTTCTTCCAAGGACAGAGGTGTCAAGGTCCTGGGAACCTTATAAGTGGATGTGGGGAAAACGTGCCCTAGGTGAATCCAACAAAGCTGCAGCACCCACTGAGCTCATGTCCCAGGGCTAGGCTCTGCCTGAGGAGAATAGACATGGGTGAGACCCACTTCCTGCCAGTCCCATGGTGGGGCTCAGGACACACATGGTCCAGGAGGCCCCCAGTTCCGGGCTACATTTACATGCCCCTACCTGCATGCAGCATTCAGTGAGCCACAGGACAACTTAGGAGAAGGGGCAGCTCCAGAGAGTAGGACAGGAGGGAGGTAAATAATCATGGAGTGGGGAGTGGCCTTGTGGGGAAGGGGCAAAAGCAGCGTTGTGTATGCATGTGTGTGTGTGTGTGTGTGTGTGTGTGTACTGTGTATTGGGGGAAGTGGGGAGACAGTTGTAGTTTTGTCTGCCCCTTTTCTAGCCACTGCACCCCTTTTTTCATGAATAGTTTTCATGGACTGAATGTCTCTGTCTCCTCCAAATTCATATGTTGAAGCCCTAACCCTCTGTGTGGCTGCATTTGGAGATGAGGCCTCCCAGGAAGTCATTAAAGTTAAATGAGGTCCTAAGGGTGGGGCCCTGATTCAGTAGGATTAGTCTAAGATGAGACACCAGAGAGTGCACTCACTGTCTGCACAAATACAAAGAAGCGGTCACATGAGCACACAATATGGCAGCCACCTATGGGACAAGAGAAGAGGCTTCAGAATGTAACCTACCTTGCTGGCACTTTAGTCTTGGATTTCCCAGCCTCCAGAACTGTGAGAAATAAATGTTTGTGGTTTAAGCCACCCAGTCTGTGGTATTTTGGCATGGCATCCTGAACTGACTAATACATCTCCCCACCCTATTTCAACCACATGACACTAGAGGGCTTGGAAGTTCTAGTGTCCCAGCTACCCAGCCAATCCAGACCAGACCAAGCAGAAACTTTCTTCTGGAATTCTCTGAAAAGGAATGAATGCAGAGAGCCCCATCCTTTCTTGGGGGCAAAGCCAGGAAGATGGAAGCCTCATGCTGCCAACAGCCTCATTCCAACCTTGTGAAGAAAGTTTCTCTGAGAGCACAAAACTGATCTGCAGACTGAGGTGGAGACAGAGACAAGGGAAGGAGCCTGCAAATCCTGACAGCGCTGGTGACTCTGAGTCCAGGTATTCCTGAGGCCCAGCTGTTCCCTGCCCTGTGCGTGACTAACTTACTGACCAATGAACTTCCCTTCTTGCCTAAGCCAACTCGAATGAATTTTCCGTCACTTATACCCAAAGAGTCCTGACTACAATGGCAGGGCATGGCAGGGTTGGGCTCACTGGGGCAGAGGACAGTGTGGGTGTAATCAGCTGTGACAGGCACACAGGAAATGCAGTTATCACCTGGACTCCATGAGGTCTTCCTCCAGCCCCGACTGTGAGCAAGGCTAGGCTCATATGCTCAGTAGGTCAGAGTGAGGTATTTGGTCAGAAGTGCCATGCTCAGGGCCATCGTTCTATGGGCCAGACTCTTCAGCATCAAAGGCTTTGCCATCAGAGATAGTTTTAGTCATATCTTGGGTTCACTTTATCAATTGCTGTTCTCCCACTTTAAGGATCTTTACACTAGGCTGCCCCACGTGGGTGTTAGGAAGCCATAGGCATCCTGACCAGAAGCCCAGACCACAAAAAGGACTTCCACCAGCCTGCCCAGGGTTCCAGAGGGCAGGACCGGGGGGTGGTGGGAGGAGCACAGCCTGGGCAGTCATGGCATGCCCACCACTCTTGATCTGTCTCTTGGAACTTTTCACCCCTCAAGTTTGGGCCCTGGTGGGGCACACATGGGAAAGACAATGAATGCCCATGTCTCCGACTAGTTTCCCCATAAGAAGTGGTTATTGCACCAAGCACCCTCCTCCATTAGAACTGGACGGACCAAGGGCCACTTTCCTAATGGATGGGTCTTCTTCATCCATCTCATGCTCCCAACAGAGCTCCCTCCCTCGGATGGGAATGTGCCATGCCAGGAGAGCTCTCTGGACCCAGCCTCCAGCCAAAGCCAGTCCCCCTGTCAAGCAGGCCCTAGAGTTACACTGGAGGGTGACAGGCCTCACCTGGAAATTTCTTGCTGAAAAGTATCAGTTTCCCACACAAGTACACCCTGGCAGTTTAATTCTAATTAAACCCAGAAGGAGACTGCTGCTTCAGTCTTGACTGCTTGAAAATTAGGCTGTGTAGAGCTTTTGTTTGCTGGAAATTGTGGAGTCAGACATTGTGCAGATTGACCCAGTAGCTACAGAAAGTACACACATAGGGCACCAAATGACCAGTGTGCACACACACACCTGCACACAGCAGAAAATCAAGAAATAAACTATTTTAATGTCAGCTGTCATGGAAGTTTTGTATCATTTCCCCAAAAAACACAAATTTTATTTTATGATTTAGTCTTTTTTTATTTAGAATTACTTAAGGAAAAGGAGAGCTGAGTGCAGTGGCTCATACCTGTAATCCCAGCACTTTGGGAGGCGGAGGCAGGAGGATCACTTGAGCCCGGGAGTTCGAGACCAGCCTGGGCAATATGGTGAAAACCCATCTCTGTAAAAAATACAAAAATTAGCCAGATGTGGTAGCACGTGCCTGTGGTCCCAGCTACCCAGGAGACTGAGGTGGGAGGATTGCCTGAGCCCAAGAGGCAGAGATTGCAGTGAACTGAGATCACTTCACTGCACTACAGCCTGGGCGACAGAGTAAGATCCCATCTCAAAAAGAGAGAAAGGCAGACAGAAAAAGAAAGAGAAAAGAAAAGAAAAGAAAGAGGAGGGGAGGGGAGGAGAGGAATGGGATCCTGATATCTGGTATGGGGAAACTTAAGTGGATACATCTGAGAACTTCGAACCTCCAGTTTCCACGGAATGCTCTGGGCTAAAAGAAGTAGCCCCCTTTCCTTGCTAAGAGAAGGGCAGCTGTCCCTTGCCTGGACACTAGGCAAAGAGCCCCCAACAAGGCCTTACAGCAGGATGAAGTGTGTCATCATTGCTGCCCCACATTGACACCAGGCTATGGCCGCATCATGGCCCAAGGTCACAAGCACAATCTGCTCTGGGAGAATGATGTTTTTTCCAAAAATGTTGCAGGGGCTCCCTGGTAATTAAAAAAAAATCCATACTTAAAAGCAACACACCAATAGAGGCAAGCAAACCATGTTTTTCATAAAACAACTATCAATGGTGATGGCACATGGATCTCCCCTTTCAGAACCCTGAGATTCTCAGGGCCGTTACCCTAAGGGCTTTCTGCAGACGAGGTAACTATCAGAATCACATGGAGAAGATCAGAGCCTGGAAGGACATTTGAGATTTTTTTATTTCAACCTTCTTCATTTACACAGAGACAAAACTGAAATTCAGAGAGTTCTGGTTTCTCAAGGCACACCACTAGTCAATAAACACAGAGCCAGAAGCTAGATCCAGCTCAGTGTTCTTTTAAAGCTTTAAAAATTCCTCTCTGCTAGTAAAGCTTACAGCCTGGCAAGAAAATAATATATACATACAAATACAGTTATAATGGTGAAAACTTGGAAACAATGTAAATGTCCAACAATACAGGCTTTAATTCTCTATAAAGTGAATATCAAATAGCCATAGAAAAGACATTAAACACCCAGAAGTGTTGCTAACTGAGCAAAAATACGCCATTTCAGGTCAGATGCAGTGGCTCACGCCTATAATCCCAGCACTTGGAGGCTGAGGCAGACAGATCACTTGAGTCCAGGAGTTGGAGACCAGCCTGGCCAACACAGCAAAACTACATTGCAAGGTACATGGATGTGCTTTGGTCAAGGAATAGGCCGAGGCAGATAGGCAGGCCTGCATGGCTCGAGTTTGGTGTGCAAGCACACAGCTCCACTTGTAATATAACCTGTTTGTGTAAGTTCATACCTGGCTTTATGCCACTATTGTCTGTAAAAGGCATAACTACCCTGTTGACGTTGTGCATAAGAGATATGGCTCTTTGGGGCTTGGCTCAGCTTGGCTCAACATGGCTTGACATGATGAGCGCACTGGCACCCAGAGAAAGAGAGAGCCAAAGCTGTCCACTTTGCAGACAGATGGGAGGGAGCCAGGACACAGCTGGGCTTGCTCGTGCCCAGAGAGAGAAGGAGTTAAGCTGCTGACCCTGAAGGCAAGAGAGAGCCGTCTATGCAGCTGTGTGTGGGGGCAGCTGGCTCAAGATGCTGAGACAGGTGAACAATGTAAGAGTAAGATGCTAATAAGAGAGCTAGTGTAAGGAAGCTGTTAATGAGAGCTGCCGCTGAATAAAACTATCTTTCACCTGCGTATGTCCCCCCGGAGTGTTCTTTCTGCTCACCCACCCACTCCCCTCAGACTTCAGCATAGGCTGGACCTGGACCCTGGGATCTGACACACATAAAAATACAAAAATTAGCCAGTGTGGTGGCACATGCCTGTAATTCCAGCTACTAGGGTGGCTGAGGCATGATGATAGCTTGAACCCAGGAGGTAGAGGTTGCAGTGAGCCAGGATCACGCCACTGCATTCCAGCCTGTGCAACAGAGCATGACCCTGTCTCAAAATAAATAAAGTGAAAGACCATTTGTCCAGTATAAACTCCTTGAAAATATATACTCAAGCATAGAAAAGTCTAGAAATGTCATCAACGGTAATTTCAGGAAAGAATTCTAAGGTGACTTTTTTTGGTTATCTCCCTTTTTTTTTTTTTTTTTTTTGAGATAGGTTCTTACTCTGTCACCCAAGCTGGAGGGCAGTGATGTGATCAGGGCTCACTGCAGCCTCGACCCCCCAGGCTTAAGCGATCCTCCCACCTCTGTCTCCTGAGTAGCTGGGACTACAGGCACATGCCACCACCCCTGGCTAATTTTTGTATTCTTGTATTTTTTGCAAAGATAGGGTTTTGCCATGTTTCCCAAGCTGGTCTCAAGCAATCTGCCCACCTCGGCCTCCCAGAGTGCTGGGATTACAAGTGTGAGCCACGTGTGCCAGGCCTACATTTTCTTTTCTATAATAGCCATGACCATGGGTTTCATGTACCAACTTTTTTTTTTTTTTTTTTTTTTTTGAGACGGAGTCTCGCTCTGCCGCCCAGGCTGGAGTGCAGTGGCCGGATCTCAGCTCACTGCAAGCTCCGCCTCCCGGGTTTACGCCATTCTCCTGCCTCAGCCTCCCGAGTAGCTGGGACTACAGGCGCCCGCCACCTCGCCCGGCTAGTTTTTTGTATTTTTTAGTAGAGACGGGGTTTCACCGTGTTAGCCAGGATGGTCTCGATCTCCTGACCTCGTGATCCGCCCGTCTCGGCCTCCCAAAGTGCTGGGATTACAGGCTTGAGCCACCGCGCCCGGCCTTTTTTTTTTTTTTTTTTTTTAACAATTATATATACAGAGTATACTATGAAAAATGTTCAGAGAAAAAGAAGAATACAAAATTGTAAAAATCATATATAACTAGATTTTTTTTTTTTTTTTTTTTTTTTTTTTTTTTTTTAAAGCAAGAAAGAAACTAAGTAGACTGTCCAGGAAGATGGTTACTTCCACTTTGTGTTTTTCTGCTGAACTCATTAGGAACTCTAAAAAGTTCCAGGAGTAGAATCGCAGGGTCAAAGTATCCTGGCTTTAACTTCTGATTCAGAGAATCCTAACAACTTACACTGTCACCAGCAAGGTCTTTGACTACATGAGCAACTCTCACCTTAAAGCATTTCTCATCTGACATTAGCTGCTCGGCTTTCTGCGGATACGTTGACTCCAGAAGGCTTCTTGAGTTCTGTGTGTTCGGCTGGCCTCCGGTGGCCCCATTATTGTTTTCTGCCAGGTAAAGGTCAGTGTATCTGTATACACTGATCTATATACATCAGTGTATACAGATCTCATCACTCATGATATGCTGCAGCTGGAATCAAGCAAAGGCAAGTTGTTAGTGAACACGGAAAACATTTCTCCATTACACGGTCAATGTTCCTTTGACAGATCCAGTCACTCAACTCAAAAAAGGTTTTGGTTTTTTTTTGGCTGGCAATTTTAGAAAATTCATCACAAAAACCACTGTATCATTTTTGGAGAATAATCAAGCTAAGATTTTCAACCATATCAGTGATTCATTGTAAAACTTTCATATCTATTTAAAATAAAAACCATAGAGAACTCAGGTTAATGTACTGTTTATTTAAAATTCTAAGGATCTTTAAATAATTTTCCATAAGTAATATATATATATATATATTTTTTTTTTGAGGTGGAGTCTCGCTCTGTCGCCCAGGCTGGAGTGCAGTGGCCGGATCTCAGCTCACTGCAAGCTCCGCCTCCCAGGTTTACGCCATTCTCCTGCCTCAGCCTGCCCAGTAGCTGGGTCTACAGGCGCCCGCCACCTCGCCCGGCTAGTTTTTTTTTTTTGTATTTTTTTAGTAGAGACGGGGTTTCACCATGTTAGCCAGGATGGTCTCCATCTCCTGACCTCCTGATCCACCCGCCTCAGCCTCCCAAAGTGCTGGGATTACAGGCTTGAGCCACTGCGCCCGGCATAGGTAATATTTTTATAGCATTTTAAAATCATTTCGAATTTGCTTTCATACATATTCTCTCTCATTTGATCCTCATAACTGCCCTGGGAAGCAGGTTGGAGAGAGTTGAGGCCTGTTAGGAGACAGATTTACACAATGCATAAGAAAGCTCACTGTGAGCCACGTGAGGAGGGGACACTTGGAGAATCATGAATGCAATATCTATGTCTGTATTCCCAGCCCAACTACAAGGCCTGAAACTCATTAGATATTTAAGAAATAGCTGCTGAATTATTGCCACGGGCGCTCAGCTGAAGAAGCAGGGTTGGGACTAACAGTCAAGCTTCCTGACTCCTAGCCCAATACTTCTCCAAACACACCACTTATTTTTCTATATCTGATGGAAAGTACTGTGCTTAAGTTGTGCATAATGTTAACTCACTTTTAATACAGGGCAATCATGATTGACCATATGTAGTTTTTGTGACAATCTTAGGAAACTAATGACTAGAAAGTTGAACCTTTCAGAGTTCCCATTCTCATGTCATATGCTATTTCTATTTTGAAATAAAAATCCTTCCAAATGAAACTTTATCCATCAAAATGACAGAGAAGTGAAAAATAGATAAAAGAAGAAAGCAAAATGTTAATTTCAATATCAGCCAGGCATGGTGGCTTATGCCTGTAATCCCAGCACTTTGGGAGGCTGAGGTGGGCGGATCACGAGGTCAGGAGATTGAGACCTCCTGGCTAACACAGTGAAACATCAACTCTACTAAAAATACAAAAAGTTAGTTGGGTGTGGTGGCAGGCACCTGTAGTCCCAGCTACTTGGGAGGCTGAGGCAGGAGAATGGCGTGAACCCGGAAGGCGGAGCTTGCAGTGAGCTGAGATCGCACCACTGCACTCCAGCCTCAGCGACAGAGTGAGACTCCATCTCAAAAAAAGAAAAAAAAAATTCAATATCAATTTGTCTATTTTACTTTAAAATTATAACCACCAAGCCATTCTATTTTTAGGGAGCTACATTCTCTGTGAAGTGTTAGAAACTGTGATAACTATTTATTCTTAACTTTAAGTCCTAAATGACCAGTATGTGTATTAGTAGATAACTGGACACAGAGCAAGGTCAGAAGGGTGACTGAGTGTGGCAGAAAGGGCAGTATCTCCAGCAACCACAGATGGATAAATGACAATGAGTCCAGATAATGGATCTGATGCAATCATTCAAATAATGCTTATGAATACTCGATAACATAGGGAAAAGCTTCAGATACAGTGTTGCAGAGAGAAAAAGGCAAGGTGGAAAAAATATATGGAAAACACGACTTCAATCATGCATACAGATGCTTCCACTTTATACTTCTTTTTTTTTTTGAGACAGGGTCTCACTCTGTCACCCAGGCGGAGTGCAGTGGCATCATGATCTCGGCTCACTGCAGCCTTGACTTCCTGGGCTTAAGCAAGCTTCCCCCTCAGCCTCCTGAGTAGCTAGGACTACAGGCATGTGCCACCACACCCAGCTAATTTTTTGTATTTTTAGTAGAGATGGGGTTTTGCCGTGTTGCTCAGCCTGGTCTCAAACTCCTGAGTTCAAGTAATCAGCCTTCCTCGGCCTCCTAAAGTGCTGGGATTACAGGCATGAGTCACCGCCTCTACTTCATACTTTCTTGTTGAAGTAGACTGTATTACTGATGCCCCCCCGCCACACCCTGTTTTTGGATATCCGGCCCCTCCTCGAGTCTCTGGAAAGGGCAGCACTACACATCCAGGGACAACTATGGAACTCCCACCCCCACTGCTAGGCAGATCAGATTCTCTATCCTCTCATTGGAAATGACCCAGAGAGTGTTCAATAGATGTTTTGCAGAGGAACATCTGTATGGAAAGGTCCAGTAACACTGGGACCAGGGCTACTGCCAGGGCAAGCCAAAGCCTGAGAGGCTGGAGGAGCCTGGAGCACGTGCCAAACGTCCATCGGCAGAGCAAAGCACAAGCATGGAGCACAGGTCCAGAGAAAGGCATGCAGGAGAGAAAAATAACCTCCCAGCCCAGTCCTTCCATGGTGTGATCATATGTTGAGTTCTGTATTTAGACGTCTGTGAGATTGCCTATTGTATTCTTAATACAAATCCCTCTTAAGCCAGCCAGAATAGGCTAAGATAAATGTAATTTTACTTGGCTGGAGTGCAGTGGCGCAATCACGGCTCACTGTAGCTTCAACTTCTTGGGCTCAGGTAATCCTCCCACTTCAGCCTCCCAAGTAGTTGGGACTACAGTCATGAGCCACCACACCCAGCTAATTTTTTGTATTTGCCTCATAACAATATTATATTTTTCAGAAGAAATCTTACATATTATACATTGAAAATCACTGAATGCTTTTTCTTCATCTTTTTTTCTGTGAATGTATAGGTGTTTGAGTCTCTTGTATTTTTTCTTTTACACAGGATATGGGCTTTTTGAAAACTATTTCATTATCTTCATCATCATTATTCATTACAGCCACTTCAGATTTTCCTCTCTCCAAAAATGTTGATGTGCAAACTGGTGTGAGGCCCTGGGTATCCGCAGTCTTCTCAGGAGAGTCAGGAGTGCCTAAAACTTCTTCTTCTTCTTACATAAAACCTGGCCTTTTGTAGACATCCGAAGATTTGTTTTTGAAATACTTTCCATTTTCTGTAAAATCAAAGGAGGAAAATCATAATGAATTCCTTTTCAAGCTAGTTCTTCCTGAGTAATCTTTCTTTCTTTTAAATCGCCCCTCCATCTGCAGCTTTTGTGTAAGTGCCGATTCTGATTATATGCTTCACTGATGGATATGATGGCTGCTTAAATGGAATATCCCAGTCTTTAAAGAGTTCTTTCTGACTTCCTCAGGTGGCATAAAATGACACTCTGAGAGTCTTTCACCAAACAGGTAGTTGTTCAACATTTCAGCAACTATCTTGGCAATATCCTCAGACTCCACTCCACACTTGCATAGCCTTTGCTATTTCCAGTCCTTTTCTTTCTGGATAGTCTGAACCTTGTAACAGTGCCACACTGGGAGAAATTGAATAGGATCTGGGTTTCGTTCAGTAGGTTAGGTAGGTGGTGCACATACACTACTTCAGGAATAAGTTGTTCTTGTTTGTTTTCCCAGGTTATCTGCTTGTGAACCTGTGCCATGTCTTTTTGAAACTTGGCATCTTCCTGCAGGTTCAGTGACAGGATTGGCCCAGACAGGTCGGAAAAGGCCACCATGCCAAAAGTAGCGACACCAACTCCATGTAGTGCTCCCAGAAACACTCATTTTCTTGTATTTTTAATACAAGCAGGGTTTCGCCACATTGCCCAGGCTGGTCTTGAGCAATCTGCCTGACCTGACTCCCAAAGCACTGGGATTATAGGCATGAGCCACCGCACCCACCCTTGACTTTGAAATATATGTTGTACATCCAGTCAGCAGTGAACTCTGGGGAAACACCAAAGATGAGGACAATGAGAGAAGACATACCTCCAATTAAAGGAGTAAAGAAGAGATGCTTGAACTTATGTTTTAAAACGTTACTGCAGGCTAGACACGGTGGCTCATGCCTGAGTCACAGCACTGTGGAAGGCTAAAGTGGGTGAACCGCTTGAGCCTAGAAGTTTGAGACCACCCTGGGTGACATGGCAAAACCCCATCTGTACAAAAAATACAATAAATTAGCCAGGCGCAGTGGTGCCTGTGGTCCAAGCTACTCATGAGGTGGGAGGTTAAGGCTGCAGTGAGCTGAGATCCACCACTCCACTCCAGCCTGGGCGACAGAGTGACACCCTGTCTAAAAAAACAAAAATAATAATAATTCACTGTTTTGGGGTTTGGGGTTTTCTGGATGAAACCTCTGTTTCCACTTAAAAAAAAAAGGTGGAGACAGTATGTATTACTGATTCAAAATCATAACCAGATGCTTAGAGTAAATAATTGTACCTATTGTTTCAAAAACCAACCTCAGGATTATTAAAAGTTAGTTTTATTGGATTTTTTTTTTAAAGCTGAATGATTCACTTAGGTTTGTCACTTCCAAGCCCATGTTTTACTACTTTGTAACCTATTTGGAAGGGAAACTGCAGCTAAGATTATGATCCAGCCTGAGATGAGAAGTTTCACACAAATACACCACAGTATACCCCCCACCACAGTATGATGACACAGTGACCCAACCTTAGGCAAATGGTACCACTGCCAGCAAATGCATTTTTTTCTTTATTTCTTCTAAAAGCAGCAAATGCATTTAATGTTTTATTGAGATTCTCAACAACTGCCATTTGGTTTGTATAGCAAATTGTTTGCAAAGTAACATTTTTCCATTTTTGATATTTTCATGAACATTATGTTCTTCAGTTTTAAAGCCCTGTCTCTCTCCCAAAGAAAGATTAATAACTACCAAATAACAATTATTTAGGAAAATAACAACAACAACAACAACAAAACAGCTTTTAAACACTTCTGGAACATGGGTAAGGGTCCAAAGTCAAGACCTTCTGGGCCCAGTGGAGGTGCTAGGCTGCCTCAGGACACCATCAGCACTTCCCCATCCACAGCATCCTCAACAACTGGGAACCATGCATGGACCCTGGGGGGCTTCCTGTTCCACGAGCTCCCCTCTCTTTTTCCTCTCCACCCTTGCTGTTGGGCCTCCCCTCCAAATCTGCCTAACAAAGGCAGCAGGGTCTTTAATACTGTTCAGCTTTGTAAATGGAGATAGGATACTCTAGAAAACCGAGAGATTCCCTGGTCCAGTCTGGGGTGATTGCTTGCTCAATCTATCGCGACCCTCTCACACAGACCCCCTTAGAGTTGTAAGCCCTTAAAAGGGACAGGAATTGCTCACTCAGGGAACTTGGCTTTTCAGAGGCAAGTCTGCCGAAGCTCCCAGCTGAATAAAGCTCCTTCCTTCTTTAATCCAGTGTCTGAGGAGTTTTGTCTGCTGCTAGTCCTGCTACATTTCTTGGTTCCCTGACCGGGAAGCAAGGTGATTGGTGGACTGTCGAGGCAGCCCCTTAGGTGACTTAGGCCTGCCCTGTGGAGCACCTCTGTGGGGGACTTCAACCGGCCTGAATAAGGCAGATCCAAAGAGGGCTGCCAGGTAGGCAATTGACCCAGAAGGATGCCTCGCCAGAGCAGCATGTGACAGGCCCCTGCGGAGGATCAACATAGTGGCTGAACACTGGGAAGGAACTGGCACTTGGAGTCCAGACATCTGAAACTTGGTAAAACTTGCCCACTTCTTTTGAGTGGAAGTGTGACCTGATCACCCACAGCATGCCTGTACCGGCACTTTGGTTTTTGTTTTTGACTTGACTTGGATTGCTTGATACTTTGGTTTTGACCTGGCTTGGATTTGTTGATACTCTGATTTTGGTTTTAAGCCTGGTTTGGTGTAAACTGTAAAATTGTGTGTGTTCCCTTTTTGCCCATTCTTTATTTTGTGGTGTGCGTGTGGTGTGAGTGTGGTGTTTTGTCTCAAGGAAGCATGGGTCAGGCACAAAGTAAACCCACCCCACTAGGAACTATATTGAAAAATTTCAAGAAAGGATTTAAGGGAGATTATGGTGTTACTATGACACCAGGAAAATTTAGAACTTTGTGTGAAATAGACTGGCCAGCATTAGACATGGGTTGGCCATCAGAAGGAAGCCTGGACAGGTCCCTTGTTTCAAAGGTATAGCACAGGTAACCTGTAAGCCAGGAAGCCAGACCAGTTCCCGTACATAGACACTTGGTTACAGCTGCTTTTAGATGCCCCCAACAGTGGTTGAGAGATCAGCAGCATAAGCAGCTGGAAGAGGCAAAGAAAGACCAGCAGAGAGAGAGAGAGAGAGAGAGAGGAAAGAGACAGAGAGGAAAAGAGGTAAAGAGAGAGAGGAAGAGACAGAGAGACAAAGAGGGAGTCAAGGAGAGAGGGAGAAAGAGAGAGAGGCATAGAGAGAGGAAGAGACAGAGGCAAAAGGAAAGTCAGAGACAGAGACAGAAAGTCAAAGAGAGAAAGAAAGAGAGAAAGAGAGAGATATACAAGTAGTTAAAAAAAAGTGTACCCTATTCCTTTAAAAGTCAAGGTAAATTTAAAACCTATAATTGATAATTAAAGGTATTCTCTGTTACCCTATAACACTCCAATACCACTTTGTTGTCAGTGTAAATAAGGGCATACCCTGAAAACACTGAGGCCACTGATAACCCATAGCCTTCCTGTCAAAAAATCCTTAACCCAGTATCCTGCAGATGGCCCAAATGCATTCAATGTGTAGCAGCAACTGCTTTGCTAACAGAAGAAAATAGAAAAATAAGTTTTAGAGGAAACCTCATTGTGAGCACACCTCACCAGTTCAGAAGAAACCTAAGTTAAAAAAAAAAAAAGGCAAAAATGTAGCTTACTAACTTAAAAATCTTAAGGTATAGGGCTATTCTGTTAAAAAAACAAAACAAACAAACAAAAAAACATGATTTAACATTAACCACTGAAAATTCCCTTAACCCCACAGGTTTCCTAACAGGGGATCTAAATCTTAATTACCATACAAAGGTCCAACCAGACCTAGGGGGAACTCCCTTCAACACAGGATGATAGATGGTTCCTCCTGGGTGATTGCAGGAAAAAAAAAAAAAAAGCCATCTATACAAATTCTAAGTTAGTTTGGACTAAACAAAGTCTTATTAATAGTAAAGGAAAACTGAAATCCCAAACTTACAAGACTTTCAACAAAGGTAAAGTTTGCTAAAAGTTAACAGTGTAACATGTATTATAGTAACTTCTAATCTTGTGGCCTTAGACAGTCTAGTCCACAGACATAAAGGAAGTTCACTTTGGAAAAGAGTGGGTATCATCTTTGAAAAAAAAAAAAAGGAAAAAAAAGGGTGCAGAATTTATGTAGAAAGAATATTATATGGTAAATTCTTGTCCTGAAATAAATTAACTGGTTTTTTAAAGAAAGAAATGTTTATAGTAAGTCAGAAAGTTCAGACATGTCAAAGAATTGTCTGCAAAAGTCATGAAAAAAGAATTTATGCAAGAAATGTTGTATAATTTAAAAGTAATTAGGCCTCCTGAATGTAAAACTATTGAAAAAACAGTTTATGTGCAAGATGTTTAAGGAAAGTAAAATATACTTCTGGTAAAAGGATTATAAGGAGGCATAAGAATGTGGATTTTACCTACATTAAAAGGTTAAAAATTTTTTTGTTTTGAAGGTCTAGGTATGTTTTAAAATGTTAGTGGTAAAGAAAATTCTGCGTGTAAACATATTAGCTAAAGTTAAAGGGGCATCATCCAGTTTTTCTGTGAACTGGACCTTAAAGTAAAAACACAATGGGTTTTTCTTAAGGCACTAACCTGTTCTTTAACAAAAATTATAAAAGGTTAAAAAGAGTCTATAAAAATCTTACCTTATGGTCAGACATTAAAAATTGAATAAATATGTCTACTAAGTTTTATTAAAATTAAGTTTAACATTAATAACACACTAATATAAAGGTGAAATTTAGCTCATCGGGTATAAAAATCATACAGAAAGCATTGCCAAATATAAAATGGTATTTGGCTTTCTCTGCTCTAAAAACTAACAAAAATAAGTACTAAACAAAATTCCTCAGTAAGAAGGCACCAAGGACTATAAAGTCCACTGCTGATGCCCCCACATTTAAAACAAAAGGTCAATTTCTTAAAAATTATATACTTGGTTTATCTTCCACTTTCCTTTCCCTCAAAACTAAAAGTCTTTTAGGACATATACCACATCTAAAATTTCCGGTAAACCAGCACCAGCCTGAAGATCATGTTCTCATCAAAGGGTGGAAAGAAGGACAACTCAAGCCAGCCTGGGAAGGACCCTACCTTGTGCTCCTAACCACCGAGACTGCTGTTCATACAGAAAAGGGATGGACTCATCACACCTGAGTCAAGAAAGCACCACCCCCTCTAGAGTCATGGGCCATAGCTCCAGGGGAAAACCCTACCAAACTAAAGCTAAGAAAAATTTAACTCTTTTATTTATTCTATTACTGTTTCCTCTTTCCTCGCTCTATTGCTGACCATCTAGTTATTAACATAACCAAGTCAATTTCACCCCAAACTATTGCATTTAATGCTTGCCTTGTTATAACCTGTAGGGACTGACCAAGTCAAAGACAGCTCTCTAATTCAGAAAAGTACTTCTGTCCCTCCTGACTCTCCTCAGACTAGGCATTAGTAAATTAGGACCATTTAATCTGAGGACATTTTGATAAAGACCCCAGTGTCAGCCAGGAGTCTTGCCCATCCCCAAAGTAGAGCTTTTATTCTGTAGTTGGTCCAATGTTCTGTGACCACTAAAGAGCAAGGATGGACTGCCCCAACTGGTTTTTGTAATTTCCTAAAACCATACGTTCATTTTACTAGAGTATCATAGTTGTTAAAGGCTTAAAACAAACCTTGACAATTAAGACAGGATATCAAGATGTAAATGCCTGGTTGGAATGGATCAAATATTCCTTCCGCATGTTAAATGAAAGCAATTGTTATGCTTGTGTGCATGGCAGCCCAGAGGCCCAGATTATCCCCTTTCCACTAAGGTGGTCCTTCAGTCGACTAGGCATGGACTGCATGGTAGCTCTTTTCCAGGATTCTACAGCCTGGAGTAATAAGTTGTGCTAATCTCCCTCTCTGCTATATCCCAAAGTACGACACCCTGCGGGTCAGCCCCTGAGGGCCATCCAGCTTCTGTCTCCCAACACTAAGTTCACTTCATGTCTGTCAAGACAGGAAGGAAATTTAGTGTTTCTTGGAGACCTGAAGGGATGCAGTGAGCTTAAGAATTTTCAAGAGCTTACCAATAAGTCAGCCCTTGTTCATCCCTGAGCGGATGTGTGGTGGTATTGTGGTGGACCTTTACTGGACACTGCCGAATAATTGGAATGGCACTTGTGCTTTAGTCCAATTGGCTATCCCTTTCACCCCGGCATTTCATCAACCAGAGGGAGGGCAGGTATTAGAAGAAGGATGGATCTGGTTATTGGATGGAAGAATAGCTGTGTCACAACTGCTAGGAGCTGCAGTCATACTGGCTGTGCATGAGACCACCCACCTAGGCCAAGAGTCACTTGAAAAATTAAGCTGGTACTTCTACATCTTGTGTCTGTCAGCCCTTGCCAAAACAGTGGCACAGCAGTGTGTCATCTCCCAGCAGCACAATGCTAGGCAAGGTCCAACTGTCCTGCCTGGCATACAGGCTTATATAACAGCCCCCTTTGAAGATCTCCAAGTAGACTTCACCCAGATGCCCAAACGTGGAGATCTCATCCCTAGATTTGGACAGCCCTTATGAATTGGTTCAGACAATGGACTGATGTTTGTGGCTGACTTGTTACAGAGGACAGCAAAGGTGATCAGGTGTAGATCAAGGATTAGAACATAGCCCCCTTGCAGCCACAATGAAAAGGACCCCAGACCATTGTCTTGACCACTCCCACAGCTGTAAAAGTAAAAGGAATCCCAGCCTGGATCCACCACAGCTGCGTGAAACCCACAGCACCTGAGACCTAGGAGGTGAGACCAAGCCCAAACAATCCCTGCAAAGTGACTCTGAAGAAGATGATAAGCCCTGCTCCAGTCACACCCAGAAACTGACTGGTCCATGCATGGCCAAAGCACGAGGATACTCACCATGGGACTTATTTTCCTTAAATTTTGGACTTGTACAGTAGGGACTTCAACTGACCTTCCTCAAACTAAGGACTGTTCCCAGTGTATACATCAGGTCACTAAGGTAGGGCAAAAAGTTAAAATTTTCTTTTTCTTCTACAGTTATTATAAATGTGCTGGAACTCTAAAAGGGACTTGTTTGTATAATGCCACCCAGTACAAGGTATGTAGCCCAGGAAGTGACCAGCCTGATGTGTGTTATAACCCATCTGAGCCCCCCATGGTCACAGTTTTTAACATAAAATTAAAAACAGTCATCTGGTGGGGTCTAGGCCATAGTAAAAAGAATCCATTTAGTAAATTCTCAAAGTTGCAAACTGTGTGGACCTACCCAGAGTCCCACCAGGACTGGACAGCCCCCACTGGATTATACTGAATATGCAGGCATAGAGTTTATGCCAAATTACCCTACCAGTAGGCAGGTAGTTGTGTTACTGGCACTATTAAACCATCCTTCTTCCTACTGCCCATAAAAACAGGTGAACTCCTGGGCTTCCCTATCTATGCTTCCTGCAAACAAACACAAACAAACAAACAAACAAAAAAAGCTATAGGTAATCGGAAAGACAATAAATGGTCCCCTAAAAAAATCATACAATACTATGGGCCTGCTACTTGGGCACAAGACAGCTCGAGGGGACACCAGACCCCCATTTACATGCTTAACCAAATCATACAGTTACAAGTTGTCTTAGAGGCTGGGTGCAGTGGCTCACACCTGTAATCCCAGCACTTTGGGAGGCTGAGACAGGTGGATCACGAGGTCAGGAGATTGAGACCATTCTGGCTGACACCATGAAACCCTGTCTCTACTAAAAACACACAAAAAATAGCCAGGTGTGGTGGTGGGCACCTGTGGTACCAGCTCCTTAGGAGGCTGAGGCAGGAGAATGGCATGAACCCAGGAGGTGGAGGTTGCAGTGAACTGAGATGTGCCAGTGCACTCCAGCCTGGGTGACAGAGTGAGACTCCATCTCAAAAAAAAAAAAAAAAAAAAAAAAAAGACAAAAGAAAAAAGAAAAAAAGAGAAATAATCACTAATAAAACCGGCAGAACCTTGACTATTCTGGCCTGCCAAGAAACTAAGATGAGAAATGCTATCTATCAAAATAGATTGGCTCTCAACTACTTGCTAGCACTGAGGGAGGGGTCTGTAGGAAATTCAACCTTACCAATTCCTGTCTACACATAGATGTTCAAGGGCAAGTAGTTGAAGACATAAAGATATGACAAAATTGGTACCTGTGCCCATGCAAGTGTGGCATGGATTTAATCCTGGGGCCATGTTTAGAAAATGATTTCTGGAGCTAGGAGGATTTAAAACTCTTATAATAGAAATTATAATAGTAATAGGAACCCGCTTACTACTCCCTTGTTTGCTACCTGTACTCCTTCAAATGATAAAAACCTTCATCACTACTTTAGTTCACCAAAATGCTTCAGCAAAAGTGTACTATACAAATCACTATCGATTTGTCCTACTAGAAGACATAGGTAGTGAGGATAAAAGTGAGAACTCTCACTAATGAGTGAAGTTCTCAAAGGGGGGAATAAGGGAGGAGACCACCTCTCATATTGTCTTATGCCCAATTTCTGCCTCCAAAGAAAGAAGAAGTGAAAACTAAAAGGCAGAAATGAAATCCACAGGCAGATAGCCCAGCATGTGCCCTGGGCCTGATAGTTAAAAATCAACCCCTCACCAAACTGCTTGTGTTATCTATAGATTCCAGACATTGTATGGAAAAGCATTGTGAAAATCCCTGTCCTGTTCTGTTCCATTCCAATTACTGGTGCATGCAGTCCCTGGTCATGTACCCCTTGCTTGCTCAATCAATTATGACCCTCTCACGCAGACGCCCTTAGAGTTGTAAACCCTTAAAACGGACAGGCAGTGCTCACTTGGGCAGCTCAGCTTTTGAGATGCAAGTCTGCCGAAGCTCCCAGCTGAATAAAGCTCCTTCCTTCTTTAACCCAGCGCCTGAGGAGTTTTGTCTGTGGCTCGTCCAGCTACAATATGTCATGAACCAACCTCAAAAACATTAGCTAAGTAAAAAAGCCAGACACAAGACCACATGCTGTATAATTCCATTGACTTGAAATGTCCAAAAAAGGCAAATTTATAGAGACAGAAATGGGCTGATTTACCTCAAGAGGCAGGGATTCAAGCTCTCTAGACTACATGTGATATATACATGAGAAAAAATAAGGAAAAGAAAAGAAATTTAAATATAAATAAATGAAAATAATATGTCTCCCTGATTATAAAGAAAATCACATTCTTTTTGTAATAATTTGGAAGACAAATATGAAGAAAAGTCTCTAATTTTGCCACTCAAAACATTCTGGTTTGTTGCTTTTTATACTTTTTCATGCATATAAACATTTTAAAAAGTAGAATTGTTATATAGTCTTTTGTCACTATCTTGTCACTATGGCAGCAAATCTATCTTTGGCATCATTTTTAATAGATTGATGTATATTAACTTAATCATTGCCACCCCAGAAGTAAATTTTCTTACATATATTTTTTAATGGATTCGAGCAAGCATTTTTGGAATGAATTCAAAGAAGTAGAATTTCTGGAGGAAAATAACATAAAACAGTTTTAGGGTTTTTCATAGAAATTTAAAAATTATCCTGCAGAAAAATTGGTTCGGTTTATACTCCCAACAACAGTGGCAGAGCTGCAGTTTCCCCCTTCCATTTGTCCTCTTTGCTGGTCTGTAAGCAGAAAATCTCACTGTTTTCATCACATTTATTTGGTTTCTAATGCTTTTGAACCTTTTTTTTTTTTTTTTTTTTTTTTTTTTTTTTTTTTTTTTTTGTGATGGAGTCTTGCTCTGTCATCCAGGCTGGAGTGTAGTGACATGATCTCAGATCACTGCAACATCTGCCTCCTGGGTTCAAGCTATTCTCCTGTCTCAGCCTCTCGAGCAGCTAGGATTACAGGTATCCACCACCATGCCTGGGTAATATTTGTATTTTTAGTGGAGACAGGGTTTCACCATGTTGGCCAGGCTGGTCTCACATTCCTGACCACAGGTGATCCTCCTGCCTTGGCCTCCCAAAGTTTTGGGATTATAGGCATGAGCCACTGTACCCAGCCTGCACAGCTAACTTGTAATGAGACCACCTTAGACAAGTTACTTACTGTCTCTGAGCCTCCATGTTCTCATCCATGAAATGGGTTTAATCACCCAGATTTGTTGAGATAATTAAAAGAGAGAATATCTGCAATGCAACAGCACCATGCTAACACAGTTGACTCATCAGTTTCAGTGCTGGTCTGTCCTCTCTCACCTCTGATTGCGAGGCCCCTTGCTGTCCTTTTGCCACCACCAGCAGTGTGTTCCCCCAGGAGGCTGCCATCAGTTGCAGGTTTCTTTGCTCTGTTTGGTACGTCCCTTTCCCAGGCACCCAAGCAAGGGCCACTCGTTATGATACAGAGCTCTGACTTTAAGCTTTGAGTCCCCAGGTGTGACTTATGGCCAGTTCTTGTCTGATCTGTGCCCCACTTTCTCATGTCCAAAATGAGAAGACAGCCAGTTCTCTCCGATGCCTTTCCTATGGCTTTAAGAGGAGGTATGTACTTCTCACTTGGAGGAGGGACTGGCAAAACCACTTGAATTTTAATTTGAATCGAGGCATCTTGGCAGAGGTTGTAAAATGTCCTCTCATGGTTCAAAGAAGAGGATAATGCCCTGCCTGCTCCTGGTATCCCTTTCAGAGGTTAAAGGCCTTTCCATTATTTTGTGGCACTAAAGATCCTGAGCTGCTGCCTGCCTTTTCCCAGCTTCGTAAAAGCATCTTAATTAAGGCCAATTTCAGAAGGCACTAGATGGTCTTCAGTTTTGTTTCCACAGCTATTTCACATGGATCACAGCCAATTACCTGCTTTTGTAATTTGGTCTCCATTTCATTTATCTTACAATTTGGAGTTTGTAGGTTTTCTCGGAGAAAGAAATCTTCAGTCATTTGTGTATGCAGGTGGAGTGGTGGTTTTGGAGGGGGAATCATTTCAGGCAATGAAGCAGAATCTGCTCCATGTCAACAATGCAACCATGGAGGGGAGCTCAGTGGCCAGCATAAAATAAGTTATGACCACCCCCAAAGCTGGCAGTGCTGTAGTTTGCTTGTAAAGCACTTTGGGGAGATGCAAGAGGAGGTTCACAGAAGATAAGGAGGATGCGTTCTCCTCCGTGGAAGCCGTCACCACCAGTGTGAGTAGCAGCTGAAAGGACAGAGAGGAAGAGAGAGGCCTGCAATCCCAGAAAGAAAAACATCCATGAGTGGAGCTGCATATTGTGAGTTGGATTCAGCTCATTGAATCAGCAGAGCCTGGGATTCCTGTGATGACAAGAGTGCCTGGTTTATATCAGAGACACAAAGGAAGGGATGCCTCAAAGGTAATGAGAAAGACACTGGACTAGAGCTCAGAAAATGTGAATAAATTTTGTCTCCTGTGTGACTTTGCATAATTCACCTCCTTACTGTGTTTCTCCATCTGTACAAGCAGACAGTTGGACTAGATTAAGGGATGCCAATAGGATTCAAATCATGGACTGGGACCAAGTGGCTGCTTGGAAATCTGTGTAGAAAGGATTCTGAGGTAGACCAGGCTTGTGAGGGAAACATCCTGCTATTGATTAGCAATGTCTGCCATGAGCATGGGTTTGGGGACTAGAGGCAAGTGTGCCAAGAATTTGCTATCTCTGGACAAGATAATCTCTATAGTTACTTTCAGCTCTAAAACATATATTGTGACCCCATGACATAAACAGACCTGAACAAAACCTTGTTAAATCAACATCTGATAACAAATCTGAACCAGAATAAGTCAATTATCACATTTATTATGGATCAATCATATTAAAAATTAGAAATTTTGAGCTGCCAACTTGCAACCAAATTGTCACTTGTATTATTTAATAAATTAGTATTTTGTTGAATTTTTTTAAAAAAATCATAGCTTTCTGAAGGGACAAGCTTCTCTTTGTTTCTCTTGGGTGGAGAAATATGACTAAATGTGACTAAAATTGCCAGATGGGAATCTTCCTGGTTCAGTTTTCTATGTGTACCTTCTATCTGCAGTAATTTAAAGAAGGGTTCTTTAAGTCAGGACTTCATGAAAATGACAAAAGGAAAATGTCAGGAGAGATGTTTACATCCTTACTGTAAATTTTAAAACAGTTTATAATTTCCTACAGGTAATTTTGAGGTTGAATATCTTTCCCTTCAGGTGTAGATAATTGGATCGATCTTATCCCTGGTTCATGACACACTCTCCCATTGGTAAAATGCAGGAGCACTTTAATATGTCTGTTTATTTTAAAAATACAATAAGCACTATTTTTAAAGGAAACTCACTATGCAAAATTAGTTAGGACCTTGACAACTTGCAGCTGGTGACACACCACTGTCCCATGTTCCCAACTCCCTATTACTTCCCCCTACCACAGGGAATCACTTTCCTGAATCTCACATTCTTAGTTCCCTTAAGTTCCTTTTTTCTTTTCAAAATCGTGGTAAAATACACATGGCATGCAATTTCCCATCACTACCACTGTTAAGTGTGCAGTTCAGTACTAAGTGTATTCACACTTCTGTGATTTGTCTCCAAGAACTCTTTTCTTTTCTTTTCTTTTTTCCTTTTTTTTTTTTTGAGGCAGAGTCTAGCTCTGTCACCCAGGCTGGAGTGCAGTGGCCAGATCTCAGCTCACTGCAAGCTCCGCCTCCCGGGTTCACGCCATTCTCCTGCCTCAGCCTCCCAAGTAGCTGGGACTACAGGTGCCCGCCACTTTGGCCGGCTAGTTTTTTGTATTTTTTAGTAGAGACGGGGTTTCACCGTGTTAGCCAGGATGGTCTCCATCTCCTGACCTCGTGATCCACCCGTCTCGGCCTCCCAAAGTGCTGGGATTACAGGCTTGAGCCACTGCTCCTGGCCTCCAAGAACTCTTTCCATCTTGCAAAACTCAAACTCTACACCCATTTATAACTCCCTGTTTTCCCCTCCTTCCAAGATGCTGGCAACCACCATTTTACTTTCTATTTCTGAGTTTGACATTTTACTTTCTATTTCTCCTACAAGCAGAATCATACAGCATTTGTCTTGTTGCGCTGGTTTATTTCACTTAGCATAATGTCTTCAAGGTTCACCCATGTTGTACCGTGTGTCTTTTGGCTATTGTGAATAATGCTGCCATGACATGTGTGTACAGATGTCTCTCTTCCCCTAGAGATACAGTTTTTTATTTTATCTTTATACAATCTTCCCTAGAGGTACAGTTTTTTATTTTATCTTTATATAATCTTAAAGTATATATACACATTATGTGTTTAAATTTTACTTATTTACTTTTTTTTTTTCTTTAGAGACAAGGTCTCATTCTGTTGCCCAGGTTGGAGTGCAGTGGTGCAGTCATGGCTCACTGTAACCTTGAGCACCTAGACTCAAGAGATCCTCCCACCTCAGCCTCATGAGTAGCTGGGACTAAATGCCTGCACCACCATACCCAGTTAATTTTTCTAGCTTTTGTAGAGACAGAGTTTTGCTGTGTCACCTAGGCTGGTCTTGAATTCCTGGCCTCAAGCAATCCTCCTGCCTTGGCCTCCCAAAGTGCTGGGATTACAGGCATGAGCCAACATGCCCACATTTTCTTTTCCAAGTTATATAAAGTATGCTGTATGTATCCTTCTGGAACTTGCTTTTTTCACTTAATATTATATTGCTAAGATTCATCTTTATTGTTGTTTATAGCTGGCATTCATTCTTTTTGAATGCTTGTGACATCATCAGAAGATAGAGATCCTGAGATCTCTTAAGAACTGCTGCTGGGAGTATACACTGGTATGACCACTTTGGAAAACAGTTTGGCTCCATCTCATAAGGTTGAATATTCACACTCCTCCCAGCCCAGCAATTCTACTCTACATCCAAGAGAAATTCTTGCCTATATAAAACAGGGGATGTGGACAATGAATGTTCCTAACAGCTCTGTTCAAAATAGCAAAAACCTATTTCCCATGAACTGGAGAGTGAGTGACTAAATTGTGGTTTTTATTCCCTTTGATTTCCTGTAGTCTTATGATGCAAGTGGCTTTCCCACGGCTAGCTTGGGGAGGGACATACTCTTGGCAATTGAGTCTGTGGTAGCAGTCCTGCTTAGCCCTAGGGCAACAGGTGCTGCCCAAAACAAGAGTAAATAGAATAAAGTGCCCCATTGAGGCAATGCCCTGGGTCCCTTGAGGTACAGGTTTTTACCTGTAGGAAATAGCCATCATACAAATCAGTCTTTTCAAATGCTTCTGTGACTGGGCTGAGTCCAAAGGACACTCTCTCCCAAAACATTACAAAGCTTATTGGGGCTACCATTTATCAAGCATTTATCATGTGCCTGATCATGTACTAGTGTACTAATTGAATGCATTATTTCATTTATTTATTTATTTATTTATTTATTTTCTGACTCATTCATTTATTTGAGATAGGGTCTCTCTCTGTTGCCTGGGCTGGAATGCAGTGGTGCAATCATGGCTCACTGCAGCCTCAAACTCTTGGGCTGAAGTGGTCTCACCTCAGCCTCCCTAGTAGCTGGGACTACAGGCATAAACAATTAAGTCCAGCTAATTTTTTAAAATACATTTTTGGGCTGGGTGCGGTGGCTCATGCCTGTAATCCCAGCACTTTGGGAGGCTGAGGCGGGTGGATCATGAAGTCAGGATATCGAGATCATCCTGGCTAACATGGTGAAACCCTGTCTCTACTAAAAATGCAAAAAATTAGCCAGGTGTGGTGGCGGGCACCTGTAGTCCCAGTTATTCCAGAGGCTGAGGCAGGAGAATGGCATGAACCCGAAAGGCAGAGCTTGCAGTGAGCTGAGATCATGCCACTGTACTCCATCCTGGGCAACAGAGTGAGACTATCTCAAAAAAAAACCAAAAAAAATTTTCCTAGAAATGAGGTCTGGCTTTGTTGCTCAGGCTAGTCTCAAACTCCTGGCCTCAAGCGATCCTCCCCCTTCAGCCTCATTATTTCATTTAATCTTCACCATCACCCTATAGGAGTGCCTGGGGGAAGGTGCTCCACACAGTAGCAATGTAGCAACCTCCACTCATAGTGACAGTGAGACTCAGTGTAGTCAAGCAACTTCTCAAAGGCCACACAGCTGGAGGGTGGCTGAGCCAGGATGAAGACCTGGACTCTAAAGCTGGTGCGCCAGTAAATGAGAAAAATCTCTTGAGCGTTCAGGGTAGCTTCCTCCCAAGAAATCTTTCTCCAAAGGTTCTAAAAACAATGACAGACCCATCTTTCATAAAACAGACAAAACTAGCAGCCCCTTCATTTTAGAGTGGGGGGTAAAGGTCAGCTAAGCCCCAGGGCATCCCATTTTAATCCTACATATTTATAAGGCAACTGCCAGCACAGCACCCCAAACCTAAAGAACCCTGCATAGCTGTCTCTGTGGGGCAGGGCGTGTCCATGGATGTAAACAGTTTCCAGTGTGTCCTTATGGGCCAGTGGCATCACCCTCAGTCACATGTTAAAGGGCAGCTAGGCCTGGCCTGCTGGGCACCATCATGAGAATCTACTGAGCTTTCAACTAGTTTATCTGTTGTTTGCAGTGAAAGATGCCCTGACAAGAAGTAGTGTGGGTGGGAAAAGTTCTGATTTGAGGTCCCCTGATCCAGGCATGATCTCCTTCCCCAGTCGCAGGAATCAGGGGACTCCATCTGTAAACACAGGCTCAAGCCATGCCCCCCAGCTCCCTCTTTCAACCAGATGCCACCCTCTGCTTCTCTTCCATAGACAGCCTAGAGCTGCCAGCAGTCCCTTAGGATCTGTGCCCTCGGGCCTGGCTTAATTTTTTCCTTTCCAAAGAGCCATCTGTAGGGCCAGAGACGGGCAAAGCCTGACTCATCACTGGATGCCAGTTCCTTTGCCTGACTTTCAGTGATTCCTACCTTACCCTGGGTTTTTATGTTTCTTGTCTCAACACTATCATTTCTCATTCCTCCACAAGTTGAATTGCTCACTCCAGCCAATTGAAGTATGCTCTTCTTGACACAGTTAGCTCTAGGCACATGGTTGGTGCTAAAAAGAAAAAAAAAAGAGCATTATGTCAATTTCATTGATTAACAAAAGTGATGGCTCCACTGCAAAGTAAAGTTGATACTGCCTGGGCCTCTGAGTTCAACAGCCTTTTAGACAAATGGCTCTGAGCTAAAACATGAGCATACACACATATGTATCTGTCTCGATCTGATGAAATAATCTGGATACTTGGTTGTTATCCTTGAGCATTTTCCTGCCTCATTAATATATGTGTAGCCAGCACAATAATAATCATAGCTAATAAGGGCTAAAGCTGAGGACTTTCCTGAGCCAGATAGTAGCTTTTCACATACACTCTCATTGAATAATTTGTTTTTCAGATCAAGAAACTGAGACTTACTATCACATTTGGGATTAAGTTAAAAAAAAAAAAAAAAGAAAGAAACTGAGGCTTAACGCTGTCAAGTATTTCAAAGCCAGCAAGTGGCTCAATCGGAACTTGAACCCAGGCAGTCTAGCCCTGGGATCCTGTGCCCTTACCCGATATCCAGTGTTGGCTACACAAAACTAATGAGTACATGTTTTCAACTATAGTTTAAGTGAGTGACATATTTTTCACTATATTTTATGTAGGTGACTTTCAGTTTGGGGGTATTCTACTTACACAATCTATTGAGCTGGATATTAACTGAGAACAAACAGAAACTAATGAACTCTGAAAAACATAAAACATGAGCCACATGATGTCACTGCAAACATGATGTCACTGCAAAAGACAAAACAGCACATAGCCTTCTTGTGAGTGTATTTTGCTTACAGTCCATGAGGACTGAACTCAGCCTGAACTCAGCAGTGCTGTTCCCTTGGGAGACAGACACATACATACACACACACACACACGTTAGTGGTTTTGTGCCCCCCACCCCGCACCCCCAACACACACACGCACACACGAGTTGGTGGTTGTGCTGCCCGGATCCTCCAGTCCGCCAGTGCCAGGAACGGACCAGATGGATCCAGCAGTGCTGAGTCAAGGCTAGGAGGGGGCAGCCAGAAGCGCACTCATGCTCCAGACTCTTGCACCTGCGGAAATGGGTGGGCACTGGGAGCGCGGGGGTAAGGAGTGAGAGGGAAGGGGGTAAGGTGGGGGCAGCCCTTTCCCAGGCGGTAGAGGGGGCGGTGGTGCTGTTGCCCTTTTAAGCTGCGGCTTGACAGGAGCCGGGCCTCCTGTCGGTGGAGTCGGTTACAAGGGGAGCAGCCGCCCAGGCCGCCACACAGCTCCCCGCAGAGGCCTCGGTGCCCCTTACCATTTTCCAGCCGTGCTCCGACTACAGTGGAGGCAGTGGGGAGAGGCAGAGCGGCCAGAGCTCCGCCGGGCTGTCCTGCCGGGTGGTCGTGGCCATGACAGGGGCTCCGGATCGGCTCACCTTCCGCGCCCCTCCCGCCGGAAATGAGGGTAAGATGTCCCTGTCAGGGTTCAAGGCCAAGCTGAAGTTGCTAGCCTCTATCTTCCACAAGAACCAGGAGCCGCGGCAGCTCACGCTCCACTGCAACGTCATGATGAGGCGCCCAGCCGCGGCCTCGCGGGTCAGGGCGAGGGCGGAGAGGAGGCTCCTGGAGTCCCAGGACAAAGGGGAGCCTGCCCCGGAGAGGCCCCGGTTCCCCGGGCTGGGCCAACACACCCCTTTCTCCTGCGACTGGCCTGGCCCAGATCGCGGGGACTGCGGGAGGCTTGGGTAGGAGGAGGCTGAGGGTGCGTCTCTCTGGCTCCTTGCGCGGGGCTGGCTTGGGGACTGCTGGCACCTCTCGCCCTGGTGGCCGCTTCCCGAGGTGGGAGCCCGCGTCTCCCGCAGCCCTTTCGGGGCCCGTGGTCGCCCTCAGTCAGCCGACCTGCTCCGGAACCGCGACGGGGCATGACAGGTTGGCTCCGGCTGTTGTTTGAGCCCAGGCGGGGAAGGGGAAAGGCCTTTAAGATTTTCGGTTTTTTGGCCGGGCGCAGTGCTCATTCCTGTAATCCCAGCACTTTGGAAGGTTGAGGCGGGTGGATCACCTGAGGTCAGGAGTTCTAGACCAGCCAGGCCAACATGGTAAAACCCTGTCTCTACTAAAAATACAAAAATTAACCGGCACGATGGGAAGCACTTGTTGAGATGGAGTCTCACTCTGTCGCCCAGGTTGCAGTGCAGTGGGGCGATCTTGGCTTACTGCAGCCTCTGTCCCTTGACAGTCCATGGCTTCAAGCGATTCTGCTGCCTCAGCCTCCCGAGTAGCTGGGATTACAGGCGCCCGCCACCACGCCTGGCTAACTTTTGTGTTGTTTAGTAGAGACAGGGTTTCACCATGTTGGCCAGGCTGGTCTCGAACTCCTGACCTCAAATGACCCACCTCTGCCCCCCAAAGTTCTGGGATTACAGGCCTGAGCCACCGCGCCCGGACCCCAAAGGCCCTTAAGTTTAAAGGCCTCATTCCTCAGTCAGGTTTTCCTTGTTCTCTCGTGTTCAGCCAATCGTTTTTAAGTTTGTGTTTAAGGAGAAACTAACAATGAAAACGGACTTGTTGAGGGAGAAAAAGTTGGAATGCAGCCTCTGGTGCTGTTTGAGCAATCTCTGTCCCCGGGCCGCTGCTGTGTTCTGGAAAGGCGCATTGTACCGTGGATGCGGCAGGTTAACAGTCCTGTACAGGCGCTCTGCCCGCTTTTCCTTTCAGGCTTCTGTATCAGCTATTTTTCCCCTGTAGAATGTGCCCCTGACAGCCACCCACTAACCCTACCCAATTTGTCTTTACATGTCTGACCACCAAGGCTCTTCTGGGTCATATTTTGTTCATGCTGATATATCACCTTCCTACCCTCTTTAGTCCTTACTATTTTTGCTTTGGTCATGTTATGCTGTATTCTGTAAGCCTTTTTACTTTTTTTAAAATGGTGGCAGGGGAGAATATTTTATAATTATACTTTGTGCTTTTCATCTTCCACTGAATAAATGCTTGGTAAATATTTGTTTTATTAAGTGTGTGATTCTATTGTCACTACATTGTGCTTGAACAAAAATCTTAACTGCCTTGTAAGTTAACTGCTAAGAATGTGTCAAAAGTGCAGAGATAACATCAAGAACTCGTCATGGATAGTACAAAAAGGTCTCTAAGGGCTTGATAGAAGTCTGTAAATTGACTTCATATGAAAGAGAGTGTAAGAAGTGAAAATGTAAAGCATGACTGGAGAGCCAGAGCATCAAGCCAGCTGGCTTTATCAAGCCAGCATCCCTCTCCCCAGATCCTTTGTAACAGTGTTATGTAATCTTTTCTAGAAGATCGTTCTGAAAGATAATGCCAACTTGGAACCTAGGAAACCATCTAGTGGGTTTCTGCAGGTTCGGTGGTTCAAATCCTCATCAGCACCTTTGTTTTCTCTGCCTTAGTTTGCTTACAATGATTTTCTCAGTAGCTATAATTGCTGTCTGTCTTTGAATACTTAAGCATTTTTTTTAGATGACAGGGATATATGTGCATTTTTATTTTATCAAGAGATAGAATTTTTACTCTGCTTTTGTGGGCTCTGGTTAGCTTATTGGTTGTTTAGTTGTAAAATGATTAGGGAAAACCGTGTGTGTGTGTGTGTGTGTGTGTGTGTGTGTGTGTGTGTGTGTGTATTTTAAGTTTCTTTTGTTGTCAGAGGACTTAGAATTTTATTTTATATGGTAATTCTGACAATTTATTCTCCACCCCACATTTATTGAACAACAAAGTATGAAAGTAATGTGTCCCATAACCAGCCTTCAGAAGAATTACAGCTGCTGTACATCTGAAATTATTATTTTTTTTTTAATTTTGAGATGGAGTCTCACTCTATCACCCAGGGTGCAGTGCGGTGGCGCGATCTCGGCTCACTGGAACCTCTGCTGCCCAGGTTTAAGCAATTCTCCTGCCTCAGCCTCCCTAGTAGCTGGGATTACAGGCACCTGCCACCGCACCCAGCTAATTTTTGTAGTTTTAGTAGAGACCCCATGTTGGCCAGGCTGGTCTTGAACTCCTGACTTCGTGATTTGCCTGCCTTGGCCTCCTAAAGTGCTGGGATTACAGGCGTGAGCTACCGAGCCCAACTGAACTTTCAAGAAGAAGTTTGTGCTTCAGTTTTCAAAACATTATGATATCAAAAGATAGCTGTGCCGCACATTTGGAAAGATACAGAAACTGAACATACTGGCAGGCAGTTTTGCCTACTGGTACTTGAGATAGAGCCACACCTTGGTCTCAGTGGATTTGTGGAGAAAAATAGATACAGAAAGTTATTTCTAAATAAGACCAAAAAATTCTTTTCTTAAGCAGTGACAGGTAAAGAGGTTGTCTTGGCTAACCTTGAATTGTGTTGCCCTTGATTGAGACAGTTGTATGGTGGGGATGGTAGTGGTGATAACCTGTTTGAAATTTGTCTGCTTATAGTAACCTTTGTGGTAACTGTCACAGACAACTTCATCCTCACAGGCCTTAAAATTACTATAAAACTAATAGAATGGAGGAGAAACAAAGTACCTGAATAATTAGATGTGTAGATAATTGTTCTGTGTTTTCATAACCGGTGAAAAAGAACAGTGTTAGAAACCCTTAAACATTCCATGTAAGGAACACTGCCTGAATTTATATTGTGATTTTTGAGCATCATTCACTGTTTAAAAACAGGCAGATTGTAGGTCATATTTTAAAGACAAATAGAAAACTTATCTTTTCAAGATGGATATAAAGTTTAACCTTATCAAAATTACAAAATGTAAAGCATATTATTGAAAAATATTAATGCATAGGTTTAAATATTAGTCATCATTTTAGATGTCTTTCTTAAATATTAAACTGAACAAACATTGAACATGTTTGTGCTCAAGGTTAAATTTGCTGGGGTGATGGATATTTTATAATATGGATAACAAAAACTTCTTATTTTAAGAAGTTTAGAAAATTTTTAGGCAAAACTAGAAAATCATACCTATAATTCTACCACTCAGAATGTGCCACCATGAGAATTTTGTATTTTTCCAGTCCTCTGCTCATCTCTTTTCTCCTGTGCTTGTATGTGTTCCCTCTCCCTTAAAAAATCAGATTTTTTTTTTGTAATCTGCTTTTTCACTCAACAATATTGTAGATCCATGTCAGAAGTTACTCCTCTACAGTGCCTTCAGTTATTGTGTGCTTTGTGTTGGATGACTGTACCGTCTAGTCATTGTGTTTCCTGGTACTGAATACATAGGGGTGAGTGTGTGTGTGTGTGTGTGTGTGTGTGTGTGTGTGTGTGTGTGTGTGTATTTTTTTTTCTACCTTAACTAATGTTTGGACATCCATAGGTAGAGCTAAATCCTTGAAACCTTCCAAGTGAGGCTTTCAGTTCTCATTGCTGAATTAGTTTCTAGACATGGAGCAAATTATATTGTATGGAAAATTTGTTTTTTGAGATAAAGTCTCGCTCTTGTCACCCAGGCTGGAGTGCAGTGGCATGATCTTGGCTCACTACAACCACTGCCTCCCAGATTCAAGTGATTCTTCTGCCTCAGCCTCCCGAGTAGCAGGGATTACAGGAGCCTGCCACCATGCCTGGCTAATTTTTGTATTTTTAGTAGAGATGGGGTTTCATCATGTTGGCCGGTCTGGAGTTCCTGACCTTGGGTGATCCACTCACCTTGGCCTCCCAAAGTGCTGGGATTACAGGCATGAGCCACCACACCCGGCCTTTTTTTCTTCTAGGTACCAGCTTTTACTTATCAGATTGGTAAAAATACTAGAAAGTGTGCAATGAAATGTGCATTCTCACAGTCATGGCAGAAAGTATAATTATCTTTGACTTTCCAGAAAGCAGTTTGGCTTTCTAGAAACTTGCCTAACCTCTTCCCATTTAGGCAAGATGAATTCTGACTACCCCAAGGTGGCCCATCTTGTCCCTGTGGTTCCATATCTCCCAGAAAGAGAGGTCTAGTCTCAGGGAAAACTCAGATTTGCTTGGCTTAGCCCACCTGACAGCTAATCACTGGAAATGGGGTGGGCTGGTAGACTCCTTTGGTCAGGTTTTGTGTCAAGAGAAGGATGTGGAAAGACGGGAGAGAGGTAGCAAAACTGGCCTCAATTGAACTAAATAAGTTAATGTAGAATGGCAAAGGAATGTTTTTCCAAGGAAGAAATTCAAGGGAAGGAAGAAAGTGGAGGGGAAGACAGCAGTTCTCAAAGTTTTGGGGTCAGGATACCTTTACACTCTTAAAAATATATTGAGGGCCCAAGGAGCTTTTGTGTATGTAGGTGATATCTACTGGTATTTATCACTAGAAATTAAATCAGAAATATTCAAAATATTCTTTAAAGGTTCACCAAATATTGTTATAAATGCTTTTATGAAAAGAAAATTTCTAAACCCAAAGTAGTACAATCTTAATCTTTTGCAATCTTAATCTTCTTTGGTGTTTGGTATGTCATTTGTGTCTGCATTCAATTTATTGTGTGATATTTGCTTGAAAAAAATTTGAACAAAGGCCAATGTCATACAGATAGCCATTTTAGATCATTGTGGATATTTCTTTTTCTTTTTCTTTTTTTTGAGATGGGGTTTTGCTCTGTTGCCCAGGCTGGAATGCAGTGGTATGGTCATGGATCACTGGAGCCTCAGTCTCTGGGGACTCAGGTGATCCTCCCACCTTAGCCTCCACAGTAGTTGGGACTACAGGTGTGTGCTACCACACCTAGCTACTTTTTTGTATTTTTCGTAGAGACAGGGTTTTGCCATGTTGCCTTGACTTCTTTTTTGATACTCCATCAAAACTTGATTTTTCTTGAACTTTGGATTTTTTACCCTTGCATGATATTATAACATCATGCATTGGTCGCTTCAAAAATAATCGTTCACTGAGATCTTCTATATGTTGATACACTTGATTATATGGTATCAAAATTCATTCATCAATATCACCATCAGTCTCATCAGAATACTTTTGGAAAGCGATGGTAGACATCAGTTTTCTAAAATTCTAATTTTTTGTTCAAAAGCTTGAGTTTTATTATTAGCAATTTTATTGTTGAATTTTATTATGGCCTGTCTGTTGTTTTCCTTGAAATAACAGAATCTCCTTTTTTGAGAAAATGTCTCCAAAACCCAAGCTGAAATAACATTTTTTGTCAGTCATCCTTTGAAGTAAAAATGATATTCCATTTAAGTGGTTAATTCACTTCATGACTTGATCACCCAAGGGTTTTTTCTCAGGTAGTCTGTACGAATGCTCATGTGTACTTCCCATTTCATCACATAAAATATTAAAAAGATATATTCAAGGATTAAGATGTAAAATTTTCACTGCTTCATCATAGACATTCTTTTTATTTTTGAGACAGGGTCTTGTTCTGTCACCCAGGCTGAAGTGCAGTAGCATGATCACAGCTCACTGTAGCCTCAATCTTTTGGGCTTAATCAATCCTCCTGCCTCAGCCTGCCAAGTAGCTGGGACTAGAAGCATGCAACCACAATGTCCACCTAATTTTTGTATTTTTAGTAGAGATGGGGTTTCACCATGTTGGTCAGGCTGGTCTCAAACTCTTGACCTCAGGTGATCTGCCCGTCTTGGCCTCCCAAAGTGCTGGGATTACAGGCGTGATTCACTGTGCCTGGCCCACCGTTCCTTTTTAAACCTTTAAACATTTCCTGTGCATAGTAGTCATACCATGACTACTAGTAGTTTGGTGTTACTTCCTTTATTTGTGCTAAAGTACCAGCATTTTAACCCACCATTGTATCTGTACCCTTACAGCAAATGTCACCATGTTAGTATTCCTGTCAAAATAGTTTGGACCTGGGGGTCTGAGGGCCACACTTTGGGAACTATTGAAATAGGTACTTAAACCTACGATATGTCATATCTTTTAATCTACAAGATTTTTAAAAACTTGATTTCAGTTAATGTTTTTGTAGTTTCTAAAATATGATTTTGACGGGTTTCAGTCCAGAGCAACAACATGTATTTTGTTTTGCTTATGCTCAAGTTTACTAGACAAATACTAACCTAATAGAATGAGGTCCTAAATCTAGTTGCAGTTTCTTTAGCCAAAAAAACAAAAACAAAAAACAAAAAAACCACAAAACTAAAAATGTAGAAATGGTTCATGTGGTGTATTCCCAATGTATGCTGAAGAATTTGAAGAAGAAAATGCAATAGTCCAAAAGTGTTCTTTAAGAATAGGATTGGGCCAGGCATGGTGGTTCACACCTGTAATCCCAGCACTTTGGGAGACCAAGGCAGGCAGATCACGAGATCAGGAGATCAAGACCGCCTTGGCTAACATGGTGAAACCCCATCTCTACTAAAAACACAAAAAATTAGCCAGGCGTGGTGGCGGGCACCTATAGTCCCAGCTACTCCAGAGGCTGATGCAGGAGAATGGTGCAAAGCCGGGAGGCAGAGCTTGCAGTGAGCCAAGATCATGCCACTGCATCCAGCCTGGGTGACAGAGCAAGACTCCATCTTAAAAAAAAAAAAAAAAAAAAAAAAAAAAAAAAAAAGGGATTAATTCTAAGAGTTTATTTTAGCCTGCAAAGATATTTGGGACACTGTAAGAGAGGAATGAGAAGAATGAAAATAGTTGAAGAGATATGCTGTTAATGATGTCCTCTTTCAATACAACTTGTTTTTCTTTTCTTTTCTTTTCTTTATTTTTCTTTCTTTCTTTTTTTTTGAGATGAAGTCTTGCTCTGTCACTAGGCTGGAGTGCAGTGGCACATCTCAGCTCACTGAAACCTCTGCCTCCCAGGTGGAAGTGACTCACCTGTCTCAGCCTCCTGAGTAGCTGGGACTACAGGCACATGCCACCATGCCTGGCTAATTGATTTTATTTTAGTGGAGATGGGGTTTCACCATGTTGGCCAGGATGGTCTCTATCTCCTGACCTTGTGATCCACCTACCTCGGCCTCCCAAAGTGCCAGGATTACAGGCATGAGCCTCCGTGGCCAGCCAACTTGTTTTTCTGGTTTTCCATGGTTTTCATCGTTTTCTGGTTTTCATGGTTTTCCATGACCTGAAACTAGTTCTTCTGAAGCTAATATATAATAATAATGGCTTTTCCCCAATTTGTAATAGAAAGCAGGACAACATAACAGAATAAATGTCTATTAGTGGGTGAAAGCACATAATACTTAGTTCATGTTTAGTTCATTAGCTTTTTAAAAAAAATCACATGTAATTGTGTTCTGAAAATATATGTATAGTAATGGCATTTATTGGTATTACTTGGTTCGTGTGATAGAATAAAATGTTAGAATTTTATGGTGTTTGAATTAGTTATCTATTGTTCTGTAACAAATTTAGTGGCTTAAAACAACAAACCTTATCTCACAGTTTCTGTGGGTCAGGATTCTGTGCAGTTTACCTTGGGTTCACTGGCTTGGCCTCTCACCAGGCAGTGAATGTGTTGGTGGCAGCTGTGATCATCCCAAGGCAGGATAGGGAGAGAATCCGTCTCCAAGCTTGCATTGGCAGAATTCATCTCAGGCTGTTGGACTGGGCCTCCGTTTCTAGATGGCTATCAGTCAGAGGCCTTTTACAATACCTTGCCATGTGGGCCTCTCCATAGGGCACCTCATCACATGGCAACTGGCTTCCATCAGAGGGAGCAATGGAGAGAGCAGGAGAAGGGTGACCAAGGCAGGCATCATGGTCTCCATGTAGCCTCACCTCAGAAGTGATGTTATTACTTTTGCTGTATTCTCTTTGTTAGAAGTGAGTCACTAGGTCCAGGGGTGGGAATTTTACAAGGGTGTGAATGGCAGGAGGTGACAGTGATCAGGGCCATTTAGAGGCTGCCTACCAGTGTTGAAGAAAATTGTTGACTTCTATGAGCTGTAGCAGCAGACAGTGCTATGCAAGGAGAATGGCTGTCTTAGAAGTCCAGCTCCTCACATGGGTTTTAATGTGTTGCCTCTTCCCCCACACATTTTGTTTAAATCCATGGTCATCTTGCCATTTAGTGGTGTGGTTTAATTTTATATTTGGGTTAGTCTGTATGTAAATGTTTAACACAGGTGTCTCTGTGTTAAACAGGAATCCTGTTCATTTTCTTCACCGATATGGTTTGTGGACTCTGATGAGCCAAATCTGACATCAGTTCTGGAATGTCTAGAAGATACTAAGAACAACAATTCTGTGAGGAAAGAAGCCAAGCTATTTTCTCTTTTCCTCATGAATATTATATTTAGAAATTAAATGTTAAGAGATAATACGATTAAAAAAACCATGATTAAAGACTATAATCTTAGAGGAATTAAAGTCTGGGTATTTTAAGCCCTCCAAATCTTACTTACTATCTGGATTCTCTTTATTATTTCCCACATGTATAACCTCAGTTTAGATTAGGAATTCAGGATCTCTTTTTCCCTGAATTCGAAACATTAAGCCAAGCAAACATTTTGAGTAGAGGCCACTAGCCAAGGTGGGAAGTAGAAAAAAGACCAAGGTGGAAGTGAAAGAGAGATGGGGAGAATGACACCAGAACTAGTGGGAGGGAATTGCCTTTTCTTTCAAGGGTCTGTAAGTCTGCAGTAAAAGTCAAAGATATTCAAATAGAAAGTTTTGTTTTTGTTTTTAGTATATAAAGAAATATAACTTTCCATGTTGGAAAAATTTTAAAAACCTTTTTTTTAAATCTAAAACTCATAAGCAACATCATAATTCTCATAATTACTAAGAAAATTAGTAAAGTACAGAAAAGAAAAAAGAAAAAATTCAAGTCTCCCATAATTTCTCTACCTAATATAACCACTATTGACAGTTGACATCATGGCCATTTTCTACCAGTATATATTTTTTCTTTGCTAGTAAAATACATAACCCTTACACATATGTTTCCATAGTTGAGGTCATATTCTCTAAAGTTTTATATATATATATATATATATATATATATTTTTTTTTTTTTTTTGAGATGGAGTCTTGCTCTGTTGCCAAGGCTGGAGTGCAGTGGTGCAATCTGGACTCACTGCAAGCTCCACCTCCTGGGTTCACACCATTCTCCTGCCTCAGCCTCCCCAGTAGCTGGGACTGCAGGTGCCCGCCACCATACCCGGCTAATTTTTTGTATTTTTTAATAGAGACGGGGTTTCACCATGTTAGCCAGGATGGTCTCGACCTCCTGACCTCGTGATCTGCCCTCCTCGGCCTCCCAAAGTGCTGGGATCATAGGCTGAGCCACTGCACCCGGCCCTTTTATATTCTTTTAAGAAGTATTTACTGTATTTTCCCATGATGTCATAGTCTTTATAGAAAAATAACAATCATTATTTTCAGTTGACATGATTGTTTACCTAAAAATATCCAAAGGAACTAACTGAAAAAAACAATATTTAAGATTACTGGTTAAAAGCTCTTTTATATAAAAATCATTAGCCTTCCCCAATGTTGGCTATAATCACTTAGAAGATATAGTGATGAAGTATTTTTTCATGTATTTCAGCAAAAATTAAATATCTAGGAATAAACTTAGATGTGCAGGACTTTTATCAAGGACATGACAAAATTTTGCTGAGTGGAATGAAAGATTTGCATTCTATGTTCCTGGATGAGCAGATTTCATGTTATAAATATGTTAGTTATCAACATGTCTTCATATTAATTTATAAATGTAATTTCTGCTGGGCACAGTGGCTCATACCTGTAATCCTGAAAGTTTGGGAAGCTGAGGTGAGTAGATGACAATTAGCTGGGTGTCTGTGGCACACACCTGTAGTTCCAACTACTCCTGAGGTTGAGGCAGGAGGATCACTTGAGCCTGGAAGGCAGAGGTTGCAGTGAGCCGAGATCATGCCTCTGAACTCCAGCCTACATGACAGAGTGAGATCCTGTCTCAAAAAAAAAAAAAAAAAAGTGTGTGTGTATATATATTTTTTATATTTTATATCTATTCATATATATATATATTGTGTGTATATATATATACACACACACACAATTTACAAATTCCAGCAGATCTATTTTTGGCACTTGACAAAATGACTCTAAAGTTTGTTTAGAAGAGTAAATAATAAAAAATAATAAAGTATAGACTCTTTCAATCAGATATTAAATAAAATATTGTAGACTAGCCCTGGGCCAGACAGATAAAGGCAATGGAAGTTTAGAATCAGAGTCATGCAAATGAGAATTTAGTGTAAGGAAAAGGTGGTATTTTAACTTAACAGTGAAAGGATAGATTATTCTGTAAATAGTTTTATGAGAACTGACCATCTGAGGAAGTTTGAGTCTTAACTCCAATTTTTGTCAAAATAAGTTATAGTTGGTTTAAACACATCTATACTTAAAAATTAGAACAGAAGAACATCAGTTTGAAGATATTTTAAGAGTTAAGCCTGAGGCTGGGCACAGTGGTTCATGCCTGTAATCCCAGCACTTTGCAAGGCCAAGGTGGAAGGATTGCTTGAGTCCAGGAGTTTGAGATCAGCCTGAGCAATATAGCAAGACTCTCTCTCTCTCTCTCTCTCTATATATATATCTATATATAGAGAGAGATAGATAGATAGATATACATATAAATATACATATACAAAACAAAAAAAAAGGTTAAGTTTTGTATGGAGAGCCATAAAGATGAGATGTAAAAATTAAAGGCTTGATGGACACATGTTTACATTTCCAGCAAGGGGGTTGATGGGAAAGAATGATAGACATAGCTCCATTACTGCTACCTAGTTTTAGGGAGTTGCTTCTGAACATCTAAAGATAACAGTTTTATAATAGCAGAAATGAGTTATTTTTCAGTGTCTAAAACATTACATAACATACATATATACATACTTACATAAACATGTTCGTAAAATTAATGAAGTTGGGTATACAATTGGGCCTAGTGTTTAAAAAAGTAAATATATTTACATGAAGGAGAAAACAACTCACTGCCCACTCTTACAGCCTCTGCCAGTTTACTGTAGCATAATTTCTTAAGAGAATAAGCTATATGTCTTCACCTTTTTTCACTGAGCTCATTATAATGTGGATTCTGCCTTCATCATTGTGCTAAAATTTATCTCCTAGTTGCCAAATCCAGTGGCTCCCCTCTTAGTCCCCAAATTGACCCCTCTGCAGTATTTTGATACTGTTGATTGTTCCCTTGTTGAAACATTCCTCCATTCTTAATATCCGCCAATAAAGAGCTGGTTAAATAAAAATTATAGTGTACAGTTTTATAATAGAATATTCTGTTGTAGAACAAAAAAATGCAGCCAGTCTTTCCATAAGAACATGTACAAACTTCTAATATATATTAGGTAAAAAAGTGAGGCATAAAATATTGTGTATAATCTGACCCCTTTAGTATACAGTGTAAAAAAATCTATGTCTGTGCTTGTTTATACTTACTTTTTTCTCCCCTGGTGGATACGGGAAACTGAATAGTAGAACACAATTAAAAAAAACTGTGTGGCTTCTGTGCCAGGACCTGTGATAATTGGGTATAAAAGATAAAAAAAAAAAAAAAAAAAAAAAAAAAGCATGTCCATGTCCTCTGGGAAGGGACATGATAATCGAATGGGACTTCTATCGGATTCTTTTCTCCTGTTTTGATCTTATCACCCTGCCTTGGTCTCCTCTGATCTCTTCTTCGTTGGCCTACTTCTTTCTTCTCTTTTCATCCTGTGTTTTCTCTGAGTAATCTTTGACTCCCATTACTTAAGTCATGACCTGTGTTCCAGGGATTCCTAAATCTGTATTCATCTCCAGAGTTTCAAGCCCATATATCTGTCTGTATATCATATATGTTAGGGAATCTCACTTGGAGTAACATGGGTGTTCAAAATGATGATATTTAAATTTTCATGTATCCGCTTCCTAGCACTATATCAGCCCTATCATGTGTTCCATCAATAATTCTCCTTGTAACTGCGAGTGGGACAAAATGAAATAATCAAACTAGTCACCCATGCCTAAACCTGGGAGCTGTCCTAGCATTCTTTTATATACTACTGCTCTCTGACTGCCCCCCTCCCCCCGAAACTAGTAAATTTCTAAGACCTGTCCTTCTGAATGTCTCTTACTATTTTCCCTGTGATCTCACTTTCTTCCTCCCATCCCTCAAATGCTTTTGTGTTTGTGTGGTGGGGGAAGAGAGTAAAATTGAAATTCATGGAAAATGTACTACCCTGTCTGTCCTTTTCTTCTTTTCTTCCTTCCTTCCTTCCTTTCCCTTCCTTCCTCCCTCCCTCCCTCCCTCCCTCCCTCCCTCCCTCCCTCCCTCCCTCCCTTCCTTCCTTCCTTCCTTCCTTCCTTCCTTCCTTCCTTCCTTCCTTCCTTCCTTCCTTCCTTCCTTCCTTCCTTCCTTCCTTTTTCTTTCTTTTGATGAACTCTCACTCTTGTCCCCCAGGCTGCAGTGCAATGGTGCAATTTTGCCTTACTGCAACCTCCACCTCCCAGGTTCAAGCAATTCTCCTGGCTCAGCCTCCTGAGTAGCTGGGATTACAGGCACCTGTCACCATGCCCAGCTAATTTTTGTATTTTTAGTAGAGATGGGGTTTCACCATGTTGGTCAGGCTGGTCTCAGCTCCTGACCTCAGATGATGTGCCTGCCTCGGCCTCCCAAATTGCTGGGATTACAGGTGTGAGTCACCATGCCCAGCCACTACCCTGTCTTTCTTGTTGCTTGGTATGACTCCACTACCCTGCTGCCTCTCTCCCCCTGCAGCGGGATAATTTAGGAATCAGAGAGACTGAGGGGTTGAGGAGGATATATATTATTATTTAGTTGCCCTGGCCCAGTCAGATTAACATCTAAAGGACTGAGCCCTGAACAAAGAGTCAGGTTACCTTTTAAGCATTTTGTGGGGTGGGGGAGATCTATGCAGGGGGAAGCATATTACAGAAGCAAGCAACAAAGATAGTTTTTCAATTGAGACATACATTACATTATTTCTTACTTTTCAAGGAAAAACATGTTTTACAACTTGAGTTTATCTGTCTAGTGACCTTGCAGCTGCACAGCTAGAGAAACAGGGTCTTCACAATGCCTGGGAAAGGAGGAGAGATAAGGCTCACTAGCCTCAGAAAAACAGGCAGTTAATTTTTAAAGTACTCCACCTCTTTTTCTTTCTTAGGGGGAATTCAGTTTTGCTTTTTTTTTTTTTTTTTTTTTTTTTTTTTTTTTTTTTTTACATTCAACTGAGTTTTTGCTTACACATTCTTTAATTTCTTTTAATTCCTGTTTCACCCCAGCCCTCCTGTAGCCCCTTCTGTGCTAGAGGTCAGAGTGTCCAGGTCTGTGTCCAGATCGCCCTGCCTCATCTTCATTATGCACAAAGCAGAGCACATTGGGTGCATAACAAATCCACACTGGGGCTTGGCTTCCTTTTAAGCATGAGGATTTTTGGTGGATCCTAATTTATGGTTCAACCTTCCTGTTTCCACCTTCTTCATTGTTCACTTTGGGAAGGCTTATTCTTTGCTTCGTTAACCCATTCTAATCCTGTGTCTTCTTTCTTTGTCCTGTGTGAACCTGCTTCTTTCTCTTTATCTCTCTTCTTGGTCAGAGATACCCAGAAAATTGTTCCTGACCAAGTGAAGTGAGTTGCCTTATTAGATCCCATTTGAGTCACCTTATACATTGAAAAACATTTTATTTTTATTTTTTATTTTTTATTTTTTTTTGAGAGGGAGTCTGGCTCTGTCGCCCAGGCTGGAGTGCAGTGGCTGGATCTCAGCTCACTGCAAGCTCCGCCTCCCGGGTTTACGCCATTCTCCTGCCTCAGCCTCCCGAGTAGCTGGGACTACAGGCGCCCGCCACCTCGCCCGGCTAGTTTTTTTTTTTTGTATTTTTTAGTAGAGATGGGGTTTCACCGTGTTAGCCAGGATGGTCTTGATCTCCTGACCTCGTGATCCGCCCGTCTCGGCCTCCCAAAGTGCTGGGATTACAGGCTTGAGCCACCGCGCCCGGCCAAAAAACATTTTAAACAATGAAAACCACACTTGTGCACATAGTTTACCTTGCTTACTTCCTTAAAGTAAATGTGCTTACAATACAATTTGGACTTAAACATGGAAATTTAGTTATTCTTTGCAGTTTCCTAGTGAATTATTATTTTTTAGACAGACACTTAAGAGCCTACTAAATATCAAATGTTTTACAGTTTTCATTTAATCTTTATCATTCTGGGAAAGTTTTCATTTCTTTGTTTTACAGATCAGTAGACTCAAACTCAGGGAATTAGATGTGATATCCAAGGTCATCTAGATTTCCAGGCTCTGTCTGCTGGATTACATTTGCTTTTGTACTTTTAACTGACTATCACTGGAATATATAATTTTATAATCCATGTGTAACAACACTGCCTGTGTGTGGTTTTTTTTCTTTTTCTTTTTGGTAGCCTCATTAATGTATTAAGGTTCTCTTGTTTGAAGTTGTAAGTTTCTAGGAAAACAAGGTAGCAATGAGAAATTGGACAATATCTGGAACTTCCTAGGATCCTCTGCCTTTATTGTTGTCATTCTGCCAGGTATCAATAGTAGCGATTATACCCCAAGCCATAGTAACTTTCTTAAACTAGAGCCTCCTGAAAATATTTTAAAGAGGTTTTTTTGTTTTTTTTTTTTAAATCTGTAAGTGGTAGGTGAGTAATAACAAACTTTTTTATTTCCTACTGGGTTGATTACAGTAGTCATAACATTATTGATGTCTTCTAAGGGCTCTTTAACATAATGCTTATTTACTGAAATGTGTTTTGTAGCTTCATCAGCAATTGAAGTGCTGGATATGTGGACTCCGCAGATTAGATAACCTTCCTAAGCACCTGGATGTTGAGATGCCAGATCAACCACTACCCATAGGTCAGGTAAAGTAAAAATTCTGTAGTGTTCAAGAGTGAAAATAAATTGTCTAAAAAAAAGTCAAACTAGGATGATTTTTTAAAATTATTCAACTTATTTAGAAGTTAGTTTTTCTGTTCCTATTGAATTGTTTTGTTTGTTCTGTTTTAGATACTAAAAACAACCTTTTCATTCTTTGGAGCTGCTAGCATTTAGTATGACAGGTAAAAAATTGCCCTTTTCCCTAACACCAGCTTTTTGTTGTTAATATTCCTGGTGTCCGTAAATGTTCTTGCTTCTTTCATTGTTTGTCTTTGTTCATTGAATTACCTTCACCTAGAAATGCCATCTCCTTAAGTCTGTCTATGCTTCTTAAGGACTCGCCCAAATGTTATCTCCTGCAAGCAACAGAAATCTCCACTAGCTCACCACTACCCCTAACTTCTTCCTGGATTTATCTATTTAGGTATCAGTTATTGACTTTTTAGTATAATACATGAGAATTTGGTTCTTATACCACTCACTTTCCCTTCCTCAAATATTATCTTTAGTCATATAAGTTATCACTAATTATGATTAGGACTTTATAAAGCCAAGTTTTCTAGAATATTTAGGATAGGATATTTGTTTTCTTGGTGCTGCTTTTTGTTTTGCAGTGTCTTCCTCATAATAGTAATTTTTAAATAAAAAAATTCTGTTGTAGCCTTTTCTGTGAGATCTCCTTCTCTTCCAAAGCCTTTGGCTCCTCTGTGCCCATTTTGGCAGATTGTTCTTTGGGTTGGCTGTGCAGATGTCACCTTGAGGTTTTTCTCATCTGCTCTCCTAGAGTAGATCCATAGTTTCCTGGATCCCATGTCATATTTCTTGGCTTTCCCTTTATCATTTTACCTGACTATGTCCTCAAGTAAAACCCAAAGGAAGCATGGGGTGGTATATTTTCTGATCTCTAGCTTCTGAAAAAATACAATCCAGTGTTTGGGTTTTGGAGCCAGTCTGAGACAGGTTTGAATCTTGGTTCTACTGCTTATTAGCTGTATGCCCTTGGGCTGATTCCCTAATTGCTCTATGCATCAATTTTCCATTTGCAAAATGGGGGAACCAGTGATAGTATTAGTACCTATGTTTCTAGGGAGCTATGATGATTAAATGAGTTGGTACATGTAAACCATTTAGAATAGTGCCTGGTGCATAGCACATCCCCATCACTATTCTCTTTTGTCATAGTCTACCCTCACACTTGATGGATAGTTTGGTTGATTATGTATTTCTAGGTTGAGGATAATTTTACCTTAGAATTTCAAAGTCTGTGCTGTCGTCTTCTAAGCAGTCGTGGTGGTGGAACCTCATGTCATCCTGAGTTTCACTCATTTATGCATGACTTTCTGGAAGCTTTTAGGAGTTTGTCTCTTCCTTGGTGAGCTGAACTAGCACAACATTGTACTTAATGTGGGTCTTTTTTCATTCATTGTACTGGGTACACTGAATGGACAGGCCTATGGATAGACTCTTTCAAAGTTGGAATCTTGAATCTTGTCATATTTTTGTTAACTTTCTCCTTTCCATTTTGTTTGTTCATTTTGAAGTGTCTGTTAATTGGATTTTAGTCCTTTTGTCTTGAGTCATGTATCTCACGTTATTTCTAATTTTTTTTAAATTTTAAGTTCTGGAATATTTTTATCTTTTGACTTTTAGGAAATTTTATTTGGACAGTCATAACTTTAAGTTTTGTTTTGGTTATTTATTGTTGCTTAACCAATTTTCCCAAAACTTAATGGCATAAAACTACACATTTGTCTGTCACTACCGTATGGGTTAACTGGGGCTAACTGGACAGTTTTTCTGCTGGTCTCATTTGGCATCTCTCACTGTGCAGTTAGATGGTGTCAGGGACTGGTCATCTGGATGCTCAGCTGCAGTGGAGTGTCTGAGATGGCTTCTTCACCCACAGGTCTGCTGTCTTGGTGTTTCTTCATGTGGCCTTCCTCTCTGCATAGTATCTCATCCTCTTGGGCCTCTTCTTGTGGCTTCTGTTTCTCCAAGAGGATAGTCAGTACTTGTTTTGGCTTCCAGAATCACAGAAGCGGAGCTGCCAGGTGTTCTTAAGACTTAGACCTGGAACAGGTCCAGTGTCATTTCTACCAAATTCTCTAGGTTAAAGTGAGTCTTGGGGCCAACCCAGATTCACTGTGGGATGGGCCTGTTCAAAGACATGATGACAGGAGGTGTGGCTCATTGGGGACCAACTCCCAAGGTGAACCCTGAGTTCTAAGAACTTTTTCTTCTCTGATTATTCCTTATTCATATTCTATTTTTGTTTTATTCATATAATACATTCACAAGTGTCTTTATGAAGTGATTTTGATACTCTTTTGTTTTCTCTCTAGCATCTCTTTGTTCTTTAATACTTTTTTTTCTTAGTTTATTTTGGTCTTATTTTTCTTTTTAAAACCTTTCCTTAAATATCTGTTCTATGTTGCTTATCATTTGTAGTCTTTTTTTTTTTTTTTTTTTTTTGAGACAGAGTGTCACTCTTGTTGCCCAGGATGGAGTGCAATGGCGTCATCTTGGCTCACTGCAAACTTTGCCTCATGGGTTCAAGCAATTCTCCTGCCTCAGCCTCCTGATTAGCTGGGATTACAGGCATGTGCCACTACGCCCAGCTAATTTTTGTATTTTTAGTGGAGAAGGGGTTTCTCCATGTTAGTCAGGCTGGTTTTGAATTCCTGATCTCAGGTGATCTGCCCACCTTGGCCTCCCAAAGTGCTGGGATTAAAGGCACGAGCCACCATGCCCAGCCTGTATTCCTTTTTGTAATTCCATTCTTGTTCATTCATATTTGGGAGAGGTACTAAAAGACTGAGAGGCTGGGTGTGGTGGCTCACACCTACAATCTCAGTGCTTTGGGAGACTGATGTGGAGGATCACTTGAGCCCAGGAGCTCAAGACTAGTTTGGGCAACATAGTGAGACCCTATCTTTACAAAAAATAAATAAATAAAATAGCCAGGTGTGGTGACACCCACCTGTAGTCCCAGCTATTTGGGAGGCTGAGGCAGAAGGATCGCTTGAGCCTGGGATGTTGAGGCTGAAGTGAGGTGTGATCATCCCACTGCATTCCTGCATTCCAGCCTGGGTGAAAGAGCAAGGCCCTGCCTCAATAAATAAATAAATAAAATAAATACAAATAAAAAATAAAAATAAAAAATCGATTAGGAGTTCTTCATGGCCAATACTTGGCAACTGATGGCTTTTAGGGGGAATATATGCTGATTCCTGATTGTTATCCTCTACCCCTCTATCTTATCTCCCAGTGCAATCATAAATGATGGCTGGAACTACTCCATTCTTCTGGAGGTGAAATCTACATTCTCTTGTCTGAGGTAGATAAGTTTGCTTGGGTTCTGCTTAAGCAGATGGGGGAGAGCAGTGTGTTTCAGGGCCTGGAAAATGTGTTCTCTATATAGGCTTTTGGTTAATCTCTGTTTTCAGTCTTGCCTATCAGTCCCACCCTCGGGGATACCTGGTGTCTGAGTCTAGAACTTTTCCAGGTTGCTGTGGGACAAATTAGCCTACTTGTAATTGCTATCCCTCTGACCTCCACTTTTGTTTGCTTTGCTCTATTAATTAACCATTTTCCATTTACTGTCATTGTCTAATGGAGGTGAATTATCTTCTGTTGGTAACCCCATTCCTTTTTTTTGTAATTGTGTGTTTATATAATGTTTCTTCACTGTATTTCTAGTGGAGCCTCAGGGCAAAGAGCAGATGGTAAAAATATGTGTTCAGTGTTCAGTTTTTTTCTATAAGACATATGCAACTTGTGTTTTCCACTGAATATCACATGAACTTAATGCATATAGAGCTACCTTGTTTTTCATGATTGTGCCTACAATTCCATGGAGAAATATAATTTGTGAATTACCTGATGAAATTTTCCCAATTTTGAATCATCCTTGCATTCCTATAATAAACACTGTTAGAACGGCTATGGTAATATTCTATTTTTTACTTCTGTATTAAATAAGATTAAAGTTTTGTTTGTTTCCTTTAAGGCTCTTATTTCATTCCAGTATCAAGGGTGTGCAGGGCTAACTTGGGAAGCTTTACATCTTTTTTTCTAACACCTAGGATGTAAATCTAGTTTACACAGTAATTTTCAACTGCAGGAATATTTTGCCTCCCATGGGACGTTTGGAAATATCTGGAGACATTTTTGTGGTCACAACTGGCCATGGTCGGGAGGTCTTATTGGCATTCTGTGGGTAGAGGGGATGTTACTAAATGTCCCACAACACACCAGGAGAACCCTCCACAAAGAATTGTCTGGCCCAATATATCAATATTGCTGAGGCTGACAAACCCTGGTTTAAATAAATGTCCAATTTGGAGGATGAATCTGTCTTTTTCCTTCTTGTGTATTGGTCTCCAGATTTTCCATTTCTTCAGTTAGTTTTCATAACTGTAGATTCTTAAAAGAAATGAGCACTTCTTCCACACTTCAAAGGTGTTGTAAAGATGTGTAAAGTTTTCACTTTTTACATCATACTAACATGTGGCTATATGCCCTTTTCCCTTCAAAGTTTTCTTTATCTTGATCACTTATCAGAGGCGTGATTGTTTTATTATCTTAGTCTTTTGAAAGAATCCTCCTTTAGTTTTATTTTTTAAATTTAGTGGGTTTCTTTTCACATTTTCCTTATGTCTTAATTATTTCCCCTTTTTCTTTATTTTACTTTTTCTAGTTTAGTGGATCAATGTAATTTAAATTGCTTTTTAAACAAACATGTAAGAGTATACATTTTCTTTGGGTGCTGTTTGACTTTATTACACAAGTTTTAAAATCTATTTTCTAAACAGTTTGTATTTTCTAAGTCATTTTATTGTGTCCTATGTTCTCATTGCTCTTACTATTAAAACTTTTTATTAGCCGGGCACGGTGACTCATGCTTGTAATCCCAGCACTTTGGGAGGCCAAGGCAGGCAGATCACCTGAGGTCAGGAGTTCGAGACCAGCCTGACCAACAGGGAGAGAGCCCATCTCTGCTAAAGATACAAAAATTAGCTGGGTGTGGTGGCACATGCCTACAAATCCAGCTACTCAGGAGGCTGGGGCAGGAGAACTGCTTGAATCCGGGAGACAGGTTGCAGTGAGCTGAGATCGTGCCACTGCACTCAAGCCTGGGCAGTAAGAGCAAAACTCTGCCCCCACCCAAAAAAAAAAAAACCTTTTTATTGTGAGATATGACATGTATTGAAACTATGTAAAACATAAGCTTATTGTAACATATAGTTAGAGTGAGTACTTGGGAACCAACACCTAGCCAGCACTGAGGTGAAGAAGAAAAGGCACACTGCCTGCACTACAGAAAACTTAAGTTTCTCTAGTGTTATCGCTCACATATGCATCCTTGAACAATACAGTGTAGTGTTGCCTATTGTTTAAACTTTTGAAAATCATGCTATATGTATTTTTTCATACCTTTGTTGTGCTCAATATTGTGTGTGAAATTTGTTCCTATTGTGCGTAGCTATCGTTCTTTTGCTTTGCTGTATTTACTCCATTGTTTGAATACACCATACCATTTATCCCCTTGGCTAGATACAGACATGTGGGTTGTTTCCAGTGTTATTAGGAACAGCGAATGCTGCTGTGATCATTGTTGTCTATATTTCATGGTACCCCTGTGCCAGCATTTTTCTGGGGCACATACTTAGGAGTTGGATGATTGAGGCATGAGGATCAATTTCTTCTTTTACCCAAGAGTTATCTAGAAAAAAAAATTTAAAAAGCATTTTCAGGTGGCTTTTGAGTTATTTTTAGTGCATCAGTATGGTCAGAGAATATGGCAAGTGACCTTTCAGCTATATAGCAATCATTTACACTTCACTATTGGTGTTACTGTTGTCTTTGCTTATTGCTACTTCTTGTATTATGTCTCCTGCTCCCTGCCCCTCAAGTATATCCCTGAATAATATCCTAGGTTTTTTTTCCCTCTAGAAAGGGTTTGTGGGGATGTGTATGGAGTGTGTTCCATGAACTTACTGTCTGCTATCATTTGTTCAACAAATATCTGACTCTGTATAAAGTACTCCATCCATATCAGTGTGGAGAATCTGGAGGCAAACATACACAGATAGGCTTCCTGTCTTGAGGGAGTTAGATATAGAATTCTGAGGTCATGATTGAGTTTCTTTCCAGGTCTTTACACTTTTATGTTCTGATATTTATTGTTATAGATGAAAACTCTGATGCCTATCTGATTCTTAGTTCTTTCTGATAGTTAGTATGATTTTCTGTGTAACTGTAAAGTGTGTGGGTTTTCCTTTTTTTTTTTTTTTTTTTTTTTTGAGACGGAGTCTCACGCTGTTGCCCAGGCTGGAGTGCAGTGGTGCGATCTTGGTTCACAGCAACCTCTACCTCTCACGTTCAAGTGATACTCCTGCCTCAGCCTCCTGAGTAGCTGGGGCTACAGGCATGTGCCACCATGCCTGGCTAATTTTTTGTACTTTTAGTAGAGACAGGGTTTTACCACATTAACCAGGATGGTCTCGATCTCCTGACCTCATGATCCACCCACCTCAACCTCTCAAAGTGCTGGGATTACAGACATGAGTCACCTTAAATGCTTTGCTGAGTCAAGTCCATTGTGCTCTGGCCCTTCTACAAGTGTTTTTTTTTTTTTTTCATTTTTTGATTTGGGGGTCTTATTTTTACCTCCTAGAATTGTCTTTTACATAGTAATCTGTTTTGTATTTTGTGGATACAGTATCTTCTCAATTACTGCTAAAGATTCCAATTAGATTTTAAAATTCTGTTTATTTCCTTCATTAGCAGTGCTTCAGGTCATTTGTGCTTCTTTGACTTGGCACTTTCCTTGCAGGTTGATAATTTTCTTCAACTCTCTGATGATACATGGTTATCTGTTCATTTATACATGAGGTATACCTTTGATCAGTATGAGTAGTTATGAGTGTCTTCAGAATTGTCACTCTTTTCTGCTGTTACCTCCCCCTCCTGGTTTGCAGACCTGTGCTCTTCCTGTGGCATGAGGATGGGGAGGTGCTGGCCGGTGAGCTTTCCAGATTTTGAGCAAAAATGAAGAGGCAGAGTCTGTTATAAGATTTTGCTGCTGCATTGAGTTATATTTAAAAACATTCTGTCTTTTCTCTCTGGTTTTGACAGTCATAGTAAGAGACCTTCAAGATAGGCTTCCTATTAGCGGAGTGATCCTTACCAACTATAGTTGGGACAAGTATGATGAAGAATGTTTGATTCTTCAAACAAAAGTGGTCCCTCCATTATTTGGATTGGGTTTATGGCTTTCTCGAGCCCAGCAGTCTGATTCCATCTGCTTTGTATCTTCCAGCATGTCCTTACAGTTTTGGTTCACTAAGGGTATTCTTTTTGTATTCTTGTTTTGCTGCTGCTGCAGCGAACTTACTCTCTTTTATAAAATTCTGTCATTTCAGCGGGGTTTTAGAAAGAGGACCAGGTCACATCTCGAAATGAAATAAATCTTAGGATTTCACAGCCCTAACTCACTTTTTGTTTTGATTAAATTACTTCCCCTTTTTGAGGGGGTGGGGGCTCAGCTTTCTCATGTGTAGAATGAAGGCTAGTAACTGGGCTAGTGGTGACAGACCCAGATGCATGTGAGAATCACCTCAGAGAGTTTTGCAAAACAGATTCTTTGGGTAGGCTTTGAAATTAGCATTTCAAAAATGCTCTTTCAACCATTGATGCAACCAAACTCTTTGGGATTTTGAGGCTAGGTATATATTCTTTAGATACCCAGAATAATTGAATTTGTAATATAATAATTTAGGGAAGTGAAAAAGGGGTGGATTACATTTTGGAAGCTGCTGCTTAGATACTGCTGACAGTTTTGTTGGTCTTGATTTCTGGATCCTAGTTTCTTGATCTTTTACATATTCTGGGTTCTAACCTGAACTGGCCTTTATGGTTGAAGATGCATTTATATACTGTGTCCTGACCAGGAAGCTTGTCTTTTGAACTTTGCCCTAACTGGCTATGAAGGCCCTTCCTAAAAATTCATTACATTCATTTCTGAACTTGATAATTGTAATTTGTGTTAATTGGTAAATTGTGTCTTGTAGAGAGATATTTGATAGTAAATTACATGTTTTTTAAAAGAAAATTTCCTTTATAGTGAGGTGGTAATCATTTCATAATTCTTAGTTTTGGGAAGTGTCTATTATAAGTAACACGTCTGACCTCTTAAAATGTAAGGAAATTGAATTTATGTAATGATTCAGGCTTTTCAAAGTTAAAAAGGTAGCTGTTTTGAGGAATTGATAGTTTGGGACATTTGTTTTAAACAAAATAAGCCTTTGATCTTATGCACATAGCCATACAAGTAAAATGTTTTCTTATTTTAAATTAGATTATGTTTTAAAATTTTTTTCAGTTTTGCTTTATGTTTGATTGATTGCTTTCCTTTATTCCTAAGACATCCATTAAGTTGAATTGTTCAAAATTGTTTCATTTTTAAAAGCTGAGAACTGTTGTTTGTCAAATCAAAGTTGGATTTTAAAATGCACATTTTAATTTTAATAAGCTCTCTGGTAGTGGAACTGCAGTGACAGATGGTTGGGAGTTTGTTCCTAAAGCTATGACACCAGTCTTCTAATGTGCATACTTGTTCTGTGTAACCCTGGCAGATTTTTTCTCTATTTCAGAATGGGACAACAGAAGAAGTGACTTCAAAAGAAGAGGAAGAAGAAGAGATGGCTGAAGTAGGCATTTTATGTAAGAATAACATTTTGGCCAGGTGAGGTGGCTCATGCCCGTAACCCCAGCATTATGGGAGGCCAAGGTGGTTGGATCACCTGAGGTCAGGAGTTTGAGACCAGCCTGGCCAACATGGCGAAACTCTGCCTCTACTAAAAGTACAAAAAATAGCTGGGCATGGTGGTAGGCACCTGTAATTTCAGCTACTCAGGAGGCTGAGGCAGGAGAATTGCTTGAACCCAGGAGGTGGAGGTTACAGTTAGCCAAGATCATGCCACTGCACTCCTGTCTGGGCGACAAGAGTGAGACTCTGTCTCAAAAAAAAAAAAAAAAATCATAAATATCTTCAGTTTTGAACATTTGAGTCATTCTCTAATCTTCTTTATAAATAAATATTAATGTAGAATAATTGAAAGCACATCGTATTTGGAATGGAATGTAACTTATAAATTTTAGCTTTACCTCTAACTCATGATATGCCTTTGAGCAAATTGTTTTATCTGAATTCTTGGATTTGATTTTCTGGTAAACAAAAGCTCTTAACTTTTAGCACTAAAATTATATTTAATACTAATCAGTACTTAACCTGTATTTGGTTATTTTTTGGAAGAGAAACTACTGAGTTTAAAAAATTTTATGTTTGCATAAAAGGAGAATTTGAGAATATTTAAGGGACCACTTGCCAGAAGTAGTGAAACTGTCTCTTGTTGAAAAATCATTCAAAGAAATTTGTCTTAATCTGTTTTATAGTGTTGTAGCAGAATAACAGAGAGTGAGTAATTTATAAAGAACAGTCATTTATTTTATGACAGTTCTGGAGTCTGGGAAATCCAAGATGAAAATATCAACATTTGGTGTCTCAGGGCCTTTTCATTGCATCCTCACATGGTAGCAGGAAGAAGGGCAGGAGAGCAATCTAGTCCAACGTGTGAGGCCTCATTCATAAGGTCCTTAATCCCATGAAGGAGGAAGGAGCCCTCTTGGCCTAATCATTCTTAAAAGACCTACCTCTTAATATCATCACATTGGCAACACTTGAATTTTGGAGGGAATACGTTCATACAGTAGCAAATTTAGTAGAGCAAATTCCAAAGACATTGAGCCTAGGCCAGTTGTCAGTCATGGGTATAATTTTAGATGTTTTTAGGCTCTGAAGCTTTTCATTTAAACTTAAACTTTGGAACAAAGATCTTCTATGTCTCTGCATTGACCAAATAGAATGTATGTGAATTCCATGGTCTTGATTGTTTTAAAAGATTTTTTTCTGTTTGGGATCTTATAATTAATTTAGGCTTTCATTTTCTTGGTTTGGAAATTTTTAATGTAAAATGTACATTAGAGGGATTCAGAACTAAAAAAAGTAGTGTTGTAGCCTTGTTTTTGTTTGTTTTTTGAGACAGGGTTTACTGTCACCCAGGCTGGAGTGCAGTAGCATGGTCACTGTTCACTGTAACCTTGAACTCCTGGGTTCAAGCAATCCTCCTGAGTAACTGGGACTACAGGCCTGTGCCCCATGTCCAGCTAATTTTTTTTATTTTTATTTTTTGTAGCATTTGAGTCTCACTCTGTTGTCCAGGCTGGTCTTGAACTCCTGGCCTCAGGTGATCCACCACCTCAACTTCCCAAAGTGCTGGGATTACAGGTGTGTGCCACTGTGCCTGGCTGTAGGCTTGTTTTATGAGTCTGGGAGTAAAATACTTCTTAAAATTGTCCAATTAGAATGAGAGTCTGTTTCAATGTTTTTATGCAGTTTAGCTTAGGTGGAATAAGCTGCATGTAAACATTAAACCTTTTCCATGGGTCAGGCAGCCATTGTACTAAAGTTCATGAACCCTTTCATTTTCCCTTCACAAGATGAAAAACAAGGGACTGCAACTTTGAGGGAAATCTAGAAAGGCAGGAGACTGGACTTTGGAGGTGTCAGATTAGGACAGGTGAAAAGCAGATATTCTAGGCTCCTAAAATAACATGGGAACAAGCCCAGAATGACTTTGGACATGGTGTGTTTTGGTGCATTGGATGCTTTTGTTTTGAGAAGGAAGTTTGATGTGTTGAAGTCATGGAATGCAAGATTTTCCAGAAAAGGCAGATGGATAGAATCTTGAATTTGAGATAGGCATGTTTCTATTTGGTGTGTTTGTTGATAAGAAGGCCTTAAGCGGGGAATCGTGTGCTGAGAATATTGTTTTAGAAAGATACGTTGTTGGGATGTGCTGATTAATACTGAGGTAGAGAAGTTTTGTGGATGGGAACATGACCAAAGTTGAAGGTACAGGAGGAAATATAGGCCAAAGGCATTTGTGAGCATTGTGGGGAAAAACAAGTGTAGGATGGAAGATCAGGGCTGAAAGGTGTATACAGGGAGAAGGGAGCTCCATGAAGTACAGAGTCATGGGCAGAGGTTGAGTGAAGGTAGTCAGTAATCTGATCTAGAAATCGGTTAGTTAGCCGGCTTGGAAAAAAAAATCGAGATAAATATAAACTACTCCTTTAGAGATTTTGGCAGTTGAAGTGGAAAAATAAGGTAATTGAAAAAAGTTAGGATTTAAACAATTCTGCATATATTTGTATATGTGTAAGAACAGATAGTATGGGAAGGGAGGAAGCAGAATAATGTGAATTAAGATGTTGTTCTGTGGGGTGTTATTCAAATTCCTTTAAAATTATTATTAGTTTTTGAGATAGGGTTGCTGTCACCCAGGCTGGAGTGCAGTTGGCATGATCATAGCTTACTGCAGCCTCAAACTCCTGGGCCCAGATGATCCTTCTTTTTCAGCCTCCTGAGCACCTGAGATCAAATTTTTTTCTAATTTATTTTTAAGTTATTAACATCAATAGATGCTTACTACATAAAACCATAAACTTGGAAATTAGGGGAAAGCACCAAATGTCTCCAGAGATAACAACTAAAATTAATTGAAATTAACCTTTCAATATAAGTTCTTCTGGTCTTTTTCTGTGCTTATTTCAGCATAATTGAAATTCTTTCTATTCCTATGTGTATTCCATTTTTCATTTCAAAGTTTTTTGAAACAGGAGAAATTATGCTGTGTTGGTATTTCAGTGGCCTTTTAATAGTTAAAGGAATTGAGTTAACTGTTTTACTATTATTGCACATGCAGATTTTGTTTGTTTTTGTGGTTGCAAGGTTGAAATAGTTATCCTTATGCCTAAATTTGTGTTTACATCTTAGACTGGTTTCTTGGAATACAACTCTAGAAGTTGAGTTTCTGGAACAAACTATGAACAGTTAAGGTTCTTGACATCTGCTGCTAAACTGTTTCAAAGGTTCCTCTTAAGAGGAGATTTAAAAGATGGCTTGGCCAGGCGTGGTGTCTCACGTTGGTAATTCCAGCACTTTGGGAGGCTGAGGTGGACAGATCACTTGACATCAGAAGTTTGAGACCAGCCTGGCCAACATGGTGAAGCCCTGTCTCTACTAAAAATACAAAGAAATTAGCTGGGCTTGGTGGTGTACATCTGTAATCCCAGCTACTCAGGAGACTGAGACATGAGAATCACCTGAACCTGGGAGGCAGAGGTTGCAGTGAGCAGAGATTGCCCCACTATACTCCCACCTGGGTGACAGAGTGAGCCTCTATCTTAAAAAAAAAAAAAATAAAATAAATAAAGAAGTCAATAAATAAATGATGGCTTATTTCATAATAGTTGTGACTTTGTAAAGATTTAAATCTGCTTTACCCAGAGTCTAGCTATTAAATAAAATACAGGATATAAAAGGTGAGAGCCTCTTGAATGGAATGTGGGGCTTTTTCTCTCTCCCCATAGGATAGATATATTCTGTTTATTGTCCACCATTGAGTCAAGAATAATTTAACTTTTGCGTAAGAAACTGCTGAAGAAAAATAGGTTGAATAAGCTAACATTTTTCTTTTTTTTGCAGGATATAGAAGAACTTAGATCACTATGAGATGAAAGAAGAGCCTATTAGTGGGAAAAAGTTGGAGGATGAAGGAATTGAAAAAGAAAATTGGGCAATATTAGAGAAAATTAGGAAGACTGAAAGGCAAGACCATTTAAATGTGTAAGTGTGTGTAAATATCTGGAGCCTGGACTTTTTGTTCAAGTAATTATAGTTAACACCAGGCAATTCATGAACATGCTGATCTCAGCTGCTCTCCTTCTCCATTCCTGCTTTAGTGGTGGATTCAGTCATTTGTTTACTGGTTTTGAGACAGGATCTTGCTCTGTCGTCTGGGCTAGAATGCGGTGGCACAATCATAGTTCACTGTAGCCTTGGTCTCCCAGGCTCCAGTGGTGCTCCTGCCTCCAGTGGTCCTCCTGCCTCAGCCTCCCAAGTGCCTCAGACTATAGACATGTGGCACCGCACCAGGCTAAACTTTTTGATTTTTAGTAGAGATGAGGTCTCACTATGTTGACCATGCTGGTCTTGAACACCTGAGTTCAACCATTCCTGCTACCTTGGCCTGACTAAGTGCTGGGATTACAGACATGAGCCACCATGCCCAGCCACACTCATATGCTTTGCTGCCCAAAGTTATCTTTCTTGTCTATGAATACCCACTTTTTACCCTGTTCATCTGCTCTTCACATCCTGAACCACCTGCTGATCCCTGTATATGCTCCTTTCCACCTGTCTATGCTGTTTTCTCTGCTGAGAAAACCTTCTGTGGCATCTGTATATTCAAATTCATTCTCTCCTACAAAACACAACTCAAATTATTTCTCCTTCATGAAGCTGACTTTGGTCCATCCTGCTCGGACCGAACCAAAAGTAATGTTTCTCTTTTGACTTAAAATCTCTTTTAGGTGAAGCAGCAGGATGGGAAAGGAACACTGAGTTTGGAGACAGACACACATATGGTTTCACTTTGCTCAACTCTAAAATATGATAGACAATACGTATCTTTTGGATGATTGCTATGAAAAATAAATTAAAATGATGCATGTATATACATAAAATGCTTAGACAGAGTAGGGAATCATCAAATGATTGTCTGAACACTTACTGCTTCCTGCCTTGTACTAGAGCTATTTACCAACTCCACAATATCCAAGGACCAGTTACTTTGTCTTGGGCACAGGTTCTCCAAAACAGGGAATGAATTGTTAGCCAAATAGATGCCAAATGTTGAAATCAGATAGATAACTCTCCCTCCTTCAATCTTATTTATATATTAATTTAATTGGTAATTTTTCATACAGCAAAGAAATTTAGCCAATCCCCCATATCTTGATTATTTAAAAAACTAAGATTGTAGCATTTGAATTAATGTTACTGTGCTTTCTGTGTCTTGTGATCAATTCCAGTTTGAGTTATCTTCAAAACAAGTATAAATTATTGAACACTTTTGTATGACCGATACTATGCTAAATACTTTATACTTTATAGATCTTTTCATTTATTCATCATAGCCACTGTGTGAAATAGGTGCTCTTTATATTTTAGAGATAGGAAAAAGTTCTCATGTTTTATAGATATGAAATGAGTTCATGATTACATAGCTAGGAGTAATATTTTTATAAATTTGATTTTTTTCTCCTTCAAAGTCTAGTGTAGTCTTTAAAACCTTTAGTTTCACATGACCAAAAAGTAGTTCCATTTCTATTTAGTCTTAAGATAAGATATTGATGTGTTTTCATCTTTAAAGAAGTCCCTGCACTGAAAAACTGAAACCAGTTGCATGTAGGCACACATGGTTCTCAGTGTCTTAATATGTGAACTAGACCATCTGTGTAATATTCTTGCTTGTAGTCTTATGAATGAAGCCTATTTTAGTTAATAATGTGTCACCTTGAGTGTCTTCTAGTATTTTCAAAAATTTCTGGGGTTTGGAATAGACTCATACTGAATTCTATGCTATCGTGGAGTCCATGGTGGTCTGAATATGTTGGCTAGACTTTTTTAGGTGATAAGTAAAGGAAATGAACCAGACTTGTGTCTGGTTTTATATTCTCTTGAAACTTCATAATGCTTCATTTAATTGGACTTTTTTTTTTAACTTCTAAAATTGTTGAGTGGTGATCCATTTTTATTGTAATCTTTTTCTTTTTTCTTTTTCTTTTGAGATGAAGTCTCACTCTGTGACCCAGACCAGAGTGCAGTGGCACCATCTCAGCTCACTATGACCACCACCTCCCATTTTCAAGTGATTATCTTGCCTCAGCTTCCTGAGTAGCTGGGACAACAGGCACATGCAACTATGCCTGGCCAACTTTTGTATTTTTTTAGTAGAGATGAGGTTTCATCCTGACAGCCAAGCTGGTTTCAAACTCTTGGCCTCACTTTATCCACCCTCCTCAGCCTCCCAAAGTGCTGTGATTACAGGTGTGAGCCCCCTGCCTGGCTACTGTAATCTTTTAGAGCAGGTTGAAATACCTTAAATCTTCAAATTAGTTGGTTCAGTAGACCCTGATAAACAGTGGCTTTTGTGTTTCAGGCTGCAGTGTCTGGGTCAGTGCAAGCTTCAGATAGACTTATGGAAGAGCTCAGGGACATATACAGATCACAGAGTTATAAGACAGGTAAGGATCTCTAAATCCCTGCTCTTCTGATTGTTCTTTTGTTCTTTTCTGTTGTCAGATTATAAATGTCATTTCTTAAAACTGGACAGAAATGGAAATGTTTACTAATTTTATTTTCTGAAACTCAAACACAATCAAGTTCCAAAAGATGTAGGGGGTAAGATAGGATGAGTTTGCTTGTTTTTGGATTTAAAGAAATTGTTTTTATAGGTCCATTGGAATATTTTGTCATCTTCCTGATAGAGTGAACATTTACATGATTTTTATCTTCTGGCAAAAAGCTTGAGCAATATTGCTTGATAAGTAAATAAGTTTAATACATTTCATTATACAGGGAATGATTGCCAAGTTGATTTTTATTTTTTCCCCCAGTTATGAAAGCAACATAATCAACTCTTATTGTGGAGGTAGTTATGTTATTACTTTAAAAATATGCAGGTGGAGTACACCTGTAGTCCCAGCTACCAGGGGTGGTGGGAGGCTGAGGCAGGAAGATCTTTTGAGCTTGGAGAAGTCAAGACTGCAATGAGCTGTGATTGCACCATTATATTCCAGCCTGGGTGACAGAGTGAGACACCCTGTCTCATAAAAAAAAAAAAAAAAAAAGAGGGAGTGGGGGGTGGGATACATATTGGATATGTATATATAGGACAGTTGTAGAAAAATACTGACTTTTTAGTGATTTAACTTTTGACAGTTCTGTCCATGGCAAATTTTTCTACTTGAACACCTTGGCTAATAATACAAGTTTAAGAAAGCATATTAAACTTTTTTTTGAATCCTTGAGAAAATTATATACATGTGACTATTTTCCTTTAGAATGACTACAAACACTGAACCTTCTTATTAGATTAGATTTAGGCTATTATGATCTCTTTGGGACATTTATTCTAAAGGAGCTGGAAGCTATAGTGGCCTCTATTTTTCCCAGGGATATAGAGAAGCTTAAGATCTCCTCTTTCTGGAACTTACCCTGGGTGCTCAATTTTAACTTTCTGATTGGTTCATTTTTGAGTTAGTAAAAATAATAATAATAATATTTTTGTTTGAATTGCAAACAAATTTTCTTTGCACAGTGATCTTCAGATCTTAAAAGAAAAACAAGGGATAGGAGACATTTTGCTTATCTTTTAAGGTAAGAAAATTGTTGTGAGACTCTATATCCTTCTAATGGGTGTATATTTGTACAAGTGTTTGGAAAACAGTTTGGTAAAGTGGAAGATACTCATACCCTATGGTTCAGGAATGTCGTGGATATATACTCCACAAGAACGAGTACGTAGGTGCCGGGAGACACAGGAATGTTCAGAGCAGCATTGTTTGTAATAGGCACAAACAGAAAATAACCCAAATGTTCATTCCACTAAAATGGAGAATTGTGGTATTCATAAAATGGCTTACAGCTATGTGGGACAAGATGGGCGAATCTTGAACACTATGTTAAGCAAAAGAGACCAGACCCCCAAAACCTAATTTGTACAATTCCCTCTATATAGAGTTCAAAAATAGGCAAAACTCATGTTGGTTAGGGCATACATTCTTAGTGGAGGCAATATCGCCTGTAGTGGAGTAAAAACTGGTTCCTTAGAGTGAAAGAAAATCTTACCTATTATCATGGTCTGCTGCCCTCCCAAGGGCCATAGAACATAAATGAAAAGAAAACTAAGAAACACTTATTTATGGATTCATACTTGGGCAGTAAAACTATCAAGAAAAAAGAGGTGATTACACACAGGGTAGGTTAAGGAGTCCATCTAGGTGGGAGGTAGGGAGGTGTGAACTGAAAGATACATCTATGGTCTTCTTGGATCCTGGCTCTAATATCTTTCTGGAGCAGGCTGGTGGTTACATGGGCACATAATTTAGAGTAACTTGTTAAGGTCTACCTTAAGGTATATTTTGTGTACTTTTCTGAATGTGTTATATTTAATAAAGTATTTTTAAGATACCTAAAATAAAGATTACAAAAGAATAACAATGGAATCTAGAAAAAATGTTAATGATCTAATATGGAATCTAGATAAAATGTAATGGTTTAAAATCTATGGCTGTATGAGGTATTTTGATGAAAAAAACAAAGACATAAAAGAATACTTTGTTGTACTTACTCTAAGGATGGTAGTAGTTTTCTAAAAGCTTCTTACTTAGCTTTTCTGTGTGTATATTTTTGCTTGGGGATATATCTTATGATTGAACTTTCTAGAAATGATCCTAATGTCAGTATTTTCTCTGACTTTTGTTATCGTAGAAACTGTTGTGATTGTCAACTGGATTGTCTTCCTAAAGTATAAATCTAGTATATATTGACTGAAGTTGCTAATGGTTACTTCTTTACGGATTCATATGGGTGAACAAATGAAGCATGCAGGCCTACAACAAAAACCAAAACACCACAAAAAACAGGAAGATACCATTTTTTTAAAAAAACCATTAAATCATATGAACATGTGCCCAATGCCAAACTTAAGAAATAGAACCTTTGGTTGGGCATGGTGGCTCATCCCTGTAATCCCAGCATTTTGTGACACTGAGGCAGGTGGATCACCTGAGGATAAGAGTTTGAGACCAGTCTGGCCAACATGGTAAAACCCTGTCTCTACTAAAAATACAAAAATTAGCTGGGCGTGCTGGCAGGTGCCTGTAGTCCCAGCTACTTGGGAGGCTGAGGTGGGAGAATCACTTGAACCCAGGAGGCAGAGGTTACAGTCAGCCAAGATCATGCCATTGCACTCCAGCCTGGGTGACAAGAGTGAAACTTCATCTCAAAAACAAAATAAAACAGAAATAGAACCTTATCAGTACCTGTAGCACCCTGTGTTCCCCTCCCTTGTCATGTCCTCTTTGGGAGGTATCTTGAAGGGAATATGAAATCTTGGTCAGGAAACTGGAGGATTCATGACTGCAGGTGGTGTTTTCATTATTTTTTCCTGCTCTAGTTAGAACTTTAGGGAGGGGATGATCTGGGGGGTAAATGACTGAAATGCTATTGGATTTGTGTTTGTGGCCCATGGCTGATACCAGAAAGAAGGGCCTTTTCTAGGGTTGGAGTATTTTTTAAAAGGCCTGGGAAAAATGTGATTGCCTTGAGCTAACTGACCTTCTGAAGAGGACCTTAAACTGAATTGCCAAGTTATTAGTAACAGGATTCACAGACTTTGGAGAATAGCAGGTATGACTCAGAAAGATTTACAGGAAAGAGCCAGAACAATATATATTTATGGCCTCTGATGTCCACAGTGACAACTTGAGAGTCATGAATAATAAGCAAAATGGAACTTGAGATAAAGCATAACACAAAGATGGGAGTGAGGGCAGGAGGGAATGCAACCTGGTCAGCAACTTGACAAATCCAACTTGCTGTACTTTTAAGGAAGTCATTTTCTGATGTTACAGGCAACATCAGAATTACTGAATTGAATTCTGAGGTGGTACTTTAAGAAGGATCTACTTAGACAAGGATAGGTTCATTTAGAGAATAATAGCCAGGATTGGGAAGAGATTCTTTCCCATGTCCTAGGATAGCTGATGAAATTGTGGATTTGGAGAGGAAAGGATGGGGGTTCAGGTTCATGATAGCTTGTCTTTAGCTATTTGAAAAAGTATGTATATGGAAGCATTAGTTTTTATTTTTATTTGTTTTTGGTAAAGACAGGGCATAAAACTAGAACTAATAAGTCAAATTACAAAGGGGTGATTTTCAACTCAATATAAGGAAGTGACTTGTAACTATTTAGACCCATCTGGTGATGTAGTCTTTGAAAAATAGAATGTTCTTCATCCTTAAGAATAACTTAGAAGGCTGAGATGTTAAATGGGAAATCAGATAACTTCATGAGATCCTTGTAGAGCCTGAGAGTCTGGTTCAGAGTTAACATATACTAAGGTAACTCAAACTTCATTTTACCAGTCACCCTCAACCTTTATTTTCCCCTCCCTGAAGAACGCTTTTTATTTCTGTAAAATCTTGATTCCTGAGTTCCAGGGTACAGAGTTTGTGGAATAGAGTCCCCAAGGTTTGATGTAGAGGATCCTCTTTCTCCTGTCTGAAAATATCCTTTAGTATTTCCTTTAGTGTGAGTCTGTAGATGGAGAAAATCCTTACTTTTTATTTCATTATTGAAGAATATATTCATTGAGTTTAAGTTTCTAGATTGGCAGTTTCCTTCTTTCAGCACCTTGAAGATATCATTCTTTTATGCTAGCTTCCATTGTTTGTCTTTAACTGTTTATGGTGGTTAAATCTTGTGAAGTCTTTGATCGGTTTTGGCAAATTCTCCACAACCATATCTTCAGCTCTTGCTTCTGTCTCATTCTTTTTTTTTCTTCCAGGGCTCTAGGTATGTGATACACTTTTCAATATATTGTCTTTTATTTTTTTCAATTTTCTACCTTTTTGTCTTTCTGCCTTTTTTGAATTTACTGAATCTGTCTTCTGCTAAGTTACTGCTGTGGTTAAACTTATCCATTAAGTTATTAATTTCAGTTTTGGTAGTTCTAAATTGCAGAATTTCATATGGTTGATTTTCATAATTTGCATTTCTCTGCCAGGTTTTCAGTCTTGTCCTGTCTTTCCTTGCTCATGTTCAGCAGAGTTATTTTGAAGTGTGTCTGGTAACTCTGTTATCTCGATCCCTTGTGGTTTTGTGTCTGTTGTTTGCTTCTCTTATTTTCTGTTAGCTTGTCTTTAAGTCTCATGTGGCTTTTTATTTTTAGTGATAGACATTATATATGAAAAATTGTAGAGCTAATTTGAAGCCTTGGATGATATTCTTCTCCAGAGAGGATTTACATTTGCCCCTGCCAGGGGCTTGGAAATTAGCGACCCAGGATTGTCTCATCCAATCAGGGATTGAGATGATTAAAGCTGGCCATCATTCCCTGTCAGGGCAATTTGCAGTTTGTTCTTCAGGTCCCCAACCTGAGGAGTGGGAGAGTTAGCAGGGCCTCTCCTCGGTGGACGCTGAGCTCCAATGTTTATCTCCCTGTGAGCTCTGTGAGGCTGTGAGTTCTAGCTCAGCTTATTAACCTCTTCTTCTCTGCTGTCATTGGAAGAAAACCCAAGGGGGAAAAAAGAAGACTCTGTTCTCTGGTATTCCCTTTTCTCAGCCCCTGTAATCATTACATTTTGTCCACTTTTCTATTCTCAGTGGGAAGATTGATCTAAGTTACCTAGACTGTCATCGTTGGAATGGTTCCTTTATATAGTTCTATTGAAGTGGAACCCCTTCATATGTTCCATAAGTTTACCATAACACTGTTCTGTTTGGGCCTGATTTTCACTTCATTTTTATTTGCTTTGGTTTTCATTTCTGTTCCTACTAATTTTACCTTTATGACTTTCACCCATTATCTGATAATAAATGTACATATTCTTTTATAGATTCTTTGAAAATCTTCCAAAGAGTATATAGCATTAAGGATGTTCTTCAAATTAATTAAACTTGCTTATTTGCTTTTTAGGCTAACTTTCCATTTGATCCTCCATTTGTTTGAGTGGTGTTAACTGTTCTTTCAGGAGCATACGTTTAAGTGATTACTTTAATTTTTTTTTTTTTTTTTTTAGTTTAAAAAATTTTTTTATAGGATTAAGTCTCACTATGTTGCTCTGGCTGTTCTTGAACTCCTGGGTTCAAGCGATCCTCCCACCTTGCCCTCCCAAAGTGCTGGGATGACAGGCATGAGCAGCTGTGCCTGGCCTACATTTTTTTTAATACAGTGTGCACCAGAATCATTTGGAGAGCTAGTCCCAGGGTTTCTGATTCAATAGGTCTGTGGTGTTGCCTGAGCATTTACATTTTTAAGAAGTTCCCAGGTGAAGCTGATGCTGTTGTTCTGGGGCCCACATCTGAAACCGTTGGTTATAAATCATTATGTTGTTGATAGGTAGAGATTTTAGTGATATATGTGTATACACACACACACACACATATATATTTACACATACACACACACACATATATACACATTTTAATCATAAAAACCAAAGGTTTTTCAAACGTAAATTGTGACTGAAGGTTTAGAGAATGTTATGATTACAGAGTGGTCCCCACATGCCTGTGATCCTAATTAGTACTTCTAGGAATAATCATGGGAAGTCTCATGGACCTGTGGAGCTGGCTAATTACTTCTAGAGGTGATAGTTGCAGTGTTGTAGAATCAAATGGTAATTGTCATGCAGTTTTACTGAAATTTGTATTGCTTCTTTTTTGTGATTGAAAGTCTTACAGAAGTGGGGAAAAGATCACGGTTTGCTAGGTTAGTTGTGAAATGTTCTGTAGACCCTGAAAGTATGAGCAATTTAAAATAATGAGGATTTTCAAACACTCAGCTGACTAATTCCATTATGTGACATAATCCACATTATGGTGATTAAAATCTAAATATCTCCAGCCCTTACTTTGATCATTTCTATGGTTGAGATAGTAATAGTTGCATTTAGGGTAAAAATATGAGTGACTACTTCTGACTTCAGAACTTTCTCCAGAAGAGCTTTGTTGCTACAGTTATTTTTACTTGTATTTGATGTACATGCTTATGTATGTGTTTTGGGGGCTAAGATCCTGTTAAGAATCATTATTCTGTATAATCAAAATACATATTAACTGTGGTGTTGGTACTATAGAATACTTATCTGGACATGATATCCACCGGTAAAAGAGAAAAAAAACTGTGGGTTAAAAAAAAAAAAACCTTAGTATTACGTATGGATGTGCCAAGCTCATTTTGAGTTTCCCCACACAGTAAATGAATATTGGTTTTATTATTTAATTAATTAATTTTATTGAGACAGGGTGTTGCTGTGTTGCCCCAGGCTCGAGTGAGTGGTGCAATCACAGCTCACTGCAACCTCTGCCTTCCGGGCTCAAATCATCCTCCCACCTCAGCCTCCTGAGTAGCTGGAACCACAGGTGTATGCCACCAGGCCAAGCTAATTTTTGTATTTTTGATAGAGACAGGGTTTCACCATGTTGCTTGTGTTGGTCTCGAACTCCTAGGCTGAAGCGATCCACCCCACTCAGACTCAAAAAGTATTAAGACTATGGGTCTGAGCCACTTTGCCCAGCCCAATATTGTTTGTTAAAATTTTTTATTTATTTACTTATCTTTTGCTTTTGTTTTTCTGTTTTAATTTTTAGATTTCTATTTTTTTCAATATTGTGTTTTAAGAGTTTACTTACCTGAGACCTGCAGCCTAATCTTTGCCATATCTCCCCAAGTGTTCTGTGAGTGCTAATATAGTGGTATGTTCATAGATATTTGTTTTGTGGGGATTGCAAGGATTTGGGGAAGCCAGGTTCAGTGTCTTTTACCAAAGGACTTCTTGGAAGCGTTAATGCCATTTTCTGTTTTTCTCAAATTTGTTAATTAGTGTTCCTGACAGCATCTCAGAGGACGATGCCCTCTGGCTTAATCTCTGGGAAATGCTGCTCTGTTGGAAATCTGGAGTTCTGAGTGATTCCCATGTGTTTTCTGCTGCAGAGCAGGACATGCTGAAGTGATTCCTTCATGAGCAGATGTTAGAGGCCTCCTTTTGACAGCTTGTTACAAAATTGATCACAAATATACTACTAGGTGAGTGTAAGTCCCCGGTTGGGTGTGAAGCAGAGTTGTTTAGAATTGTGTACTGTTTTATTTTGTTACCTTTAAATCTTCTCTGGGCTGTTTTGGTTTCAGCAGTAAAATTGCTATAAAAAGTACTTCTCTTGGCATAAAACCTCATGGTCAGTTTTGGAAGTTCAGTGTTAGGTAACCCAGCCAAATACTTACATATACAAAATAAACACAAGACTGAAAAATAGCAAATGTTTAACCTTTGTGTCTCTTACTCACCATACCAGCCTTTTACTAGCCACCAAGCCATAGTTCTTTTGTTTTTCATAGTTGAATGTTAAAATGTAAGGGCTTTTTAATGAAGCCCTTACTGATTGGGGAGAAAAGACATTAGCATTGTGCTTTAGTTTTATGCACTGGTTTATAAAATTGTGTATGTTTCCTCAATATTCCCATAAGCACAGGAAAGGAAAATGGGTCATTTTTTTGTTCAGAATCTTACTTGAGGAAAAAAAAAATGATCAAGGAAAAGATTTGGATAAAAATCTGCAAATTCAGGATAAATGTATGAAAACATTTGAAAATGTGATTATACAATGGACCAGTATAGCTTTTCAACATTTTGTTGTAAGAATCCCAAGAAGGTAAGTGTATGATCTTAGTATACCACCTAGAATCGAGACAAATACATGAAGTTATGAGTCATGCCATTTTCAGTTTTAAAATCTCTCACATAGTTTCTTCAGTGATTCTTTTTTGCAACAGTGTGTTATGATCCTCATTATTTGGATAAATAATTTGAATAATAAGTCAGCTTGTGACCTACCCAAATAAATCTTGATTCCTAATAAAGTGTTTTTCATTATACCAAATGCCAGCTATATAAGAGGAGATTAAAAGTACTAAGAACTCTAAGTACCCTATTGATTATCATATGCTACCCATAGGTCAGGCACGGTGGCACACACCTGTAATCTCAGCACTTTGGGAGGCCGAGGGGGATGGATCACTTGAGGTCAGGAGTTCCAGACCAGGCTTACCAAGATGGTGAAACCTCATCTCTACCAAAAATACAAAAAAATTGCCAGATGTGGTGGTGCGTACTGGTAGTCTCAGCTACTCAGGAGGCTGAGGCAGGAGAATCGCTTGAACTCGGGGGGCAGAGGTTGCAGTAAGCTGAGATTGCACCACTGCACTCCAGCCTTGGTGGCAAAGATAAACTCCATCTGAACAAAAAAGAAAAAGAAAAGCTAAGCATGGACTTAATTTCTCTGAGGTTTAAAGCTGCAAAGAGTTGCTCTTCATGAAGTAGGTGGGATCTCAGTTGGGCAGTGAAATGTGAGTGGGGTTTGGTCAGTTGGTGGAGGTTGCAGGAAGATTATTTACATAGGTGAAAAGTAAACACAATCAGGTATCTAGGAAAGAGAATGAGAGATTCAGAGTACACGAGACCAGTTTGAGCTATAACACAAGGAGGGTAGGATTCATGTAGAAGAGTTGTGGGAAATATTGCCGATGTAATATTTTGTACTGAAACATTTCTGTGAATTGGTGACAGATTTTTTTTTTTTTTCTAGTAAGTAAACTATTACCCCTGGATATTCATCTTGCTATGTAACTGGCTGAGAAACAGGGGAGTAACAGTAAAGAAACTGTTTTAGAATAAATCTGGTGACAGCGGAAGAGAATATGAGACACACTGTGCTCACAGAGCCTAGAAGAGTGTGACAGTAGTTGAGGGCCATGCCGTCATCTTAGAGTGAAGTGAGGAGAACCTACGTTGGTTTGGTAGTCCTGGGAGTGGAAGGAGGAATGACATGTGAAAGCTCATTGGAGGCAGAATCAAAATGGCTCGGTCTTCATAGTCAACTATTAAGTGAGGAGGAGGAGTTATTGGCTGACTTAGGAAGAAGTAAAAAATGTGAAATACCAACAAAACACCAAGCTTGCAATTTTAGTCAGGGTAAAGCTTAACCGTTGTGTGATTCTAGATAGATTATTGAGCAGTTTTGTTCCATTTATTTTATATCCCGTATCTTTGAGCTATGATCCTATTTGTTTATTTCTTGACATACCCAAACATTTTTGAAATGATTGTGATACAGTTTTTATATGATAAGTCTCACCCTTTGAAGTGTACATTTCAGTAGTTTTTTAGCATATTCAGTTTATGCAGCCATTACCACTACCTAATTTCAGAACCTTTTCTTCTCTCCAGAAAGAAACCCTGTACCCATTAGCAGTCACTCCCTATACACATTTCCCCCACCATTGATCCTGGCAATGTCTGATCTAAATAGAATCATACAAAATGTGACATTTTGTGACTGACTTTTCTTTAAAGTGATTATAAAGCAAATGCCTGAAGAGGCTAAGCTTAGGAGAGTGTTTGCTGTGCAACTTTGACAACTGATTTTTTTTTAAGTTGAAAATATTACTGTGTCTGTATATGTGACATATTATCCTTAGATGACCCTTGCTTCAATTATTCAAATTTTTTCCCCTAGTATTCTTGAACTGTCTCAATATTCAGTAGGATCCCTTTGGAGACAAAGAGCAGTAAGAATTTAGAACACATATTGACAAAATGAATGTAATTTAATACAATAGTAGAGTCAACCACTTTTAGGTGTTGATGCTGCTGAAAGTATGTATTAAGGAAAAGTTTACTTATCTTACTTTTTGTGAAGGTACTAGAACTACTTCTGTCTTCTGTTTAGATTTCAACAAACACTTGCATACCTATTATGTGGTTGTACAAATGTACTTTCTTTTGACCTGAAAATGCAAAAACTTCTTTTCTTCCCACTATCTGAGACTCTGCAACTTTAAAGCAAGAGTGGAGTACTTTAAAGGAAAGGTGGTGATGGTTGGATAATGGGTAACAATGTCTACCATATGCTTCCTTTTGCCAAAACAAGTTCCTGTCTACCATCAGCATTTCCAAAATTTGAAGATTAAGTGTTGTGTTAACTCATTAACTAATGAATAGACTTTGAGCAGTTGTGGAATCAAAATCTCAGTGAGTACCTGGATGTTCTAATTCTGTTAAATCAATGAGTACACATTATGTGCAATATCCTCTTAGCCCAGTGGCAGATTTAAGGAGTGAGAGATCAATTTCTATGTTTCAGAAATCAAATACACAAAGAATAAAAATTTTTAATCCCATGATTCTTTACCTGAGTTTAGTTTTTTGGAGAGTTTTTCTTTTAGATTTTCTTTCCTTTCCATTAAACTTTCACTTTGAAAGGTCCCAGGGTTTGGTCAAAGCAAGTGGGAAAGCCACTTGCTTGGATTCTCCAGGGCAAAGGAGTTAAAGAGGACTTCTTTCCCTCATTTTGTTATTGAATAATGTCATGATAACAATTATTAAGCTGAATGGTCTACAGTAGAAGTTTTTAGATGCCTTCTCTGCAAAACAATTTGGTTTAGTCAATGCAAGGATGCCTTTGGTTAGCTGAAATGGAAGATGTGCAGGCTAGAGTGGTCTTGACAAGTCTTCTGGGGGGAAATACAGCATTTGGAAGGGTAGGAAGCAAAAGGAATCTTAGGCAAGGGAAAGGTGTGGCCAGAGCCCCAGAGGAGAGAACAGTTTGTGGTGGACTTGGTGTCCACGTAGATCCAATCAGTGTCTTAGCTTTTGTGTTTTCAAAATTACCACAGTTTTTGTTCTAAAACTATCATTCCTTTGATTTTATTTTAGGCATGCTATCTGTGTATTTTGAAATTTAAAATAACATTAAGGGAGAAATGAAATGATTTTGTTTGAGAAAGAGTTAAAAGGTTAAAACATCTTGATCTAAATAATTTTCTTTTCTTTTTTTTTTTTTTTTGAGACAGAGTCTCGCTTTGTCGCCCAGGCTACAGTGCAGTGGCACAATCTCAGCTCACTGCAAGCTCCGCCTCCCGGGTTCACGCCATTCTTCTGCCTCAGCCTCCCAAGTAGCTGGGACTACAGGCGCCCACCACCTCGCCTGGCTAGTTTTTTGTACTTTTTAGTAGAAACGGGGTTTCACCATGTTAGCCAGGATGGTCTTGATCTCCTGACCTTGTAATCCACCCGTCTCGGCCTCCCAAAGTGCTGGGATTACAGGCTTGAGCCACTGCACCTGGCCAATAATTTTCTAATGGGAGATTTGGTACATCCCCAGAAGTTGTCTTTGGTTCAGAGAATAGTCTTCAGGCTTAGAAAGGACTTGAGGAGTCCCACAGAGGAGCCACATGCTGTGAACCATTTGATTCTCACAACAGAATGGATAAAAATAATTTGAACCATGAAACCATGCAGATGTTCATATTTTGGATAGGGTAAGGTCAGTGCCATTGTCAGAGGAAAAACCCTTGGCCATCACAGGATGGGAGAGAAAGTTTCCGTCGTAAAGAATACTCATTGAAGGAAACGGGTTCTTCTGCCCTTATTCTTTGGATTATTTAGGGCCAAGTTCTTAGTTTTTGACATCATCAAAATTTCAAAGTATTCTGTTCTAGGAGCCATTTCAAACAATTAACTAGAATTTCAGAGCAATTACATGAGAGTAATACCATTAGAATTTTTAAATTATCCATAGTCCTATATCCTTAACAAGTATGTTCATGCTTGCATATTCTCTTCTTATCTTTACTTTGTGCGTACTTTCTTAATAATGGCTCATAGAAATTGTTTAAGCAGGAATAACTCTCAAGATAATTTTATATGTTTCCTTTTTTCTTTTTAAGGTATATATTGGGTGAAGGAGCATTATGTATGGAACCTCTCACAAAACAGGTGATTATTTTCTTATAATACTCAATTTTCACACGCAATAGAGTGTTTTGATTATATAAGTTAGATGGTAAATAGAAGGTTCTCTTAAAGACATTTTAGTGGGTTTTTTGTTGTTGCTGTTGTTTTTTCTTCATAGCTCCTACTTTCAAGAATGAAAAAGGTATCCCAGCACTTTGGGAGGCCAAGGTGGATGGATCACGAGGTCAGGAGATCGAGACCATCCTGGCTAACACGGTGAAACTGCGTCTCTACTAAAAAAATAGAAAAAAAATTAGCTGGGCGTGATGGCAGACTCCTGTAGTCCCAGTAGTAGAGTCAACCACTTTTAGGCAGCCCCCCGTACTTGGGAGGCTGAGGCAGGAGAGTGGCATGAACCTCTGAGACAGAGCTTGCAGTGAGCTGAGATGGTACCACTGCACTCCAGCCTGGGCAACTGAGTGAGACTCCATCTCAAAATAAATAAATAAATAAATAAATAAATAAATAAATAAATAAATAAAATAAAAAACATAAACCAGCAAAATGACATTGTACTTGGTGCTGAATCTATGCTAGGATAGGCATTAAGAGTGACCTTTATTTAAGGTTCTAATTTGCTCATGTTGGGCACTTAGAACATCGGTTTGTTGTTTTTTGTGAGATTCTGGAAATGTTCCAATTTTACTGTTTCCCCTTGACTCCAGACTTTGTAACACTGGTCTGCTGCTGTTAAGTTATATGCCATTTTGTTAGGGCTTCTCAAGTGGGAATCAGGAATGCTGCTGTGTTCTAGAGATGTTTTGTTCTTCCTGTAGGGCTGAAGCAGTGCCTACTCCATAGAATCAGTCATCATGCAAATAAATGCCACCTGAGTCAAAGACAAAGCCAAAGTGCAGCTTGGAGCAAAGAAGGTACTTCTATTAAGAATTTTACATAAACCGTAAGATACATTTTGTATTACTTTGTGAGCCTACTTCCTGTCTTAATTCTTTCTGAGAGAATTCATTTCATTTTCATTTGGTTTGTTTTCTTTTTGTTACAAAGATGATCTATAGAAAATATAGAAGTATAAGAAAATTAAAGATACTGACTAATAATCACTTAATGATTTAGTATCTGATTGTTTAGTCTTTGTTATATTTACTGTAGACAAACATGTCTACAGTTGTAAATTTATTATTGGTATGTATACCCTAGTAAAAGTTATATGTACTTTGAAGTTTTGCAAAGTTCATGTTATAGAATTAATTCCTGATGAACTTTTATGTGCTAGACACTAGTCTTTTTATTTATTTATTTTTACTTTTTTTCCCCTCTGTGCCTATGCTTACCAAGTCTTTTTATTTTTTACTTCTCACTAGCTCTTTCAATCCTCTTAATAACTTAAAAAGAGGGTATTATTAATATCTGCATTTTATGGATGAGGCAACTGAAGGCAGGTAACTTGTCCAAGGTCACAGGTGGCAGAGCAAGGATTGGAATGAGACAGCCTGACTGCCCTAGGCCCTACCAAGAAGAGCTGAGAGCAAGCCATGGGGCAGAAGGATGTTGGTCAGGCTGGTTTTCTGTTTAGTTAACATGAAATGCAGGCTGTAACCTTAATTCTAGGACATTACAGAGAAAGCCTTCCAAAGCCAGAGGTTTTCTTTTTACCATGACCATGACTTTTTAGCAAAAATATGATTTTGTTTAAAGGCAACATGGTGTTCTAAGAAGCTTCCACTCACACTCTTGTGGAGGGAATGGTAGTTGAACTAAATAGTGAAATGCTGCAGCACATGGCCTTTAGGCAGCTTCTGACCTATTTCTATGGTCAGGAAAGACACCTATCTTTCCCTGCTGCCCACAGCCTCCAGCTATTAACCTTCAGAATTTCCTAGTCTGTGATCACATTCCAATGAGGGATCTGTTTTGTTTTTTCCAGGGTAGCAGAAAGTGAGTCACCACCTGTACTAAGCAGTCTAGTCTTCTGTGTATAAATGAGTAAGGTTGGGGAGCCAAATTTGAGAACCTTGTGTAATCCTGAGATTCTCCAAGAGAATCCAAGAGAATGTCAGGATTATGCATGGTGGTAAAGTGGTCTCATGTTAGTTGTATCCACAGCTCTCATCAGAAGCAGACACAGATATTTTTTGTAGGAAAGCATCTCTAACTTAAGCCTGTAGGATTCCCAAAGATTAAAAGCAGGCAATTATGAATTCAGTCAAATCATAGCATTCAAGTAGTCTCAACCCAACATATTTGAGAATTGTCAGAAACAATGAATAATATGTTTCCCAAAGACTGTAGGTTTTGGAATTATCAGATACAGAACACAGACTTCAAATATTAGAATGGTGAGAAAATAGTTACATGTGAAACCTAATATAGAAGAAAGATGGACTCATAAAATTGAGCAACCAGTAAGACCACCAGGAATGATGAGGAGGACCTGAAAAGAAAATGGATGAAATAGAACTTACAGAAATAAAATATATAGCTGAGTATGGTGGCTCACACCTGTAATCCCAGCACTCTTTGGGAGGCTGAGGTGGGAGGATGGTATGAGCCCAGGAGTTGGAGACAAGCCTGGGCAACATGGTGAGAACTCATTTCTATAAAAAATACCCCACCACCACCAAAAAAAAAAAAAAAAAAAAAAAAGCTGGGTATGGGGCATGTGCCTATAGTTCTAGCTAGTCAGGAGGCTGAGGTGGGAGGATCACTTGAGCGCAGGAGGCCAAGGCTACAGGTACATGCCACTGCAGTCCAGCCTGGGTGACAGACTGAGACTCCATCTCAGAATAAAATGACATAAAGAAATAAAAAATGTAATTGTTGAAATAAACTCAGTGGATGGATTAGACATCAGAAGAAAGAATTAATTGGTTAGACAATTACCTCCCAAAAGTAAGTCAGTATGTTACACAGAGAGACATGAGGATAGATGACAGGGCAGAAGTTGGTGGGGTTGTGCAGGGAGGGAGATCAGAATGAGGTCTAAAATATGTCTTAGTGGAATCCCAAGAGGAGATATTAAAATTATATTAGAAAGTGAGAGAAATAGAAGTTCTAAAGGTGATAGAAGGAAGTCCACATCAATCAGTCACAACAAATGTAAATGGACTAAAGTTACCAGTTAGACAGATAGAACTAATAAAACACTATCCAGCTGTTTTAATCCATCATATTTAAAATATGAGGATATGAGAAGATTGAAAGATTTTATAAAGGAGAGAGAGTGATAAAGATATGCCAGTATACATTAATCAAAAACAAGTGATGGAGCTTCAGTATCAAACAAAAAAGGATTTTAGAACAGAAAGTGTTAGTAAGGACTTGATGCTAAAAGACTGTTAATTAGGAGGATGTAGCAATTTTCATATTTTATGTACCTGTCAAAATAGCCTCAAAATACAGAAGAAAAACTGATAAAACCACAGGGAGAAACTGACAAGTCTGCCATTGTATTTGGAGATTTCACCATACCCTGCTTACCATAAGTAAGTTACACAGAATGCCCACATGTAGATTTGAATAACCACTGAATAAACATGGTGTAATGGGCAAATATAGACCTTTGTACCCAATAATTAGATGTTCTATATTATTATCAAGCATATGTGGACTGTGGGAGAAATATTAATTGTATATTTATAAAGCAAATCAGAAGATTTAAAAACTATTGGTACCATCCACACCATATAATTTATAATTTAAATATGAAGCAATTAATGTTAGAAGGCAATAATAAAGAGGTTAACAAAAAGCTACATGAATTTGGAAATTAAACACCCTTGTAATTCATGGTTTAAAAAACTCAGTGCAGTTTTAGAATGCTTAGAATTGAACCATAGTTAAAATACGAAACTTCTATCTATTCCTCTCTCTCTCTCCCTCCCACTTCCTTTCTGGAACATTCAAGAAGCTAATCTTTTTCAATGAAGAACACCCCAAATACTGAAAAGTAGAAAAAGTACAGATGGCATTCTTTGATCTTAGTTAAATCTATAAGTTAGTAACAAAACCAGAAAACAAATGCTGATTTGTGGAATTTTTAAATTCATGCAAGTAACCCTTGGATCAAGAAGGATTTGAAATTAAAACTGCCAAATATGCAGAGAATAGCAATAATGCGATCGTTACTGATTAGAGACTAGAGGAGAGCTCAGATGAATGTTCATTGCCTTAAAATCCTTATGTCATTAAGAAAATAATGAAAATGAATGAAGCCTCTAACTCATTCTTAGAAAGGACAATCAAAAAACCTGATGGAAAGCAGAATGGGGAAATTATTAAAGACATAAAGTAGAAATCAGTGAGTTAGAAGAATAGAAAGGGCTAAATCCCCAGTACAGTAAAGCCTCTGCAGAAACATTTCTTTAAACTGGGCTTTGAGTACTTTGCTACTGATAATTAGAATAGAAAAAGCCAACATTCTTATTTTCTCCTCATGTTTTGGGTGGCGGGCAGTAGGGTTTGGAAGTGACTCCTTCACAATCACTTGGAAGCTTCGGGGTATATGTACTTTCTCTATACAGTTTTTTCTAAATCTTTTGGTTTTGTCCTTTGTGTGAAAATATGGACTGATTAAAAAACACTTTTTCATTAATGTTAAGAAAGCATGTTACTACACATTTTATATCTTAGGTTTTTAACAGCATTATGGCAGATGTTTACTATTTTAAAGAGTTCTTAGAAGTTCAAAAAACTACCCCGTAAAAAATGGTAGAAGTGGCCAGGCATAGTGGCTCATGCTTGTAATCCCAGCACTTTGGGAGGCTGAGTTGAGTGGATCACCTGAGGTCAGGAGTTTGAGACCAGCCTAGGCAACATGGTGAAACCCCATCTCTACTAAAAATAGAAAAAATTAGCTGGGCGTGGTAGCAGGCACCTGTAATCCCAGCTTCTGAGGAGGCTGAGGCATGAAAATCATTTGAACCAGGGAGGTGGAAGTCACGGTGAGCCAGGATCATGTCATCGCACTCCAGCCTGGGCAACAGACTGAGACTCGGTCTCAAAAAGGAAAAAACCTCAATAAGCTTGTTAAGCAAATGGAAAACAACACTTACCTGTAATTAGAAGTTAACCAGAAGCTTTCAAAAATGTATTAGTTGACAAGGAAATCAAGAAAAAGAGGAAAATTATATATGTGATCCTTAATAGTAAAATATATCAAAACTAAGGTACAATTAGAAATAGAGGCATTTTCTAAATTAAATTCAAGGCTGCCAGATTAGAAGGACAACATCAATATGATACAATCTCTTTTCCATTAATGTTAAAAACTTCTACTATACTGACCTATAAATTTGTCCCACTGATGAAATAGAATCTGAAAATTGGGATATAGATACTGTGGGAAGAATGCTAAAATTGAACTTAATTATAGCAACAGTCTAGTCTCTGGACCAGGTCCAAGAAAACAAAACAGAAGCATACTCAACTAGGATTAACAAGTCATTTAGCAAGGGGTGAGAAGGCCTATTGTAATTGAGTAGTTCGGAAGCTTATCCACACCCAAATTTTTCAGATATTCTGATTTGTTAGGCCTGAGCCAAGGCCCCATTCTTATATTTTTGCTTGTTAACTTGCTATAGGTAATTCTGATATATACAAAGACTAAGAACAGTTCCTTGAACATAGTGACAATTTCTATCTGGAATAGTCCAAATCCCAATTACCCTGATTCCTACACCAACAGTTCCCAAACTGGTGTACTACAAAGCCTTGTGAAAGCTCCTTGAAAAAAAAAATACACAATCATGGCCATATAAATTCACTGTTCTGAGAAGTCCTGTTGAATTTACCAAGCATTTCCCAAATTTATTTATTAATTTTTTACCTCTATTACATATATTTACTACATTTTTAACTTAGTAACTATTAATAACCCCAAACATAGAAACAATGCCCCAAGGATGTTCTGTGATGTTACTATTATTCTGTTGGAAATGTGCAGAAGAGTTATAAAATATACTCCATTTATTTATTTATTTATTTATTTAATGTTATTTATTTATTTATTTATTTATTTGAGATGGAGTCTTGTTCTGTCACCCAGGCTGGAATGCAGTGGGATAATCTTGGCTCCCTGCAACCTCCACATCCCAGGTTCAGGTGATTCTCCTGCCTCAGCCTCCTGAGGAGCTGGGACTACAGGTATGTGCCACCATGACTGGCTAATTTTTTGTAGTTTTAGTAGAGACAAAGTTTTACCATGTAGGCTGGTCTTGAACTCTTGACCTGAAATGATCCAGCCACCTCAGTCCCCCAAAGTGCTAGGATTACAGGCATGAGCCGCCATGCCCAGCCTTCCATAAGCATTTAAAGTCACTTCCAAAGGCACAATCAACAGACTTGCCAAAATTCAGAGGCAATATCTCTAGAGTCAGACCTGCCTTCAAATTCCAACTCCCCTCAACCCAAAGCCAATCAATTGTCCTACCAGAATAACATCAAATAGCAATTAGCATGTGGTCCTTGACTTCTTCAGATCAGCTCTACAAAGACGTATACTATTAACAGTGGAAATATTGTGAACTCAAATCTTTAACAGATAACATTAATCAAAAGCATTCTCATGGGAAAATTATCATATATAAAATATGTTCCTCACCAACCAAAGCCTCTATAAAATTTCAGACTGATCTAATGACAATTTAACTTATTTTTTAAATGCATAATTATGTCAAATAATTGCCACTACAAAGGCCTGAATATAGTCTCTGAGTCTAAGGTCCTCCCTATCTCCTCCATTTCACATTTGATTGTACACATATTTGAGAGAACATCACTCATTATTTGTTTGGGGAGTATTATCAGATATTATCTGATATTTTGGATATTATCAAAAGTAATTGATTGGAAGTCAATGGCACTACTTCTACTAAAGAGTAGGATCCTCATTAGTAGATAGAGGCACATAGAAGTATAGTCATATTACATCTACGAAGTGTCAATATCAGGCAGCGGCTTCAAAGCCAAGGTGGTGGTTGGATGCAAAGCCAAAGTAGTGGTTGGAATTTTAATTGGCAAGGGAGGCAGATAGAGAGAAATGTAGATTCAATAATAATGTGAAGTCCGTGAAAGCCTGTGGCTATAAATAATGTTGAGCCATAGAGTCCATCAGAGATAGTAAAGGGGGCCTGGAAATATTCAGAGACTTGTAGAAGGGTAAAGTAAATACCTAAGGTAGTTGTGATGGATAGTGCTTGAAGTATTTGCTTTTGACTACCTTCTGTCAGGCTGTGTACAACCTAGAAAGTTTCTTGAGGGCAAGAATCAAGTCTTTTACAGCTTCTAGCATGCCTCTGTGTACCCAACAGGTCATCAATAAATAATTTGTTACCCTACTTTGTCATAAAATATAGGACATACTTAGCTGTACAGCATGATGTGATTTGATCACACCCAGTCTATGAGTGGAGAATAACAGCACTGAATCCATTTAAAAACAACACTCCCTATTCTCTTTTCACCTTCATAGTATATTCGTTTGGTTTCTAGTAATGTTGGCTCTATCCATATGTTTTTAGATAATAGTACAACTTTTGTTGTGTCTAAGTAAAATTATACCAGGAATTTCATGGGGGAAAAGTTAATGCACTGCTCTTAGTTTTGATTAAGATTTTAGATGTTTGAAAATATAAATTCAGATATTGGACAATAAGAGTTTTATTTTGGAGGCTGGAGGAGATTGAAGTGTTGAGGTAAGACTGATAGGCTCCTTTGGCTACTTGTGTATGGGGGTGGGGAGAATATACAAGTTTACCAAAACTTGTAAATTCTCACAGTGCTTAGTTTTGTGACTGTACAGAAACTAGAATTGTTTTTCCTAGGTCTCAGTGGAGAAATGTAAGCTGTGAGTTTAGCATCCTGTTTACTGTGTTTTGGCCAGGGTTTTGCAGGCTTTTGTGGAGAAAATTATATTGCTTTCCTTATCCTGTTTGTAACATATTTGTATATCAATATGCTTCCTTGATTTTTACTATGGTAAAATTCTATCTTGCATATGGAGAAATAAGTCTATTAGAGTGAATTAAAAGAAATCTTTACTGTGAGGTGGCAGCCTTGTCTAATGGGCCGTATGTTTAAGCCTAACGTTAATACATCACACTAGAGCCCAGCGTAGTGGCGTGTGCCTGTAATTGCAGCCACTTGGGAGGCTGGGGCAGGAGGATTGCTTGAACCTAGGAGTTTCAGACCAGCCTGGGCTATATAATGAGACCCCATCTCAGTCAATCAACCCATCAATCATTTACACTAAAAAGACCAAGATCTTTCTTCCTCTTTTAGAATGTTTTTTCCCAGACATTCTAACAAATGTCTGGGTGACATTTCATTGTCTAAAACAATGAAAAGGGTTTATGACAGAGTTACAGCAGTTATCAGAGAAAAATCCTGGACAAATTGCAAGTCTATACCAGTTGTAAATTGTTCTGACTGCAGTTAAAATCCAATGTTATTTTTGTACAGTCTTTTTGGGTGTATCTGTGTTTAATAATAACTTGTTTGCAAATTTAGAGGACTGTAGCTATGATTTCTTCTTAGAGACCTTGACCCTGGGGGCTTACAGTTTAATGGAAGAGATAACTAGAAACCAAGAATTCAACGCAGAGAATGAGGTTCTGCAGTACAAGGTGTATACAGGGTGCAGAGAAGCGCTGGGGCACCATGTTCTGACCTCATCTTCTACTGCTCTAGACTTCCCAAGTTCCATTTCCTGAACCTACCTGTTTTTTTCCACCATCTGGACCTCTCTCTGTAGGCACCATTTTCTCTCTTTGCAAACCTTTCCCACACCTTATGTGTCTGGTGAAGTTCTGTTTCTTCAAATGCTTCTTAAAGGCTGCCTGTAGCTCATCCAAATAATTGTTTTGTCTACATCTCTGTTCTTTCTTTATAAATAATTACAGTCAATTCTTATTATTTGCAGTAGTGATATTCTATAAAGTTACCTGGAACACTGAATTAGTCAAATACTGAGCCCTTGTTTCCAGGGTAAATATGTACATACATAAATATCTCACATAGGTTATAATCTTAATTCCTAAAAACAACTCATCCTGGTAGATTGAATTTTTTCTTTCCAAAAGAATAAGGGAAGTACAGAAGTGTTAAGTGATTTGCCTGAGGCTGCTCCACTAACAGGTGCCAGAGACAAGATTCAGACCCCATCCAGTTGGCCCCAGAGCCACAGCTTCTTGCACCACACTGCACTGCCCTCTACTGTCTCTGTCCTCGGGTCATCTTTGTATGAGAGCTGAAACAAGAAGACCGAGGGTCACCTTATTTGACCTTAGCTTGGGACATGTGCAAGGAGTGACAGAGTTTTCACTACATCCATGAATCACCTTGAAAGCTCCACAGGTATTAATTTGGGGATTACAAAGACATTTTAGCAAGTAAGCAAATTTGCAAATGTGGGATCCACAAATAGTGAGGGTCAACTGTATTTGTAAGCGACTGCTAGGGTCTGTTTCATGGTAATCCCTTCCCGCAAGAGTGTGGAATGTTTCTTTAGCTTCTTTGATAGTTTATTTATTTATTAAGTACTTACTATATACCAGACTCTGCTTTACTTTGTGGTGAACAAGCTAGAGATTAAGTCCTGCCCTGTGTATTTTATATTAGAGTAAGAAAGACAGATGGCTAAGTCTGGAGCTCAGGGGTGAGGCTCAGGTTGGAATTACAGATTCACTTGACCGAGGTGAAACCTGGTGTGCCCCCTCCTACTTCACATCCACAGACATACTTCCAGAACATTTCTGTTCTCTTGTTGTGTATAAAGTCATCCTTTTGAGCCTCTCTCCATTGATGCATGTCAACCTCTACTTGTCTTTTGTTGATTTTGAGGCCACTTACCTATGTAACTGACAGGATATTGAAGAAGAATCATACCAACCTGGTTCTGCTACCTAACAGCTGAGTTACATTGGTCAAGCTCTTGGACTTCTGAGCCTGTTTCCTAATTTCAAAAGTAGTGATATGATATGTTAGGTCCTGGTGGGTTGCAAGGAAGATAGTGTGGTTATTTGTTCATATGGCTATTTTCCATATTGGACCATGAGCTCTGTGAGGGCAGGGTCTACAGTTTCATATTTCTATGCTAGGCACTCAGTTCAGTGACTGATACACAGTAATAGAGGCACAAATGTTTCAAGAGTTGAGGAATTGTTAACTCTTACTGAAAGAATAGGAAGATATAAAGGCTTCTCAGAGAAGGTATTATTTAAGCTTTTTTTTTTTTTTTTTTTGAGATGAAGTCTCACTCTGTCACCCAAGATGGAGTGCAATGGTGTGATCTCAGCTCCCTGCAACCTCTGCTTCTGAGGTTCAAGCGATTCTTCTGCCTCAGTCTACTGAGTAGCTGGGATTACAGGCATCAGCCACCATGCCCAGCTATTTTTTGTATTTTTAGTAAAGATGAGGTTTCACCATGTTGGCCAGGCTAGTCTCAAACTATTGACCTCAGTGTTGTGCCCGCCTTGGCCTCCCAAAGTGCTGGGATTACAGGCATGAGCCACCACGCCCAGCCTATTTAAGGTGATTCTTTAAGGGTGAGTAGAAATTTTTCCAGGTGTATAAAACCTTGAGATATTATTCCAAGCAGAGACCAGTAGGTGCAAAGACACAGGGATATAGAAATGTTGAAGTTTACCAGACACTGCTAGATTAAAAAACAAAAAGGAAACTTTCAAAATCAAAAATTAAAATTAAAAATCATCTAAAATAGACCGAGAGTGGTGGCTCATGCCTGTAATTCCAGCACTTTGGCAGGCTGAGGCAGGCGGATCATGAGGTCAGGATATCAAGACCATCCTGGCTAACAAGGTGAAACCCTGTCTCTACTAAAAATACCAAAAACAAAACAAAACAAAACAAAAACCATTAGCTGACTGTGGTGGTGGATGCCTGTAGTCCCAGCTACTGGAGAGGCTGAGGCAGAAGAATGGCATAAACCTGGGAGGCAGAGCTTGCAGTGAGCCGAGATCATGCCACTGAACTCCAACCTGGGCAACAGAGCAAGACTCCATCTCAAAACAAACAAAAAATATCACCTAAAATAAAACCTATGAATGGGCTTGACCAGAGGTCACATCGCAATTGAGTTAACTATGACTGTAGACACTCAGTAATAGATGGAAATTTTAGGGAAAAAACATAATATTCTCAGGTTGTTGGCAGATTATCTGGAACAATTTACAAATATGGGCATTGAATTCTGGGAATAATTACACTGTAGTGATATTTCCTTCTCTGTGTATGAAGCATGTACGTGTTGCACACTTTTCAAGGTGCTGAAAATCAGACTCTTCTCAAGGAGCTCATGAGCAATCAAGGGAGATGGATGGGTGAGCAACTGATTATCATGTGACAAGTGAGGTAACAGAGATATGACTAAGATGCTATCTAAACAAGAAGAAAGGAATTATTCGTAATATATGGAGTGCTGGGGAAAGATTTCTCAAATGAAGCCAGCCGAGTGTGATGGCTCCCACTTGTAATACTGGCACTTTAGGAGGTGGAAGTGGGAGGATCCAGGAGGATCTAGGAGGTCAAGGCCAGCCTGGTCAACAGAGGAAGACCCTGCCTGTCTCTCTACTTGAAAAAAAAATAAATTTTTTAAAATGAAGTGATATTTGAGCACTCTGGAGCACCATACAAATATCGGACAGACTGAAGGAATGTATCCGGCTTAATTTAACATTTTTTGAAATTTTATATTGCAAAAATAGTACATATTCACTGTTTTGAAACTAGAAAGATTGATAGGCAAGGAAGGCTGTCTACGAAGCACTCCATAGATCCACCATACTGAGACAATGCTTAATGCTTTGATGGATTTATTGTACGCTTTCTATGCATAAGTATGTATTATATACATACACGTGCATGGTTAAATAGAAATGTTTCTTCTTGGTGTGCTGTTTATCCATTTATTGTTATGAAGTAAATCCCCAAAGAGCACATTTGCTTTGCCCAAGGGAGTCTTTGGCTACATGCTGCTGTATATAGTGAAAACTAAAAAAGGGGCTAACTTTTCAGCCATATGACCTTATGGTGATTCAAATAGAGGCTTCATCAAAGGCAGATTCAGAAATGAACTTGGTGTGTGTGGGTGGTTATGCTTGGCATTGTTTGTAATAGTATGATACGGATGACTTCAGTGTCCACCAACAGGAAACTGGTTAAGTAAACTGTGGTACATCCAAACAATGAATACTGTGCAGTTGTAAAGAAGAATGAGAAAGACCTATGTACTCATGCAAAAGAACACATATATTGTGTGTGTTTTTAAAAAGGAACAAAGAATGGTATAGTATGTATTGTATGCTACTGTTTGTGTTGCTAGAAAAGAGTAGAATAAGAATATAAATGTGCATTTGCAAAGATAAATTCTGAAATGACATATAAGAAACCAATTAAAAGTGTTTGGCTATGGAAGGAGAATAAGACTGTGAATGGGATTTTGCCACATACTTTTATAGATATATTTAAAATTTTCTGAACTATGTATTTGTACACATGACCCTTTTAAAAATAAGTGAATGAAGGAATGAGGAATGAAGTAGGATTATGACAAAGAGATAAGAACAAAGGATCTAAGGGGCTGCCCATCTTTTTGGTACCCAGTGAATATTAATACATAACAATAGCAGCAAAAATTGGAAGAGTGGCCCTAGGAGGGTAGGGAGTCAGCCTTTCCTTTGTCTTTTCCTCAATTTCATACATAAAAAAACACCTGAGAACAATAAAACAATTTGAAACAAAAATGTCTGCAGATCTCTTAAAGTAAAGGAGGATGGGGCAGCTTTATGTAGTGCACTTCCCAACAATGGGCTGATTTACCTCAAGAGGCAGGGATTCCAGCCTACATGGGATACGTACAGGAGAAAAAATAAGAAAAAGAAAAGAGATTTAAATACAAATACATGCAAATAACAATTCTCCCTGATTATAAAGGAAATCATTCTTTTTGTAATAATTTGGATGACAAATATTAGGAAAAATCTTTAATTTGTCACTCAAAGCATTCTGGTTTGTTGCTTTTTATATGTTTTTATGCATATAAACCTTTTAAAAAGTAGAATCGTAATATATAGTCTTTTGTCACTTAGTATATTTTGAGTATATTTCTGTGGCAGTAAATATATCCTGGCATCATCATTTTTAATAGCTGGGTGTATATTAAGTTAACCATTGCCACCCCAGAGGTGAATCTTCTTTTTTTTTTTTTTTTGACACGGAGTCTCACTCTGTCGCCCAGGCTGGAGTGCACTGGCCGGATCTCAGCTCACTGCAAGCTCCGCCTCTCAGGTTTATGCCATTCTCCTGCCTCAGCCTCCCGAGTAGCTGGGATTACAGACGCCCGCCACCTCGCCCGGCTAGCTTTTTGTATTTTTTAGTAGAGACGGGGTTTCACCGTGTTAGCCAGGATGGTCTCGATCTCCTGACCTTGTGATCCGCCCCTTTCGGCCTCCCAAAGTGCTGGGATTACAGGCTTGAGCCACCGCGCCTGGTCGAATTTTCTTATATATACATTTTAATGGACTCGAGCAAGCATTTTTGGACTGAATTCACAGAAATAGAATTTCTGGAGGAAAATAATTTTTAGGGTTTTTCATTGAAATTTTCAAATTATCCTCCAGGAAAAGTGACCCAGGTTATACTCCCACTAACAAGGACAGAGCTCCAGGTTCCCCCTTCCATTTATCATCTTTCCTGCCTTTATACAGAAAATCTCACTGTTTTCATGACAATTTTTTGATTTCTAGTGCTTTTGAATCTTTCCGTATGCCATTGGCCATTTTTATTCTTGTGAGAAGTGCCAGTTTCTCCATTGCCCATTATTAGTTGAAATTCATTTGTTTTTCTTTTCTTAATAATTTTAAAGATTTCTTTATAGACTAAGGATACAAACCTTTTATCTGTCATTGAGGTTACAAAAACTTTCTCCCATTAAGTAATTTGTCATTTCATTTTTTCTTCCTTTATTTCCCTTCCCTTTTGTTTCCTCTCCTTTCTTTTCCTTCTCTTTCTTTCTTTCTTTCTTTCTTTCTTTCTTTCTTTCTTTCTTTCTTTCTTTCTTTCTTTCTTTCCTTTCCTCTGTCTTTCTCTTTCTTTCTTTCCCTCTCTCTCTCTTTCATCCTTTCCTTTCTTTCTCTTTCTTTGTTCCCTCTCTCCCTCCCTCCCTTCCTCCTTCCTTCCTCCCTTCTTTTCTTCTATCTTTCATTTCTTTCTTTCTTTCACCAGCCAAGCTCCAAAGTCACTTTTCACTTAATTTTTATCCTGCCAAATTTGAAAGCCTTTTAACTGAGGGATTTCAGTGTAAACAGGAGCAGGAGAAAATGTAATTATCTAAGTTTCGCTCTGTCACTCAGGCTGGAGTGCAGTGCCATAATCATAGCTACTGAAGCCTCGAACTCCTGCGCTCAAGCAATTTTCCCACCTCAGCCTACAAAGTAGCTAGGACTACAGCTGTGTGCCACCACGCCCAGCTAATTTTTAAAATTTTTTGTGGAGACGTGAATTCGCTATGCTGCCCAGGTTAATCCTGAACTCCTGACTTCAATTAATCCTCCCACCTTAGTTTGCCAAAGTGCTGGGATTACAGGCATGAACTACTGCTCCTAGTCGAGAGTTTAGTTTTGATTGCTAGTGGCGTTCTTGGTATCTTTTCATATTTGAGGCTTTGGGGCTAAAGCTGAAGTATTGCGCTCACCATCCGAGGTTTACAGGACTTTTGTTTCAATGTTGAACAGATGGAACTGTTTAGTCCTGCATCTTTGCAGGTATACAAAATGTGCCTACCAGGAATCTGCTTTATATCCATGGAAAGCAAGAAATAATACAGTAAAACTTTGCCTGGCTAGAGGCTTTGAAAGAATGGCGTATTCTGGTTTAATTCTATTAAATTGGAAGTATGAAGGTGAAAAAAACTCAAATTTCCTGTTGAATGCAATTTAGAAATATATCCAGTGATTCCACTTTTCTTCTCTAGTAAGGTTGGACATTCCAATCTACTTGGTGTTTTATGATAGAACTGCTAGTGTGCCTGAGTCTCACATTGTGAAGATACATTTTTCAAACTTGAGGTGTAAGAGGACGTAAATGGTTTTGTATGAGATCAGGCTGGATGAGAACTGACACTTGTAAATATATATTTTAGACTAAATCTCTGATTGCCACTTGTTTTCTAATTGAACTCATAAAAATAAAACACGTTGGATGGAGGGTGGGAGTAGGAAGGAGATTTATGTCTTTTAATTGCATGTCATTGTTGTATAACAAGGCAGAACATATGGTATCCTTGGCTTGGACCTACAGAAGGAAACATATTTTTCTGCCTGCCGTATGCCAGAGGTTCTTGAACACCTGGAGGGACTACTGCAGCACAGACTGCTGAGCCCTCCTCCAGAGTTTCCGATTCACCAGGCCCAGGGTGGGACCTGAGAATGTGCACTTATAAAAAGATCTCAGGTGCTGCTGGTGCTGTTAGTCCATAGACTACATTTTGAAAACCACTCTTGTCTATTAATTGTAAACTGTAGAATTCTAGAAAAAAACTTAGTTTGGTCTGGGATAAGAAGCACACAGGTTATGGAGAAAATCATGAAAGATTCAACCCTTGATCCCAGCCTAGTGTGGAATTCAGGTAACAAGCAGTACACAGTGACATAATTCTCGGTTTTCATGATTGCAAATCATAGCCAAGTATCAAGTGAGAAATTCAGTTTCATTTGCAAGGCTTAGAGAGGTCAGGTGATCTAGAATACTGGGACTTGTATTTCTCTTAAACAAGTAGAGAGTTTTAAGTGCTTATTAAATTGAAAGCTTTGTGTTCTTCCTTATTTTGTGTTTTATTTTATTTTATTTCTTTTGAGATGGAGTCTTGCTCTGTTGCCCAGGCTGAAGTGCAGGGGCGTGAGCTTGGCTCACTGCAACCTCCGTCTCCTGGGTTCAGGTAATTCTCCTGCCTCAGCCGACCAAATAGCTGGGATTACAGGCACCCACCACCACGCCTGGCTAGTTTTTGTATTTTTAGTACAGACAGGGTTTCATCATGTTGGCCATGTTGGTCTTGAACTCCTGACCTCAGGCGATCCACCCACCTCGGCCTCCCAAAGTGATGGCATTACAGGTGTGAACCACCGCACCTGGTCCAAAAGCTTTGTGTTTTTAAAGATATTAGACATGTTTATCATTAAAAAAAAAAATCTTCATAATGTAGGAGAATAAGAGAAATGTTCTTCCAAAAAAGAGAGATCATTGTGATTATTTTGTCTTATTGGAATGTTGGATACTATAGTCTACTTCCTTAATCATCAAGCATGCTATGAATTTTCCATTTTTATAGGATCTGTATCTCAGTTAAGGTGATACTGGTAATTCTTATACTCCATTTGAAGATGAAAAATATAGTCCAAAATCATAGACTTTGCATAGAAGCTGGATAATGAAGACAGCTCTGGAGGAACGCATAGATACACACACACAGACACACATATATATAAAGTATACACATGTATACATTTTTATTTTTTACAGTTTTAAAGCTTTTAAAGCAAAACCCAGACCCTTGCCTCTCCCAGAGTGGGCGGCCCTTCCCCTCCTTCTGAGTAGAGCGGAGAGAGCGGTTGAATGGGCAGCTTTCCTTGTGATGCCACAGGTCCCTCGGGACACCCTGCTGCCTGGCCATGCTTCCTTTCCCTTTCATCTTTCTCACTGACCAATGGGCTTGGAGCATTAAGGCCACGCCCCTCTTCTGAGTTCTAGTGGGGCCCTGGTTACGCCTCCTCTGGCTCAGTTGCACAGCGGCCTGGTAGGTGACTGGAGGCATTCAGCCGTGCTCACTGGGATTTCGCTGATGTGACCCCAACCCCGCCTCCCTCCGCACCCCATGATGTCAGAAAAAACACGACAGGGAAAATTCACCACAGCCAAGAAAAAGGTAAAATGCACCAGGTCATAGCCCCCAACCCAACCACAGATCCTCTCCGATGACAAGACCATTGCCAGAGCCCATACTATTCCTCAGGCATACTGGAATGGGACCCCCAACACCAGCGACTCTGGGCTCCCCCCCCACCAAATTCTTGTCAGTCAGCCCCACCCCTTCAGCAAGCAGCCCAATCCCTGCCCTTGCCAATCTTTACCCCAGGGTGACTTTGGGCGGGTGACTCCTGGGGCTCCCCACTCCATACTTGGCCCTCACCTCCTGCTGCCCCAAGCCTGACCTTCCTGGGCTCTTCGGGCTTGCGTCTCCCAGGACCTGGGTACTCCATCCCCAGGCCCCACCGTTGCCAGTCGTCCTTGGGTGACTTTAGGCTGGTGATTCCCGGGGCTCCCTACTGCGGACTGTGCCCTCCCCTCCTGCTGTCCCAAGCTCCACCTCCCTGGGCTCCTTGGGCTGGTGTCTCCAAGGACCTGGGTTGATCCCTGTGTTTCCCTCCCCCATCATGGAGTGGTGACTCGGACATCATGCTGATGTGGTCCCCTCCCCTGGGTGGAATGGAATGTAGTGATGTCACAGTCCTCCTAGGAACTGCCATTGCTGCTACAAGACCAGCCATTGATCTTACAACCCAGTCCCATAAATTTTCTGACCCCAATTCTGGATCCTCTGGTCACAGCACAAATTTCCAGTTGGAAGGGGAATGGGGACTATGGGACCCAGGAGCAGGAGGTTTCAGGCTGCCTTACTCCCTTCACATAGACATTGACAGTGGGAAAAGCCTGCACTTCCCCTGTGTGCTCAAAACCTTGACAGCATCTCTGGGTGGCCATGGGAGAACGGGTTTGGTTTGGTTTTCTCCCAGGCTTCTACTTTGCAGAGAGACTTTAACATTCTTTTCTGAGTTCTCCACAGTTCTGGGACCAGATGGCCCTTCAGTCACTGGTCTCTGAAGTGAGATTTGCTCATCTTCAGTGGAATAGATCTTGGGAAGCTGAACTAGATAGCTTGACTCTTCCTCATATCATCTCAACCTGGGGTACTTTGAGTGCCACAGGATGAATGTGGGACATCTTTCTGAAGTATCATTTTCCCTTGATTCTCTTCAGATCAAACATTAATGTCCTTAGGGATGACAGTCACATAGGTTTCTAAGCATATACCAGACTTCTCTCTGAAATCAGGCTTGGGTTGTCCTCTTTCTGAAAAATTCCCAGATTTAAGAGAAAAGCTGCCTTCTGCCATGAGGACACATTGATATGCAAGTGTGAGAGGTACTGGTGCACTTCTTCACACTAACGGACATGTGAGGATGTATGACTCTAAACCACACGGCATACAGTTCCTGCCCGCTTCATGTTTACTGTTCTAACTCCGCCCCTGGTTTTGGTCCCTGGCAGCTGCTGATTCATGGCAAAACCCCAGACCTTGGAGTCAGAAGACGGAGCTTAAGTTCCAGTATTAACTATTTCTTTTGTTTTTTTGGTTTTTTTCTAGCCATGATATCAATCCCTCTCAGTCACTAAAGGATTGTGACAACACCTTGTACAGTTGGTGGTGGCATTAAATCAGATGGTGTAGAAGAGCATTTGGTCAAAACTGTGAAGGAGGGTGTGGCTGTAGGGGCTGATAGTTCTCATGAGTGTCACTGCTCTTCTTTCCCACAGTTAAAAGAATATTGGCAGAGGACGAGCCCTGGCGTTCCAGCAGGAGCTAACAGGAAAAAGAAAATCAATGGCAGTAGCCCTGACACCGCCGCTTCTGGTGGTTCCCGCTCACCTGGGGATGTGAGTCTTGGCTGGCCAGGCTCCTGGGGACAGGGGACCCAAGGGGCAGTAGAGGAGAATTGTTAAGATTGTGGATGGACTGTTGGGTACTGGTTAAGAATTCTGGGTTTGAATCCTGCCTAATGATTGATTAGGGATTCATTAAGATATGATTTAGGGCAAGCTGCTTGAGGTCTTCAGGTCTCTCTTTTCAAATCTGTATAATAGAGGTGAGATTTTTAAACATCTATTTGTGAAGTTTAAATGAGATTTGTTTTTGTTGTTTTTCTGAGACTCCTTAGTACATGGCCTGCTGTAAACGCCCAGGACACCCACGAAATGGTCATTGCTGTTTGATTTTTCTCATTCCCAGTCTCAAGGGGAAGCCAGGCCAATAAGAAGAGTCACTTGCCATCAGGCTGTCCCTTTAGGAGTCACTGAAAGCGCCCCAGGGTGGGATGGTGGGGTGATAAAAACCATGAGAAGTTGGCACAAAGGAGTTATGGGACAACTGGTCCAAGACAGGCAGAAAAGAAATGTTTGTCAGTTGATGGGGAAGAAAGGAAGTCAGAGGGCTTAGGCACTGAGGGGGACAGAACATCTCCATGTGCACTCTCATCTCTTGTAGTCAGCAACAGGTGTCTATGGGGAGGGCCCTGTGTCATCTACTAACCTGAAAGATCTGCAGGTAAGAGGCCCTGGGCCGAGACTCAGTGACCCTGCAGGCCAGCCCTCCAACCTCCTCCCACAGCAGGGGCTGGTTGCCCCTCTCCCAGCTGAGACAGCCCAGACACACCCCTCCCCAGCCCTAATGACTGTTCTCTCTACCCCTCCCCGCAATCCTCCTCCAACTCCTCCTCTCTGCATGCACCTCAGAGCCAGTACCAAGAACTAGCAGGAGCCCCGGACTCAAAGCTCCGCAATAATCAGTCAACCCAGTGAAAACATCCATTCACTGGGAAGAGTCCAGTGGCGTCCTCTGATTCCACTGCCAAACCTGGACTCGTTTCCCCTTGAGGCCCTGAAGAAAGGGTCTAGGGGCCCCTGGTGCCAAGGGTAAATGGGGAGCTGGGGCACCCAGGCCTCACCTGGATGGACCCCAGAGCACAGACCGTGCAGCATGGCTCTTCTGCACTGCCCTCTTTGCTGACTCTCTCTTCTCCAGACACCCCTGCTCGACTCCTTGCCACACATGCCCTGGGGTTGTTGCCTCTCAGGGAAGCACTAGCCTGGCTGTTTGTCAGGGGCCTGTATTTCTGCCCTGACTCAGTCCCTGATTTGCTTTTTGAGTCTGGACAAGCCTTCTCTCCTCCTTGGGCTCGTGTTTCTGGACGAGGTAGAGAGTGTCAAAGGTCTCTGTTCGCTCTGGGAGTCCGAGATTTAAAGGCCCCTAGAATGGAAACCTCAGGGCCAAGGGCTCCTGGCTGTCCTTTTCTGTCTTCTATCTCTGCTGTGAAGAACCACACCTGGCCTGTAGGTGCTCAGCACATGTTTGTTGAATGAACGCACCTTTCTAAATCACAAGCTGGCAGAACGGGGGGGCCTTTCTCAAACTCTGTCTCTAGAGGTTCAGCCGCTATCACCAAGGCCCTTTCGCCCTGTGCTTTGGGCAGGTTCACACATTGAAGGAGGAGAAGAAGCGTGAGATACATCGGGTACAGAAGCTTGGGAGGAGCTTGTTCAAACTCAAACACCAGAGGGGTAAGATGGGGCTGGCGTGACCTGGGAGCAGGACCGGCATCAGAGGGCTGTGGGGGTGGCTTAGAATGCCCCAGGGAGGTGGGTGGATGGAAGGGCTTTGAGGCAGAGGGAGAGAGGTCTGTGCCAGGAGACTGCAAGCCTTGTCATCTGCTTGAGCCTTGGTGTCCCCATCAGCAAAGAGGGAGGAGTGCCCGTTGTCAGCCACCCACAGTGCTCTCCATTGAAAGTGGCTTGGAAGATTGGCTACCATCTGGGTGCGAGGAATCCTTAGCAGTGAGGCCAAGTTTGGGAAGCCTGAGAGGAGGAGCTCTGCACCAATGGGAGGATTTTTTTTTTTTTTTTTTTTGAGAATCCAGAGACCCTTATTGTCTGTTTCCTTTCTCAGCTGAACCCAGGGCCCCAGATTCCCCAGGAGGGCCCTCTGAGGTGGAGCAGCTACAAGATGAGACCAAACACCTAAGGAAGGAGCTGGAGAGTCTGGGAAGACAGCTCCAGGCCGAGGTGGAAAACAATCGGATGTTGAGTCTCCTGAACAGGAGACAGGAGGAGAGGCTACGTGAGCAGGAGGAGAGGATACGGGAGCAGGAGGAGAGGATACGTGAGCAGGAGGAGAGGATATCTAGGCAGGAGGAGAGGATACATGAGCAGGATGAGAGGATACGGGAGCAGGAGTGGCTGCCAGAGCAGGAGAGGCTGCTGGAGGAGGTGAAAAAGCTGTTGGAACAGGAGAGATGGGAGGAGGAGGAGGAGAAGCCGCTAGAGCATGAGAGGCTGAACCAGGTAGAGAAGCTCCTGGAAGAGGAGAGGCTGCGGGAGCAGGATGAGAGGCTGCGGGAGGAGGAGAGGCTTCCAGAGCAGGAGAGGCTGTTGGAGCAGGTGGAGAAGCTATTGGAACAGGAGAGGTGGCAGGAGGAACAGGAGAGGCTGCTGGACCAGGGGAGGCTGCTGGACCAGGTGGAGGAACTGTTGGAACAGGAGAGGTTGCGGGAGCAGGATGAGAGACTGCGGGAGCAGGAGAGGCTGCTGGAGCAGGTGGAGAAGCTTTTGGAACGGGACAGGCAACAGGAGGAGCAGAAGAGGCTGCTGGAGGAGGAGCAGCTGCTGGACCAAGTGGAGGAGCTGCTGGAACAGGAGAGGCTGCGGGAGCAGGATCAGAGGCTGTGGGAGCAGGAGACACTGCGGGAGCTGGAGAGGCTGCGGGAGCTGGAGAGGCTGCGGGAGCTGGAGAGGATGCTGGAGCTGGGGTGGGAAGCCCTCTACGAGCAGCAGGCGGAGCCACACAGTAGCTTCGAGGAGCCGGTGGGTTGCCCCACCTGGGGAGTCTGCCCTCTTCCCTAGCCCTCCAGGCCTTTGTTTCCCCACCTGTAAAATGGGGCATTGTAGCCCTCACATGAAATGGTACTTCTAAAGGCACCTGTGAGCCAGAGCCCTGCTCTGATGGCTGTAGGAGAGAGGGGATGATTTTTCTAACCTGCCTCCACCCTTCCCGGTGCCATGGCAGGCAGACACCAAGTTCTGGGGTCTTCAGCTATAGCGGGTGGCCAATGATTGCTTCTCTCTGTCCAGAACAATGAGAACAAGAGCGCACTGCAGTTGGAGCCTCAAGTAAAGGAGCTGAAGACGCTGGGCGAGCTGAAAGACACGGTAACCTCTGACCCATCCAAGAAGGGCTGGGAGGCGGGCACCAGCCTCTGGGGAAGGGAGGCGCCAGGCCAGAGGCGGCTGCAACCTGGGGGCAGGTGACCCCAGCACTCTCCAGGGCAGTCCTATTACTGTTTCTTGCATCTTTCCCTCTGACTTTTAGAGGTGGGGAGCCCTGGGCTCCCCCCAGGTCTGGATATCATCATCCCAGCTAGAGGCATGGAGCCCCCCAGTCACAGGGGAAGAGACAGTGGCATAAGAGGCTCCTTATGTTGGGTGTGGTGGCTGACGCCTGTAGTCCCACCAATTTGGGAGGCTGAGGCAGGAGAATCACTTGAGGTCAGGAGTTTGAGACCAGCCTGGCTGACACGGCAAAACCTCATCTCTACTAAAATTTCAAAAAAAAATAATTACCTAGGCCTGGTGGTGCATGCCTGTCATCCCAGCTACTCAGGAGGCTGAGATACGAGAATCATTTGAGCCTGGGAGGTAGAGGTTGCAGTGAGCTCAGATCGCACCACTTGACTCCAGCCTGGGACACAGAGTGACACTGTCTCAAAACAAAACAAAATGCAAAAACCAAAAAGACTCCTTAGACTCAAACTGGTTTCCAGACTCGGTTCTACTGGTTATCATTCAACTACTTTGTATTTCTAAGTCTCTGTTTCTTTAACTTCAAAAGGAAGTTAGCGTTTTCCTTGCAGAGGTGCTGAGGATTAAATGAGATAATACGTGGAAACATTAGGCATGTAGTACACTTAGCAGATGCTGGTTGGCTCCCCCCGTTTTCCACCAGTCTGTGGCCTACAGTTTAAATGACAGGGAAAAGTGTGTGAGATTTGAGGCTGGGGAAGGATGCATTGGGTTCCAGGGAAGGGAGGCAGGCTCTGAGGCCTGGAGCAAGGGACCAGGGGCCTGGGCAGGCCACAGAGCACCACAGTGCCCTTGCTACCCTATTCATGGGCCAGGAATCTGGAAGCCAGCTAGTAAACGCCCTCATGCCCAGGATCATCCTGCAGGTGGAGCTGAAGAGCCAAGAGGCTCAGAGTCTGCAGCAGCAGGGAGACCAGTACCTGTGTCAGCTGCAGCAGTATGTGGTCGCTTAGCAGCAGCTGACCTCTGAGGAGGAGGTGCTGCACAGGCAGTTACTGCTGCAGACCCAGCTCCTGGACCAGCTGCAGCAGCAGGAAGCTCAAGGCAAAGTGGTAGCTAAGATGGCCCGCCAAAAGTTGCAGGAGACCCCGGGGAGGGAGTTGCTGGGGACAGGGCCCCGAGAAGGAAAACCTGGCAACCTCCGTGCCTTCTCACCCTCTTTCCTGGCCTCTTAGGAGCACCTGGAAGCTACCAGCCAGCAGAAACAGCAGCTAAAGCCAGGTTGAGCCTCATGGTTCTCCCTGGGGAAGGTACGGGAGACCACTCGGAGGAAGAGGCGAGAGCCCCAGGAGGAAAGGGGGACTGTTAGCAGCATAGGATTGAGGAGTTGGAAGACACCTTTAACACAGCTGGTCATTATGCCGACCGGGTGTCCGCGCTAAGTTCGGTATCAATATGGTGACCTCCTGGGAGCAGGAGGCCATCAGGTTGCCTAAGGACAGAAGAATTGGCCCAGGTCAGAAAGGGACCAGGTCAGGACTCCGGCACCAATCGGTAGTGGGACTGTGCCTGGCAATATAGCAAGATCTTGGTTCTTAAAAGTAATAATACAGAACAGCTCATTCCCCTCTGGGAATGGGCTGGCTCAGGGCTACACAGTGAGGGTGGGGGCAGAGGTGGGCCCCCACTTCCCTTGTTGGGTTGTCTGAGGACCCCTCTGGCCACTCCCTAGAAGAGATGGAGGAGGACATCTGGACAGTGAGGAGGAGGAGGCACCTCAGCCCATGCAGGACATCCCAGAGGACCGGGAGAGCTGGGAGGTCAGGTGAGCCTGACTTTCCCTGCCCCTACTTTGTCACCTTCCTCGCTGGTCCCTCCCAGATCCCCTTATGTTCTTGGTTTCCCTGCCTTCTGATTTCTGTGGACTTTCACTCCTTCTGGGAGCCAGTGGTCAAACACCATTTCACTGTGACCAACAGGTGCTCACTCTGAGCCCCAAGGGAAGGGGCTGTGCTCCACCTCCCTGCCCCAGTTGTTCTGTGTATGTCCCTACAAGAATACTCACCTCTTGCCTTCAGGTGGCATTTTTCAACGACGCTGGAGTCAATGCCCAGGAATAGCAAAGGGTGTGCTGCCAGCCCCTGGCTCACCCAGTGGCTTTATCCCAGAGGACCCCAGGGACTGGGGGTGAGTCTGTGTGTGGGGAGACCCACCGAGCCCTGCAGGGGGCCATGAATGGTGTGGGTGGGGCAAGGCAGGTGGTTCTTGAGATGTGACCCCATTATTTTGGCTTCAGAGCGACTTTATGGAGGAGAAGGTGGACCTGAAGGAGCATGTGGAGAAACTAGAGCTTCGATTCATCCACCTCTTGGGACAGACACCATAAGTGAGCGGGAGGCCAGGGTACGGCAGGGGGAGCTGCAGGGCCGTCAGAGGGGCCCCAGCCTCTGAGTTGTGTCCTCCCGCAGGAAAGTACACCAGACAGGGGGCAGTGCCAAAGATGCGGCACTTGGAGAGGAGGACATCATCAGGCTGGCCCAGGACCAGGAGATGCAAGTAGAGTGTGGAACATCTCTGCGGGGGTGGGGGTGAGGGTGAACTTGGGCGGCAACACCAGCATGACAGCTAAGCACCCCTCCCTCCAGGTGAACCTGCTGGAGCTGCAGGGACAGGTGTTGTGGCTTGTGGGCGACCACAATGAGGGGCACGACAAATTCTTGACCACTGTCCAGAGCCCTGCTGATCAGGCCGCTCTAGGAGCCCCAATCCCCCAGGAGCTTGGGTGTGCTGACAAGCAGGGTGGTGGGTAGAGCGCTCAGGCGGGGTGGGCGGGCAGGAGCAGGGGAGGCTCGCACTGACCTCAGATCCCCTCCTCCCTCTGTCTGAAGATCTTCGTGGCTGAGCCTCACTGACAGCGTGGAGCCTGCACCAGGAGAGGCCAGAGAGGGTTCTCCCCACCACAACCCCACGGCACAGCAGATCGTGCAGCTGCTTCCTCTAACGCAGGACTCTCCAGGAGCACCGAGGCTTGCGCAGCAACCCCTGCATGCCATTCTTTTCACCGTGCCGAGATCAGGGAGATAAACATCACCATCATCTAAGAGCTGGTCAAGAAATTTAAAAACAAACAAAAAAAGTTTAGGGGTTAATCTCCCACACAATTCATTTACTTCATTTGAATGTTAGAGCCACTCATGTTTATTTGTGTTTCTAACTTAAATTTATTTGTAGAAAGTTAAAGGAGAGTGGGTCTTTCCCTCATGTTCACTCTGTATTTTGACAGTTCAAATCACTTCACTTTTACCTGACACATATAAATGACTAGGAATGACCTTCAGATAGTGTTTAGCATCTGTAACCTATCTGACAATAATGTGTTCATCAGGGACCTCTGGATTAAATCACATACCGGCATATTTAAGCTGAATGTCAGTCTGAAAAATAAAAGTGCTATATTAACTGAAATACCACTCTTTGTGTAGGAATTTTGTCATATGTTTAAGAAAAAGCTAAAAAGAATGGAAATTCTATGACAATAACTGTAGTCTTTCTTCAAAATGCATGCAGTTGTTTGCAATACCTCATTCAGCCAAGTATTTGTTCTCTTCCTCATTCAGTATAAGGCAGCTTTCAATTTGCTTAGAAGGCGACATTAGAAGGTTAGAGTTCAGCAGAAACAGAATTTTAAAATGTGAGTTCAAACTGAATAAATGTGAATTTCTGTAGGAAGTAAAGAATCAAAATATCAATTTAAAGACTGCAATATATCATAATTATTTTTAAACTATTTGATTAAACCTGATAGGTTTCCCTGAAATGAAAAAAATCAGTTCTAAAACCAAAGCTGAGTTTTATACAACATGAAAATGTAAATCAGCCCTATCCATAATACTTTCTCTAAAACTTTATCTTACAGTCACTTTCAAATAACTATTCAAAAACATAACTGCTATAATATCTTGAAATAAGTTAAAACATTTTAAAATATGAACACCGTAGTGTAAAACCAAGAATCTAGGGGAAGGAAAAGTAGAGACAGAAATGCCAATTCCAGTCCAAAGCTTTATTTGCCAAGTTTTCTTAGAATGACTTTTACCAACTTACGATTTCTTGTAAACAGAATGTATAATGGAAATACTGACTTTTGTCTAAAGTGGCATTATTGACTTCTGTGATGCTACTATAATGTAATAAATTATGAAATTGTTGCAAGGTGCTGTTTTTGCCTTAAAATTTTGTGTGTCTTGAAAACTATAGTATTAAAGGTATTGAGACTGTGCAAATGTTGGGCACGCTTGTCATGAGATAATCGGTTTTTATTCTCACAAAATTGTAACTATGTAAGTGTGTTTATTAAAAGAACATAAACTAAAAAAGTTACAGGAATTAAAAGTTGTGGGATGGAAAAGTTATGGGATAAAAAATATGGTGGAAAAATTGTGGCAAAAAGTCCAAAAAAAGTAAAAAAAAAAGTTGCCTGAAAAGTTTTTTTAAAAAGTTATGAGAAAGAAGTTATGGGAAAAAGTCATGGGATAAAAATAAATAAAAGCAGGCCCCTGTCAGCATAAGCCTGGAGAAGTGGGTCTGGAGTCTCCACCCCCACCATGTCCCTACAACGCCTTCCCAGTCACTTTTTACCATTAGGTAGCAACACCAGACCCCTGTCTAATGAAGAGAGAAAAACAGACCCTTTACCACCTGGACCAAGGCTGAGTCCTTACATTTCTGGATGATGATGTTTGTTATTTAAGAGCCAGAGGTTGATGGAGTTGGTTTGTTTGGAGGAGGTGCGATGGCCTCCTTACTCTCACCGAGGCAACTTTTCTCTCGGGGTGCTCCCATCTTCTTACTCAGAGAGGCATCTGAGGCGGGACAGTGGAGCTAACTGTAGACCAGACAAGGGCACAGGCTGTGAGGGGTGACCCGCCCTTCCCCCATGTACATTCTGTATCTAACATTCTGTATGTATCGTACCTAGCGGAGGTTGCAGCTGGCATATGAAGAAGAGGTTCTGATAGTTATTTGCAGCTGGGAAACTTATTTATTGCTAGCATAGGAGCGAGGAAGGAGGCGGGGATGGAGTCATGGCTCCCTGGTGATGGGACTCCTGTTTTCTTTGCTTTTTATTTGGGAATAAATGGATTTAGCCATACTGCTCAGCCTGGTATGTTCCCGTTTCCCTCAGTGGGTCCTGCAGTTTGTCCCATTGAAAGACGAGCCCCAGAGGGTCTGAGCATGCCCAGTTGGGCTGTTGGGAATCTTCCAGGCCTGTTGTCTGGATGCTGCCTGGTGACACCTGGTGGATTTCACGGGGACTGCCATGGTGCCTATGGGCACAGTGCAGCCCTGACGGCCAACAGGTTCAGAAGACTGATCTAGCTGTGGCCGGGAAGACAACACCAGCACCCGAGGGCACTGACTTTCACCCACCCCAGGTGTCTTCCATTCCATCCCTCTGCCTCCCTCTCCTGTCTGCACCGGGTGGCCTGTCTGTCCCTCCAGAGTGCAGGCTGCCCCGCAGGCTCCCTCCAGGCTGAGTTCACGGCCCTGCCCCCTAGTGACCAGATCCGGCGTCACAGGATAAGAACCAGCTAAGCTCCAGGGACTTTCCAGGAAAAGTGTCCCTTGGAAGGGGTGTGACCTTTTCACCGCTCCCAAAAGCATCCTAAAAATGGCTTGGACTTTTCCCTCCCCTGAGCTCCACAGAGAACAGAGCCAGCAGAGGACACATTCTCTGTCATCCAGAAATGAGTTGGAGTCTCAGCCGAGGAACAGCAGGACTGGAAGACTGTCAGTCCACACAGCTGCCCGCACAGCACCCCCATGCTTGCCCAGATGGGCGGGAAGGATGGCGGGGACTGGTTGTCCACAGGCCGGGCATGACAGGGAGGCTCCCTGGAGGTGGTGCCCTTTCGAGGGGCAATGTCAGGAGACAGCTTCCTCTTGTTGGGCCACAAGTCTCCGCAAGGACAGCACGAGGACTGATTCCCAGTGCTAGAGGTGAGGCAGTCGGCCACGTGTGTGTGTGTGTGAGAGAGAGAGAGAGAGAGTATTTATAGCTATTTATAGAACAGGGCAGGGGCATACCACAGAGGGGGCACAAGTTTTCAGCAACGGTCACAGCTGGATGTGGCAGCTCACCACTACAACAGACTAAGTCACAGATGAAGGGGGCTGGCTCTGGGGCTGCGGGAGCCACTGTCAAGTCACAGAACACCCGCCCAGGCAGCCTTGGAAAGGGAAATCTCTGAGAAGAGGAGGGATCTGTTCAGAGGTCGAAGGGGGACCTGGGGCTCTCAGGACGGGATGGACTTGCCTGACCCAATCAGCTGGCATTGGAGAGAACGCAGAGAGAAAACAGGTTAGAGAAAAGCCAGAGCTGGTGAGGCAAGGGCAGAGCATGGGTGCACCGTAGCAGCTGTGAGAGGGCCGGGAAGGGGAGAGTGTAAGTGTGGGCATGGCAAGGTTCCTGGAAAAGAGAGGCTGGAAGGGAAAGGGGAGGAAGATGGACGGAGAAGCCAGAGCTTCATTGGAAGTGCCCGGGGGGCTCCGGCGGCCCTCCCCACCCCACACACGCTGACCTCTCTCATGGCACCCAGGCAGTCCACCCACAGTTCAGACCAATGCCAGCCCCCAGGACTTCCCTCTTCTCTGGTCACCGTCTTCCAACCCACTGGCCCAGGGCCACCTCTTGCTTGGGGAGCCCCACCCAACAGCCACCACTCCTCATAGAGAAGGAACACTGCTTGAAACAAAATAGTGAAGCTATAAGGGGATGGCTGGCTGGAGTGAGCACCAGAGGTCCCTCTGGGTGGGCAGAAAGCTCAGGGTCCTCTGAAGGACCTGGGGAAGGCTGGGAGGGCAGGTAGCTGGATGCCACCAGCCATACAGTTATAAGTCCAAAAGGGGAGCCTCAACTGGTAGGCAGGGGGCTGCAGGTTGCATAGGTGACGCTGGGCCCTTTATGATGGGAAAAGCAGAAGAGGCAGAGTCCGTGGCAGGACAGGCAGGTGGGCTCGCTAGGCAGGATTTGGCTGGGCCAGCAGGCACTGTGGTCTCCTTGGATGAATAGCACAGGAGACCCCTAGGAGCAACAGGCCAAGGTGAGTGAGCCTGCTGGTCGGCGGTAGTGCTTCAGCGGGGGCCAGGGACCCTGTCTTCAGTCCACACGAGCAGCTATGATGGTACCTGGGAGGGAGGGAAGGGGGTTGTGTGTCCTTGCCTGGTCTGTGAAGTGTGTTGTGGGATGACTGTGTGTATGGGACTCTCAGGCTTTTATCCTCGATCACCACTGGATTGCTGACAGTTGGAGGATGTGGGACCCTAACTATCATCCTTAATCTGCAGTGGATTTGGCTCTCAGCACTCCCAGCCTGGGAGCTGGATACCCTGCCCTGGCAGCATGACCCAGACTGCATGACAGGTACAGCGTGCCCAGGATGATGTGCCTAGACCTCTGACCGCCTCAGATTCCAGCCCCACACACAACGCCCTCCAAGCTCCCAGCCCCTACACCATAAACCACGAGCTCTGTGTCCTTCTGATGGCTCCACATCTGCCAGTTTGGGCATGGAGCCTGTTCTAAGAGCCCCCAGGCTCAGCCATGGAGGCCTTGAGCAGTGACACTGAGTCCCATGGCTCGCAGGGAGAGAAGTGAGACAGCCAGCAGCACAAAGACAGAAAGAGCAAAGAGCAAGTCTGCAGCTCCAGAAGGGAGGGGCAGGGAGCCTGGCTCTGAGGTCCCAGGTAGGCCCCCCATGTGGGGCTGGGGCAGCGGGGCAGGCAGACCTTTCATGCAGCACGCAGCAAAGCATGTACCTACCAAGGCTGACACTCCTCAGGGAACACCGATAGTGATTCTGAAAGACAGCATCAAATCACATGGCAGGTCACACACATGGTGGGGCAGCCTGAGGGTGGGGGACACACACGCACACGCCGGAGTGTGCACACACATGCTGTGAGGCCCCACTGCCTGCATGCACACACTAACACACATGCCCACAAAAAACACGCATACGCTGCCTTCCCCGCCCAGCACCCTCATTGGCCAGCATGTGCCGCATGGATCTGGGACATGCAGCCACTCGGCACACTGAAGCACATGCGTGGGCAGAGTCACAACACAGATGCTCGCCCGCACACAGAGGCATTTGCACCAGCTCCCTGCACACTCGTGCCTGGTGTGCTCAGAGGACCACCCACGCTGCTCATGGAGACAGGGCTTGCTCACCAATGTCCAGCTGTCATTTCTCCACCTAAGAGCCTTCCATGGCTCCCTACTGCCTACAGCATTGAACCCCAACAAGTCACACTCTTCGGACTTTGAAGGTTCTCCACCCTATGCTCCACCTTCCCCACAGAGCTCTTCCTCATTCTGTCTGTGTTCCCTGCTTTGGCCGGGGGCTATCCTCGATGTGACCCACACTACACCTCCGCCCATGGCAGCTTTTTACCCAGTTATCCTCCAATTCCTCACCACATAAGCCTATCTCAGTCATGCCCCGGACTGCATTGAAGCCAGCCTGCCTTGAAGAAGCTCTCCCAGACTGCCCTTTTCCCCAAGGCAGGGTCATGATTTGTCAAATGCTTAGCGGGTGTTAGCAAGACTGGAGTCGGAGCAGGCATCAAACCTTACATCCCACATGTCACACCTCACCATAGACCTGGGTGCCAAATAGCCTGAAGAGTCTGAACTCACGTTGGCAGTTAGCAAAGTGCTCCTATGGCTGCATCTGCAGTTAACATAGCATCCCTATGGCCACTGCCTCCCTGGATCTCCACAGCCATCCTAGGAGAAAGGCAGAACATCATCATTTGATAGAAGGGATACTGGAGCTCTGGGAGGAAAAGGGACTTGCCTAAAGCCCCAGGATGAAGCAGCAAATCTGGACTCTCACAGACAGCCCAGAGCTGCCGGCATTCCCTTAGGATCTGTGCCCTCGGGTCTGACTTAATTTTTTCCTCTCCAAAGAGCCATCTGTAGGGCCAGAGGCTGGCAAAGCCTGACTCATCACTGGATGCCAGTTCCTTTGCCTGACTTTCAGTGATTCCTACCTTACCCTGGGTTTTGTGTTTCTTGTCTCAACACTATCATTTCTCATTCCTCCACAGGTTGAACTGCTCGCTGCAGCCACCTGAAGCATGCTCTTCTTGACACAGTTAGCTCTAGGCACATGGTTGGTGCTTAAAAGAAAAAAAGAGCTTTATGTCAATTTCACTGATTAACAAAACTGATGGCTCCACTACAAAGCAAAGTTGATACTGCCTGGGCCTCTGAGTTCAAGAGGCTTTTAGACAAGTGGTTCTGAGCTAAAACATGAGCATGCACGCATACGCATCTGTCTTGGTCTGATGAGATAATCTGGGTTGTTATCCTTAAGCATTTTCCTGCCTCATTAATGCATGTGTAGCCAGCACAACAATAATGTGCTAATAATGGCTAAAGCTGAGGGCTTTCCTGGGCCAGGTAGTGGCTTTAAAAACTTTAAAGTGGCCTTTAAAACTTTAACCCCTAAAGCTGAGGACTTTCCTGAGCCAGATAGTGGCTGTAAAACTATAAAGTTTTCACATAGACTCTCTTGAATAATTTCTGTTTTTCAGATCAAGAAACTGAGACTTACTATCACATTTGGGATTAAGTTAAAAAAAAAATTAACAAATTGAGGCTTAAAGTTGTCAAGCATTTCAAAGCCACCAAGTGGCTAAATCGGAACTTGAACCCACGAAGTCTAGCCCTGGGATCCGGTGCCCTTACCCAGTATCCAGTGTTGGCTACACAAAACTAATGAATACATGTTTTCAACTATACTTTAAGTGGGTGACATATTTTTCACTATATTTTACGTAGGTGACTTTCAGTTTGGGAGTATTCTACTTACACAATCTATTGAGCTGGATATTAACTGAGAACAAACAGAAACTAATGAACTCTGAAAAACATAAAAGGTGAGCAACATGATGTCACTGCAAAAGACAAAACAGCCCATAGTCTTTTGGTGACTGTATTTTGCTGACAGTCCATGAGTTAATACTCAAGCTGAACTCAGCACTGCTGTTCCCTTGGGAGACAGACACAGACAGACAGACAGACAGACACACACACACACACACACACACACACACACACACACAGTTGGTGGTTTTGTGCCCTGCCCCCCCTTAACACACACCGGAGTTTCTGGTTGTGCTGCCCAGAGCCTCCAGTCCGTGAGTGTGAGGAACGGACCACATGGGTCCAGCAGTGCTGGGTCAAGGCGAGGAGGGGGCAGCCGGAAGTGCGCACATGCTCTGGGCTTGTTGCACCAGCCGAAATGGGTGCGCACGGAGCGCGTGGGGATGAGGGGATGAAGGATGAGGGGTGAGAGGGACAGGGCGGGATGGGGACAGCCTTTCCCAGGCGGCAACATCATTTGATAGAAGGGATACTGAGGCTCTGGGAGGGAAAGGGACTTGCCTAAAGCCCCAGGGTGAAGAAGCATCTCTGGACTCCCAGTCCAGCGCTCTTGCCCAATACTCTGCTGCTTGCCTTTACCCATGTAACTTGGTCATCAGCACGTCATAGGGCAAGCCCCAATCCCTACTTCGTTTCTGTATATGGGCATTGGACCCACAGCCCCACTCTCCAGCCATTTGGACACAAAAACAGATGCTATTGTTCTTCCTTAGAGAACGTGGCCAGTGGAAACAGGGCACACTGGAAATCAGAGTGAATGTCCTTGAAAGAGGGTCATGGGTCAACAAGGCCAAGCCAAAGGTTGCAGAACGCTCTTCCTTAGAAATCTTCGGGAGTGAAGTAGGATTCGGTCACTCTCATCCCTGCCCCTGCAGCTGCCACTACCCCATTAGTTTAGACAGGGTCCAGGGCAGAGTGGGGGGCAGGGTGTGGAGAAAATATCAGATTGCCTGTGGCCCCCAGGCTCCTTCCCCAGCTGCTTCTGTCCTAGCCCAGGCCTGGGTGCCATTCTCACACTCTCACACTCGTGTGCTCACCCATACACACATCACACACCTTGTTGGTCACACAGTCACAGCCTGGTCTCTGCTCCTGTGGCGCAGTGGTCAGACACCCCCTGGGATGGCTCAAAGGTGTCAGGACTTGGAAGTGGGGACATCAGGGTAGATGAAGGAAATCCACACACCCAGAGCATCTCCGGGTTCAGACTCTCAGACCTGAGGTAGGCTCCCCAGGGGCTGGGAGAGGAGTTGGACGGAATGGAGGATGGAGGACAAGGAGAAGATAGGAAGAGGAATGCAACGTGTGGGCGGCTGCCCAGAGTGAAAATAGAGGCAAGTGCTACGCAAGTGCTGGAAAGAAGGCAGCAGGTGGGACGAGCCCCTCAGCCCCCTCCTCAAAAACGACCAACTCCCGGACTCAGCGCTCCCTGGGGGGCAGGCTCCGCCAGCCCTCGGCCACATGTGGCTCAGGCGTCCACGGTCCCACTGCCTTGGATGGAAACGGCCAGTTCTGGCGGCCAGGTCCAATGCTCTGGATTCCAGTCCCAATCCGCATTCAGCCCTTACTCACCTGGCGATCCCGGGTGGGGCACGAGAGCACTTGGCGGGTAGGGCTGAAGGGATCAGGGGAAGCCTCTGGCTTGGAGGGTACGGAGGATGCTTCCCCAAGGGCGGACCCAGTAGGAGGAAGCCCAGGAGCCAGGCCCCACGACCCAGGCCAGGCTGGGGACATAGCCAGGGATGGGCATCCTGGGACTGGACTTGGGCGACCTGCTGGCCACAGGGAGCAAGGCAGAGAGGAGAAATGGGCGGCTCCCTGAGGCCCCGCCCCAGCCCGGTGCCGGCCACGCCCATGCAGGGAAGCTCCTCCCTGCCGCGCCCCGAGGCGGTCCCCGGAGCTTAAGCCCCGCCCTCAGCGGGACAACATTCCAGCTCCACCCTGCCCCGCAGCCAGTTCTCCTTGGCAAGCTCCGCAACTCACTCCAGGTGGGAGCCACCCCTGTGAGGGGGTACGCCACTGCCCCCGGGCACTCCTCCCAGCAGCCCGGGCTGGGGGACTTTTTGGGACCGTGGGGGCTGGCCCTGGTACCTGCGTTCGTCCGGGATGCTCTACACCTGCAGCCAGGAGTCGTCCACAGGCAGGGGCTTGGACATGCTGACGGTGGTTGTGTTGATGTCGCGGATGATGCTGAGCCCCTCCTTCAGCACGTGGTGCATGCGCAGCATCTCCTCGCGCCGCGACTGTGCCTGCTCTGCCAACTCCTCCATCAGTGTGTTCTGGTCCTCACACGAGCACACACTGGCCAGTGGCTCCGAGATGAGAACTCCGTGGTCTGAGAGTGGGCGAACAGGTAAGAAGGTTGGAACCTGATGCCTGTGCCGCCCTGACTGCCTTCCTGGGCCCTGCTGGGACTGTGCGCTGGACTTGGAGCCCCTTGGCGTATGGCTTTTCAGACGGGCTTCTACACCGCTTCGACTGAAAGATCCACCGCCCCACCGCCTTTTCTCACTCAGGTGGTGACACCGAGGTCCAGAAGCAAGGACACCTGTCCAATGTCACAGATCTGAGAATGGACTCAGGACCTATCATGCCAACAGGACACCTATCTACTGTTTTGTTTGTTTGCTTTGTGGCGCGGGGAGTGGGGCAGTGATAGGGTCTCGCTCTGTCACCAGGCTGGAGTACAGTGATCACTGCTCACTGCAGCCTCAACCTCCTGGGCTCTAAGTGATCCTCCAAAGTCAGCCTCTCAAGTAGCTAGGAATACAGTCACGTGCCAACACCAAGCCCAGCTATTTTTAAAAGTTTTGTGTACAGACAAGGTCTCACTGTGCTGCCGAGGCTGGTCTTGAACTCCTGGGCTCAAGTGATCCTCCCACCTCCGCCTCCAGGAGTGGGAGTTGGAGCTGATGCCTGGATACGGGAGCTCTGTGGGTGGGAGTGAAACAAAACACAGGGTCCTGAGCTCTGGGGAACAAGCAGTGTCCTCTGGTGAAGGAAATCCTGGACTGGCGGGCAGAAGTTGTGCCTCTTACCGGCCATGTGCTCTGAATACAGTTACCTGCCCTCCACGAGCTTCAGTTTCCTTATCTGAAAAATGGGGACACCTGACCCCTTCCCTGACCAGTTCAGTGTTGTGGGACACGGCTTCTGTCAAGACAATACCGAGTCCTGCCCTCCTCCCTGAGTGGGCCAGGTAGCCCTTGTAGCCTCTTCCTGGCTTTCCTGGGTGGCACTGCCACCCTGGTCCATTGGTGCCTATTCAATCTAGTCCTTCCTATTGCTGGGGCATGGGGAAGCTCTGAGTAACATGGGACTATAGGGTGTGAGAGGGTTGCTGATGGTCTGGGCCCCGTCCCTTCCTCATTCCTGGGCATTCTTGACAAAAGCTTCCAGCACTGAGGGTAGAGCAGCAGCTGTAGACAACAGCCTGATGAGTATCTCATTGTGGGGAGGGGGCCACAGCAGAAGTGCAGATCCAGGGAAATACAGAACCCAGGCCTGAGAGGTGCTGATGTGACAGACCCAAGAAACCTCAGCTTTGCACTTGCTGAATGCCATCTGCACCTCTCAGGAGGGAGAGTGCCAGGCTCAGGAGGTCCTTGCCCAAACAAGGGAACTTGGAAAGGGGCACAGGGGTGGGCTATGCCATTTTCAAGGGCTGACAGGGGACCCCTCTGGAGGTACTTGGGGCAGTACCACATGCCGTGGCTCCTGATAGTCAGCTCTGCGCCCCACAAGACCGCTCCCTACCCAGAACTCACTGTGATCAAGTGCTAGCTCCAGATGCCCACGCAGCCTCCTGGTGGGGGCATCAGGTGTGCTGCCTGCCCAGGACGCCCCACAAGAGTCTGGCCCGCTCTGCCCTGCTATGGAACAACTCCTGCTCTGCCTTTGGGGAGATGTTTTCATTTAAGCGATGACTGGGCTGGCCCCGATGGCAGAGTTACCACAGAGTCTGCCGCTACCCATGGCTGACAGCTCTAGTTCTTCTCTGAAGCCGCCAGGACAGATGAACAGCGGCTTCACCCTCTTGGCCAACTCAGCTGCCTTTCATCAGCTTATCTGCTCCTAGGATTGACTCTGCCTCTGGCTGGCACCTAATCTGAGCCCCAGGCTCACACCTCTGCCCACAGGCCCAGCAGCTGGATCCTCCACCAAGCACTGCCCCTCACCAGCTACTGGGCTGCCACTAGTGCCCCCACATGGTGCCCTCTCACCAGACCCTCAGGTCCAGCTGTAGCTTCTTTGTGGAAGCCACACCTCAAGACTCCAGCCCTGCTCTAGGGCCCTGTATCCCCGACTTCCTGCATCCTTCTCCCTCCTTCTGGAAACAAGAACTTGCCCTGCCAGCCTGGTGGCTCCTGGAGGGCAGGAACCAGGGCCTGGACCATGGCAGGCCAGGGAGTGTCTGCTGCCAGCGATGCTGGAGCTGGTGCCCATGTCCACATGATGTCCACAGCACAGCGGCCACCTGAGACTGGGGGCATCTGAGTGGTGGCTGCAGAGTGGGGCCCCTACTTCTGCCTGAGCGTAGTTCACCAGGTCCTCCCCTGTGCTGTCATGCTGGGCATGGAAGAACCCACCCAGTTGGGGGCCCAGTACCACACCATAGAGCAGGAGCTGGGGATTGGTGCCTGACTGGAGCTGCCTCTGAGGCTCTGGCTGCTAAGTGGCTGGACAGACCCTTCCAGAAAGGGGTCAGCCTTTGAGATCCAGGCCCGGGCCTGTGGCTGCAGAGAGACAGCGTGACCCTGGCATGCCACCCTCAACTCTGCCCTGGCTCCCGGCACCCAGGAACGCCCATAATCAGCACACCCACCAGGGCAGACAGTCAGTGTCCAGCTGCCCTGCAGCAAGAGGAGCACTTGCTTCTGGGCTGTCACTCAGAAGAAGTGTCTGGAGGAAGTGTGCTCGCCATCAGAGAGGCCAAAGTGGATGCCTCCGTCCAGGACTCCTGGGGACAGGGGCATTGGGTCCAGCTGGCCTGAGCTGGCTCCTCACCTCAGGGCACCCCTGTGGGCAGCAGGAGCCTGGGGCCCGGCCTTCGGCACCCACCTCTATGTGAGAACAGCATGAGCCTGCCGTCCAGCTGGGCCAGCGTGAAGCTGTGCAGCTCTGTGCCCGGCACTGCCCACAGGACTACCTGCCCGTTGCTGGGCTGCTCAATGGTGTAGACCATGTCCTTGGGCCCAGAGTAACTGTCTGTGCTCCTCAGAGCCTCTGTAGGGATGGGCACAGTGGCACCCTCCCACATCTGGGGACACAGGCCTGTGAAGGTTCTGCCCTGCCACACTCACCCACCCCTTCCTCCTCAGCCCTGGGCTGCCACCAGAGCTCCAACACCGCTGCAGCTCAGGTCCTCAGGTGGCATCAAGGCTGGTGCTGCTCTGACTCCCCTACACAAAGGGCCCTCCCCACATTCACCTTCCCTATCACCCCAGGGAAGGCCACCCTCCAGGCCCGGCCTCCCTGCTGTCCATCTGCCCTAGTCCTGAGTGTCCCTCAAGACCATTGTGTCTCCCCTATCCAGGAAGGCCCCAGTTCTTACCCTCACCAAGTTCTCACCCCCAGAAAAGCCAAACGCTGACCAATGGTGCTCCTTAATCAGTCTCGCTGGTGGGACAGGGGTCTCCTTTCAGACCCTCCATATATGCCTGGCAGGGGCTGGGCACAGGTGGGAATGGTGATTTAGAAATGGGCCCTCCTTCCAGCTGAGTGAGGGGTGGGAGGTGCAGAGAGTTGGGGGCTGATGGTTGACGCTGTCCCGTAGCACAGAAGCAGTGCTGGGATGGGCTTCCAGAGCAGTTACGGGCCCTCCTCGTGTTGGGCAAAGGGGACCCCTTTCCAGGCCTCCCACTTGCAAGCAGAGCAGGCGCCTGTTCCTGAGGTCCTGGTACCAGTCTTGCTGGGTCAATTACTTGTGGGCAGTGCCACAGGGGGACTCACATGCCCGGAAAACAGCCCTCTGGCATTCCTGGGCTTCCTCCCCCAGCCCCAGGGAGCCCTCAGGCCAAACCTTGGCAGGAGGGGCCATAGTGTGGGAAGCAGGGCCCCATCTCTGGGCTCCCAGAGCAAACACGGGTGGATGCCACCTGGTGGCCACGCTGCCACACAGTCGTCCCGCCCTGTGGTTCCAGGGCGCTGTGTCCCACTCTTCTGTGGCCTCCACACCACAAGGCCACTCCCTACAGGCACATCCTAGACCAAGTCCCCCCAGTGCCCCATGTCAGAGACAGCCCAAGTCAGCCCTCTTGTGGAACCTTCAATGGCTCTTGCTGACTGGGGAAGACGCCCTCCAGAAGTTGGCATTCAAGGCCCTGCCATGTGGGCTTAGTAAAGCCGTGCCCTTTCTGTTCCACCAGAACTACTTCTGCAACCATGGAGAAGTTCCATCCCATCTCTGGGCCTCAACTTCCACCTCTGTCAAATGGGGGCCCTGCTCCGCTATGGCACAAGGGCAGGAGTTTGGGGAGTCAAGCTGTGGCTTTCACTTGCTGGGGTGAAGGTGGGAAGCTTAACGGTCCCGCCCTGATGCCTGCCCTTAAGAGCTGGTAAGTGATTCTGTCAGGTGTTCTGGTCCTAAGCCACAGGAGAAGGAAGAGCAGAGCCACCCGTGGCTGCTCAGAAGTCCGCCTACTGTATTGCAAACGTCCAGTAACAAAACCTCCCACCGGTGTTCTATTTCAGCACAATCTCACATCTCTCCCTCCAACAACTGCGTGAGGCACACGGTAGTGGCCCCATTTTGCAGAGGAGGAAACTGAGGCTCAGAGAGGGGGAGATCTGTGCCGGGAAGTAGGGGATGCTGGCCTCTTTCTCAAAGCAGACATGGGGGATGATCCCAGCAGTACGCTCACCTGCAGGCCTGAGTTTGTGGTGAGGTCGGAGGGTTGGTCATTGACAGGCAGGATGGTGACAGTGAAGGCCACAGGATGGCTCTCGCGGTCCATCTCAGAGGCACTAGCCATCAGGACAAAACTATTTGCTGGTCTCTCGCTCCTGTCATGCACGTACTGGATCAGCTGCTCTTCCTCCTAGGGGCAGGCCTAGGGCTAGCAAGCCCCAGCAGCACCCTTCATGCCCTGCCTTTCGGTGCAGGAGGAGACTGACTCTTTTAGGGCTTCAGGTTCCATTGGTGGAAAATGGGGATCATAAGTTCTGGCTCCCAGAGGAGTTGTGAGGAATAAAGGAGATATAGTATTTATTTTATTTTGTTTTATTTTATTTTTGAGACAGAGTCTCACTGTGTTGCCTAGGCTGGAGTGCAGTGGTGTGATCTCAGCTCACTGCAACCTCTGCCTCCCACGTTCAAGCAATTCTCCTACCTCAGCCTCCTGAGTAGCTGGAACTACAGGTACCTGCCACCACACCCAGCTAATTTTTTGTATTTTTAGTAGAGATAGGGTTTCACCCTGTTAGCCAGAGGGATCACCCAACCTCGTGATCTGCCCGCCTCGGCCTCCCAAAGTGCTGGGATTACAGGCATGAGCCAGCATGCCCAGTCCGAGATGCAGTATTTAAAGCATAGGTGCTTCTGAAATGTGATTCCCCATCTCCTCTCTGTGTATAACCCCCCACTGGGAGTCCCCGGGGCTCCCTCAACTTTGCCCCCAGAGCTGGGCTGCAGCCCCTGGGCCTCTCTCAAAGCCATACCTCTCTCCAGCAGAAGGTGCTGAGGGTCCTGGCTTGAGGCCCGTTCTCTTTCTGCAGGGCCCTATGCCAGGGTGGCTCCAGCACCTGCAGGCCAAGGCCCGGCAGAGTGAGGAAGTAGGGCCTGGTGACGTGGAGCAGTGGAGGGGCCAGGGTACGGCTGCTACCCTCAGGGATGCTGAAGTTTTGTGACCCAGTGCGGATGACAGCAGGCAGCACCTCCAGCTCCACACGATGTCCTCGAGGGAAGCACCCAGGCCAAGGCCACATCCAGCAAGAAGGCATTGCTTCAGGCGTCAGGGCGGGAGTCCACGTACAGGATCCTGCCTGTGTCCACCGCCTCTTGGGTGAAGCTCTGCATGGGGTCCAGGCTGGGTGGCTCATCTGCCAAGACACCACGCGAAACCATCACCAGGTGCCAGCACTCAGCAGGCTCTTCGCTGAGAAAACCATGTCTGCCGGCGGCACTGCCTCCTGGGCTGCCTGGTTAACAGAGGTCACGAGGACTCACAAGGGAACACAGATGGGTCTCAGAGGGGTCTCAGGGGTCCCACTGTGGCCCTAAGCAGCCAGAACAGCTTGATCTTGCTCCACTTATTTCCCCAGATACCACTGCTCATGTAGTCACACAAACACACACGTGGGTTCAAACACACAGCAGCCAGACATGCAGCTGTTCACATTTTTTGTTTTTTGAGACAGGGTCTCACTGTCACCCAGGCTGGAGTGCAGTGATGTGATCACAGCTCCCTGCAGCCTCAACCTCCTAGGCTCAAGGGCTCCCACCTCAGCCTCCCAAGTAGCTGGGACCACAGGCATGAGCCACCATGTCCGGCTAATTTTTAAATTTTTTGTGTCAAGACGGGGTTTCACTGGGTTGTCCCGGCTGCTGGACACATGTTATACCCACCCCACACACGGTTACATGGGGTTGGTCACACAGCTTGAGATGCACTCCCTCGGGGAGGTGCATAATCACATGTCCCCAGACTCAGTGACACAGACACACGAGTTCATCAGACACTGACGCAGTCGCACATGTCCACATGCGTGTGTGCACACGCACACACACAGGCCCCCCTGCTCAGGATCTGTTCCGGCCTGTGGCTGGTTTACTAGCAGCATCCTCCCCAACTCCCTGCAATTACCACCCAGGACCATCAGAGGGTGCCCCGCCCCACCCTACCCCTCCTAGAAGCACAGGTGCCTCCAACACAGGCCCTACAGAGCTCATGTCCCAAAGGCCACATGGGCTCCCTCACCTGATGGGCCATCCACAAGAGGCTAAACCACCCCCAAACTCACATTCCTGTTCTGTGCCTTTGCCCGGAATGTTCCTTTTGCCTGGAATACCACTCCCCATTCTCTGCTCCCAATGGCCTGCGCTCTTCAGAGCCCAGCCCAAACACAGCCTCCTCCCCTGAGGCCTTCCTGATGCCAGATCTGCTGGCTTGCCGTGGGCCCCAAGCTCCAGACATGCAGACCAGAAGGGTCCCCGAAATGAGCAGTGTAGGAGAATAAGGCTGAGAGCAGGCAAGAACTGGCCTGAGGTCACAGGGCATGTCAGTGAGCTCGCTGGAGGGCCCGTGGCTGCTCTGTGGGGTTCCTGGGTGGGCAGAAGCCCTTGACAGACCCTCCTAGTCCTGGTCTGGGCTCCGAGAAGAGAGCGGGATACATGGGGGTCTGAGGTGCAGCGCCCTGTCTCCACAGCCAGCCATCCCCAAAGTTCAGGACCTCCCAGGGAACTGACTGCAATGCAGATTCTTGGGCTCCACTTCAGAGATTCTGCAGGCCTGGGTGGGGTGCAGGAATCTGCATGCTCAGCCACGCCATGGACACGAGTGGACACAACCTCTAGAGGCACACACAACTCCCAGGAGGATGGGTGTACAGCAAGCTTTTCAGAAACTCTTGGGAACACAACATATACGGGAGCACATCTGAGGCACGTGCACACATGCAACCTGGGACCACCACAGCCACAGCCCAAGTCACGTGTACCTGGCATGAAGGCTGGGAGGAAGGCCCTCTACCTGGTCCACACCCCTGCTCACCACCTCCAGCTCCTCACCTCCAGCTGGTCCCTTCTGATCTCAGCTGCCTCTCTCCGGAAGATGTACATCTTCTTGCACCAGGCCAGCTTCAGTGGGGCCAGTGGGCCCTCTAGGGCAACGGTCACTTGCAAGGTGGCATCCGTGTGCACTGGCCCCACAATCATTGAGAAGGCCAGGGTGTTGCGGGGCCTGAGGCTGCCATTGTGGCCGTAGAGAACGGCCTCAACCAGCAGGCCCTGCTGGGAGAGGGCTGTGGCTGGCTGAGTGGCCCAGAGCAACTGTCCTCAGCGAGGGCCATCTGTGACATGGTAGTGGACCTCATCCCCGCTGTGGATGTCAAGGTTGGCGTCCAGGTGGAGCTTGGCCATGTTGATGGTACCCTGGCCTCCTTGAGGGATCATGAGGCCGGAACCTCTGGCCACAGAGAGGTAGGGCTCTGAGGCCTGCACTTCCAGCAGAGTGATGGTTTGGTGCTGCCCATCAGACACCTGCAGCTGGATCCAACTGTGGTCAGCCCGGGTGCACGAACAGGACTCACCTCTTCCTGAGGTCCCTCCTGGATGAAGCAGTAGATGGGCTGCATGGGCTCATCCACAGCCATGATACTGCCAAAGAGGAGGTCCTTGCGGGTCAGCACCAGCTGGGCATCAGCAAAGCCTGAATCAGCACTGCTAAAGGCCACATCGTCTGTAGTCAGTAGCCACCACCTACCCCGGGCCACATGGAAGATGCGGCTGATGGTCTGCATAGGGTCGTGGTCATTCTAGATGGCTAGATGGCCACTAGGAAGACACCCCGTACCTCCTCCCAGGCCATGTTACCACTGCCTTCATCCTGGTGGGTACCAACAAATGGGATATCATCTTCTGTGATCTTGGAGTCATCATGCTCGTAGACCAGCCAATCATGCAACAGGTCTCCACTGGTGAAGGATGTCACCACAGTGGTCTTGTCCTGTGTCCCACGCCAAGCCAACCTCCCATGGCTGGGCCGCTCCATGACCTCACAGAGGTACCTGGCACTGTTGAGACTCTTAACAAAGAGCTGGTCAGCAGAGAGGACACCCTCAGGCACCATGAGGACACTGGTGAGGACAGGCACGTCTGCGTCACCACCAATATGGATGGAAAAGGTACAGAGCAGAGAGAAATATGGTGGAGCTGTGACACAGAAACAGAAGGTGTCCTAGACTGCCCCGGAGGTGCATGCCATGGCCCCGCAGGTCACCCGGCCAGCCTGGGTGAAGCCCTGACCGCCTGACAGCCTCGTGCCCTGTATTGAAGGCTGCCATTCCTGGGAGCCTGAACCACCTCATAGTGGAAGGTTGGGAGGCTTGGGCCTGCCTCCTCAAGGGTGGCCTCCAGGAGGTCAGTACGCATGAGGGCACAGGCACCCGAGCCGTCACTGACACCTCTAGCATCAGCTGGTCAGAGGTGTCCTCAGGGCCATCGTGGATGAAGCAGGCCTTGCGGTTCACCACGTCCAGGAGGGCAAACATTTTTCATACCTGGGCACCCAGGATGTCCAGCTTGAGCTTACCGTAATGTGCTCCTCAGGTCATGCTGAACAGCACCTGGGATTTGTGCCCCTCAGCCTCCATCAGGGCCAGTGTGGGCTGCACGTGCCGCCACTCAAGCCAGGCTGTGCCACCCTCAGCCACCACCAGTGGGCTGATAGCAGCTGGGTGAAATTGGCAAAGACAGGAGGCAGCCCTGGTCCGGGCACACATGGCTCAGCTAGCCCCATGGCCAGCCAAGCCTCAGGGGCCAGGGTGGAGAAAGCTTCATAATGGCCATAAGCATCGTCCTCATACTCCTCCACCTCCTCCATCCTGCAGCCAGCCACCATGCTGCGCGTCAACAAGGCTTCTTGCAGCCCCCGCCTCTGGCCATTGACACTGAAGTCTTCCATGCAGCCAGCCCAGCAGGGAGGCCTTGGTGGCCCCTCAGGTCAGGCCTGGGCAGTGTTCCTGGAGGTGACAAAAGGCCTCTGCAACCAGCCCCCCAAGAAGGAGACTGCCACGTGGCTTCAGGTAGCCGGGGGCTCCTCAGTTCAAAGTACATGTGGGGGTACTCGTCCATGGAGATTTCCAGTTGGTGAGTGTAGATGTGGACACTGACCTTGTGGGGCTGCCCATCAGCCACAGGCACACTGCTGAGGAGCAATGCAGTACCCTGGCCCTTCTCGACCATGGCCCACAGGTGGCCCTCAAATATGTCCACATGGATGAAGTCCCCATGCCGGTCCCCTGCCTGGAAGTCCAAAGGTGCCTGCCAGCTCTGTGTGGTGAGTGTCAACTCCAGGGTTCCTTCATCCTGAGTGCCCCAGACAGGGAAGGCAGCCAGAGAGTGGGGTGCAGAGAAGCCCAGGGCCACGCTGTCACTGGTGGAAAACTCTTCAGCACAGCCCTCATGCACGTTGGGGGTCAGAGGCCGGAGGAGGCTGCAGCCATTGAGGGTGGCTGCATGGAAGCAACCCCTCAGGGGATGGCTGGTTCCCCTCAGGTAGGTCAGGCCAAGGCTCCCAGTGCTCCCAACAGAGTCCATAGGGGACCTCTAGGGGGCTCCCCGGACTGCAGAGGAGGCATTCAGAAACACATTGACTGACGATGTGGACCGGCCCTCTGAGACAGTCAGCACCGTAGTGTGGGTCACGAAGTCACTCAGCAGCATTTCTGCTGGGGTCTGCAGCCTCAGCTCCTCCTGGCCCAGGACAAGTCTGACCTGAGGAGAGATGGGGAATGGGAGATGGGGGGCAGCACTTTGAATCATCATTTCTCTTATAAAACACACAGTGGGTTCCCCACAGTTGGGGCCCCAGAGTGGAAAACCTAGGACAAGGGTCTCTGGTGCCACTCCTCTTGCCTTCCTGCTATCTCTTTATTCATCCTCCAAACACTCACCAAAAGAAACTCTGGGCAAGGCCTGGATGGGCTCTGGGGACCCTGATGTGAATCAGATGTAGTTGTTTCCCACAAGGAACTGACATATAGCAAGATGCTCTTCTAGAAATCCAACCTGTATTTTTAAATTCTCCTCCTCTTTCCTTGAGTGAGAGCTGACAGAAATGTTGTCTTGGAATCTAGATTTTACCCCTGGAAAAATGGGTAACTGAGAATCCCTTGAACAGTTCCCCTAAGTTTGGCAAAGTTTCTCGAGGTCACTGAAGGAAGCCAGGCTAACTGTTCAGGGATAGGAAGCCCAGGCAGATGCTCTGTATTCTGAAAAAAAAAGCTCTCTGACCTGTGGTGGAGGGAGATCTTGGGGAGGGATCAAGGACATAGTTCTGTCACCATGACATTGACACCAGAAATGGCTCTGGTGTGGTACTCCCAGATGCTAGAATAGGTGGCGGCAGAGTATGGGAACTGCAGAACCACAGCACTAAGAACCATGATGTCAGAGTCCTGGTATGGGTTTGGCATCATTGTACCCACAGAGCTCAATCGCCATCAGTGCCAGACTGCACCACATCAGTGTTCAACAGTGACAACTTGTGGCAGTGAGCAGCAATGACAGCAGCAGACTGACCAAGCCCTAGTCCTCTTCCCACTGGGGTGTGGAAGGAGATGGCTGCCCCAATTTTTTTTCTTTCTGAAATAGAGATGGGGTCTCATTGTGTGGCTAAGCCAGTCTGGAACTCCTAGGCTCAAGTGATCTACCTACCCTGGCCTGCCAAAGTGGTGGGATTATAGGCATGAGCCAGTGCACCCAGCCTGCCCCAAATTTGGACTAAGACCCTGGGTTCTTAAACTCTTCATGGTATGGGGGAAGACTCAAGGAGGAGCCACAAGACTCCTTGATAATAAAGCTTGTGGTGTCTTGAAGGATGAAATGGAAAAGTGAAGCTGAGGCAGTACTGGTGCTGTTACTGTCGTGGACAGTGGGGCTGCAGAGAAATTGGTGCAGTGCCACAGGGATGCACAGGGGTCATGGGGGCTCAGGAGGGGGCCTCGCCCAGGAGGAAGAGATGCTCACACTGAAACTTCAAGGAAAGGCTAGAGTTAGGCAGGTGCAGGGAATGTGTGAGGCACACACCTGGCAGAAGGAGTGTGGTGACCAAAGGCCTGGCAGCAAGTGACCATAAGATGGCCAGGAACTGAAAGCAGTTCAGTGCAGTCAGAGCACAAATGGCCAGGGAGGGCTTGTGGTGGGAAACATGGTTGGAGGGAGCTGGTGAGCAGAGCCAGTTCATGAAGGATTTACCATTTCTGGGCTGCTGCCCATCCCACAGTGAATAAATTGAGACCCCAAGATAAAAGTGACTTATACAAGGTCACACAGCCAGCTGGGGTTCACTCAAAGCTAGAGAAGGAATCTTGCCCCAATCCCAGGGGGACATCACTCACTTGCAGGCATCCAGAGTAGAGCTGCAGCAGGAGGTGGTCAGCTGGGCCTGCTGCCAGGAGAAGGGAGGGTTTCAGGTTGGGACGTGCAGAACTGCAGCTGTAGGTCTGTGTCAGTCAGAGCCATGGCCACAGGCGATTCTCACCAAACAAGGAAGCTGTGTGAGAGAGGGAGCTGTGGTTAAGGTTCAGACTCTTGCCTGGAGGAGGCGAGGTGCCGCAGAGAAGGACGGGTGGGTTGCAGAAAGGGGTCCATGCTGTTGCACCCTCATGGTTCTGCTTTTAGCACTGCCCAGATCCCAGCATTTCCTTGGTCCTGACACCAGAAGGCACAGCCTCACTTTGTGTTCAGCCCAGACCTTGACTTTACAGGAGGTCAGACCTACAAATTTCCAGCAACTCAGGTGTCCTCCTTGGAGGATCCTGGAGCCAGAGGCCTCTGCCAGCTCTGACTCACCTCCCCTGGGCCCCAGAGGAGTCTCCCTCCCAGGTCTGGCTCACTGACCCAGCCCAAAGGGAAACATCACTGGCCTGATCACCTGGCTTGGTGGCTCAGCCCCAAGGAATGGAGTTTCTGGAGAATCACCCCCAGTCCAAACTGATTCCTGCTGATATTCCTTCTCCTAAGTGCCCTTGTGCTTGGGCTCCTGTGCAGCACCTGCCGTGCCATGCCCCACCTCCATGGGTTGGCTGGGGCCATGGTTGGGATCTGGGGGTGATACCAGTGTGGCCCACCTATCCCTACTTCTCTCTCAGGCCATTCTTTCAGCTGCCATTGAGGGTGAGGGGTGGGAGCTTATTGGCCTGAGTTTGCCAAGAAGTAAAAGCTCTGAGGCCAGATGGGAACCATATGTAGTGTCAAACCAAAGTGGGTCCACACTTCCTCCATTACCCCTGCTATTTCTCTCTGCTTGAGAGCTATTCATAGTCGTCCCACTTATGACCTTTGAGGAGGAATGAGGGGTTAGGGGCTCTGTCTCTTTTACCTTGAATCCCACCAAGAGCCCTTGATAAATTCAAAGGTGGGACCCAAATCTGAGCTTATGACCTATTTAGTAGACTCAGCAGCAGTCTGCTCCTCTGTTTGTTACCTTCCCCCACAATATAACCTGGTCCTCAAAGCAACTTGTAGTCTCAGGGGAAAAAGGAGAGGGAATCAAAGTAAAAATTTTAGAAGAAACAGAAATTAGATGTAAAAACTGCTCAGCTAAAGTTGAATTTCTGTTAATTCCAGAGGGAGGAACTAATCTATTAGGAAGTGACTTAATATTAAAATTAGGTATAGGATTATGTGTTGGCTCAGAAGGATTCTACACTTCATTAAACCTGCTCATCACTGCAGACAAAACATACATTCATCCTGATGTTTGGGCAAGGGAAGGGAATTGGGGAAAACTCTGAATTCCCCCTATACATATGAAGTTTAAAACCCCTGGAGAAACAGTAAGAAGAAAGCAATATCCTATTCCTTTAGAAGGCAGAACAGGCCCAAAACCTGTCATTGAAAGCCTCATCAAGGATGGGCTCCTTGAACCCTGTATGTCCCCTTATAACACCCCAATACTGCCTGTGAAGAAACCAGGTAGGTCATATCGACTAGCACAAGACCTCTGGGCCATCAACCAGACAGTCCAGACTACCCACTCTGTTGTTCCTAATCCTTAAACCATTCTCAGTAAAATTCCACATGAACATCAATGGTTCACAGTAATAGATTTAAAAGATGCCTTTTGAGCATGCTCCTTGGCTGAGGACAGCTGAGACATTTTTGCTTTCGAATAGGAAGATCCTCATTCTGGATGAGAGCAACAGAATCAATAGACAGTTCTACCCCAAGGCTTCACAGATCCCCCTAATCTCTTTGGTCAAATTCTAGAACAAGTGTTAGAACAAGTTTATATCCCAAAATGTATATGTCTGCTCCAGTACGTAGACGACCTATTAATATCTGGTTAGGCTGTAGAAAAGGTATCTGCTTTCTCCATCCATATCCTTAACCATTTGCAAGGAGAGGGGCTATGGGTTTCAAAGGGAAAGCTTCAATTTGTAGAGTCTAAAGTTAAATACCTAGGATACTTAATAAATAAGGGCAAATGAAGGATAGGGCCTGCTGAGAGTTGAAGGGATTGTGTCCATACCTTTGTCTAAGACTAAACAAGAACTCAGAAAATTCCTAGGGATAGTTGGATTTTGCTGTTTATGGTTTGACTCATATGCCCTAGTTACAAAGCCTCTCTACCTAAAACCTACCCAAGAAAAACCTGACCCTCGCCTGTGGACTTCTGAAGAAATCCACCAGGTTGAGGAACTAAAACATCTGCTTGTAACTCACCCTGTTTTAGCTTTGTCTTCCCTAGATAAGTCATTTCACCTTTCTGTTAACAAAAATAAGGGTATAGCTTTAGGGGTCCTTATGCAAGAACACGGAGGTCACCAGCATGGCTTTCCTATTAAAAGTTTTAGATCCAGTAACCTGTGGATGGCCTGAATGTTTCAATCCATTGCAGCTACCACCTTGTGAACTGAAGAAAGCAGAAAACTAACCTTTGGGGGAAAGTTAGTTGTAAGCACACCCCATCAGGTTAGAACGATCTTAAATCAAAAGGCAAGAAGGTGGCTTACTGACTTAAGAATTTTAAACTATGAAACTATCCTGTTAGAAAGAGATGATTTAACACTAACACTGAAAATTGACTTAACCCAGCAGGTTTCCTGACTGGAGATCCAAATCTAAAGGGACTTGAGCAGGTTTGTTTAGATTTAATTGATTATCATACAAAAGTTAGGCCTGATTTAAGAGAAACCCCTTACAAAATGGGGCAGCACTTATTTATAGATGGCTCTTCCCAAGTAATTGAAGGAAAAAGGCATAATAGATACTCAGTAGTCGATGAGGAGGCACTTGAAGAAGTAGAGTCAGGAAGACTGCCCAATAATTGGTCTGCCCAAACATGTGAATTGTTTGCATTAAATCAAGCCTTAAAGCACTTGCAAAACCAAGAAGGGACTATTTATATTGATTCCAAGTACACCTTTGGGGTAGCTCACACCTTCGGAAAAATTTGGACTGAATGAGGTCTTTTTAATAGCAAAGGTGAAGACCTGGTCCACAAAGAATTAATCACCCAAGTATTAGATAACCTCCAGCTGCCAGAAGAAATAGCTATTGTCCATGCTCCAGGACATGAGAAAGGTATTTCTTTTCAAAACAGAAGGAATAACCTAGCAGATCAAATAGCCAAACAAGCTGCCGTTTCCTCTGAAAACACGTTTTTCACTTAGCCCCTTGCCTTCCTCCCCCAACTGCAGTCCCCATCTTTTCTCGTTTTGAAAAGGAAAAATTAATAAAAATAGGAGGCAAAGAAAATTCAGAAGGGAAATGGGTGTCACCAGACCAAAAAGAAATATTATCCAAACCCCGTGTGAGGGAAATTCTCTCTCATCTGCATCAAGGGACTCCTTAGGGACTTCAAGCTATGTGTGATGCAGTCCTCGGGGTCTACAGATGTATAGGAATTTATACTTTCACAAGGCAAGTTACAGATAGTTGCCTAGTATGTAAGAAGACTAATAAGCAGACCCTCAGAAAACCACCTGTTGGAGGGAGAAATCCAGGATTAAGGCTGTTCCAAAGTGTCCAAATTGATTACACCAAAATGTCCCCAATAGGTCACTTAAATATTTATTAGTGATAGATCACCTTACTCATTGGGTAGAAGCTTGAGTGCAACTGCTAATAATGTAGTCAAGACATTCGCTGAAAATATTATACCAAGGTTTGGATTAATAGAAAATGATAATTCAGACAATGGGACTCACTTCACTGCACATGTTGTTAAGAAACTAGCCCAAGTTCTAGATATAACATGGGACTACCATAACCCCTGGCACTGACCTTCATCAGCAAGAGTAGAAAGAATGAATCAGACTCTGAAAAACCACCTAACCAAATTAGTCCTAAACTCAGTTGCCATGGACTAAATGCCTCCCCATGGCCTTGTGAAGATTCTGAACTTCCCCTCGGAAAGATGTCAGCTTATCTCCTTATGAAATGCTGTATGGGTTACCTTATCTACACTCCACTGCTGACATACCTTGTTCAAAACAAAAGATCTGTTTCTCAAGAACGATATACTTGGTCTATCCTCCACTTTCTCATTCCTTAGGACTAAAGGCCTCTTGGCGCAGATACCACGTTGTGAATTTCCAGTTCACCACCACCAGCCTAGAGAGAGAACACATTTTCATCCAAGGTTAGAAATAAGGGAAGCTCAAGCCCACCTGGGAGGGACCTTATCTAGTGCTTCTAATGACCGAGACAGCCATCTGCACTACTGAAAAAAAATGGACTCATCATACCTGAGTCAAGAGCACCACCCACTCCAGAATCATGGACAGCTATTTCAGGGCCAACTCCAACCAAGTTAAAGCTAAAACAGGTTTGATCCTCTTATGCTGTATTTCTTTTCCCCTTCTATTGCTAGTACTCTCATTATTAATGTAACTAGGTCAAGCTCACCCCAAACTATCACCTTTGATGCTTGCCTTGTTATAACCTGTGGAGATCTCCAAAGTCAAAAGCAACTCTCAGCCTCAGAGAAGTACCTCTGTCCCTTTCAGACAAAAGGCTCCCCCTTCATGACTCTTGTTCCTTAAGAAATGCAGGAAAACAGGCCTGCCACAGCTAGAATGATATTACGTGGACAACTGAACATCAGGACTGGACCTTGTCAACAGGCATGTCCCTAAAACCATACATTTACTTTGTTAAAGGAAACATCCTCCATCCCCCGACTGCCAGTATAACCAATCTAATCCAGTGCAGATTTCTATGCTTATCCCCACTTCTGCTGACCCTAAACCTACTTTAAGTCACGTATACAGCATGGGAGCCAAAATAGCAGGGACACATCTTATAGAACCCTTTGAAATGTATTTCATTACTTCCTCACCTCCTCCACCTTCTTCTACACTCTCTCCCAATGAAACTGCTGTTCTTCCTTCAACCAAGGATAAAACCAACATAGCCATTGTAGAAGTTAAAGATTTAAAACAAACCATAGCAATTGAGACAGGGTACCAAGATGCGACTGCTTGGTTAGAATGGATTAAATATTCCATCAGCACTCTGAACAGAAGTGATTGTTATGCTTGTGCACCCGGTATGGATGGTCTTCCAGCTGACCAGGCATGAGCTGTATGGTAGCTCTTTTCCAAGATGCCACAGCCTGGGGTAATGAATCCTGCTGCGCTCTCTCTCTGCTATTGCCTAAAGTCCAACACCCTGCGGGTCAGCCCCTGAGGGCCATCCAGCTTCCATCTCCTAACGCCAATTTTACCTCATGTCTCTCACGACAAGGGGAAAACTTGACATTTCATGGAAACCTAAAGGGGTGCAGTGAACTTAAACCCTTCCAAGAGCTTACCAGTCAGTCTGCCCTTGTTCATCCTCGAGCAGATGTATGGTGGTATTGTGGTGGACCCTTACTGGACACTCTGCCAAGAAACTGGAGCAGTACTTGTGCTCTAGCCCAATTGGCTATCCCGGCCCGCAGGATAGTCCGAGTAGGCCCTGGAGGAGGGGGTGGGAATTTGGGGAACAAGAGACACGAGAAATGGAGACAAGACAGTGCTCTGATCAAGTCTCGTTTAATGGCGGTAATGCACTGCCTTATATACACTTGGAAGGGAAGGGGTTGGGCTAAGGCGGAAATGATCTCATTGCCGAGGGCATGGCCAGGTTAGTTTCGGTTTCTCCGGTCGGACGTCATGTTGCACTTGCGCTGTTAAGTAGCAACTAAGTAACAGTTTTCGCGCGCGCGGGAAAAGTGAGTGAAGAAGAAGCAGGAAGAGCGCCATCTTTAATGAGGTATTAGTACAGGGGAAAAAAGGCAAAGATAGGGAGGAGGTAGAAAGTGGAAATGAATAGAGCTCAGGCGTTTTAATCGTTAATTATTATTTGCTATGGCCGGGGCGTGCAGCTCCGGACAGGTCCCCCTTTTTATATTTTTATGATAAGAAAACCCCTCGGGAACTGCGCCTGTCTTAGGTTGGGTCAACTCACCCCCACCTTCTAGGCCCGTCATGGGATAAGGCAGCAGCAAGGGCGGCCCTCCTGTCTTAGGCTCTGATGGAGATAGTGTCCTCTTACCCGTCATTGACTGTCCAGTTCAGCACACAGGGGAGGTGGTCTTATTAAGGTAAATAAGACTCACCATTTTCAGTCATCTCAAGGCGATGATAATGGACCTGTATAGGTTTGGCCTGGAAGGCCTCAATTTGTTGTCTGACAAATGCCATAAGCTTATTAAGGATTATAGGCCCGAGAGTGAGGAAGAGTAGAAGGGTGAGTAAAGGACCAAGAAATGGCAGGAGATAAGGGAGAAGTCCATCGAGTCCAGTCCATAGTGGATTGGCGGCCAAGCCTTTTCTGCGCTTTTCTAGTTCTTCTTGCAAAGTTTTTATCTTATCTCTGACGATTCCGGATTTGTTGGCGTAAAAACAGCACTTTTCCTGTAAAGCCAAACATATCCCTCCCTGTTCTGCCGTTAACAAATCTAGACCTCTTCTATTCTGGAGAACTACTTCAGCTAACGAGTCTACTTGGTCTTGTAAATCTTGTATAGTACTGGATAAGGTCTGTACATCTGAGATTAATTGATTGGATAATTTAGTATATTGGGTTAGTGAGACTCCTAGGCCTGTGGCTCCTGTAGTAAAAGCAGTGGTGATTCCTAGTCCAGCCAACAAGGGAATAAATTGTATGGCTCATTTCGGTCTATAAATAAAATGTTCAATAGCGGGGATGGGGATAGGTTCATCTCCAGGGATGATATCAATGTCGGGGAGAAGAGTGGCCAGAACACAAAGCCCTGTCCAATTTGTAGGTAGATACGTATATGCCATGTTGTTTCCACAAACGAAAACCGAGCCGTTTATAGCACACAAAGGGTTGGTGGCATTGATTATGGAAGTACAGTTGCCAAACACAACATAGCCTAAATCAATTTCTTTAGTGTTATTATATGATGGTGAAAAGAGGCAAGAGGAATTAGAAAACGTCATCGGTTGAACTAAGAGGGGGGTGGTAATAGGACAGGAATTATTTACTAAGGATTCATTTGAGTAATTGACATAGGGCAATGAAAGGTTAGGTATGGCTAGAGGAATAGGGGGGGCCCATTTTAAGACAAAGCCAACAATCGTGGGCCAGGCTTGTATTGGACATTTGAAGTAAATTGTAAGTAGCATTGAGGATATCAAAGGTTTGGGCATCGAGCCTAAAATTACCTCTAAGCTCAGGCAGGGCTAAAGGGTGATATTGAAGTTCAGGATATGGAGCTTTATGAATTTCTTCTAATTTTTTCTGGACGGTTTTAATTCTTGTAATATCTAATGGGCCTCTTCCATCAGAAATGTGAATGGGGGCGGTAGTGCTCCAACAAACAGGCTTTCCTTTTTGGCCGTTACAAGGAGATTGTACAAGTTTATTAGTGGATCCTAATACTTGTACGTCATTAATGCCTCCAGTTTGTGTTTTTAGTAACGTGGCCGTATAATATGTTCTATTGCCTGATTTGCATTGTTGATAGGATGTATAACAGGAACTATGTACAGAAGATTGGAAAGAGCTACAAAGGCATTCTAGGAGCGGCCCGTTAGGTGAGGTATCTCTTGGGGTAGACTTACATTTCCATAACTGGTTTGGCATTAGGTAAGCTGTCTTGCCCGTGCAGGTCACCTGGGTGATTCTATCTGATGGAGGTTCAGATATTTGTCCCCCTCTGCAGTCACAAGGCTGGCCGTATTGTTTTCATAATAATTCTCTTGCCTTACGAGGGTCACCAAAACCTGCATAGACTGTCACTATGTTATATAGAGTGATTATTCTCCAAAGGAATTTCATGTTAGGCTTCATTTTCTGAAAAACAAGAAGGAAAGAACTTCTCAGGGAGATTTATCTTTCCTGGACTGACAATGGTTATGATTTATTTGTCTTACCAATCTTTCAGGCAGCCATCTGGCTGCATCATTTTTTTGTGAGAAGATGCATAGTGAGCCTCTTCCCCAAATTAAAACTGGATCGGGGCCATGCCATGAACTATCAAGTGGATCTTTCCATTTTACCATTGCAAACTGTTTTTGAGATTCAGGATGCCAGAAATGGTCGGCAGCTGATTTTCCATGACTGTCCAAATTTTAAAAATTAAGGATAAACAGGGCATGATTGAGTATGTTTCTGGGGGTACCCTTCACGGGGTACCAGCTCCCCCCTTTTAATTTTGTGATAATAGTTTTTAATGACAGATGAGCTCTTTCTACTATACCTTGTCCTTGGGGATTATAGGGAATGCCTGTGGTATGTTTAATTTGTAGGGTATTACAAAATTGTAAGAAGGTTTTGGATATATAACCGGGGCCATTGTCTGTTTTGATTTGTTTGGGTATTCCTAAAATAGAAAAGCAGTGTAATAAATGAGCTATGACATGTTTGGTGGCCTCTCCTGTTTGGAGAGTTGCACTGATGAATCCACTATAGGTGTCTATGCATACATGGATATATTTTAGCTGACCGAATTCTAAGTGATGAGTAACATCCATTTGCCAAATTTCATTGGGGATGAGTCCTCGGGGGTTAACTCCTAGATGGGGAACAGGTAAATATGTTATGCAGTTGGCGCATTGTTTAACTATTTGTCGAGCTTGTTCTCTGGTAAGTTTAAACATAAGTCTTAAGGTTTGGGCGTTTAAATGATGTAAGGCATGTGCTTTTTGCGCTTGTTGCAAATTGTCTGTAGTGACTGTGGCTATGGTTTTTGTTGCCGTGTCAGCTGTTGCGTTACCTTGTGTTAGAGGTCCCGGTAATCCTGAATGTGCTCTAATATGCCCAAGAAAAAAGGGAGTAGTCCTTTTTCGGATAAGTTGTTGACATTGTAAAAATAGGTTAGCTGTATCTGAAATATGTTTAATTTGAGACACGGTCTCTAAGAGGGGTATTGAATGAGCCAGGTAGGCGCTGTCTGTATAAATGTTAAGTGGCTGACAAGGAAAAGCTGATAGTGCTGCAATTATAGCTTGCAATTCGACCAGCTGAGCTGATGTATAAGTGGTCTGGAATTTAACGACTACATTACTGTAAGTGTAAGCGGCAAGTCCTGTGGAAGATCCATCAGTGAAAATTAGTAATGCGTCATTGAGAGGTTCTTTACTGGTAATATGGGGAAATACAAACGCATGAAGTTTACAAAATTGAATAAGTTTGTTAGGTGGGTAATGGTTGTCAATCGCGCCAGTATAAGAAGCGCAAGCAATTGGCCAGGCTTCCGTATTTTGTAACAGCCAATGGATGCGTGATTGAGTGTAGGGCTGTATAATGGTAGAGGGTTCTATTCCAAAGTATTTTCTACTGTTTTCTCTTCCCAAGATAATTAGATCAGCTATGGCCTCATAATAAGGCAACAAAACCTTTTTAGGGGAGGAGGGCAGGTGTACCCACATAATGGGATTGTTCTGCCAAAATAGGCCAGTAGGGGTTATTGTTGTGTTAAAAATAAGGAATATTAATGTCTGAGAATAATCAATACCGGTAACAAATTGTGTTGCAATGGCATGTTCTACCTGTTGGAGTGTTATTAATGCTTCTTTAGTAATGGACCTGGGGGATTTTGGATTAGAGTCTCCTCTTAATATATCGAAAAGAGGTTTTAACTCTCCTGTGGTGAGCTTTAAGTACGGTCGAAGCCAATTTATGTCTCCCAGTAATTTTTGGAAATCATTTAAAGTTTTTAAATGATCACGATGTATAACGGCCTTTTGATTAATGATTTTGGGTCCATTAATTTGGAAACCAAGATAAGTGTATGGATCTTGTAATTGTACCTTTTCTGGGGCTATCTGTAGTCCGGCTGCTGTTAACTCTTGTTTGAGTTGGGCGAAGCATTGTAAGACTTGTTTGCCAATTTCTCCTGCTGTTAAAATATCATCCATATAATGTATAATATACATTTGTGCCCATGTTTTTCTGACTGGCTCTATAGCGGCAGCTACATATTTTTGACACAAGGTAGGACTATTGGCCATACCCTGAGGTAAGACTTTCCATTGATAGCGCTTCATTGGTTGTTTAAAATTTGTAGATGGAAGACTAAAGGCAAATCTTTTCTGGTCAGCAGGGTGAAGGGGAATTGTAAAAAAGCAATCTTTAAGGTCAATAACGATTTTAAAATATTTTTGAGGAATCGCAACCGGTGAAGGCAATCCTGGTTGTAAGGCACCCATAAGGATCATAGTGATATTTACTGCTCTTAAATCTTGTAAGAGTCTCCATTTACCAGACTTCTTTTTAATAACAAAAATAGGTGTATTCCAAGGGGAATTACTTTCCTCAATATGTCCTGCTGCTAGTTGTTCCTGCACTAACTGTTGGGCAGCACTTAGTTTATCATTGAGTAAAGGCCACTGATCAACCCAAACGGGCTCATCTGACTTCCAAGTAATGGGGTCAGCGCACCTTTGGGGTGCAGGTATGTCAGTGGCCTGAGCTAAAAATTTCCAAACCCCTTTTTATCAAGTTGTCCTGAAACCAGTATAGGGTGTGGGATACCGTTCTCTCCTTTTCCAAGACCTTTACCAGGGGTGTATCCTTGAGTTAACATTTGTGCAGTAACTATATCATTTGGACTACACATTATAATTTTCATTTGAGAGAGTAGATCTCGCCCCCAAAGGTTAACAGGTAGGTAAGGGATGACAAATGGCTTAATGAGGCCTGAATTGTTTTCTTTATCTGTCCATGTTAGGTATTTAGAACTTTGTTTAGGATTACTGCTTTGTCCAATTCCTCTCAAGTGAGTTAAAGTTTCTGTAGTAGGCCAATGAGAGGGCCAATCTTCCTGTTTAATGATAGTTACATCAGCCCCTGTGTCTATTAGTCCAGTGAATGCCTTCCCGTCTAACCATAAGGTTAGAGAGGGTTTTTGATTTGTAATTGGTTGCACCCAATATATATCTGATGATCCGAAACCTTTTATATTTCTATTAGAGTATTGGATATTATTATCTGTTTTAACCAAAGGTAGCAGGAGTAACTGAGCTATTCTAACTCCTTGAGGGACAGTAATAATACTGTCAATAGCTCTGGCCATAATTTTAATTTCTCCTTCATAATCATTATCGATAACTCCAGGGAGGACTTGTAAGCCTCTCATGGTGACACTACTTCTTCCTAAAAGTAGCCCAAAAGTGTTAGGCGGTAAGGGTCCATATATTCCGGTATTTAAGGTTTGCGGTCCCATTTCAGGTGTTAGTATTGTGTGGGAGGTGGAACTGAGGTCCAATTCTGCACTTCCTGGGGTTGCTCTACTAAGTTTTGAAATGGATTGCTGTTGCTGGCTGGAACAAAGCTGACTGCTCCATATGCTTGTTTCGGGGCCTGAGGCTGGCCCCTCATCCCGTTTCCCTGCCTGGGGGGTAAAGGATTTCCTTGACTGTCAGTTTTAGATTTACATTCATTTGCCCAGTGCCTTCCTCTTTTACATCTTGGGCAAAGGCCTGGGATTTTTGCTTCTGGACTCTTATTTTGGTTTTCACAGCAATCTTTTGCAAAGTGTCCCCTTTTACCGCATCTAAAACATCCCCCTTTATCTTTACCTTTGTTAATGAGGAAATCTCTTACTGTTTGGCCGCTAAAAGCGGCGGCCATTGCTAGGCCTTGTTGATATGAGGGCCCAATATCTGAACAAAGGCGAATGTATCCTGTTAAATCTGTTTTCTTTCGATAAGGTCTGATTGCCGCTTGGCAGGCAGGGTTAGCATTTTCATAAGCTAACTGTTTAACATAATCTACACCCGTTTCTGCATTTCCAAAGATTCTACCTGCTGTGGTCATAAGCCTATGCACAAAGTCTGAAAATGGCTCATCGGGTCCTTGTTTAACCGCTGTGAGCGAGGCCCCTGGATCTCCTTTAACGGGAAGTTTTCTCCAGGCTTTTGTAGCAGCAGCCTGGATTTGTGAGAACAGTCCAGGGTCATATTGCATTTGGGCCTGAGTGTCTGCATAATTACCTGAACCAGTTAACATATCAAAATTCCAACCGTTTCCTGCCTGTTGATTTCTTTTAGCTGTATCTCTACAATTTTCAAAGAACTCTGACTTCCAAATTAAGTGGTCTCCCCCAGAAAGAACTGCCCTGACTAAGGTATTCCAGTCTGTAGGAGTGAGCCAATTCTCAGCTACAGATTCCACTATAGCAAGAGTATATGGAGCAGTAGCCCCATACTGAGAGGCAGCAGTCTTTAACTCTTTTATAATAGTAAAATCAAATCCAGTATGATGCCTCCAAGCCTGTCCCTGTTCATCTATGGTTTCCGTGACCGGAAAAACGTCTTTGGGGGAGGAGTCTTCTCTATGTCAGCTAGCAACTAACCCCCCTCTTGGAACATGTTGTCCAGGCCGCTGAAGTGGGCGCAAGGAACCCTCCATAGCGTCTGAGTTAGGTATTTTTTCATTTCCTGTTTTTAGCTTTTGGAGCCTAATTATCAATGATTGATGTAACTCTTCAAGTTTAATCTGTTCTTCTAGTTGAGCAATTTTTTGCTTTAATTCTTCTTTGGGATCTATTGCTGCCATAACAATGGGCGCAGAAGCCTCATTATGTGTCTTATTATATGGGGGTGGGTATGAAGTAAAGGGAGGCAAATCAGGGTTGTGATATTTAGCCGCCTCTTCCTCTAAATCATCCCAATTTATATCCAATTGATTAGGCTTATTAATTTCCTCCTCCTTTTGAAGCATCTGTAAAATTGGGTATTTTTTTGGTTTATTTTCGTGTGGTATTTCTTTATCTATTACAGAAGGAGACTTAATTTCCTCATGATCACTTTCGAGGGAAATGAGATCTTCCTCCGTATCTTGCGGAGGTTTCGTGAGGTTAGAGCGGGAGCTAACCTTTAAAATATGCTCTGTCTGAGCGACCGCAGCCATGACTTGCGGATTGGCCTCCTTCTTATCTATTAAATCTCTAATGAGGTTCCAATAAGAGAAGGCGGTTACAGGAATTTTTTCTGGCCCAAAAGTATTATAATAGTCCTGAAGACAATCCCCTACTCTATGCCATCTTTTAATATCAATAGTTCCTTCCTGTGGGAACCAAGGGCAAGTGTCTTTTACGAAATCAAAAAATTTAAACAAATCATTACCTTTAACCTTTACTCCTCGTATCTTTAAAGCCTCTTTTAATTGTCCTACATATATTTGATGTTGGCTTAATTCTTGTCCCATTTTGGATGCGTCACTTACCTTCGATTCAGACGCGGCAGGTTCCCGCGGTGATTGGAAAAGTTTGACTCCTTTTGTCTTCGTTAGCGGTCGACCGTCCTTTGGCGTCCTCTTCCTCACGGAGTCCCTTGTTTCCAAGCCCCACGTTGGGCGCCACGTATCCCGGCCCGCAGGATAGTCCGAGTAGGCCCTGGAGGAGGGGGTGGGAATTTGGGGAACAAGAGACACGAGAAATGGAGACAAGACAGTGCTCTGATCAAGTCTCGTTTAATGGCGGTAATGCACTGCCTTATATACACTTGGAAGGGAAGGGGTTGGGCTAAGGCGGAAATGATCTCATTGCCGAGGGCGTGGCCAGGTTAGTTTCGGTTTCTCCGGTCGGACGTCATGTTGCGCTTACGCTGTTAAGTAACAACTAAGTAACAATTTTCGCACGCACGGGAAAAGTGAGTGAAGAAGAAGCAGGAAGAGTGCCATCTTTAATGAGGTATTAGTACAGGGGAAAAAAGGCAAAGATAGGGAGAAGGTGTGGGGTGGAAATGAATATAGCTCAGGCATTTAATCCTCAATTGTTATTTGCTATGGCCGGGGCGTGCAGCTCCGGACAATTGGCCATCCCTTTCACCCTAGCATTCCATCAACACAATACAAGAGAAAATCAGAAGAAGTGTCCCTCATGGGTCCTTTGACCCCCACATTTATATAGATGTTACTGGAGTTCCACAAAGGGTACCACATAAATTTAAGGCCTGAAATCAAATAGCTGCTATTTTGGTGGTCAACTGTAAACAAAAATGTAGAGCAGATAAACTACATTTATTACAACCAACAAAAGTTTGTTAACTACACAAGAGATGCCATTAAGGGAATAGCCGACCAATTAGGTCCCACTAGCCAAATAGTCTGGGAAAATAGGATAGCCCTAAATATAATGCTAGCAGAAAAAGTGGGGTCTGTGTCATGTTTGGAGTTCAATGTTGTACTTTTATTCCTAATAACACAGCCCCTGACGGAACAGTAACAAAAGCTTTGCAGGGCCTAACCTCCTTATCCAATGAGTTAGCAAGGAATTCTGGAATAAATGATCCCTTTACAAGTTTAAAGGAGAAATGATTTGGAAAATGGAAAGGATTAATGTCCTCAATATTTACTTCTCTTCCAATCATTATAGGTGTGCTTATTCTTGTTGGATGCTGTATCATACCATACATTCGCGGACTACTGCAAAGGGTCATAGAGACACAACTTACCAAAACCTCTCTTAGCTCTCCTCCACCCTATTCAGATAAGCTTTTCCTTCTAGAAACCCAAGCAGAACAGCAAAGCAAAGGCATGCTAAAAAGGCTGAGGTGGAAGAATTATACAAATTAAGACAGGGGAATCGTTAGGTATAGTGAGTTCCTCTTCCAAGGTTTAACTTGTTCAACTTCCTTGTTCTTTGTTCCTAAGAACAATTTCCCTGTACCTTCTCACCCCTACTTACCAGCTTAGTTACCTGTCTTGTAAACTACTCCTCCTGCCAGTCCCAACCTGTAACTCACATTCCCCCTCCCTTCCTTATTAGGGAAAATATTCGCAACAGTCAGTCGGGTCAGCATAGATTGTGCGGTCCAACCCCAGCCCATGGGGGAATGACACAGAGGTAGGGACTGCGTTAGGGATAAAAACCCCTGCTCTGCCCTGTTTGGTGTGCTCTGTGATCATGACTAACGCAAGCAGCACTCTTTTGCAGAAGCAAATTGTCTTGCTGAGAAAACTTTTTGGCCTGAGTGCTGGTTCTTCCTCACAGCACCCATCATTTGTTTCTAACAATCTCATGAAAAGCAGCCTAGAAAGAAGCCATTTATGCAGAAAGAGTAATAATTTATGCTCAAAAAGTCATATAAAAGATGAAGTTTCATTTGTTTACCAGCTAATTTACTTTCTAGGAGACATTTTTCATTCCCTACCAGTGATTCCCTACAAAGAGTTCCCAGATGCCAAGAAGTCCATAAAAGGGGTAATGGAATTGCCAAATTATGTTAAATACTTCAAAAGGACTCAAAGCCATGTACTGGCTCCCAATAAGCCTGCACAGATTATTAGAACAAGCTGCTTTGCATTTTGATGTGATTGGAACCCGTAACTAGATGGCAATCAGGTCTGTTACTGAAGATAGAAAAACTATACTTAAGTTTGTATAACAATCTTTCATAACATGGCTTCACAGAAAAGAAGTATAAAAAGGATTCCTTGAGGTTGAAAAATAGTGCTCTTTTCCCTTCATTAACTAAGATTAGGACAAATTTATAAAACAGGAAAAAAAAACAGCACAAATCCCTTGGCAAACAGAGTAAAACATCTACTCTGTTTTGCTTTTTTTCCCTCTTTACACTCTCTTTCATAGGAAGTCAATTTACAGACTTCCATCAAGCCCTTAGAGACCTTTTGGTACTATCTATGACACGTTCTTGATGTTATCTCTGCACTTTTGACAAATTCTTAGCAGTTAACTTACAAGGCAGTTAAGATTTTTGTTCAAGCACAATATAACTAGAATAGGGTCATATACTCAATAAAACAAATATTTACCAAGCATTTATTGAGTGGAAGATAAAAAGCACAAAGCATAATTATAAAAGATTCTCCCCTGCCACCATAAAAAAATTAAACAGGCTTACAGAATACAGAAAACATGACCAAAGCAAAAACAGTAAGGACTAAAGAGGGGAGGAAGGGGAAATATCAACATGAACTGAATATGACCCAGAAGAGCCTTCATGGATGGTCAGACATGTAAAGACAAACTGGGTAGGGTTAAGGGGTGGAGGTCAGGGGCACATTCTATAGGGGAACAGCAGCTAATACAGAAGCCTGAAAGGAAAAACGGGCAGAGCACCTGTACAGGACTCTTCAGGAACTAGCACGCAAATGTGTGAAAAACAACTTAGTGAGGTACCGTTCACTCAAACATTAGAGAAACTGCATAAAAATGCTTCTTGGTAAGCATGAAGAAGGCAGGGCCTGGCTTGTAGAAGAATTCAATAAACATCCGAACTGTCTAAAGAGGAAAAATTAATGAATAGGCCAAACTCACTCCTTTCTTTTTTTTAACAGCTACGACTTTAGAGAATTACAAATCACAAACCCACCAGACAGGTCCTGGCATTTGAAATCCAACCCCATTTTTTCCTTGATCTTTCCCTTCTGAGCCAATGGTATCAACATGAACAAAACATCTTGATTTGATCAAACACTCATGCATGGTTAAAAGAGTCTTTACCTTCAAGATAAACAAACAGAAATATTTACAGATGAAGTGATCTGTACAGAATCTGCTTCAAAATAATCCCAAGTGAAGTATAAATGAAATAAGATTTGCCAAAAGTTTATCATTGTTGAGGCTGGCTACAGTACATAGTCAACTTTTGTTGAGGCCAGGCATGGTGGCTCACACCTGTAATCCCAACACTTTGTGAAGTGGAGGCTGAAAGATCACTTAGCCCGGGAGTTTGAGACCAGCCTGGGAAACATAGGGAGACAATGTCTCTTAAAGAAAAAAAAAAAAATTAGCTACTTATGATGGTGAATGCTACTTCAGAGGCTGAAGTAAAAGGATCACTTGAGTCTGGGAGGTCAAGGCTGCACTAAGCTGTGATTGTGCCACTGCACTTCAGCCTGGACAAAACAAAAACAAAAACAAACAAACAAAACAGATGTAACATACTATAACTGTCAGACCATTTGCAGCAACTTGGGCTACAGTTTTCTTCTTTAAACCCAAAAGAACTTCTGACCAGGTAAATCTAGTCCTTTTTTCTTTTTTAATGAAAAATCTACTTTATAAAGTACCTTCCCTTATCAGAGAGAAAGAAAAGGAAAATATAAAAGAGCTGAGTCAAATTTGGAGTTAATAAAGGTTTGTAATTCTTCAAACAAGAACCCTTGCTGTGAATTCTAAAAGTAAATAATAGACATGCTGAAAAAAGATTTCATTTTAAGAAAGATTCTGCATCAAACCCTTTTACAAAAATAGTATACACAACCCACTAAAAATCCTGTTCCAAAACACTGCTTGGTCTAAATTCACAGTTTCATTAATAAAAATGAGCACAATAAAACAGTACTCTATGCCCCCATCTCACCCCAACAATTATCTTCAAATGATGTCCAGATTTCTGTACACGATTTGCCAATCCTACCTAGGTCTTAAAAAAAATCTCAGCTTTAGAGGAAAATCACTGGTTAATTAAAATGTCATTTAGGGTTGTATTTGTTTTCTATGAAGGGATAATAATGGGATATTTTATTTTCATTTATTACTAAAACAACACCTTTCATTATTAGAAATATATTCCCATTTCAAGATATGTTTCAAAGCAAATTATATTCTTCATCTAGCCACTTTCATAGGTGTTTTGAATGCAATATTTTATTATAAAGCCTTGGCTGGCCTCCAGAGTTAATTAGCACCAAGATGGGTTTATTTTCAAAAGACAGGACATTCTTTTCAGCCTTCAAAGTGTTTTCATCAAAAATTACTATGTATCATACAAATAATATGCTCACTGTAAACATTTAAACGATTCAAAGATAAAGTAGAAAGTCTCCACCTATCTGCCCTCTAAGATGTCACTACTTATGCTTAACATATTTTATTTTTTAAAAAGGAGGGGAAACCACATCATAACTACTTTAAAAGGCCTTTACAACTTCTTTGTAATTACACATACACACACATACACACAGACACACACACACACAGTGGGGAAGGGCAGGGGGGTGGGGGAAGGAGGGACAGACAGACACATACACTTCAATGTAAGACTTATTATAAAACATACAAAAAAAGTGAGAAAACAGAGATGGGTGGGAGATAGTCCTGCAATTTCAATATCTGAAGTCAAAACAACTTATTAGGAGATAATTTAGAATGTCTTCTTGTCAACCCTATTTGGGGAAAATACTGATTTGATAAAAGGTTACAGACTGACATCAAAAAGGAGCTGCCTTTTGAAGGTCAATCAATCCTTTGGTTTTAGGAAAAACTAAAATGTTACAAAACACTGACAGTAAAACATACAGAGAACTCAAACTGATCTAACTGCACTTATCCTCTCCTTCCCAATTATCCTTTATCACTAATTTTCCCAAACTACTATTCTATTAGTTTCCCATTGCTGTTACAACAAATTATCACAAACTCAGTGGCTTAAGACAACACAAACTTACTATCATATTATCATTTCTGGAAGTCAGAAGTCCGAAATGACTTTCACTTGTTTAAAAATCAAGGTGCTGGCAGGGCTGTGTTCCTCCTAGAGTCTCTGTGTGGAAAAAGTGTTCTTTTGCTATTTCCAGCTTCTAGAGCTGCATTCCGTGGCTCATGGGCTCCTTCCTCCATGTTCTAAGCCAGCAGTGTAGCATCTTTGAATCTCTGACTCTGACCACTGACTCTCCTGATACTCCCTCTCACTCATGAGAACCCCTGTAATTACACTGGGACACTCAGATATTTCAGAATAACCTCCCATCTTGAGATCTTTAATTTAATCAAGTATGAAAAGTTCCTTTTGCCATGTAAGGTAAATAGTCACAGGTTCTAGGGACTAAGAAGTGAATAAATTTGGGGGAGCCATCCTTCTGCATAACACAACTACTTATTTACAACAGTTCCCTAATCAAAAACCTTTAATAACCAAAACCAGACAAAGACATCACAGGAAAACTATAGAACACATCTCTATGTATAGACACAAAAGTCCTCAAAATACTTTCAAAACAAATCCAACAACATATAAAAAAGATTGTGCAGCAGGATCAAATGATACTTATCTCAGGAATGCCAGGTTGGCTTAACATTAAAAATTCAACCAAGGCAGCCTGGCAACACAGCAAGAACTTATCTCTAAAAAGAAAACTAGGCCGGGCATGATGGCTCATACTGTAATCCCAGCACTTTCGGAGGCCAAGGAGGAAGGCTCACTTGAGCCCAGCCTGGGCAGCATAGTCAGATCTCATCTCTACAAAAAAGGAAATAGCTGGGCATGGGTGCACATGCCTGTGGTTCCAGCTACTCAGGAGGCTGAGGTAGGAAGATCACTTGAGCCTAGGAGATCGCAGCTACAGGGAATCATGGAATACTCTGTCTCAATAAATACATAAATAAATAGCCAGGCATGGTGGTGCACACCTGTAGTCCTGGCTGCTCAGGAGGCTGAGGTGGGATGATCCCTTAAGCCCAGGAGTTCCACGATGCTGTGAGCTATGATCATGTCACTGCACTCCAGCCTGGGTGACAGATCAAGGCCCCAATCTCTTTAAATAAATAAAAACTATTTAATTCAGTCAATGTAATATATCACACTAATGAAACAAACAAACAAAAAACCCACATGGCCATCTCAACACAGAAAGATCACCTGACAAAATCCAACATGTTTTCATCATAAAAACATTCAAAGTAGGAATAGAAGGGAATGTCCTCATCTAACAAAAGGTACCTGTGAAAAACCCACACCTAACAACATCACACTTAATGGTGAAAACTTGGATGCTTTCTCTTTAAGATCAGTAGCAAGACAAGGATGTTTGTGCTCACTACTGCTATTCAACGTTGTACCAGAGATTATTCCCAGGGCAATTAGGCAAGAAAAAGAAATAAAAGGCATCCAGATTGGAAGGGAAGAAAACGATCTCCGATTACTTCATCCTGTACATAGAAAATCCTCAGGCATCCACTTAAGAGCCATTGCCAAACAAACAAGCCAGATTATAGTTTATAATTGACCTGTGAAAGAAGGCTATAATTTCAGATATCAGTATGCAAAAATCAATAGTATTTCTATATATAATCAATGAACAATCAAAAACTGAACAATATAACAAAACTAACAATTGTATCAAAATGAATAAAATCACAAGCAACAAATTTCAAGAAAGTACCAAGTTTATACAGTGAAAACTAAAAAACACTGTTGAAAGAAATCAAAGACAACCTAAATGAAAGGAATTGAATTCAGAGTCCAGAAAAAATTCCTCATATTTATGATCAATTTCAACAAGGATGCCCAAGACAATTCAATGGGGAAAGAATAGTCTTCTCAACAAACAGTGCTGGAACAACTACAGATCCACATGCAAAAGAAAAAAGTTGGACTCTTCCCTTACAAAATACACAAAACTGAACTCTCACATTACATACCTCAATGTAAGAGCTAAACCTATAAAATTCCTAGATGAAAACCTAGGAGTAAATCTCTGTGACTTTGGGTTAGGCAAAGAATTCTTCTTAAGATATGCAAAAAACAAACACAAAAAACAAACAAAAAAAAACCAACAAGCAACAACAGAACATTAGCAAAACTGAAAATTTTTGCTTGAAATGATACCATCAAGAAAGTGAAATGACAACCCACAGAATGAGAGATAATTTTTGCAAATCATGTATCTATCTGATAAGGGACCTGTAGTCAGAATATACAAAGAACCCTTACAATTCAATAAGACAACCCAATTTAAAAATGAGCAAAGGATCTGAATAGGCATTTCTCCAAAGATACAGAAAAATGGCAAATAAGCACATAAAAAGATGCTCAAAATCATTCACCATTGGGAAATGCAATCAAAACCACAGTGAGGTATCACCTCACGCCCATTAGGGTGCCTATACATCAGAAAGTCAGATAACTTGTGTTGGCAAGCACATGGAAACACTGAAGTCCTTACACACTGCTAGTAGGAATGTAAAATGGTGCAGCCACTGTGGAAAACAGTTTTCCAATTTCTCAAAATGTTAAACACAGTTATCATACACCCAAGCAATTCCACTCTTAGGTATATGCCCAAGAGAAGTGAAAACATGTGTCTTCACCAGAACTTGCTGTTCACAGCAACATTATGTATAATAGACCAAAAGTGGAAACAACTCAATTGCCCATCAACTGGTGAATGGATAAGTAAAATGTGATATATCCAGGCATTGAACTGTCATTCATTAATAAAAAGAACAAGGTACTGATCCATGCTCTAACATGGGTGAATCTTGAAAACATTATGCTAAATTAAAGAAGCCAGTCACAAAAGGCCATGTATTGCATGATTTTATATATACATGAACTTTATATATATATATGAACTTTCCAGAATAGGTATGTCAATAAAGACAGGAAGTATATAAGTGGTTGCCACAGGCTGAGAGGAGCAAGGAACGGTGAGTGACTGTTAATGGGTATGGCACTTTTTTCGGGGGGTGATGAAAATGTTCTGGTCAGACAATGGTGACTGCAAAACTGTATACACACAAAAAATCAAAGAATCACACACTTTTAAAGGGAGAATTTAGCTCGTTGTGGTGGCATGCACCTGTACTCCCAGTTACTCAGGAGGCTAAAGCAGGACTGCTTGAGCCCAGGACTTCAAGGCTGCAGCGAGCTATGATTACTGCAGCGAGCTGTGATTGCTCCACTGCACTCCAACGAGGATGACAGCGCGAGACCCATTTCCTCAAAAAAAAAAAATAATAATAATAATAATCCAAGGTACTCAGTTCACATGCAAACCCACTGGTAAACATAAATTATCTCTAAGTAGTCTAGAAAGAAAATGAGCACATAAGACATCTTCTAAAAACACATATATTTCTTTACATGTTACATTTAACATAAAAATCAGCTATGCAGAAGTTATACGAACATTTTATGTTGGAAAGGTAAACGACTATTATTAATATAGCACGGTTAAGTATATTTATATATTTATGTATAAATGCATAAAAGGAAAAGCATCCTTAAACACCATCAATGGCTCCTAGGTGGTCACAAAACAAAACCCTCACACCTTTGTCTTCCTTCACAATTGAGCTTTATCCATCTTTTCAGGCGTATCTCCCATCATTACCTGACACAAACTTGGGGGGGCCAGAGTTTCCACTGACCATCCCCCCACTATTCATCCAACACTATGTTCACTGCCTCCCATTCCTGACCATTTGCCTTTTGTCTTCAACTAATTCTGGGGACGTTGTGTCCAACTAAATGATCCATATTCTTCAAGGCCAGTATCAAGTCCTATTACAAATATATTTTCTCACCCTCTCCAGAGCATAGCAACCCAGCAACTACTGGCCTCTCATAGCCCTAACCATCCACAACCCGAAGCTGGCTTCTCATCAAACGGGCACTTTTCATCACCCAAATTCAACTAATTCACTCTTACCATAATAAAGAATAGTCACCTACAGCCTACCTTTTCCAGCCTTGATTCAATCATTCATCAATTTTGTCTTCAAAATCCCTCACTTTAGGGAGATGATATATCAGCTTTCACCCAGAGTCTAAAGAAAACAGCACTCTTGCCAATGACATAGTGCCATCTAGTTGCAACAAAAGGTAAATCACAGTGGCAATAGGAGGATCTCTACATTGCTTTTACAGGAATGCACTGCAGGTAAAAAATAAGAAGCTCCAGTATTGTTTTGCAGGACAATTTGTTTCATATGTGTATACTATCGCCCTGAACTAAATCAACTCTCAAGTCTTACAGGTATTATTTGTTTTCAGTTCCATGCACAGATTAGCCATTTAGTATTTACTAAATCAAACTCAATTTCTGAAGTCTTACACAAATATATTCATGCATATATGGTTAAAATTTTCCTTGAGAATCTATCACGTGAGAGTGTGGCTTATTATAACAAGTAAACAGAACAGATAAATACAAAATGAAAAGAAACCTCATGATTTACTCACATATAAGGGAGCTTGTTGTGGATTAAGTTTCATGACCCAGGACACTGAAACAGAAATGGAATAAATGAGAATAAAATGAAAAGTTGTCATCAAATATATATAAGCCACCGAGAGTCCTAGGTGTCAAGCATAGCTCTATGAGTACAATCCCGTCCCTGAGATTACCATATGCCCAGCTGTATATTTATACACTAAAAGATTTAGGAAGGAAGCAGGGTCAGGGATTGATCCCAGACTCAATCTTTTCAAGTGAGGAAGAAAGATTTTCCGATTGAAAAATAAAGACAAAAGGCTTCACTGTCACACAAGTTTCAACAACCAATAGGATATTTAAAACAGTTATCAAAGCAAAACCATTGTATGTTCACGTATGTTTTTACCTAGTCCCTCAAACTCACAAAATGCTGTTTACTCAGGGACTCCTTCCAGTCTTACTAGGGAGCCTGGAAAGTGAGGCGAGGATTGCAAGGGCCACCAGAACTCTCTTCCTCAATTCCCTTCTCTGAGAAGGGAGGCTACAGCTTGCCTCTCTAACCACTAAGAGGCATGACCCTCCTCAAACTTAATAGCTGGATTCCCTGATTGTTATTTTCACCAAATGAATTCTCATAAAAATCCCATTAAGATTTAGAGAAGGCTTCCAGGGTTGAATTCCTGAACATTAAGAATAGCATGTTCTTAAAAATTTAACTTGGAGATTGGACCAGGACTTCATCTAGGCTATAAATGCTCAGCATGGTAGGCCCTTTACCAAACACACTGAATTTGAGTATAAAGTGATCTCATCCTCTTAAGGGTCAGAGAAACAGAACCAAGTGACTTCACTATAATTTGATCTGAGGAAGTTTCTTACTCACAACAGGTAAATGAAGGCACATACTAACCAGCAATATAAACAACAGTATAAACTTTCATACATGCAAAAAAACAGACAAAATCCCAAACTTCATGTTCTAACATATCACAAAAGCCTCACTAACAATAAATTGAAATGACCAAATGTTTGGACTGAAAAGCAATGCCTTGGTAGCCTAGCTATGCCTAACTCAAATAACAGAACCCTCTCGATATTAAAATCCTCACAGATCTGCCACAGATCAAGCTGTGTATGTTTCAGATGAAGACTTTGCCAAAAAGCAGTTAGCACACGCTTAAGAGGGAAAAAATCTACGTCAGCCTCCTAAATGCAATCACCTCCACACCAGTTGCAGGCCCCAAACTTCAATGTGTTCTGCTGGACAATGCAGTAGAAAGCTGACAAGCAGGTGGCTTTCCCACACTGACTGAACCACCTCCATGCTCATGCCCATTCATTCTCTGGTCCACCCCATGCTCAATAACAGACCTCGTGGCTCAGGGTACTCTTTCCTTCCTGACTGCCTTCACTTAATGACTTTGTAACTTTAGGTGTAAAAATTATCTGCAGAAATCCACACTGAAAACCAAGCTTGCGAAAGGCAGCAATAACCAACCAACATTTTTAGAAGAACAAAGTCAATTTCAAGCCCATCAGATTCAAATAGCAAGCATGGATGAAAATGAAAGATTGAAAGGCTTGAGGACTTTCTCAATGTATTAAATATCCATTTAATTTACAAGTAAGCTCACTGTGCTCACTGGGCTTTTAACCAGCTTTCCAGGTCCTGCTCAGACTTGCCCAGGACATGGGAATGAAAGAACCTATAAATGTATGGACCGATCTACCTTAACTAACTTATTAAGTGTTCCTGCATCAAGCAGAAGAAATATCAGCAAAATTGATACAGGAATTAATACCTTGTTAATCCATAAAAATTAAATGAGCAGTATCCAAACTTGTGGCTTCCCTGGGCCTCACTGAAAGAAGAACTGTCTTGCGTCACACATAAAATACACTAACACTAATAATAGCTGCTAAGCTTTAAAAAAATTACAAAAAAAGAAAATCTCATAATTTTTTATTTGTTTGTTTTGAGATGGAGTCTCACTCTGTCACCTAGGCTAGAGCGCAGTGGCATGATCTTGGCTCACTGCAACCTCTGCCTGCTGGGTTCAAGTGATTCTCCTGCCTCAGCCTCCTGAGTAGCTGGGATTATAGGCCCGTGCCACCACGCCCAGTTAAATTTTTGTATTTTTAGTAGAGACAGGGTTTCACCATGTTGGCCAGGCTGGTCTCGAACTCCTGACCTCAGGTGATCCATCCGTCTCAACCTCCTAAAGTGCTGGGATCACAGGCATGAGCCACCATGCAAGAAAGGACTGATGTCATCTGAACTGTTTGGAATTATAAACTCCTCTAAACATTTTTCAAAGCCAGAACTCATAAGAGTTGTTCTGATACATGGATTAAAGGGGGGATGACAAAGTATCTGTCCCCCACACTGGTCAAAGGGACAGGTCATTGTTATGCTGGCAACCCAGGCTGCTGAAAAGAATGCATCTGTCAAAAGGAATCAAAGTAATGACCCCAGAAAGCTCCAGAAACAGACTGGTAAATTCAGGTTGCTTTTAGCCTTCCACAATGCTGACACACAAGGGGAAAGACAAAACTAACATTTACAGAGCATTATATTTTATATTACATTTAATCCCCATTAAAAAGATACTATTTCCCCTACTTCACCACTGAAAAAACTGATCTTTCAAAAGTTACATTATTTAACACCAAGGTCAAAGGGTAAGTTGGAGAGATGAGATTCAAACCCAGTCTAACGTTAAAACATGTTTCCCGCCCCCATCATAAGAGGCTCTCTTGCTAATGACCTCAAATCTAAAAACTGACTTGTCCTACACCTCCAGCCCCATCCTACAAACTCTCCCTGATGTTGTTAATTCAGCTGTCATTGTGCACCTACAATGTGCCAGACACCATACTCCTAAAATTCTGTAGGTACAGAAGGAACAGACAAAAATCTCTACCTCCATAGATATTATTCTAGGGGTAACACAGGTAAACAAAACATTAAAATAAATAGTTTTTACATAGTAACAAATTCTATAGAGAAAAATAAAACAGAAGAAGGAATAGCAAATGAGGGAGATGCCATTCTAAACATGGTGCTGAGGGAAGGCCTCCCTGAGAAAGATATCATTTACCCCAAAAATACAAAACCAAGTAACAGAAAAAACAGGTAAAAGGTGTTCTAGACACTTAAACCTGCCACAACATTGAGAACTCAGGGTTCCGATGCAAAACCTCACTGCATATAATGCATTAACTTATTTTATACATTTAAACAAACTCTACTTAAGAACCATTTTCTAAAGGAAAGAGCATATTACAGGAAGGCAGTTTTCAGTCAGAGTAAACACACTTAAAAACTAAATCTATTGAAAGACCAAGACCCACTGAAAGTCTTTGCTTTGTCAGATTTTTGACCAAAAGGAAAATTAAAGAAACACACCATGCCCATCCAACGATTTCACCAAGGAATTTTAAGAGAGAAAATCCTACTTCTTCCTCACCCAGTAGCCAGTGAAATGACTGAGCAAATTCACAAGTTCACTGGGGCTGCTTTCGTGTAACACAGGGACAACACACGACAGAGACAGTGGAACCCTACAGGTTGCTTAGTATTTGAAAGAATGTGAAGAGGAGGAAATGTCAAAATTCAAAGTCTTAAATGATGTGGTTTTAAGTATGTTCATCAATTTCACCACTCAGGAGTAAAGCCAGCTATAGTTGTAAGGAATCAGAAATATGAGGGGTGTGAAATAAGCAGAAGCACACTAGTTAAGGACTTGTATTCTTCCCACATTTTCCACTTTATTTTATAATGCTGAGAAAAAACACATCTAATAGTTTTCTGCTGTATAAAAGAGACACATTCACTTTATGTCAAAATAAGAGTCACTCGATTTTAATACAACTATCTCAATTTATAAATTAACATTCTCCCCCACTGCCCACACATAGTAAGTCTTTTACAGTGTTGATTAGAGAAGCAAAAGTTGCTGCTACAATTCTCTTCCTGCATTTTAATATAAACAATCATCAGTCTTTTCTTCATAGAGTGCAGTGTGGACACCATCAGAATGTACCAGCGCTGGGTATGCAAAGTTCACAAAGATTAGCAATAGCAAAAGTTTGGAGATTTTTGAAATGTATGCTGCCTGCAAAGAACTATGTAAAAACTCAATCTCTATAGGGGACCACACAGAAACTCAAGCATGAAGTTACATGGTTGTGTGATTGGCTGGGAGAAGGAACAGAAAGCACTTCCACCAACCCATATGTCTGAGCAAATGACTGCAAAACCTTGGAAGCTACAAAACAGTTTATATACCTAAAATTGGTGTCCACAGCAGTGGTCAGCAAAGTGTCTGTGAAGCGCAAATGGGTAAATATTTTAGGCTCTGCAGGTCATATGGTTTCTGTCAAACAACATGTAAATGAATGGGTATGGCTGTGTTTCAATAAAACTTTATTTATAAAAAGAGGCAGCAGGTTACACCCAGTCAGCAAGCTATAATGTATCAACCCCTGGTCTAACACTAACCAAATACCTCTTAATAAGCCAAAGAAACAGTGTGTCCTCTTAAGCCAGAAGCATTGGCTCACGCCTATAATCCCAGCATTTTGGGAGGCCGAGGTGGGGAGATCACCTGAGATCAGGAGTTTGAGACCATCCTGGCCAACATGGTGAAACCCTGTTTCTACTAAAAATACAAAAATTAGCCGGGCTTGGTGGTGGGCACCTGTAATCCCAGCTACTGGGGAGGCTGAAGCGTGAGAATCGCTTAAACCCAGGAGGCAGAGGTTGCAGTGAGCCTAGATTACGCCTGGACAATGAGAGAAACTCCGTCTCAAAAAAAAAAAAAAAAGGAAATAAAAGTATACAAAGTGAAAATGAAGAAATTAAACTGCCCTTATTTGCCAGTGACATTACTGTCTATGCACAAAATTCCAAAAATTTACAAAAAAGCTTCTAGCACTAAAAATGAGTTTAGCAAGGTTGTAGAATCCAAGGTCAGCATATAACATAAAATGATCTTCCTATAGCCTAGCAACGACCAACTGGAAATTGAGAAGTATCATTCACAGCAGCACCACAACACATGAAATACATGTATGAGATTACAAAACACATGCAAGATCCAATTGCTAAAAACTACAAAACACTGATGAAAAATCTAAGAAGGTCTAAATAAATAGATACACCATGTTCATGGCTCATTATTAAAATGTCAATTGCCTCCTAACTGATTTCCAGCTTCAATGCAACACCAATCAAAAACCTCAGCAGGCTGGGCATGGTGGCTCATGCCTGTAATCCCTACACTTTGGGAGGCCATGGTGGGAGGATCGCTTCATCCTGGGAGTTTTGAGACCAGCCTGGGCAACATAGAGAGATCCTGTCTCTACGAAAACAAAAAAATTAGCCAGGCATGGTGGTATATGCATATGATCCCAGCTACTTGGGAGGCTGAGGTGGGATAATTGCTTGGGTCAAGGCTGCAGTGAGCAGTGATCCTGCCACTGCGTTTCAGCCTGGGCAACTGAGTGGGACCCTATCTTTTTTTTTTGAGATGAGGTCTTGCTCTGTCGACCAGGCTGGAGTGAAGTGGTACAATCTCAGCTCACTGCAACCTCCATCTCCCAGGTTCAAATGATCCTCCTGCCTCAGCCTCCCAAGTAGCTCGGATTACAGGTGCCCGCCACCATGCCCAGCTAATTTTTCTATTTTTAGTAGAGACAGGGTTTCGCCATGTTGGCCAGGCTGGTCTTGAACTCCTGAACTCAAGTGACCCACCCACCTCAGCCTCCCAAAGTGCTGGGATTACAGGCATGAGCCACCGTGCCAGGCTATGAAACAAACTTTCTTCCACCCACAGCTTTCTCTTCTCTCCCCATTTACAGCAGTAAGACAGCCTAACCTGGGAAAGACAGAGAGAGAGGAAAGCTACTTCCAAATGGATGTCTGTCCCCATCAGTAAAAACCAAGTCTATTCAAGTGCTAGATGTTAACTTTAAAAGAAGGAAACATCAAAAGTCCAAGTTTCGGCTGGGCGCAGTGGCTCACACCTCTAATCCCTGCACTTTGGGAGGCCGAGGCGGGTAGATTATGAGGTCAGGAGTTCGAGGTCAGCCTGGCCAATATGGTGAAACCCCGTTTCTACTAAAAATACAAAAATTAGCCAGGCATGGTGGCGCATGCCTGTAGTCCCAACTACTCGGGAGAGGCAGAAGATTCGCTTGAACCCGGGAGGCGGAGGTTGCAGTGAGCCAAGATCGCACCACTGCACTCCAGCCTGAGTGACAGAGCAAGACTCCATCTCAAAAAAAAAAAAAAAAAAAAACAAAAAAACAAGTGTCTTCGCCTAGCTTTGTCAGGAATGTTTTTACCCTCAATCTGTGTGACCAAATACAATTTGCAAAGGTTTACCTTCTATCTATAAGTTTGATCAAATATAATTTTTAAAGGTTTATTATAATCTCTTCATAAGAAAACTACTGGAAAAATGGAATAAAATATACAGAAATGTCCTTAACAGGTAAATATTTATTTTTCTTTTTTTTATTATCATACTTTAAGTTCTGGGGTTCATGTGCAGAACGTGCAGGTTTGTTGCATAGGTACACACATGCCATGGTGGCTTGCTGCACCCATTAACTCATCATCTACATTAGGTATTTCTCCTAATGCTATCCCTCCCCTAGCCCCACACCCCGCAACAGGCCCCGGTGTGTGATGCTCCCCCGCCTATGTCCATGTGTTCTCATTGCTCAACTCCCACTACAGGTAAATATTTCTAGAATGTATCTACTCCATAGGGTACTGTAAGTATTCTAAACTGTGCTGGTATAGCTGCTTTAAATCACTGTTTTCTTCTGTAAATGGTGGCAGGTTTAAAGTGTTATCTTGAAGGGGAAGTGAGTGATTTGCTCTTGTCTCTAAACTGAACTAACACTGTTAACACCCAGTCCAGTTCTACCTTAAACAAGTCTGAGGCCGGGCGTGGTGGCTCACGACTGTAATCCCAGCACTTTGGGAGGCCGAGGTGGGCAGATCACAAGGTCAGGAGATTGAGACCATGGTGAAACCCCGTCTCTACTAAAAATAGAAAAAATTAGCCGGGCGCAGGGGCAGGTGCCTGTAGTCCCAGCTACTCGGGAGGCTGAGGCAGGAGAATGGCGTGAACCCGGGAGGCGGAGCTTGCAGTGAGCCGAGATTGCGCCACTGCACTCCAGCCTGGGCGACAGAGCAAGACTCCGTCTCAAAAAAAAAAACAACAACAAAAAAAACAAGTCTGAGAAATACAGACATAAACTGTACTTGCTATTTGTCAAGACTAAGGTAAAATAAGGAAAGCTGGAACTAACTCATCTCCTCTTACGACTGATGTACCGAAAACAATCCATCTCTCACCATTTCCTAAATACCATAGTCACAGAGAGCTCTACCCCACCAAGCACTCTGCCAGTCCCACTCTCAAAGGAAGACTCACAGGTGACTGAGAAGATAAACTCGCTATTGTTTCCATTATCCTTCAGTTTATCTGGCACCTTTGAAGAAATGCATTTGGATAAGACTCAGGAGTCTCCGGGCCCTTTCTTTATGAAAGAATTAGCTAAGCCTGTATACTCAGAAGCAATAGACTTAAGAATGCTTAAGTCACGTAAAAACGTATCAAAATTATTATCATGACAACTACCAGGAAATAGCTACCTATCCCATGTTAGATACTGCAGTTAAGTACCTCACATAGTTTCACTGATTCCTAAGAACACTGCAAAGCATGTTACTAACCCTTACAGAGTAGGAAACTGAAGCTCTGAGAGGCTATGCAACTGGTCAATGGAAATGTGGGGATCTGAACTCTACCTAGCTCCAAAGGGTGTACTTTTTTCTAAAATTTCTAATTTTTTTCCAATTTCACAATGGAGGGAGAGTTGTCACTACAATTTTAATAATTTCACCAGTTGGGTGGGGTGGCTCACACCTGTAATTCCAACACTGTGGGAGACTGAGGTGGGAGGATGGCTTGGGTCCCAGGTAGACAACTGGGAAACAGTGAGATTCCGACTCTAAAAAAATAATTTCACCAAAAGTGGGTGGGGGGGGGGTGGATTTCTAAATCTGAATCTCTTGTTGAAATCCTTAGAGCACTAGTTAAGCCCCACTTCTTTTCAAAAAATAACTGACAGATTTAATAAAAGGTTAGAAATCCTTTTAAAGTAAATTTCATCATAGATCTGCAAGTGAATTGTCATTTTGGACAAGTGCCCAGAGTTAGTGGCTCTCTCCTGTGCACACTAGCTACCACTAGGCAGTAAAAATAATTTACCCAATTCAAACACATACTGTGCCTGCGCTATGTTAAGACTACTGGCAAAGAGGGTACAAAGCTAAGTAAGGTCTATCACAGCACTCAAGGAGTTAAGGACTAGAGGAGGAGTCCATTTATAGTACAGTATGTGTGCAGTTACCATTTAGTCAAGGCAAATGAAGTGTGAGAAATCCTAAAACAATAGTACCTACAGGGTAACATGCCATCACGGCCCAGAGAAGGAAAGCAACTGGTGCACTCATCACATTATGTTGTCAGCAGTACTTGCTTACATTGTGTCCCTCCCTGACAATCCTTTCCAACCTCTGTCAACCAACCTCCTTCCCCACAATCACACACACACAACCACACAACCAGGAAGGAAAGCCATCGAGCGAGTATTGTGAATCCTAAAAGTGGCTCTGTAGTTTAAAAGTGCAATGCCTGTGCCTGAAGAAAATTTGTCTTTAGCTTCATCAGGTGAAGAAAATTGGTTTTATAACACAAGGCCCACCAAACCAGAAAAGCCCAGGAACGCTTCTCCAAATGACCCACTTAGCATGAGAAATCACTCGGAGCAAACTGACACACAGTATTTCTCAAATTTTTCTTTTTCACTTAGCAGAAGATAAAGGAATACAACTGAAGTTAACAGTAAATGACACTCTGGCCATTTTGTTCCACTATGAATGACAGACATTTAAGCTAGTTCCATCTGGGGAACTGAAACAGAATCATGTTCATATCATAAGCCACACGAACCAAATTCAGTGGAATACGTGCCCCCTCAACTGGACCAAACTTGTACTTAATGCAGCCTGCAAATCCCCGAGTCCACGACTGAATACAAGAACAGTAACGATGATTTATCTCAACTGATCTTAGCTCCTTCACAAACTTGCCAATAACCACCTTTCAAGAACTTCACCGTTTGTCCTCATCTGGGCAATCCAATGGTTTAGAAAAACTGAATCAATTGCTTCTTCGAAAAATAAAACAATGTGCGCGGTGGCGGGGAGTAGTAACAAAAAAAAAAGGCACACTGGTTTTTACTGTACTGAAGCAATAAACTCTCCAACTAACTTCACTAATGAGTGTCAGGAAAGAATGAACACCAAAATACCGCTCAATTCAACTTTCATCGTGAATTCCTGAGTTCACAGTAGGATAATTAAATGTGACCGTATTACTCTGCTACAATAACTATTTCCAAAACAAAACAAACCTATCTACCCCCTTTCTTGTAGAAAGGGGGGGGGGGAGAAAGAAAGAAAGGAAGGAAGGAAAAGAAAAGAAAGGAAAAGAAAAGAAAAGGTCTTTCCTTTTTTTCAACTTCACATACTTCTTGGCTTTGCAAAAAAAAAAAAAAAAAAAAATTAGTTTCAAAGTACAGCTGCAAGTTGGACCGGCTGCACGGGTCCCAGAGCGCTTGGGGATCGCACAGGTCTCCTGGGCCGCTCAACTCGTTTCAGCCGGACCGCGCCCCCGAGAAGCGGCGGAGACGTCACAGCAGGCGGGCTCCGCCGGATAGGTTTACCGACCGCGTCGGCCCCGGGGAGCCGCTCCCTCGCGCCTGCAGCACATGTTCGCGGCGCCGACTCCACACCACGGCCGCCCGACCCAGGGGAGGAGTAAGTCTGCCCCAGCGGCGCCAACCTGGGGATCCCAGGGAGGGTTTCGGGGCCATCCGTGGCCAGGCGCGCCCCCCACCCAGAAAGCGACGTTTTCTCTCTTTTCTCTCTTCTAAATTTTGTTATTTAGAGTCTAAATTTTATTATTTGTATTACTTAGTCTTCTGAACAAATTTTAGAGTTGTTTTGTCAAGTGCCAAAAATAAATCTGCTGGAATTTGTACTGAAATTTGTAAATATATATATATATAAATTGTATATAAATTTGTATATAAATTGTGTGTGTGTATGTGTGCATATATATATACACACACACACACACACAGATACACATTTTTTCTTTTTTTTTTGAGACAGAGTCTCACTCTGTCATGTAGGCTGGTGTTCAGAGGCATAATCTCAGCTCACTGCAAACTCTGCCTCCCAGGCTGAAGTGATCCTCCCACCTCAGCCTCATGAGTAGTTGGAACTACAGGTGTGTGCCACAGACACGCAGCTAATTGTCATCTACCTGCCTCAGCTTCCCAAACTTTTGGGATGACAGGTATGAGCCACTGTGCCCAGCAGAAATTATATTTATAAATTAATATGAAGACAAGGTGATAACATATTTATAACATGAGATCTGCTCATCCAGGAACATAGAATGCAAATCTTTCATTCCACTCAGCAAAATTTTGTCATGTCCTTGATAAAAGTCCTGCACATCTAAGTTTATTCCTAGATATTTAATTTTTGCTGAAATACCTGAAAAACTACTTCATCACTATATCTCCTATTTGGGACAGACATTTGGGAAGGCTATTGATTTTTATATAGAAGAGCTTTTAACCAGTAATCTTAAAAATTGTCTTTTTCGGTTGTTTCCTTTGGATATTCTTAAACAATCATGTCAAATGAAAATAATGATTGTTATTTTTATATAAAGACTATGACATCATGGGAAAATACAGTAAATACTTTTTAAAAGAATATAAAAGGCGGGGCGCGGTGGCTCAAGCCTGTAATCCCAGCACTTTGGGAGGCCAAGACGGGCGGATCACGAGGTCAGGAGATCGAGACCATCCTGGCTAACACGGTGAAACCCCGTCTCTACTAGAAAATACAAAAAACTAGCCGGGAGAGGTGGCGGGCGCCTGTAGTCCCAGCTACTCGGGAGGCTGAGGCAAGAGAATGGCGTAAACCCGGGAGCCGGAGCTTGCAGTGAGCTGAGATCCGGCCAGTGCACTCCAGCCTGGGCGACAGAGCGAGACTCCGTCTCAAAACAAAGAAACAAACAAACAAACAAACAAACAAACAAAAAGAATATAAAAGGGCCAGGTGCAGTGGCTCACGCCTGTAATCCCAGCACTTTGGGAGGCTGAGGTGGGCAGATCACGAGGCCAGGAGATTGAGACCATCCTGGCTAACATGGTGAAATCCCGCCTCTACTAAAAAATACAAAAAAATAGCTGGGTATGGTGGCAGATGCCTGTAGTCCCAGATATTGGGGAGGCTGAGGCAGGAGAATGGTGTGAATCCATGAGGGAGAGCTTGTAGTGAGCCGAGATCATGCCACTGCACTCCAGCCTGGGCTACAGATTGAGACTTCATCTCAAAAAGAAAAAATAATATATATATATGTAAATATATATATATATAAAACATAAAACTATAGAGAATATGACCTCAACTATAGAGAATATGACCTAAACTATTTAAATATATGTATCACGGTTGTATATTTTACTAGCAAAGAAAAATACATACTGGTAGAAAGTGGCCATCATGTCAACTGTCAATAGTGGTTATATTAGGTAGAGAAATTATGGGAGACTTTAATTTGTTTCTTTTTTCTTTTCTGAACTTTATGAATTTTCTCAACAATGGTTGCTTATGAGTTTTATAATAAAAAAAGTTTAAAAATTTTTCCAACATGGAAAGTTATATTTCTTTATGTACTAAAAACGAAAACAAAACTTCCTATTTGAATACCTTTGACTTTTACTGCAGACTTACAGACCCTTGAAAGAAAAGGCAATTCCCTCCCACTAGTTCTGGTGTCATTCTCCCATCTCTGCCTTCACTTCCACCTTGGTCTTTTTTCTACTTCCCACCTTGGCTAGTGGTCTCTACCCAAAATGCTTGCTTGGCTTAATGGTTAGAATTCAGGGAAAAAGAGATCCTGAATTCCTAATCTAAACTAAGGTTATACACGTGGGAAATAATAAAGAGAATCCAGATAGTAAGTAAAATTTGAAGGACTTAAAATACCCAGACTTTAATTCCTCTAAGACTATAGTCATTATCCATGTTTTTTTTTTTAATCATATTATCTCTTAACATTTAATTTCTAAATATGATGTTTATGAGGAAGAGAGAAAATAACTTGGCTTCTTTCCTCACCGAATTGTTGTTCTTAGTATCTTCTAGACATTCCAGAACTGATGTCAGATTTGGCTCAACAGAGTCCACAAATCATATTGGTGAAGAAGATGAATAGGATTCCTGTTTAGCACAGAGACACCTGTGTTAAACGTTTACATACAGACTAACCCAAATATGCAATTAAGCCACACCACTAAGTGGCAAGATGACCATGGATTTAAACAAAATGTATCAGGGGGAAAAGGCAACACATTAAAACCCATATGAGGCACAGGACTTCTAAGACAGCCATTCTCCTTGCATAGCACTGTCTGCTGCTACAGATCATAGAAGTCAACAATTTTCTTCAACACTGGTAGGCAGCCTCTAAATGGGCCCGATCACGCTCACCTCCTGCCATTCACACCTTTGTAAAATTCCCACCCCTGGACCTAGTGACTCACTTCTACCAAGGAGTATAAAGCAAAAGTAATAACATCACTTCTGAGGTGAGGCTACAAGGAGACTATGATGCCTGCCTTGGTCACCCTTCTCCTGCTCTCTCCATTGCTCCCTCTGATGGCAGCCAGTTGCCATGTGATGAGGTGCCCTATGGAGAGGCCCACATGGCAAGGTATTGTAAAAGGCCTCTGACCGATAGCCATCTAGATATGGAGGCCCAGTCCAACAGCCTCTGAGATGAATCCTGCCAATGTGAGCTTGGAGATGGATTATCTCCCTATCCTGCCTTGGGATGATCACAGCCACCACCAACACCACTGCCTGGTGAGAGGCCAAGCCAGTGAACCCAAGGTAAACAGGACAGAATCCTGACCCACAGAAACAGATAATGTGTGTTGTTTTAAGCTGCTAAATTCATTACACAGCAATAGATAACTAATTCAAACACCATAAAATTCTAACATTTTATTCTATCACACAAACCAAGTAATACCAATAAATGCCATTACTATACATATATTTTTGGGACATAATTACATGTGATTTTTTTGGATTTATTTTTATTGACAAGGTTTATAAGAACAAATTAAATATTTAAAATCAAAGGCCAATTATTAGGTCTCATTTAGTTGCTTATTTTGTTCACTTCTATTTACCTTTCCCTAGTGTCTGAGTAACTATCAAGAAACAAGTCAAATCTGTGAAAATACCTGTTAACATTCAACATATATTTTTATATATTTCTGTTCTATGATGCAAACATAGTTTTCAACACTTAATTGGTACATCAAATGTGTCATTCTGTCATAAGCAGCATGTTTTAAAATTCAGATTTAATAAACTGATTTAAGACAGTAAATTTGAAAGACAAAATCAGTCTCATTCGGGAGTGGTCTATTATGTTGATCATCTAGAATCAACACTGATTAGCCAAACTTTAAAAGCCAAGAGCCCCAATTCCAGAGAAACATTAAATTTCTTTAATGTAAAAGTATATTATTTTTGAGACACACCTTGTCAGAGATATCCACAATTGCCTGCACATTATATTCTGGCATTATAATCTGGTACTTTAATCATAATCATGAAGGTGGCTAGGTTTCCAGTAAATATCAGCATTTTATATAGTCAAGTCCTTAATAGAAAATGTACCTACAGACACTTTTACAGAGTTAATACTAAAATTACAAATTGATGACACTATCGAAGCAAAGCAGGATAACTGTCTGTTCCTTCAGTGTTCTATCACTGAATTGACTTTCACTGCTCCATCATACTGTCTGGCTGAACACTGACATTCCATAGTCTACAACTGTAAAGATACCTACCTATGTGAGTTTAAAAAGTGATCTGCACAAAAGAAATAAAAAAACTTTATATACAACAAATTGTTTTTTAAAAATACAAAAATAACAACTGTCACTTTTGTCATGCTGAGAATCTGACATATATACACATGCAGGAGAAAAGTTCCAATTCAGTCAACTGGACAACTGTAGCTTGTATATTTTTAATATGATGGACACACTGCTGCTGAATTTTCATACTGCCAGAGATGTGTATTCAAAATATTTCATATACTAAATACTGCAATCTCTGTGTGTATAAATCCCAGTCATAATAGTTTTTGTTCTACTTGATTAAAAGTATGCCTTAAGCTAGCTAATATTAAGTGCACTAAAAACCACAACAGTTCAAGAATCTATGATTTTTTTTTTTTTTTTTTTTTGAGACGGAGTCTCGCTGTGTCACCCAGGCTGGAGTGCAGTGGCCCGATCTCGGCTCACTGCAAGCTCCGCCTCCCGGGTTTACGCCATTCTCCTGCCTCAGCCTCCGAGTAGCTGGGACTACAGGCGCCCGCCACCACGCCCGGCTAGTTTTTTTTTGTATTTTTAGTAGAGACGGGGTTTCACCATGTTAGCCAGGATGGTCTCGATCTCCTGACTTCGTGATCCACCCGCCTCGGCCTCCCAAAGTACTGGGATTACAGACTTGAGCCACCGCGCCCGGCCTTATGATGTTATATAAAGAAACCCAAAATGTACAAAATACAACTATAAAAGCAAGGAACAATTAATACCATGCAAGATTTTAAACTAAAAGTGGCATAGAAATGCAATTTAAAATAGCAAACTCAAATTCACATAACACTCAAGATAAAAAGGTCAGCAGTAAGTTCTAACGTTGCTTAACAAGGATTTAGAAAAGGAAATACATTCTCTTTGCTGGTATAATGGTATAAATCAGATCTTCAAATCTATGGGAATGAGTCATCTTCTCTGACCTCTATCTCAAGAAATTAGCTCTTTTACAGTTGTTTTTATGAAATCTTTTCTTTCAGTTTAATCATTAATAGGATAATTTTCATAGACCTTTTTGCAAACCTGTTTCATTGTGACTTGGCTTCCAAGTTAGCACTGGCCAGTAATTTCTTTATTGTTTCCTTTAATTCTTCATCTGTAGGGGGTTTCTTCAACTTTTCAATTAAAGGTTCATCATCTGAACTCTCCTCAGACTCACTTTCTTTTTTGCAACTGTTTTGATTCTTCTTGGTGGTGCTGCTATCTGCTTTCTTAACATTGGCACTTTTCACAGATTTTTTACTTTTGGAAGTAGTTTTCTGTTTAGGTTTTTCTCTTTTGGCTGTTTTTTTTTTGGTGGCTCCCCTTCACTTTTCTTATCTTCATCATCTGAAGACACTTCTTTGTTTTTCTTTTCATCTTCATCACTACTAGATTCATCTGACAGAATTCCAGGACATTTGGTTAGCTTAGCCTTCCTTGCCATTCCAGAACTGTTCCGTTCCTTTTTATTGCCTTTGCTAGAAGTTGTTTAAGATTTTGGCAATGGTTTGCCAGAAGGCTTTGGATGCATTAAGAAATTCAAGATCCTCTTCACTAGTTCACTATTTACACCTGATCTTTCCAAATCAAGAACCTCACAGATGCTCTGTAACACGGCATTTCTAAATTTTTTCAACATTTCTTCCTTCGTTTTATATTGGACACTTCCTTTTTCAAACGGAAAGCCACAGAACTGACCCACATTCTTGTTTAATGAGGACACAGTGCCTGGCCTGTTGTAAAGCAGTTTGTGTAGATTTCTAAGTTCATCGGTTTTCTTCTTACTTAGAAAAAAATGTATCCTCTCAATTTCACAAAGTTTCTACCCCTTTCCTTGTGCAATTGTAAATGGCTCTCTCTGTAAGGAAGGGACTTGTATTGTCAACCTCTCTACTTTTTTCTTCTCCCTCTTGCCTTCCACGATGCGACTCTATTCTTTTTCCTCCTCCCCGTCGTCGTCGTCGTCGTCGTCCTCGTCCTCTTCCTTCTCACTCTCCTCTCTGGGATTGGGCATTTCGGGTTCTTTCTCAGTCGCGGGCTGGGCGGGGGTTCCCTCTCCCTCTGCAGCAGGGGCCGAGGCGGACATGATGTGAACCGCGGATCCCGGTTGATACTGTATAATCAAATGTTTCAACATATAGAAGATCTCGGTGAACCATTATTTTCAAAGTGACCAAGGCATGATGTTATCATATCATGCAAGGGTAAAAGATCCAAAGTTCAAGAAAAAATCAAGTTTTGATGGAGTATCAAAAAAGAAGCCAAGGCAACATGGGAAAACCCTGTCTCTACAAAAAAATACAAAAAATTAGCTAGGTGTGGTAGTACACACCTGTAGTCTCAACTACTCTGGAGGCTGAGGTGGGAGGTTCACCCGAGTCCCTAGAGACTGAGGCTCCAGTAAGCCGTGATCATACCACTGCATTCCAGCCTAGGCAACGGAGCAAGACCCCATCTCATAAAAAAGAAAAAAAAGAAAGAAATATCCACAATGATCTAAAATGGCCATCTGTATGAGATTGGCCTTTCTTCACATTTTTTCAGCAAATATCACACAATAAATGGGATGCAGATGCAAATGACAAATCAAACATCAAAGAAATTTGCAAAAGATTTTAGATTGTACTACTTTGGGTTTAGAAATTTTCTTTTCATAAAAGCATTTATAACAATATTTGGTGAGCTGTTAAAGAATATTTTAAATATTTCTGATTTAATTTCTAGTGATAAATACCAATAGATATAACCTACATGCACAAAAGCTCCTTGGGCCATCAATACATTTTTACGAGTGTGAAGGAATCCTGACCCCAAAACTTTGAGAACTGCTACCTTCCCCTCCACTTTCTTCCTTCCCTAGAATTTCTTCCTTGGAAGAAACATTCCTTTGCCATTCTACATTAATTTACTTAGTTCCACTGAGGCCAGTTTTGCTACCTCTCTCCCATCTTTCCACATCCCTCTCTTGACACAAAACCTGACCAAAGGAGTCTACTAGCCCACCCCATTTCCAGTGATTAGCTGTCAGGTGGGCTAAGCCAAGCAAATCTGGGTTTTCTCTGAGATTAGTCCTCTCTTTCTGGGAGATATGGAACCACAGGGACAAGATTGGCAACTGAGGGGTGGTCAGAATTCATCTTGCCTAAATGAGAAGAGGTTAGGCAAGTTTCTAGAATGCCAGACTGCTTTCTAGAAAGTCAAAGATAACTATACTTTCTGCCATGACTGTGAGAATGCCCATTTCATTGCACACTTTCTAACATTTTTACCAATCTGATATATAACAGCTGGTACCTAGAAGAAAAAAAGGCCGGGTGGGGTGGTTCATTCCTGAATCCCAGCACTTTGGGAGGCCAAGGTGAGTGGATCACCTGAGGTCAGGAGTTCCAGACCAGCCTGGCCAACATGGTGAAACCTCATCTATACTAAAATTACAAAAATTATCTGGGCATGGTGGCAGGCACCTGTAATCCCAGTTACTCAGGAGGCTGAGGCAGGAGAATCACTTGAACCTGGGAGGTGCAGGTTGTAGTGAGTCAAGATCATGCCTTTGCACTCCAGCCTGGGTGACAAGAGTGAGACTTCATCTCAAAAAAAATTTTTTCCATACAATATAATTTGTTCCATCTCTAGAAAATGAATCAGCAATGAGAAATGAAAGCCACCACTTGGAAGGTTTCAAGGATTTAGCTCTACCTATTGATGTCCAAAGCATTAGTTAAGGTAGAAAACACACACACACACACACACACACACACACACACACACACACACACACTCACTCACTTACTTACCCCTATGTATTCAGTACCAGGAAACATGAATGACTAGATGGTATAGTCATCCAACACAACCACAGAATAACTGAAGGCACTATGTAGAGGAGTAACTTCTGACATGGATCTACAATATTGTTGAGTGAAAAAGCAGATTACAAAAACAAAATCTGATTTTGTAAGGGAGAGGGAACACATACGAGCACAGGAGAAAAGAGATGAGCAGAGGACTGGAAAGATACAAAATTCTCATGGTGGTACCTTCTGAGTGGTAGAATTATCGGTATGATTTTCTAGTTTTGCCTAAAAATTTTCTAAACTTCTTAAAATAAGTTTTTGTTATGCATATTATAAAACATCCATCACCCCAGGAAACTTCACCTTGAGCACAAACTCTACAATATGTTCAATGTTTGTTCAGTTTAATATTTAAGAGATGATCTTTTTGGAAAGACATCTAAAATGATGACCTATATTTGAACCTATGCATTAATATTTTTCAAGAATATGCTTTACATTTTGTAATTTTGATAAGGTTAAGCTTTATAACCATCTTGAAAAGATAAGTGTTCTATTTGTCTTTAAAATATGACCTACAATATGCCAGTTTTTAAACAGTAAATGATGCTCAAAAATCGCAATATAAATTCAGGCAGTGTTCCTTACATGGCGTGTTTAAGTTATTCTAACACTTCTTTTTCACCGGTTATGAAAACACAGAACAATTACTTAAGCATCTAAGTATTCAGGTCTTTTGTTTCTCCTCCATTCTATTAGTTTTATAGTAATTGTAAGGCCTGTGAGGATGAAGTTGTCTGTGACAGCTACCACAAAGGTTACTATAAGCAGACAAATTTCAAACAGGTTTATCACCACTACCATCCCCACCATACAACTGTCTCAATCAAGGGCAACACAACTCAAGGTTAGCAAGGCAAACTCTTTACCTGTCACTGCTTAAGAAAGGATTTTTTGGTCTTATTTAGAAATAACTTTCTGTATCTATTTTTCTCCACAAATCCACTGAGACCAACGTGTGGCTCTGTCTCAAGCACCAACAAGCAAAACTGCCTGCCAGTATGTTCAGTTTCTGTATCTTTCTAAATGTAGCGCATGGCTATCTTTTGATATCATAATTTTTTGAAAACTGATGCAGAAACTTCTTCTTGAAAATTCAGCCGGGTGCAGTAGCTCACGTCTGTAATCCCAGCACTTTGGGAGGCTGAGGCAGGCAGATCACGAAGTCAGGAGTTCAAGACCAGCCTGGACAACATGGTGAAACCTGTCTCTACTAATACTACAAAAATTAGCCAGGTGCGGTAGGAGGTGCCTGTAATCCCAGCTACTCAGGAGGCTGAGGCAGGAAAATCACTTGAGCCTGGCTGGCAGAGGTTCCAGTGAGTGAAGATCGTACCACTGCACTCCAGCCTGGCTGATAGAGTGACACTCTGTCCCCACAAAAAAAAAAATTTCAGATATAGAGCAGTTGTAATTCTTCTGAAGGCTGGTTATGGGACACATTACTTTCATATTTTGCCGTTCAATAAATATGGGGTGGAGAATAAAGTAAATTGACAGAATTATCATATAAAATAAAATTCTAAGTCCTCTGAAAACAAAAGAAACTTAAAACACACACACACACACACACACACACACACACACACACACACACACACACACAGTTTTCCCTGCTAATCATTTTACAACCACGTAGATAACCCAGAGCCCACAAAAGCAGAATAAAAATTCTAACACTTGGTAAAATGAAAATGCACATATATCCCTGTCATCTAAAAAAATGCTTAAGGATTCAAAGACAGACAGCAATTACAGCTACTGAGAACATCATTGTAAGCAAACTGAGGCAGAGAAAGGAAAGGTGCTGATGAGGATTTGAACCACCTAAGCTGCAGAAACCCACTGGGGGTTTCCTAGGTTCCGAGCTGGCATTATCTTTCAGAACGATCTTCTAGAAGAGATCACATAACACTGTTACAAAGGATCTGGAGAAAGGGACCCTGGCTTCATGACTCCGACTCTCCAGTCATGCTTTACATTTTCACTTCTTACACTCTCTTTCATATGAAGTCAATTTACAGACTTTCATCAAGCCCTTAGGGACTTTTTGTACTATCCATGACAAGTTCTTGATGTTATCTCTGCACTTTTGACAAATTCTTAGCAGTTAACTTACAAGGCAGTTAAGATTTTTGTTCCAGCACAACATATCTAGGATAGGGTCAGACATTCAACAAAACAAATATTTCCCAAGCATTTACTGAGTGGGAGATAAAAAGCACAAAGCATAATTATAAAACATTCTCCCCTGCCACCATAAACATTTTTTTAAAGCCTTACAGAACACAGCATAACATGACCAAAGCAAAAATAGTAAGGAGGAAAGAGGGGAGGAAGGGGAAATATCAGCATGAACTAAATATGACCCAGAAGAGCCTTGATGGTCAGACATGCAAAGCCAAATTGGGTAGCGTTAGTGGGTGGCTGTCAGGGGCACATTCTACAGGGGGAAAATAGCTGATACAGAAGCCTGAAAGGAAAAGCAGGCAGAGCGCCTGTACAGGACTCTTACCTGCAGCATCCACGGTACAATGCGCCTTTCCAGAACACAGCAGCGGCCAGCCCGGCCCTGGGGAGAGGGATCGCTCAAACAGCACCAGAGGCTGCATTCCAACTTTTCCTCCCTCAACGAGTCCGTTTTCATTGTTAGTTTCTCCTTAAACACAAACTTAAAAATGATTGGCTGAACATGCAGGAACAAGGAAAACCTGACTGAAGAATGAGGCCTTTACACTTAAGGGCCTTGGGTCCGCGTGAGGTTGCTCAGGTCTGTAATCACACAACTTTGGGAGGCAGAGGTGGGTCATTTGAGGTCAGGAGTTCGAGACCAGCCTGGCCAACATGGTGAAACCCCCATCTCTACTAAACAACACAAAAGTTAGCCACGCATGGCGGCGGGCGCCTGTAATCCCAGCTACTCGGGAGGCTGAGGCAGGAGAATCACTTGAACCCATGGATTGTCAAGAGAAGGAGGCTGCAGTAAGCCGAGATCGCCCCACTGCACTGCAGCCTGGGCGACAGAGTGAGACTCCATCTCAACAAGCGCCTGCCATCATGCCCAGCTAACTTTTGTATTTTTAGTAGAGACAGAGGTTTTACCATGTTGGCCAGGCTGGTCTAGAACTCCTGACCTCAGGTGATCCACCCCCCTCAGCCTCCCAAAGTGCTAGGATTACAGGAAAGAGCCACTGCGCCCTGTCAAAAACAGAAAATCTTAAAGGCCTTTCCCTTTTCCCCGCCTGGGCTCAAACATCAGCTGGAGCCGCCCTGCCACGCCCCCTCGCGGTTCTGGAGAGCAGGCCGGCTGACTGAGCGCGATCATGGTCCCCGAAAGGGCTGCGGGCGACGCGGGCTCCCAGCTCGGGGCTCGGGGACGAGGGCGAGAGGTGCCAGCAGCCCCCAAGCCAGCCCCCCGCAAGGAGAAAGAGAGACGCGCCCTCCGCCTCCTCCCACCCAAGCCTCCGGCAGTCCTGGCTATCGGGGCGGGCTAGTCACAGGAGTAAGGGGCGCGTTGGCCCCGCCCGGGGAACCAGGGCCTCTCCGGGGCAGGCTCCCCTTTGTCCGGGTACTTCCGGAGCCTCCTCTCCACCCTCGCCCTGCCCCTTGGGACCGCCGCTGGGCGCTGACACGGACACGGACACACAGACGCGGACATCTTACCCTCATCTCTGGCGGCAGGGGCGCGGAAGGTGAGCCGGTGAGGAGCCGCTGTTATGGCCGCGACCACACGGTGGGGCCGCTCCGCTGCGCTCTCGCAGCTCCGCCTCTTCCCGCTGCCTTGACTCTAGTCGGAGCACGGCAGGGAAACCGCAAGGGACACCGAGGCCTCTGCAGGGAGCTGTGGGGCGGCCACTGGGCGGCTGCTCCCCTTGTAACCTACTCCACCGACAGGAGGCGCGGCTCCTGTGAAGAGGCAGCTTAAAAGGGCAACAGCACCACCGCCCCCGCTGCGGCCTGGGAAGGGGCTGCCTCCACCCCGTCCCCCTCCCTCTCATCCCTCACCCCTCACCCCTCACCCCCCACCCGTCACTCCCGCGCGCCCAGTGAGCACCCATTTCGGCGGGTGCAGGAGTCCAGAGCATGGGCGCGCTTCCGGCTGCCCTTTCCTTGCCTTGACCCAACACTACTGGACCCATCTTGTCCGTTCCTCACACTGGCAGACTGGAGGCTCCGGGCGGCACAACCGCCAATGTGTGTGTGTTTTGGCGGGGAGGCACAAAACCACCAACTCGTGTGTGTGTGAGTGTGTGTGTGTGTGTGTGTGTCCGTGTGTGTGTGTGTCCGTGTGTTTGTGTGTGTGTCTCCCAAGGGAACAGCACTGCTGAGTTCAGGCTGAGTATTAGCTCGTAGACTGTCAGCAAAATACAGTCACAAGAAGGCTATGTGCTGTTTTGTCTTTTGCAGTGACATCATGTTTGCAGTGACATCATGTGGCTCATGTTTTATGTTTTTCAGAGTTCATTAGTTTCTGTTTGTTCTCAGTTAATATCCAGCTCAATAGATTGTGTAAGTAGAATACCCCCTGAAAGTCACCTACATAAAATATAGTGAAAAATTTGTTACCCACTTAAACTATAGTTGAAAACATGTACTCATTAGTTTTGTGTAGCCGACACTGGATACTGCGTAAGGGCACAGGATCCCAGGGCTAGACTGCCTGGGTTCAACTTCCGATTGAGCCACTTGCTGGCTTTGAAATGCTTGACAGCTTTAAGCCTCAGTTTCTTTTCTTTGTTTTTAACTTAATCCCAAATGTGATAGTAAGTCTCAGTTTCTTGATCTGAAAAACAGAAATTATTCAATGAGAGTCTGTATGAAAACTTTAAAGGTTTTAAAGCCCCTATCTGGCTCAGGAAAGTCCTCAGCTTTAGCTGTTAAAGTTTTAAAAGCCACTTTAAAGTTTTTAAAGCCACTGCCTGGCTCAGGAAAGCCCTCAGCTTTAGCCATTGATAGCTATGATTATTATTGTGGTGGGTACACATGCATTAATGAGGCAGGAAAATGCTCAAGGATAACAACCGATACCCAGGTTATCTCATCCGACTGAGACAGATACATATACATGCATGCTCATGTTTTAGCTCAGAGCCATTTGTCTAAAACCCTCTTGAACTCAGAGGCCCAGGCAGTATCAACTTTACTTTGTAGTGGAGCCATCAGTTTTGTTAATCAATGAAGTTGACATAATGCTCTTTTTTTCTTTTTAGCACCAGCCATGTGCCTAGAGTTAACTGTGTCAAGAAAAGCATGCTTCAAGTGGCTGGAGTGAGCAGTTCAACCTGTGGAGGAATGAGAAATGATAGTGTTGAGACAAGAAACACAAAACCCAGGGTAAGGTAGGAATCACTGAAAGTCAGGCAAAGGAACTGGCATCCAGTGATGCGTCAGACTTTGCCAGCCTCTGGCCCTACAGATGGCTCTTGGGAGAGGAAAAAATTAAATCAGACCGGAGGGCACAGATCCTGAGAGAATGCCGGCAGCTCTGGGCTGTCTGTGAGAGTCCAGATTTGCTGCTTCATCCTGGGGCTTTAGGCAAGTCCCTTTTCCTCCCAGAGCTTCAGTATCCCTTCTATCAAATGATGATGTTCTGCCTTTCTCCTAGGATGGCTGTGGAGATCCAGGGAGGCAGTGGCCATAGGGATGCTATGTTAACTGCAGATGCAGCCGTAGGAGCACTTTGCTAACTGCCAACGTGAGTTCAGACTCTTCAGGCTATTTGGCACCCAGGTCTATGGTGAGGTGTGACATGTGGGATGTAAGGTTTGATGCCTGCTCTGACTCCAGTCTTGCTAACACACGCTAAACATTTGACAAATCATGATCTTACCTTGGGGAAAAGGGCAGTCTGGGAGAGCTGCTTCAAGGCAGGCTGGCTTCAATGCAGTCCGGGGCATGACTGAGATAGGCTTATGTGGTGAGGAATTGGAGGATAACTGGGTAAAAAGCTGCCATGGGCGGAGGTGTAGTGTGGGTCGCATCGAGGATAGCCCCTGGCCAAAGCAGGGAACACAGACAGAATGAGGAAGAGCTCTGTGGGGAAGGTGGGGCGTAGGGTGGAGAACCTTCAAAGTCTGAAGAGTGTGACTTGTTGGGGTTCAATGCTGTAGGCAGTAGGGAGCCATAGAAGGCTCTTAGGTGGAGAAATGACAGCTGGACATTGATGAGCAAGCCCTGTCTCCATGAGCAGCGTGGGTGGTCCTCTGAGCACACCAGGCACGAGTGTGCAGGGAGCTGGTGCAAATGCCTCTGTGTGTGGGCGAGCATCTGTGTTGTGACTCTGCCCACGCATGTGCTTCAGTGTGCCGAGTGGCTGCATGTCCCAGATCCTTGCGGCACATGCCAGCCGGTGAGGGTGCTGGGCACCTGCAGGTGGCAGAGAAGGCAGCGTATGCGTGTTTTTTGTGGGCATGTGTGTTAGTGTGTGCATGCAGGCCGTGGGGCCTCACAGCATGTGTGTGCACACTCCAGCGTGTGCGTGTGTGTCCCCCACCCTCAGGCCTGCCCCACCCATGCGTGTGACCTGCCATGTGATTTGATGTTGTCTTTCAGAATCACTATCGGTGTTCCCTGAGGAGCGTCAGCCTTGGTAGGTACATGCTTTGCTGCCTGCTGCATGGAAGGTCTGCCTGCCCCGCTGCCCCAGCCCCACATGGGGGGCCTACCTGGGACCTCAGAGCCAGGCTCCCTGCCCCTCCCTTCTGGAGCTGCAGACTTGCTCTTTGCTCTTTCTGTCTTTGTGCTGCTGGCTGTCTCACTTCTCTCCCTGCGAGCCATGGGACTCAGTGTCACTGCTCCAGGTCTCCATGGCTGAGCCTGGGGGCTCTTAGAACAGGCTCCATGCCCAAACTGGCAGATGTGGAGCCATCAGAAGGACACAGAGCTCGTGGTTTATGGTGTAGGGGCTGGGAGCTTGGAGGGAGTTGTGTATGGGGCTGGAATCTGAGGCGGTCAGAGGCCTAGGCACATCATCCTGGGCACGCTGTACCTGTCATGCAGTCTGGGTCATGCTGCCAGGGCAGGTATCCAGCTCCCAGCCTGGGAGTGCTGAGAGCCAAATCCACTGCAGATTAAGGATGATAGTTAGGGTCCCACATCCGCTATCTGTCAGCAATCCAGTGGTGATTGAGGATAAAAGTCTGAGAGTCCCATACACACGGTCATCCCACAACACACTTCACAGACCGGGCAAGGACACACAGCCCCGTTCCCTCCCTCCCAGGTACCATCATAGCTGCTCGTGTGGACTGAAGACAGGGTCCCTGGCCCCCGCTGAACCACTACCACTGACCAGCAGGCTCACTCACCTTGGCCTGTTGCTCCTAGGGGTCTCCTGTGCTATTCAGCCAAGGAGACCACAGTGCCTGCTGGCCCAGCCAAATCCTGCCTAGCGAGCCCACCTGCCTGTCCTGCCACGGACTCTCCCTCTTCTGCTTTTCCCATCATAAAGGGCCCAGCCTCACCTATGCAACCTGCAGCCCCCTGCCTACCAGTTGAGGCTCCCCTGTTAGACTTATGAGTCTATGTCTGTGGCATCGAGCTACCTGTCCTCCTTGCCTTCCCCAGGGTCCCTCAGAGGACCCTGAGCTTTCTGACTGCCCAGAGGGGCCTCTGGTGCTCACTCCAGCCAGCCATCCCCTTATAGCTTCACCATTTTGTTTCAAGCAGTGTTCCTTCTCTATCAGGCCTGGTGGCTGTTGGGTGGGGCTCCCCAAGCAAGAGGTGGCCCTGGGCCAGTGGGTTGGAAGACGGTGACCAGAGAAGAGGGAAGCCCTAGGGGCCTGGCATTGGTCTGAACTGTGGGTGGACTGCCTGGGTGCTATGAGAGAGGTCAGCATGTGTGGGGTGCGGAGGGCCGCCGTAGCCCCCGGGCACTTCCTATGAAGCTCTGGCTTCTCCCTCCATCTTCCTCCCCTTTCCCTTCCAGCCTCTCTTTTCCAGGAACCTTGCCATGCCCACACTTACACTCTCCCCTTCCCGGCCCTCTCGCAGCTGCTACGGTGCACCCATGCTCTGTACTTGCCTCACCAGCTCTGGCTTTTCTCTAACCTGTTTTCTCTCTGCGTTCTCTCCAATGCCAGCTGATTGGGTCAGGCAAGTCCATCCCGTCCTGAGAGCCCCAGGTCCCACTTTGACTTCTGAAGTGATGAACAGATCCTCCTCTTCTCAGAGACCTCCTCTCCAAGCCTGCCTGGGTGGGTGTCCTGTGACTTGACAGTGGCTCCCGCAGCCCCAGAGCCAGCCCCCTTCATCTGTGACTTAGTCTGTTGTAGTGGTGAGCTGCCACATCCAGCTGTGACCGTTGCTGAAAACTTGTGCCCCCTCTGTGGTATGCCCCTGCTCTGTTCTATAAATAGCTATAAATTCTCTCTCTCACACACACACACACACACACACACACACACACACACACGTGGCCGACTGCCTCACCTCTAGCACTGGGTATCAGTCCTCGTGCTGTCCTTGCGGAGACTTGTGGCCCAACAAGAGGAAGCTGTCTCCTGACATTGCCCCTCGAAAGGGCACCACCTCCAGGGAGCCTCCCTGTCATGCCCGGCTTGTGGACAACCAGTCCCCGCCATCCTTCTCGCCTTCTGGGCAAGCATGGGGGTGCTGTGCGGGCAGCTCTGTGGACTGACAGTCTTCCAGTCCTACTGTCCCTCGGCTGAGACTCCAACTCATTTCTGGATGACAGAGAATGTGTCCTCTGCTGGCTGTGTTATCTGTGGAGCTCAGGGGAGGGAAAAGTCCAAGCCATTTTTAGGATGCTTTCGGGAGTGGTGAAAAGGTCACACCCCTTCCAAGGGACTCTTTTCCTGGAAAGTCCCTGGAGCTTAGCTGGCTCTTATCCTGTGACGCCGGCTCTGGCCACTAGGGGGCAGGGCCGTGAACTCAGCCTGGAGGGAGCCTGCCAGGCAGCAGGCACTCTGGACAGACAGCCCACCTGGTGCAGACAGGAGAAGGAGGCAGGAGGACGGAATGGAAGACACCTGGGATGGGTGAAAGTCAGTGCTGGTATCTGTCTTCCTGGCCACAGCTAGATCAGTCTTCTGAACCTGTTGGCCGTCAGGGCTGCACTGTGCCCATTAGGCGCCATGGCAGTCCCCGTGAAATCTACCAGGTGTCACCAGGCAGCATACAGGCAACAGGCCTGGAAGATCCCCAGCAGCCCAACTGGACATGCTCAGACGCTCTGGGGCTCCTCTTTCAATGGGACAAACTGCAGGACCCACTGAGGGAAATGGGAACATACCAGGCTGAGCAGTATGGCTAAATCCATTTATTCCCAAATAAAAAACAAGAAAACGGGAGTCCCGTCACTAGGGAGCCATGACTCCATCCCCGCCTCCTTCCTCGCTCCTATGCTAGCAATAAATAAGTTTCCCAGCTGCAAATAACTATCAGGACCTCTTCTTCATATGCCAGCTGCAACCTCCACTAGGTACGATACATACAGAATGTTACACAGATACAGTATGTACATGGGGGAAGGGCGGGTCACCCCTAGCAGCCCGTGCCCTCGCCTGGTCTAACAGTTAGCTCCACTGTCCTGCCTCAGCTGCCTCTCTGAGTAAGAAGATGGGAGCACCCCTGAGGAAAAAGTAAGGAGGCCATCACACCTCCTCCAAACAAACCAACTCCATCAACCTCTGGCTCTTAAATAACAAACATCATCATCCAGAAATGTAAGGACTCAGCCTTGGTCAAGGTGGTAAAAGGTCTGTTTTTCTCCCTCCATTAGACAGGGGTCTTGTGTTGCTACCTAATGGTAAAGGGGTGACTGGGAAGGGGTTGTAGGGACATAGTGTGGGCAAAGACTGCAGACCCACTTCCCCAGGCTTATGCTGACAGGGGCCTGCTTTTATTCATTTTTATTCCATGATTTTTTTTTAAATCCAGTAACTTCTTTTTCATAACTTTTTAAAAAAACTTTGCATAAAACTTTTTTTTTACTTTTTTTCACAACTTTTTTGCCACAACTTTTCCACTGTATTTTTTATCCCGTAACTTTTTCATTCCACAACTTTTAATTCCTGTAACCTTTTTAGTTTATGTTCTTTTAATAAACACACTTACATAGTTACAATTTTGTGAGAATAAAAACTGATTATCTCATGCCAATGTTCCCGGCATTTGCACAGTCTCAATACCTTTAATACTAGAATTTTCAAGACACACAAAATTTTAAGGCAAAAACAGCACCTTGCAAGAATTTCATAATTTATTACATTATAGTAACATCACAGAAGCAGTCAAGAATGCCACGTTAGACAAAAGTCAGTATTTCTATTATACATTCTGTTTACAAGAAATCATAAATTGGTAAAAGTAAGTCTAAGAAAACTTGGCAAATAAAGCTTTGGACTGGAACTGGCATTTCTTTCTCTACTTTTCCTTCCCCTAGATTCTTTCTTTTAAACTATGGTGTTCATATTTTAAAATGTTTTAACTTATTTCAAGACATTAATACAGCAGTTATGTTTTTGAATAGTTATTTGAAAGTGACTGTAAGATAAAGTTTTAGAGAAGCTATTATGGATGGGGTGATTTACATTTTCATGTTTTGTAGAAAGCAGCTTTGGTTTTAGAACTGAGTTTTTTCATTTTGGGAAAACCTATCAGGTTTAATCAAACACTTTAAAAATAATTTTCATATATTGCAGTCTTTCAATAGGCATTTTGATTCTTTACTTCCTACAGAAATTCAAATTTATTCAGTTGAACTCACACTTTAAAATTCTATGTTTCTGCTGAACTCTAACCTTCTAATGTCGCCTTCTAAGCAAATTGAAAGCTGCCTTATACTGAATGAGGAAGAGAACAAATACTTGGCTAAATGAGGTATTGCAAATGACTGCATGCACTTAGAAGAAAGACTTAAGTTATTGTCATAGGATTTCCATCTCTTTAGCTTTTTCTTAAACTTATGACAAAATACCTACACAAAGAGTAGTATTTCAGGTAATATAGCACATTTATTTTTCAAACTGACATTCAGCTTAAATATGCCGGTATGTGATTTAATCCATAGGTACCTGATGAACACATTATTGTCAGATAGGTTACAGATGCTAAACGCTATCTGAAGGTCATTCCTAGACATTTATATGTGTCAGGGTAAAAGTGAAGTGATTTGAACTATCAAAATACCTTTGAAATAATTTATCAATGTATTAGAAAAACCCAGTTTCAGAATGATAAAGAAAAACTGTTAGACCAAATAATTTGGCTAATTAACAGTGGTACAATCCCTTTTTAGGTCATAATCCCTTTTTAGGTTATCAAAAAGGAGTAATATCTTCATGAGTCCAGAGCACATACAAATCCTAAGGGGAGTACCATAGTAACGCACTCATTCTTGGCTCCAAAACAAATGAAAAGTATTCTATCCTGCACACATCTGCCAGAGCAGGCCACTTTCCTCCTTTGGGAGATTTAAAAATCTCCCCAAAATGTTATTACGCCCATCGCCAATACACAGAAAAAGGGAGAAAGGCTCTCTCCAGTGTTCCATCTTTAAACAACTGTAAATGTCACTACTCACAGTGGCACATTACAAACTAATAAACAGCGCACTTGAGGGCAAACCACATATTGAGCTAATGAAGAGCTCACTGTGATTAGGAGTCGATCAAGCATACTAGCAGAACATAGGCAAATTTTATCTGAATTCCGTAAAGAATATACATGCTGCAATAACATTAAAAAATCATGGCAGCCTATTCCAAACCAGCAAGAACAGTTTTGTGCAGATAGTGGGTCTTTGCGTGTTTGAACTCCCAACACACAGGGCAAACTCGATATGCGTGCTAATGACCTACAGTTATCAAATAAAAAGAAAAATGCTAAAGGATGCCATAGTGAACATGAGGGAAAGACCCACTCTTCTGTAATTTTTACAAATAAATTTAAACTAAGTTAGAAACACAAATAAACATGAGGGGCTCTAACATTCAAATGAAGTAAATGAATTGTGTAGGAGATTAACCCCTAAACTTTTTTTGTTTGTTTGTTTTTAAATTTCTTGACCAGCTCTTAGATGATGGTTATGTTTATCTCCCTGATCTCGGCACGGTGAAAAGAATGGCATGCAGGGGTTGCTGCCCAAGCCTCAGTGCTCCTGGAGAGTCCTGCGTTAGAGGAAGCAGCTGCACGATCTGCTGTGCCGTGGGGTTGTGGTGGGGAGAACCCTCTCTGGCCTCTCCTGGTGCAGGCTCCACGCTGTCAGTGAGGCTCAGCCACGAAGATCTTCAGACAGAGGGAGGAGGGGATCTGAGGTCAGTGCGAGCCTCCCCTGCTCCTGCCCGCCCACCCGGCCTGAGCGCTCTACCCACCACCCTGCTTGTCAGCACACCCAAGATCCTGGGGGATTCGGGCTCCTAGAGCGGCCTGATCAGCAGGGCTCTGGACAGTGGTCAAGTATTTGTCGTGCCCCTCATTGTGGTCGCCCACAAGCCACAACACCTGTCCCTGCAGCTCCAGCAGGTTCACCTGGAGGGAGGGGTGCTTAGCTGCCATGCCGGTGCCAGTGCCCAAATTCACCCTCACCCCTACTCCCACCCCCACAAAGATGTTGCACACCCTACTTGCATCTCCTGGTCCTGGGCCAGCCTGATGATGTCCTCCTGTCCCAGTGACGCATTTTGGCACTGCCCCCTGTCTGGTGTACTTTCCTGTGGGAGGACACAACTCAGAGGCTGGGGCCCCTCTGACGGCCCTGCAGCTCCCCCTGCCGTACCCTGGCCTCCCGCTCACTTATGGTGTCTGTCCCAAGAGGTGGATGAATCGAAGCTCTAGTTTCTCCCCATGCTCCTTCAGGTCCACCTTGTCCTCCATAAAGTCGCTCTGGAGCCAAAATAATGGGGTCACATCTCAAGATCCACCTGCCTTGCCCCACCCACACCGTTCTTGGCCCCCTTCAGGGCTCGGTGGGTCTCCCCACACACAGACTCACCCCCAGTCCCTGGGGTCCTCTGGGATGAAGCCACTGGGTGAGCCAGGGGCTGGCAGCACACCCTTTGCTCTTCCTGGGCACTGGCTCCAGCATCGTTGAAAAATGCCACCTGAAGGCAAGAGATGAGTATTCTTGTAGGGACATACACAGAACAACCGGGGCAGGGAGGTGGAGCACAGCCCCTTCCCTTGGGGCTCAGAGTGTGCACCTGTTGGTCACAGTGAAATGGTGTTTGACCACTGGCTCCCAGAAGGAGTGAAAGTCCACAGAAATCAGAAGGCAGGGAAACCAAGAACATAAGGGGATCTGGGAGGGACCAGCGAGGAAGGTGACAAAGTAGGGGCAGGGAAAGTCAGGCTCACCTGACCTCCAGGCTCTCCCGGTCCTCAGGGATGTCCTGCATGGGCCGAGGTGCCTCCTCCTCCTCACTGTCCAGATGTCCTCCTCCATCTCTTCTAGGGAGTGGCCAGAGGGGTCCTCAGACAACCCAACAAGGGAAGTGGGGGCCCACCTCTGCCCCCACCCTCACTGTGTAGCCCTGAGCCAGCCCATTCCCAGAGGGGAATGAGCTGTTCTGTATTATTACTTTTAAGAACCAAGATCTTGCTATATTGCCAGGAACAGTCCCACTAGTCCCACTACCGATTGGTGCCAGAGTCCTGACCTGGTCCCTTTCTGACCTGGGCCAGTTCTCCCGTCTTTAGGCAACCTGATGGCCTCCTGCTCCCAGGAGGTCACCATATTGATACCGAACTTAGCGCGGACACCCGGTCCGCATAATGACCAGCTGTGTTAAAGGTGTCTTCCAACTCCTCAATCCTATGCTGCTAACAGTCCCCCTTTCCTCCTGGGGCTCTCGCCTCTTCCTCCGAGTGGTCTCCCGTACCTTCCCCAGGGAGAACCATGAGGCTCAACCTGGCTTTAGCTGCTGTTTCTGCTGGCTGGTAGCTTCCAGGTGCTCCTAAGAGGCCAGGAAAGAGGGTGAGAAGGCACGGAGGTTGCCAGGTTGTCCCTCTTGGGGCCCTGTCCTCAGCAACTCCCTCCCTGGGGTCGCCTGCAACTTTTGGCGGGCCAGCTTAGCCACTGCTTTGCCCTGAGCTTTCTGCTGCTGCAGCTGGTCCAGGAGCTGGGTCTGCAGCAGTAACTGCCTGTGCAGCACCTCCTCCTCAGAGGTCAGCTGCTGCTAAGCGACCACATACTGCTGCAGCTGACACAGGTACTGGTCTCCCTGCTGCTGCAGACTCTGAGCCTCTTGGCTCTTCAGCTCCACCTGCAGGATGATCCTGGGCATGAGGGCATTTACTAGCTGGCTTCCAGATTCCTGGCCCATGAATAGGGTAGCAAGGGCACTGTGGGGCTCTGTGGCCTGCCCAGGCCCCGGTCCCTTGCTCCAGGCCTCAGAGACTGCCTTCCTTGCCTAGAACCCCATGCATCCTTCCCCAGCCTCAAATCTCACATCCTTTTCCCCACCATTTAAACTGTAGGCCACAGACTGGTGGAATAGCAAGGAGAGCCAACCAGCATCTGCTAAGTGTACTACATGACTACTGTTTCCATGTGTTATCTCATTTAATCCTCAGCACCTCTGCAAGGAAAACGCTAACTTCCTTTTGAACTTAAAGAAACAGAGACATAGAGATGCAAGGTAGTTGAATGATAACCAGTGGAACTGAGGCCAGAATCCAGTTTGAATCTAAGGATTCTTTTTGGTTTTTCCGTTTGGTTTTGTTTTGAGACAGTGTCACTCTGTGTCCCAGGCTGGAGTGCAGTGGTGCAGTCTCAGGTCACTGCAAACTCCACCTCCTGGACTCAAATGATTCTCATGTCTCAGCCTCCTGAGTAGCTGGGATTACAGGCATGCACCACCAGGCCTGGCTAATTATTATTATTATTTTTTGAAATTGTAGTAGAGATGAGGTTTTGCCATGTTGGCCAGGCTGGTCTCAAACTACTGATCTCAAGTGATTCTCCTGCCTCAGCCTCCCGAAGTGCTGGGATTACAGGCATGAGCCACCACACCCGACATTAGGAGCCTCTTTTTTTTTTTTTTTTTTTTTTTTTGAGACAGAGTCTCACTCTGTTGCCCAGGCTGGAGTGCAGTGGCCAGATCTCAGCTCACTGCAAACTCTGCCTCCCGGGTTTATGCCATTCTCCTGCCTCAGTTTCCCCAATAGCTGGGACTACAGGCACCTGCCACCTCACCTGGCTAGTTTTTTGTATTTTTTAGCAGAGACGGGGATTCACTGTGTTAGCCAGGATGGTCTCAATCTCCTGACCTCGTGATCCGCCCATCTCGGCCTCCCAAAGTGCTGGGATTACAGGCTTGAGCCACCGCACCCGGCCAACTTCTTATACCACTGTCTCTTCCCCTGTGACTGGGGGACTCCATGCCTCTAGCTGGGACGATGATATCCAGACCTGGGGGGAGCCCAGGGCTCCCCACCTCTAAAAGTCAGAGGGAAAGATGCAAGAAACAGTAATAGGACTGCCCTGGAGAGTGCTGGGATCACCTGCCCCCAGGTTGCAGCTGCCTCTGGCCTGGCGCCTCCCTTCCCCAGAGGCTGGTGCCCGCCTCCCAGCCCTTCTTGGATGGGTCAGAGGTTACCGTGTCTTTCAGCTCGCCCAGCGTCTTCAGCTCCTTTACTTGAGGCTCCAACTGCAGTGCGCTCTTGTTCTCATTGTTCTGGACAGAGAGAAGCAATCATTGGCCACCCGCTATAGCTGAAGACCCCAGAACTTGGTGTCTGCCTGCCATGGCACCGGGAAGGGTGGAGGCAGGTTAGAAAAATCATCCCTTCTCTCCCACAGCCATCAGAGCAGGGCTCTGGCTCACAGGTGCCTTTAGAAGTACCATTTCATGTGAGGACTACAATGCCCCATTTTACAGGTGGGGAAACAAAGGCCTGGAGGGCTAGGGAAGAGGGCAGGCTCCCCAGGTGGGGCAACCCACCGGCTCCTCGAAGCTACTGTGTGGCTCCGCCTGCTGCTCGTAGAGGGCTTCCCACCCCAGCTGCAGCATCCTCTACAGCTCCCGCAGCCTCTCCAGCTCCCGCAGTGTCTCCTGCTCCCACAGCCTCTGATCCTGCTCCCGCAGCCTCTCCTGTTCCAGCAGCTCCTCCACTTGGTCCAGCAGCTGCTCCTCCTCCAGCAGCCTCTTCTGCTCCTCCTGTTGCCTGTCCCGTTCCAAAAGCTTCTCCACCTGCTCCAGCAGCCTCTCCTGCTCCCGCAGTCTCTCATCCTGCTCCCGCAACCTCTCCTGTTCCAACAGTTCCTCCACCTGGTCCAGCAGCCTCCCCTGGTCCAGCAGCCTCTCCTGTTCCTCCTGCCACCTCTCCTGTTCCTCCTGCCACCTCTCCTGTTCCAATAGCTTCTCCACCTGCTCCAACAGCCTCTCCTGCTCTGGAAGCCTCTCCTCCTCCCGCAGCCTCTCATCATGCTCCCGCAGCCTCTCCTCTTCCAGTAGCTTCTCTACCTGGTTCAGCAGCCTCTCATGCTCTAGCAGCTTCTCCTCCTCCTCCTCCCATCTCTCCTGTTCCAACAGCTTTTTCACCTCCTCCAGCAGCCTCTCCTGCTCTGGCAGCCACTCCTGCTCACGTATCCTCTCCTCCTGCTCACGTATCCTCTCCTCCTGCCTAGATTGCCTCTCCTCCTGCTCATGTAGCTTCTCCTCCTGCTCATGTATCCTCTCCTCCTGCTCACGTATCCTCTCCTCCTGCTCACGTAGCCTCTCCTCCTGTCTCCTGTTCAGGAGACTCAACATCCGATTGTTTTCCACCTCGGCCTGGAGCTGTCTTCCCAGACTCTCCAGCTCCTTCCTTAGGTGTTTGGTCTCATCTTGTAGCTGCTCCACCTCAGAGGGCCCTCCTGGGGAATCTGGGGCCCGGGGTTCAGCTGAGAAAGGAAACAGACAATAAGGGTCTCTGGATTCTCAAAAAAAAAAAAAAAAAAATCCTCCCATTGGTGCAGAGCTCCTCCTCTCAGGCTTCCCAAACTTGGCCTCACTGCTAAGGATTCCTCGCACCCAGATGGTAGCTAATCTTCCAAGCCACTTTCAATGGAGAGCACTGTGGGTGGCTGACAATGGGCACTCCTCCCTCTTTGCTGATGGGGACACCAAGGCTCAAGCAGATGACAAGGCTTGCAGTCTCCTGGCACAGACCTCTCTCCCTCTGCCTCAAAGCCCTTCCATCCACCCACCTCCCTGGGGCATTCTAAGCCACCCCCACAGTCCTCTGATGCCGGTCCTGCTCCCAGGTCACGCCAGCCCCATCTTACCCCTCTGGTGTTTGAGTTTGAACAAGCTCCTCCCAAGCTTCTGTACCCGATGTATCTCACGCTTCTTCTCCTCCTTCAATGTGTGAACCTGCCCAAAGCACAGGGCGAAAGGGCCTTGGTGATAGGGGCTGAACCTCTAGAGACAGAGTTTGAGAAAGGCCCCCCCGTTCTGCCAGCTTGTGATTTAGAAAGGTGCGTTCATTCAACAAACATGTGCTGAGCACCTACAGGCCAGGTGTGGTTCTTCACAGCGGAGATAGAAGACAGAAAAGGACAGACAGGAGCCCTTGGCCCTGAGGTTTCCATTCTAGGGGCCTTTAAATCTCGGACTCCCAGAGTGAACAGAGACCTTTGACACTCTCTACCGCGTCCAGAAACAGGAGCCCAAGGAGGAGAGAAGGCTTGTCCAGACTCAAAAAGCAAATTAGGGACTGAGTCAGGGCAGAAATACAGGCCCCTGACAAACAGCGAAGCTAGTGCTTCCCTGAGAGGCAACAACCCCAGGGCATGTGTGGCAAGGAGTCGAGCAGGGGTGTCTGGAGAAGAGAGAGTCAGCAAAGAGGGCAGTGCAGAAGAGCCATGCTGCACGGTCTGTGCTCTGGGGTCCATCCAGGTGAGGCCTGGGTGCCCCAGCTCCCCATTTACCCTTGGCACCAGGGGCCCCTAGACCCTTTCTTCAGGGCCTCAAGGGGAAACGAGTCCAGGTTTGGCAGCGTGGAATCAGAGGACGCCACTGGACTCTTCCCAGTGAATGGATGTTTTCACTGGGTTGACTGATTATTGCGGAGCTTTGAGTCCGGGGCTCCTGCTAGTTCTTGGTACTGGCTCTGAGGTGCATGCAGAGAGGAGGAGTTGGAGGAGGATTGCGGGGAGGGGTAGAGAGAACAGTCATTAGGGCTGGGGAGGGGTGTGTCTGGGCTGTCTCAGCTGGGAGAGGGGCAGCCAGCCCCTGCTGTGGAAGGAGGTTGGAGGGCTGGCCTGCAGGGTCACTGAACCTCGGCCCAGGGCCTCTTACCTGCAGATCTTTCAGGTTAGTAGATGACACAGGGCCCTCCCCATAGACACCTGTTGCTGACTACAAGAGATGAAAGTGCACATGGAGATGTTCTGTCCCCCTCAGTGTCTAAGCCCTCTGACTTCCTTTCTTCCCCATCAACTGACAAAAGTTTCTTTTCTGCCTATCTTGGACCTTTTGTCCTATAACTCCTTTGTGCCAACTTCTCTCATGGTTTTTATCTCCCCACCATCCCACCCTGGGGCCCTTTCAGTGACTCCTAAAGGGACAGCCTGATGGCAAGTGACTCTTCTCATTGGCCTGGCTTCCCCTTGAGACTGGGAATGAGAAAACTCAAGCAGCAGTGACCATTTCGTGGATGTCCTGGGTGTTTACAGCAGGCCATGTACTAAGGATTCACATAAAAGCAACAATAACAAATCTCATTTAAACTTCACAAATGGAAGTCAAAAAATACCACCTCTATTATACAGATGTGAAAAGAGAGGCCTGAAAGACCTCAAGCAACTTGCCCTATATCATATCTTAATTAATCCCTAATCAATCATTAGCGGATGGAGAGGCAGGATTCAAACCCAGAATTCTTAACCAGTACCCAACAGTCCATCCACAATCTTAACAATTCTCCTCTACTGCCCCTTGGGTCCCCTGTCCCCAGGAGCCTGGCCAGCCAAGACTCACATCCCCAGGTGAGCGGTAACCACCAGAAGTGGCGGTGTCAGGGCTACTGCCATTGATTTTCTTTTTCCTGTTAGCTCCTGCTGGAACGCCAGGGCTCTTCCTCTGCCAATATTCTTTTAACTGTGGGAAAGAGGAGCAGTGACACTCATGAGAACTATCAGCCCCTACAGCCACACCCTCCTTCACAGTTTTGACCAAATACTCTTCTACACCATCTGATTTAATGCCACCACCAACTGTACAAGGTGTTGTCACAATCCTTTAGTGACTGAGAGGGATATCATGGTTAGAAAAAAAAAAAAGAAAAAAAGAAAAAGGCAATACTGGAACTTAAACTCAGTTTTCTGACTCCAAGCTCTGGAGTTTTGCCATGAATCAGCATCTGCCAGGGACCAAAACCGGGGCGGAGTTAGAACAGTAAACATGAAGGAGGCAGGAACTGTATGCCGTGTGGTTTAGAGTCATACATCCTCACATGTCCGTTAGTGTGAAGAAGTGCACCAGTACCTCTCACACTTTCATATAAATGTGTCCTCATGACAGAAGGCAGCTTTTTTGTTAAATCTGGGAATTTTTCAGAAAGAGGACAACCCAAGCCTGATTTCAGAGAGAAGTCTGTATGTACTTCGAAACCTATGTGACTGTCATCCCTAAGGACATTAATGTTCGATCTGAAGAGAATCAAGGGAAACTGATGCTTCAGAAAGATGTCCCACATTCATCCTGTGGCACTCAAAGTACCCCAGGTTTGAGATGATATGAGCAAGATTCAAGCTGTCAGTTTAGTTTTCCAAGATCTACTCTACTGAAGATGAACTAATCTCACTTCAGAGACCACTGACTGAAGGGCCATCTGGTCCCAGAACTGTGGAGAACTCAGAAAAGAATGTTAAAGTCTCTCTGCAAAGTAGAAGCCTGGGAGAAAACCAAACCAAACCCGTTCTCCCATGGCCACCCAGAGATACTGTCAAGGTTTTGAGCACACAGGGGAAGTGCAGGCTTTTCCCACTGTCAGTGTCTCTGTGAAGGGAGTAAGGCGGCCTGAAACCTCTTGTTCCTGGGTCCTATAGTCCCCATTCCCCTTCCAACTGGAAATTTGTGCTGTGACCAGAGGAACAGGAAATGGGGTGAGAAAACTTAGGGAATGGGGTTGTAAGATGAAAGGCTGGTCTTGCAGCAGTAATGACAGTTCCTAGGGGGACTGTGACATCACCACATTCCACTCCTCCCAGGGGAGGGGATCACATCAGCGCGATGCGATGCCCGAGTCACCCACCACTCCATGATGGGGGAGGGAAACACAGGATTCAGACCCAGGTCCTTGGAGATACCAGCCCAAGGAGCCCAGGGAGGTGGAGCTTGGGACAGCAGGAAGGGAGGGCAGAGTCTGCAGTAGGGAGCCCCGGGAGTCACCAGCCTAAAGTCACCCAGGGACGACTGGCGAGGGTGGGGCCTGGGGCTAGGGGACCCAGGTCCTGGAAGATGGAGGCCCAAAGAGCCCAGGGAGGTCGGGCTTGGGGCAGCAGGAGGTGAGGGCTGAGTATGGAGCGGGGAGCCCCAGAAGCCGCCCGCCAAAAGTCACCCTGGGGTAAAGATTGGCAAGGGAGGGACTGGGCTGCTTGCTGAAGGGGTGGAGCTGACTGACAAGAATTTGGTGGGGGGAGCCCAGAGTCGCTGGTGTTGGGGGTCCCATTCCGGTATGCCTCAGGAGTAGTTTGGACTCTGGCAATGGTCTTGTCGTCGGAGGGGATCTGTGACTGGGTTGGGGGCTATGACCTGGTGTGTTTTACCTTTTTCTTGGCTGCGGTGAATTTTCCCTGTCGTGTTTTTTCTGACATCATGGGGTGTGGAGGGAGGCGGGGTTGGGGTCACATCAGCGAAATCCCAGTGAGCACGGCTGAATGCCTCCAGTCACCTACCAGGCCGCTGTGCAACTGAGCCAGAGGAGGTGTAACCAGGGCCCCACTAGAACTCAGAAGAGGGGCGTGGCCTTAATGCTCCAAGCCCATTGGTCAGTGAGAAAAATGAAAGGGAAAGGAGGTGTGGCCAGGCGGCAGGTGTCCAGAGGGACCTGTGCCATCACAAGGAAAGCTGCCCATGCAGCTGCTGTTCCCGCCCACTCAGAGAGACTGGAGGGGCTGCCCACTCGGAGAGGGGAGGGGCTGGCTTTTGCTTTAAAAGCTTTCAAACTGTAAAAAATAAACTTAAAAAACTATACATGTGTATACTTTATATATATGTTTGTCTATGTGTGTGTATCTATGTTTTCCTCCAGAGCTGTCTTCATTATCCAGCTTCTACGCAAAGTCTATGATTTTGGCCTATATTTTTCATCTTCAAATGGAGTACAAGAATTACCAGTATCACCTTCACTGCGATACAGACCCTAGAAAAATGGAAAATCCATAGCATGCTTGATGATTAATGAAGCAGACTATAGTACCAACATTCCAATAAGACAAAATAATCACAATGATTTCTCTTTTTTGGAAGAACATTTCTCTTATTCTCCTACATTATTAAGATTTTTTGTTTTTTAAATGAGAAACCTGTCTGATATCTTAAAAAACACAAAGCTTTTGGGCCGGGTGCGGTAGCTCACGCCTGTAATGCCATCACTTTGGGAGGCCGAGGTGGGTGGATCGTCTCCGGCAGGAGTTCAAGACCAACCTGGCCAACATGATGAAACCCTGTCTGTACTAAAAATACAAAAACTAGCCAGATGTGGTGGTGGGTGCCTGTAATTCCAGCTATTTGGGAGGCTGAGGCAGGAGAATTACTTGAACCCAGGAGACGGAGGTTGCAGTGAGCCAAGCTCATGCCACTGCACTTCAGCCTGGGCGACAGAGCAAGACTCCATCTCAAAAGATGTAAAATAAAATAAAATAAAATAAAATAGAAAATAAGGAAGAACACAGAGCTTTCAATTTAATAAGCACTTAAAGCTCTCTACTGGTTTAAGAGAAACACAAGTCCCGTTATTCTAGAATCACCTGGCCTCTCTAAGCCTTGCAAATGAAACTGAATTTCTCACTTGACACTGTGCTTTGCAATCATGAAAACCAATAATTATATTATGTCACTGTGTACTGCTTGTTACCTGAATTCCACACTAGGCTGGGATCATGGGTTGAATCTTTCATGATTTTCTCCATAACCTGTGTGCTTCTTATCCCAGAGCAAATTAAACTTTTTTCTAGAGTTCTACCATTTACAGTTAATAGACAAGAGTGATTCTCAAAATGTAGTCTATGCACTAGCAGCACCAGCAGCACCTGAGATCTTTTCATAAGTGCAAATCCTCAGGCCCCATCCTGGACCTGGTGAATCAGAAACTCTGGAGTAGGGCTCAGCAATCTGTGCTGCAGTAGTCCCTCCAGGTGTTCAAGAACCTCTGGCATACAGCAGGCAGAAAAATGTTTCCTTCTGTAGGTCCAAAGCCAGATATACCATATGTTCTGCCTTGTTATGCAACAATGACATGCAATTAAAAGATATAAATCTCCTTCCTACTCCCACCCTCTATCCAATGTCTTTTATTTTTGTGAGTTCAATAAGAAAACAAGTGGCAATCAGAGATTTAGTCTAAAATATATATTTACAAGTGTCAGTTCTCATCCAGGCTGATCTCATACAAAACCATTGACATCCTTTTACATCTCAAGTTTTAAAAAAGTATCTTCACAATGTGAGACTCAGGCACACTAGCAGTTCTATCATAAAACACCAAATAGATTGGAATGTCCAACCTTACTAGAGAAGAAAAGTGGAATCATTGGCTATATTTTCAAATTGCATTCAACAGGAAATTTAAGTTTTGAATTTTTTTTCACCTTCATACTTACAAGTTATTAGAATTAAACCAGAATACACCATTCTTTCAAAGCCTGTAGCCAGGCAAAGTTTTACTGTATTATTTCTTGCTTTCAATGGATATAAAGCAGATTCCTGCTAGGCACATTTTGTATATCTGCAAGGATGCAGAACCAAAAAGTTCCATCTGTTCAACATTAAAACAAAAGTCCTGTATACCTTGGATGGTGAGTGCAATACTTCAGCATTAGCCCCAAAGCCTCAATTATGAAAAGATACCAAGAACACCACTAGCAATCAAAACTAAACTCTCGACCAGGAGCAGTAGTTCACACCTGTAATCCCAGCACTTTAGCAAGCCAAGGTGGGAGGATTGCTTGAAGTCAGGAGTTCAAGACTAGCCTGGGCAGCATAGCGAATTCATGTCTCCACAAAAAGTTTTAAAAATTAGCTGGGTGTGGTGGCACAGAGCTGTAGTCCTAGCTACTTGGCAGGCTGAGTTGGGAAAATTGCTTGAGCCCAGGAGTTTGAGGCTGCAGTAGCTATGATTATGGCACTGCACTCCAGCCTGGGTGACAGAATGAAACTTAGATCATTATATTTTCTCCCGCTCCTGTTTACACTAAAATCACTCAGTTAAAAGGCTTTCAAATTTGGCAGGATAAAAATTAAGTGAAATGTGACTTTGGAGCTTGGCTAGTGAAAGAAAGAAAAGAGAGAAAGAACAGAGAAAAGAAACATGTTTTATGACTTGAGTTTATCTGTCTGGTGACCTTGCAGCTGCACAGCTAGAGAAGCAGCGTCTTCACAATGCCTGGGAAAGGAGGAGAGGTAAGGCTCACTAGCCTCAGAAAAACAGGCAGTTAATTTTTAAAGTACTCCACCTCTTTTTCTTTCTTAGGGGAAATTGGGTTTTTTTTTTTTTACATACAACTGAGTCTTTGCTTACACATTCTTTAATTTCTTTTAATTCCTGTTTCACCCCAGCCCTCCTGTAGTCCCTTCTGTGCTAGAGGTCAGAGTGTCCAGGTCTGTGTCTAGATCACCCTGCCTCATCTTCATTATGTATTTAGCACAAAACAGAGCACATTGGGTGCATAACAAATCCACACTGGGGCTTGGCTTCCTTTTAAGCATGAGGATTTTTGGTGGATCCTAATTTATGGTTCAACCTTCCTGTTTCCACTTGCTTCATTGTTCGTTTTGGGAAGGCTTAGTCTATGCTTCATTAGCCCATTCTAATCCTGTGTCTTCTTTCTTTATCCTTTCTAAACCTAATTCTTTCTCTTCAACTCTTTTCTTGGTCAGAGACACCCAGAAAATTGTTCCTGACCATGTGAAGTGAGTTGCCTTATTAGATCCCATTTGAGTCACCTTATACATTGAAAAACATTTTAAACAATGAAAACCACGTTTGTGCATGTAGTTTACCTTGCTTACTTCCTTAAAGTAAATATGCTTACAACACAATTTGGACTTGAACATGGAAATTCACAGTTATTCATTGTAGTTTCCTAGTGAATTATTAGTTTTTAGACAGACACTTAAGAGCCTATTAAGTATCAAGTGTTTTACAGGTTTCCTTTAATCTTTACCATTCTGGGAAAGTTTTCATTTCTTTGTTTTACAGATGAGTAGACTCAAACTCAGGGAATTAGATATGATATCCAAGCTCATCTAGATTTCCAGGCTCTGTCTGCTGGATCACATTTGCTTCTGTACTTTTAACTGACTGTGATTGAAATATATAATTTTATAATCCATGTGTAACAAAGCTACCTGTGTGTGTTTTTTTTTCTTTTTCTTTCTTTTTTTATTGGTAGCCTCATTAATGCATCAATGTTCTCTTGTTTGAAGTCGTAAGTTTGTTTTTTTTTTTTTTTTTTGAGACGGAGTCTCGCTCTGTCACCCGGGCTGGAGTGCAGTGGCCGGATCTCAGCTCACTGCAAGCTCCGCCTCCTGGGTTCACGCCATTCTCCTGCCTCAGCCTCCCGAGTAGCTGGGACTACAGGCGCCCGCCACCTCGCCAGGCTAGCTTTTTTTGTATTTTTTAGTAGAGACGGGGTTTCACCGTGTTAGCCAGGATGGTCTCGATCTCCTGACCTTGTGATCCGCCCGTCTCAGCCTCCCAAAGTGCTGGGATTACAGGCTTGAGCCACCGCGCCCGGCGAAGTCGTAAGTTTCTAAGGAAACAAGGTAGCAATGAGAAATTGGGCAAAATCTGGAACTTCCTTCCTCCGTCTTTATTGTTGTCATTCTGCTAGGTGTCAGTTGTAGTGATTATACCCCAAGCCATAGTAACTGTCTTAAACTAGATGCTCCCAAAAATATTTTAAAGAGTTTTTTAAAATCTGTAAGCTGCAGTTGAGCAGTAAGAAACTTTTTTATTTCCTCCTGGATTGATTGCCGTACACATAACATTATTGATGTCTTCTAAGGGCTCTTTAACATAATGCTTATTTACTGAAATGTGTTTTGTAGCTTCATCAGCAATTGAAGTGGTTGATATGTGGACTCTGCAGATTAGATAACCTTCCTAAGCACCTGGGTGTTGAGATGCCAGATCAACCACTACCCATGGGTCAGGTAAAGTAAAAATTCTCTAGTGTTCAAGAGATAAAATAAACTGTCTCAAACAAAAGTCAAACTAGGATTTTTTTTATTACTCAACTTATTTAGAAGTTAGTTTTTCTGTTCCTATTGAAGTGTTTTGTTTGTTCTGTTTTAGATACTAAAAATAACCTTTTCATTCTTTGGAGTTGCTGGTATTTAGTATGATAGGCAAACAATTGCCCTTTTCCCTAACACCAGCTTTTTGTTGTGAATATTCCTGGTGTCCATAAATGTTCTCGTGTCTTTCATTGTTTGTCTTTGCTCAGTGAATTACCTTCGCCTAGAAATGCCATCTCCTTAAGTCTGTCTGTGCTGCTTAAGGACTCACCCAAATGTTATCTCCTGCAAGCAACAAAAATCTCCACTAGGTCACCACTACCCCTAACTTCTTCCTGAATTTACCTATTTAGGCCTCAGTTATTGACATTTTAGTATAATACATGAGAATTTAGCTCTTATACCACCCACTTTCCCTTCCTCAAATATTATCTTTAGTCACACAAGTAATCACTATTTATCATTAGGACTTCATAAAGCCAAGTTTTCTAGAATATTTAGGATAGGATATTTCTTTTCATGGTCCTGCCTTTTGTTTTGCAGTGTCTTCCTCATAATAGTAACTTCTAATTTAAAAAACTCTGTCGTAGCCCTTTCTCTGAGATCTCCTTCTCTTCCAAAGCCTTTGGCTCCTCTGTGCCCATTTTGGCAGGTCGTTCTTTGGGTTGGCTGTGCAGATGTCATCTTGAGGTTTTTCTCATCTGCTCTCCTAGAGTAGATCCACTGTTTCCTGGATCCCATGTCATCTTTCTTGGCTTTCCCTTTGTCATTTTACATGACTGTATCTTCCAGCAAAACCGAAAAGAAGCATGGAGTGACATATTTTCTGATCTCTAGCTTCTGAAAAAATGCAATGCAGTGTTTGGGTTTTGGAGCCAGTCTGAGATAGGTTTGAATCTTGGTTCTACTGCTTATTAGCTGTATGCCCTTGGGCTGATTCCCTAAGTGCTGTGTGCATCAATTTTCCATTTGCAAAATGGGGGAGCCAGCAATAGTATTAGTACCTATGTTTCTAGGGCGCTATGAGGATTAAATGAGTTGGTATATGTAAACCATTTAGAACAGTGCCTGGTGCATAGCACATCTCCATCACTATTCACTTTTGTCATAGTCTACCCTCACACTTGATGGATAGTTTGGTTGATTATGTATTTCTAGGTTGAGGATAATTTTACCTTAGAATTTCAAAGTCTGCGCTGTTTTCTTCTAACCAGTCATGGTGGTGAAGCCTCATGTCATCCTGAGTGTCACTCATTTAGGCATGACTTTCTCTCTGGAAGCTTTTAGGATTTTGTCTTTTTCTTGGTGAGCTGAAATAGCACAACATTGTACTTAGGTCTTTTTTCATTCATTGTGCTGGGTACACCGAATGGATAGGCCTATGGATAGGCTTTTACAAAGTTGGAATCTTGAATCTTGTCATATTTTTGTTAACTTTCTCCTTTCCATTTTATTTGATCATTTTGAGGCGTCTGTTAATTGGATTTTAGTGCTCTTGTCTTGACTCTTGTATCTCATGTTATTTCTAATTTTTTTTAAATTTTAAATTCTGGAATATTTTTCTTATCTTATGACTTGCAGGAAATGTTATTTGGACAGCCAAAACTTTAAGTTTTGTTTTGGTTATTTATTGTTGCTTAACCAATTTTCCCAAAACTTAATGGCATAAAACTACACATTTATCTCTCTGTCACTACTGTATGGGTTAACTGGGGATAGCTGGACAGTTTTTCTGCTGGTTTCATTTGACATCTCTCACTGTGTGGTTAGACGGTGTCAGGGACTGGTCATCTGGATACTCAGGCGCAGTGAAATGTCTGAGACAGCTTCTTCACCCACAGGTCTGCCTGTGGGATGTTTCTTCATGTGGCCTTGGTGTTTCTTCATGTGACCTTCCTCTCTGCCTAGCATCTCATGCTCTAAGGCCTCTTTATGTGGCTTCTCTTTCTCCAAGAAGAGAGTCAGTACTTATTTTGGCTTCCAGAAGCACAGAAGTGGAGCTGCCAGGTGTTCTTAAGGCTTAGACCTGGAACAGGTCCAGTGTCATTTCTACCAAATTCTCTAGGTTAAAGTGAGTCTTGGGGCCAACCCAGATTCACTGCGGGATGGGCCTGTCCAAGGACATGACGACAGGAGGTGTGGCTCATTGGGGACCAACTCCCAAGGTGAACCCTGAGTTCTAAGAACTTTTTCTTTTCTGATTATTCCTTATTCATATTCTATTTTTGTTTTATTCATGTAATATATTCACAAGTGTCTTTATGAAGTGATTTTGACACTCTTTTGTCTTCTCCCTAGCATCTGTTTGTTCTTTAATAAATTTTTTCTTAGTTTATTTTTGTCTTATTTTTCTTTTTAAAGCCTTTCCTTAAATTTTATCTATTCTATGTTGCTTATCATTTGTAGTCTTCTTTTTTTGTTTTTGTTTTTTTTTGAGACAGAGTTTCGCTCTTGTTGTCCAGGATGGAGTACAAAGGCGTGATCTCGGCACACCGCAACCTTTGCCTCCTGGGTTCAAGTGATTCTCCTGCCTCAGTCTCCTGAGTAGCTGTGATTACAGGCATGTGCCACCATGTCTGGCTAATTTGTATACTTTTATTAGAGACAGGATTGCTCCATGTTGGTCAGGCTGGTTTTCAATTCCCAACCTCAGGTGATCTGCCCACCTAGGCCTCCCAAAGTGCTAGGATTAAAGGCCTGAGCCACAGTGCCCAGTCGGTATTCTTTTTTTTTTTAAATTCCTTTTTTTGTTCATTCATATTTGAGAGAGATACTAAAAGACTGGGAGGCTCGGTGTGTCAGCTCACACCTACAATCTCATTGCTTTGGGAGACTGATATTGGAGGATCACTTGAGCCCAGGAGCTCAAGACTAGTTTGGACAATGTTGTGAGACCCCATCTTTACAAAAAACAAGTGAAAATAATAGCCAGATGTGGTGACACCCACCTGTAGCCCCAGCTACTTGGGAGGCTGAGGCAGGAGGATCGCTTGAGCCTGGGATGTTGAGGCTGAAGTGAGCTGTGATCATCCTGCTGCATTCCTGCATTCCAGCGTGGGTAAAAGAGCAAGACCCTGTCCCAAAAATAAATAAATATATAAATTAATTAATTAAATAAATAAGTACTGATAAAAGAATTAAAAAATTGATTGGGAGTTCTTCATGGCCAAGATTTGGCAACTGATAGCTTTTAGGGGGAATATATGCTGATTCCTGATTGTTATCCTCTACCCCTCTTTCTTATCTCCCGGTGCAATCATAAATGATGGCTGGAACTACTCCATTCCTCTGGAGGTGAAGTCTACATTCTCTTGTCTGAGGTAGATAAGTTTGCCTGGGTTCTGCTTAAGGAGATGGGGGAGAGCAGTGTGTTTCAGGGCCTGGAAAATGTGTTCTCTATATAGACTTCTGGTTAATGTTTGTTTTCAGTCTTGCCTATCAGTCCCACCCTCGGGGATACCTGGTGTCTGAGTCTAGAACCTTTCCAGGTTGCTGTGGGACAAATTAGCTTACTTGTTATCGGTATCCCCCTGACCTCCACTTTTGTTTGCTTTGCTCGACTAATTAACCATTTTCCATTTACTGTCATTGTCTAACGGAGGTGAATTCTCTTCTGTTGGTAATCCCATTTCTTTTTTTGTAATTGTGTGTTTATATAATGTTTCTTCTTCACTGTATTTCTAGAGGAGCCTCAGGACAAAGAGCTGATGGTGGAAATATGTGTTCAGTGTTCAGTTTTTTTCTGTAAGACATTTGCAAATTCTGTTTTTCACTGAATATCACATGGACGTAATGCATATAGAGCTATGTTGTTTGTGATATTGTGCCTACAATTCTATGGAGAAATATAATTTGTGAATTACCTGATGAAATTTTCCTAATTTTGAATCATCCTTGCACTCCTATAATAAACACTGTAAGAATGGCTATGGTAATATTTCATTTTTGCATTTTTACTTCTGTATTAAATAAAATTATGTTTTGTTTGTTTCCTTTAAGACTCTTATTTCATTTCAGTATCAAGGGTATGCAGGGATAGCTTGGGAAGTTTTACATCTTTTTACTAAGACCTAGGATGTAGATCTAGTCTACACAGTAATTTTCAATTACAGGAATATTATGCCTCCCATGGGACATTTGGAAATATCAGGAGACATTTTTGTGGTCACAACTGGTCATGCTTGGGAGGTCTTATTGGCATTCCGTGGGTAGAAGGGATGTTACTAAATGTCCCACAACACAGCAGGAGAACCCTCCGCAAAGAATTGTCTGGCCCAATATATCAATATTGCTGAGGCTGACAAACCCTGGTTTAAATAAATGTCCAATTTGGAAGACGAGTCTTTGTCTTTTTCCTTCTTCTGCGTATTGGTCTCCAGATTTTCCATTTCTTCAGTTAGTTTTCATAACTGTAGATTCTTAAAAGAAATGAACACTTCATCCATACTTCTAAGGTGTTTTAAAGATGTGTAAAGTTTTCACTTTTTGCATCATATTCACATGTGGCTATCTGCCCTTTTCTCTTTAAAGTTTTCTTTATCTTGATCACTTATCAGAGGCGTGACTGTTTTATTATCTTAGTCTTTTGAAAGAATCCTCCTTTAGTGTTATTTTTTAAATTTGGTGGGGTGTTTTTCACATTTTCCTTAAGTCTTCATTATTTCCCCTTTTTGTTTATTTTGCTTTTTCTAGTGTAGTGGATCAATGTAATTTAAATTGCTTTTTAAACATATAAGGGTATACACTTCCTTTGGGTGCTGTTTGACTTTATTACACAAGTTTTAAAATCTATTTTCTAAATAGTTTGTATTTTCTAAGTCATTTTATTGCATCCTCTGTTCACATTGCTCTTACTATTAAAACTTTCTGTTGGCCAGGCATGGTGCCTCACGCCTGTAATCCCAGTATTTTGGGAGGCCAAGGCAAGTGGATCACCTGAGGTCGGGAGTTTGAGACCAGCCTGATCAACATGGAGATAGCCCATCTCTATGAAAAATACAAGAGCTAGCCAGGTGTGATGGTGCATGCCTATAATCCCAGCTACTCAGGAGGCTGAGGCAGGAGAATAGCTTGAACCCAGAAGACAGAGGTTGCAGTGAGCTGAGATCGTGCCACTGCACTTGAGCCTGGACAACAAGAGCGAAACTCTGAAAAAAAAAAAAATTTTCATTGTGAGATATGACACGTATTGAAATTATATAAAACATAAGCTTGGTGTAACATATAGTTAGAGTCAGTGCTTGGGAACCAACACGTAGCCAGCACCGAGGTGAGGAGAAGGCAGATTGCCTGCACTACAGAAACCTTCTGCAGGCTGCTTCCCAATCACCATGCCTCTGTACACTTCATCTTGCCTTATGTTTCTCTAGTGTTATCACTCATGTATGCATCCTTGAACAATACAGTGTAGTGTTGCCTATTGTTTAAACTTTTGAAAATCATGCCATATGTATTTTTTCATCTCTTTGTTGTGCTCAACATTGTGTATGAAATTTGTTCCTATTGTGGGTAGCTATAGTTCTTTTGCTTTGCTGTATTTACTCCATTGTTTGAAAACACCATACCATTTATTCCCTTGACTAGATACAGACATGTGGGTTGTTTCCCATGTTATTAGGAAGAGCAAATGCTGCTATGATCATTTTTATCTATATTTAATGGTACCCCTGTGCCAGCATTTCTCTGGGGCACGTACTTAGGAGTTGGATGACTGAGGCATGAGGATCAATTTCTTCTTTTACCCAAGACTTATCCAGGGAAAAAAAAAAATTTAAAAGCATTTTCAGGTGGTTTTTGAGGTATTTTAAGTGCATCAATATGGTCAGAGAATTTGGCCTGTGACCTTTCAGCTAGATTATCAGCAATCATTTAGACTTCACGGTTGGCGTTACTGTTGTCTTTGCTTATTGCTACTTCTTGTATTATGTCTCCTGCTCCCTGCCCCTCAAGTATATCCCTGAATAATACCCTGGGTTTTTTTTTTTTGAAAGCGTTTGTGGGGATGTGTATGGAGTGTGTTCCATGAACTTGCTGTGTGTTATCACTTGTTCAACAAATATTTGATTCTGTATGAAATACTCCATCCATATCAGTGTGAAGAATCCCTAGGCAAACATACACAGATATGATTCCTGTCTTGATGGAGCTAGATATAGAATTCTGAGGTCATAATTGAGTTTCTATCCAGGTGTTTACACTTTTATGTTACGATATTTATTGTTATAGATGGAAAGTCTCATGCCTATCTGATTCGCAGTTCTTTCTGATAGTTAGTATGATTTTCTGTGTAACTGTAACGTGTGGGGGGTTGAATTTTTTTTTTTTTTTTTTGAGAAGAATTCTTGCTCTGTCACCCAGGCTGGAGTGCAGTGGCATGATCTTGGCTCACTGCAACCTGCAACCTCCACATCTCAGGTTCAAAAGGATCCTCCTGCCTCAGCCTCCTGAGTAGCTGGGACTACAAGCATGTACCACGATGCCTGACTAAATTTTTGTATTTTCAGTAGAGACAGGGTTTCACCGTGTTAGCCAGGATGGTCTCGATCTCCTGACCTCATGATCTGCCTGCCTCAGCCTCTCAAAGTGCCAGGATTACAGATATGAGCCACCTCAAATGCTTTGCTGAGTCAAGTCCATTGTGGTCTGGCCCTTCTGCAAGTGGTTTTTTGTTTGTTTGTTTTTTTGATTGGATGGTTTTTGTTTGTTTTTTTGTTTGTTTGTTTTGATTTTGGGGTCTTATTTTTACCTCCTAGAATTGTCTTTTGCATTGTAATCTGTTTTGTATTTTGTGGATACAGTATCTTCTCAATTACTGCTAAAGATTCCAATTAGGTTTTACAATTCTGTTTATTTCCTTCATTAGCAGTGCTTCAGATCATTTGTGCTTCTTTGACTTGGCACCTTCCTTTCAGGTTGCTAATTTTCTTCAACTCTCTGATGATACATGGTTATCTGTTCATTTATACATGAGGTATACCTTTGAGCAGTATCAGTTGTTATGAATGTCTTCAGAATTGTCACTCTTTTCTGCTGTGGCCTCCCCATCCTGGTTTGCAGACCTGTGCTCTTCCTGTGGCATGAGGATGGGGAGGTGATGGCCGGTGAGCTTTCCAGATTTTGAACTAAAAGGAAGAGCAGAATCTGTTATAAGATTTTGCTGCTGCATTGAGTTATATTAAAAAACCTTCTGTCTTTTCTCTCTGGTTTTGACACTGATAGTAAGAGACCTTCAAGATAGACTTCCTATTAGCAGAGTGATCCTTACCAACTATAGCTGGGACAAGTACGGTGAAGAATGTTTGATTCTTCCAACAGAAGTTGTCCCTCCATTATTTGGATTGGGTTTGTGGCTTTCTCGAGCCCAGCAGTCTGATTCCATCTGCTTTGTATCTTCCAGCATGTCCTTACAGTTTTGGTTCACTAAGGGTATTCTTTTTGTATTCTTGTTTTGCTGCTGCTGCAGCGAACTTACTCTCTTTTATAAAATTCTGTCATTTCAGTGGGGTTTTAGAAAGAGGACCAGGTCACATCTTGAAATGAAATTAATCTTAGGATTTCACAGCCCTAACTCACTTTTTGTTTTGATTAAATTACTTCCCTTTTTTGAGGGGGAAGGGGCTCAGCTTTCTCATGTGTAGAATGAAGGACAGTAAATGGGGTAGTGGTGACAGACCCAGATGCATGTGAGAATCACCTCAGAGAGCTTTTCAAAACAGGTTCTTTGGGTAGGCTTTGAAATTAGCATTTCAAAAATGCTGTTTCAACCATTGATGCAACCAGATTCTTTGGAAATTTGAGGCTGGGTATATATTTTTTACATGCCCCGAAAAATTGGATTTGGAATATAACAATTTAGGGAAATAAAGAAGGGGTGAATTCCATTTTGGAAGCTGCTGTTTAGATACTGCTAAGACCTTTGTTGGTCTTGATTTCTGGATCCTAGTTTCTTGATCTTTTACATATTCTGGCCTTAATGGTTAAAGATGCATTTATATACTATGTCCTAACCAGGAAGCTTATCTTTTGAACTTTGCCCAAACTGGGTATGAAGGCCCTTCCTAAAATTCATTACATTCATTTCTGAACTTGATAATTGTAATTTGTGTTAATTGGTAAATTATGTCTTGTAGAGAGATACTTGATAGTAAATTACATGCTTTTAAAAAGAAAATTTGCTTTATAGTGAGGTGGTAATCATTTCATAATTCTTAGTTTTGGGAAGTGTCTATTATAAGTAACACGTCTGACCTCTTAAAATGTAAGGAAATTGAATTTATGTAATGATTCAGGCTTTTCAAAGTTACAAAGGTAGCTGTTTTGAGAAATTGTAGTTTGGGACATTTATTTTAAACAAAGTAAGCCTTTGATCTTATGCACATAGCCATATAAGTAAAAGGTTTCCTTATTTTCAATTAGATTACATTTTAAAGTTTTTTTCATTTTTCTTTATATTTGACTGATTGCTTTTCTTTATTCTGAAGGCATCCATTAAGTTAAATTGTTCAAAATCACTTCAATTTGAAAAGCTGAGAACTGTTGTTTGTCAAATCAAAGTTGGATTTTAAAATGCACATTTTAATTTTAATAAGCTCTCTGGTAGTGGGACTGCAGTGACAGATGGTTGGGAGTTTGTCCCTAAAGCTATGACACCAGTCTTCTAATGTGCATATTTGTTCCATGTAGTCCTGGAAGATTCTTTCTCTATTTTCAAATGAGACAAAAGAAGAAGTGACTTCAAAAGAAGAGGAAGAAGAGATGGCTGAAGTAGGTATATTATATAAGAATAACATTTTGGCCAGGCCAGGTGGCTCATGCCTGTAACCCCAGCACTATGGGAGACCAAGGCGGGCAGATCACCTGAGGTCAGGAGTTTGAGACCAGCCTGGCCAAAGTGGCAGAACTCTGTCTCTACTAAAAGTACAAAAATTAGCTGGGCATGGTGGTGGGCACCTGTAATCTCAGCTACTCAGGAGGCTGAGGCAGGAGAATGGCTTGATCCCGGGATGGGGAGGTTGCTTTGAGCCAAGATCGTGCCACTGCACTTCTGTCTGGGTGACAAGAGCGACACTCTGTCTCATAATAAAAGAAAAAATCATAAATATCTTCAGTTTTGAACATTTGAGTAATTCTCTAGTCTCCTTTATAAATAACTACTAATGTGGAATAATTGAAAGCACATCATATTTGGAATGCAATTTAATTTATAAATTCTGGCTTTACGTCTAACTCATGATATGCCTTTGAGCAAACTTTTTATCTGAATTCTTGGATTTGATTTTCTGGAAAACAAAAGCTCTTAACTTTTAGCGCTAAAATTATATTTTATACTAATCAGTACTTAACCTGTATTTGGTTATTTTTTGGAAGAGAAACTACTGAGTTTAAAAATTTTATGCTTGCATAAAAGGGGAATTTGAACAAACTTTATGAACTACTTGCCAGAAGTAGTGAAACTGTCTCTTTTTGAAAGCTCATTCAAAGAAATTTGTCTTAGTCTGTTTTATAGTGTTTTAACAAAATAAGAGAGAGTGGGTAATTTATAAAAAACAGTCCTTTCTTTTCCGACAGTTCTGGAGTCTGGGAAATCCAAGATGAAAATATCAACATTTGGTGTCTCAGGGCCTTCTTGTTGCATCCTCACATGGTAGCAGGCAGAAGGGCAGGAGAGCAAGCTAGTCCAATGTGTGAAGCCTCATTCATAAGGGCCTTAATCCCATGAAGGAGTAAGAAGCTGTCTTGGCCTAATAACCTCTTAAAAGTCCTACCTCTTAATATCATCACATTGGCAACACTTGAATTTTGGAGGGAATACACTCAAACAGTAGCAAATTTAGTAGAGCAAATTCCAAAGACATTGAGCCTAGGCCAGTTGTCAGTCATGGGTATAATTTTAGATGTTTTCAGGCTCTGAAGCTTTGCATTTAAATTTAAACTTTGGAACAAAGATCTATGTCTCTGCATTGACCAAATAGAACGTATGTGAATTCCATGGTCTTGATTGTTTTAAAAGATTTTTTTCTGTTTGTGGTCTTATAATTAATTTAGGATTCCATTTTCTTAGTTTGGAAGTTATTAATCTAAAATATACTTTAGAGTGCTTCAGAACTAAAAAAGTAGTGTTGTAGGCTTCTTTTTGTTTGTTTTCTGAGAGAGGGTTTTACTGTCACGGAGGCTGGAGTGCAGTAGCACAGTCATGGCTCACTGTAACCTTGAACTCCCGGATTCAAGCGATCCTGCTGAGTAGCTGGGACTACAGGCCTTTGCCCCATGTCCAGCTAATTACTTTTTTACTTTTTGTAGAGTTTGAGTCTCACTCTGTTGCCCAGGCTGGTCTTGAACTCCTGGCCTCAAGTGATCCACCACCTCGACCTCCCAAAGTGCTGGAATTACAGGTGTGTGCCACTGTGACTGGCTGTAGGCTTGTTTTATGAGTCTGGGAGTAAAATACTTCTTAAAATTGTCCAATTACAAGGAGAGTTTGTTTTAATGTTTTTATGCAGTTTAGCTTAGGTGGAATAAACTTCATGGAAACATTAAACCTTTTCCATGGGTCAGGCAGCCATTGTACTAAGGTTCATGAACCCTTTCATTTCCCCTTCACAAGTTAATAAACAAGGGACTGCCCCTTTGAGGGAAATCTACAAAGGTAGGAGACTGAACTTTGGAGATGTCAGATTAGGCCAGGTGAAAAGCAGATATTCTAGGCTCCTAAAATAACGTGGGAACAGGCCCAGAGCAATTTTGGACATGATGTGTTTGGATGTATTGGATGCTTTTCTTTTGAGAAGGAAGGTTGATGTGTTGAAGTCATGGAAAGCAAGATTGTCCAGAAAAGGAAGATGGTTAAAAGTCTTGAATTTGAGAACGGAATGTTTCTATTTGTTGTGTTTGTTGATAAGAAGGCCTTAAGCAGGGAATCGTGTGCTGATAATATTGTTTTAGAAAGATATGTTGAATTCTGTTTGGGATGTGCTGACTAATACTTAGGTGGAGAAGTTTTGTGGATGGGAACATGACTGAGGTTAAAGACACAGGAGGAAATACAGGCCAAAAGCATTTGTGAGCACTGTGGGGAAAACAAGCGTAGGATGGAAGATCAGGGCTGAAAGGTGTACACAGGGAGAAGGGAGCTCCATGAAGTACAGAGTCATGGGCAGAGTTTGAGTGGAGGTAGTCAGTAATCTGATATAGAAATCGGGTAATTAGCCAGCTTGGGGGGAAAAAATCGAGATAAATATAAACTATTCCTTTAGAGATTTTGGCAATTGAAGTAGAAAAATAACATAATTGAAAAAAGTTCGGATTTAAACAATTCTGCATATATTTGTATATATGTAAGAACAGATAGTATGGGAAAGGAGGGAGCAGAATGATGTGAATAAAGATTTTGTTCTGCAGGGTGTTATTCAAATTCTTTTAAAAGTATTCTTAGCTTTTGAGATAGGGTCGCTGTCACCCAGGCTGGAGTGCAGTGGCGTGATCATAGCTTACTGCAGCCTCAAACTCCTGGGCCCAAACGATCCTTCTATTTCAGCCTCCTGAGCACCTGAGATCAAAAGCTTTTTTTAACTTACTTCTAAGTTGTTAACATCAATAGATGCTTCCTACATAAAACCATAAACCTGGAAATTAGGGGAAGCACCAAATCTCTCCAGAGATAATAACTAAAATTAATTGAAATTAACATTTCAATATGAGTTCTTCTGGTCTTTTTCTGTGCTTATTTCAGCATAATTGAAATTCTTTCTATTCCTTTGTGTATTCCATTTTTCATTTCAAAGTTTTTCAATACAGGAGAAATTATGCTGTATTGGTATTTCAGTGGCCTCTTAATATTTCATGGACTTAAGTTAACTGTTTTGCTATTTTTGCACATGCAGATTTTGTGTTTGTTTTTGTGGTTGTAAGGTTGGAATAGGTATCCTCATGCCTAAATTTGTGCTTACATCTTAGACTAGTTTCTTCTAATACAATTCTAGAAGTCGAGTTTCTGGAACAAACCATGAACAGTTAAGGTTCTTGACACCTGCTGCCAAACCGTTCCAAAGGTTCCTCTTAAGAGGAGATTTAAACGATGGCTTGGCCGGGCATGGTGTCTCATGCTGGTAATCCCAGCACTTTGGGAGGCTGAGGTGGGCAGATCACTTGATGTCAGAAGTTTGAGACCATCCTGGCCAACAGGTGAAAACCCTGTCTCTCCTAAAAATACAAAGAAATGAGCTGGGCGTGGTGGTGTACATCTGTAATCCCAGCTACCCAGGAGACTGAGGCATGAGAATCACTTGAACCTGGGAGGCAGAGGTTACAGTAGCGGAGATTGCCCCACTATACTCCTGCCTGAGTGACAGAGTGAGACTCTATCTTCAAAAAAATAAGAGAAGATAAGTTAAATAAAGAAGTAAATAAATTAATGATGGTCTATTTCATACTAGTTGTGACTTTGTAAATCTTTTAAATCTGCTTTACCCAGAGTCTAGCTTTTAAAGAAAATATAGGATATAAAAGGTGGGAGCCTCTTGAATGGAATGTGGGGCTTTTTCTCTTTCCCCATAGGATAGATATATTCTGTTTCTTGTTCCCCATTGAGTCAAGAATAATTGAACGTTTGGCATAAGAAACTGCTGAAGAACTATCGGTTGAATAACCTAATATTTCTCTTCTTTTTGCAGGATATAGAAGACTTAGATCACTATGAGATGAAAGAAGAGCCTATGAGTGGGAAACAGTTGGAGGATGAAGGAACTGAAAAAGAAAATTGGGCAATATTAGAGAAAATTAGGAAGACTGAAAGGTATGACAATTTAAATGTGGAAGCGTGTATAAATATCTGGAGCCTGACTTTTTGGTTAAGTAATTATAGTTAATACCAGGCAATTCATGAACATGCCAATCTCAGCTGCTCTCCTCCTCCATTCTTGAGTTAGTGGTGGATTCAATCATATGGTTATTGGTTTCGAGACAGGGTCTTGCTCTGTCACCTGGGCTAGAGTGCAGTGACACAATCATAGTTCACTGTAACTAGCCTTTATCTCCCAGGCTACAGCAGTTCTCCTGCCTCAGCCTCCCAAGTGTCTCAGATTATAGGCATGTGCCACCACACCAAGCTAATTTTTTTGATTTTTAGTAGAGATGGAGTCTCACTGTGTTGACCATGCTGGTCTTGAACACCTGAGTTCAAGCAGTCCTGCTACCTTACCCTGCCCAAGTGCTGGGATTTCAGACATGAGATACCATGCCCAGCTACGCTCATATGTCTTATTGCCCAAGGTTATCTTTCTCATCTATCAATGGCCACTTTTTACCCTGTTCATCTGATCTTCACATCCTGAACCACCTGCTGATCCCTGTATATGCCCCTTTCCAGCTTGTCTATGCTTTTTTTCTCTGCTGACCTTCCTTCTGTGGCATCTGTACATTCAAATTCATTCTCTCCTACAAAACACAGCTCAAATTATTTCTCCTTCATGAAGCTGACTTTGAAGTGGGATAAAGGTCACAGTGTGCTAGGTTAGTTATGAAATGTTCTGTAGACCCTCAAAATATGAGCAATTTAAAGTAACTTGAGGATTTTCAAACATTCAGCTGACTAATTCCATTATGTGACATAATCCACATTATGGTGATTAAAATCTAAATATCTCCAGCCCTTACTTTGATCATTTCTATGGTTGAGATAGTAATAGTTGCATTTAGGGTAAAAATATGAGTGACTACTTCAGACTTCAGAACTCTCTCCAGAAGAGCTTTGTTGCCATAGTTATTTTTGCAGTTGTATTTCCTTTACATGCTTATGTATGTGTTTTGGGGGCTAACATCCTGTTAAGAATCATTCTGTATAATCAGAATACATATTAACTGTGGTGTTGATACTACAGTATAGCTATCTGGACATAATATCCATCTGTAAAAGCTCAGAGAAACAAAAGCATGGGGGAAAAAACAAACAAAAAAACTTTAGTATTGCATATGGATGTGCTGAGCTCATTTTGAGTTTCCCCACACAGTAAAGAAATATTGGTTTTATTATTTACTTAATTAATTTTATTGAGACAGGATCTTGCTCTGTTGTCCCAGGATGGAGTGAGTGGTGCAATCACTGCTCACTGCAACCTCTGCCTTCCTGGCTCAAGCCATCCTCCCACCTCAGCCTCTTGAGTAGCTGGGGCTGCAGGCATATGCCACCACACCCAGCAAATGTTTGCATTTTTGATAGAGACAGGGTTTCATCATGTTGCTCATGTTGGTCTCGAACTCCCTGGCTAAAGCGATCCACCCCGCTCAGATTCACAAAGTATTAGGATTATGGGTCTGACCCACCTTGCCCAGCCCAATATTGTTTGCTAAAATTTTGTATTTATTTACCTATCTTTTAATTTTGCTTTTCTGTTTTAATTTTTAAATTTCTATTTTTTTCAATATTGTGTTTTAAGAGTTTACTTACCTGACGCCTGCAGCCTAATCTTTGCCATATCTCCCCAAGTGTTCTGTGAGTGCTAATATAGTGGAATGTTAATAGATATTTGTTTTGTGGGGATTGCAAGGTTTGGGGGAAACCAGGTTCAAAATGTCTTGTACCAAAGGACTTCCTGGAGCCTTATTGTCATTTTCTATTTTTCCCAAATTCATTTACTAGTGCTTCTGACAGCATCTCAGAGGACGGTGCCCTCTGGCTTACTCTCTGGGAAATGCTGCTCTGTTGGAAATCCGGAGTTCTGAGTGATTCCCACGTGTCTTCTGCTGCACAGCAGGACATGCTGAAGTGATTCCTTCATGAGCAGATGTTAGCAGTCTCCTTTTGACAGCTCATTACTAAGTTGATCACAAGTATACTATTACAGTGAGTGGAAGTCCCAGGTTGGGTGTGAAACAGAATTGTTTAGAATTGTGTACCGTTTTATTTTGTTACCTGTAAAGCTTCTCTAGGCTGTTTTGGTTTCGGCAGGAAAATTGCTATAAAAAATACTTCTCTTGGCATAAAACCACATGGTCAGTTTTGGAAGTTCAGAGTTAGGTAACCCAGCCAAAGACTTATCTATGCAAAATAAACACAAGACTGAAAAATAGTAAATATTTAACCTTTGTGTCTCTTACTCACTACACCAGCCTTGTACTAGCCTCCAAGACATAGTTCTTTTGTTTTTCATGGTTGAATGTTAAAACGCCTTTTTAATGAAGCCCTTACTGAATGGGGAGAAAAGACATAAGTATTCTGCTGTAGTTTTATGCACTGGTTTATAAAATTGTATATGTTGACTCAATATTCCCATAAGCATAGGAAAGGAAAACAGGTCATTTTTTGTTCAGAATCTTATTTGAGAAAAAAAAAAATGATCAAGGAAAGGATTTGGATAAAAATCTGCAAATTCAGGATAAATGTATGAGAACATTTTAAATTTGATTATAAAATGGACCAGTATAGCTTTTCAACATTTTGTTGTAAGAATTCCAAAAACGTAAGTGTATGATCTTAGTATGTCACCTAGAATTGAGACCAACACATGAAGTTATGAGCCATGCCATTTTCAGTTTTAAAATCTCTCACATAGTTTCTTCATTGATTCTTTTTTGCCACTGTATGTTAAGGTTCTCATTATTTGGATGAATAATTTGAATAATAAGTCAGCTTGTGAGCTGCCCAAATAAATCTTCTGATTCCTAGTAAAGTGTTTTTCATTACACCAAATACCAGCTATATAAGAGGAAATTAAAAGTACTAAGAACTCTAAGTACCTTATTGATTATCATGTGATAACCATGGGCCAGACGCAGTGGCACATGCCTATAAGCCCAGCACTTTGGGAGGCCGAGGCAAGCAGATCACTTGAGGTCAGGAGTTTGAGACCGGCCTGGCCAAGATGGCAAAACCTCATCTCTACGAAAAATACAAAAAAAATGGCCAGATGTGGTGGCGCATATCGGTAATCCCAGGTACTCAGGAGGCTGAGGCTGGAGAATCGCTGAACTAGGGAGGCAGAGGGTGCAGTGAGCGGGGGGAAATACAGCATTTGGAAGGGTGGGAAGCAGAAGGAATCTCAGGCAAGGGAAAGATGTGGGCAGAGACCCGGAGGACAGAACAGTTTGTGGTGGACTTGGTGTCCACATAGATCTAATTTGTGTTTTCAAAATTACCACAGTTTTTGTTCTAAAACTATCATTCCCTTGATTTTATTTTAGGCATCCTATCTGTGTATTTTGAAATTTAAAATAACATTAAAGGAGAAATGAAATTATTTTGTTTGAGAAAGAGTTAAAAGGTTAAAATATCTTGATCTAAATAATTTTCTAATGGGAGATTTGGTACATCCCCAGAAGTTGTCTTTGATTCAGAGAACAGTCTTCAGACCTAGAAAGGACTTGAGGAGTCCCAGAGAGGAGCCACATGCTGTGAACCATTTGATTCTCTTAGCAGAATGGATAAAAAAAAAATGTGAACCATGAAACCATGCAGATGTTCATATTTTGGATAGGGTAAAGTCAGTGCCATTGTCAGAGGAACAACTCTTGGCCATCACAGGATGGGAGAGAAATTTTCCATTGTAAAGAATACTCAAACGCGATTTAAGGAAACAGGTTCTTCTGCCCCTATTCTTTGGAATATTTAGGGCCAAGTTCTTCGTTTTTGACATCATCAAAATTTCAAAGTATTCTGTTCTAAGAGCCATTTCAAACAATTGACTAGAATTTCAGAGCAATTACATGAGAGTAATGCCATTAGAATTTTTAAATTACTCATAGTCCTATATCCCTAACAAGTATGTTCATACTTGCATGTTCTCTTCTGATCTTTACTGTGTGCGTACTTTCTTAATAATGGCACATAGAAATTGCATAAGCAGGAATAATTCTCAAGATAATGTTGTAACTTTCCTTTTTTCTTTTTAAGGTATGTATTGGATGGAGGAGCATTATGTATGGAACCTCTCACAAAACAGTTGATTATTTTCTTATAATACTCAATTTTCACTCTCAAGAGAGTGTTTTGATTATGTAAGTTAGATCATGAGTAGAAGGTTATTTTAAAGACATTTTAGTTTTTTATTTTTTATTTTTTATTTTTCGTAGCTCCTACTTTCAAGAATGAAAAAGGTATCCCAGCACTTTGGGAGGCCCGGGCCGGCAGATCACAAGGTCAGGAGATCGAGACCATCCTGGCTAACATGGCGAAACCCCATCTCTACTAAAAAAATACAAAATTTAGCTGGGCATGGTGGCGGGCGCCTGTAGTCCCAGCATCTTGGGAGGCTTAGGCAGGAGAATGGCATGAACCCGGGAGGCGGAGCTTGCAGAGAGCCAAGATGGCGCCACTGCACTCCCATCTGGGAGACAGAGCTACCTGCTAGGATACACATTAACAGTAACCTTTATGTAAGGTTCTAATCTGCTCATGTTGGGCACTTAGAACATCGGTTTGTTGTTTTTTGTGAGATTCTGGAAATGTTCCAATTTTACTTTTTCCCCTGGACTCCAGACTTCTTAACACTGATCTGCTGCTGTTAAGTTACATGCTATTTTGTTAGGGCTTCTGAAGTGGGAATCAGGAATGCTGCGGTGTTCTAGAGATGTTTTGTTCTTCCTGTAGGGCTGAAGCAGTGCCTACTCAATAGAATCAGTCATCATGCAAATAAATGCCACCTGAGTCAAAGGCAAAGCCAATGTGCAGCTTGGAGCAAAGAAGGTACTTTTATTAAGAATTTGACAGAAACCCTAAGACATATTTTATATTACTTTGTGAACCTTCTTCCTGTCTTAATTATTTTTATTCATTTCATTTTCATTCGCTTTGTTTTCTTTCTGTTACAAAGGTGATCTATAGAAAATATAGAAGTATAAGAAAATTAAACATGCTGACTGATAATCACTTAATGATTTAGTATCTGATTGATCTTTGTTATATTTAGTGTAGACAAACATGTCTTCAGTTGTAAATTTATTATTGGTATGTATACCATAGTAAAAGTTGTGTGTACTTTGAAGTTTTGCAAAATTGTGTTCATGTTATAGAATTAATTCCTGATGAACTTTTATGTGCTAGGCACTAGCCTTTTCAATTACTTATTTTTACTTTTTTTCCCCTCTGTGCCTATGCATACCAAGTCTTTTTATTTTTTACATTTTATTAGCTCTTATTTTTTACTCTTTATTAGCTCTACCAATCCTCTCAACAACTTAAAAAGAGAGAATTATTAATATCTGCATCATATGAATGAGGCAACTAAAGGTAGGTAATTTGTCCAAGGTCACAGAGCGAGGATTGGAACCAGACAGCCTGGCTGCCCTAGGCCCAACCAAGAGGAGCTGAGAGCAAGCCATAGGGCAGAAGGATGTTGGTCAGGCTGGTTTTCTGTTTAGTTAACATGAAATGCAGGCTGTAACCTGAATTGTAGGACATTACTGAGAAAGCCTTCCAAAGCCAGAGGTGTTTTGTTTTGTTTTGTTTTGTTTTGTTTTTTTAACCGTGACCATGGCTCTTAGCAAAAATTTGATTTTATTTAAAGACAACATGGTGCTCTAAGACGCTTCCATTCACACTCTTGTGGAGGGAATGGTAGTTGAGCTAAAGAGTGAAATGCTGCAGCACACGGCCTTTAGGGTAGCTTCTGACCTATTTCTATGGTCAGGAAAGACACCCATCTTTCCCTGTAGCCCACAGCCTCCAGCTATTCACCTTCAGAATTTCCTAGTCTGTGATCACATTCAGATGAAAGATCTGTTTTATTTTTTCCAGGGTAGGAGGAAGGGACTCACCACTTATACTAAGCAGTCTAGTCTTCTGTGTATAATGAGCAAGGTTGGGGAGCCAAATTTGAGAACCTTGTGTAATCCTGAGATTCTCCAAGAGAATCCAAGAGAATGTCAGGATTATGCATGGTGGTAAAGTGGTATCATGTTAGTTGTGCCGACAGCTCTCATCAGAAGCAGACACAGATACTTTTTGTAGGAAAGCATCTCTACCTTAAGCCTGTAGGATTCCCAAAGATTAAAAGCAGGCAATTATGAATTCAGTCAAATCATAGCATTCAAGTAGTCTCAACCCAACATATTTGAGAATTGTTAGAAATAATTAATAATGTTTCCCAAAGACTATAGGTTTTGGAATTATCAGATACAGAACACAGACTTCAAATATTAGAATGGTGAGAAAATAGTTACATATGAAACGTAATTAAAAAAAAAGATGGACCCATAAAATTGAGCAACCAGTAAGACTGTCAGGAATGATGAGGAGGATCTGAAAAGAAAATGGATGATATAGAACTTACAGAAACAAAATATATAGCTCGATATGGTGGCTCACACCTGTAATCCCAGCACTCTTTGGGAGGCTGAGGTGGGAGGATGGTATGAGACCAGAAGCTGGAGACAAGCTTGGGCAACATGGTGAGAACTCATTTCTATAAAAAATAGCCCAACACCACCAAAAAAAAAAAAAAAAAAAAAAAAAAGAATAGCTGGGTGTGGAGCATGTGCCTATAGTCCTAGCTAGTCAGGAGGCTGAGGCGGGAGGATCGCTTGAGCCTATGAGGCCAAGGCTCCAGGTGCGTGCCACTGCAGTCCAGCCTGGTTGACAGAGTGAGACTCTGTCTCAGAATAAAATGAAATAAAGAAATAGAAAATGTAATTGTTGGAATAAGAAACTCAGAGGATAGATGAGACATCAGAAGAAAGAATTAATTGGTTAGACAGTTATCTCCCAAAAGTAAGTCAGTATGTTGCACAGAGAGACATGAGGATAGATGACAGGGTAGAAGTTGGTGGGGTTGTGGGAGGAGGAAGTCCAGAAAGAGGTCTAAAATATGTCTTAGTGGAATCCCAGGAGGAGATATTAAAATTATATTAGAAAGTGAGAGAAATAGAAGTTCTAAAGGTGAGAGAAGGAAGTCCACATAAATCAGTCACAACAAATGTAAATGGCCAAAAGTTACTAGTTAGCCAGATGGAAAAAAAAAATCCAGCTGTTTTAATCCATCATATTTAAACTATGAAGATATGAAAAGATTGAAAGTTTTTATAAAGGAGAGAGAGTGATAAAGATATGCCAGTGTACATTAACCAAAAGCAAGTGATGGAGCTTCAGTATCAAACAAAAAGGGATTTTGGAACAGAAAGCTTTAGTAAGAACTTGATGCTAAATGACTGTTAATTAGGAGGATGTAGCAATTTTCATATTTTAGGTACCTGTAAAAATAACCTCAAAAATACAGAAGAAAAACTGATTAAACTACAGGGAGAAACTGACAAGTCTGCCATCATATTTGGAGATCTCAGCATACCCTGCTTACCATTAGTAAGTTACACAGAATGCCTATATGTAGATTTGAATAACCAGTGAAAGAACATGGCATAATGGACAAATATAGACCTTTGTACCCAATAATCAGATACTCTAGTTTCTTCTCAAACATATGTGGACTGTGGGAGAAACATTAATTATATATTAATTCATAAAACAAGTCAGAAGATTTAACAACAATTGGTACCACCCACACCATATAATTTATAATTTAAATATGAAGCAGTTAAGGTTAGAAGGCAATAATGAAGAGATTAACAAAAAGCTATGTGAATTTGGAAATCAAACACCCTTGTAATTTGTGGTTTAAGAAACAATGCAATTTCAGAATGCTTAGAATTGAACCATAGTTAAAATACAAAACTTCTATCTATTCCTCTCCCTTCCTCTCCCGCTGTCTTCCTATCTGGAATATTCAAGAAGCTAGTCTTTTTCAATGACGATCACCCCAAATACTGAAAGGTAGAAAAAGGACAGATGTCATTCTCTGATCTTAGTTGAATCTATAAGTTAGTAACAAAACCAGAAAACAAATGTTGATTTGTGGAATTTTAAAATGAATGCCAACAGCCCTTAGGTCAAAATGGGACTTGAAATTAAAACTGTCAAATATGTAGAGAATAGCAATAATGCAATCATTACTGATTAGAGACTAGAGGAGAGCTCAGAGAAATATTCATTGCCTTAAAATCCTTATGTCATTAAGAAAAGAATGAAAATGAATGAAGCCTCTAACTCATTCTTAGAAAGAACAATCAGAAAACCTGATGGAAAGCAGAATGGGGAAATTATTAAAGATATATCAGTAGAGGCTGGGTGCGGTGGCTCACGCCTGTAATCCCAGCACTTTGGGAGACCGAGGTGGGCAGATCATGAGGTCAGGAGATCGAGACCATCCTGGCTAACACAGTGAAACCCCATCTCTATTAAAAATACAAAAAATTGGCCAGGCATGGTGGCAGGCACCTGTAGTCCCAGCTACTCGGGAGGCTGAGGCAGGAGAATGGCATGAACCCAGGAAGGCGGAGCTTGCAGCAAGCTGAAATTGCACCACTGCACTCCAGACTGGAGACAGTGAGACTAGTTCTCAAAAAAAAATGACAAATTAAAAATTAACAAAAAAAGATAGACAAGTAGGAATCAGTGAGTTAGAAGAATAGAAAGGGCTAAATCTCCAGTACAGTAAAGAATCTGTAGAAACATTCCTTTAAACTGGACTTTGAGTACCTTGCTACTGATGATTGAGTATGGGAGAGGATAACATTCTTATTTTCTCCTTGTGTTTTGGGTGGTGGGCAGTAGGTTTTGAAAGTGACTCCTTCACACTCACTTGGGAGTTTCAGAAAATATGTACTTTCTATGTACAGTTTATTTCTAAATCTTTTATTTTTGTCCTTTTTGTGAAAATATGGACTGATTAGAAAACACTTTTTTATTAGTGTTAAGAAAAGCATGTTACTACACATTTTATATCTTAGGCTTTTAACAGCATTATGGCAGGGCTTTACTATTTTAAAGAGCTCTTAGAAGTTCAAAAAGACTACCCTGTGAAAAATGAGAGAAGTGGCCAGGCATGGTGGCTCACGCCTAAAATCCTAGCACTTTGGGAGGCTGAGTTGGGTGGATCATCTGAGGTCAGGTGTTTGAGACCAGCTTGGGCAACATGGTGAAGCCCCATCTCTACTAAAAATATAAAAAAATAGCTGGGTGTGGTGGCAGGCACCTGTAATTCCAGCTTCTGGGGAGGCTGAGGCATGGGAATTGCTTGAACCAGGGAAGTGGAGGTGGCAGTGAGCCGAGATCACGCCATCCCACTCCAACCTGGGTAACAGAGTGAGACTCCGTCTCAAAGAAATAAAACCTCAATGAGCTTGTTAAGCAAACAGAAACCAACACTTACCTGCAATTAGAAGTTAACCAGAAGCTTTCAAAAACATATTACCTGACAAGGAAGTCAAGAAAAAGAGGAAAATTATGTATGTGATCCCTAATAGTAAAATCTATCAAAACTAAGGTACAATTAGAAATAGAGACATTTTCTAAATTAAATTCAAGGCTGCCAGATTAAAAGGACAATATCAATATAATACAATCTCTTTTCCATTAATGTTTAAAACTTGTCCTACACTGACCTATACATTTGTCCCACTGATGAAATGGAATCTGAAAATCGGGATACAGATACTGTGGGAAGAATGATAAAATTGAACTTAATTGTAGCAACAGTCTAGTCTCTGGACCAGGCCCAAGAAAACAAAACAGAAGCATACTCAAGTAGGATTAACAATTCATTTAGCAAGGGATGAGAAGGCCTATTGTAATTGAGTGGTTTTCAGTCTCTGGAGTACATGGAATCATCCAGAAGCTTATGCACACCCATCCTTTTCAGATATTCTGATTTGTTACACCTGAGCCAAGGCCCAATTCTGATATTTTTGCTTGTTAATTTGCTGATATATGCAAAGACCAAAGACTAAGAACAATTGCTTGAACATAGTGACAACCTCTACCTGGAATAGGCCAAATCCTAATTACCCTGATTCCTACCCCAACAGTTCCCAAACTGGTGTACTACAAAGTCTTGTGAAAGCTCCTTGAAAAAAAAAAAAACAAAACAAAAAAACACAATCATAGCCATATAAATTCATTGTTCTGAGAAGTCCTGTTGAATTTACCAAGCATTTCTCAAACTTATTTATTAATTTGTTACCTCTATTACATGTATTTATTACATTTTTAACCTAGTAACTGTTAATAACCCCAAACTTATAGAAACAATGCCCCAAGGATGTCCTGTGATGTTACTGTTATCCTGTTGGAAATGTACAGAACAGTCAAAACATGTACTCTATTTATTTATTTATTTATTTATTTATTTTTCAGATGGTGTCTTGTTCTGTCACCCAGGCTGGAATGCAGCGGCACAATCTCAGCTCATGCAACCTCCAACTCCTAGGTTCAGGTGATTCTCCTGCCTTAGCCTCCTGAGGAGCTGGGACTACAGGTATGTGCCACCACGCCTGGCTAACTTTTTGTATTTTTAGGAGAGACAAAGTTTTACCATGTAGGCTGGTCTCAAACTCTTGACCTCAAATGATCCAGCCACCTCGGTTCCCAAAGTGCCGGTATTACAGGCATGCGCCATCATGCCCAGCCTTCTAGAAGGCATTTAAAGGCACTTCCTAAGGCACAATCAGCAGACTTGCCAAAAGTCAGTGGCAAGATCTGTAGACTCAGACCCGCCTTCAAATTCCAACTCCCTGCAACCCAAAGCCGATCAATTGTCCTACCAAAATAACATCAAATAGCAATTAGCACGTGGTCCTCGAATTCTCCAGATCAGCTCCAAAAAGATATATACTATTAACAGTGGAAATATTGAGAACTGAAATCTTTAACAGATAACATTGATCAAAAGCATTCCCATGGGCAAATGATTATATATAAAATATGTTTCACACCAACGAAAGTCTATAAATTTCAGACTGATCTGATGACAAATTTACTTATTTTTAAATGCATAATTATGTCAAACAAATGCCATTACAAAGACCTGAATACAGTCTCTGAGTGTAAGGTCCTCCCCATCTTCTCCTCCATTTCACATTTGATTATACACATATTTGAGGGAACATCACTCATTATTTGTTTTAGGAGTATTATCAGATATTATCCAATACTTTGAATATTATCAAAAGTAATTGATTGGAAGTCAATGGCACTATTTATACTAAAAGAGTAGGATCCTCATCAGTAGATAGAGGCATATAAGCATAGTCGTATTATATCTATGAAGTGTCAATATCAGGCGGCAGCTCCAAAGCCAAAGCGGTGGTTGGATGGAAAGAAGAATTTTAATTGGCAAAGGAGGCAGATAGAGAGAAATGCAGATTCAATAATAATGTGAAGACCATGAAGGCCTGTGGCTATAAAGAATGTTGAGCCATAGAGTCCATCAGAGATAGTAAAGGGGGCCTGGAAATATTCGGAGACTTGTAGAAGGGTAAAGTAAATACCTAAGGTAGTTGAGATGGATAGTCCTTGAAGTATTTGCTTTTTGACTACCTTCTATCAGGCTGTGTACAACCTTGAAAGTTTCTTGAGGGCAAGAATCAAGACTTTTACAGCTTCTAGCATGCCTCTGTGTGCCCAACTGGTCCTCAATAAATAATTTGTTACCCTACTTTGTCATAAAATATAGGACATACTTAGCTGTACAGCACGATGTCATTTGATCACACCCAATCTATGAGTGGAGAATAATAGCACCGAATCTGTTTAAAAACAACACTCCCCTTCCCCTTTTCACCTTCACAGTATTTTCGTTTGGTTTCTAGTAATGTTGGTTCTATCCATGTTTTTAGATAATAGCACAAACTGTGTCACGCCTAAGCAAAATTATACCAAGAATTTTATGGGGGAAAAGCTAATGCACTGCTCTTCATTTTCATTAAGATTTTAGATGTTTGGAAATATAAATTCAGATATTGGACAGTGAGGGTTTCATTTTGGAGGTTGGAGATTGAACCTCCTTTGTTGGGGTAAGACTGATAGACTCCTTTGGCTACTTGTGTATCAGGGTGGGAAGAATATACAAGTTTACCAAATCTTACAAATTCTCACAGTGCTTAGTTTTGTGACTGTACAAAAACTGGCATTGTTTTTCCTAGGTCTCAGTGGAGAAATGTAAGCTGTGAGTTTAGCATCCTGTTTACTGTGTTTTGGCCAGCGTTTTGCAAGCTTTTGTGGAGACAATTATATTACTTTCCTTATCCTGTTTGTAACATATATGTACATCAATATGCTTCCTTGTGTTTTACTATGGTAAAATTCTATCTTGCATATAGAGAAATAAGTCTATTAGAGTGAATTAAAGGAAATCTTTAGTCTGAGGTGGCAGCCTTGTCTAATGGGCCGTATGTTTAAGCCTAACGTTAATACATCACACTAGAGCCCAGCGTAGTGGCGTGTGCCTGTAATTGCAGCCACTTGGGAGGCTGGGGCAGGAGGATTGCTTGAACCTAGGAGTTTCAGACCAGCCTGGGCTATATAATGAGACCCCATCTCAGTCAATCAACCCATCAATCATTTACACTAAAAAGACCAACATCTTTCTGGCTCTTTTAGAATGTTTTTCCCAGACATTCTAACAAATGTCTGGATGTCTAAAACAATGAAAAGGGTTTATGACATAGTTACAGCAGTTGTCAGGGAAAAATCATGGACAAATTGCAAATCTATACCAGTTGTGAACTATGACTGCAGTTGAAATCCGACATTATTTTTGTAGTCTTTTTGGGTGTATCTGTGTTTAATAATAACTTGTTTGCAAATTTAGAGGGCTGTACCTATGATTTCTTAGAGACCTTGACCTTGAGGGGCTTACAGTTTAATGGAAGAGAGAACTAGAAACCAAGAATTCAATGCAAAGAGTGAGGTTCTGCAGTACAAGGTGTATACAGGGTGCAGAGAAGCGCCGTGGCACCATGTTCTGACCTCATCTTCTACTGCTCTAGACTTCCCAAGTTCCATTTCCTGAACCTACCTGTTTTTTCCTACCATCTGGACCTCTCTCTGTAGGCACCGTTCTCTCTCTTTGCAAACCTTTTCCACACCTTATGTGTCTGGTGAAGTTGTTTCTTCAAAAGCTTCTTGAAGCCTGTCTCTAGCTCATCCAAGTAATTGTTTTGTCTACATCTCTGCTCTTTCTTTATAAATGATTACAGTCAATTCTTATTATTTGCAGTAGTAATATTCTATAAAGTTGCCTGGAACACTGAATTAATCAAATACTAAGCCCTTGTTTCCAAGGTAAATATGTACATATGTACATATCTCACTTAGGTTATAATCTTAATCCTAAAAACCACTCATCCTGATAGATTGAATTTTTTCTTTCCAAAGAGTAAGGGAGGTACAGAAGTGTTAAGTGATTTGCCTGAGGTCTCTCCACTAACAGGTGCCAGTGTTAAGATTCAGACCCCGTCCAACTGGCCCCAGAGCCACATCATCTTGCACCACACTACACTACCTGCTACAGTCTCTGTCCTCGGGTCATCTTTGAATGAGAGCTGAAACAAGAAGACCGAGGGTCACCTTATTTGACCTTAGCTTGGGACGTGTGCAAGGAGTGACACAATTTTCACTACTATGTGTATATCCATGAATCACCTTGAAAGCTCCACAGGGATTAATTTGGGGATTACAAAGACATTTCAGCAGGTAAGCAAATTAGCAAATGTGGGATCCACAAATAATGAGGGTCAACTGTATTTGTAAGTGATTGCTAGGGTCTGTTTCATGGTAATCCCTTCCCGCAAGAGTGTGGAACATTTCTTTAGCTTCTTTGATAGTTCATGTGTTTATTAAGTACCTACTATAAACCAGATTTTGCTTTAATTTGTGGTGAACGACCTAGAGATTACGTTCTGCCCTGCGGAATTTTATATTAGAGTAAGAAAAACAGATAACTAAGTCTGGAGCTCAGGGGTGAGGCCCAGGTTGCAATTATAAATTCACTTGACCAAGGTGAAATCTGGTGTGCCCCCTCCTACTTCACATCCCCAGAGATACTTCTCAAACATTTCTGTTCTATTCTTGTGTATAAACTCTTCCTTTTGAGCCTCTCTCCGTTGAAGCATGTCAATCTATACTTGTCCTTTGTTGATTTTGAGGCCACTTGCCCAGGTAACTGGCAGGATATTGAAGAAGAATCATACTGACCTGGTTCTGCTACCTAACAGCTGAGTTACTTTGGTCAAGCTCTTGGACTTCTAGGCCTGTTTCCTAATTTCAACAGTGGTGATATGATGCGTTAGGCCCTGGTGGGTTGCAAGGAAGAGGCACACACATATCACCTTGGATGATGAGGGCCCAATGTTCACTTGGATGTAAATTCATCCCAACAGTGATATTGTCTCTGGCCCTAGTACTTTCAAAACCTCACAGAATATTAATTTAGCAGTATTTAGGATAAGGTTTGAGCTCTGAGGACCTGTAGTGTGGTTATTTGTTCATATGGCTGTTTTCCATGCTAGACCATGAGTTCCATAAAGGCAGGGTCTACATTTCGTTCTTTCTATCCTAAGCACTCAGGTCAGTGACTGACACATAGTAATAGAGGCACAAATGTTTCAAAAGTTGAGGAATTTTCAACTCTTACTGAAAGAATAGGAAGATATAAAGGCTTCTCAGAGAAGGTATTATTTAATACCTTCCCTTTTTTTTTTTTTTTTTTTTGAGATGAAGTCTCGCTCTGTTGCCAAAGATGGAGTGCAATGGTGTGATCTCAGCTCACTGCAGCCTCTGCTTCCCAGGTTTGAACAATTCTTCTGCCTCACTCTACTGAGTAGCTGGGATTACAGACATCTGCCACCATGACCAGCTACTTCTTGTAATTTTATTAAAGACGAGATTTCACCAAGTTGGCAAAGCTAGTCTCAAACTACTGACCTCAGGTGATCTGCCCGCCTTGGCCTCCCAAAGTGCTGGGATTACAGGCGTGAGCCACCATGCATGGCCTAATTAAGCTGACTCTTTAAGGATGAGTAGAAATTTTTTCCAGGTGAATAAAACCTTGAGATATTATTCCAAGCAGAGACCAGTAGGTGCAAAGACACAGGGATATAGTGATGTTGAAGTTACCAAACACTGCTAGATTAAAAAAACAAAAAGGAAACTATCAAACTCAAAAATTAAAATTAAAAATCAACTAAAATAAAAACTATGAATGGGCTTGGCCAGAGGTCACATCGCAATTGAGTTAGCTATGACTGTAGACACTCAGTAATGGATGGAAATTTAGGGAAAAAGCATAACATTCTCAGGTTGTTGGCAGAGTATCTAGAACAATTTACAAATACAGGCATTGAATTCTGGGAATGATTACATTGTGGTGATATCATTTCCTTCTCTGCGTATGAAGCGTATATGTATTGCACGTTTTTCAAGGTGCTGAAAATCAGACTCTTCTCGAGGAGCTCATGAGCAATCAAGGGAGATGGATGGGTGAGCAACTGATTATCATGTGACAAGTGAGGTAATAGAGACATGACTAAGATGCTACCTAAACAAGAAGAAAGGAATTATTCATAATATATCGAATACCGGGGAAAGATTTCTCAAATGAAGTCGACTGGGTATGATGGCTCCCACTTGTAATGTCGACACTTTGGGAGGTGGAAGTGGGAGGATCCAGGAGGATCTAGGAGTTCAAGACAAGCCTGGTCAACAGAGCAAGACTCTGCCTGTCTCTAGATTTGAAGAAGAAAAAAAAAATTAAACGAAGTGATATTTGAGCAGTCTGGAGCACCATACAAATATAGGACAGACTGAAGAAATGTATCCAGCTTAATTTGAGTTAATATTTTTTGAAATTTTATGTTGCAAAAATAGAACATATTCACTCTTTTGAAACTAGAAAGAATTGATAGGCAAGGAGGGCTGTCTACAAAGCACTCCACAGATCCACCATACTGAGACAATGCTTAATGCTTTGATGGATTTATTGTATACTTTCTATGCATATACGTGTATTATACACATCCATGTGCATGGTTAAATAGAAAGATTTCTCCTTGGTGTTCTGTTTATCCATTTATTGTTTAGAAGTAAATCCCCAAAGAGCACATTTGCTTTGCCCAGGGGAGTCTTTTGCTACATACTGCTGTACATAATGAAAACTAAAAATGGGGCTAACTATTCAGCCTTGTGACCTTGTGGTGATTCAAATAGAGGCTTCATCAAAGGCAGATCCAGAAATGAACTTGGCATGTGTAGGTGGTTTTCCTTGGCATTATTGTTTGTAAGAGTATGATAGTGATGACTTCAGTGTCCACCAACAGGGAATTGGTCAAGTTAACGATGAATACTGTGCAGTTGTAAAGAAGAATGAGAAAGACCTCTGTACTCATGTAGAAAAACTCACATATATAGTGTGGGTGTTATAAAAGGAACAAGGAATGGCATCATATGAATGGTATGCTACTTTTTGTGTTGAGAGAGAAGAGTAGAATAAGAATATACATGTGTATTTGCAAAGATAAAATCTGAAATGATATATAAGAAACAAATTAAAATTGTTTGGCTGTGGAAGGAGAATAAGACTGTGAATGGGATTTTGCCACATACATTCATAGATAGTTATATTTAAAATTTTTCTGAACGATGTATTTGTACAGATGACCCTTTTAAAAATAAGTGAATGAGGAAATGAAGTAGGATTATGAGAAAGAGATAGGAACAAAGGATCTAAGGGGCTGCCCATCTTTTTGGTACCCAGTGAATATTAATACATAACAATAGCAGCAAAAATTGGAAGAGTAGCCCCAGGAGGGTAGGGAGTCAGCCTTTCCTTTGTCTTTTCCTCAATTTCATATGTTAAAAAAAAACTGAGAACAAGAAAACAATTTGAAATAAAAATGTCTCCAGATCTCTTAAAAGGAAGATGGGGCAGTGTTATGTAGCGCACTTCCCAAAAATGGGCTGATTTACATCACGAGGCAGGGATTCTAACCTACACGGGAAACATACAGGAGAAAAAATAAGAAAAAGAAAAGAGATTTAAATACAAACACATGAAAATAGCAATTCTCCCTCATTAGATAGGAAATGATCCCTTTTGTAATTGTTTGGATGACAAATATTAAGAAAAATCTTTCATTTGCCACTCAAAACATTCTAGTTTGTTGCTTTTTATATGTTTTTATGCATATAAACCTTTTTAAAAGTAGAATCATAATACTTTTGTCACATATTATATTTTGGGCATATTTCTGTAGCAGTCAATATATTCTGGCATCATCATTTTTAACAGCTGGATGTATATTAAGTTAATCATTGCCAGCCCAGAGGTGAATTTTCTTATATATACATTTTAATGGACTTGAGCAAACATTTTTGGACTGAATTCATAGAAGTAGAATTTCTGGAGGAAAATAATTTTTAGGGTTTTTCATTGAAATTTTCAAATTATCCTCCAGGAAAAGTGACTCAGATTATACTCCCACTAACAAGGACAGAGCTCCAGGTTCCCCCTTCCGTTTGTCATCTTTCCTGCCTTTATACAGAAAATCTCACCGTTTTCATGATATTTTTTTGATTTCTAGTGCTTTTGAATCTTTCTATATGCCATTGGCCATTTTTATTCTTGTGAGAAGTGCCAGTTTCTCCATTGCCCATTATTAGTTGAAATTCACTTGTTTTTCTTTTAATAATTTTAAAGATTTCTTTATAGACTAAGGATACAAACCTTTTACCTGTCATTGAGGTTACAAAAACTTTCTCCCATTAAGTAATTTGTCATTTCATTTTTTCTTCCTTTATTTCCCTTCCCTTTCGTTTCCTCTCCTTTCTTTTCTTTTCCTTCTTTCTTTCTTTCTGCATTCTTTCTTTCTCCTTCTTCCTTCCTTGCCATTCTTACTTTGCTTTTTCCTCCCTTTTTCCCTCTTTCTCTCCCTTTCTTTCTTTCCTTATCTTTCCTCTTTCTCTTTCTCTTTTTCTTTCCCTCTCTTTCATCCTTTCCTTTCTTTCTCTTTCTTTGATCCCTTTCTCCCTCCCTCCCTTCCTCCTTCCTTCCTTCCTCCCTTTTGTTCTATCTTTCATTTCTTTCTTTCTTTCACTAGCCAAGCTCCAAAGTCACTTTTCACTTAATTTTTATCCTGCCAAATTTGAAAGCCTTTTAACTGAGTGATTTCAGGGTAAACAGGAGCAGGAGAAAATGTAATTATCTAAGTTTCGCTCTGTCACCCAGGCTGGAGTGCAGTGCCATAATCATAGCTACTGCAGCCTCGAACTCCTGCGATCAAGCAATTTTCCCACCTCAGCCTGCAAAGTAGCTAGGACTACAGCTGTGTGCCACCAGGCCCAGCTAATTTTTAAAATTTTTTGTGGAGACGTGAATTCGCTACGCTGCCCAGGTTAATCTTGAACTCCTGACTTCAAGTAATCCTCCCACCTTAGTTTGCCAAAGTGCTGGGATTACAGGCATGAACTACTGCTCCTAGTCGAGAGTTTAGTTTTGATTGCTAGTGGCGTTCTTGGTATCTTTTCATATTTGAGGCTTTGGGGCTAAAGCTGAAGTATTGCGCTCACCATCCGAGGTTTACAGGACTTTTGTTCAATGTTGAACAGATGGAACTGTTTAGTCCTGCATCTTTGCAGGTATACAAAATGTGCCTACCAGGAATCTGCTTTATATCCATGGAAAGCAAGAAATAATACAGTAAAACTTTGCCTGGCTACAGGCTTTGAAAGAATGGCGTATTCTGGTTTAATTCTATTAAATTGGAAGTATGAAGGTGAAAAAAACTCAAATTTCCTGTTGAATGCAATTTGGAAATATAGCCAGTGATTCCACTTTTCTTCTCTAGTAAGGTTGGACATTCCAATCTACTTGGTGTTTTATGATAGAACTGCTAGTGTGCCTGAGTCTCACATTGTGAAGATACATTTTTCAAACTTGAGGTGTAAGAGGACGTAAATGGTTTTGCATGAGATCAGGCTGGATGAGAACTGACACTTGTAAATATATATTTTAGACTAAATCTCTGATTGCCACTTGTTTTCTAATTGAACTCATAAAAATAAAACACGTTGGATGGAGGGTGGGAGTAGGAAGGAGATTTATGTCTTTTAATTGCATGTCATTGTTGTATAACAAGGCAGAACATATGGTATCCCTGGCTTGGACCTACAGAAGGAAACATATTTTTCTGCCTGCCGTATGCCAGAGGTTCTTGAACACCTGGAGGGACTACTGCAGCACAGACTGCTGAGCCCTACTCCAGAGTTTCCGATTCACCAGGCCCAGGGTGGGACCTGAGAATGTGCACTTATAAAAAGATCTCAGGTGCTGCTGGTGCTGTTAGTCCATAGACTACATTTTGAAAACCACTCTTGTCTATTAACTGTAAACTGTAGAATTCTAGAAAAAAACTTAGTTTGGTCTGGGATAAGAAGCACACAGGTTATGGAGAAAATCATGAAAGATTCAACCCTTGATCCCAGCCTAGTGTGGAATTCAGGTAACAAGCAGTACACAGTGACATAATTCTCGGTTTTCATGATTGCAAATCATAGCCAAGTATCAAGTGAGAAATTCAGTTTCATTTGCAAGGCTTAGAGAGGTCAGGTGATCTAGAATACTGGGACTTGTATTTCTCTTAAACAAGTAGAGAGTTTTAAGTGCTTATTAAATTGAAAGCTTTGTGTTCTTATTTTGTGTTTTATTTTATTTCTTTTGAGATGGAGTCTTGCTCTGTTGCCCAGGCTGAAGTGCAGGGGCGTGAGCTTGGCTCACTGCAACCTCCGTCTCCTGGGTTCAGGTAATTCTTCTGCCTCAGCCGACCAAATAGCTGGGATTACAGGCACCCACCACCACGCCTGGCTAGTTTTTGTATTTTTAGTACAGACAGGGTTTCATCATGTTGGCCATGTTGGTCTTGAACTCCTGACATCAGGCGATCCACCCACCTCGGCCTCCGAAAGTGATGGCATTACAGGCGTGAACCACCGCACCTGGCCAAAAAGCTTTGTGTTTTTAAAGATACTAGACATGCTTATCATTTAAAAAAAAAAAAAAAAAAAACTCTTCGTAATGTAGAATAAGAGAAACGTTCTTCCAAAAAAGAGAAATCATTGTGATTGTCTTATTGGAATGTTGGATACTATTGTCTACTTCCTTAATCATCAAGCATGCTATGAATTTTCCATTTTTATAGGATCTGTATCTCAGTTAAGGTGATACTGGTAATTCTTGTACTCCATTTGAAGATGAAAAATATAGTCCAAAATCATAGACTTTGCATAGAAGCTGGATAATGAAGACAGCTCTGGAGGAACACATAGATACACACACACAGACACACATATATATAAAGTATACACATGTATACATTTTTAAGTTTATTTTTTACAGTTTTAAAGCTTTTAAAGCAAAAGCCAGACCCTTGCCTCTCCCAGAGTGGGCGGCCCCTCCCCTCCTTCTGAGTAGAGCGGGGAGAGCGGTTGATTGGGCAGCTTTCCTTGTGATGCCACAGGTCCCTCTGGACACCCTGCCGCCTGGCCACGCTTCCTTTCCCTTTCATCTTTCTCACTGACCAATGGGCTTGGAGCATTAAGGCCACACCCCTCTTCTGAGTTCTAGTGGGGCCCTGGTTACGCCTCCTCTGGCTCAGTTGCACAGCGGCCTGGTAGGTGACTGGAGGCATTCAGCCGTGCTCACTGGGATTTCGCTGATGTGACCCCAACCCCGCCTCCCTCCGCACCCCATGATGTCAGAAAAAACACGACAGGGAAAATTCACCACAGCCAAGAAAAAGGTAAAATGCACCAGGTCATAGCCCCCAACCCAACCACAGATCCTCTCCGATGACAAGACCATTGCCAGAGCCCATACTATTCCTCAGGCATACTGGAATGGGACCCCCAACACCAGTGACTCAGGGCTCCCCCCACCAAATTCTTGTCAGTCAGCCCCACCCCTTCAGCAAGCAGCCCAATCCCTGCCCTTGCCGATCTTTACCCCAGGGTGACTTTGGGCGGGTGACACCGGGGGCACCTCGCTCCATACTTGGCCCTCACCTCCTGCTGCCCCAAGCCTGACCTTCCTGGGCTCTTTGGGCTTGCGTCTCCCAGGACCTGGGTACCCCAGCCCCAGGCCCCACCGTTGCCAGTCATCCTTGGGTGACTTTTGGCTGGTGATTCCCGGGGCTCCCTACTGCGGACTCTGCCCTCCCCTCCTGCTGCCCCAACCTCCACCTCCCTGGGCTCCTTCAGCTGGTGTCTCCAAGGACCTGGGTCCAAACCCTGTGTTTCCCTCCCCCATCATGGAGTGGCGACTCGGGCATCACGCTGATGTGGTCCCGTCCCCTGGGAGGAATGGAATGTAGTGATGTCACAGTCCTCCTAGGAACTGCCATTACTGCTGTAAGACCAGCCGTTGATCTTACAACCCAGTCCCCTAAGTTTTCTCACCCCATTTCCGGATCCTCTGGTCACAGCACAAATTTCCAGTTGGAAGGGGAATGGGGACTATGGGACCCAGGAACAAGAGGTTTCAGGCCGCCTTACTCCCTTCATAGAGACATTGACAGTGGGAAAAGCCTGCACTTCCCCTGTGTGCTCAAAACCTTGACAGTATCTCTGGGTGGCCATGGGAGAACGGGTTTGGTTTGGTTTTCTCCCAGGCTTCTACTTTGCAGAGAGACTTTAACATTCTTTTCTGAGTTCTCCACGGTTCTGGGACCAGATGGCCCTTCAGTCAGTGGTCTCTGAAGTGAGATTTGCTCATTTTCAGTGGAATAGATCTTGGGAAGCTGAACCAGATATCATGACTCTTCCTCATATCATCTCAACCTGGGGTACTTTGAGTGCTACAGGATGAATGTGGGACATCTTTCTGAAGCATCAGTTTCCCTTGATTCTCTTCAGATCAAACATTAATGTCCTTAGGGATGACAGTCACATAGGTTTCTAAGCATATACCAGACTTCTCTCTGAAATCAGGCTTGGGTTGTCCTCTTTCTGAAAAATTCCCAGATTTAACAGAAAAGCTGCCTTCTGTCACGAGGACACATTGATATGCAAGTGTGAGAGGTACTGGTGCACTTCTTCACACTAACGGACATGTGAGGATGTATGACTCTAAACCACACGGCATACAGTTCCTGCCTGCTTCATGTTTACTGTTCTAACTCCGCCCCTGGTTTTGGTCCCTGGCAGCTGCTGATTCATGGCAAAACCCCAGACCTTGGAGTCAGAAGACGGAGCTTAAGTTCCAGTATTAACTATTTCGTTTCTTTGTTTTTTTTTCTAGCGATGATATCAATCCCTCTCAGTCACTTAAGGATTGTGACAACACCGTGTAGAGTTGGTGGTGGCATTAAATCAGATGGTGTAGAAGAGTATTTGGTCAAAACTGTGAAGGAGGGTGTGGCTGTAGGGGCTGATAGTTCTCATGAGTGTCACTGCTCCTCTTTCCCACAGTTAAAAGAATATTGGCAGAGGAAGAGCCCTGGCGTTCCAGCAGGAGCTAACAGGAAAAAGAAAATCAATGGCAGTAGCCCTGACACCGCGGCTTCTGGTGGTTACCGCTCACCTGGGGATGTGAGTCTTGGCTGGCCAGGCTCCTGGGGACAGAGGGCCTAAGGGGCAGTAGAGGAAAACTGTTAAGATTGTGGATGGACTGTTGGGCACTGGTTAAGAATTCTGAGTTTGAATCCTGCCTCTCCATCTGCTAGTGATTGATTAGGGATTCATTAAGATATGATTTAGGGCAAGTTCCTTGAGGTCTTCGGGTCTCTCTTTTCAAATCTGTATAATAGAGGTGGGATTTTCAAACATCTATTTGTGAAGTTTAAATGAGATTTGTTATTGTTGTTTTTCTGAGACTCCTTAGTACATGCCCTGCTGTAAACACCCAGGACACCCACGAAATGGTCATTGCTGCTTGAGTTTTCTCACTCCCAGTCTCAAGGGGAAGCCAGGCCAATGAGAAGAGTCACTTGCCATCAGGCTGTCCCTTTAGGAGTCACTGAAAGTGCCCCAGGGTGGGATGGTGGGGAGATAAAAACCATGAGAGAAGTTGGCACAAAGGAGTTATGGGACAACTGGTCCAAGATAGGCAGAAAAGAAATGTTTGTCAGTTGATGGGGAAGAAAGGAAGTCAGAGGGCTTAGACACTGAGGGGGACAGAACATCTCCATGTGCACTCTCATCTCTTGTAGTCAGCAACAGGTGTCTACGGGGAGGGCCCTGTGTCATCTACTAACCTGAAAGATCTGCAGGTAAGAGGCCCTGGGCCGAGGTTCAGTGACCCTGCAGGCCAGCCCTCCAACCTCCTTCCACAGCAGGGGCTGGTTGCCCCTCTCCCAGCTGAGACAGCCCAGACACACCCCTCCCCAGCCCTAATGACTGTTCTCTCTACCCCTCCCCGCAATCCTCCTCCAACTCCTCCTCTCTGCATGCACCTCAGAGCCAAGTACCAAGAACTAGCAGGAGCCCCGGACTCAAAGCTCCGCAATAATCAGTCAACCCAGTGAAAACATCCATTCACTGGGAAGAGTCCAGTGGCGTCCTCTGATTCCACGCTGCCAAACCTGGACTCGTTTCCCCTTGAGGCCCTGAAGAAAGGGTCTAGGGGCCCCTGGTGCCAAGGGTAAATGGGGAGCTGGGGCACCCAGGCCTCACCTGGATGGACCCCAGAGCACAGACCGTGCAGCATGGCTCTTCTGCACTGCCCTCTTTGCTGACTCTCTCTTCTCCAGACACCCCTGCTCGACTCCTTGCCACACATGCCCTGGGGTTGCTGCCTCTCAGGGAAGCACTAGCCTGGCTGTTTGTCAGGGGCCTGTATTTCTGCCCTGACTCAGTCCCTAATTTGCTTTTTGAGTCTGGACAAGCCTTCTCTCCTCCTTGGGCTCGTGTTTCTGGACGAGGTAGAGAGTGTCAAAGGTCTCTGTTAGCTCTGGGAGTCCGAGATTTAAAGGCCCCTAGAATGGAAACCTCAGGGCCAAGGGCTCCTGGCTGTCCTTTTCTGTCTTCTATCTCCGCTGTGAAGAACCACACCTGGCCTGTAGGTGCTCAGCACATGTTTGTTGAATGAACGCACCTTTCTAAATCACAAGCTGGCAGAACGGGGGGGCCTTTCTCAAACTCTGTCTCTAGAGGTTCAGCCGCTATCACCAAGGCCCTTTTGCCCTGTGCTTTGGGCAGGTTCACACATTAGAGGAGGAGAAGAAGCGTGAGATACATCGGGTACAGAAGCTTGGGAGGAGCTTGTTCAAACTCAAACACCAGAGGAGTAAGATGGGGCTGGCGTGACCTGGGAGCAGGACCGGCATCAGAGGGCTGTGGAGGTGGCTTAGAATGCCCCAGGGAGGTGGGTGGATGGAAGGGCTTTGAGGCAGAGGGAGAGAGGTCTGTGCCAGGAGACTGCAAGCCTTGTCATCTGCTTGAGCCTTGGTGTCCCCATCAGCAAAGAGGGAGGAGTGCCCATTGTCAGCCACCCACAGTGCTCTCCATTGAAAGTGGCTTGGAAGATTAGCTACCATCTGGGTGCGAGGAATCCTTAGCAGTGAGGCCAAGTTTGGGAAGCCTGAGAGGAGGAGCTCTGCACCAATGGGAGGATTTTTTTTTTTTTTTTTTTTTTTTGAGAATCCAGAGACCCTTATTGTCTGCTTCCTTTCTCAGCTGAACCCCGGGCCCCAGATTCCCCAGGAGGGCCCTCTGAGGTGGAGCAGCTACAAGATGAGACCAAACACCTAAGGAAGGAGCTGGAGAGTCTGGGAAGACAGCTCCAGGCCGAGGTGGAAAACAATCGGATGTTGAGTCTCCTGAACAGGAGATAGGAGGAGAGGATACATGAGCAGGAGGAGAGGATACGTGAGCAGGAGGAGAAGATACATGAGCAGGAGGAGAGGATACCTGAGCAGGAGGAGAGGATACGTGAGCAGGAGGAGAGGATACGTGAGCAGGAGGAGAGGATACATGAGCAGGAGAAGAGGATACATGAGCAGGATGGGAGGATACGGGAGCAGGAGTGGCTGCCAGAGCAGGAGAGGCTGCTGGAGGTGAAAAAGCTGTTGGAACAGGAGAGATGGGAGGAGGAGGAGGAGAAGCTGCTAGAGCATGAGAGGCTGCTGAACCAGGTAGAGAAGCTACTGGAAGAGGAGAGGCTGCGGGAGCAGGATGAGAGGCTGCGGGAGGAGGAGAGGCTTCCAGAGCAGGAGAGGCTGTTGGAGCAGGTGGAGAAGCTATTGGAACAGGAGAGGTGGCAGGAGGAACAGGAGAGGCTGCTGGACCAGGGGAGGCTGCTGGACCAGGTGGAGGAACTGTTGGAACAGGAGAGGTTGCGGGAGCAGGATGAGAGACTGCGGGAGCAGGAGAGGCTGCTGGAGCAGGTGGAGAAGCTTTTGGAACGGGACAGGCAACAGGAGGAGCAGAAGAGGCTGCTGGAGGAGGAGCAGCTGCTGGACCAAGTGGAGGAGCTGCTGGAACAGGAGAGGCTGCGGGAGCAGGATCAGAGGCTGTGGGAGCAGGAGACACTGCGGGAGCTGGAGAGGCTGCGGGAGCTGGAGAGGATGCTGGAGCTGGGGTGGGAAGCCCTCTACGAGCAGCAGGCGGAGCCACACAGTAGCTTCGAGGAGCCGGTGGGTTGCCCCACCTGGGGAGCCTGCCCTCTTCCCTAGCCCTCCAGGCCTTTGTTTCCCCACCTGTAAAATGGGGCATTGTAGCCCTCACATGAAATGGTACTTCTAAAGGCACCTGTGAGCCAGAGCCCTGCTCTGATGGCTGTGGGAGAGAGGGGATGATTTTTCTAACCTGCCTCCACCTTTCCCGGTGCCATGGCAGGCAGACACCAAGTTCTGGGGTCTCCAGCTATAGCGGGTGGCCAATGATTGCTTCTCTCTGTCCAGAACAATGAGAACAAGAGCGCACTGCAGTTGGAGCCTCAAGTAAAGGAGCTGAAGACGCTGGGCGAGCTGAAAGACACGGTAACCTCTGACCCATCCAAGAAGGGCTGGGAGGCGGGCACCAGCCTCTGGGGAAGGGAGGCGCCAGGCCAGAGGCAGCTGCAACCTGGGGGCAGGTGACCCCAGCACTCTCCAGGGCAGTGCTATTGCTGTTTCTTGCATCTTTCCCTCTGACTTTTAGAGGTGGGGAGCCCTGGGCTCCCCCCAGGTCTGGATATCATCCCAGCTAGAGGCATGGAGTCCCCAGTCACAGGGGAAGAGACAGTGGCATAAGAGGCTCCTTATGTTGGGTGTGGTGGCTGACGCCTGTAGTCCCACCACTTTGGGAGGCTGAGGCAGGAGAATCACTTGAGGTCAGGAGTTTGAGACCAGCCTGGTTGACATGGCAAAACCTCATCTCTACTAAAATTTCAAAAAAAAACCAATTACCTAGGCCTGGTGGTGCATGCCTGTCATCCCAGCTACTCAGGAGCCTGAGATACGAGAATCATTTGAGCCTGGGAGGTAGAGGTTGCAGTGAACTGAGATCGCACCACTGGACTCCAGCCTGGGACACAGAGTGACACTGTCTCAAAACAAAAAAAACGCAAAAACCAAAAAGACTCCTTAGACTCAAACTGGTTTCCGGACTCGGTTCTACTGGTTATCATTCAACTACTTTGCATTTCTAAGTTTTTCTTTTTTTTTTTTTTTTTGAGACGCAGTCTCACTCTGTCGCCCAGACTGGAGTGCAGTGGCTGGATCTCAGCTCACTGCAAGCTCCGCCTCCCGGGTTCACGCCATTCTCCTACCTCAGCCTCCCAAGTAGCTGGGACTACAGGCGCCCGCCAACTCGCCCGGCTAGTTTTTTGTATTTTTCAGTAGAGACGGGGTTTCACCGTATTAGCCAGGATGGTCTCGATCTCCTGACCTTGTGATCCGCCCATCTCGGCCTCCCAAAGTGCTGGGATTACAGGCTTGAGCCACCGCGCCCGACAAAGTCTCTGCTTCTTTAACTTCAAAAGGAAGTTAGCGTTTTCCTTGCAGAGGTGCTGAGGATTAAATGAGATAATACGTGGAAACATTAGGCATGTAGTACACTTAGCAGATGCTGGTTGGCTCCCCCTGTTTTCCACTAGTCTGTGGCCTACAGTTTAAATGACAGGGAAAAGCGTGTGAGATTTGACGCTGGGGAAGGATACATTGGGTTCCAGGCAAGGGAGGCAGGCTCTGAGGCCTGGAGCAAGGGACCAGGGGCCTGGGCAGGCCACAGAGCACCACAGTGCCCTTGCTACCCTATTAATGGGCCAGGAATCTGGAAGCCAGCTAGTAAACGCCCTCATGCCCAGGATCATCCTGCAGGTGGAGCTGAAGAGCCAAGAGGCTCAGAGTCTGCAGCAGCAGGGAGACCAGTACCTGTGTCAGCTGCAGCAGTATGTGGTCGCTTAGCAGCAGCTGACCTCTGAGGAGGAGGTGCTGCACAGGCAGTTACTGCTGCAGACCCAGCTCCTGGACCAGCTGCAGCAGCAGGAAGCTCAAGGCAAAGTGGTAGCTAAGATGGCCCATCAAAAGTTGCAGGAGACCCCGGGGAGGGAGTTGCTGAGGACAGGGCCACGAGAGGGACAACCTGGCAACCTCCGTGCCTTCTCACCCTCTTTCCTGGCCTCTTAGGAGCACCTGGAAGCTACCAGCCAGCAGAAACAGCAGCTAAAGCCAGGTTGAGCCTCATGGCTCTCCCTGGGGAAGGTACGGGAGACCACTCGGAGGAAGAGGCGAGAGCCCCAGGAGGAAAGGGGGACTGTTAGCAGCATAGGATTGAGGAGTTGGAAGAGACCTTTAACACAGCTGGTCATTATGCGGACCGGGTGTCCACGCTAAGTTCGGTATCAATATGGTGACCTCCTGGGAGCAGGAGGCCATCAGGTTGCCTAAAGACGGGAGAACTGGCCTAGGTCAGAAAGGGACCAGGTCAGGACTCCAGCACCAATCGGTAGTGGGACTGTGCCTGGGCAGTATAGCAAGATCTTGGTTCTTAAAAGTAATAATACAGAATAGCTCATTCCCCTCTGGGAATGGGCTGGCTCAGGGCTACACAGTGAGGGTGGGGGCAGAGGTGGACCCCCACTTCCCTTGTTGGGTTGTCTGAGGACCCCTCTGGCCACCCCCTAGAGGAGATGGAGGAGGACATCTGGACAGTGAGGAGGAGGAGGCACCTCGGCCCATGCAGGACATCCCTGAGGACCGGGAGAGCCTGGAGGTCAGGTGAGCCTGACTTTCCCTGCCCCTACTTTGTCACCTTCCTCGCTGGTCCCTCCCAGATCCCCTTATGTTCTTGGTTTCCCTGCCTTCTGATTTCTGTGGACTTTCACTCCTTCCGGGAGCCAGTGGTCAAACACCATTTCACTGTGACCAACAAGTGCACACTCTGAGCCCCAAGGGAAGGGGCTGCGCTCCGCCTCCCTGCCCCAGTTGTTCTGTGTATGTCCCTACAAGAGTACTCATCTCTTGCCTTCAGGTGGCATTTTTCAACGACGCTGGAGCCAATGCCCAGGAATAGCAAAGGGTGTGCTGCCAGCCCCTGGCTCACCCAGTGGCTTCATCTCAGAGGACCCCAGGGACTGGGGGTGAGTCTGTGTGTGGGGAGACCCACAGAGCCCTGCATGGGGCCATCTCTGCGGGGGTGGGGGTGGGGGTGAACTTGGGCACTGGAACCAGCATGACAGCTAAGCACCCCTCCCTCCAGGTGAACCTGCTGGAGCTGCAGGGACAGGTGTTGTGGCTTGTGGGCGACCACAATGAGGGGCACGACAAATTCCTGACCACTGCCCAGAGCCCTGCTGATCAGCCCACTCTAGGAGCCCCAATCCCCCAGGAGCTTGGGCGTGCTGACAAGCAGGGTGGTGGGTAGAGCGCTCAGGCCGGGTGGGCGGGCAGGAGCAGGGGGGGCTCGCACTGACCTCAGATCCCCTCCTCCCTCTGTCTGAAGATCTTCGTGGCTGAGCCTCACTGACAGCGTGGAGCCTGCACCAGGAGAGGCCAGAGAGGGTTCTCCCCACCACAACCCCACGGCACAGCAGATCGTGCAGCTGCTTCCTCTAACGCAGGACTCTCCAGGAGCACCAAGGCTTGGGCAGCAACCCCTGCATGCCATTCTTTTCACCGTGCCGAGATCAGGCAGATAAACATCACGATCATCTAAGAGCTGGTCAAGAAATTTAAAAACAAACAAAGTTTAGGGGTTAATCTCCTACACAATTCATTTACTTCATTTGAATGTTAGAGCCACTCATGTTTATTTGTGTTTCTAACTTAAATTTATTTGTAGAAAGTTAAAGGAGAGTGGGTCTTTCCCTCATGTTCACTCTGTATTTTGACAGTTCAAATCACTTCACTTTTACCTGACACATATAAATGTCTAGGAATGACCTTCAGATAGTGTTTAGCATCTGTAACCTATCTGACAATAATGTGTTCATCAGGGACCTCTGGATTAAATCACATACCGGCATATTTAAGCTGAATGTCAGTCTGAAAAATAAAAGTGCTATATTAACTGAAATACCACTCTTTGTTTAGGAATTTTGTCATATGTTTAAGAAAAAGCTAAAAAGAATGGAAATTCTATGACAATAACTGTAGTCTTTCTTCAAAATGCATGCAGTTGTTTGCAATACCTCATTCAGCCAAGTATTTGTTCTCTTCCTCATTCAGTATAAGGCAGCTTTCAATTTGCTTAGAAGGCGACATTAGAAGGTTAGAGTTCAGCAGAAACAGAATTTTAAAATGTGAGTTCAAACTGAATAAATGTGAATTTCTGTAGGAAGTAAAGAATCAAAATATCAATTTAAAGACTGCAATATATCATAATTATTTTTAAACTATTTGATTAAACCTGATAGGTTTCCCTGAAATGAAAAAAATCAGTTCTAAAACCAAAGCTGAGTTTTATACAACATGAAAATGTAAATCAGCCCTATCCATAATACTTTCTCTAAAACTTTATCTTACAGTCACTTTCAAATAACTATAATATCTTGAAATAAGTTAAAACATTTTAAAATATGAACACTGTAGTGTAAAACCAAGAATCTAGGGGAAGGAAAAGTAGAGACAGAAATGCCAATTCCAGTCCAAAGCTTTATTTGCCAAGTTTTCTTAGAATGACTTTTACCAACTTACGATTTCTTGTAAACAGAATGTATAATGGAAATACTGACTTTTGTCTAAAGTGGCATTATTGACTTCTATGATGCTACTATAATGTAATAAATTATGAAATTGTTGCAAGGTGCTGTTTTTGCCTTAAATTTTTGTGTGTCTTGAAAACTACAGTATTAAAGGTATTGAGACTGTGCAAATGTTGGGCACGCTTGTCATGAGATAATCGGTTTTTATTCTCACAAAATTGTAACTATGTAAGTGTGTTTATTAAAAGAACATAAACTAAAAAAGTTACAGGAATTAAAAGTTGTGGGATGGAAAAGTTATGGGATAAAAAATATGGTGGAAAAATTGTGGCAAAAAGTCCAAAAAAAGTAAAAAAAAAAAAAGTTGCCTGAAAAGTTTTTTTAAAAAGTTATGAGAAAGAAGTTATGGGAAAAAGTCATGGGATAAAAATAAATAAAAGCAGGCCCCTGTCAGCATAAGCCTGGAGAAGTGGGTCTGGAGTCTCCACCCCCACCATGTCCCTACAACGCCTTCCCAGTCACTTTTTACCATTAGGTAGCAACACCAGACCCCTGTCTAATGAAGAGAGAAAAACAGACCCTTTACCACCTTGACCAAGGCTGTGTCCTTACATTTCTGGATGATGATGTTTGTTATTTAAGAGCCAGAGGTTGATGGAGTTGGTTTGTTTGGAGGAGGTGCGATGGTCTCCTTACTCTCACTGAGGCAACTTTTCTCTCGGGGTGCTCCCATCATCTTACTCAGAGAGGCATCTGAGGCGGGACAGTGGAGCTAACTGTAGACCAGGCGAGGGCACGGGCTGTGAGGGGTGACCCGCCCTTCCCCCATGTACATTCTGTATCTAACATTCTGTACGTATCGTACCTAGCGGAGGTTGCAGCTGGCATATGAAGAAGAGGTTCTGATAGTTATTTGCAGCTGGGAAACTTATTTATTGCTAGCATAGGAACGAGGAAGGAGGTGGGGATGGAGTCATGGCTCCCTGGTGATGGGACTCCTGTTTTCTTTGCTTTTTATTTGGGAATAAATGGATTTAGCCATACTGCTCAGCCTGGTATGTTCCCGTTTCCCTCAGTGGGTCCTGCAGTTTGTCCCATTGAAAGACGAGCCCCAGAGGGTCTGAGCATGCCCAGTTGGGCTGTTGGGAATCTTCCAGGCCTGTTGTCTGGATACTGCCTGGTGACACCTGGTGGATTTCACGGGGACTGCCATGGTGCCTAATGGGCACAGTGCAGCCCTGACGGCCAACAGGTTCAGAAGACTGATCTAGCTGTGGCCGGGAAGACAACACCAGCACCCGAGGGCACTGACTTTCACCCACCCCAGGTGTCTTCCATTCTGTCCCCCTGCCTCCCTCTCCTGTCTGCACCGGGTGGCCTGTCTGTCCCTCCAGAGTGCAGGCTGCCCCGCAGGCTCCCTCCAGGCTGAGTTCACGGCCCTGCCCCCTAGTGACCAGATCCGGCATCACAGGATAAGAACCCGCTAAGCTCCAGGGACTTTCCAGGAAAAGTGTCCCTTGGAAGGGGTGTGACCTTTTCACCGCTCCCAAAAGCATCCTAAAAATGGCTTGGACTTTTCCCTCCCCTGAGCTCCACAGAGAACAGAGCCAGCAGAGGACACATTCTCTGACATCCAGAAATGAGTTGGAGTCTCAGCCGAGGGACAGCAGGACTAGAAGACTGTCAGTCCACATAGCTGCCCGCACAGCACCCCCATGCTTGCCCAGAAGGGCGGGAAGGATGGCGGGGACTGGTTGTCCACAGGCCGGGCATGACAGGGAGGCTCCCTGGAGGTGGTGCCCTTTCGAGGGGCAATGTCAGGAGACAGCTTCCTCTTGTTGGGCCACAAGTCTCCGCAAGGACAGCACGAGGACTGATTCCCAGTGCTAGAGGTGAGGCAGTCGGCCACGTGTGTGTGTGTGTGTGTGTGTGTGTGTGTGTGTGTGTGTATTTATAGCTATTTATAGAACAGGGCAGGGGCATACCACAGAGGGGGCACAAGTTTTCAGCAACGGTCACAGCTGGATGTGGCAGCTCACCACTACAACAGACTAAGTCACAGATGAAGGGGGCTGGCTCTGGGGCTGCGGGAGCCACTGTCAAGTCACAGGACACCCACCCAGGCAGCCTTGGAAAGGGAAATCTCTGAGAAGAGGAGGGATCTGTTCAGAGGTCGAAGGGGGGGCCTGGGGCTCTCAGGACGGGATGGACTTGCCTGACCCAATCAGCTGGCATTGGAGAGAGCGCAGAGAGAAAACAGGTTAGAGAAAAGCCAGAGCTGGTGAGGCAAGTGCAGAGCATGGGTGCACCGTAGCAGCTGCGAGAGGGCCGGGAAGGGGAGAGTGTAAGTGTGGGCATGGCAAGGTTCCTGGAAAAGAGAGGCTGGAAGGGAAAGGGGAGGAAGATGGAGGGAGAAGCCAGAGCTTCATAGGAAGTGCCCGGGGGCTGCGGCGGTCCTCCCCACCCCACACACACTGACCTCTCTCATGGCACCCAGGCAGTCTACCCACAGTTCAGACCAATGCCAGCCCCCAGGACTTCCCTCTTCCCTGGTCACCGTCTTCCAACCCACTGGCCCAGGGCCACCTCTTGCTTGGGGAGCCCCACCCAACAGCCACCACTCCTCATAGAGAAGGAACACTGCTTGAAACAAAATAGTGAAGCTATAAGGGGATGGCTGGCTGGAGTGAGCACCAGAGGTCCCTCTGGGTGGGCAGAAGGCTCAGGGTCCTCTGGAGGACCCTGGGGAAGGCTGGGAGGGCAGGTAGCTGGATGCCACCAGCCATACAGTTATAAGCCCAAAAGGGGAGCCTCAACTGGTAGGCAGGGGGCTGCAGGTTGCATAGGTGACGCTGGGCCCTTTATGATGGGAAAAGCAGAAGAGGGAGAGTCCGTGGCAGGACAGGCAGGTGGGCTCGCTAGGCAGGATTTGGCTGGGCCAGGAGGCACTGTGGTCTCCTTGGATGAATAGCACAGGAGACCCCTAGGAGCAACAGGCCAAGGTGAGTGAGCCTGCTGGTCGGCGGTAGTGCTTCAGCGGGGGCCAGGGACGCTGTCTTCAGTCCACACGAGCAGCTATGATGGTACCTGGGAGGGAGGGAAGGGGGCTGTGTGTCCTTGCCTGGTCTGTGAAGTGTGTTGTGGGATGACCGTGTGTATGGGACTCTCAGGCTTTTATCCTCGATCACCACTGGATTGCTGACAGATAGAGGATGTGGGACCCTAACTATCATCCTTAATCTGCAGTGGATTTGGCTCTCAGCACTCCCAGCCTGGGAGCTGGATACCTGCCATGGCAGCATGACCCAGACTGCATGACAGGTACAGCGTGCCCAGGATGATGTGCCTAGGCCTCTGACCGCCTCAGATTCCAGCCCCACACACAACCCCCTCCAAGCTCCCAGCCCCTACACCATAAACCACGAGCTCTGTGTCCTCTCTGATGGCTCCACATCTGCCAGTTTGGGCATGGAGCCTGTTCTAAGAGCCCCCAGGCTCAGCCATGGAGACCTGGAGCAGTGACACTGAGTCCCATGGCTCGCAGGGAGAGAAGTGAGACAGCCAGCAGCACAAAGACAGAAAGAGCAAAGAGCAAGTCTGCAGCTCCAGAAGGGAGGGGCAGGGAGCCTGGCTCTGAGGTCCCAGTGGGGCAGCGGGGCAGGCAGACCTTTCATGCAGCAGGCAGCAAAGCATGTACCTACCAAGGCTGACGCTCCACAGGGAACACCGATAGTGATTCTGAAAGACAGCATCAAATCACATGGCAGGTCACACACATGGTGGGGCAGCCTGAGGGTGGGGGACACACACGCACACGCCGGAGTGTGCACACACATGCTGTGAGGCCCCACTGCCTGCATGCACACACTAACACACATGCCCACAAAAAACACGCATACGCTGCCTTCCCCGCCCAGCACCCTCATTGGCCGGCCTGTGCCACAAGGATCTGGGACATGCAGCCACTCGGCACACTGAAGCACATGCGTGGGCAGAGTCACAACACAGATGCTCGCCCGCACACAGAAGCATTTCCACCAGCTCCCTGCACACTCGTGCCTGGTGTGCTCAGAGGACCACCCACGCTGCTCATGGAGACAGGGCTTGCTCACCAATGTCCAGCTGTCATTTCTCCACCTAAGAGCCTTCCATGGCTTCCTACTGCCTACAGCATTGAACCCCAACAAGTCACACTCTTCAGACTTTGAAGGTTCTCCACCCTATGCCCCACCTTCCCCACAGAGCTCTTCCTCATTCTGTCTGTGTTCCCTGCTTTGGCCAGGGGCTATCCTCGATGTGACCCACACTACACCTCTGCCCATGGCAGCTTTTTACCCAGTTATCCTCCAATTCCTCACCACATAAGCCTATCTCAGTCATGCCCCGGACTGCATTGAAGCCAGCCTGCCTTGAAGAAGCTCTCCCAGACTGCCCTTTTCCCCAAGGCAGGGTCATGATTTGTCAAATGCTTAGCGGGTGTTAGCAAGACTGGAGTCGGAGCAGGCATCAAACCTTACATCCCACATGTCACACCTCACCATAGACCTGGGTGCCAAATAGCCTGAAGAGTCTGAACTCACGTTGGCAGTTAGCAAAGTGCTCCTACGGCTGCATCTGCAGTTAACATAGCATCCCTATGGCCACTGCCTCCCTGGATCTCCACAGCCATCCTAGGAGAAAGGCAGAACATCATCATTTGATAGAAGGGATACTGAAGCTCTGGGAGGAAAGGGGACTTGCCTAAAGCCCCAGGATGAAGCAGCAAATCTGGACTCTCACAGACAGCCCAGAGCTGCCGGCATTCCCTTAGGATCTGTGCCCTCGGGTCTGACTTAATTTTTTCCTCTCCAAAGAGCCATCTGTAGGGCCAGAGGCTGGCAAAGCCTGACTCATCACTGGATGCCAGTTCCTTTGCCTGACTTTCAGTGATTCCTACCTTACCCTGGGTTTTGTGTTTCTTGTCTCAACACTATCATTTCTCATTCCTCCACAGGTTGAACTGCTCGCTGCAGCCACCTGAAGCATGCTCTTCTTGACACAGTTAGCTCTAGGCACATGGTTGGTGCTTAAAAGAAAAAAAGAGCTTTATGTCAATTTCACTGATTAACAAAACTGATGGCTCCACTACAAAGCAAAGTTGATACTGCCTGGGCCTCTGAGTTCAAGAGGCTTTTAGACAAGTGGTTCTGAGCTAAAACATGAGCATGCACGCATACGCATCTGTCTTGGTCTGATGAGATAATCTGGGTTGTTATCCTTAAGCATTTTCCTGCCTCATTAATGCATGTGTAGCCAGCACAACAATAATGTGCTAATAATGGCTAAAGCTGAGGGCTTTCCTGGGCCAGGTAGTGGCTTTAAAAACTTTAAAGTGGCCTTTAAAACTTTAACCCCTAAAGCTGAGGACTTTCCTGAGCCAGATAGTGGCTGTAAAAAGTATAAAGTTTTCACATAGACTCTCTTGAATAATTTCTGTTTTTCAGATCAAGAAACTGAGACTTACTATCACATTTGGGGTTAAGTTAAAAAAAAAATTAACAGGCCGGGCGCGGTGGCTCAAGCCTGTAATCCCAGCACTTTGGGAGGCCGAGACGGGCAGATCACTAGGTCGGGAGATCGAGACCATCCTGGCTAACACGGTGAAACCCCGTCTCTACTAAAAAATACAAAAAACTAGCCAGGCGAGGTGGCGGGCGCCTGTAGTCCCAGCTACTCAGGAGGCTGAGACAGGAGAATGGCCCGAACCCAGGAGGCGGAGCTTGCAGTGAGCTGAGATCCGGCCACTGCACTCCAGCCTGGGCGACAGAGCGAGACTCCGTCTCAAAAAGAAAAAAAAAAAAAAAAAAAAAAGAATTAACAAATTGAGGCTTAAAGTTGTCAAGCATTTCAAAGCCACCAAGTGGCTAAATCGGAACTTGAACCCACGAAGTCTAGCCCTGGGATCCTGTGCCCTTACCCAGTATCCCGTGTTGGCTACACAAAACTAATGAATACATGTTTTCAACTATACTTTAAGTGGGTGACATATTTTTCACTATATTTTACGTAGGTGACTTTCAGTTTGGGAGTATTCTACTTACACAATCTATTGAGCTGGATATTAACTGAGAACAAACAGAAACTAATGAACTCTGAAAAACATAAAAGGTGAGCAACATGATGTCACTGCAAAAGACAAAACCGCCCATAGTCTTTTGGTGACTGTATTTTGCTGACAGTCCATGAGTTAATACTCAAGCTGAACTCAGCACTGCTGTTCCCTTGGGAGACAGACAGACAGACAGACACACACACACACACACACACACACACACACACACACACACAGTTGGTGGTTTTGTGCCCTGGCCCCCCTTAACACACACCGGAGTTTCTGGTTGTGCTGCCCAGAGCCTCCAGTCCGTGAGTGTGAGGAACGGACCACATGGGTCCAGCAGTGCTGGGTCAAGGCGAGGAGGGGGCAGCCGGAAGTGCGCACATGCTCTGGGCTTGTTGCACCAGCCGAAATGGGTGCGCACGGAGCGCGTGGGGATGAGGGGATGAAGGATGAGGGGTGAGAGGGACAGGGCGGGATGGGGACAGCCTTTCCCAGGCGGCAACATCATTTGATAGAAGGGATACTGAGGCTCTGGGAGGGAAAGGGACTTGCCTAAAGCCCCAAGGTGAAGAAGCATCTCTGGACTCCCAGTCCAGCGCTCTTGCCCAATACTCTGCTTCTTGCCTTTACCCATGTAACTTGGTCATCAGCACGTCATAGGGCAAGCCCCAATCCCTACTTCGTTTCTGTATATGGGCATTGGACCCACAGCCCCACTCTCCAGCCACCTGTACACAAAAACAGATGCTATTGTTCTTCCTGAGAGAACGTGGCCAGTGGAAACAGGGCACACTGGAAATCAGAGTGAATGTCGTTGAAAGAGGGTCATAGGTCAACAAGGCCAAGCCAAAGGTTGCAGTAGAATGCTCTTCCTTAGAAATCTTTGGGAGTGAAGTAGGCTTCAGTCACTCTCATCCCTGCCCCTGCAGCTGCCACTACATTAGTTTAGACAGGGTCAGGGGGTGGGGATGTGGAGAAAAAATCAGACTGCCTGTGGCCCCCGGGCTCCTTCCCCAGTTGCTTCTGTCCTAGCTTAGGCCTGGGTGCCACTCTTACACTCTCACACTCGTGTGCTCACCTGTACACACATCACACATCTTGTTGGTCACAGAGTCACAGCCTGGCCTCTGCTCCCATGGTCAAGTGGCCCGATACCCCCAGGGATGGCTCAAAGGAGTCAGGACTTGGATGTGGGGACATCAGGGTAGCAAAAAGAAATCCACACACCCAGGGCATCTCAGACTCTCAGACCTGAGCTAGGTTTCGCAGAGAGGAGCTGGACAGAATGGAGAATGGAGGACGGCGAGAAGAAAGGCTGAGGGATGCAACATGTGGGCGGCCACCAAGAGTGAAAATAGAGGGAAGTGCCACCTAAGTGCTGGAAAGAAGGGGGCAGGTGGGACGAGCCCCATAGCCCTCTCCTCAAAAACGACTACCTCCAGGACTCAGCCCTCCCTGGGGGACAGGCTCCGCCAGCCCTCGGCCACACGTGACTCTGGCAGCCATGGTCCCAGTTTCTTGGATGGAGACGGCCAGTTCTTGCGGCCAGGTCGGATGCTCTGGAATCCAGTCCCATTTCCTTCCCGGCCACACCCGTCCAGCAGCCTCTTTGGCTGCTTTCAGCCCCTACTTACTTGGTGATCCCGACTGGGGCATGAGAGCACCTGGCGAGTAGGGCCGAAGGTATCAGGGGAAGCCTCTGGTCTGGAGGATATGCGGTGGCACTTCCCCAAGGGCAGACCCAGCAGGAGGAAGCCCAGAAGCTGGCCGCAACCCAAGCTGGGCTGGGGACGTGGCGGGGGCTGGGCATCCCGGGGCTGGACTTGGGCGACCTGCAAGGCGACAGGTATCAAGGCACAGGGACAGGAGAAATGGGCGGCTCCACCCCGCCCCCTGAGGCCCCGTCCCAGCCCAGTGCCGGCCACGACCATGCACGGAAGCTCCTCCCTGCCAGGCCCCGATGTGGTCGCCAGAGTTTAAGCCCCGCCCCAGCAGCACCAACAGCCCAGCTCCACCCCGCCCCGCAGCCACTGCTCCTCAGCAAGCTCCGCCCCTCACTCCAGGTAGCAGCCACCCTGGTGAGGGACCACGCCGCTGCCCCCTTGGCACTCCTCTCGGAGGCCCAGGCTGGGGGACTTCGGGGCCGTGGGGGCAGGCCCCGGTATCTGCGTTCGTCTGGGACGCTCTGCACCTGCAGCCATGAGTCGTCCACATGCAGGCTTAGGGGCAGGCTGACGGTGGTCTTGTTGATGTCCCCGATGATGGTGAGTACCTCCTTCAGCAGGTGGTGTATGCGCAGCATCTCGTCGCGCCGCTGTGCCTCTTCTGCCAACTGCTCCACCAGTGTGTTCTGGTCCCCACATGAGTACAGACTGGCCAGCAGCTCCAAGATGATGAACTCCGTGGTCTGAGAGTGGGCAATCGGGGAAGAAGGTCGGGACCTGATGCCTGTGCCGCACTGGCTGCCGTGCTGGGCCCTGTTGGGACAGTTCGCTGGACTTGGAGCCCCTTGTAGTATGGCTTTTCACACCGGCTTCTACACCACTTCAACTGGAAGATCCACCTCCCCACTGCCTTTTCTCACTCAGATGGCAACACCGAGGTCCAGAGGAAAAGACACCTGTCCCATGTGACTGATCTGCGACGGGACTCTGGACCTATCATGCCAATAGGATACTTGTCTATTCAGTTGTTGTTTTGTTTGGCGGGGGTGGGGGTGGTGATAGGGTCTCGCTCTGTCACCAGGCTGGAGTACAGTGATCACTGCTCACTGCAGCCTCAACCTCCTGGGCTCAAAGTGATCCTCCAATGTCAGCCTCTCAAGTAGCTCGGACTACAGTCACGTGCCACCATCAAGCCCAGCTATTTTTAAAATTTTTGTGTAGAGACAAGTTCTCACTATGTTGCCAAGGCTGGTCTTGAACTCCTGGGGTCAAGTGATCCTCCCACCTCCGCCTCCAGGAGTGGGAGTTGGAGCTGATGCCTGGATACGGGAGCTCTGTGGGTGGGAGTGAAACAAAACACAGGGTCCTGAGCTCTGGGGAGCAAGCAGTGTCCTCTGGTGAAGGAAATCCTGGACTGGCAGGCAGAAGTTGTGCCTCTTACTCACCATGTGCTCTGAATACAGTTACCTGCCCTCCATGAGCTTCAGTTTCCTTATCTGAAAAGTGGGGACACCTGACCCTTTCCCTGCCCAGTTCAGTGTTGTGGCACAGGGCTGCTGTTAAAACAAGACTCAGTCCTGGCCTCCTCCCCGAGTGGGCCAGGTAGCCCATGTAGCCTCTTCCAGGCTTTCCTGGGTGACACTGCCAGCCTGGCCCCCTGGTGCCCATTCAATCTGGTCCTTCATATTGCTGGAAAACGGGGAAGCTCTGAGTAACATGAGACTATAGAATGCGAGACGGTTGCTGATGGCCTGGTCCCGTCCCTTCCTCATTCCTGGGCATTCCTGACAAAGGCTCCCAACAACTGCTAAGCAGCAGCTGTAGACAGCAGCCCGATGAATATCTCATTGTGGGGAGGGGGCCATAGCAGGAGTGGGGCTCCAGGGAAATACAGAACCCAGGCCTGAGAGGTGCTGATGTGACAGACCCAAGAAACCTCAGCTTTGCACTTGCTGAATGCCATCTGCACCTCTCACGAGGGAGAGTGCCAGGCCCAGGAGGTCCTTGCCCAAGCAAGGGAGCTTAGAAAGGGGGCTAGGGGTGGGCTCTGCCATTTTCAAGGGCTGGCAGGGGGACCCCTCTGGAGGTACTTGGAGAACTACCGCATGCCATGGCTTCTGAGTGACAGAGTCAGCTCTGCACCCCACAAGACTGCTCCCTATCCAGAACTCACTGTGATCATGTGCTGGGTTCAGATGCCCACAACAGTCTCCTGGTGGGAGCACCAGGTGTGCTAACTGTAGGCCCAGGACGGCCTACAAAAGAGTCTGCCCTGCTCTGCCTTGCTATGGAACTACTCCTGTTCTGCCTTTGGGGAGAGGTATTCATTTAAACGATGACTGGGCTGGCCCCCATGGCACAGCTACCACAGAGAGTCTGCTGCTATCTATGGCTGAGAGCTCCAGTTCTTCTCTGAAGCCACCAGAATGGATGAATGGCAGCTTCATCCTCTTGGCCGACTCAGTTGCCTTTCATCAGCTCATCTGCTCCTAGGATCCACTCTGCCTCTGGCTGGCACCTGATCTGAATCCCAGGCTCACAACTCTGCCCACAGGCCCAGCAGCTGCTTCACCTTCAACTCCCTCCTCCACCAAGCACTGCCCCTCACCAGCTACTGGGGTGCCACTAGTGCCCCTACATGGTGCTCCCTCTCCAGACCCTCGGGTCCAGCTGTAGCTTCCTTTTGGAAGCCACACCCCAAGACCCCAGCCCTGCTCTAGGGCCCTGTATCCCCAACTTCCTGCATCCTTCTCTCTCATTCTGGGAAGATGAACTTGCCCTGCCAGCCAGATAGCTCCTGGAGGGGAGAACACCAGGGCCTGGACCATGGTAGGGCCAGCAGTGTCTGCTGACAGTGATGCTGGAGCTGGTGCCCATGTCCACATGATGTCCATGGCACAGCGGCCACCTGAGGCTGGGGGCATCTGAGCGGTGGCTGCAGAGTGGGGCCCTTACCTCTGGCTGAGTGAAGTTCACCAGGTCCTCCCCTGTGCTGTCATGCTGGGCATGGAAGAGCCGACCTAGCTGGGGGCCCCGCACCACACAGTAAGAGCAGAAGCTGGAGGTTGGTGCCTGCACTGGAGCTGGCTCTGAGGCTCTGGCTGCTGAGTGGCTGGATGGACCCTGCCAGAGGCAAAAGGGGCCATCAGCCTTTGTGATCCAGGCCCAGGCCTGTGGCTGCAGAGAGGCAGCGTGACCCTGGCATGCCACTCTCAGCTCTGCCCTAGCCCCCAGCACCCAGGAATGCCCACAATCAGCACACCCACCAAGACAGACAGTGTCCGGCTGCCCTCCAACGAGAGGAGCACTTGCTTCTGGGCCGTCACTCAGAAGTGTCTAGAGGAAGTGTGCTCACCGTCAGAGAGGCCAAAGTGGATGCCTCCGTCCAGGGCTTCTGGCGACAGGGGCATTGGGTCTGACTGACCTGAGCTGGCTCCCCACCTCGGGGTGCTCCTGCGGGCACCAGGAACCCAGGGCTTGGCCCTCAGCGCCCATCTCTGTGTGAGAACAGCACAAGCCTGCCGTCCAGCTGGGCCTGCGTGAAGCTGCACACCTCGGTGCCTGGCACCACCCACAGCACTACCCGCCCATTGCTGGGCTGCTCAATGGTCCAGACCAGGTCCTTGGGCCCAGAGTAACCATCCATGCTCCTCAGAGCCTCTGTTGGGATGGGAACAGTGGCCCCCTCCCACATCTGGGGACACAGGCCTGTGAAGGTTCTGCCCTGCCACACTCACCCACCCCTTCCTCCCCGGCCCTAGGCTGCCCTGCAGCTCAGGCCCTCAGGTGGCATCGAGTCTGGCACTGCTCTGGCTCCCCTGCACAAAAGGACCTCCCCGCATTCACCTTCCCTGTCACCCCAGGGAAGGCCACCCTCCAGGTCCAGCCTCCCTGCTCTTCATCTGCCCTGGTCCTGAGTGTCCCTCAAGACCAGCTTGTGTCCCCTATCCAGGAAGGCCCCAGTTCTTACCCTCACCAAGTTCTCACCCCCCAGAAACCCCCAACGCTGACCAACGGTGCTCCTTAATCAGTCTCGCTGGTGGGGCAGGGGTCTCCTTTCAGATCCTCCATGTATGCCTGGCAGGGGCTGGGCACAGGTGGGAATGGTGATTTAGAAATGGGCCCTCCTTCCAGCTGAGGGAGGGGTGGGAGGTGCAGAGAGTTGGGGGCTGATGGTTGACGCTGTCCCGTAGCACAGAAGCAGTGCTGGGATGGGCTTCCAGAGCAGTTATGGGCCCTCCTCGTGTTGGGCAAAGGGGACCCCTTTCCAGGCCTCCCACTTGCAAGCAGAGCAGGCGCCTGTTCCTGAGGTCCTGGTACCAGTCTTGCTGGGTCAATTACTTGTGGGCAGTGCTACAGGGGGACTCACATGCCCGGAAAACAGCCCTCTGGCATTCCTGGGCTTCCTCCCCCAGCCCCAGGGAGTCCTCAGGCCAAACCTTGGCAGGAGGGGCCATAGTGTGGGAAGCAGGGCCCCATCTCTGGGCTCCCAGAGCAAACACGGGTGGATGCCAGCTGGTGGCCACGCTGCCACACAGTCGTCCCGCCCTGTGGTTCCAGGGCGCTGTGTCCCACTCTTCTGTGGCCTCCACACCACGAGGCCACCCCCTACAGGCACATCCTAGACCACCAAAGCCCCCCAGTGCCCCATGTCAGAGACAGCCCAAGTCAGCCCTCTTGTGGAACCTTCAGTGGCTCCTGCTGACTGGGGAGGATGCACCCCAGAAGCTGGCGTTCAAAGCCCTGCCATGTGGGCTTAGTAAAGCCATGCCCTTTCTGTTCCACCAGAACTACTTCTGCAACCATGGAGAAGTCCCATCCCATGTCTGGGCCTCAACTTCCACCTCTGCCAAATGGGGGCCCCGCTCTGCTGTGGCACAAAAACAGGAGTTTGGGGAGCCAAGCCGTGGCCTTCACGTGCTGGGGTGAAGGTGGGAAGCTTAATGGTCCCACCCTGACGTCTGCCCTTAAGGGCTTGTAAGTGATTCTGTCAGGTGTTCTGGTCCTAAGCCACAGGAGAAAGAACAGCAGAGCCACCCGTGGCTGCTCAGAAGTCTGCCTACCGTATTGCAAACGTCCAGTAACAAAACCTCCCACCGGTGTTCTATTTCAGCACAATCTCACATCTCTCCCTCCAACAACTGCGTGAGGCACACGGTAGTGGCCCCATTTTGCAGAGGAGGATACTGAGGCTCAGAATGGGGGAGATCTGCGGTAGGAAGTAGGGGATGCTGGCCTCTTTCTCAAAGCAGACATGGGGGGTGGTCCCAGGAATACGCTCACCTGCAGGCCTGAGTTTGTGGTGAGGTCGGGGGGTTGGCCATTGACAGGCAGGATGGTGACAGTGAAGGCCACAGGATGGCTCTGGCGGTCCATCTCCGAGACATTAGCCATCAGGACAAAACTGTCTGTCAGTGTCTCGCTCCCCTCGTGCACATAGCAGATCAGCTGCTCTTCCACCGAGGGGCAGGCCCAGGGCTGGCAGTCAGGACCCAGCAGCACCCTTCATGCCCTGCCTTTGGGTGCAGGAGGAGACTGACTTTCAGGGCTTCAGCTTCCATTGGTGGAAAACGGGGATCATAAGTTCTGGCTCCCAGAAGAGTTGTGGGGAAGAAAGAAGATACAGTATTTATTTTATTTTATTTTTGAGACAGTCTCGCTCTGTTGCCCAGGCTGGAGTATAGTGGCGCGATTTCGGCTCACTGCAACCTCTGTCTCCCAGGTTCAAGCGATTCTCCTGCCTCAGCCTCCTGAGTAGCTGGGACTACAGGCGCGTGCCACCACACCCTGTAATTTTTTGTATTTTTAGTAGAGACAGGGTTTCATCATGATAGCCAGGATGGTCTTGATCTCCTGACCTCATGATCCGCCCACCTCAGCCTCCCAAAGTGCTGGGATTACAGGCGTGAGCCACCGAGCCTGGCCTGAGCTACAGTAGTGAAAGCATAGGTGCTTCTGAAATGTGACTCCCTGTCTCCTCTCTGTGTATAACCCCCCGGACTGGGAGTCCCTGGAGCTCCCTCCACTCTGCCCCCAGAGCTGGGCTGCAGCCCCTGGGCCTCTCACAGCCATACCTCTCTCCAGCAGAAGGCGCTGAGGGTCTTGGCATGAGGCCCATCTTCCTTCTGCAGGGCCCCATGCCAGGATGGCTCCAGAACCTGCAGGCCAAGGCCCGGGAGAGTGGGGAAGTAGGGCCCGGTGACGCAGAGCAGTGGAGGGACCAAGGTGTGGCTGCCACCCTCGGGGACGCTGAAGTTTTGCACTCCCGGTGGGGATGACAGTGGGCAGCACCTCCAGCTCTACGATACGTCCTCAAGGGGAGCACCCAGGCTGAGGCCACAACCAGCAAGAAGGCATCGCTCCAGGCCTCAGGGCAGGAGTGCAGGTACAGGATCCTGCCTGCGTCCACCGCCTCTTGAGAGAAGCTCTGCATGGGGTCCAGGCTGGGTGGCTCACCTGCCAAGGCGCCAGGCGAAACCATCACCAGGTAGTTGGCACTCAGTGGGCTCTTCACTGAGAAAACGATGTCTGCCTTCTGGGCTGCCTCCTGGGCTGCCTGGTTAACAGAGGTCATGAGGACCAACAAGGGAACACAGATGGGTCTCAGAGGGGCCCACTGTGCCCCTAGGCAGCCAGAACAGGCTTGATCTTGCTCACCAGATACCACTGCTCATTTAGTCACACACACACACACGTGGGTTTACACACACAGCAGCCAGACATGCAGCTGTTCACATTTTTTGTTTTTTAAGACAGGGTCTCACTCTGTCACCGAGACTGGAGTGCAGTGGTGCAATCACAGCTCCCTGCAGCCTCAACCTCCTAGGCTCAAGGGCTCCCACCTCAGCCTCCCAAGTAGCTGGGACCACAGGCATGAGCCACCATGCCCGGCTAATTAAAAACATTTTTTTTGTAGACACGGGGTTTCACTGGGTTGCCCCGGCTGCTGGACACGTTATACCCACCCCACACACGGTTCCAGGGGGTTGGTCACACAGCTTCAGATGCACTCCCTCGGGGAGGTGTATAATCACATGTCCCCAGACTCAGTGACACAGACACACGAGTTCATCAGACACTGACGCAGTCACACATGTCCACATGCGCGTGTGCACATGTACACACACAGGCCCCCCTGCTCAGGATCTGTTCAGGCCTGTGGCTGGTTTGCTGGCAGTGTCTTCCCCAACCCCTGCTATTACCACCCAGGATCATGCCCCGCCCCGCCCCACCCCTCCTAGAGGCACAGGTGCCCCCAACACAGGCCCTACAGAGCTCATGCCCCAAAGGCCACATGGGCTCCCTCACCTGATGGGCCATCCACAAGAGGCTAAACCACCCCCAAACTCACATTCCTGTTCTGTGCCTTTGCCCGGAATGTTCCTTTTGCCTGGAATACCACTCCCCATTCTCTGCTCCCAATGGCCTGTGCTCTTCAGAGCCCGGCCCAAACATGGCCTCCTCCCATGAGGCCTTCCTGATGCCAGAACTGCTGGCTTGCTGTGGGCCCCAAGCTCCAGACATGCAGACCAGAAGGGTCCCCGAAATGAGCAGTGTAGGAGAATAAGGCTGAAAGCAGGCAAGAACTGGCCTGAGGTCACAGGGCATGTCAGTGAGCTCGATGGAGGGCCCGTGGCTGCTCTGTGGGGTTCCTGGGTGGGCAGAAGCCCTTGACAGACCCTCCTAGTCCTGGTCTGGGCTCTGAGAAGAGAGCGGGATACATGGGGGTCTGAGGCTCAGTGGCCTGTCTCCACGGCCAGCCATCCCCAAAGTTCAGGACCCGTGATGCCCTCCCAGGGAACTGACTGCAATGCAGATTCTCGGGCTCCACTTCAGAGATTCTGCAGGCCTGGGTGGGGTGCAGGAATCTGCATGCTCAGCCACGCCATGGACACGAGTGGACACAACCTCTAGAGGCACACACAACTCCCAGGAGGATGGGTGTACAGCAGGCTCCCCAAAAACTCTTGGGAACACAACATATACAGTAGCACATCTGAGACACATGCACACACACAATCTGGGACCACCACAGCCACAGTCCAAGTCACATGTGTACCTGGCATGGAGGCTGGGCGGGAGGCCCTCTACCTGGTCCACTACCCCGCTCACCACCTCCAGCTCCTCACCTCCAGCTGGTCTCTTCTGATCTCAGCTGCCTCTCCCTGAAAGATGTAGATCTTCTTGTGCCGGGCCAGCTTCAGTGGGGCTAGTGGGCCCTCTAGGGCAATAGTCACTTGTAGTGTGGCATCTGTGTGCACTGGCCCTACTTCCATTGAGAAGGCCAGGGTGCTGCGGGGTCTGAGGCTGCCATTGTGGCCGTAGAGAATGGCCCCATGCAGCAAGTACTGCTGGGAGACGACTGTGGCTGGCTGAGTGGCCCGGAGCAATTGTCCCTAGCGACTACACTCTGTGACGTGGTAGTGGACCTCATCCCCACTGCGGATGTCGAGGTTGGTGTCCAGGTGGAGCTCGGCCGTGTTGACGGTACCCTGGCCTCCTTGAGGGACCGTGAGGCCAGAGCCACTGGCCACAGAGAGGTAGGGCTCTGAGGCCTGCACTTCCAGCAGAGTGATGGTTTGGTGCTGCCCATCAGACACCTGCAGCTGGATCCAGCGTGGTCAGCCCCAGTGTGCAAACAGGACTCACCTCTTCCTGAGGTCCCTCCTGGATGAAGCAGTAGATGGGCTGCATGGGCTCATCCACAGCCATGATACTGCCAAAGAGGAGGTCCTTGCGGGTCAGCACCAGCTGGGCATCAGCAAAGCCCGAATCAGCACTGCTGAAGGCCACGTCGACTGTAGTCAGCAGCCGCCACCTACCCCGGGCCACATGGAAGACGTGGCTGATGATCTGCATAGGGGCGTGGTCATTCACGGGCTGGATGGCCACTTGGAAGACACCCCGTACCTCCTCCCAGGCCATGTCACCACTGCTCTCATCCTGGCGGGTAGCAACAAATGGGGTATCACCTTCTGTGACCTCAGAATCATCATGCTGGTAGACCAGCCGGCCACACAACAGGTCTCCATTGGTGAAGGATATCACCACAGTGGTCTTGTCCTGTGTCCCATGCCAAGTCAACCTCCCATGGCGGGGGCCACTCCATGACCTCATAGAGGTAGCCGGCACTGTTGAGACTCTGGAAGAGCTGGTCAGTAGACAGGACACCCTCATCATCCTCAGGCACCACGAGGACATTGGTGAGGACAGGCATGTCTGGGTCACCGCCAGTATGGATGGAGAAGGTACAGAGCAGGCAGAAATATGGTGGAGCTGTGACACAGAAACAGAAGGTGTCCTCCACTGCCACTGAGGTGCGTGCCGTGGCCCCACAGGTCACCTGGCCAGCCTGTACATCATCCTGGGTGAAGCCCTGGCCGCCTGACAGCCTCGTGCCCTGTAGTTGAAGGCTGCCTTTCCTGGGAGCCTGAACCACCTCATAGTGGAAGGTTGGAGGGCTTGGGCCTGCCTCCTCCAGAGTGGCCTCCAGGTGGGCTGTGGTGAGGGTGTCATGCTGGGTGTCCTGAGTGTGCAGTGGCTCCAGCCGTAGCATCCACACTGTGGCTCTCTGGATGGTCACTGGGAAGGACAGATTGCTCAGGATTTCCCAGCCCACCTGCACCTCCAGATCCAGGTTCTCCACAGCGTCCTCAACGTGGTGCTGTGGGTCGGTGCTCGGGTACCTCACGCGGCCCTACTCCACGTCCGGCTGGTGGAATGCCTGTGTGGCCCACCACTCAGCACCCTCCACCCCACTAGCCCCCTGCTTCTGCAGCTCCCTGAACTGCAGGGCTCCAGCGATGCGGAACAGCACGCTCACATCCTGCCACACGGCGCTGGTCTCCACCGACAGGTTGGTGGGCAAGATGGGCATGGCAGAGCCCTGGGCCAGGCACAGTCCTGTGCTGTGGTGGATCTGTATGAACAGCTGGACAGCCACCACCTTCAGCGTGGCCGAGGGGGGGGGTGGCCTGCAGTCCATCGCTGATCCAGAAAGTCAAGTGCTGTGCAGGGCCACCGCGGTGGTCATAGACTAGGCTGCCAGCCTCCAACTCCCAGGAGGAGAATTCGGTCACCGGCTCCCCAGGCTGCTCCATGGTCTCAGTGCTCCACGGGGAGGCCAGAGGGGGCGCCAAGGAGCTAGAAGGCGAGGCCCTCACAGGCAGAGTCCGGGTCATAGGCCTGGAAAACCTCAGGCCCCAGTGGCTTCTGCATGTGTTCCAGGAACACCATGAGGCTGCCACGTGGGAAGATGATGCCACGTGGGTCACTGACAGGGTGAACCTGGAAGGGCAGAAGGTCATTTTGGCCCTTCCGTAAGCATGAGGGCATAGGCACCAGAGCCGTCACTGACACCTCTAGCACCAGCTGGTCAGAGGTGTCCTCAGGGCCATCATGGATGAAGCAGGCCTTGTGGTTCACCATATCCAGGAGGGTGAACATATTTCATGCCTGGGCACCCGGGATGTCCCGTTCAACCTCGCCCTAGCATGCCCCTCAGGTCACGCTGAACAGCACCTGGGATGTGCGCAGCTCAGCCTCCATCAGGGCCAGCATGGGTTGCACGTGCTGCCACTCAAGCCAGGCTGTGCCACCCTCAGCCACCACCAGTGGGCAGATAGTCAACAGCTGGGTGAAATTAGCAGACAGGGTGCAGCCCTAGCTTAGGCACGCATGGCTCAGCTAGCTCCATGGCCAGCCAAGCCTTGGGGGCCAGCATGGAGAAAGCTTCATAACGGTCACAGGCATCGTCCTCATACTCCTCCACCTCCTCCACCCTCAGCCAGCCGCCATGTTGTGCGTCAACAAGGCTTCCCGCAGCCCCCGCCTCTGGCCATTGACACTGAGGTCTTCCATGCAGCCATCCCAGCAGGGAGGCATTGGTGGCTCCTCGTGTCAGGTCTGGGCGGTATTCCTGGAGGTGACAAGAGGCTTCTGCAACCAGCCCCCCAAGAAGGAGACTGCCACGTGGCTCCAGGTAGCTGAGGACTCCTCGGTTCGAAGTACACGTGGGGGTACTGGTCCATGGAGATTTCCAGTTGGTGAGTGTTGATGTGGACACTGACCTTGTGGGGCTGCCTGTCAGCCACAGGCACACTGCTGAGGAGCAATGCAGTACCCTGGCCCTTCTCGACCATGGCCCACAGGTGGCCCTCAAATATGTCCACATGGATGAAGTCCCCATGTGGGTCCCCTGCCTGGAAGGCCAAGGGTGCCTGCTGGCTCTGTGTGGTGAGTGTCAACTCCAGGGTTCCTTCATCCTGAGTGCCCCAGGCAGGGATGGCAGCTAAAGAGTGGGGCCCAGAGAAGCCCAGTGCCACATCCTCACTGGCAGAAAACTCTTCAGCACAGCCCTCACGCACCTCGGGGGTCAGAGGCCGGAGGAGGCTGCAGTCATTGAGGGTGGCTGCATAGGGGCAATCTCTCAGGGCATAGCTGGTTCCCCTCAGGTAGGTCAGGCCAAGGCTCCCAATGCTCCCAACGAAGAGCCCACAGGGGACTTCTACGGGGCTCCCAGGACTGCAGAGGAGGCGTTCAGAAACCCATCAACTGACAATGTGGCCCAGGCCTCTGAGACAGTCAGCACCATAGTGTGGGGGATGGAGTCGCTCAGCAGCATTTCTGCTGGGGTCTGCAGCCTCAGCTCCTCCTGGCCCAGGACAAGTCTCACCTGAGGAGAGATGCAGAATGGGAGATGGGGGGCAGCACTTTGAATCCATCATTTCCCTTATAAAACGCACAGTGGGTTCCCCACAGTTGGGGCCCCAGAGGAGAAAACCTAGGACAAGGGCCTCTGGTGCCACTCCTCTTGCTTTCCTGCCATCTCTTTATTCATCCTCCAAACACTCACCAAAGGAAACTCTGGGCCAGGCCTGAATGGGCTCTGGGGACCCTGATGTGAATCAGATGTGCTCCTTGCCCACAAGGAACTGACATATAGCAAGATGCTCTTCTAGAAACCCAACCTGTATTTTTAAATGCTCCTTCTCTTTCCTTGAGGGAGAGGTGCCAGAAATACTGTCTTGGAATCTAGATTTCACCCCGGAATAATGGGTAACTAAGAATTCCTTGATCAGTCCCCCTAAGTTTGGCAAAGTTTTTCAAGGTCACTGAGGGAAGCCAGGCTAACTGCTCAGGGATAGGGAGCCCAGGCAGATGCTCTGTGTTCGGAAAGAAAAGCTCCCTGACCTGTGGTGGAGGGAGATCTCAGGGACAGATCAAGGACATAGTTCTGTAACCATGACAATGACACCAGAAATGGCTCTGGTATGGTGCTCCCAGATGCTAGAACAGGTGTGGCAGACTATGGGAACTGCAAAACCAGAACAATAAGAGCCATGATCTTGGAGTCCTGGTACAGTGCATCTCTGTAGGGGTGTGGCATCACTGTACCCGCAGAGCTCAGCAGCCATCAGTGCCAGACTGCACCACATTAGTGTTCAACAGTGACACCATGTGGCAGTGAGCAGCAATGACAGCAGCAGACTGACCAAGCTCTAGTCCTCTTCTCACTGGGGTGTGGAAGGAGATGGTTGCCCCAAATTTGACTTTTTGTTTTTTTCTTTCTAAAATAGAGACGGGGTCTCATTGTGTGACTCAGACCAGTCTTGAACTCCTAGGCTCAAGTGATCTTCCCATCTTGGCCTGCCAAAGTGGTGGGATTATAGGCATGAGTCACTGCACCCAGCCTGCCCCAAATTTGAACTAAGACCCTGGATTCTTAAACTCTTCATGGTATGGGGGAAGACTCAAGAAGGAGCCACAAGACTCCTTGATAATAAAGCTTGTGGTGTCTTGAAGGATGAAATGGAAAAATGAAGCTGAGGCAGTACTGGTGCTGTTACTGCTGTGGACAGACAGTGGTAGTGCAGAGAAATCGGTGCAGTGCCACAGGGATGCACAGGGGTCATGGGGGCTCAGGAGGGGGCCTCGCCCACGAGGAGGGGACGCTCACACTGAAACTTCAAGGACAGGCTAGAGTTAGGCAGGTGCAGGGAATGAGTGAGGCATGCACCTGGCAGAAGCAGTGTAGTGACCAAAGGCCTGGCAGCAAGTGACCATAAGATGGCCAGGAACTGAAAGCAGTTCAGTGCAGTCAGAGCACAAATGGCCAGGGAGGGCTTGTGGTGGGAAACATGGTTGGAGGGAGCTGGTGGGCAGAGCCAGTTCAGGAAGGATTTACCATTTCTGGGCTGCTGCTGCCCATCCCATGGTGGAGAACTTGAGACCCCAAGATAAAAGTGACTTACACAAGGTCACACAGCCAGCTGGGGTTCAAAGCTAGAGAAGGAATCTCACCCCCATCCCAGGGGGATATCACTCACCTGCAGGCATCCAGAGTAGAGCTGCAGCAGGAGGTGGTCAGCTGGGCCTGCTGCCAGGAGAAGGAGGGCTTCAGGTTGGGAGGTGCAGAACTGCAGCTGTAGGTCTATGTTGGTCAGAGCCGTGGCCACAGGCACCTCCAGGTGGTTCTCACCGAAGAAGGAAGCTGTGTGAGAGAGGGAGCTCTGGTCAAGGCTCAGATTCTTGCCTGGAGGAGGCGAGGTGCCATAGAGAGGGACGGGTGGGTTGCAGAAAGGGGTTCATGCTGGTGCACCCTCATGGTTCTGCTATATGGTGCTACCTCTGAGCACTGCCCAGATCCCAGCATTTCCTTGGTCCTGGCACCAGAAGGCACAGCCTCACCTTGTATCCAGTCCAGACCTTGACTCTGCAGGAGGTCAGACCCAGAAATTCCCAGCAACTCAGGTCTCCTCCTTAGAGATTCCTGGAGCCAGAGGCCTCCGCCAGCTCTGACTCACCTCCCCTGGGCCCCAGAGGAGTCTCCCTCCCAGGTCTGGCTCCCTGACCCAGCCCAAAGGGAAACATCACTGGCCTGATCACCTTGCTTGGTGGTCACAGCCCCGAGGAATGGAGTTTCTGGAGAATCACCCCCAGTCCAGACTGATTCCTGCTGATATTCCTTCTCCTAAGTGCCCTTGTGCTTGGGCTCCTGTGCAGCACCTGCCGTGCCATGCCCTGCCTCCATGGATTGGCTGGGGCCATGGCTGGGATCTGGGGATGATTTCAGTGGAGCCCACCTATCCCCGCTCCTCTATCAGGTCATTCTTTCAGCTGCCATTGAGGGTGGGGGTGGGAGCTTATTGGCCTCAGTTTGCCAAGGAGCAAAGGCTCTGAGGCCAGGTGGGGACCATATGCAGTGTCAAGCCAAAGTGGGCCCACACTTCCTCCATTAACCCTGCTACTGCTTTCTGCTGGAGAGCTATTCACAGTCCCTGCTGAGCAGTCAGATCCAGCCCCATTGTTTCCACCATGGCCAAGGAACCAGGAATGAGAACAGCTGAGCTCCCAACTGCCCCAGGCCACCACTCAGGCTGAGGCTGAAGACAGGGCCTAGGAGGAGCTGAGGGTCTGCAGGGCAGGCCAGAGAAGGCCTCACCAGACAGAAGGCCATGTCTGGGGTTGCCTGGGGTTAGTGGTTCCCATGCAAGGCCCGTTCTGTCCCACACTGGGACTCCTCCTCTTTTGAGTTGCTGCTTCCTCCTCCAGGCAGTTTCCCCAAATCAGCCTCCCTGACTTCCAACCTGCTGCCATAATTTCTGGTCTATGCCTTTTGTGGTGATAAGAGCCAAATACAACTTTGACTTTGCCTGCAGATGTCCAGGGCTAGGGGGCAGAAAAACACAGGTTAAAAACCGTGATTCATCCCTGTTGAGTTTCCCTCAAACCCCAAGAACAAGCACAGGCTGATGGCCTTGATAGGGTGATCCAGTACTGGCCTCACATGTGCTGGTCCCTGGCCAGCCTGAGGCAGCTGTCATCTGTTCCAGGAAGTAGCTTCAGCCATTGGAGGAGCTGGAGATTTCTACACCCTAAGGGCAGCCGACCCCACCTAGAGAGATGTCCAGGAAAGATACCGTAAGAGCCCCTCGGGCTGAGTTAAATCCCCTGTAGTTATCCCCTCCTCCTGCCGGTGGGCACTGCTGGCAACACCACCATGTCTGGGAAGCCAAGGGAATCAAGTAAGCCCCGCAGACCATCTGCGTGGGGGCGGCGCAGCAGGCTCAGCAAGCACAGCACAGCTTGGTGCCAGCCAAGAGACAGACCAGGGAACTGCAGGTGGCGGCCACCTACTGGGGTGCCTTATCTGCAAAGACATTGATTCCTCAGAGCGAAACACAGCACACTAAAGGGAGGGAGGCCATAGCACAAGGGGTGGGGGCACATGGCCCTGCAGGATGGAGCCACCACCGTCACCGGCTGGAATAGCTCACAGCAGCTGCCAGGAGCCAACTGTTGCATTTTCAGGAATTTTGAGAGCCAGGTGAGACTGCCCACAGTGGGAATATTTACACCAGGCAAAGAGGCAAATACTGAAAATCAGGGTTCCCTCTCCCCAAGAAAGTCCACTGCTAAACATTTACCTACCCAGCACCCATGGGGAAGGGGACACATCTCCCTGTGCCTACCCACCTGTGCTAGTCAGGGTTCCCTAGAGGGATAGAATAAGAGATATATAGATATAGGTATAGGTATAGATATAGATAGATAGATAGATAGATAGATAGATAGATAGATAGATAGATAGATAGAAAGGGGAGCTTATTAAATATTAACTTACACAATCACACAGTCCCACAATAGGCTGTCTGCAAGTTTGAGGAGCAAGAAGAGCCAGTCGGAGTCTCAAAACTCAAGAACTTGGAGTCCGATGTTAGAGGGCAGGAAGCATCCAGCAGGGGAGAAAGATGTAGGCTGGGAGGCTGGTCCAGTCTTGCCTTTTCACATTTTTCTGCCTGCTTTATATTCACTGGCAGCTCATTAGATGGTGCCCACCAGTATTAAGGGTGGGTTTGCCTTCCCCAGCCCACTGACTCAAATGTTAGTCTCCTTTTACAACACCCTCACAGACACACCCAAGGGATCAATACTTTGCAGCCTTCAACCCAATCAAGTTGACACTCAGTATTAACCATCACACCACCCTTGCACTAAAGGTATATGTACACCCACTAGGGCATGGTCAACGTCAGGAATCTGGGCCAAACAGGAACTGAAGGAGGTGGTTGGCTCTAACCACTGAACCATCTGCCTGCAGCCCCCTCCCAGCAGAAGAGAGAAGAGCCTGTTTGGCCAGAGTGGAACGGTGGCAAGAAACAGAGGTACTTTCCAGAGCGCTGAGGTCTGAATGGGTCCACTGAGGGGCTGGGCCCTGCTGCTTCCTGTGGGGCTGAGTGGGAGGGGCTCAGAGGCTGCCTTGTGCTGCTGGATTGCATAGCCAGTCAGGACCCCACCCCAACAGAGGCCTCTGAGGCCTTGCTGGCCAGGGCTTTGGAAACTCTGACAGCGCCACTTTCCCCACCTTCTGATCTCCTTTGTCTGCCCCTCTTACACTCTCTGAGGGGCTGCAGTTGCAAGAACCCAGAATCTGTGTCTTGGAGGTGGTGAGGGGCGGGGGCAGTTGAAGAGGGGCTTTGAATGGAGAGGGTCTGCAGGATAAAGATTTAATAAGCTAGGAGTCAATCCAGAAGACTTCCTGGAGGAGGTGATGGTGGTGTAGAGTCACAGAGAGGGAGGAATAGGCAGTCTCAGAGGACAGCAGCAAGTCCAAGTGAGAGACTGGCAGAGGTGTACAGGACCCCACTGGGTGGGGTGAGGAGGGTTTCTGCTCCCTCACCCCCTAGAGCCTCTGGCTTATCACAGGATAAGAGCCAGCTAAGCTCCAGGGCTTTCCAGGAAAAGTGTCACTTGGAAAGGGTGTGACCTTTTCACCGCTCCCAACAGCACCCTAGAAATGGTTTGGCCTTTCCCCTCCCGAGTTCCACAGAGAACACAGCCAGCAGAGGACACATTATCTGTCATCCAGAAATGGATCTGATTCTCAATCAAGGGACAGCAGGACTGGTAGAGACTGTCAGGCCACACGGCTGCCTGCACAGCACCCCCATGCTTGGTGAGGGGTGAGGGGGATGGCGGGGGCTGGCTGTCCACAGGCCAGACATGACAGGGAGGCTCACCAGAGGTGGCGCACTTTGGAGGGACAAAGTCAGGGGAGAGCTTCCTCTTGTTGGGCCATAAGACTCCACAAGGACAGCACGGTGACTGATTCCCAGCGCTAGAGGCGAGGCAATCGGCCACGTGTAGGTGTATATCTATGTGTGTGTGTGTGTGTATATGTGTATTTATTTATTTATTTAGATGGAGTCTTGCTCTGTCCCCCAGGCTGGAGTGCAGTGGCGCGATCTCGGCAAACTGAAACCTCTGCCTCCTGGGTTCAAGCGATGCTCCTGCCCCAGCCTGCCAAGTAGCTGGGACTACAGGCACCCGCCACCACTACCGGTTGCTTTTTGTATTTTTAGTAGAGATGAGGTTTCACCATATTGGCGAGGCTGGTCTCAAACTCCTGACCTTGTGATCTGCCTGCTTCGGCCTCCCAAAGTGCTAGGATTACAGGCGTGAGCCACAGCACCCGGCTATTTATAGAATATGACCTCAACTATTTAAAAATATCTGTAAGGGTATATGTACTTTGATAACAAAAAACAAAATACATACTGATAGAAACTAGCCATCATGTCAACAGTGGTTATATTAGGTAGAGAAATTATGTGAGATTTTAATTTTTTTATATTTTACTACTGGTCTCAATAATGGTTCTTTACAAGTTTTATAATCAAGAAAAAAAAGGTTTCTAAAGTTTTTGCAAAATGGGAAGTTATACTTCTTTATATACTAAAGATAAAAACAAAACTTCCTATTTGAATACCTTTGACTTTTACTGCAGACTTACAGACCCTTGAAAGAAAAGGCAATTCCCTCCCACTAGTTCTGGTGTCATTCTCCCCATCTCTGCCTTCATTTCACTTGAACCCGGGAGGCGGAGGTTGCAGTGAGCTGTGATCACGCCATTGCACTCCAGCCTGGGAGACAAGAACAAGACTTCATCTCAAAAAAAAAAGGAAAAAAAAGTTCCCATACAATATAATTTCTTCCATCTCTGGAAACAAATTCAGCAATGAGAATTGAAAGTCACCACGTGGAAGGTTTCAAGGATTTAGGTCTACCTATTGATGTCTAAAGCATTAGTTAAGTTAGAAAAAAATACGCGCACACACGCGCACGCACACACACACATACCCCTATGTATTCAGTACCAGGAAACATGACTGACTGCATGGTACAGTCATCCAACAGAAAGCACACAATAACTGAAGCCAATGTAGAGAAGCAAGTTATGACGTGGATCTACAATATTGTTGAGTGAAAAAGCAGATTACAAACAAAAATCTGATTTTTAAGGGAGAGGAAACATACACAAGCATAGGAGAAAAGAGATGAGCAGATGACTTGGAAAGATACAAATTTCTGATAGTGGCACCTTCTGAGTGGTAGAATTATATAGGTAATATTTTCTAGTTTTGCCTAAAAAATTGCTGAATTTCTTAAGAAGGTTTTGCTTTCCATATTATAAAATAGCCATCACCCCGGGAAATTTAGCCTTCAGCACAAACTCTACATAGTGTTCAAAATTTGTTAAGTTTAAGAGTCAACCTATTTTGAAAGACATTTAAAATGATGACCAATATTTAAACCTATGCATTAATATTTTTCAATCACATGCTTTAAATTTTGTAATTTTGATAAGGTTAAGCTTTAGATCCATCTTGAAAAGATAAGTGTTCTATTTGTCTTTAAAATATGACCTACAATATGCCAGCTTTTAAACAGTGAATGGTGCTCAAAAATCGCAATATAAATTCAGGCAGTATTCCTTACATAGAATGTGTAATTGCTTCTAATACTGCTTTTTTTTCACCAGTTATGAAAACAGAACAATTATCTAAGCATCTAATTATTCAGGTCCTTTGTTTCTTCTCCATTCTGTTAGTTTTATAGTAATTTTAAGGCCTGTGAGGATGAAGTTGTCTGTGACAGTTACCACAAAGGTTACTATAAGCAGACAAATTTCAAACAAGTTTATCACCGCTACCATCCCCACCATAAAACTGTCTTAATCAAGGGCAACACAATTCAAGGTTAGCCAAGACAACCTCTTTACCTGTCACTGTTTAAGAAAAGGATTTTTGGGTCTTATTTAGAAGTAACTTTCTGTATCTATTTTTCTCCATAAATCCACTGAGATCAATGTGTGGCTCTATCTCAAGCATCAGCAAGCAAAACTGCCTGCTAGAATGTTCAGTTTTTGTATCTTTCCAAATATAGGACACAGCTATCTTCAGGGATTTCGTATTATTTGAAAACTGATGCACAAACTTCTTGAAAGTTCAGAGATAAAGCAGTTATGATTCTTCTGAAGGCTGGTTATGGGACACATTACTTTCAAACTTTGCTGTTCAATAAACGTGGGGTGGAGAATCAAGTAAACTGACAGAATTTCCATATAAAATTCTAAGTGCTCTGACAACAAAATCAACTTAAAATACACACACACACACACACATGTTTTTCCCTGCTAACCATTTTACACCTAAACAACCAAGTTGCTGACCCAGAGCCCACAAAAGGAGGGTCAAAGTTCTAACACTTGGTAAAATTAAAATGCATACATACCTGTGTGAGCTAAAAAAAAAAAGCTTAAGTATTCAAAGACAGACAGCAATTACAGCTACTGAGAACATCATTGGAAGCAAACTGAGGCAGAGAAAACCAACATGCTGAAGAGGATTTGAACCACCTAAGCTGCAGAAACCCGCTGGATGGTTTCCTAGGTTCCGAGCTGGCATTATCTTTCGGGATGATCTTCTAGAAGAGATCACATAACACTGTTACAAAGGCTCTGGAGAAAGGGACCCTGGCTTCATCACTCTGGCTCTCCAGTCATGCTTTACATTTGGCAGTGACTATCTCCAGTCAACTCAATTCCCTACCCCTCAACTAGCTGACATTTATCAAATACTGCCCTTTATCAAGTCTAAGTAAGTTTAACTGTGCCCCCCACACTAAGAAAAAAATCAAGATACTAAGGGATATACTATTCACAAAAGGGAAACATGTATCTTCTTCATATATATGTTTCTTTCAAGGAAGGGTACAAAAATGGGGATGAGGGAGGATAGACAACCACTATGAATTTCACCCTATATTATAAATCAGTCAGATAAATGAAAACGATTCCTCTGGACTGAAATTGATATGGCTCTGATGACTGGAGAAACATCAGGGTCCTTGGGCTCACATCAGTTAAACAACATGGATGCAGAGGAGTGGTTTTAAGGAGCAGAAAGTTTAATAGGCAAGAAAGAAGAAAGGCTCCCCCCTGTACAGAGAAAGCAGGGCTCCGAACAGAGAAAAAGCCCCATGTGCAGCAGAAAAGTACTTGGTTATATTGGGAGGCTGGAGGAGGGGGTGTCTGATTTGCATTGGGCCCAGGGAATCGGTTTGACCAGGTATGTCATTCATGTAGCCCAAGAAAAACGTGGCCCTCCCACTCTAGCCTTTTAATTTGCAAATGTAGGTCACCATATTGTCCTGCACACAGGGTCTTCTGGAGGTGTCACCTTGAGGCAGTGACTAGAAGAAGAGGGCGGGAATTTTCATGTTGAATGGACTCAGTTTCCAAGTGCTGACATTTGCATATTAAAGCTCGGCAGCCTGCAGTCCCAGCTACTCAGGAGGCTGAGGCAGGAGATGCAACTATAACTGGGAGGAGGAGGTTGCAGTGAGCCGAGATCACATCACTGCACTAAAGCCTGGTCTACAGAGTGAGACTCCGTCTCCAAAAAAAAGAAAAGAAAAGAAATGTTTCAGGAGTTGTTTCTATTAAAAGGGAAAGCCTTACTGAGGACTCCTTTCCCTCTCTATCTGCCTAATATAATTTCTGAGTAACTCCTCTACTAAAAGTACCACTTAGGTGCTTCATATGACAGTTCTGATATTTCCCAATGCTCCTCCACAAATTAAATTTGGAAAGGTAATCCGTCCCAGGAGGGCAAACCAAAGAAAAAGTCCTAGGCTCCTGAGTCAAGGTTTGTTCATTCCTTTCTACAGGTTTGACTGGACTACTTTTTAATCACAGTAAAAATGACAAAAATGCAAGATGAAGTTAACAGCATAGATTTATTTCCCATGAAAAGCTGTTATAAAGCATTCTCAAAATAAAGTGTTATTCAGCCACAAATGACATCATCACTTTTTTATTCATAGGGCACAGTATCGTTGCCAAAGAGCTTTCCTCTATATGTTCTCTTGCAGGGCAAAAAATATCTATTTTATACAGAAACACAGTAAAAAAAAGTGATTTACTTAAGGTCCTAACTACTAAATAAAAGCTAAACTATTCACTTCCTCCTAGATTCAGAGAGAGCTCCAACATTTTCTAAATTTTAGTATCCTGTCATTGGGGTAGGCACTTTTTGGCAAAAATGAATAGACATTTAATTAGTCAACCAAAAAAAAACCTTATTAGGTACAGTAAGTTCTTCAAAAGTTTAACTTGTTCAACTTCCTTGTTCTTTGTTCCTAAGAACAATTTCCCTGTACCTTCTCGGCCCTACTTACCTGATTAGTTATCTGCTCAGTTACCTGCCTGGTAAACAACTCTTCCCATCAGTATCAACCTGTAACTCACATTCCCTCTCCCTTCCTTATTAGGGAAAATACTCGCGATAGCAAATCAGGTCCGATTAGATCGTGAGGTCCGACCCCAGCCCATGGGGGAATGACACAGAAGTAGGGACTGCGTTAGGGATAAAAAACCCCTGCTCTAGAGAGAACCCACTCGGTGTGCTCTTGCAATTGTGACTAACCCAAGCAGCACTCTTTTGCAGAAGTTGTCTTGCTGAGAAAACCGTTTTTGCCTGAGTGCTGGTTCTTCCTTGTGGCACTGATCATTTGTTTCTAACAATCTGGGGGCTTGTCCGGGATTCCCATTCTCCTCTAGGGAAAGGGTCTCTGGTCAACTCTAGTGAGGAGAGGTGTCCCACTGCCTCATTGAGGTGGCCTCATGGTGAGTGATCAGGACTCACCCAGTGTGACGAATAAACCCGGACTCTCAGCAATGTGGAAAGGAACAGACCAACAACTTAGAGAAAAGAATCCTCACATACCACGGAGACCAGGTAACCATGCGCACACACCAAAGTAAGAAACTTCACAAGAGCAACAAAATATTTCCTTGGTGGTTGGGATATCTTGGAGATTGAAAGTGTGCATTGAAATTCACAACTGAGTGAGAAGCAAGTGTTCAGTCCAGATCTGCGGTTCTGTGGACCTTATACTGCTTAAGGTGGCCCTTCCGTAAAGCAGTCCGGGTCAGGGGTTTCTACTAAACCTGCCATTGCTAAGAGGAACCCAATGTTCCCACAAGGGAAGCAGCCAGGGAAGGACAAAGTGAAAGGAGAAAAGTGCAAGGAACCTCCAGCAGGGGGGTTGAGCCTCTAGGAAAGGAAAGGAAAGGTGAGAAATCTCCAGTAGGGGAGGTTGAGCCACACACAAACCTCTGGTAACTGGGAAGGCAAGAAATTTCTAATAGGAGAAATGAAGCCTCATCCCAAACCCTTTTTAAGATGGGAAATACCCCAAGTAAGGTAGGTGACAAAAAGAATAAAGCTAGCAACACTAACATTCCTCCTGATACTCCCCTAGGGCTTATGCTAAAATACTGGAAAGAGAATGAAAGGACTAAATACAACAAAAAGCAGCCAATGATAAAATACTGTTGCTTCATTTGGACTCAGGAACCAATCCTCAAGCCCTCAGTCTTGTGGCCAAAGTTTGGGTCAGATGAGGATTGGATTTGTCAGCTTTTAATAGGACATGTTAATGACAAGAGCGCATAGTCTATTTCCAGGAGGAAACAGACTATTCTCTATGTTGGTGACAAGGACCTGTCCTTCTTTACCCTCTAAAGATTGGAGGGAGCAAGTCAGAAATTAACTCCTCTGAGAAAGATAAGGTCCCTATTCCTAGACAGCTCACCAACACATGGAACCTCCTCTACCACCTTCCCCCGTCCAATACCCCTAACCCTAACCTCCCTCCCCCTCAAGTAGAGGCAGTTGTCATAGACCCTTCTCCTACCCACATCATTCCCCCTACTTATAACCCTGCCTCTTGGGAATTGTCCCAAGAGCCTGCTCACTGCCAGCCTAAGTACCCTTCCCTGAAAGGACTTCAACATGAGATAGAGCAATGTAAAAAGGCTATTCAGGACTTCCCCTTCCTCTCTAACTTGGAAGAATCAGCTCCATCTCTCTTCCCCTTAAGAGAGGTATCCCTAGGAGGAGAAGCCAGCATTGGCTTTGTAAATGCCCCTTTAACCAGCTCAGAGGTCCGAAACCTAAAAACAGAGCTCAAGCCACACTATTAGATGACTCTCATGGAGTAGCAGATCAAATTAACCAATTTCTAGGACCACAGTTATATACTTGGGCTGAGTTAATGTTCATCCTAGGCATCCTCCTCTCAGGGGAAGAAAGAAGCATGATCCTTAGAGTTGCTATGGTAGCCTGGGAACATGAACACCCTCCTGGCAAAAAGGTTCATGCAGCAGATCAAAAATTCCCCAACCAAGACCCCGGTGGGACAACAGTAATGCAGCTCACCGAGAGGATATGCAAGAACTTAGGGAAATGATAAAAAAAAAAAAATGGGATTCGGGAGTCAGTACTCCAAACCCAAAATCTTACTCGAGCATTCGACATACAACAAAGGAAAAGATGAAGGGCCTATGGAATTTTTAGACAGATTGAAAGAACAGGTGCTGACGAGTTGATGGGTGCATCACACCAACATGGCACAAGTATACATATGTAACAAACCTGCACGTTATGCACATGTACCCTACAACTTAAAGTATAATAATAATAATAAATAAATAATCAAAAAAAATCAAAAAAAAAAAAAAAAAAAAAGAACAAATGAGAAAATACACTGACCAAGATTTAGAAGATCCTCTAGGGCAGGGAATGTTAAAGCTTCATTTCATTACTAACAGCCAGATAGCACAAAGAAATTACAAAAATAGAAAACTGGAACGAAATTTCTCAGAGAAGCTCAGAAAGTGTGTGTAAGGAGGAACAAGGAGAAGCAAAGACAAAAAATGAAAATGATGTTATCCACCTTCCAACAGGGGGCCCCAAAGGATAAACACACCGGTATTACTCTCCGTTGCCAGGAGACCCATACACTCCCAAACAAAGCCTCCCAAGAGCCAAAACCTATAGAGATCCTAGGCCCCCACTTCCTAAGCCATATGAAGAACATAAGGAGGCAAAGTGAAGAAACACAAAAATAGAGAGAGGAGACAGAATGAATGCTTCAATTGTGAGAAAGTAGGCCACTTCAAGAGGTACTGTCACGAATTAAAACCAGAAAGAGAAGTTGTCCCACTTATGACCTTTGAGGAGGAATGGGGGGTTAGGGGCTCTGTCTCTTTTACCTTGAATCCCACCAAGAGCCCTTGATAAATTTAGAGGTGGGACCCAAATCTGAACTTATGACCTTTTTAGTAGACTCGGGAGCAACCGCTCCTCTGTCTGTTACCTTCCCCTACAATATAGCCTGATCCTCAAAGGAACTTGTAGTCTCAGGGGTAAAAGGAGAGGGAATCAAAGTAAAAAGTTTAGAAGAAACAGAAATTAGATGTAAAAACCGCTCAGCTAATGTTGAATTTTTGTTAATTCCAGAGGCAGGAACTACTCTATTCGGAAGAGACTTAATGTTAAAATTAGGTATAGGTTTACATGTTGGCTCAGAAGGATTCTGCACTTCATTAAACCTGCTCATCACTGCAGACGAAACATACATTCATCCTGATGTTTGAGCAAGGGAAGGAAATTGGGGAAAACTCCTAAATCCTCCTATACACATAAAGTTAAAAAATCCTGGAGAAATAGTAAGAAGAAAGCAATATCCTATTCCTTTAGAAGGCAGAATAGGCCTAAAACCTGTCATTGAAAGCCTCATCAAGGATGGGCTCCATGAACCCTGTATGTCCCCTTATAACACCCCAATACTGCCTGTGAAGAAACCAGGTAGGTCATATCAACTAGCACAAGACCTCTGGGCCATCAACCAGACAGTCCAGACTACCCACCCTCTTGTCCCTAATCCTTAAACCATTCTCAGTAAAATTCCACATGAACATCAATGGTTCACAGTAATAGATTTAAAAGATGCCTTTTGAGCATGCTCCTTGGCTGAGGACAGCTGAGACATTTCTGCTTTTGAATGGGAAGATCCCCATTCTGGATGAAAGCAACAGTATCGATAGACAGTTCTACCCCAAGGCTTCACAGATCCCCCTAATCTTTTTGGTCAAATTCTGGAACAAGTGTTAGAACAAGTTTATAACAAAATGTATACATCTGCTCCAGTACGTAGATGACCTATTAATATCTGGTTAGGCTGTAGAAAAGGTATCTGCTTTCTCCATCCATATCCTTAACCATTTGCAAGGAGACGGGCTATGGGTTTCAAAGGGAAAGCTTCAATTTGTAGAGCCTGAAGTTAAATACCTAGGACACTTAATAAGTAAGGGCAAACGAAAGATAGGCGCCAAGAGAGTAGAAGGGATTGTATCCATACCTTTGCCTAAGACTAAACAAGAACTCAGAAAATTCCTAGGGATAGCTGGATATTGCCGTTTATGGATTGACTCATATGCACTAGTCACAAAGCCTCTCTACCTAAAACCTACCCAAGAAAAGCCTGACCCTCGCCTGTGGACTTCTGAAGAAATCCACCAGGTTGAGGAGCTAAAACATCTGCTTATAACTGCCCCTGTTTTAGCTTTGCCTTCCCTAGAGAAGCCATTACACCTTTCTGTTAACATAAACAAGGGGGTAGCTTTAGGGGTCCTTACCCAAGAACACGGAGGTCACCAGCAACCCATGGCTTTCCTACCAAAAGTTTTAGATCCTGTAACCTGTGGATGGCCTGAATGTTTCAATCCATTGCAGCTACCACCTTGTGAACTGAAGAAAGCAGAAAACTAACCTTTGGGGGGAAAGTTAGTTGTAAGGATGCCCCATCAGGTTATAACGACCTTAAATCAAAAGGCAAGAAAACGGCTTACTGACTTGAGAATTTTAAAGTGTGAAGCTATCCTGTTAGAAAGAGATGATTTAACACTAACACTGATAATTCACTTAACCCAGCAGGTTTCCTGACTGGAGATCCAAATCTAAAGAGACCTGAGCACTAGTGCTTGGATTTAATTGATTATCATACAAAAGTTAGGCCTGATTTAAGAGAAACCCCTTACAAAACGGGGCAGCACTTATTTATAGATGGCTCTTCCCAAGTAATTGAAGGAAAAAGGCATAATACATACTCAGTAGTCGATGGGGAGGCACTTGAAGAAGTAGAGTTAGGAAGACTGCCCAATACTTGGTCTGCCCAAACATGAACTGTTTGCATTAAATCAAGCCTTAAAGCACTTGCAAAACCAAGAAGGGACTATTTATACTGATTCCAAGTACACCTTTGGGGTAGCTCACACCTTCGGAAAAATTTGGACTGAACGAGGTCTTATTAACAGCAAAGGCCAAGACCTGGTCCACAAAGAATTCATCACCCAAGTATTAGATAACCTCCAGCTGCCAAAAGAAATAGCTATTGTCCATGCTCCAGGACATCAGAAATGTGTTTCTTTTCAAAGCGGAAGGAATAACCTAGCAGATCAAATAGCCAAACAAGCTGCCGTTTCCTCTGAAAACACCTGTTTTTCACTTAGGCCCTTGCCTTCCTCCCCTGGCTGCAGTTCCCATCTTTTCTCCCGCTGACAAGAAAAAATTAATAAAAAGAGGAGGCAAAGAAAATTCAGAAGGGAAATGGGTGTCACCAGACCAAAAAGAAATATTATCCAAACCGCGTGTGAGGGAAATTCTCTCTCATCTGCATCAAGGGACTCCTTAGGGACTTCAAGCTATGTGTGATGCAGTCCTTGGGGTCTACAGATGTATAGGAATTTACACTTTCGCAAGGCAAGTTACAGATAGTTGCCTAGTATGTAAGAAGACTAATAAACAGACCCTCAGAAAACCATCTGTTGGAAGGAGAAATCCAGGATTAAGGCTGTTCCAAGTGTCCAAATTGATTACACCAAAATGCCCCCAATCAGTCACTTAAAATACTTACTAGTGATAGATCACCTTACTCATTGGGTAGAAGCTACTACCTTTTCAAGTGCAACTGCTAGTAATGTAGTCAAGCCACTAACTGAAAATATTATACCCAGGTTTGGATTAATAGAAGATGTTGATTCAGACAATGGGACTCATTTCACTGTACCTGTTGTTAAGAAACTAGCCCAAGTTCTAGATATAACATGGGACTACCATAACCCCTGGCACCCACCTTCATCAGCAAGAGGAGAAAGAATGAATCAGACTCTGAAAACTCACCTAAGCAAATTAGTCCTAGAGACTCAGTTGCCATGGACTACATGCCTCCCCATGGCCTTGTAAAGATTCCAAACTGCCCCTCAGAAAGATGTCGGCTTATCTCCTTATGAAATGCTGTGTGGGTTGCCCTATCCACCCTCTGCTGACATTCCTCATTCAGAACAAAAGATCTGTTTCTCAAGAACAATATACTTGGTCTATCCTCCACTTTCTCTTTCCTTTGGACTAAAGGCCTCTTGGCACAGATACCACCCCTTGAATTTCAGTTCATCACCACCAGCCCAGAGAGAGACGACACTTTCATCAAAGGTTAGAAGAAGGGAGGCTCAAGCTTCCCGGAGGCTGAAGGAGAAGGATCACTTGAGCCTGGGAGGTCAAGGCTACACTAAGCTGTGACTGTGCCACTGCACTTCAGTCTGGACAAAAGAGTGACACTCTGTCTCAAAACAAAAACAAACAAACAAACAAAAAAGATGTAACACATTATAACTGTCAGACCATTTGTTGCAACCTGGGCTACAATTTTTTTCTTTAAACCCAAAAGAACTTCTGACCAGGTAAATATAGTCTTTTTTTCTCTTTTAATGAAGAATCTACTTTATAAAGTACCTTCCCTTATCAGTGAGAAAGAAAAGGAAAATACAAAAGAGTTGAGTCAAATTTGGAGTCAATAAAGGTTTGCAGCTCTTCAGACAAGAACCCTTTCCACGAATTCTAAAAGTAAATAACAGGCATGTTAAAAAAAGATTTCATTTTATGAAAGATTCTGCATCAAAACCTTTTACAAAAATAGTATACAAAACCCACTAAACATCCTGTTCCATCTTCCACTCTGAAATCACTACTTGGTCTAAATTCACAGTTCCATTAATAAAAATGAACACAGTAAAACAGTACTCTATGTCTCCATCCCACCCAAACAATTATCTTCAAATGATGTCCAGATTTCTGTACACTATTTGCGAATCCTACCTAGGTCTTAAAAAAAAATCTCAGCTTTAGAGGAAAATCACTGGTTAATTAAAATGTCATTTAAGGTTGTATTTGTTTTCTATGAAGGGATAATAATGGGATATTTTATTTTCATTTATTACTAAAACAACACCTTTCATTGTTAGAAATATACTCCCATTTCAAGATATGTTTCAAAGCAAATTATATTCTTCAACTAGCCACTTTCATAGGTGTTTTGAATGCAATATTTTATTATAAAGCCTTGGCTGGCCTCCAGAGTTAATTAGCACCAAGATGGGTTTATTTTCAAAAGACACGACATTCTTTTTGGCCTTCAAAATGTTTTCATCAAAAATTACTATGTATCATACAAATAATATGCTCACTGTAAACATTTAAACGATTCAAAGATAAAGTAGAAAGTCAGTCTCCACCTACCTGCCCTCTAAGATGTCACTACTTATGCTTAACATATTTTATTTTTAAAAAGGAGGGGAAACCACATCATAACTACTTTAAAAGGCCTTTACAACTTCTTTGTAATTACACACACACAGAGACACACACACACACAGAGTGGGGAAGGAGAGGGCGGGGTCGGGGGAAAGAGGGAAGGACAGACAGACACATACACTAACCACTGATAATTTACTTATTATAATAAGTCAATGTAAGACTTATTATTAAACATACCAAAAAAGTGAGAAAACAGAGACGGGTGGGAGATGGGCCTGCAATTTCAACATCCGAGGTCAAAACAACTTATTAGGAGATAATTTAGAATGTCTTCTTGTCAACCCTATTTGGGGAAAATATTGCTTTGATAAAAGGTTACAGACTAACATCAAAAGGGAGCTGCCTTTTGAAGGTCAATCAATCCTTTGGTTTTAGGAAAAACTAAAATATTACAAAACACTGACAGTAAAACATACAGAGAACTCAAACTGATCTAACTGCACTTATCCTCTCCTTGCCAATTATCCTTTATCACTAATTTTCCCAAACTACTATTCTATTAGTTTCATATTGCTGTTACAACAAATTATCACAAACTCAGCGGCTTAAGACAACACAAATGTATTATCATATTATCATTTCTGGAAGTCAGAAGTCTGAAATGACTTTCATTTGTTTAAAATTCAAGGCGCTGGCAGGGCTGTGTTCCTTCTAGAGTCTGTGTGGAAAAAGTGTTCTATTGCCATTTCCAGCTTCTAGAGCTGCATTCCGTGGCTCATGGCCTCCTTCTTCCATGTTCTAAGCCAGCAGTGTAGCATCCTCAAATCTCTGACTCTGACCACTGACTCTCCTGATACTCCCTCTCACTCATGAGAACCCCTGTAACTACACTGGGACACTCAGATATTTCAGAATAACCTCCCATCTTGAGATCCTTAATTTAATCAAGTATGAAAAGTTCCTTTTGCCATGTAAGGTAAATAGTCACAGGTTCCAGGGAATAAGAAGTGAATAAATTTGGGGGAGCCATCCTTCTGCATAACACAACTACTTGTTTACAACAGTTCCCTAATCAAAAATCTTTAATAACCAAAACCAGACAAAGACATCACAAGAAAACTACACAATATATCTCTCTGTATAGACACAAAAGTCCTCAAAATACTATCAAGACGAATACAGCAACATATAAAAAAGATTGTGCAGCATGATCAAATGATACTTATCTCAGGAATGCCAGGTTGGCTTAACATTCAACCAAGGTAGCCTGGCAACAGAGCAAGACCTTATCTCTAAAAATAAAGATAGGCCAGGCATGAAGGCTCATACTGTAATCCCGGCACTGTGGGAGGCCGAGCTGGAAGGATAACTTGAGCCCAGCCTGGGCAGCATAGTCAGATCTCGTATCTACAAAAAATAAATAAAAAATAGCTGGGCATGGGTGCACATGCCTGTGGTTCCAGCTACTCAGAAGGCTGAGGTGGGAAGATCACTTGAGCCTAGGAGATCGCAGCTACAGGGAGTCATGGAATACCCTGTCTCAATAAATACATAAATAAATAGCCAGGCATGGTGGCTCACACCTGTAGTCCTGGCTGCTCAGGAGGCTGAGGTGGGATGATCCCTTAAGCCCAGGAGTTTCACGATGCCGTGACCTATGATCATGTCACTGCACTCCAGCCTGGGTGACACAGCAAGGCCCCATCTCTTTAAATAAATAAAAACTATTTAATTCAGTCAATGTTAATATATCACATTAATGAAAGGAAAAAAACCCACATGGCCATCTCAACACAGAAAGATCACCTGACAAAATCCAACATGTTTTCATCATAAAAACAGTCAAACTAGGAATAGAAGGGAACGTCCTCATCTAACAAAAGGTACCTGCGAAAAACCCACACCTAACAACATCATACTTAATGGTGAAACTTGGATGCTTTCTCTTTAAAATCAGTAACAAGACAAGGACGTTTGCGCTCACCACTTCTATTCAATGTTATACCGGAGATGATTCCCAAGGCAATTTTAGGCAAGAAAAAGAAATAAAAGATCCAGATTGAAAAGGAAGAAAACAATCTCCAATTACTTGATCCTGTACATAGAAAATCCTAAGGCATCCACTTAAGTAAACAAACAAGCCAGATCATAGTTTATAATTGACCTCTGAAACAAGGCTATAGTTTCAGAGATCAGTATGCAAAATCAATGGTATTTCTGTATCAATGAACAATCACAAACTGAACAATTAAGATAACAAAATTAACAATCGCATCAAAATGAATAAAATCATAAGCAACAAATTTCAAGAAAGTACCAAGTTTATACAATGAAAACTACAAAATACATTGAAAGAAATCAAAGACAATCTAAATGAAAGGAATTGAATTCAGAGTCCAGAAAAAATTCCTCACATTTATGATCGGTTTCAACAAGGATGCCCAAGACAATTCAATTGGGGAAAGAATAGTCTTTTCAACAAACGGTGCTGGAACAACTGGAGATCCACATGTAAAAGAAAAAAGTTGGACTCCTCCCTTACAAAATACACAAACATGAACTCTCACATTACATACCTAAATGTAAGAGCTAAACCTATAAAATTCCTAGATGAAAACATAGGAGTAAATCTCTGCAACTTTGGATTATGCAAAGAATTGTTCTTAGATATGATGCCAAAAAAAACAAGCAACAACAGAACATTATCAAAATTGAAAATTTTGCTTGAAAGGATACCATCAAGAAAGTGAAATGACAACCCAGAGAATGAGAGATAATTTTTGCAAATCACGTATCTGATAAGGGACCTGTAGTCAGAATACACAAAGAATCCTTACAATTCAATAAGACAACCAAATTTTAAAATGGGCAAAGGATCTGTACAGATGCTTCTCCAAAGGTACAGAAAAACGGCCAATAAGCACATAAAAAGATGCTCAAAATCATTCGTCATTGGGAAATGCAATCAAAACCACAATGAGGTATCACCTCACGCCCATTAGGGTGCCTATACATCAGAAAGTCAGATAACTTGTGTTGGCAAGCACATGGAAACACTGAAGTCCTTATACACTGCTGGTAGGAATGTAAAATGGTGCAGCCACGTGGAAAACAGTTTTCCAATTTCTCAAAATGTTAAATACAGTTATCATACACCCAAGCAATTCCACTCTTAGGTATATGCCCAAGAGAAGTGAAAACATATGTCTTCACCAGAACTTGCTGTTCACAGCAGCATTATGCATAACAGACCAAAACTGGAAACAACTCAATTGCCCATCAAATGGTGAATGGATAAGTAAAATGTGATATGTCCAGTCACTGGATTGTCATTCATTAATAAAAAGAACAAGGTACTGATCCATGCTCTAACATGGATGAATCTTGAAAACATTATGCTAAATTAAAGAAGTCAGTCACAAAAGGCCATGTATTGTATGATTTTATATATACATGAACTTTATATATATATACATGAACTTTCCAGAATAGGTATGTCAATAAAGACAGGAAGTATATAAGTGGTTGTCACAGGCTGAGAGGATCAGGGAATGGCAACTGACTGCTAATGGGTATGGCACTTTATTTGGGGGTGATGAAAATGTACTGGTCAGACAATGGTGATTGCAAAACTGTATACACACGAAAAACCAAAGAATCACACGCTTCTAAAGGGAAAATTTAGCTCGGCATGGTGGCATGCACCTGTACTCCCAGTTACTCGGGAGGCTGAAGCAGGACTGCTTGAGCCCAGGACTTCAAGGCTGCAGCGAGCTATGATCACTGCAGCGAGCTATGATCGCTCCACCGCACTCCAATGAGGATGACAGCGCAAGACCCGTTCTCTCAAAAAAAATAAAAATAAATAACCCAAGGTACTCAGTTCATATGCAAACCCGCTGGTAAACATAAACTATCTCCAAGTAGTCTAGAAAGAAAATGAGCACATAAGACAACTTCTAAAAACACATATATTTCTAGACATGTTATATTTAACATAAAAATCAGCTATGCAGAAGTTACATTAACATTTTATGTTGGAAAGGTAAATGACTATTATTAATACAGCAGTATAATTATGTATTTATGTATAAATGCATAAAAGGAAAAGCATCCTCAAAATAAACACCATCAATGGCTCCTCGGTGGTCACAAAAGAAAATCCTCACACTTTTGTCTTCCTTCACAATTGAGCTTCATCCATCTTTTCAGGCGTATCTCCCATCATTACCTGACACAAACTTGGGTGGGCCAGAGTTTCCACTGACCATCCCCTCACTATTCATCCAACACTATGTTCACTGCCTCCCATTCCTGACCATTTACCTTTTGTCTTCAACTAATTCTGGGGACGTTGTGTCAAACTAAATGATCCATATTCTTCAAGGCCGGAATCAAGTCCTATTACAAAGATATTCTCTCACCCTCTCCAGAGCATAGCAACCCAGCAACTACTGGCCTCTCATAGCCCTAACCATCCACAACCCGAAGCTGGCTTCTCATCAAACGGGCACTTTTCATCACCCAAATTCAAATAATTCACTCTTACCATAATAAAGAATAGTCACCTACAGCCTACCTTTTCCAGCCTTGATTCAATCATTCATCAATTTTATCTTTAAAGTCCCTCACTTTAGGGAGATGATATATCAGCTTTCACCCAGAGTCTAAAGAAAACAGCCCTCTTGCCAATGACATAGTGCCATCTAGTTGCAACAAAAGGTAAATCACAGTGGCAGTAGGAGGATCTCCACACTACTTTTACAGGAATGCACTGCAGGTAAAAAATAAGAAACTACAGTACTGTTTTGCAGGACAATTTGCTTCATATGTGCATACTATCGCCCTGACTAAATTAACTCTCAAGTCTTACAGGTATTATTTGTTTTCAGTTCCATGCACAGATTAGCCATTTAGTATTTACTAAATCAAACTCAATTTCTGAAGTGTCTTACATCAATGTATTCATGCATATATGGTTAAAATTTTCCTTGAGAATCTATCACGTGAGAGTGTGGCTTATTATAACAAGTAAACAGAACAGATAAATACAAAATGAAAAGAAATCTCATGATTTGCTCACATATAAGGGAGCTTGTTGTGGATTAAGTTTCATGACCCAAGACACTGAAACAGGAATGGAATAAATGAGAATAAAATCAAAAGTTGTCATCAAAAATACATGAGCCACCTAAAGTCCAAGGTGTCAAGCATAGCTCTATGAGTACAATCCCGTCCCCGAGCTCACCATATGCCCAGCTGTATGCCATACACTAAGAGATTCAGGAAGGAAGTGGGGTCAGGGATTGATCCCAAACTCAATCTTTTCAAGTGGGGCAGAAAGATCTTCCAATTGAAAAATAAGGACAAAAGGTTTCACTGTCACAGAAGTTTCAACAACCAATAGGATATTTAAAAGTTATCAAAGGAAAACCACTGTATGTTCACTTACGTTTTTACCTAGTCCCTCAAACTCACAAAACGCTGTTTACTCAGGGACTTCTTCCAGTCTTACTAGGGAGCCTGGAAAGTGAGGGGAGGATTGCAAGGGCCACCAGAAATCTCTTCCTCAATTCCCCTTCTCTAAGAAGGGAGGCTACAGCTTGTCTCTCTAACCACTAAAAGGCGTGACCCTCCTCAGAGTTAATAGCTGGATTCCCTGATTGTTGTTATTTTCACTAAATGAATTCTCATAAAAATCCCATTAAGATTTAGAGAAGGCTTCCAGGGTTGACTTCCTGAACATTAAGAATAGCATGTTCTTAAAAGTTGAACTTGGAGATTGGGCCAGGACTTCATCTAGGCTATAAATGCTCACAATGGTAGGTCCTTTACCAAACACCCTGAATTAGAGTATAAAGTGATCCCATCCTCTTAAGAGTCAGAGAAACAGAACCAAGTGTGACTGTTTCTATAGTCACTTGGTTCTGTTTCTATAATTTGATCTGAGGAAGTTTCTTACTCACAATAGGTAAATGAAGGCACAAACTAACCAGCAATATAAGCGACAGTATAAAGTGTCATTCATACATGCAAAAAACAGACAAAATCCCAAACTCTGTGTTCTAACAAATCACAAAAGCCTCATTAACAATAAATTGAAATGACCAAATGTTTGGACTGAAAAGCAATGCCTTGGTAGCCTAGCTATGCCTAACTCAAATAACAGAACCCTCTCGATATTAAAATCCTCACAGATCTGCCACAGATCAAGCTGTGTATGTCTCAGATCAAGACTTTGCCAAAAAGCAGTTAACACACACTTAAGAGGGAAAAAATCTACATCAGCCTCCTAAATGCAATCACCTTCACACCTGTTGCAGGTCCCAAGCTTCAATGTGTTCTGCTGGACAACGCAGTAGAAAGCTGACAAGCAGGTGGCTTTCCCACACTGACTGAACCACCTCCATGCTCATGCCCATTCATTCTCTGGTCCACCCCATGCTTTATAACAGACCTCGTAGCTCAGGGTACTCTTTCCTTCCTGACTGCCTTCACTTAATGACTTTGTAACTTTAGGTGTAAAAATTATCTGCAGAAATCCACACTGAAAACCAAGCTTGTGAAAGGCAGCAATAACCAACCAACATTTTTACAAGAAGAACAGTCAATTTCAAGCCCATCAGATTCAAATAGCAAGCATGGATGAAAATGAAAGATTGAAAGGTTTGAGGACCTTATCAATGTATTAAATATCCATTTAATTTACAATTAAGCTCACTGTGCTCACTGGCCTTTTAATCAGCTTTCCAGGTCCTGCTCAGACTTGCCTGGGACATGGGAATGAAAGAACCCATAAATGTATGGACCAATCTACCTTAACTAACTTGTCAAGTGTTCCTGCATCAAGCAGAAGAAATATCAGTGAAACTGATACAGGAATTAACACCTTGTTAATCCATACAAATTAAAGGAGCGGTATCCAATCTTCTGGCTTCCCTGGGCCACACTGGAAGAACTGTCTTGCACCACACATAAAATACACTAACACTAATAATAGCCGCTAAGCTTTAAAAAAAAAAAATTGCAAAAAAAGAAAATCTCACAATTTTTTGTTTGTTTGTTTGGAAATGGAGTCTCACTCTGTCACCCAGGCTGGAGTGCAGTGGCATGATCCTGGCTCACTGCAACCTCTGCCTCCTGGGTTCAAGCGATTCTCCTGCCTCAGCCTCCCAAGTAGCTGGGATTATAGGCGCATGCCACCACGCCCAGCTAATTTTTGTATTTTTAGTAGAGATGCTGGCCAGGCTGGTCTCGAACTCCTGCCTCAGGTGATCCACCCGCCTCGGCCTCCTAAAGTGCTAGGATTACAGGTGTGAGCCACCATGCCCGGCCAATGTTTTAAGAAAGTTTGTGAATTTGTGTTGGGCCACATTCAAAGCCTTCACAGGCTGCATGCAGCCTGCAGGACGCAGTTGGACAAGCTTGGATTAGAGAAATCTACAAAGACAAACTAGTGACCTAGCAGCCCTCTGATCTTTCATGATTTGCAAGAAACTTAGGATGACTATGCATAAAGACGACAAACATCAATTTAACTGAATGGTTCCCACCACATTGGAATGAGGAAGCTGAGCAAACTCAGAGGACTATAAGAAAGGGCTGATGTCATCTGAACTGTTTGAAATTATAAACTCCTCTAAATATATTTCAAAGCCAGAACTCATAAGAGTTGTTCTGACACACGTATTAAAAAAGGGATGACAAAGTGTGTGTCCCCTACACTGGTCAAAGGGACAGGACATTGTTATGCTGGCAACACAAGCTGCTGAAAAGAATGTATCTGTCAAAAGGAATCAAAGTAATGACCCCAGAAGGCTCCAGAAACAGACTGGTAAATGCAGGTTGCTTTTAGACTTCCACAATGCTGGCACACAAGGAGAAAGACAAAACTAACATTCACAGAGCATTATATTTTATATTACATTTAATCCCCATTAAAAAGATAGTATTTCCCCTACTTCACCACTGAAAAAACTGATCTTTCAAAGGTTACATTATTTAACACCAAGGTCAAAGGGTAAGTTGGAGAGACCAGATCCAAACCCAGTCTGATGTTAAAACATGTGTTTTTCCCCCACATCATAAGAGGATCTCCTGCTAATGACCTCAAATCTAAAAACTGACTTGCCCTACACCTCGAGCCCCCATCCTACAAACTCTCCCTGAAGTTGTTAATTCAGCTGTCATTGTGCACCTACAATGTGCCAGACACCATACTCCTCAAGATTCTGTAGGGACAGAAGGAACAGACAAAAATCTCTACCTCCATAGATATTATTCTAGGGGTACACAGGTAAATAAAACATTAAAATAAATAGCTTTCACACAGTAACAAATTCTATAGAGAAAAATAAAACACAAGGAATAGCAAATGAAGGAGATGCCATTTTAAACATGGTGCTGAGGGAAGGCCACCCTGAGAAAGATATCATTTACCTCAAAAATAAAAAAGCAAGTAAGAGAAAAATCAGGTAAAAGATGTTTTACCTTTTAACATCTTTAAATGTTTTACCTTTAAGTGTCACCTTACTTTAAAAGTAAAAGGTGACACTTAAACCTGCCACAACATTGAGAACTCAGGGTTTTGATGTGAAACCTCACTGCATATAATGCATTAACTTATTTTATACATTTAAACAAACTCTACTTAAGAACTGTGTTCTAAAGGAAGGAGCATATTACAGGAAGGCAGTTTTCGGTCAGAGTAAACACACTTAAAAACTAAACCTATTGAAAGACCAAGACCCACTGAAAGTCTTTGCTTTGTCAGATTTTTGACCAAAAGGAAAATTAAAGAAACACACCATGCCCATCCAATGATTTCACCAAGGAATTTTAAGAGAGAAAATCCTACTTCTTCCTCACCCAGTAGCCAGTGAAATGACTGAGCAAATTCACAAGTTCACTGGGGCTGCTTTCGTGTAACACAGGGACAACACATGACAGAGACAATGGAACCCTACAGGTTGCCTAGTATTTGAAAGACTGTGAAGAGGAGGAAATGTCAAAATTCAAAGTCTTAAATGATGTGCTTTTAAGTATGTTCATCAATTTCACCACTCAGGAGTAAAGCCAGCTATAGTTGTAAGGAATCAGAAATATGAGGGGTGTGAAATAAGCAGAAGCACACTAGTTAAGGACTTGTATTCTTCCCACATTTTCCACTTTATTTTATAATGCTGAGAAAAAACACATTTAATAGTTTTCTGCTGTATAAAAGAGACACATTCACTTTATGTCAAAATAAGTCACTCGATTTTAATACAACTATCTCAATTTATAAATTAACATTCTCCCCCACTGCCCACACATAGTAAGTCTTTTACAGTGTTGATTAGAGAAGCAAAAGTTGCTGCTACAATTCTCTTCCTGCATTTTAATATAAACAATCATCAGTCTTTTCTTCATAGAGTGCAGTGTGGACACCATCAGAATGTACCAGCGCTGGGTATGCAAAGTTCACAAAGATTAGCAATAGCAAAAGTTTGGAGATTTTTGAAATGTATGCTGCCTGCAAAGAACTATGTAAAAACTCAGTCTCTATAGGGGACCACACAGAAACTCAGGCATGAAGTTACATGGTTGTGTGATTGGTTGGGAGAAGGAACAGAAAGCACTTCCACCAACCCATATGTCTGAGCAAATGACTGCAAAACCTTGGAAGCTACAAAACAGTTTATATACCTAAAATTGGTGTCCACAGCAGTGGTCAGCAAAGTGCCTGTGAAGCGCAAATGGGTAAATATTTTAGGCTCTGCAGGTCATATGGTCTCTGTTAAACAATATGTAAATGAATGGGTGTGGCTGTGTTCCAATAAAGATTTATTTATAAAAAGAGGCAGCATGTTAAATCCAGTCAGCAAGCTATAATGTACCAACCCCTGCTCTAACACTAACCAAATACCTCTTAATAAGCCAAGAAACAGTGTGTCCTCTTGGGCCAGAAGCGGTGGCTCACGCCTGTAATCCCAGCATTTTGGGAGGCTGAGGCGGGCAGATCACCTGAGGTCAGGAGTTTGAGACCATCCTGGCCAACATGGTGAAACCCTGTTTCTACTAAAAATACAAAAATTAGCCAGGCGTGGTAGCAGGCGCCTGTAATCCCAGCTAATGGGGAGGCTGAAGCACGAGAATCACTTGAACCCAGGAGGCAGAGGTTGCAGTGAGATGAGATCACGCCATTGCACTCCAGCCTGGGCAACAAGAGAGAAACTGCGTCTCAGAAAAAAAAAAAAGAAAGAAAATAAAAGTATACAAAGTGAAAATGAAGAAATTAAACTGCCCTTAAATTTGGCAGTGACATTACTGTCCATGCACAAAATTCCAAAAATTTACAAAAAAGCTTCTAGCACTAAAAATGAGTTTAGCAAGGTTGTAGAATCCAAGGTCAGCATGTAACATAAAATCATCTTCCTATAGCCTAGCAACGACCAACTGGAAATTGAAAAGTATCATTCACAACAGCATCACAACCCATGAAATAAATATATAAGATTACAAAATACATGCAAGATCCAATTGCTAAAAACTACAAAATACTGATGAAAAATCTAAAAAGGTCTAAATAAATAGATATACCATGCTCATGGCTCGTTATTAAAACGTCAATTGCCTCCTGATTTCCAGCTTCAATGCAATGCCAATCAAAAACCCCAGCAGGCTGAGCATGGTGGCTCACACCTGTAAGCCCTACACTTTGGGAGTTCACAGTGAGAGGATCACTTCATCCAAGGAGTTTAAGAGCAGCCTGGGCAACATAGAGAGATCCTCTCTCTACGAAAACAAAAAAATTAGCCAGGCATGGTGGTGCATGCATGTGAGCCCAGTTACTTGGGAGGCTGAGGTGGGATAATCACTTGGGTCAAGGCTGCAGTGAGCAGTGATCCTGCCACTGCGTTTCAGCCTGGGCAACTGAGTGGGACCCTATCTTTCTTTCTTCTTTTTTGAGACGAGGTCTTGCTCTGTCCACCAGGCTGAAGAAAAGTGGTGCAATCTCAGCTCACTGCAACCTCCACTGACCGGGTTCAAGTAATTCTCCTGCCTCAGCCTCCCAAGCAGCTGAGATTACAGGTGACCGCCACCATGCCCAGCTAATTTTTCTATTTTTAGTAGAGACGGGGTTTCGCCATGTTGGCCAGCTGGTCTTGAACTCCTGAACTCAAGTGACCCACCCACCTCGGCCTCCCAAAGTGCTGGGATTACAGGCATCAGCCACCACGCCAGGCTATGAAACAAACTTTCTTCCACCCACAGCTTTCTCTTCTCTCCCCATTTACAGCAGTAAGACAGCCTAACCTGGGAAAGACAGAGAGAGAGGAAAGCTACTTCCAAATGGATGTCTGTCCCCATCAGTAATAACCAAGTCTATTCAAGTGCTAGATGTTAACTTTAAAAGAAGGGAACATCAAAAGTCCAAGTTTCAGACAGGCGCGGTGGCTCATGCCTGTAATCCCAGCACTTTCGGAGGCCAAGGCGGGGGGATCACGAGGTCAGGAGTTCAAGACCATCCTGGCCAATATGGTGAAACCCCAGCTCTACTAAAAATACAAAAGTTAGCAAGACATGGTGGTGCGTGCCTATAGTCCCAGCTACTCGGCAGAGGCAGAAGATTCGCTTGAACCCGGGAGGCAGAGGTTGCAGTGAACCAAGATCGCACCACTGCACTCCAGCCTGGGTGACAGAGTGAGATTCCTTCTCAAAAAAAAAAAAAAAAAAACAAATTCCAAGTCTCTTTGCCTAGCTTTGTCAGGAATGTTTTTACCCTAACTCTGTATAAGTGTCACCAAATATAATTTTTAAAGGTTTAACCTCAATCTATAAGTTTGATCAAACATAATGTTTAAAGGTTTACTATAATCTCTTCATAAGAAAACTATTGGAAAGATGGAATAAAATATACAGAAAATGTCCTTAACAGGTAAATATTTATTTTTCTTTTTTTATTATTATACTTTAAGTTCTGGCGTACATGTGCAGAACGTGCAGGTTTGTTGCATAGGTACACACGTGCCACAGTGGTTTGCTGCACCCATCAACTTGTCATCTACACTAGGTATTTCTCCTAATGCTATCCCGCCCCTAGCCCCACACCCCGCAACAGGCCCCAGTGTGTGATGTTCCCCTCTGTGTCCATGTGTTCTCACTGTTCAACTCCCACTACAGGTAAATATTTCTAGAATGTATCTACTCCATCGGGTGCTGTAAGTATTCTAAACTGTGCTGGTATAGCTGCTTTAAATCACTGTTTTCTTCTGTAAATGGTGGCAGGTTTAAAGTGTTATCTTGAAGGGGAAGTGAGTGATTTGCTCATGTCTCTGTACTGAACCAACACTGTTAACACCCAGTCCAGTTCCACCTTAAACAAGTCTGAGAAATACAGACATAATCCACACTTGTTATTTGTCAAGACTAAGGTAAAATAAAGAAAGTTGGAAGTACCTCATAGCCTCTTAGGACTGATGTACCGAAAACAATCCATCTCTCACCATTTCCTAAATACCATAGTCACAAAGAGCTCTACCCCACCAAGCACTCTGCGAGTCTCACTCTCAAAGGAAGACTCACAGGTGACTGAGAAGATAAATTCGCTATTGTTTCCATTATCCTTCAGTTTACATGACCTAAGAAATGCATTCCTATAAGACTCACAAGTCTCAGGGCCCCTTCTTTATGAAAGAAATAGCTAAGCCTCTATACTCAGAAGCATCAGACTTTTAAGAAACCTTAAGTCATGTAAAAACGTATCAAAATTATTATCATTACAGCTACCAGGAAATAGCTACCTACTTCATGTTAAATACTGAAGTTAAGTACCTCACAGTTTCATTCATCCCTAAAAACTCTGCAAAGCATGTTACTAACCTTTATGGAGTAGGAAACTGAAGCTCTGAGAGACTGTGCAACTAGTCAATGGAAATGTGGGGATCTGAACTCTACCTAGCTCCAAAGGGTGTACGTTTTTCTAAAATGTCTAATTTTTTTCCAATTTCACAATGGAGGGAGAGTTGTCACTACAATTTTAATAATTTCACCAGCTGGGTGGGATGGCTCAGGCCTGTAATTCCAACACTGTGGGAGGCTGAGGTGGGAGGACGGGTTGGGTTCCCGGCAGACAACTGGGAAACAGTGAGATTCCGACTCTAAAAAAATAATAGTTTCACCAAAAGGGGGGGACGGATTTCTAAATCGGAATCTCTTGTTGAAATCCTTTGAGCACCAGTTAAGCCCCACTTCTTTAAATAAGTAATAACCGACAGATTTTTTTTTTAAGTTAGAAATCCTTTTAAAGTAAATTTCATCACAGATCTGCAAGTGAACTGTCATTTTGGACAAGTCTCCAGAGTTAGTGGCTCTTTCCTCTGCACACTAGCTACCACTAGGCAGTAAAAATAATTTACCCAATTCAAACACATACCGTGCCTGCACTGTTAAGACTACTGGCAAAGAGGGTACAAAGCTAAGTAAGGTCTATCACAGCACTCAAGGAGTTAAGGACTAGAGGAGGAGTCCATTTAAAGTACAGTATGTGTGTAGTTACCATTTAGTCAAGGCAAACGAAGTGTAAGAAATCCTAAAACAATAGTACCTACAGGATAACATGCCATCACGGCCCAGAGAAGGAAAGCAACTGGTGCACTCGTCACGTTATGTTGTCAGCAGTACTTGCTTACATTGTGTCCCTCCCTGACAATCCCTTCCAACCTGTCAACCAACCTCCTTCCCCACAATGACACACACACAACCACACAACCAGGAAGGGAAGCCATCGAGCGAGTATTGTGAATCCTAAAACTGGCTCTGTAAAGTGCAACGCCTGTGCCTGAAGAAAATTTGTCTTTAGCTTCATCAGGTGAAGAAAATCGGTTTTATAACACAAGGCCCACCAAACCAGAAAAGCCCAGGAACGCTTCTCCAAATGACCCACTTAGCATGAGAAATCACCCACAGAAAACTGACATACACAGTTATTTCTCAAATTTTTCTTTTTCATTTAGCAGATGGTAAAGGAACACAACTGAAGTTAACAGTAAATGACACTCTGGCTATTTTGTTCATTTGTCACTATGAATGACAGACATTTAAGCTAGTTCCATCTGGGGAACTGAAACAGAATCATGTTCATATAATAAGCCACACGAACCAAATTCAGTGGAATACGTGCACCCAAAACTGGACCAGACTTGTACTTAATGCAGCCTGCAAATCCCCAAGAGTCCACGACGGAATACAAGAACAGTAACAATGATTTATCTCAACTGATCTTAGCTTCTTCACAAACTTGCCAATAACCACCTTTCAAGAACTGCACCGTTTGTCCTCATCTGGGCAATCCAATGGTTTAGAAAAACTGAAACAACTGCTTCTTCGAAAATTAAAACAATGCGGGGGGTGGGGGGGGAAGTAGTAACAAACAAACAAACAAAAAAGGCACAGTGGTTTTTACTCTACCGAAGCAATCAACTCTCCAAATAACTTCATTAATGAGTGTCAGCAAAGAATGAACACCAAAATACCGCTCAATCTAACTTCCATCGTGAATTCCTGAGTTCACAGTAGGAGCATTAAATGTGACGGTATCACTCTGCTATAAGAACCATTTCCAAAACAAACCTATCTACCCCCTTTCTTGAGTTTAAAAAAGAAAGAGAGAGAGAGGAGAGAAAGAAAGTTTGTTTGAGGGTTTTTCCTTTTTCAATTTCACATACCGGTTTGCCTTTACAAAAAAAAAAAAAAATAAGATTAGTCTCAAAGTATAGCTGCAAGTCGGACCGACCGCACAGGTCTCCTGGGTCATTCGACTCGGAGCGGCGGGGTTTCAGCCGGGCCGCGTCCGGGAGAAGCAGCGGAGACCCCAGCAGGCGGGCGCCGTCGGACAGATTTACCGTCTGCGTCGGCCCCCGGGGAGCCGCTCCCCCGCTCCCGCAGCACTTGTTCCGGGCGCGGACTCCAAACGGAGGCCGCCGGCCCCAGGGGAGGAGTGAGCCCGCCCCAGCAGCGCCACCCAGAGGACCCGGGGCAGGGTTCGGGGCCATCCGCGGCCGGGCGCGCCCCCCACCCGGAAAGCGGCGACTGCCCCACGTTGGGCTGCGGAGTGGGAGGCGCGCCGAGCCCCAAGCAGACAAAGCGGGAGAAGGGTGATGCGCAGAGAGGAGGGGTCCGCAAAGCTGAGGTCCCCGCGCCGCCCGGCTACCCGTCCGTCCCGCCTGCCCCGGAAGCCCCGCGCAGCTCCGGGGCCCGCCCCACCTAGCAGCCGCAGGGGACTGGCCGCGCTCCGCACCCCCACCCCTCCTCAAATTACAAAACTTGCCCCAACTCCGCCAACTAAGTTGCGCTCTCACAGTGAAGCTCCCGGGGCTCCCCCGCCGGCCGAGACAGCTCCTCACCTTCGCCGCACAGAAAAACAATAGGCGGCCGCTCCCCCGGCAGAGGCGGCGGTGGCTAAAGAGGCGGCGACCGAGGCGAGCAACCGGCATGGCAGTCTCCGCCCAGCCCAGGCGCTTCACCGCTACTGCTCCGGCTACGCGCTGGCCCTGCACACAGCCCCGCCTGCGCACCAGCTACAAGCGCCCGAGGGTGGGCGGGGCACGCAGGAGGGCGGTAACGCCTGCGAGTCCTCCCGTGAGTACACGCGGAGCAAGGGCTGCGAGCTAGGATTGCACGGCAGAGCTGCCCATCCCGCCCCACGAGACCAATAGTAAGGCACCTGGGCGGGGCACTCAGGTTGCTAAGGGAGGCTGAGGTTGACCGCCACTGCTGCTTTGTGGCAAAGTGATCAAATTAGAGTGGCTGGCAGAGACTTCTCTTACCGTCTCCTCTCCGCCCTGTCTCCAGAAACCGCCCTTTCTCTGTGTGCCAGTGGTTACCTGAGCTGCAGCACTTAACCACACATCGTGAAATGATTTACTCCTCTATTTCCCCCACTTCAACTCAGGAAGTGAGGTTTAGTCTTCTGTGTGCACAGCCTAGGACAGTCTAAGGTATTAGGTATTAAACAAGTGTTGGATGGCTGCACGGCGGTATAGCGGAATCACAATTGTGACAGTGCATTCCGTGAACTTTTGGCTACTCGATCACCACAAAGTCATTCCGTGTTCGAGCTGCAAAAGACCTCAGAAATCATCTGGTTGCTTTGAGAAACAAAATGTGGTCCGTGTACCAACGGTGGCCGAGGAGAATATATTAGTTGATACACAAAGATACTTCTTTTTTCAAATAGTTAAGTGTTTTAGTGCGCATTAGGAGGGAAATGCCTATCACGTCAAACCATTGTTTCATTAATGGTATTTCTTAGGTCAAATAAAAAGTGGCAAAAAACAAGTGTACTTCAAGAAAAATGTTAAGTAAAAATTGAGACACTTTATATGCAGTTCAAGAACGTGCAAAACTAGTTGACAGTGACTGAAGTAAGGACAGTGGTTAGGTAGGAGGGGACGATTATTGACTGGGAAGGAAGAGGAGGGAACCTCTGGTTGCTGGTTCTGTATTTTGACCTGGGTGATGGATAACAAAAGTGTATACATGAAAAAAAAAATACATCCAGTGCACTTAAGATTAGTGCACTTTACACATTTTAAACATGTATTTTTAATGTCAATTTTTTAAAATATAGTATGGGATATGCCCCCACCCCACCCCCAAAAATAATGCAAAGATGCAAATAACTGTCATTTGGGAAACACTGATCCAGGCAGGCTCACTAGCAGTGACCAAACACCTGAGAAAGGGTATTGTGAATGCCTGATGTATGTACCAGGAACTTCCATTGCTGAATAGCTCCAAATCTCAGAAATGCTCCTAAGCTAATGTTGAGCTCTGGTGCGTACATATATTCTCTTCTTCTTCTTTTTTTTTTTTTTTTTTGGAAGCAGAGTTTCACTCGTTGCCCAGGCTGGAGTGCAATGGTCCGATATCAGCTCACTGCAACCTCCACCTCCCAGGTTCAAGCGATTCTCCTGCCTCAGCTGCCCGAGTAGCTGGAATTACAAGCACATGCCACCATGCCCGGCTAATGTATTGTATTTTTAGTAGAAATGGGGTTTCACCATGTTGACTAGGCTGGTCTCGAACTCCTGACTTCAGGTGATCCACCTGCCTCGGCCTCCCAAAGTGCTAGGATTACACATGTGAGCCACTGCGCCTGACCCTATTTTCTTAATTAACCCTCACAGAATGGCGTCGTTGTTGTTGCTGTTGTTGTTGAGACATAGTCTCGCTCTGTCACCCAGGCTAGAGTGCAGTGGCGTGATCTCGGCTCACTGTAACCTCCGCCTCCTGGGTTCAAACAATTCTCCTGCCTCAGCCTCCTGAGTAGCTGGGATTACGTGCACCCACCACCATGCCCAGCTAATTTTTGTATTTTTAGTAGAGATGGGGTTTCACCAGCTTCGCCTCCCAAAGTGCTGGGATTACAGGCATGAGCCCCTGTGCCCAGCCCAGAATGGCTTTTTTTTTAAAAAAAAAAAAAAAAAAAAAAAAAAAAAAGGTCAAGCATGCCCAGTTCTTCATGTGAAATTATTTCTGTATCACCTTATCATGCTGCTCACCCTCTTCCACTGTTCTCTAATCTGTCCTTGTTGATATTTAAAAGCTGGCACAAGGCCAGGCATAGCGGCTCACACCTGTAATCCCAGCACTTTGGGAGGCTGAGGAGGATAAATCACTCGAGTCCAGGAGTTCGAGACCAGCCTGGGCTACAGGGGAAACCCCGTCTGTACTAAAAGATACAAAAATTAGCCAAGCATGGTAGCCCAAACCCCAGCTACTTGGGAGGCCGAGGTAGAAGGATCACTTGAGCCGGTGAGGCAGAGGTTGCAGTGAGCCAAATCAGCAGGGCAGTTGCAGAGTAGTACGCAAGATCTTCAACCCAGAGACTCCCTAGGCCCCACTTGCTCCAGCTCAAGAGAGCCTGGTTCTGAGGTATGCCAGGACTGGGGCTTAGCGCTGCCCATGGAAACAGTCATGCCAGGGAAGAAAATCATAACCATATATTTGTAGTCACCTCTCTCCTCCCTTCTGGAAAGGGAGGTTCCCTGGTTTGTGGGCTCTTTGCCTCCTGGACATTATTGTGTAGTGAAGGAAGAAAGGTTGAGATGCAGAGTTGGAGAAACTAAGAGAGGCCAAACTGCTCCATTTGAGGAAAGATCAGGGATCCCAGGAGGGAAGAAGGGGACACCCTGGGGAATCAGGGGGCTTCCCAGGTGGTCCAAGAAGGGGAGGGCAGGATACAGAAAGTCAGAGCATGGTTTTGAGTTTTGGAGACAACAAGAGAAAAGAGGGGGGGATTTGGACAACTATGGAGAAGACTGGGCTGGGGAGAGAAATGTTTAGAGATTTGGAAGATAGTGTGTTGAGCGATCTATTGTGAAAACACCTTCTTTATATCCCTAAAAAACCACCAGCGATGATTCATGATACAATTCAGTACTTTTGCAGAGGGATTGGTGCCTTTTTCAAATGATAATAATGCATTGGCTTGGCTCCATTTGTGTTAGTAGACAGACATCTTGAGCAGGTTTTATCAGTGTTCCATTAGCTAAATATTAGGTTTCCTATTTTGTGGCTTGCCTTAAACCACTTTGGAGGCCCTTCCACACTGGAAGCCACCTCAGAAATCACCTCTCTGGCCTGCAGCTCCATGTCCCCAAACTCTGGGCTTTCCTAAATGAGTGGCCTCATTCAGAAGATAATACAGCATCCCTCATCCGAAAATCCAAAATCTGAAATGCTTCAAAATCCAAAACTGTTTGAGCGCCGATATGATGTTCGAAGGCCAGGTTCAAAGGAAATGCTCATTGGAGCATTTTGGATTTCAGATTTTCGAATTCCAAAATCTGTAAAAAATCTGAAATCTGAAATACTTCTGTAATTTAACCTGTAATAGACATTGGGTCCTGACCTTCCAGCTGACGCAGCAAGCAGTCAACAGAGGCTCACCATGCACCCCTCCTGCCCCTCACCCTCCCACAGGCTTGTGCATCACCCCCCGGCCTCCCTTGCACTCGCTGGGAAGGGGACACGATGCTTCTGCCCTGCCTTCTTGGATCTTGGGCCACTGTGACAATTGCAGGATTCCAGCCAGGGAAAGTGCTACAGGTAGAAGTACTCAGTACTCTCCATAGAGCAGATTCCAGCAATGGCACAGCAGCCCCGGGAAGTGTGCTGACACACCTAGCTAATTTTTAAAACTTTTTGTAGAGATGTGAACTCACTATGCTGCCCAGACTGGTCTCGAACTCCTGACTTCAAGTAATCCTCCCACCTTGGCTTGCCAAAGTGCTGGGATTACGGCATGAACTAGTGCTCCCGGCCAAGAGTTTACTTTCGATTGCTAGTGGTGTTCTTGGTATCTTTTCATATTTGAGGCTTTGGGGCTAATGGTGAAGTATTACACTCACCATCTGAGGTTTACAGGACTTTTGTTTTAATCTTGAACAGATGGAACTGTTTAGGTCTGCATCTTTGCAACTATACAAAATGTGAGTCTGCTTTATAACCATTGAAAAGCAAGAAGTAATATAGTAAAATTTTGCCTGGCTAGAGGCTTTGGAAGGCTGGAGTATTTTGGCTTAATTCTATTGGAAGATGAAGGTGAAAAAAATTCAAAACTTAAATTTCCTGTTGAATGCAATTTGAAAATATAACCAATGATTCCAGTTTTCTTCTCCAGTAATTTTGGACATTCTGATCTACTTGGTGTTTTATTACAGAACTCCTAGTATGCCTGAGTCTTACATTGTGAAGATCCTTTTCTAAAATTTACACATAAGAGGATATAAATGATATTGGATGAGATCAGGCTGGATGAGAACTGATACCTGTAAATATACGTTTTAGATTAAATCTCTGATTGCCACTCATTTTCTTATTTAACTCATAAAAATAAAACACATTGGATGGAGGGTGGGAGTAGGAGATATACATCTTTTAATTGCATGTCATTTTCTCATTTTGAGACAGAACATATAGTATCCCTGGCTTTGGACCTACAGAAGGAAATACATTTTACTACCTGCTATATGCCAGAGGTTCTTGAACACCTGGAGGGACTACTGCAGCACAGATTGCTGAGCCCTAGTCCAGAGTTTCTGATTCATCAGGTCCTGGGTGGGGCCTGAGAATTTGCATTTATAAGAAGTTCCCAGGTGCTGCTAGAGCTGCTGGTCCAGAGACTACATGTTTGAAAACCACTCTTATATACTAATTGTAAATTGCAGAGCTCTAGAAAAAAGCTTAGTTTGGTCTGGGATAAGAAGCATACAGGTTATGGAGCAAATCATGAAAGATTCAACCCTTGATCCCAGCCTAGTGTGGAATTCAGGTTACAAGCAATACACGGTGACATAACACAATTCTTGGTTTTCATGATTGCAAGTCATAGCCAGGTATTGAGTGAGAAATTCAGTTTCATTCACAGGGCTTAGAGAGGCCAGGTGATTCTAGAAAAATAGGATTTAGTCATTAACCTCATGAGAGTAGGAGTTACTTATGTCCTTTTTCTCTCCCGCATCACTTAGCATTTAGCCTTACTTTACAAGGGGCTTGTATTTATTTTAAACTGATAAAGGGCTTTGAGTGCTTATTAAATGGAAAGCATTGTGTAATTATTTAATGATTTATTTAGAGACTGAGTCTTATTCTGTTGCTCAGGCTGAAATGCAGTGGCACAATTTTGGCTCACTACAACCTCCACCTCCCTGGTTCAAGCGATTCCCCTGCCTCAGGCTCCCAAGTGACTGGGATTACAGGTGTCTGCCACCATGCCCAGCTAGTTTTTGTATTTTTAGTAGAGACAGGGTTTCATGATGTTGGCCAGCTGGTCTTGAACTCCTGAGCTCAGGTGATCCACCCGCCTCAGCCTCTCAAAGTGCTGGGATTGTAGGCAATAACCATCAGGCCTGGCTTGGTTTTTCTCCCAAAGGCTCAGGTTCATGCAATACAAATCCTTACATGTGAGAAAACTCAGCTGCAGACAGCACTGTACTACACCCAGCATGCTGCCAGGCAGTTTGAAGGTGGGAATCTGGGCACCCCGTCATCCTTCAACTTGACACATTGACAGACCTTTAGGGGAAGTTCTTTGGGCCCCATCTCAACCTCTCTCATTCCAGAAGAGGCCAAGGATCTGGCTGGCCGCCTGCAGTATTTCCAACGGCGTGTGGGAGTGTTGGAGCAGGAGTAGAAGAAGGCGAATAGGGTGAGTCAACCGTCTAACCATACCCTGGCAGCCCAGCTTTCCAGATGGAGGAGTGAGCCTAAAGGTCCCTTCTGCAGGAAGGCATGTCCCACCCAGAAGGCAGCATGGGCCATTTCTCACTGCTTTTGTGTGTGGTCATTAGAGGCAGCCTGGGACTGTGTCGGCTGCTGTGGGTAGGTTGGGGGACACTGTGGGGAGCAAGAACTGGACACAGAGCTTGGAGGCCAAATGCCTGCCCTGCCCTTACCTGGCTGTGGCATTGATCAAGTCCTAGGTTGGGGTTAGGATACTTGTACCATGAAGATACAAAAGAGTATCTTTAGTATATTACCATTTGTGTAGAGAGTGGGAACACGTGTGTGTGTGTGTGTCTGTGTGTACTATGATAATACACATAAAATATGTCTGCAAGGATTCGTAAAAAACTCAAGAGAGAGGAACAGGGTGGCTGGGAGATATTTCCCTTCTGTATTTTCTGAGTTTTGGACCATGCAAATGTACTCTTCAAAAAGTGAACACTGGATGTCCTCCACCCCCAGCTGTTAAAGGTAGAGGACATCCAGGTTCTTGGCGTCTTGAACAAAGAATTGGACAAAACGCACAAACAAAGCAAGGAAGGAATGAAGGGATTTATCGAAAATGAAAGCACACTCCACAGTGTGGGAGCGCGCCCGACCACAGGGGCTCAAAGGCCCCGTTACAAAATTTTGGGGGGGTTAATGACCCCTTAGAGGATTCCATTGGTTACTTCAGGTACGCCCTATGTAACTGGGGAGGATGAAGTAAAGTTACAAAGTCATTTACGCGTACGCCCTATGGAGAGGATATTTCCTGTTATAGCTGAAGTGTGAACCGGCCTTATGTTCCCTGCCTCCAGACCCTATTTTCCTGCCTCACAGTGAAAACAGGGGCATGGACAATCAGATATACCTGGATGTTTAGATCCCAGCTCTGTCTGAGTGACCTTGGGCAAGCACTTAACCTCTAATACCCCATGTTTTTCATCTACACAATAGAGGTGATAAAAGTAACTGTCTCCTATGGTGGTTGTGAGGATTAAATGGGGTTGTTAGCATGATGCCTGGTGAAGCACTCAATAAAGGTTCAAACAGGGGTAGTCATAACAGTAAGAACGATAGCAATATTCTCTGATCTCTCTGGGCCTCTCTGCTAGCCAGCTATAAATTAGATCTCTTTTCCTGTCCCTTCCACCCTTACTGAGTTATTTTAGAAACAAATGAGACCATGGGCTTGGAAATGCCTTGAAAACATGTCAGGCACGATTGAGAGTGACGAAGTGTTACTTTGGAATAGTCACTGTAGCTGTTGTTCCTGCTCAGCCAGCTGCTCCTCTGCCTGCTGTATCCTGACTTCACCTTTCTGTATTTGCAGGACAACAACCAGTTAAGCAGAGACAGAGATGCCCTCAGGCTGCAGGTGGACAAGAACACCTAGGATGGGGGAAGGTGGAACGGGAGGTCTGGGGCCCTTAGCATGGGTGGCGTGGGCGAGGTGGGAGGGGTGCAGGTGAGCATGGTGAGGTGGTCGTACAGGTCTGCATGCGTGCACCGCTAAGCTCTAATGCCATCCATGCCCCTCACTCATGCTGTAGATTCGGGCAACTCATGACATTTGATTCCTGGGGTCTCTTCCAGTGCCACAGTTCTGTGGTTGTGGGGTGAGGGTAGAGGGTTGATCACCAAAACAATCCTTTCTATTCTTCGTTCATTCCTTTCTCTGCTGCCTCTGGCCATAGCAACAGTAATAAGGAACTGAAGCAGGAGAACTCAGCTTAGGCAGAGCAGCTTCCAGTTGCGCTGACCCACAAGGCAGGGGTGCAGCGTGACTTGGAGGAGCTGAAAAACAAACTGGAGATTGCCGACCTCATGCTTCAGCAGGCAAGAGGCTGTAGCTCCAGGGCAGTGGGAGCCCCATCCAGCTGGGGCCATGGTCTAGGGATCATGCTGGATATGGGGAGGCTCCAGCCAAGAGCTGGAAAATTTGAGTCCTTGTTCTGCTTCTGCCATAGAATCCTCTAGAGACTGCTAAAAATCTACAAACTGAGACCCTGTCATAGGCCTGGGGAATCAGAATCTCAAGGTTAGGGCTTAAATTTTTTTTTCTTAAAGCATCATGGATGAAAGCCATTATTTTATAGATTACATTTATATGGCTAGCTCATGAGTCTGTGTATTTCCTTCTGAGGTTCAAGTCAACACTTTCACTATTCCGTGGTAATAAGAGAGAGTTGTGATCATCTTTTTTCTTTTTTTTTTTTTTTTTTTTTTTTTTTTTTTTTTTTTTTTTTTTTTGAGATAAGGTCTCGCTCTGTGATCCAGGCTGGAGTGTGGTAGTGCTATCTTGGCTCACTGCAACTTCCACCTCCCAGGCTGAAGCCTCAGCCTCTCAAATAACTGGGACTACAGGTGCATGCCACTGCACCTGGCTAATTTGTATTTGTAGAGATGAGGCTTCGCCATGTTGCCCAGGCCGGTCTGGAACTCCTGAGCTCAAGGAATCCACCCGCTTCAGCCTCCCAAAGTTTTGGGATTACAGACATGAGCCACCATGCCTGGCCTGAGAGCTCTTTAAAATTATTTAATTTTTTGTTTCTAAAGCAAAGCAACTTGACAGAGATCTTTATTGACTGAGTCGTACATTGAGCCTAGCCCTAGCCCATTTAAAGGCACTATGTGGAATGGCCTGTGCTCCCCAGATCGAAACCTCTCCCACTTCACCATCCAGTTGTCTAGCTGCTGCGAAGCCCTGGATGCTAACCAGCAGTTACAGCAGGCCATGGAAGAGCGGGCACAGCTGGAAGCATACCTGGGGCCCGTGAGGCTTTGCAGAACGAGGGACGTGGAAGGATGATGACGCCAGGTGGCCAGGAGTAGGTGAGGACCAGTGACAGCCCTTCCTAACTTCCGTGTCAGTTCTCGCAGTTGATAGAGTGGCTGTAGTATCTACAAATGGAGAGACCAGTGCTCTGAGTATCTCCATGGAGAGCATGCCGTGTGTGGCAGAGGATGCAGGAGATGTCAGAGCAGGTGAGACCTGACCCTTCAGTCCCCGCCTAAGAGAGGTCGCTTGATCGTTCTGAGCATCTATGCAATGGGAGGAACACAGCCAGAAGTGGTCATGGGTCTGGGCTTTGTGGAGGTGGGGGCAGAGAGGGAGATGGTAGCCTGCCCATCTACCAGCCCCTCTTCTCCAGGGCCCTTTCCCCCTGTGCTTTGGGCAGGTTTGCACATTGAAGGAGGAGAAGAAGCATGACCTGCATCAGGTACAGGAGCTGGAGACAAGCTTGACCAAACTGAAGAACCAGATGGGTGAGCTGGGGCTGGGGTGACCTCAAAGCAGGACTGGCATCGGAGGGCTGTGGGGGTCGCTTAGAATGCCCCAGGGAGGTGGGTGCATGGAAGGGCTTTGAGGCAGAGGGAAAGAGGTCTGTGCCAGGAGATGGCAAGTCTTGTCATCTCCATGAGCCTCAGTGTCCCCATCAACAAAGAGGGAGGAGTGCCGATTGTCAGCACCCACAGTGCTCTCTATCTGAAAGGGGCTTGGAAGATAGGCTACCATCGGGTACAAGGAATCATTAGCAGGGAGGCCAAGTTTGCAGAGCCTGAGAGGAGCTGTGCACCAAGAGGAGGGTTTTTTGAGAATCCAGAGGCCCTTATTGTCTGCTTCCTTTCTCAGCTGAACCCCTACACCTGGAGCCCCCAGCAGGACCCTCACAGGTGGAGCAGCAGCTATAAGCTGAGGTCAAGCACCTGTGAAAGGAGCTGGAGAGTCTGGCAGGACAGCTCCAAGCCCAGGTGGAAGCCAATGAGGGCTTGAGTCGCCTGAACCGGGAGCAGTAGAGGCCGCAGGAGCGGAAAGCAGAACTCTGGGAGGAGCAGGGAGAGGCGCGCAGGTCCTCTGTGCAGAACAACCACACCACCATCAGCTGTGCGCTCTCCCAGAATCGCCAGTTCTAGGAGCAGCTGGCCAAGCTGAAGCAGATAGCAACCCCTGCCCCATCCAATAAGGGCTAGGAGGCGGGCACCAGTCTCTGGGGAAGGGAGGTGCGAGGCCAGAGGCAGCTCCAGCCTGGGGGACAGGTGACCCCAGCAGCCTCCAGGGCAGTGCTGTGACTGTTTCTTGCTTCTTGCCCTCCGAATTTTAGAGGTGGGTAGCCCTGGATTCCTCCCAGGTCTGAACGTCATCATCCCAGCTAGAGGCGTGGAGCTCCCCAGTCATAAGGAAAGAGACAGTATTATAAGAGCCTCCTTAGATTCAACCTGAATTCCAACCTCGGCTCCACTGCTCACCATTGAACTACCTTGCATCTCTAAGTCTTGGTTTCTTTCACTTAAAAAGGAAGTGAGCTTTTTCCTTGCAGAGGGTTTGAGGATTAAATGAGATAATAGGTGGAAACATTAGGCATGTAGCACACTCAGCAGATGGTGGTTGGCTCCCTCTGCTTTTCCACCAGTCTGTGGCCTACAGTTTAAATGGTGAGAAGAGGATGTGAGATTTGAGGCTGAGGAAAGAGGCATGGGGTTCCAGGCAAGGGAGGCAGTCACTTAGGCCTGTAATCCTAGCACTTTGGGAGACCAAAGCAGGAAGATTGCTTGAAGCCAGGAGTTCAAGACCAGCCTGGGCAACATGGCAAGACTCCCGTCTCTATAAAACTAGGCCAGGTGCAGTGGCTCACACCTGTAATGACAGCAGTTTGGGAGGCCAAGGTGGGAGGATCACTTGAGTCCAGGAGTTTGAGACCAGCCTGAGCAACATGGCGAGACTCTGTCTCTATAAAAATAGGCTAGGCATGGGCCGGGCACAGTGGCTCATGCCTGTAATCCCAGCACTTTGGGAGGCCAAGGTGGGCAGATCACGAGGTCAGGAGATCAAGACCATCCTGGCTAACATGGTGAAACCCTATCTCTACTAAAAATACAAAAAATTAGCCGGGCGTGGTGGTGGGTGCCTGTAGTCCCAGCCACTTGGAAGGCTGAGGCACAAGAGTGGGGTGAACCCGGAGGCAGAGCTTGCAGTGAGCCGAGATCATGCCACTGCACTCCAGCCTGGGCAACAGAGAAAGACTCCATCTCAATTAAAAAAAAAAAAAAAAAGGACAGGCATGGTGACCCACACCTGTAATTCCAACATTTTGGGAGGCCAAGACCACCACGGGCAACATAGTGAAACCCTGTCTCTACAAAAAATACAAAAATTAGCCAGGCATGGCAGCACGGCTGTAGTCCCAGCTACTTGGGAGACTGAGGTGGGAGGATCACTTGAGCCTGGGAGGCAAAGGCTGCAGTGAGCCAAGATTGGGCCACAGCACTCCAGCCTGAGGGACAGAGCTAGACCCTGTCTCTAAATAAATAAGTAATTAATTAATTAAAAACAAATTTTAATACTTTTTTCTTTTAAAAAATTTTTATGGGAACATAGTAGGTACGTATTTTTATGGGGTACATGAGATATTTTGATACAACTATGCAATGTAAAATAACACATCATGGAGAATGGGGTATCCATCCCCTTAGGCATTTATCCTTTGTGTTACAAACGACCCAATCTCACTCTTTGAGTTATTTTAAAATGTACGATGTACTCCATGGAGCACTTAGTAGGTGTGAGTCACCCTATTTACCATGTTATATGCACTTTTATTTTAATTTTCAGAAAAGCCCGATGAGTTAACTCTTATTAACACACCTTATTTTTATATGAGAAAAGTGAAGCTTAAAAAGGTGGGCGATTTGTCTAGGGTCACTCAACTCAAAATTAGTAGTGTCAGAACCAACTCTAAGATTTTGTAGACAATTTTTTACTGGGAGAAATGGTGTAGTGACTTCAGAAAGGATAGAATTCAATTGATATTACAAAGAGGCATAAAATGTTTACATAGAGACATTTTACTATTTGATTTGAACATTGCATGTCAGAGGTAAATATCTGATGTTTGCTGTTGGTTACCCAGCAAATGACATCGATGGGACATGAGATTCTGGATACCACCCCACTTATTTAATTCTAAGGAAGCGATTAGGAAACAAAGTACAGCAATTTCTTCTCAAAAAACCATTGTCATGAGAGGCCAACACAGACTCAAGTGCTAGGTAGCAGTGTCATGGTGACCTGTGTTAGACCGCAAATTTTTGTAGGTCAAGAGAGGTTGGATATTGGCAATTTCATAGTTTCCCATTTAATACAACTAGATCTTCTTATTGAAAGGTAACTGATATGGTTTGCATCTGTGTTCCCACCAAATCTCATGTTCAGTTATAATCCCCAGTGTTACAGGTGGGGGCTGGTGGGAGGTGACTGAATCATGGGGGCAGTTTCTCATGGTTTGGCACTATCCCCCTTTGGTGCTGCATAGTGAGTGAGTTCTCATGAGATCTGTTTATTTAAAAGTGTGTAGCATGCCCCCCGCCTTCCTCCTGCTCTGGCCACATAAAGGTATTTCTTCATAGCAGTGCCAGACGGACTAATACAGTAGCCTCGGCAAAGTGTGCAGAATGAAGGCGAAATGGAAAAAGAAACCAAGTTAGAACTTTTGTGGTGCTACAGGCAAGGAGTTTTTGTAATAGCAGCGTTTACAAGGAATGGTTGAGTAGGTTCCTGAATCATTTCCAAACTAAAATGACGGATTACCAAGTGGACATGAGAGGTGAGAACGTGAGAATCACCAGGAAGACGCTGTGGTTTGCAATAAAAGACACCGAGAGCATTCCATGAGGTTCAACTTCTTCCAATGTCAAGAATTTTGAAAAAGGAAGAGTTTCTTTACACTTCTATACACTTTATTCTATATGCCAGAATTGGGTCCATGCTCATTCAAAAAAATGCATTTCTGTTTTAAAAACAAATGCTCGGCTGGGCAAGGTGGCTCACGCCTGTAATCCTAGCACTTTGGGAGGCCGAGGAGGGCAGATTACTAGGTCAGGAGATGGAGACCATCCTGGCCAACAAGGTGAAACCCCGTCTCTACTAAAAATATAAAAATTAGCTCGGTGTGGTGGCGCATGCCTGTAATCCCAGCTACTCGGGAGGCTGAGGCAGGAGAATCACCTGAACCAGGGAGTTGGAGGTTGCAGTCAGCTGAGATTGTGCCACTGCACTCCAGCTTGGCAACAGAGTGAGACTCTATCTCAAAAAAACTAAAAAAAGAAAACCAATGCTCAAAAAACAAGTGACAAAACCTAGACTCCCCATGTTGCAAAATGGAACTTAGCATGCCTGGTGAGGAAGGAGGTGAGATGAGAACTGCCTGCCATGCACACTAACTGTCCTCCATCCCATCAGTGTGGGGTGCAGTTCCACCTCTCTGCAGATACTTACCAGGTGAGCTAGCACTTACCAGGAGGCAGGCTCAGGGCTGGGTGTGCAGCTGAAGAACACATTGCCTTTCCCTTCCCCAGCCCTTCTAGGCGAGGAGGCGGTCAGTTCAATGGGAATCTACAGTAAGAACCATGGAGGTTGTAACAGGGAAGTAAAGGCCAAAGCTGCAGGAGAAGAGTAAAGGGCTCTAATCTTATCTAGTGTGTTTTGATGTCCCTATACACACACACACGCACACACACAGAGGCACATACACACACGTACACCCACATACATATGCACACACACCCATACCCAGCAACGCATATGCAAATGCAGATATGCACACACGTACACACTCACATCCACACATATGCATAAACACATGCACACAATTCATATCTGCACATGCACAAATGCCTGTGCACATGTGTATGCACACACAGTCACTGCCACATACACATACCACCCCTGCGCATACCTAGACACACAGGACCACCCCCAAGCTCACTCTTTCTCACTGGGAACCTTCTCACTACTATTGAGACTCTGTGAGAGTTAATACTGACCGTCAACTTGATTGGATTGAAGGATGCAAAGTATTGATCCTGGGTGTGCTTGTGAGGGTGTTGCCAAAGGAGATTAACATTTGAGTCAGCGGGCTGGGAAGGCAGATCCACCCTTAATCTGGATGGGCACCATCTAATCAGCTGCCAGCAAATATAAAGCAGGCAGAAAAATATGAAAAGGTTAGATGGGCCTAGCCTCTCAGCCTACATCTTTCTCCCATGCTGCATGCTTCCTGCCCTCAAACATCGGACTCCAAGTTTTTCAGTTTTGGAACTCGGACTGGCTCCCCTTGCTCCTCAGCCTACAGACAGCCTATTGTGTGACCTTGTGATCGTGTGAGTTAATACTTAATAAACTCCCATATATATATATATATGTACATATATATATATTCCATTAATTCTGCCCCTCTAGAGTACCCTGACTAATACAAACTCAAAGAACGTTTTTTTTCTGTCAGCCTTCCTTGGCCCTCCTGACATAAACAATTGTTGCTAAGCTTCTCCATCCCTGCTTCATGCCTGAGGATGTTTACAAGTTTGCTCCCTGTTTCCCTTTTTGTCCTGGTGATTTTATTAACAGTTATGAACAGTATTTCACATGAATGGCAGCTCCCGGTGAAGGGTCTGCAACTCTGAGGTTATGAGCTAATTTCTTACTTTATCACTGACATAGTCTTAAAGTGTGCTTTTCAAATGCATTTAGGTCAAGGAAAGCCTTTATTGGTACCCAAAGCTTAGATTCAGCAAACTCTGAGATTCCATTGTCTGTTGATAGTAAACAAAAAACAAGGAAAGAAAAATGTAAATGTCGGCTCTGGGTTTCTTCTCTGACAGGCACTGTTGCTGAGGAACGCTCTAGTGATCCATCACTTAACACGACTCCACTAGTCTCAGGCCAAGGTTAACACGTTAATTCTCTTTCTTTATTAAGCATCTCCTGCATCTGATGTTTGCTTTCCATTACCTGGCCTCCCAGATTTTGCCCAAGGAAACTGAAGTTTCTCTTGGTGGTGGAACAACAAGACATGGGTTGGTTCCATGGGTATTGTGGCAACATCCCCCATCGTGGCAAAAGATGATGTGACTACTGCACAGAGCCCTGGCATGGAGCCTGTGGCCACCTCCGACAAACACCCACAAACACGCATCGGAGCTAAATAAAGAGCTGCTTCATGAGCATCCCTAACAGGGATGAGCAATACTCTTTCTCTGCCTCCTCAGAAAACACTGTTTGTTTGTTTGTTTGTTTGTTTGTTTGTGATGGAGTTTCACTCTTGTTGCCCAGGCTGGAGTATAATGGAGTGATCTCAGCTCACTGCAACCTCTGCCTCCTGAGTTCAAGCGATTCTCCTGCCTTGGCCTCCTGAGTAGCTGGGATTACAGGCATGTGCCACCATGCCTGGCTAATTTGTATTTTTAGTGGAGACGGGGTTTCTCCATGTTGGTCAGGCTGGTCTCAAACTCCCGACCTCAGGTGATCCGCCCACCTCGGCCTCCCAAAGTTCTGGGATTACAAGTGTGAGCAGAAAACACCTTTCTGGAACATCAAGCCAAAGGAAAGTAATTTATTTTGGGGATTGCGTGTTACATAATTAGTTTTTGGGAGTTCCTTGGGTAATTACAATCTGTAACATTTGTAATTGATTTGGTCAGATTAAAAATGGATGCGTTGGTGCATCTGTGAAACTAGCAAGAGGCCAAGGAGGAGTGGGAGGGGAAATGTCTCACTGAAGGAGACCAAGAGCAACATGGACTCAGGCCAAGCCCCAGATGACACCATTTCTGGAGCCAAATTACAGCAGGCCTCTAAGATATACACTCAGCAGGTAAGTTTTTTCCCAGAAAAAGACCACATTGGGAGGCCTAACATCTGAATGGCTCTTCATAACCATCAGAGGAGCTGCTGCCCCCTAGGGGCTTGTGAAGTCAGACAACTCACCTTAGCCCTGCATTGACCCGGGTATGTCAACTAGATTGGCATAAATGAAAATCAGTCATTTTGCAAAACAGGAGGAAGGAGTCCTTCTCTTGGAACAGATGAGGGCCAAAGAGAGGATGACTGGGGCAAGAGTATAGAAAGGAAGCTGCCACCTGCCAGACGTCCTCTTGGGTGGACACCTCTGATCCCAGCCCTGTGAAAGGCTTTCTGCCTTCTGGGACCTTCATCGAAAGGCTCTTGCACCCTCTTGGTCTGACTCATGCTCCTGCCAGGGCTCTTTTGTTCTCCTGTCACAACCAAGTGTGCTGTGAACTGGAACAGCAGCTCTCTCTTCAGGCAGGGACCAGCTGCTGAGGGTTCTTAGACTCAGAGAATCCCATCCAAGTGGCTGTTCCTCCAATACTGAGAGCTCCAAAAAGAGAGGAGGAGCTACTCCTGAAACACAGCTGCTGTGGAGGTTATGAGGGGAAGACCAGGCATTCAGGAAAAGGAGTAAAATATCCCAGTTGAGCAGGCTTATGAGCTAACATTGACTGAGCACCTACTGCCTATAAGGCATTGTGGAAAAACTACAAACTCTCAAAAACAGAGCCTTAAGGAAGTCCAGTAGAGGACAGATCTGTAGTGCAGATGATTACATTACAATGTGGTGGGCAAGTGCTTTACAAGAAAAACAGAAAGAGATTGAAGATACAGAAGAGAGAAACAAAAAAGAAGCAGAGAAAGAAAAGCAAAGGAGAAAGGAGGAAAATGGAAGTATCGAGGAGCACCCACATTGGGCCGTAAACAAGAGGCCTGATGGATAGGAGGGATGGCCTTGTGGAGAAAAGAGTATTTTTCTCCAGAACAGGTGTCAGCCAACTACATTCTGCAAGACAAATCTGGCCCACTGCCTGTTTTTGTAAATAAAGCTTTTGTTTTGGCGGCGTGGGAAATGCAGCCATGCCCGTTTTTTACATATTGTCTGTGGCTGCTTCCGTGCTACAAGGGCAGAGTTGAATGATAGAAAGATAGAGCCTATGACGTGCAAAGATTAAAATATTTACTACTCTTGGCCAGGCATGGTGGCTCACGCCTGTAATCTCAGCACTTTGGAAGGCTGAGGCAGGCAGATTACTTGAGGCCAGGAGTTAGAGACCAGCCTGGCCAACATGGTGAAACCCCGTTTCTACTAAAAATACAAAAAATTAGTAGGGCATGGTGTTGTGCACCTGTAATCCCAGCTACTAGGGAGGCTGAGGCAGGAGAATCATTTGAACCTGGGAGGCAAAGGCTGCAGTGAGCTAAGATCGCACCACTGCACTCCAGCCTGGGCAAGAGAGCAAAACTCTGTCTCTACATAAACATATATATATAAATATTTACCACTCTTTGCAGAAGAACTTTGCCAAGCCCAGCTCAGGAACAAAGCCCTAATCAGGCTGGTCAGCCACAGACAATCTCCCTCTGACCTGGAACCCATGGCAGCCACCATTCCCAAGAGGAACTTGTTCCCACAGGAGAGGGAGTTCCTGAGGAGTCAGTCTTCTTGTATCGGGAGCACCTACCATCGAGGAGTCCGCAGCGGCATCACCTCCGGTCCCCTGGCTACTGATTCTGAGTGCACTCTGTCGGCACAGCTTTCCTTCCACCCAGCCTCTGGTTTCTAAGGCCCTCTCTATTTATGGGTCTGGAGTCCTGCCCTGAAGCACAGACCAGGTTACCGGGTTGTGATCTTCCCACTCAACCCCGGCCTTCCCTTGTGGTTGAGACTCTCTTTGTTCTCATCTGCTTAGAGTGGCCTCCTGGGCTGGGGCTTCAGAGTCCCTGGTATCCAAGATGGCAGCTGACTAGCAACTGAATTTAAATGCTCCACCCTTCAATATTTTGAGCATGAATATTGGCCTGGATCAAACTGGAGGTGGCTACACTCTCTTATTCTTAGTGAAAAAAGGACCCCAGCATTTGTGATAAATGAAATTCTCCCACCTGCCTGACAAAGCTGTTTGGATGTTTATGAGTTAAGGGATCACTTTGTTTCCTTCTTTACCAAGTACCTGCTAGTCCATATGGATTACCTGATGCTTGAGGATTGAGCAATGGGGAGGAAGTCGGGTCTCACATTGAGGTGAGCTGATATCTCAGCCTTAGTCCCTTAGCCCAGCTTTCGCTGATCTCTACCCTATTCTTAATGGTAACCCCCTTAGGGGCCTCTTTGTAATCTTTATCTTTAATCCAGCCTCTGAACATGGAGACCAGAAAGTTGGAGGAAAGCCAGGGCTTCAATATCCTATGCAAGCATTAATTTATTTCTTATAGAAAAAATCTATATGTCAGTGCTGTGCTAACATCACATCTTTAATATTATGGCTGTAGCTTGAGGCCAGTAAGCATTAATAAAACAGACCTACTTGAACAGATGCAAGTCAGACACTAAAGAGAAAGTTATGAGGTTCAACGCTGATCCCAATGGCTCACTCATCTGTTCCTCTTCTATGGAATCTTCTGTTAAAAAGTTTTTTAAAAAACTCCAATTACACGGCAGCATTAATATGCTGTGTGTCTAAGCGAAACTGGCACATTTGTCAAGCACGCTCTGGATAGTGAGATGTGATTTGGCTCTGGGCTTGTCCCATGTAGCAGACATGTTTGTAGGACCTAGATCTTATTTCTGGCGACTTATCTATGGTTACTGACAGCGGCATGCTGGAAGAATTTATTTCTCTCTCATAAGAACTTGGTCAGTTTTTTCCTACTCTTAAGATACCATCTTGCCCCCCCACCCCCACCAAAAGAAGAAAAAGAACCCCCTGGGAGTCATTCCTACATGTAGTTGTTTGGACTATTTGGTTGTCCAGGGTTGCTGATTGGGAAATAAATCTTCATCAATGGTACAGATGGGGCTAAGCATGGTGGCTCACACCTGTAATGCCAGCACTTTGGGAGGCCGAGGTGGGTGGATCATGAGGTCAGGAGACTGAGACCATCCTGGCCAACATGGTGAAACTCCATCTCTACTAAAAATACAAAAATTAGCCAGGCCTGGTGGCACATGCCTGTAGTCCCAGCTGCTTGGGAGGCTGAGGCAGAAGAATTGCTTGAACCCAGGAGGTGGAGGGTGCAGTGAGCTGAGATTGCGCCATTGCACTCCAGCCTGAGCAACAGAGTGAGACTCCATCTAAAGAAAAAAAGAATGTTGACAGATAGATATGCTTCTGCCTGCCCTCTGACCAACCTGCTGAGGAGATACCGGGTCTAGAGATAGATTGCTTGTGCAAATACAAACAGGAAGTTCCAGGATGCCTGATCTGAAGCTCGACCTTCTCTCTGAGTGGACTCCAAACGACCTCTCTTTCTTGCCATTTTCACTGCTGGAGTTGGAAAGTGACTCTGAGGACATTAAATATGACATTTTTCCGGAATCGTTGATTTGAGTCATTCTACCCGTGGTAGAAAGGATCAGCTGACCGTCAAAGACAAGTGATCCCTTCCGCGGCGCACAGTCGTTGTGGGAAGGGGCTGCCCAGCCCCAGTTCTAGGCAGGACTAGTTCTTACCAAGGAAATGATGCTGTGCTCTTGTCTCCTGTGGGTCAAAGTGACTAAGAAACATGTGTGTCTTCCACACAATCGCTCTCCCTGACCCATCTGCTGAATGAAAAGAACTCTGGGGACAGAGCAGAGGGCAGAGCCACAGGATGGAGGCACCTGGGCTCTGAGTAGCCATACTGAACACTTCCCGACCAGTATGAACCAGGAAACTAAGGAAATATGTTTGTTCACTGAGATATGGTGTTAATCTGCTGCAGCAGCTAACATCACCCAATTAATACAGAAAACATATGCAGCTAAAATAGACATGAATATATATTTGGAAAAATCTGAATTCTTCCCTTCCATAAAGAAGTATACATATTTGCAATTCCCACATTCATAGATGCAGGATCCAAGGACCAACTGTCTTGAAAAGCCAACAGGTTGGCCAGGCCCGGTGGCTCACGCCTGTAATCCCAGCACTTTGAGAGGCTGAGGCGGGTGGATCACAAGGTCAGGAGATCAAGACCATCCTGGCTATGGTGAAACCCTGTCTCTACTAAAAATATAAAAAATTAGCCGGGTGTGATGGCGGGAGCCTATAGTCCCAGCTACTCGGGAGGCTGAGGCAGGAGAATGGTGTGAACCCGGGAGGCAGAGCTTGCAGTGAGCCAAGATCACACCACTGCACTCCAGCCTGGGCAACAAAGTGCGATTCTGTCTCAAAAATACAAAATAAAAATAAAAAATATATTAAAAAATAAAAAAGAAAAGACAGCAGCTTTGAATTTGCTCTTAAACCCTCTTGGACATAGGCTTCTGAGTCATGAAGGCTATAAAGTCACTGGCCCAGTGCTCAGTACTAATTGGTATCAATTAAATGTCAATTTCCATCATCTCCTCAGTTTTTTTTTTTTTTTTTTTTTTTTTTTTGAGACGGAGTCTCGCTCTGTCACCCAGGCTGGAGTGCAGTGGCCGGATCTCAGCTCACTGCAAGCTCCGCCTCCCGGGTTCACGCCATTCTCCTGCCTCAGCCTCCCGAGTAGCTGGGACTACAGGCGCCTGCCACCTCGCCCGGCTAAGTTTTTGTATTTTTAGTAGAGACGGGGTTTCACTGTGTTAGCCAGGATGGTCTCGATCTCCTGACCTCGTGATCCGCCCGTCTCGGCCTCCCAAAGTGCTGGGATTACAGGCTTGAGCCACCTCGCCCGGCCATCTCCTCAGTTTTTAATCTCTAACTGAATAGAGGGATGCTACTCATACACTCTACATTGCGGAGGCATAATCAAATATAAAGAATATAGCCACTAGCCACTTGATCAAAAGCAAAAACAGAAAAAGGAAGCCTACATGAAAGGAAGGCATAGAAACCTTTCTTGGCCACAAGTAGACAGAAACACCATCTGCTCTTGCCTGATACTGCTGTTGTCCTTCATGTATGGTTATTGTCAGACTTTGATACAGATGTTTTGTTTTGTTTGAGACAGGGTCTTGCTTTGTCACTCAGACTGGAGTGTACTGACACAATCTCGGCTCACTGCAGCTTGGACCTCCCAGGCTTCAAGTGATCCTCCTGCCTCAGCCTCCCAAGTGGCTGGGATTACAGGCATGCAAAACCATGCCCAGCTGATTTTTTAAATTTTTATATAGATGGGGTTCCACTATGTTGCCCAGGCTGGTCTCAAACTCCTGGGCTCAAGCAATCCTCCTGCCTTGGCCTCCCAAAGTGCTGAGATTACAGGCGTGAGCCACTGCACCTGGCCCTTGAAATTGTTTTGATCTCTTTAGAAATCATTTTAAGGAAGAAAAGGCCAGTTCACAATATAGTTTACATCACCTTATGAATTTTGTTTTGTGCTCCTTTAAAAAATAATTTTGTCCCAGCTATTCAGGAGGCTGGGGCAGGAGAATTGCTTGAACTCGGGAGGTGGAGTTGCAGTGAGCCGAGATTGCACCACTGCACTCTAGGCTGGGTCACAGAGTGAAACTCAGTCTCAAAAATAAATTTCAAAATATTAAAATAATTTTGATTCTGGATTATGTAACACTAGAAGTGAATAATTTTGATGCTTTTTCAATTTTTCTGACAGCCATCCTAATAAAGACATCACATTATCCCCCTGCTTTTTTCTTTCAATTGAAGCCTCTATTTCCAACCAACTTGCCAGCAGAATACGGTCGTTTTTAAAATCTTTATCATTTTTTACTATATGTAAAATGAATTCATACTCTTTATAACTGTACATTAAATTCAGACAATAGAGAAGTGCAAAAGAAAAAACAGGGAAATGGGATCATGTTATACATCTAGTTTGCCAATTTGTTTTCCCGACTAAACCATTTATCTTGGGTATCTCTTCATGTCCCTCCTTCCCATGGCAAACGCCCTCAATACATTTAAAGTCCTGAGGTTTGCCTTAAGAGGTGAAAGCGAACAAGTGATGTTAACTCCAACATTCCCTCAGCACTGACAGCTTTTTAATTCCAGCCCAGGTCTCATGAGTGTGGTCAGAAACATCCAGGCCCAAGGAACTCATCTGGGCAGGGATGTGCCCAGAGAGGTGTGAGTTTTCCAAGCTTTATTCAGAGCTGGTTCCCTACAAGGGCATCTTTGTGGCAGGAACCTGCAAGTGAATACTGCCAGGGAGAAGAATGCTAATTACTCGAGTATGGTGGCTGCATGTCTAGATAAATCACTTGTTATGGAGATTCTGGATGTGTCAACTGAAAGTTCAGAGTAATTAAACAGGGGAGCAAGACTGAGCCTCAGACACAGATGGGTACACCAGGGTGAGGATCCCTCCTGCACACACGATAGTCATCACAAGCCGTACTTAAATAAAAGTGGTGTCTCCACAAAGCTGAGATGGGCTATAGAAGCTGCTGCCAGATCTCTATATTCCACGGAGGTGCCTGCCTGGTTCTCTAAGATCTCTGGGCATTGGACCAGGAGGATGGCACCCAGGGGCAAGATTGCCTGTTTCAACAATGCCACTGTGTGTTAGGACAAGCAAAAACAGCCAAAACTCTTATACACCCTTGTCTTCCGGTTTTCTCTGCTGGAAGTGACAGCATCCAAGAATCCAGGAATATAGCTGAGGGAGGAGAGATCTTGGAGTTATCACAGAAGAAAGGATAGCAGGGGTAAAAATACATTCTCACTATAAGTTGTATGGGATAATAAAGTGAGTTAAGTTAAATATTAAGGTAAATATGTGTCTCAAGGTCGTGAATAATAATAGTAAGAATAAAAGCAGCTACCTTTTGTGATGTTCTCTCTTGACTCAGGCATATGAGATGCTTGGCTCATTCACTCTTCACAGCAGAACCTATTCAGCATTTATTTATTTTCCTTATTTGAGGAAACTGAAGATCAGAAACATTAAGGAACTTACCCAAGTTCCACTTGCCAAGCCATGGTAAAGTGGCTGCTCAAATGTAAAACTGTCTACTCCCAAATCCATGTTTTTTTCATGATTCCAGAGAATACGGAGGAAGTAAAACCTCCTCAGAACCAATGTCCTTAGAAGGGAAGGTCCCTCATTACACTCTCTGACCCATGTAGGTGTGAAGGCATCAGGAAAGATCTGAGATTCCTCAAACCCAAGGATAACATTCCTACCAATTGAAAATTCCAGTCTCCAACATCACCATCTCCCGTCTAAACCTTACAAAATATCTACTCATTTTCATCTCCAATTTTTTTTATTTCATCTGGTAAAAAATGTATGGCAAAGTGTATCAATTGAGAATATCCTTCTTGTTAAATGCCACACTAACTTCCTGGGCACAATGCCCATCTTGGTTTAATTGATCTTTACTAATTAAGAGAGAGCTTTGTAAAGTACAGTTGTTACATTTAATTGATATGACCTATCCATCTGCTACTAGCACAAATATTTGTGACAGTGGAAAGAGTTGTCAGAGAGGAAACATCCCAGGGTTTTACTACCACTGCTAAAACCCAACATAACTTAATGCAAAGAAGTCTCATCCTGCCGTTCAGTCTTCCTGCTGCTTACATTTCAGTCCCAGGAGATTTGATGGGCCTAAGGGTGTATTAATCTGGGATCATTTGGTTGCAAGAAAGAGAAACACATTAAACTAGTTCATGGGAAATTGTGGGTTTGCTCTAAAAGAGTATCTTGTCAGTTTTCCTCCATAGAAACCTGATGGACTTAGAAAGCAGCAAGTGTCTGAAAGTTCTGTTACAAACAAAATGTTAATGAAATCAGACATCTCTGTGTAAAAGCTAAGGTGTAGCTGAGGGAAAGCAGTTGTTGGAAAGTGCTGAGTGGACTGGAAGGAAGAAGAGTGAAAATAAACTTACGATACCAAATGGGGGCCAGATGCAGTGGCTCACACCTGTCATCCCAGCAGTTTGGGAGGCCAAGGCGGGCAGATCACCTAAGGTCAGGAGTTCAAGACTAGCCTGGCCAACATGGTGAAACTCCGTCTCTACTAAAAATACAAAAACTAGCTGGGTGTGGTGGTGGGCACCTGTAATCCCAGCCATTCAGGAGGTTGAGGCAGGAGAATTGCTTGAACCCAGGAGGTAGAGGTTGCAGTGAGCCAAGACCACACCATTGCACTCCAGCCTGGGCAACAAGAGTGAGACTCCATCTCAAAAAAAAAAAAAAAAAGGGGGGGGGGGGAGAGAAGTGATGCCATCAATAATTAATGAAATGAGAAAGGTTAAACAGGTAACAATTAAGGAACAAAAATGGTGATATAACTGGAGAAGGAGGAGGGGGACTGGGAAGGTAGATCATGGTATGTATTGGTTAGCTACTGCTGCATAACAAACTACCCCAAAACTCAGTGGCTTGATACAATAATCATTTATGATTGTTCACCCATCTGCAGATGTGCTAGAATTCAGCTGATCTAGGCTGGGCTAGCCAGATTGCTTTGCTCCTTGTCTGCAAGTCTACAATTCACTGGGATGGTGTTGCCCTACATCTTCTATCCTTCTCCCAAGACCAGCAGGCTAGCCAGATGATGACAGAGGTACAACAGAACAGACCCTACCTACTACACAAGCATCTTTCTTTTTTCTTTCTTTCTTTCTTTCTTTCTTTCTTTCTTTCTTTCTTTCTTTCTTTCTTTCTTTCTTTCTTTCTTTCTTTTTCTTTCTTTCTTTCTTTCTTTCTTTCTTTCTTTCTTTCTTTTCCTTTCTTTCTCTCTCTCTCTCTCACTCTCTCTCTCTCTTTCTTTCTTTCTTCCTCTCTTTCTCTCTTTTTTGATGTAGTCTTGCTCTGTCACCGAGGCTGGAGTGCAATGGCACTATCTCAGCTCACTGCAACTTCTGCCTCCCAGGTTCAAGCAATTCTCCCACCTCAGGCTCCTGAGTATCTGGGATTACAGGTGTACACCACCACGCCCCACTAATTTTTTGTATTTTTAGTAGACATGGGGTCTCATCATGTTGGCTGGTCTCGAACTCCTGGCTTCAAGTGATCCGCCCACCTTGGCCTCCCAAAGTGCTGGAATTACAGGTGTGAGCCACTGTGCCCAGAACCACAAGCATTTTTCTAACCCCTACTTACATCATGCCTGCAAACATCCCATTATCCAAAGCACATGATATGGCTGAGCCCAAAGTGAAAAACAGGATATGTAAGTGGGCATAACTGCAAAGCCACAAGGAAATTCTCCTGGAGATGGGTGGGGGTGGGGTGAAGCCTTGGAACTAATGGGGGCAGGAAAGATGGGTGGTGGTACAGGTGAACTAAATTCTCATCAACCAAAGCAGAAGCCAATAGATTGTCTCCTATAGGGTTGGTGGTGTAGAGGACTGAAAATTAAAATAGAGATGTTTCCTTCTGAAGTGTAGCACTCAGAGAAGGAGGGGGAAGTTAATGTTTACAAACCTTTTATTTGTTCTTTGAATTTTTTTTTTTTTTTTTTTGAGACGGAGTCCTGCTCTGTCATGCGGGATGGAGTGCAGTGGCGCGATCTTGGCTCACTGCAACATCCACCTCCCTGGTTTAAGTGATTCTCCTGCCTCAGCCTCCCAAGTAACTGGGATTACAGTCACATGCCACCACGCCCACTTAATTTTTTTTTTTTTTGTATTTTTAGTAGAGATGGGGTTTCACAATGTTGGTCAAGCTGGTCTTGAACTCCTAACCTCGTGATCCTCCCATCTCGGCCTCCCAAAGTGCTGGGATTACAGGTATGAGCCACTGTGCCCAGCCCTGAATTTTTAAACTGTATATAATTATTAAAGATGTTTTTAAAATTAATTAAAAATTTAAAAACACACTGTTTTTAACTGTATATAATTATTAAAGATGTTTTAAAAACTAATTAAAAATTTAAAAACAGACACTGTCCACTATGTACAATACAGCAGATCAAAGACTGAAAAGGCACAATCTTCTCCCGTAAGGAATTCCCAGGATCATGAGGAAGATGGACTCTAAACAAAGAGCAGCAACATTGCGCCATTAAATAAGAGAGCACAGTGCTACTGCAGTGAAAAGGAGAAGGGCACTCAGTCCCCAGATTGATCAGGCAAGACAACAGAGGCAGAGACATTCAAACTGAGTCTTACAGTACAGGAGCCTGAGAACAGCTTCTTTCTCCTGCCCCAGATCTTTAGAAATGGAGAACCACTTGTTTAAGCCTATACCTACCCTAGATAGGAAAAAGGAGTGCCCTTGGTGGGTGGGTATATTAGTCCATTTTCGCACTGCGATAAAGAAATACTTGAGACTGGGAAATGTATAAAGAAAAGAGGTTTAATTGGCTCATGGTTCTGCAGGCTATATAGGAAGCATAGCGGCTTCCGCTTCTGGGGAGCCTTCAGGAAGCTTCCAATCACGGCAGAAGGTGAAGGGAGAGAGAGGCACTTCAAATGGCCGGAGCAGGAGGGAGACAGCAGGGAGGTACTACACACCTTTAAGCAACTGGATCTCGTGAGAATTCTGTCATGAATACAGCACCAAAGGAATGGTGCTAAACCATTTATGAAGGATCCACTCCTGTGATCCAGTCACCTTCCACCAGGCCCCACCTCCAACATTGGGGATTACAATTTGACATGAGATTTTTGCAGAGGCATACATCCAAACTACATCAGTGGATAACTATGGTAAATAGCCCAAATGCAAGGGGTATTCAAGTGAAGAAGACACCCACAGCCTGAAACGTACTCAGAAAGCTGCTGCAGCACTTATGGGCATATACCCCAAAGAATGGAAAGCAGGAATTCAAAGAGATACTTGTACACCTACGTTCATAACAGCCTTACTCACAATAGCCCACAGGGTGGAAGCAAACTAAGTGTCCACGAATAGAAGAATGGGTAAACCAAACATGGTACATGCATACAATGGACTATTATGCAGCTTAAGAAAGAAATAAATCCTGGCACAGCCTACCACATGGAAGAACCTTCGAGACATGATGCTAAGTGAAATAAGCCAGTCACAAAAGGACAAATGCTGTGTGATTTCACTTACATGAAGTACCTAGAGTAGTTGAATTCATAAGACAGAAAGTAGAAGGTGGTTTCCAGAGGCCTGGGGAGGGGAATGGAGAGTTATTGTCTAATGGGAATGGAGTTTCAGTTGGGAAAGATGAAAAAGTTTCAGAAATGGATGATGCTAATGGTGGCACAGCAATTAAAATGTACTTAATGCTACTAAACTGTATACTTTAAAATGGTTTAAATGGCAAATTTTATGTTTTATGTATCCTGCCACAATGAAAAAAAAGCGGGGGGGAAGGTAAGCTATGAGGAAGCTGGACGAGGGCTGTGGGGAGCTCGCAGCTGGGAGGCATGGTATACAAGCATGAGGGCACTGAGGGCATCTATTCTCGGGGATAACATGGAGCTTCCCAGGAGGGGCCTGGACAAGTCAACGTGCACCTCCTGCTGAGGCAGGGGAGTGTGGGCCGCTCCATTGGAACGGCAGCAAGATCCCATGCAGCTTATGAAGGAAAGAAATTCTGGCACAGGCTACCACATGGAAGGACCTTCAAGACATGATGCTAAGTGAAATAAGTAAGTCACAGAAGAACAAATACTGTGTGATTTCACTTACATGAAGTACCTGGAGTATTCAAATTCGTAAAACAGAAAGTAAAAGGTGGTTTCCAGAGGCCTGGGGAGGAGAATGGGGAGCAAGATCCCATTCATGTAAGGGAGATAAAACACTAAGCAAGACTATGCTCCGATAGGAACACTTATCAGGGGAACCTACCCCCAATACTTCAATGTAGGTTCTTTCTATTTTTCCATAAGTGTCCATCAGCTGAGAAATAAAGAGAAAGAGTACAAACAGAGGAATTTTACAGCTGGCCTGCCCGGGGTGACATCACATATTGATAGGACCATGATGCCCCCCTGAGCATCAAACCAGCAAGTTTTTTACTAAGGGTTTCAAAAGGGGAGGGGGTGTAAGAACAGGGAGTAGATCACATGATTCAAAGGACAAAAAGGGGAACTACTGATAAGGGTCCAACAAAGATCACAAGGCAAAGGGCAAAAGCAGAACTACTGATAAGGGTCTATGTTCAGCAGTGCACGTATTGTCTTGATAAACATCTTAAACAACAGAAAACAGGGTTCAAGAGCAGAGAACCAGTCTGACCACAAATTTACCAGGGCAGAGTTTTTCCCCACCCTAATAAACCTGAGGGTACTGCAGGAGACCAGGGCGTATCTCAGTCCTTATCTCAACTGCATAAGACAGACACTAGCAGAGTGGTCATTTATAGACCTCCCCCCAGAATGCATTCCTTTCCCAGGGTATTAATATTCCTTGCTAGGAAAAGAATTTAGCAATATCATCCCTACTTGCACATCCGTTTATAGGCTCTCTGCAAGAAGAAAAATATGGCTCTTTTTGCCTGACCCCACAGACAGTCAGACCACATGGTTGTCTTCTCTTGTTCCCTAAAAATCACTGTTATTCTGTTGTTATTCAAGGTGCACTGATTTCATATTGTTCAAACACACATGTTTTACAATCAATTCATACAGTTAACACAACTATCACAGTGGTCCTGAGGTGACGTACATCCTCAGTTTACAAAGATAACAGGATTAACAGATTAAAGGAAGACAGGCATAAGAAATTATAAAAGTATTATTTGGGAACTGATAAATGTCCATATTAAAATGAAATCTTCACAATTTATGTTTCTCTGCTGTGGCTCCAGCCGGTGCCTCTGTTCGGGGTCCCTGACTTCCTGCAACATCTCTCCCTTTCTTTTATATAAATGTGCCATGGTGATGAAGGCTTGTTCGTTCTCTCAGTTTTGATGAAGGATTCTTTGACTTGTCGGGCACACTAAAAACAAGCCGGTAGAAACATGATTCAAAATTTACTACAGTGGAGCCCTCAATAGACTTAATCCAAGTAGTGGGGTTTAGTCCAGAAAGACTTTCTGCCACCTGATCTAACGCCTCAGCTCCAGGCACAATGGATAAATGAGCTTGAGAGGCTTCAAAAATGTGTTTCTTTAATTTAGTTATGTCCAAGGATAAACTATCTTCCCTACCCAGAAAGTGTCCTTTGACCATCTCCCATGAATCATCAGTCTTGTTGTGGGAATATGGTGTCATACAGAAATCAGAAGTATTCCAATTGCACTGTATTTGCATGCGATGTTCTAGACTCATCAGCCAATCTCCAAGCCAAATAACAGACTGTCTTAAATCATTAATCTGATTAGCTAATTTTTGATCAATGCCTTGTTGAGAATTCCACATTTGGGTGGAATTGGCTTGCCAATCATTAACAAAATGAGCCGTTTGAATAGATTGGTGTAATGCCACTCCAGCAGTGGTGGCCAGCGCAGTGACTGTAATTAGGCCCATGATCACAGCGATTAAAGTGAAAACAAATCTCTTAGATCTTTTGAGAATTCATTGTAACACTTCATTAAATTAAATGCATTGAGGGGGAAGATTCCCAAGGTCTGGGTAAAGTTACCGGTATCCAGATTCCTTCTCCAGCTCGAACCAACGTTATACTTTTCCTGGAGTCAAAACGGGAGTTAACACAAGTGTATAAATGACAATTAATGCATTGGACAGTTTGATTGTTAGTCCAAATTTTGATATTTCCCACTAACGGCATGTAAGGAGGCTTAGCACAACTCTGTATAGGAATAGTCAGGTTGGTGGTAAACAAAGCAGAATGTTTGAATCGATGTTGATACTGAGGGAGAAGAGTGGCAGTGGCAACGCCTGACGTTCTCTGCCATAAAGAAGCAATCCGAGGTGCCCAGGGATGCTGAAGGGCTAGAGAGGGATACCTGGGTGGAGAAGAATTATCATAATGCAAACTAGAGTCCCACAATGGGGGCTTGGCATCAAAAAGAGGAAAAGGGTTCAAAGGGGATTTATCATGGGATTCAGAATCACGAATGTGAGGAGCGGTAGTGGGGACAACAGACAGAAAAGTTTCCCCTTCCCATACTTGCAGTCCGGACATGATAATAGCCAATTTCCAAAGTTCTGAGTGTTCTGGGCACAGAATGGAGAATATCACACGAGGCTTCAGGGGGTAATGTCCTTATCTTCCCATTTTAAGGGAAAGAACAAGCTGAACCACCTATGCAAAGTAGGATGATGATCCTCGTCCTCCCAATAAGAAATAAAATAAGTAGCCTCCAGGCATTCCCTTCCACTAGAGGAGCAATTGTTTTTTAAATAGCCCTTTGGTGCCCAGTCTATTACTAAACCATATGAGTCATTTTTTAATACTACTGCATGTGAGTTAACACAATCTTCCCAAATTAAAGTTTTAGATGGGCCCTCAAAATTTTTAGGACATGGTTTTCCTACAGGTTTATATTGAAAGTATGGGGTATCTCCTATTACTCCCCTTTTTATTTGTCTTAAAGGAGAAAGGGAGAGGCCAGAGACCAAATGTCCCCATTCTCCTGTGGCTAATCTCTCCGGAAGATAAGCAGCCCAGAGTTGAGTTTCTAGATGGATACCACCAGGTGCATGTCCAAGGCACAGAGGAAGGTATTTATAACCCATAGTAACATTAAATGCAGTGCCTTCTTCTCCTGGTTGAGTGGGGCAAAGGTCATCTGTAGCTCCAGACATCCACACACCATCGTTAGTATAGATTTTCACAGGAGTATCCATCCAGGTGAGAAGTTGAATAAGTGGAGGAAAAGGCACATAAGCCCAATAAGAATAATTTGTGTAGCAGGTAAATCAGTTTGGGGGAAACTGGTGAGACATAAAGTATAAGGAGGAGAATTATAAATAAAACCTATAGTAAGCAAGATCCAATGCTGAAGGAGGAAGGAAGAGAAGAACAGGAGGATGTTATTTTCAGGCTAATAGAAATGGTGAGATTTTTAGGTTCATAAGGAGAAAAAGAAAGGGAATTAGGAGAAGTGGGATTAGTTAGAGGGGTCTCCACTGCCATTAGTGAGGATTGAACCAGACTCATTTTGATTTGGTGTGCCAGTTTCTGAGGAGTTGGCACAGATCTCACCACATATGAGGGTGGTCTCTGATGTGGACATCTCTTCCCTGTGGTTTTCATTGTCAGTATTCACACGAAGTTTAAGTCTCCTAGTGGGCACCCAGACAGGGTATTGATGATCTCCTGGTGAAACACAAGCATACCCTCTTCCCCATGTTATAATTTTTCCAGGTTCCTAGGTATTGGTTTGGGAGTTTTTCCATAACAATGTCTTGCCTTCATTTAGGGAGAATTTTTTGCCTGTATAATGGCGGTCAGTTGCAGTCAGAGTATTGTCTTTAGGAACACTTAGAAAGTTTAAACAATGCTAAATGTAATTGAGGTAAATTTTGTCATTGGATGGAACACATGGCTATTTTACACTCATGGTTCGCATTCTCAAAAGCTAATATACAAAGGAGAATACCTTGAATGCACTCATCAGAGACAGATTTTTTCAACAGCATCTAGTAATGTAGCCAAAAAATCAGGATATAATTCATTGTGACCCTGTTTAACAGTAGTAAAAGAAACAGGAGCTTGGCCTGGGACGTGTAATTTATCCTAAGCTCTCATACATACCTTTGTTACTTGTTCCATGGTGAGAGCATCAAAGCCTAATTGAGTGGTAGTATCAGAGAAATTATCAGAGTCTGTGAGCTGAGCCTGAGTAATTGGAATGCCATCAGCCTGATTTAGCTGAGCCTGCAGACGGGCCTCCTCTGACCACCAGGTATGGAACTGTAAATGCTGAGATGGAGTTAGAACAGCTTTTGACAAAAGGTCCCAGTCTAAAGGAGGCAAAATGACCTCAGTACGAAGAGTCTGTAATACCATTTTAACACATGGAGAAGTAGGACCATACTTAGTACAAGCATCCTTGAATTCTTTTAAAAAGGTAAGACTGAGTGGCGCATATTGATGCATTTGTACCCCTTCAGCATTGGGAGGTTCCAGCATCACTGGATAAGCCTACGCCTCTAATCCACTTGTTTCTTTGTTGTGGTGTAATAAGCGTTGCACAGAAGTTTCAAAAACAGGCACATGAGATGGACTTGGCACAGAAGTGACAGGAAAAGTATGCGTAGATAAGGGAAACTGAGGTTGAGGAGGTCAGACCGGTATGAGAGTGTGAGAAAGGGGCATTGGGGGAGCAGAAGAGGCAGAAGCATGCTGGTGATTATTGTCCCAATCCTGTGCAACCAGAGTGGCAGGGGCATCCATGCATGAAGAAGGGTACAGAGAAGCAGTTTGGGTGGATGGCAAAGTGACCAGTTCAGGGACTGAAATGACAGGAGGGTGAGGGGCTGCGGTGGATGGGGGAGGGCCTGCAGAATTACAGGTAAATTGTAGTTTGGTCCCAGAGCCATTAGATGGCTCCAAAGGCAAAGACTGCAAAGGTTTGGAGAGGGAAGAGTTAGCATAGATATTGTCCCGGGCTGTCCAAGTCGGGACTGTGAGTACTACAAATACCAGCTCTTTGTGAAAAGAAATAAGATCATCAGAGGGTGACATTAAGCCAAAATCACTGGAGTTAAATATTGAATCCTCAACATCATCAGGTTGGGGAGGAGTAGGCGAAGGGAGAGGCTGAGCAGATAACCAAGGCGGAGCGGGAGAGGAAAGCTGAGGAAGAGGTAGAGGGTCACCAGATTCAGAAAACTGTGGTAACTGCAGGGGGTCACGGGATTGGTATGTCATTAGGATGGCACGTACCAAGGCCCAATCACCTCAAACAGTGATGGGAACATAATTCCCTGTTGGGACCAGTTCCCAGAATTTTGCACGAACACGATCCCATAGTTCCACATCTAATGTTCTCTTTTCAGGAAACTAAAGACAGTGTTCCTCCACTGCCCTGAATAGGGTGACCATATTTTCCATGGGCGCTCGAACTCCTCCCTGTTTTAACAAGAGTTTAATATAGCAGAGATAAGTATAATGTTTAGACTCCATGTGACCCATAGTTACCCGGGACAATACACAGATGACTCACCAATCATCAGGGAGCCGAACAAGCATTTCTGTGAACCAGCCTGATGCACCTACCAAAGGGAATCAGGTTCCCACATGCACTCAGGAAAAAGAAAACCACGCAGGCATGCCAGACATTGGGAGAACCCACTCCCAATATTTCAACATAGGTTCTTTCTATTTTCCATACATGTCAGCTGGCTGAGAAATAAAGAGAAAGAGTACAAAGAGAGGAATTTTTTTTTTACAGCTGGGCCACCGGAGGTGACATCACATATTGGTAGGACCGTGATGCCCCCCGAGCCTCAAACCAGCGAGTCGTTTGTTAAGGATTCCAAAAGGGAGGGGCTGTAAGAACAGGGAGTAGATCACATGATTCAAAGGACAAAAAGGGGAACTACTGATAAGGGTCCAACAAAGATCACAAGGCAAAGGGCAAAAGCAGAACTACTGATAAGGGTCTATGTTCAGCAGTGCACGTATTGTCTTGATAAACATCTTAAACAACAGAAAACAGGGTTCAAGAGCAGAGAACCAGTCTGACCACAAATTTACCAGGGCAGAATTTTTCTCCACCCTAATAAACCTGAGGGTACTGCAGGATACCAGGGCGTATCTCAGTCCTTATCTCAACTGCATAAGACAGACACTACCGGAGTGGTCGTGTATAGACCTCCCCTCAGAATGCATTCCTTTCCCAGGGTATTAATATTAATATTCCTTGCTAGAAAAAGAATTTAGTGATATCTTCCCTACTTGCACATCCATTTATAGGCTCTTTGCAAGAAGAAAAATATGGCTCTTTTTGCCCAACCCCGCAGGTAGTCAGACCTTATGGCTGTCTTCTCTTGTTCCCTAAAAATTACTGTTATTCTGTTCTTATTCAAGGGTGCACTGATTTCATATTGTTCAAACACACATGTTTTACAATCAATTTGTACAGTTAACACAACTATCACAGTGGTCCTGAGGTGACGTACATCCTCAGCTTACAAAGATAACATGATTAACAGATTAAAGGAAGACAGGCATAAGAAATTATAAAGGTATTATTTGGGAACTGATAAATGTCCATATTAAAATGAAATCTTCACAATTTATGATCCTCTGCTGTGGTTCCAGCCGGTCCCTCCATTTAGGGTCCCTGACTTCCTGCAACGGTCACTCATTTTTCCTAGAAGAAGATCTGGAAGCGTACCCCTGACTGTGGCTGTCTTTGGGGAAAGGCTTGAAACCTGTAGTAAAAGAAGTGATTAGCATTACCTGAATGTTTGGATTTTTTAACACTAAGAATGTATTTGGGCATTCATATAAGAATAACTTAAGTTTAAATGAGAAAAGTTGACTAGGTGCAGTGGCTCTCACCTGTAATCCCTGTGCTTTGGGAGGGTGAGACAGGAGGATTCCTTGGGCAAGATAGCAAGACTTTGTCTCTACAAAAATAAAAAGTAATTAGCCGGATGTGGTGGCCTATGTCTGTAGTCCCACCTACTTGGGAGGTTGAGATGGGAGGATTGCTTAAGCCCAGATTTTCAAGGCTGCAGCGAGCTGTGATCTCACTACTGCATGCCAGCCTGGGCAACAGAGTAAGACCCTGTCTCCAAAAAAAAAAAAAAGAGAGAGAAAAGGATGGCACAATAGTTTCTTAGTCTTAACCACATACATTAACAAAAATAGTAGGGTCTATTTTATTTGACAACATCCATCCACCAAAAGTTCAAGTTCTATTGGTTTTCATATACTTAAAAAAAAATTTCCCTTGGAAAGTTCACCTTGACATATCTTGGGGGAACATGGAATGTGGAGAATCGTTTCTGTTGCTCTCCCCCACCCCACCCCATGCCAACATCCTGCATCTCTGTGCTGAACATCAGGGAGCCGCTAGCCTTGTCAGCCTTCACATTAGGCCTGCCCCGTCCCTGCTGCAGATCAGCAGCCTGTCTCGACTTGTTGGAACTCCCCCTTGGTGTGTTGGAGACATTGAGACATTGTGAGAAAAGTGTGGAACCAGGAGTCAAGGAAGTTTCAGTCCTGGCTTGGGCTACTTATTGTTCAAAATTGGCTTTTCATTTAAATGTCTGTGTTTCTGTTTCCTTGTTTGAAAAATGTTATAGTATATGGCTATCGTAAGGTTGTTGCAAAAACTCAAAGGAGAACACAGACATTTAAGATAGTCTGCTTGGGCCGGCATGGCGGCTCACGCCTGTAATCTCAGCACTTTGCGGGGCTGAGGTGGGAGGATTTCTCGAACCCAGGAAGAGGCTAGGCTACACTGAGCCATGTTCATGCCACTGCACCCCAGCCTGGAGTCTGGGTAACAAAGCAAGACTTTATCTCAAAAAAAAAAAAAAAAAAAAAGACTTTTTGTCTTCTAAGTTCTGGGATACATGTGCAGAACCTGCATGTTTGTTACATAGGTATACATGTGCTATGGTGGTTTGCTGTACCTATCAACCTGTTGTCTGGGTTTTAAGCCCCGTATGCATTAAGTATTTGTCCTAATGCTCTCCCTCCCCTTGCCCCCTACCCCACAACATGCCCCAGTGTGTGATGTTCCCCTCCCTGTGTTCATGTGTTCTCATTGTTCAACTCCCGCGTTTGAGTGAGAACAGGCAGTGTCTGGTTTTCTGTTCCCGTGTTAGTGTGCTGAGAATGATGGTTTCCAGCTTCATCCATGAACCTGCAAAGGACATGAACTCATCCTTATAAAGGACATGAACTCATTTTGTCTTTGGGAAATAAATATTGAAGATTAGCCTCAAATGGACAGTGGTTTGGATGTGATACTTGCATCTCCAACTAAGTTGTAAACTTATCCAAGCCATTGTCCACCGCGGCTCCCACAAAGCTTTCAGACTTGTCTTCGCTGGTGATCTTGCTTTGGTGTGCTATGAAAGGCTGTCCCAGCAGATGGCAGAAGAGAACTGAGTCAGGAAAAACCAGCATGGGCATTTCAGTGTGAACTGGGTAAAGCCTCTGCACCTTAATGTCCCTGCCGCAGTAGCTCTACACATTGACTTCACAATTGCTACTGAAATTCCCTAATAAAGGTGGGTCAGCAAAGGCATGAGGGTTATCACTCTACCCAGACACCACGTCACTGAGACTCACTTAGGAAGAATATTCATTTCCTGAGTACTTCCGTAGTACTGGAAATGGGGATGAATACAAAACAGTCCCTGTCCCCCCCGAGTTCACAGTCCATCTGAGATCAAATAAGGACAGAACAGTTTGCATTTTGCCGGGTTGTCCTCTAATAACAATAATTTCCTGAATGTTTTCAGGTTGCCTGCTTTAGCCATGTGTTCTTCTCTGGCCACTTCTCTCCAGCCCCAGCCTCAAGTCCAACTCATCATCTCTGGCCTGGGCCAGCGCAACAACTTCCTAAGGGAGCTGCCTCTGCTCTTATCCACCTCCAATTTATTCTCACAGTATAGACAAGGTAATCTTTTAAAAATGCAAATGCAATTACAGTGTGCACCACCTACTCAAAAGATCTAATGGCTTTGTATTGACCTCATAATAATACCACTACCCTTAATCTTACTTACAAGGCTTTTTGTGATCTGATCCCTGTTTTTCTTCTAACTTATCTCACCCTGTCCTCCGGCAATCAACTCAAGAGACTGACTTTCAGTTTCCCATATGATTTTTATCCCCTCCTGGATTTACCCAAATTGCTTTTCTCTTTACCTACAATGCCTTAAAACTAAAACTCACTCCCTCCCATCTACCCATCCTCCTTAACTTGGCTAACTAGTATTTATTCTTCAGCTCCCAGGTTAGATGTCCTTTCTTGTGGGAAACTATCCCTGACAGTACAAGGCTGGGCCGAATAACCTTCCTGGGTACTCCAGAGCACCCTCTGCTTCCATTCCCCTCGCATTTACCATATTTCTTCATAATGAGTTTGCATATCTTCCCCTGTCTACTGTAAGCTCCTGGCACATGAGGACCTCCTCTCACACAGCAATGTATCGCCATTTCTTGACACAATTCTTGGTACAGAGCAGCACTTGATCAAAACTTACCAAGTAAATGAATAAATAAAACATAAAACACAATTGATACCATCCAAGAAGTCACAAAATTCTTGGGCACAAGGTCTTAGGAGAGTAGATCATTCTGTGTGTATCAGCCATATCTTTTTTTTTTTTTGAGATGGAGTCTCACTCTGTCACTCAGGCTGCAGTGCAGTGGCACAATCTCAGCTCACTGCAACCTCCGCCTCCTGGGTTCAAGCGATTCTCCTGCTTCAACCTCCTGAGCAGCTGGGACTACAGCCACACCGCATCACACCCAGCTAGTTTTTGAATTTTAAGTAGAGATGGGGTTTCACCATGTTGGCCAAATTGGTCTTGAACTTCTGACCTCGTGACCTGCCTGCCTTGGCCTTCCGGTGTGCTGGGATTACAGGACCACCATGCCTGGCCAGTCATATCCATTTTCATCAAGATGTTGTCAACCATATGCTCTCGAACCAAGTTGTTACCAGGCGTGGTGGTTCACACCTGTAACCTCAGCACTTTGGAAGGCCAAGACAGGAGGATTGCTTGGGCTCATGAGTTCAAGACCAGCCTGGGCAACATAGGGAGATCCCATCTCTACAAATATAATTTAAAAATACTAGCTGGATGAGGTAGCATGCACCTGTGGTCCCAGCTACTCAGGTGGCTGAGGCAGGAGAATCATTTGAGCCCAGGAGGTTGAGGCTGCAGTGAGCCATGATTGCACCACTGAACTCCAACCTGAGCGACAGAGCAAGATCCTGTCTCAAAATAACAAAACAAAGACAGGTCATTATTGTTTTATGCAAACAGGCTTTGAACTTGGAGCAAGTCACCTAGTCAATCTTCTCATCCACAGCAAAGGAGTTCTGACACAAACAAACAAAAGCAATTTTTACTTTTCACAGTGTTTCTTGTGTCATCCCAGATGGTTAAAATGAAAAGGCTTTAATGAAGGGACTATTCACAGATTTTCTGGACTGGATAAGGTAACAAACAAGGTATGGTAGGACACCTAGAGACTAGCAGTGCTGAGAAGCTATTACCACCCTCCCCACTTCCAGGGCCTATTGAGACAAGGGAAAGAAACACTTATCAGAGCCCAGTGAGTAAGAGTGGTACCTGGGATGCAGCTACAGCCAGATATAGCATGCCAAAGCAGGAAGAGAGCTGGCAAGAGCTACCCCGACCTCTGTTTGAATCCCACCCTCCCATCTTCCCACAGAGCCTCCCACTGGCTGAACCTGAAAGCCAGCTGGGAAGAAAGCCTGGACAGTGCAGTCCACTGGACTTAGCAGAGCAGGGTAGAGCATGAAACTGGGAGGGACCCTAGGCGCACAAATAACCAGCATCAGACATTATCCATTGTCTTCCTGCTATGATAGATGAGGACTCAGCTCCCTTACCCGCCCCCACCCCCAATATAGTTCTGGCACTATTTTTGGAAGCTGTATTTTAATAAGCACCTCAGCCAGCACCTGTGAGAGCAGGACTGCATCATCTCTATGTCCTTAGAAAAATGTAATTAAGAAATAGAAAATACAGATATTTAATTATTAAATACTTTAAATGCACAGAAAAATCCAGAAATAAATATAACAGACACCCATTTGTGGTATCTGTAACACATTAACTTTTAGTTATGTGTTGTTTCAGAGTTGTTATTTTTTGTTTTTTCAAAGAAAAAATTGCAGATACAGTTAAGATCACTCTCATAGGCCAGGTGCAGTGGCTCATGCCTATAATCCCAGCAGTTAGGGAGGCCGAGGCAGGCAGATCACTTGAGGCTGGGAGTTCAAGACCAGCCTGGCCAACATGGTGAAACCCTGTCTTCACTAAAAAAAAAAAAAAAAATACAAAATTTAGCCCGGAGTGGTGGCACACACCTGTAATCCCAGTTACTTGGGAGGCTGAGGCATGAGAATCACTTGAACTTGGGAGGTGGAGGTTGCAGTGAACTGAGATTGTGCCACTGCACTCCAGCCGGGGCAATGGTGTAAGACCCTGTCTCAAAAAAAAAAAAAAAAAAATTTACTCTCATCTCTTTCTCCCATTCCTCCCTTCACTCATCTTCAGAAATAAACGCTATCATTAACTTGGTGTGTATTCTTCCATGTATAATTTTGCTACATATATTTGTATCTATAAACAATATATAACATTTTTTATGTCATTTTTAAATTTTACAAACTGGTCCTTTACTATGATATCCTTTTGCATCTTATTTTATAAACGCAGTACAATGTATCCGAGACTTGTTTGTGTTGATACATATAGATCTGATTAGTTTGTTTTGACTTGTACATGATTTTCTATTTTATAGATACTTATATGCCCTGTGATTGCCAATATAGTAAAATGTATTTTCCCTATTTGTTTCGTGTATTTCTACTTATGCTGTTGGTTTCCTAGCCCTTTTTTGGAAAAGCAAGGATATCTTCTTTTCTTTATTCCCTCTATTTTCCCCTAACCATTTAAGAAGTTATAGATTTTTTTTTTCTTATCTTAAATTTTAGAATGGACTTGGTGGCTCATGCCTCTAACCCAGCACTTTGGGAGGCGGAGATGGGCAGATGGTTTGAGACCAGGAGTTCGAGACCAGTGTGAGCAACATGACAAAACCCCATCTCTACAAAAAAATACAAAAATTAGCTGGGCGTGGTGGTGCACACCTGTAGTCCCAGCTACTCAGGAGGCTGAGGCAGGAGAATCTCTTAAGCCTTACAGGCTGCAGTGAGCCAAAATCTCACCACTGCACTCCAGCCTGGGCAACAGAGCAAGATCCTGTCTCTAAATAAATAAATAAATAAATAAATAAATAAATAATAACACAAATTTAAAAATAAAAATTATCTTAAAATTTTAACATGCATTAATTACAAAGAAAATATTAGGATATTAGAATGTTTTAGTTCTGCAGCTGGGTGCGGTGGCTCATGACTGTAATACCATCACTTTGGGAGGCTGAGGCAGGTGGATCATTTGAGGTCAGGAGTTCAAGACCAGCCTGACCAACATGGTGAAAGCTCATCTCTACTAAAAACACAAAAAATTAGCCGGGCATGGTGGTGGGTGCCTGTAATCACAGCTACTCAGGAGGTTGAGGCAGGAGAACCGCTTGAACCCAGGAGGCAGAGGTTTGCAGTGAGCCTAGATTGCACCACTGCACTCCAGCCTGGGCGACAAGAGCAAGACTCTAACTCAAAAAAAAAAAAAAAAAATTTATTTCTGAACCACTTGAGGATATGGTATGCCTACTGTGCTCTTTACCCCTAAATACTTCAGTGTGCATTTCCTAAGAGTACAGACACTCTCTTGTATAACCCTCAGCTCAGTTATCAACTTTAATAAATTTAACAACAATACATTTTTATTAATCTTCCATTCTTCTCCTGGTTTCTTCAATCGGCCTGGTAATGTCCTTTATCACATTCTTCCCCGATCTCCCCACCTCAAGTACACAACCCAATCTCTTCTCAGATATTGCATTTAGTTGTTATATATTTTAAGCCTTCCTGAATCTGGACTATTTATGTAGCTTTTGACTTTTATTACACTGACAGTTTTATTATACTCCTTTCCCCCAAATTTTTAAATACAATGTTTCTCATTTTGTTTGTCTGATATTTCTTTATTAGATTCGGGTTATTCATTTTTGCCCAGAATATCACATAGGTGATGTTGGATCCTCAGAGTATCACAAATTTAGAGCCACATGATATTCTCGGAGGGGTTGCGGGGGGCACGCAGGAATTTATAAAATGTATTCTCTTTGTGATTTTACCTAAATGTTTATTTTTTCTTAGTTGTGACTTGTTATGATTCCCCAATCTGAAGATTTTTATGTGTGTGTGTGTATATATATATATACACACACATATACATATATATATATTTTTTGAGATGTTCTCTCACTCTGTCACCTAGGCTGGGGTGCAGTGGCAGGATCTCTGCTCACTGGAACCTCCACCTCCCAGGTTCAAGCCATTCTCCTGCCTCAGCCTCCTGAGTAGCTGGGATTACAGGTGCGTGCCACCATGCCTGGCTAATTTTTGTATTTTTAATAGAGATGGGTTTTCACTGTGTTGGCCAGGCTGGTCTTGAACTCCTGGCCTCAGGTGATCCACCCGCCTTGGCCTCCCAAAGTGCTGGGATCACAGGGGTGAACCACTGCACCTGACCTGAAGATTCGTATTTAACCAGTGTTTTCATTAAGCAGGACCCAAAGGAATATAAGAAAAAAGAAAACTTACTTTATTATTTCTCCCCACTCCTTCAAACTTTCTCTGCAGTTTCTTCCCTATTCCTGCATAAAATCTCAAATAACCTAATAATTACATAATTTGGGAGTAGTCCAATGTAATATGAATAATATAAATTTACATTATATCAAATCTTCCTTTCCACAGCTCTAAAAACAGGCATCTTGGCCTATCATTAGTGAAAGTGCAGCTCAGAGTACAGCCATCACCTGTCACTCTGTTGTCAGGCAGGAACAGCTCCAACCACGGCCTCCTGATTTTAGACTTTTCAGGTATGAGTCATAGAGCTGCCCTAGACCCTCCAACTTCAGAAGACAAATGTCAAGCTAGCCAGGGAGTATCAGTGAAATCACTTTCTTCTGACTTAAAATGACTCCTGCTCTTCCTCCACAACTGTCATAAGAACATAGTACATCAGTAAAACAAACTTCTTAAAATTCCATCCAGGCGACCCATACTAGATGACCTCAAAGATTTCTTCCACCTTCACGTGTTATGACCGGATGAGAAAAAAGAAAAGTAGGGAACATTTGTGTTTCTTTAAAACAATTCCCTAGTCTGGTACGTAAGTATGTTGCCTCTTCCATCAGAAGGTTTAATTTTTAATAATCTAAGCTATGGTAAGAATTTCAATAATTCAAATAAACTTTCAGGTGAAAGAATATGGGACGAGAACAGGCTGAAGTTCCCCTTTCATTTTCCCCAAAGCCTATTATCATGCTCACAGCACCAGCCATGTGGCTTGCTCATCATACTTAAAGACAGCGGCGTTCCAGAAGGTTTTGGAGTAGTCTCTGGTTCTCCAGTCTATGCCCAGTAAGCTCATCAGGAATCAAAACTCCTCAAAATTAGCCTGATTTGCTCATTCCACAATGCATACATGTATCAACATATCACATTATACCCTACAAATATGTACAATTATCATTTGTCAATTAAAAATAAAGCCCAAAAAAAGGAAGAAAAATAAACACTCTAGTTCTTACAGCTGTTCTCTCAGTGGTCCAGACACTGTGGGCCACCTCTAAATTTCCTCATATATTCCTATGAAATAATGTTAAGTGAAGAAAATAGAAGAGGCACCAAGACAGAAAAACAGGCCAAGAGAACAGAATAAAAAGCCTAAAAACACTGGGGAAAGAAAACACAATTGAAAATATAGTACCAGGACAATTGGCTTCATGAAGAAAATGATAAATGAGACCCTATCTCACGTGTAACAACTTGCAAATGTGAAAAACAACACTTCTAGCACTTTGGGAAGAAAATAGAGGAAAATGTAATTTTATGATATTACAGCAAAAAAGCACTTCATAAGGCGGCAAAAACACAAAGAGAACAATTGTTCAATTTTACAAATTAAAATTCTAATATCTGTATAAAAAAAGGAGCTCATAACAAAAATAAAAGACCAGCCACAGATAAGAATATCTAATCAACTGGGATGAAGAAATCTTACAAAATAATAGGAAAAAGACAAACAATGCAATTAAAAATGGGCAAATAATATGATCATGGAATTTACATAAACGGAAACGTAAATGTCCAATAAAGATACAAAAAGATATTCAGGGCTGGGCACAGTGGCTCATGCCTATAATCCCAGCACTTTGGAAGGTCAAGGTGAGCAGATCACTTGAGACCAGGAGTTCGAGACCAGCCTGGCCAATATGGCAAAACCCTGTCTCTATACTAAAAATATAAAAGAAATTAGCCAGGCGTGGTGGCGGATGCCAGTAATCCCAGCTTCTTGGGAGGCTGAGGCATGAAAATTGCTTGAACCAGAGAGGTGGAGGTTGCAGTGAGCTGAGATGGCACCACTGCAGTCCGACGTGGGTGACAGAGCAAGACTCTGTCTCAAAAAAATAAAAATAAATAAAAAATAAAATGTTCAGGGAAAATGTAAATTAAAACAACAATAATTTTACACCTATAATTTAGCAGCAATTAAGAGTCTGATAAGACTAAGTGTTTATGAAAATGTCATGAATTAGAAATTATTATTCACTGCTAGTGGAGGTGTAAATCAGTTTAACCACTTTAATGAACAATTTGGCAATAGTAATATTGAAAATTCCTTTTTCTTGTGGGGCATGGTGGTCACACCTATAATCCTAGCACTTTGAGAGGCAGAGGCAGACGGATCAGTTGAGGTCAGGAGTTTGCGATCAGCCTGGCCAACCTGGTGAGACCTCATTTTTACTAAAAATACAAAAATTACGCAGGTGAGGTGGCAGGCACATATAATCCCAGCTACTTAGGAGGCTGAGGCAGAAGAATTACTTGAACCGCGAGGTGGAGGTTGCAGTGGAGAGGAGATGACACCACTGCTCTCCAGCCTGGGTGACAGACTGAGACTCTTCTAAAAAAAAAAATTGCTTTTTCTCAACTCAGAATTGCACACTGAGGAATATATTATGAAACTCACATGTTCACAATGTCATGTGTAAATATGTTTATTGCAGCATTGTTTATAATAATAAAAACTAAAACCAGTTTTTCTATCATTTGGGGAATAAGTAAACTATATAATGGGATACCACCCAGTAAAAATTAATGAATGCTAATTTTTAATTTTAAAAAGTAAATTTAAAAAAGGATACATGATGCCATTTATATACATTTAAAAACAAAAGCAATCCCATTGCTTCAAACCCATTCAAGTCTGAATCTATACACATATTTGGTGGTACATTTAGCTATACTAAGAAGTATTAAAACAGGATGGAAGTAATACACACTCACTTTAGGATAAGTGGTTAGCTTCAAGAAGAAAAACTGGGGTGAGTAATATAGTTGATGTCTTCTACCTCACTGTTTCTCTCATCTCCTTCTGGTATTCTAATTACACTTACGTTAGACCATTCAATATTGTCCCATAGCTTTTGGGTGCTCTGGGGTTTTTACTTTTCTTTCTCTTTGTGTTTTGGTTTGCATAATTTTTAACGACCTGTCTTCGGGTTCATATATTCTTTCCTCAGCAATGTAAAGTCTCCTGAACTGCTCATTGACATAATTCATCTCTGTTACCTTGTTTTTTATTTCTATCAATTAAATTTGACTCTTTCATATATTTTATCTCTCTACTGAAATCCATCTATTCATACATGTTGTTTACATTTTCCAGTGGAGCCTTTAACATGTTAATCATAGTTATTTTAAATTACCAGATAGTTTCAACATCTAGATAGCCTTTAGAATTGCTTTTATTCTCCAAGATGACAAATTGGAGGCAGTGTTAGCATGTTTCTCCCACTTGGAAAGACAAAATAACCTGTAGATATTCACACTGTGACTTTTTTCCCAAGAAACAATGCAGGAACTAAACAGGAAAACTAAAATCCACAGATTATTTTATTTTATTTTACAGATGGAGTCTCACTCTGTCACCCAGGCTGGAGTGGAGTGGCACGGCACAATCTCGGCTCACTGCAACCTCTGCCTCTCAGGTTCAAGCAAGTTCTCCTGCCTCAGCCTCCCGAGTAGCTGGGACTACAGGCATGCATCATCACCAGTTAATTTTTGTATTTTTAGTAGAGATGGGGTTTCACCATGTTGGCCAGGCTGGTCTCAAACCCCTGACTTCAAGTGATCCACCTGTCTTGGGTTCCCAAAGTCTGGGGTTACAGGCATGAGCCACCACACCTGGCCCACAGATTATTTTTTTAAAGTAGCAGGCTGCAACCTATGGCATGAGCTAGGTAAAAAAAAATCAAAACAAACAAACAAACAAAAAAATACACACAACTGTAAGTCCCCAGAGTGTGAAAGGGGGAGAGACTGCCTCCAGGGTATACATCCCCACCAGGGAACCCGGTAATCCAGGCCACAGGGAAAGGCCTTAACCCTACCCAACACTGGAACTGATTTTCAGAGTGGAGAGGAATATAAAAGCACAAATGGCAGCAGGAAGAACTTTGCGTGCACTCCCAGTCTCCAGCATGGACCAAGGGAAGCCATTCCTTATTCTGCCACCAGGAGATCTCAGAAAAGTCTGCCAAATTACACAGGCAGCAACTATTGCCTGAGTTAATTAAAAGAAGCTCCCCGTGCTGCTATAAAGACACATGCACACGTATGTTTATTGCGGCACTATTCACAATAGCAAAAACTTGGAATCAACCCAAATGTCCATCAGTGACAGACTGGATTAAGAAAATGTGGCACATGTACACCATGGAATACTATGCAGCCATAAAAAAGGATGAGTTCATATCCTTTGTAGGGACATGGATGCAGCTGGAAGCCATCATTCTCAGCAAACTATCGCAAGAACAGAAAACCAAATACCGCATATTCTCACTCATAGGTGGGAATTGAACAATGAGATCACTTGGACACAGGAAGGGGAACATCACACACCAGGTCCTATTGTGGGGAGGGGGGAGGGCGGAGGGATAGCATTAGGAGATATACCTAATGTAAATGACGAGTTAACGAGTGCAGCACACCAACATGGCACATGTATGCATATGTAACAAAGCTGCACGTTGTGCACATGTACCCTAGAACTGAAAGTATAATAAAAAAAAAAAGAAGCTTCCAAATGAATTTTGCGATATAACCTCAAGTGGGGAAGAACTCCCTTGGCCAGAACCCAGGAGTGAATGGGAAGTGTGCTGCAGCCACGAGCAAATGAGCTGTGCAGGCAGACTGGGAGGGGCATGGCCTGAAAGCCATGGTTCTTGTCTCTGCAGGGGAAGGCTTATGGTCCAAGAAAGTTTTGAGTTCTAAGCATAGATGGCCAGAAACTTAGCTGGCTGCTGCTAGTAGAATACTGCAGGTAAGAGATCTGCCTTGCCAAGTGCATGGGAGCTGGGTGGGGCTTACTGCTGCCTGTTACTCCCCACTCCCTGCATGAACTCTCCTGTGCAGCAGAGGCAGTTATGCTCCTCTCTGGAACATTATCCCAAAGGCCAGAGAACCATCACCCAACTCCCACAGGGGCCACTGCTAGCACCACATGTGAAAAGTCAAAACATGGACCTGCCTGACCCAGCCCCCACCTGGCTTTGCCCACCACCTACCCTGGTAGCTTAACACAAAAGACAGAAACTTTTTTTTTTTTTTTTGAGACGGAGTCTTACTCTATCACCCAGGCTGAAGTGCAGTGGTGCGATCTCCACTCACTGCAAGCTCCACCTCCCGGGTTCACGCCATTCTCCTGCCTCAGCCTCCCGAGTAGCTGGGACTACAGGCGCCCGCCACCGCACCGGGCTAATTTTTGTATTTTCAGTAGAGCGGGGTTTCACTGTGTTAGCCAGGGTGGTCTCGATCTCCCGACCTCGCGATCCGCCCGTCTTGGCCTCCCAAAGTGCTGGGATTACAGGCGTGAACCACCGCTCCCAGCCAAAGACAGAAACTTTTAGGAGCACAAAGGACAGACACTTTTCGGAGCTGTATGGCCCCACCCATTGCCTGTTAATCCAAAGTACCAGCCCTGAGTAGCATAAGGCAAGCACAAATCCCATCACTTCTGCTACAGTTGGTGCTCTTTGGCAAGCATCACTTCCTGGCTGGAGGCCAACTCACACAGTCCATTACAGCATCTGCAGGTAGAATAACACTGTGCCCAGGAAGGAGAAAATTTGTGTGTGACCCCAGCCATCACCATTGCCTGCACCACTCTGGCTAACCAGGAGGTCCTGAATCTGCCCATGTGACCTATGTATTACTACCCAAATGGGCATTTGAGGAAGCCAATACACGAAGACTATCCATAACCAAGGAATCTCTGCGTCTACATCACTCCCCTGCCACTCCTATTAGAGCTGGTGCTGGCACCCGCTGCTGGGAGACTTGAGGGCAGGTCACAACTATGGATCCCTTGCAGATATTCCCTAGTAGCAGGCTGCAGTGTGGCAGCCACATTGGGTGGCTAGACCCAGAAGAGTAACAGCATTCACAGTAGTCTGGCTCTCAGGGCCTCCCACTCCTAAAGGAAGGAGGAATGCACCCCTTCAAGGGAACACCCTGTGGGACAAAAGAACCCAGGTGGCAAGCCTTGAGTCCCGGGTCTTTCTGCTGGTGGGAAGTTTCCTTCAGCAGAGGCACAATTGCAGTACTGGGATCAGCAGGGAAAATCTGTAGCTCTCCCCCGACGAGTCAGGCAGTGCTGGTGTTTGTGAAGGGCCTTGGAGAGGGGGATTTCTTTTCCACCTCATTCACCACTGCAAACACAGCTGAGGCTTTTCCCATGGGAACTCAGTGTGGCTGCACCTCTAGACAGCCTCTCTGGAACACTTCAGGGTGACTGCATCCCTACGGGAGGAGCACCCTCCAGGTGCAGGCTTGCCCAAGAGACAGAGTCACAATTCCTCTCTACTTGGAACACCAACATTCCTGCAGATGAGTAGAGGTGCCTACCTGCTCTGACTAGCCAGAACACTGGGTCAAGAGTGTGTCTGGGAGGTGGATAGCTTTCCTGCTGGCCTGGCAGAAGAGCTGAGGTGGCTCCAGTCCTTCCTTCTGATAAGACCTCAGCATGTTTCACTGAGAACTCCCCCAGCCACTTCTGTCAAGGCAGGGACCTCTGCCCATCATCGGTTATTGCATTTACCCACCTGCCTTAGCCACAGCCAATTTTCACCCATGGATAGCTCCCCTTTTGGTCTGACACCTGGACTATTCAACCCAGTAAATAAAATACTGGGGAAAAAATAAAGACAGAAAGAAGTACATAATATGGGGGAATGAGATAAGCTTAAAGAGACCTCTGTCATTCCAATCCTATGGGAGACAGTGAACTTGCTCACACACTGAGCACAGTGCTACTACAACCAGCATCTGAAAAAGCCGTCATCCAAAGACTCTATAACCAAGGAACTCATACAGAGCCTTCACCCCTGAAAGCACTCCTGAAAGCATACAGAGCCTTCACCCCTGAATTAGGCTACAATAAACTATAAACATTTAAGTCACATCCTTAAGGGGGGAAAAAGAAATCTTAAAAAATACAGTTAGACTGGGCACAGTGGCTCACATCTGTGATCCCAGCACTTTGGGGAGGCCGAGGACAGCAGGTCACTTGAAGTCAGGAGTTCGACACCAGCCTGGCCAACATGGTGAAATCCCATCTCTACTAAAAATACAAAAATTAGCCAGGCATGATGACAGGCACCTGTAATCCTAGGTACTCAGGAGGCTGAGGCATGAGAATCACTTGAACCCAGGAATTGGAGGTTGCAGTGAACCAAGACCATGCCACTGCACTGCAGCATGGATGACATAGTGAGACTCTGTCTCAAAGGAAGAACAAGAAGAAGAAGAAGGAGAAGAAGAAGGAGGAGGAGGAGGAGGAGGAAGAAGAAGAAGAAAGAAGAGAAATAACAAAGATGAGAGCAGAACTAAATGAAATTGAAACCAAAAAAATACAAAAATACAATGAAACAAAAAGCTGATTCTTTGAAAAGATAAACAAAATTGATAGCCCGTTAGTTAGATTAACCAAGAAAGAAAGAGAGAAGATTCAAATAGGCTCAATTAGAAATGAAACTGGAGACATACAACCCACACTACAGAAATACAAAATGTCATTTTGAACACCTCTATGCACACAAAAATGTCATTTTGAACACCTCTATGCACACAAAACAGAAAACCTAGAGGAAATGGATAAATTCCTAGAAGCATACAACCCTCCTACATTAGATCAGGAAGAAACAGAAACCCTGAACAGACCAATAACAAGCAGCGAGATTGAATCAGTGCATTTTTTTAAATGCCAACAACAACAAAAAATCCCAGGGCCAAATGGATTCATAGCTGAATTCTACCAGACATTCAAAGAAGAGTTGGTACTAATACTACTGAAACTATTCCAAAAGAATGAGGAAGAGGGAATCCTCTTTAAATCATTCTGTGAAGCTAGTATCACCCTGATACCAAAACCAGGAAAAGACATAACAACAACAACAAAAAACTCCAGACCAATATTCCTGATGAATACACATGCAAAATCCTCACCAAAACACTAGCTAACTGAATCCAACAGCACATCGAAAAGATAATACACTGTGATCAAGTTGGTTTCATCCCAGGGATGCAGGGATGGTTTAACATATGCAAGTCAGGCCGGGCGCGGTGGCTCACGCCTGTAATCCCAGCGCTTTGGGAGGCCGAGGCGGGCGGATCACAAGGTCAGGAGATCGAGACCACGGTGAAAGCCCGTCTCTACTAAAAATACAAAAAATTAGCCGGGCGCGGTTGTGGGCGCCTGTAGTCCCAGCTACTCGGGAGGCTGAGGCAGGAGAATGGCGTGAACCCGGGAGGCGGAGCTTGCAGTGAGCCGAGATCGCACCACTGCACTCCAGCCTGGGCGACAGAGCGAGACTCCGTCTCAAAAATAAATAAATAAATAAATAAATAAATAAATAAACATATGCAAGTCAATAAATGTAATACATCACATAAATAGAATTAAAAACAAAAACCATATTATCATCTCAGTAGATGCAGAAAAAGGATTTGATAAAATCCAGCATCACTTTTTGATTTAAAAAAAAAACCCTCAACAAACTAGGCATAGAAAGTACTTAATACATTTTCAAATTAATAAAGTACTCAAATTAATAACAGCCATATATGACAAATCCACAGCCAAAACCATACTGAATAAGAAACAGTTGAAAGCATTTCCCTGAGAGCTGGAACAAGACAAGGATGCCCACTTTCACCACTTCTATTCAACATACTACTGTAAGTCCTAGCCAGAGCAATCATACAGGAGAAAGAAATATAGGGCATCCAAATTGGAAAAGAGGAAGTCAAACTATCACTGTCCACTGATGATATTATCATATACCTAGAAAGCCCTAAAGACTTCTCCAAAAGACTCCTAGATTTGATAAACTAATTCAGTAAAGTCTCAGATTACCAAATCAGGGTACACAAATCAGTAGCGCTGCTATACACCAACAATGGTCAAGCTAAGAATCAAATCAAGAACTCAATCCCTTTTACAACAGCTGGAAAAAAACAAAACAAAACAAAACAAAAAACCAAACCTAGGAATACACCTAACCAAGGAGATGAAAGATACCTGCAAGGAGAACTTCAAAACACTGTTGGAAGAAATCATAGATGACACAAATGGAAATGCATCCCATGTTTGTGGGTTGGAAGAATCAATCTTGTGAAAATGAACATACTGCCCAAAGAAATCTACAGATTCAATGCAATTCCATCAAAATACCAATATCATTTTTCACAGAATTAGAAAAACAATCCTAAAATTCATATGGAACAAAAAAGATCCAGAACAGTAAAAGCAATCCTATCAAAAAGAACAAATCTGGAGGCATCGCATTACCAAGACTTCAAGTTATACTACAAGGCTATAGTTACCAAAACAGCGTGGTACTGGTATAAAAGCAGGCACTTAGGCAAATGCAACAGAATAGGGGACCTAGAAATGAAGTCCAATACTTACAGCCAACTGATCTTCAACAAAGCATACAGAAACAAAAATTGGAGAAAGGACACCCTATTTAATAAATGGTGCTGGGAAAACTGGCTAGCCACATGTAGAAGAACGAAACTGAATCCTTACCACTCACATTATATAAAAATCAACTCAAGATGAATCAAAGACTTAAATCTAAGACTCAAAACCATAAAAATTCTAGAAGGTAACCTTAAAAAAAAACTCTTCGGGACATTGGCTTAGACAAAGAATTCATAACTAAAACCCCAAAAGCAACTGCAACAAAAACAAAAACAAATAAATGAGACCTGATTAAATTTAAAAGCTTCTGCACAGCACAAAAAAATAATCATCAGAGTAAGCAGATAACCCACAGATTAGGAGAAAATATTTGCACACTGTGTATCTGAGAAAGGACTAGTATCCAGAATCTAAAAGGAACTCAAAGAAGTCAGCAAGAAAAAAAAATAGCCCCATCAAAAAGTGGGCAAAAGATATGAATAAATATTTCTCAAAAGAAGATATACAAGTGGCCAACAAATATATGAAAAAATACTTAACATCAGTAATCATCAGGAGAATGCAAAACCACAATGAGATATCACCTTACTTCTGCCAGAATGGTCATTATTAAAAAGTCAAAAAAATAGATGTTGTCATGGAAGTAGTGAAAAGGGAAGGCTTATGCACTGCTGCTGGGAATGTAAATTATTACAACCTCTATGGGAAACACTATGGAGATTTCTTAAAGAAATCTAGATCTAAAAGTAGATCTACCATTTGATCCAGCAATCCCACTCCAGGGTATCTACCCAAAGGAAAATAAGTCATTATGTGAAAAAAACATGTACATGTATGTTTATTGCAGCCCAATTCACAATTGCAAAGATATAGAACCAATCTAAGTGCCCATCGACTAATGAGTGAATAAAGGAAATGTGGTATATATACACCATGGAATACTACTCTGCCATAAAAAGGAACAAAATAATGTCTGCAACAACTTGGATGAAACTGGAGGCTATTATTCTAAGTGAAGTAACTCAGGAATGGAAAATCAAACATCATATGCTCTCACTTATAAGTGGGAGCTAAGCTATGAGGACACAAAGGCATACAGAGTGATATACTGCACTTTGGAACCTCTGAACAGGGAGAGTAAGAAAAAGATGTAAGACAAAAAAACTACATATTGGGTTCGATGTACACTATTCAGGTGATGGGTGCACTAAAATCTCAGAATTCACCACCATATAATTCTTCCATCAGCCAAAAACCACCTGTACCTTAAAAGCTATTGAAATTTTTAAAAAATTAAAAATAAAAATAGATAAATTGGTTTTATTCATTCTTTAATAATGGGTTGGCTTTTTTTTCTTATGTGTATATCTTGTAATTTTTTTTTTTTTTTTTTTTACTGACTATTGGACAGTGTGTGTAGAATAAAGATGAAGATAAATAGTACTTATGCCTGAAAATGGATACACTTCTTTTTATTTTTTTGAGACAGAGTCTTGCTCTGTCACCCAGGCTGGAATGCAATGGTGCAATCTCGGCTCACTGCAACCTCTGCCTCCTGGGTTCAAGTGATTCTCATGCCTCAGCTTCCCGAGTAGCTGGGATTACAGATGCACACCACCACACCTGGCTAATTTTTGTATTTTCAGTAAAGACAGGGTTTCATCATGTTGTCCAGGCTGATCTCGAACTCCTGACCTCAGGTGATCTACCTGCCTGGGCCTCCCAAAGTGCTGGGATTACAGGCATGAGCTACTGCACCCTGCCACATTTACACATTTTTTAAATTGGTTATTAGTGGGGCAGGGAGGGTGAATCAATCTGGTCAGGAACTGAGAAGGAGATTTTGTTGCTATAGTTACCTTCAGTGTAACTAGTGAACCAGTGGCTTTAAATTCCTCTGGTGTGACCTTGTGCTTGGTGTAGGGGCTGGATGCTGGAGGGTTTTTCTAAATATCTCTTCTCCACCCTTAGCTTTCAGCCTTCCCGTGTGCATGCACTCTACACGGAGGATCTCCTCCCATGGTCTTGTCTCTTCCGCAGTAGGAAGCTGTGTTGCTTGTAACTCAGTGCTTGCTTGCCTGATTTTGTGGGGCAGGGGGAGGGACAGAAGGGGAAATTCTCTGTTGGAAGGAAGAGGATTTTCTGTTAAACTGGTGAGCTGTTTGTGCCTGGGTCTCAGAGGTGTGACTTTCTTACTGATCCTGCCTTTCTTCCCCACTGTAAGCCAAATTCTGCTTTTTTGCTTTAGGTCTTGTGCAAGACATAGCTTCCTGCACTTTCCCCACCAGTAGGAGGCTGCTGGTTGTATTGGTATAGCATTCATACTCAGAATGTTTTCCTACCCCTTTCCCTGGCATAAAAAGAATGTTGTCTTTGACCCTTCCCCCAGCTCCCTGGGTCCTCACTGTGGTGCTACCTCTCTGTTGGCTGCTTCTCCTTCAATAGCTCATGGCTTTGGTTCCATAGGGGAGAAGTCTCCTGTGGCAGGGACCAATTTCCTCCATCCTTCAGGTCTTAACCAACTAGAGAACTTTCTGTTCTCCCTCCTTGACTCAATCTTTCTTGTGAGCACTCAACAGAAGTCCATGGAGAAGAAACTACCAATAACTGTGAACTTCCCTGGTGTCTGGGATCCCAAGGTTTCTATACTGTCACTGTAGCCCATACTCAGCTTTTACCAAATCATTAAAAATTTTACTTGACTTCTTCTTACCTATTAATATGGCACCCGATGTTTCTACCACCCATGCTCTGCCCACAGGGGAGCCAATGTGTGGATCTTCTCTCTTCTCAGAGGGGCCGGTCTTTGCTTGAATTTCAGATGCTTAGTCACCCTCCAAACTCAATTCTCAGATGGGTTTAAGAAAAGTTATAATGTTGTAGTTTATCTGGCTTTTTCTTGTTATGTGGGAGTAATACTTTTTTAGCTTTCTATATCCTTGGTGAAAGTAGAGTCTATCTATATTTTTAACTCTTCTTTTTTTAAATTTTGAGATAGGGTTTCACTGTCACCCAGGCTAGAGTCCAGTGGCGCTATCACAGCTCACTGAAACCTCAGACTCTCTGGGCTCAAGAGATCCTCCCATCTCAGCTTCCCAAGTAGTTGGGATTACAGACACGTGCCACCACACCTGGCTAATTTCTTGCATTTTTAGTAGAGACGGGGTTTTGTTATGTTGCCCAGGCTGGTATCAAACTCCTGGGCTCAAGCGATCTACCCCTCTCAGCCTCCCAAAGTTCTGGGATTACAGGCATGAGCCACCACATCTGGCCTAACTCTTCATTTCTTAATTTAAAAATTTTTTGAAGAGATCCAAATTAGCGAAGTGATATCATATGTTAAATCTGGTTGATGGCTCCATGGCCTGGCAAATAATTTTTTAGCTGGTCACATCATCTTGAATTAAAATTTCATTTCCCACCTATCATGCAATTAGATGTGGCCATGTTACTACATTTTAGCCCACAAGATATGAATGAAAGTGTGGCATAAACATTCTTGGGAGTTTCTTTAGAGAGGAAGAGGATTTCCTGTGGGGTAGGATGTGGGTGAGATTTCTGGAGTTCCAACAACCATCTCGCAAACACAAAGGCATCCCAGGAATGGCACACCAGAGAGTTGGAAGTTATATCCCCAGTGATGATGATGCAGAACTGCCAAACCAGCCCTGGACTGACCATCTACAGACATAGTTTAGGTGAGAGAAAAATAAATGTCTTTCTCGTCTAAGCCAAAGTTATTGCCTGGAATGAAGGGGAACTCATTCTATTGCCACCCATCTTAGTCCAAACTGCCACACTTGGTGACATATTGTTTTGGTATGTTTGAATTATTTCATAATTTAAATGTTTAATTAAAGCAAAATTGCACAGACAGTAAAATATCAACAATATGTAAATATTCATTGAAGAAGAGAAATATATCAACATTGCTTCTCTCTGGGTAGTGAGATTATGTGTATTTTTTTTCTTTTATCCTTAGCCATGTCTATTCAACTTTTCCACATCGAGCATGATTCACTGAAGTTTTTGTTATACTGAAGCGTGGTTCTCCTCCTCTGCTGACACTGGTATGTCATCGCCTCTGGGCTGCTTAGAAGACTCCTTCAGCATGTGCTATTTCCACAGCACCTCTCTGCAACCTTCATCTTTCTTTGTGAGTCTCTTCCTCCTGACCATGTGGTAGCCCCATTCTGAAACCAGAATTATAAATAAATAAAGACTTGGATTTGCCTCTGTCTTTCCCCACACTTCATACTTCCTGCTCCTGTTCACCAAGGAGGAGATTTTCTCCCAACCAGTGACTTCAGCTTCAATTAGGAGTCCCAAAGAAATCCTGGCGCTCTTGGCTTTAGCATCCTTTCTCAAATGTCTTGGAATAACTGCCAGGCACTGTATTGGAGACCATAACATTACCTAGGATCCCTCAGGGACCAAGAACCACCGTCTCCTTGAAATCTGGATGATCTGCTACTTCACAATAAGTTCCAAACTCACAAAGGTATCCAAAGGTCAATAGGTCTGGCCTGAACACAAGGCGAGGAGCTTACCTGAAGAGGTAAGGACCAGGAGTTGGAGAGCACTGAGATATATCTTAGAAGTCTGCCTACCGCACGAGGCCTCACCATCAGGCCAAAAGTCCCTTTCAGTTTTTCCCAGGAGACCCAGCAGGACCTCAGGAAAACTGGACGCCAAATGACCCCTTTTGCTATCCCTACTTCTATATGTAGCAGCCCAGACACATTAATTTCTACTTTCCAAAGTCATTCTTCTGTCCTCTATTTGTCACACCATCAATTTTAGCTTGGGCTTTCAGAGAATGAAAATGGCAGACAGACAAAAGGAAAGCTTATCTGAAGTTTAAGATTTTAAGGATGCTGCCAGTTTCCAAAAGCAATTCTACCCTGGTCAAATAAAATCCTTATTCTGCTTGTCCAGGATACTTGACCCAGAGCCCAACAAGGCAGTATTCCCGTTCACACTCACTGAAGCCACTCTGTCTTCCTGAAAGGGTTATCTTGGCCCTAGTCTGTAGCTCAGCTCCTACAGAGGGACTTAAAAGGAAACAACAGTTCTTGGTCCAAAGCAATAAAGAGACAAGTGAGTCATAACAGTCTGGGTTCTTCACCAGCATAAGCAGTTCCATGAATCGCCTCTATAAAAACCCTGCCCTTCTAGCCCAAGCCGTGTTCCAAGTGCCAAAACCTTCCATTCAAGGGTTTTATAACTCAGCCCTGTGCTCAGAAATGTCACTGCACATAAGAGGGCCTTTGATCTCTGGCCATACCCAAGCCCACAGTCTGCAGCGAAGCATGCTTTGATAAGTATCTAAAGAGAAAAGCACTTTGGTTTCCTCTCATCTATTTCTTTCTACTTTTAATAAGCTGCTTAGCTTCAGGCATCTGCCCTCTGCCCTCCAAGCTTCATCTCAACCAGAAGTAAAACAGGCCTGTGGTTGTGTGCTTTGAGAGCTCATGAAATAACAATACTGGTAGCAAACACCCATAAAGGGCTTACTATGTGCCAGGCACCATCCTAAGTAGGTTATCCTATGTAGGTTTTTACAGATGAGGGAATGGAAGCATAGAAAGGCACTGAGTGACTAGCTTTCTGACGAAGTCACAGTCAGAGAAACAGAGCTAGAAGTTAAAATCAAGCAATGCATCTCCAAAATGCATCTTACCCCTGCGCAATGAAAGAGAATACAAGTCCCCTCAGAGACGGGGAAATATGAAGTCAGAAATGCGAGTATTCCTTTAATAAGAGAGAACATTTGCAGCAAACTCCTTCATTCTAGAAACACTTTCTTTTTCCAGGCACTGGGTTAGAAATCCCTTCAGTAAGAAAACTAAATGGGCAAGCCTTTAAACCAAACCAAAATGTGTCCTGAGCTTTCAATGAATCAAATTGAACTCAAGGCCCCAAGTCTGAATAAATTATACCCTAAGATCTGTCAGAAGCAGTAGATTTCTTCTGTTGAGTTTTTCTTCCATTCAATAGAAAGACATAAGAGCTCTGCTGCGGCCGGGCGCGGTGGCTCACGCCTGTAATTCCAGCACTTTGGGAGGCCGAGGCAGGCAGATCATGAGGTCAGGAGATCAAGACCATCCTGACTAACACAGGGAAACCCTGCCTCTACTAAAAATACAAATAAAAAATTAGCCGGGCATGGTGGCGGGCACCTGTAGTCCCAGTTACTGGGGAGGCTGAGGCAGGAGAATGGCGTGAACCTGGGAGGCAGAGCTTGCAGTGAACCGAGATTGCACCCCTGCACTCCAGCCTGGGTGACAGGGAGAGACTCTGTCTCAAAAAAAAAAAAAGAGCTCTGTTGCTGCCCAATTGCTTTATTAATATATATATGTATGTGTGTGTGTGTGTGTGTGTGTATATATATATATATATATATATTTTTTTTTTTTTTTTTTTTTGAGACAGAGTCTTGCTCTGTCGCCCAGGCTGGAGTGTAGTGGCAGAATCTTGGGTAAGTGCAACCTCTGCCTCCCAGGTTCAAGTGATTCTTCTGCCTCAGTCTTCCAGGTAGCTGGAATTACAGGCTCCCACCACCATGCCCAGCTAATTTTTGTATTTTTAGTAGAGACAAGGTTTCACCATGTTGTCTATGCTGGTCGCAAACTCCTGACCTCAAGTGATCTGCCCACCTCAGCCTCCCAAAGTTCTGGGATTACAGGCATGAGCCACCACACCCAGCACAGAAACTTTCTTACTCATTTGAATTGAAAATTTCTATGTTTTTAAAGCATGTTTTCATTAAGTGTGGAAATTCATAAAATATGGCTAGGGAGGAAGACGGTGTTCACAAACTAGATTTATAATCTATCATTTCAAACATCACTGTATTCAAAAATTAGTTAACTAAAATTCACTCCAGAGAAGTTTGTATGTACAAATAGTTGTTATAACAAAAACTACCTTTCTTTTCTCAATCCATGTCATGTGGATCTAAGCCCCTCCCTCAGAAATGGGGTGGGCATGTGTGTCCTCTTGGTGAGACCACTCTATCGCCCTAGCCAATGCGATTGCTTCAGAGATGGTTACGTAGCCCTAACTGGACCATTAAAAGTCTCCATACGAATTATTGAGAGACAGAGAATTCAAAAAGAACTCAGCATATAAAAACTGCTGGAGTTAATAAGCAAGTAAAATGTTAATACAAGACTGTAACTGCCCCAGGTCACCAGATGGGGGAGAGTGCACCTGAAAAGAAGCCAATACAGAAGAAAGCAGATAGAAATAGCTTCCAGTGATCCTGTGGGGGCCTGGATCCAGCTGTACCTGAATCTCCTCCAATGCTGTGCAGTTAAGTATGCCAGTATGTTTTTTCTGCATTTAAATCTGTGCATTGGGCTTCTGCTTCTTGTAACCTAGGGAGTCCTGACTAGTTCCTAGGAGCAGGTGTGGTTCCAGATCCTGTTCAGTTACTACTGACCACAGCAGGTAGTGTGAAATGACACCCCAGAGAGCTGTATATTTCAAAGCCACACCCACATTCTGGGTGTGCCTGTGAAAGCAATCCAGCAGCAGTGTGCACAGCTGGGGCTGACTTAAGAGCTCCTAGGAAGGCCCAACCCTACAGCTAAAGGTCATGTAAAGACATTGTGGAGAGATGATAAACAACACACACATGCGCACTCAGTAGGCAAAAATACCACATATATTCTTCTCTGAAGAAATAACCATGAGCAAAGTATGGATATGAGTCAGTCACTGACTATAATTAGGGGCTTCCCTCCCACTCCAGTAACATCTGAATCAAGGCAGAGAATATTCCAGCAGTCCAGCAGTTGGAAAAGAACTAACCACATCTTTCTTGATGTTTCTCGTGACTCGGTCCTTGCAGAACAGGCCACTGCAAGTCAGAAAACAGCTTCCTAGGAGAATTTAATACTGAGGAATTGGGAGTTTCCTCGCCCCTATCAGAACCAGAATAATTCTATCTTAAGCCTTAGGGTTTGGGGCTCAACATAACTCAAGCATCCACTCTAGGAATCCCCCCATCTGCTGCATAACTTTGGGTCCATTTGTATTTCAAAACTCTACTATGACTAGATATCCATATGCAGAAGAATGAAACTAGACCCCTATCTCTCACCGTATATAAAAATCAAATCGGCCGATTGCGGTGGCTCCCACTGGAATCCCAGTACTTTGGGAGGCCGAGGCGGGAGGATCACCTGAGGTTGGGAGTTCGAGACCAGCCTGACCAACATGGAGAAAGCCTGTCTCTACTAAAGCTACAAAACTAGCCTGGCATGGTGGCACATGCCTGTAATCCTAGCTACGTGGGAGGCTGAGGCAGGAGAATTGCTTGAACCCAGGAGGCAGAGGTTGTGGTGAGCTGAGATCATGCCATTGCATTCCAGCCTGGGCAATAAGAGTGAAACTCAGTCTCAAAAAAAAAAATCAAATCAAAATGGATTAAAGACTTACATCTAAGACCTGAAGCCATAAAACTACTAAAAGAAAACACTGGGGAAATGTTCCAGGACATTGCCCTGGGCGAATGTTTCCTGAGTAGGACCTTAAAAGCACAGGCGACCAAAGCAAAAATAGACAACTGGGAACATCTCAAGCTAAAAAGTTTCTGCACAGCAAAAGAAACAATCAACAAAGTGAAGAGACAACTCACAGAGGGGAGAAAATATCTGCAAACTGCCCATCTGACAAGGGATTAATAACCACAATATATAAGGAGCTCAAACAACTCTACACCAAAAAAAGAAAAATCCGATTTAAAAATGGGCAAAGGATCTGAATAGATATCTCTCAAAAGAAGACATACAAAATGAGGCCAGGCACAGTGGCTCATGCCTATAATCCCAGCACTTTAGCAGGTCGGAGCGGGCAGATTGCTTGAGGTCAGGGGCTCAAGACCAGCCTGGCCAATATGGCAAAATCCCCATCTCTACTAAAAATACAAAAATTAGCTGGGTGTGGTGGCACGTGCCTGTAATCCCAGCTACTCGGGAGGCTGAGGCAGGAGAATTGCCTGAACCTGGGAGGCGGAGGTTGCAGTGAGCCGAGATCGTGCCACTGCACTCCAGCCTGGGCAACAGAGCAAGACTCTGTCTCAAAAAATGACATATAAATGACCAACAGTTATATGAAAAAATCCTTAGTCTCCTTACTCATAACAGAAATGCATATCAAAACTACAATGAGATATCATCTCGCCCCAGTTAATATAGCTCTTATCCAAAAGGCAGACAGTAACGAAAGTTGGCAAGGATGTGGAGAAAGGGGAACCCTTTCTCACTGGTGGTGAGAATACAAATTAGTACAGACAAGGTGGAGAGCAGCATGAAGGTTCACAAAAAATCTGAAAATAGAATTACCATATGATCCAGCAATCCCACTGTTGGATACATACCCAAAAGAAAGGAAATCACTATGTTGAAGAGATATCCACTCTCTTATGCACTCTTATCTGCACTCATGTTTATGGCAGCACTATTCACGGCCAAGGTAGAGAATCAACCTAAATGTTCACCAACAAATGAATGGATTTTAAAATGTGATACACATACACAATGGAATATTATTTGGCCATGAAAAAAGAATGAGATCCTGTCATTTGCAACAACATGGATGGAACTGGAGGACATTATGTTAAGTGAGATAAGCCAGGCACAAAAAGACAAATATCACGTTATCACTCATATGGGGGAGCAGAAAAAAAATTGAACTCTTGGAGATAGAGAGTAGAAGGATGGTTACCAGAGGCTGGGAAGGGTAGTGGGGTCAGGGACAAAGAGGAGTTGGTCGATGGGTAAAAAATACAGTTAGGTAAAAAAAATGAGATCTAGTATTTGACATAACAATAAGGAAACAATAGTTAACAATAATTATTTCATATTTCAAAATCAATGAAAGAGTAGAATTGGAATGTTCCTAACACAAAGAAATGATAAATGTTTGAAGTAATGGATATTCCAATTACCCTGATTTGATCATTACACATTACATGATTGTATCCAAATATCACATGTATCGCCATAAATACATGCAACTATTATGTATCCATAAAAATTAAAAAAATTTTTTTTAAATTGTGTTACAATATAGAGAAGAATGTATAAAATGTATGTGTACACTTTTATTTGAGACAGTGTCTCATTTAGTTGCCCAGGCTGCAGTGCAGTGATGTAACCTTGGCTCACTTGCAGCCTCAACTTCCTGGGCTCAAGTGACCCTCCCACCTCAGCCTCCCAAGTAGCTGGGACTACAGGCACTTGCCACCACACACAGCTAATTTTTGCATTTTTTTATAGAGATGGGATTTCACCATGTTGCTCAGGCTGGTCTCAAACACCTGAGCTCAAGCGATCTGCCCTCCCCGGCCTCCCAAAATGCTGGCATTACAGGCGTGAGCCACCAGGCCCAACCTACACTTTCAAAATAGTAAGAATTACACAACGATGTACCCACCACCTAGGCTGAAAAATATTAATACATTACAAGTCATTTTAAAGTGCACTCCCTGCCCTTCCCGAATTGCTCTCTGTTCTCCCTCACTCCCCAGAGAATTAACCGCTGTTCTGACTTTAATGCTACGCATTCCTTTGCATTTTATTAAGTTGTAGCACAAATGTATGTACCCCTAAGAAATAATTGTTTCATTTTGAAAAACTCAGCAGTCAGCACAACCCTAGCCCTGTACAGAACAGATAATATCGGCCGGGCGCAGTGGCTCATGCCTGTAATCCCAACAATTTGGAAGACCCAGGTGGGCGGATGAGGAGGTCAGGAGATGGAGACCACCCCGGCTAACACGTTGAAACCCCATCTCTACTAAAACTACAAAAAAAAAAAAAAAAAAAAAAAATAGCCGGGCATGGTGGCAGGCGCCTGTAATCCCAGCTACTCGGGAGGCTGAGGTAGGAGAATGCCATGAACCCGGGAGGCAGAGGTTGCAGTGAGCCGAGATCCCTCCACTGCACTCCAGCCTGGGCGACAGAGAGAGACTCCGTCTAAACAAACAAACAAACAAACAACAACAACAACAAAACCCAGATAATATCACAACTTTTAGATGAAGGCTTCCAAGAAAAGAAAAGCTGAAGATGTCTCCAGGTCACACTTTGTCTCCAGCTGCCCTGAATGTTTATGAGAGCCCCTTCCAGTGAAGTCGTAGGGCCAGGCATACCAGTGAGTCCTCAGTAACATAGGACTTGCCACAATTGGGCCATCAGATAGGACTGTCCTGTGGGCCAGGCAAAGGATGTCTAGCATTCTGAATGGATGGACTATACTCTGAATTGAGTATTTTCTTCTTCTAAACCTGCCGTAACCTGACCTCAGTCCTTGCCAACTAGCCTTCAGGAGTCAATGAAAACAGAAAAAATCTGTGGGGTGAAATAAATGACCTTAGAAGGTCTAAGCAGCAGTGATGTAGGAATTTCATCAATATGTGGTCAAGACAAGATTAGAAGCTAGTATGAAACCCAGGCATGCTTTCCTAAAGTTGAAAAAAAAGTAAATGTCAGCAGAGGAATTGTTGATGACAGCACTCAGTCTGTCTCTCTAGTCAACTCCTCTAATCTGCACCACTGGCACAACTCTCATTCTGGGATCTCCTCATCCTCCAGGGGACTCTCTTCTAACTGGATCTCCTAATTCCTCTTAAGAAAGGTTGCATAAGACCCAATTTTACAGATTTTACACATCTGAAAATGTAGTTTTCCACCTCTCAAATTGAAGTGATAGTTTATGTATAGAAATCTAGAATGGAAATAATTTTCCTTCAGAATTTTGAAGGCACTGCTCTTATTTTCTTGTCTTCAAGGTTGTGACTCAAAAGTTCAAAGCCACTTTTGTTACCAATCCTTTGTATGATAAATACAAAAAAATGATATTTTTTTTCCTTTGGAAGGTTGTAGAAACTTATTTGTTCCCAGTGTTCTGAAACTTCACAATATGGGCATTGTTGTAAATCTGTCTTTACTCATTTTGTTGTAAATTCAACAGACCCTTCCAATCTGACAACTCGTGTCTTTTAATGCAGAGAAATTTTCTTGAACTATTTCTTTGATGATTTCCTCCTCTTTGTGTTCTCTGTTCTTTCACTCTGGAAACTCACATTATTCAGATATTAGATCTCCTGATCCTTTAACTTTCTTACGCTTTTAGCTTAGTTTCTATTTCTATATTTTTTATTCTACTTTCCAGGTGATTTCGTTTTCTTCTACTGAGTTTCTAGTATCAAGTTTTTAATTTCCAGAAGCACATTTTTGTCCTCCAAATATTTCTTTTTATAGATAGCATCTTGATTTTTTTTCCATAGATGGAGTATCCTTTCCTTTCTTTCTGAGGGTTTTAATAATAGGTTATTTTCTATTACTTCATTTTCTCCCTGTCTTGCCTGTGTATTCTCTAAGCTGTTGTGGGTTTTTTGCTTGTTTCATTCCAACCTATCATGTTAGAGACTTTCTCAGATAACTAGTACTTCTTGGCCATCTACTTATACTAACCAGTAGAGAAGAAAACCTGATTTGAAACTCTGAGCACATGATGAGCTTTGTTGACTTTGAACTTCATTCTAGGATTGTATAGATGGTACCTGTTGGGATAAAACACTGATGTCAGTATATTCAGGCATTTTTTTCTTGATCTTGTCAATTTCTTAAAGAAAAGCCTTCTATCCTCCTGCCTAGAGGTAATGTCCTTGGTACTAATGTTCTTGTTGGAGGAACAAGACAATGAGTCCCTTCATTCTGGATTTTTTTTTTTAAGACAGAATCTCCCTCTGTCACCCAGAATGGAGTGCAGTGGTACAATCTCAGCTCAATGCAACCTCCACCCACCAGGCTTAAATGATTTTCATGTCTCAGCCTCCCAAGTAGCTGTGATTACAGGTATGTCCCACCACACCCAACTAAGTTTTGTATTTTCAGTAGAGACAGAGTTTTGCCGTGTTGGCCAGGCTGGTTTCCAACTCCTGGCCTCAAGAGATCTGCCCTCCCAAAGTGCTGGGATTACAGGCATGAGCCACCACACCCGGCCTCCATTCTGAATTGAGTGTGCATATAGCCATTCAATCCCTGTTTTTGGCATGGCATTCACTGGTATTGTGCTCACACTTGAGACAAATAAGTCTCAAGTATCCCATCCAAAGGCTTCTCTGTTTGATCCCTTCAGAGACTAAAACTTCAGACCTCTGGACGGGCAAGGGCAGTCATGAGTGACAGGACAAACATAATTTTACTGTTTCACTAGGTTCACTTTTGTATGGCTTTGCCGTTTACAGTTTTTCAAGTTCAGATTCTTCAACTATATTTCTACTGCCCTAATTTATTCTCACTAACTGTTGAAAAGTTCCACACAAATGCCCTCTGCAGAAACTCCCCTAAAACCACCTGTGAGAAACATACATGAACACCTTCTCCAGCTATTGAGAGTCATTGGCTGTAAGCAGGAAAAAGGGTTAAATATTGGCTGGAAAAATCTCTCTCATTATGCAAGTCCATTCCATCTGTGGTTACTTCCTGTTCATTCTGCTATCAGAAGAGCCCCCTGTGGTCAAAAAAGCTCCACTTGATGACTTTCTAGGTTTTTTTCCTAGATCGATATTCTATGTCCGCATAGACTGGTTAAGATATTCATATACATCGTCTTATTTGTTCCTTACAACAATAGCCCTGAGAATTAGGAAGGTTGAGTAGCATTAGTATTATTATTACCCCTTTACAGATGTGAAAACTTAGGCTGAAAGAGGTTGCATCACTTGTCAAAGATCAGATCATGCCAGGCGCGATAGCTCACACCTGTAATCCCAGCACTTTGGGAGGCTGAGGCGGGGGAGGGGGGTGGGTGGGTCACCTGAGGTCAGGAGTTCGAGACCATCCTGGCTAACACGGTGAAACCCTGTCTCTACTAAAAATACAAAAAATTAGCCGGGCGTGGTGGTGGGCACCTGTAGTCCCAGTTGCTTGGGAGACTGAGGCAGGAGAATGGCGTGAACCTGGGAGGCGGAGCTTGCAGTGAGCCAAGATTGTGCCATTGCACTCCAACCTGGGGGACAGAGTGAGACTCGGTTTCAAAAAAAAAAAAAAGTTAGCTGGGCGTGGTGGCTCACACCTGTAGTCCCAGCTACTCTGGCGCCTGGGGCAGGAGAATGGCTTGAACCGAGGAGGTGGAGGTCACACTACTGCACTCCAGCTTGGTCAACAGAGCGAGACTCCATCTCAAAAAAAAAAAAGAAAAAGAAAATCAGATTATATGCAAGAAATAAGGCCAGGGTTACGCAGACCTCTGCCCCTTAGGCACATGCTACCTACTATACCACACTGCTTCACACAAATTGGCAGTCTTTATTTAAATTTTCACAGACCAATTTTGTTGTTGTTGTTGTTAGAGACAACATCTTGCTCTGTCACCCAGGCTGGAGTGCAGCCGTGTGATCACAGCTCACTGCAGCCTGAAACTCCTGGGCTCAAGCCATCCTCCTGCCTCAGCCTCCCGACTAGCTGGGACTACAGGTCCCTCCCGACTAGCTGGGACCACGCCTGGCTCAGGCCAATTTTAACGAGGAGAAAACTTACAGATCTAGAACAAAAGCTGAGCTCTCTTTTCACAATTTGTGCATTTCCTCTTAGAAAAAAAAAATATGAGTGGTTCATTTCAAAAGTCTAGAGCTCTTGCCCTTGAATTATAGCATTGAAGTCACCTTATGATGTGGTGGCTAAGGTGCTAGGAGGCTCAGTGAGAACTTACCCTGCAGACAATGGATGTGGCTTCATGGCCAAACAGGTGCCCAAACTCTGTGTTTCCATTTTCTTCTATGCCTCAGTCAGCCCAGGTTTGCCCTACTGTCTTATTATTCCTTTTCAGTTGAGCATAGTCAGTACTGAAAACAAGTCACAACTTTTGAGTTTTACTTAGTTACAAAGACTATTTACTAGTTTTGAGGAAAGATACTAATTGTGTGGAGCTTCCAAATCCCTGCTCCTTGAGTTTGACTATCTGGATTACATTAAAGATACAACGGATGCATAGAGACATCCAATGAACAGAAGTTATACGTAAATTACATTTTTGGAACTTGGAATATATTTTCCCATAGGGAAATTGTATTGTGCTTTTTTAAAAGGCATGGCTAAATGATTAAATAAATGGATAATAAAGTTCCCAAGCTAGCATACAAAAGCCTGTTAAGTGTGTTTTTAACTCATAATATACCTAAAGTATAATGCCAAGTTAGTATTTCAGATACATTTGGTTCTGGGCACTAAATGTGGTTTTCACAGGAAGACACATTTTTCCAAGTGGAAACACTTCTAGTGCCTAAACAATGTAAGGGCAAGAGACCTAACATTTAGCTTCTGCAAAGTATTAAGGACACTGAGTCACAAAATGGTTAATGACATTTAGGGTGTATTAATGCTATGCTCAAAGACATGTAGGCAGAGCCAGAATTTAAGCCGAGGTTTATCTCAGCCTGTGTTGTTTCTGCTAAGCTTAGTTATCTCTGTTGGTTTATATTCCAAATGTTCTGAACTGAGGACTACTTGTCTCCCCCACCCCCACCCACTTCCTGTGGTACAGTAAGGGGTGAGATAAAGGACGGTACTCCAGAACAGCCAACCTCAAACTTGAACAGGCATCAGAATCACCTGGCAGTCTTGTTAACCAAGATTTCCGGGCCCCATTCCTTGTGTTTCTAATTCAGCAGGTCTGAGTGGGGCCTGAAAATTTGCATTTCTGACAAGCTCCCAGGTGATTCTAATGCTGCTGGTCCAGGGACCATGCTCTGAGAATTCATTAGGGCTTCCCTAATAAGTCATCTCGACAAATAACCAATCCTTGAAACAATCAGTGATTTTCATAACTGGTAACAAGGAATGATGAAATTCACTGAATCTTGAAAAGCTATAATTATGATTAGTACCTGAAGGGAACGAGCAGGCCATGGAGAGACAATATAGAAAGGAAACAAATATTCTCAGCAAGGTTGCACTCCATGCATAGATTTCATTTTCTGCAAACAAGAAAAGAAGCAAACAATACAGAAATCAGCAGGGAACATTGGGCTTTGAAGATCAAAGCAATAATCGAGCATGGTGGCAACAGCATGACAACTGCAAAACAATTGAGTTTACCCCATTTTTATCCCCATGCCTAGAGGGAAGCTTAATCAGCAACACATATTTATTGAGTTCTTACAGTGTGGTCAAACAGGAGTGGGTAAAAGCATGGGGAATGGTTCTTGACCTCAACAAGTTACAGTGATGCCTCATTGATCAGTTTCTTTGGGGAAGGAAGCATGCCACGAAGTAAAATTCCCAAATAAGTAAAGCTAACTCCTTAACGTACTCAAATGTTATTTGAAGTATATTTTTTATTTTAAAAAAAGTCTTCTGGCCAACCGCAGTGGCTCACGCCTGTAATCCCAGCACTTTGGGAGGCTGAGGCAGGCAGATCACCTGAGGTCAGGAGTTTGAGACCAACCTGACCCACACGGTGAGACCCCATCTCTACTAAAAATACAAAAATTAGCTGGGCGTGGTGGCACACACCTGTAATCTCAGCTACTCGGGAGGCTGAGACAAGAGAATCACTTAAACCCGGGAGGCGGAAGATGCAGTGAGCCGAGACTGCGCCATTGCAGTCCAACCCGAGCAAGAAAAGCAAATCTCTGTCTTAAAAAAAAAAAAAAAAAAACAACTTTCTGAAATCTATACCATCCTACCACTTTAAACCGAACACAAAAACATGGTTTAAGTTTTTCTTGATGATTCTAGGCCAGCACTACAGATACTCCCTTTAGAATATTAAGTAATCATCATAGGCTATTGAGGAAGTATGTTACTGTTTACCCTACATTTAAAGAGCTTAAGGCTGGACTTAGTATTTGAATTTTCTCCATCGATTGCCATCTTATCTCTGCCTTTATTGGTCTACCTTCTAATAGCTCCACTTCACTTCTTATATGCTGTTTCTTCTCTGCTATGGATTAAAAGCATCTGAAGTTTGTAAGAACCAAGCCTATGAGCGAGGGCCTGAGTATTTTACCTACAAATCGATTGAGTTTTAGGGGCTGGCCTTGTCATTTCTTTTTTTTTTTTTTTTTTTTTGAGACGGAGTCTGGCTCTGTTGCCCAGGCTGGGGTGCAGTGGCCAGATCTTAGCTCACTGCAAGCTCCGCCTCCCGGGTTTACGCCATTCTCCCGCCTCAGCCTCCCGAGTAGCTGGTACTACAGGCGCCCACCACCACGCCCGGCTAATTTTTTGTATTTTTAGTAGAGACGGGGTTTCACCGTGTTAGCCGGGATGGTCTCTATCTCCTGACCTCGTAATCCGCGCATCTTGGCCTCCCAAAGTGCTGGGATTACAGGCATGAGCCACCGCGCCTGGCCAATGGCCTTGTCATTTCATTCCTGACAAGTTCTTACGTGATCCTGATGCTGCAGGTCAAGGAACCACACTTTGAGAACTTATTAGAGCTTCCCTAATGAGTCATCTCTACAAATGCAAATATTTCTTCCCTTAGTGCAGGAAGCCAGTTTGAAGGCTTCTAAATATACCTTCACTTCGAGAGGATGTTTGGCCCAAAGGAAAGGATGCTTCCTTTCTCCTGAACAAGCCCGTATAGGGCCCTATTTTCACCTTCAGAAATTTTCTCAGTATTCAGTACAGGATCATATTACCTGCCCCAAAATTTGTGTTACCTACTTATTGGATGATAAATAAATAAGGGTTGTATAAATGCACATAAATGAGCACTCCCCATAAGCCGGGTACCAAGTAGATGCTTTCATCTGTCATCTCCTCTAACCCTCACACACACCTTATGAGCTGGGAATGAATAGCTCATAGTCCAAGCTCAGGAGGGGACAGTCAATGACCCACTCATTCAAGGTCATAGTAAGTGGCATAGCTGAGATTCCAACTCAAATCTTCAGACCCTGAGGCCAACATGCTTTCCATTAGACCACAGCAACTGCCTTATTGAGAGCAAACCAAATGTTGGGGTGCAAGGAAAGATGGCAATTCAGTTTTTAAAAAGATGAATCCACAGCAAGCATAATGGCACCTCCACCCACACCCAAACCCATGGTAGACAGTGTTCTTTCCTGCTGCGTGTAGACAACCTCAGATCTCTTTCTCTAGAAGCCAGAACGAATTAGTTAGAAGAGGCGTAGAATACAAACCCACATGCCTTAGCTTCACTTGTCTGGAAATTTCACTTGGTGGTGTCTCACTGAGAACCAGTTCACTAAGGGCCAGGCGTGGTGGCTCACACTTGTAATCCTAACGCTTTGGGAGGCTGAGGTGGATAGAACACCTGAGGTCAGGAGTTCCAGACCAGCCTGGACAACATGGTGAAACCCCGTCTCTACTAAAAATACAAAACTTAGCTGGGCACAGTGGCAGGCGCCTGTAATCCCAGCTACTCAGAAGGCTGAGGGAGGAGAATTGTTTGAACCCAGGAGGCAGAGGTTGCAGTGAGCCGAGATCGTGCCTCTGCACTCCAGCCTGGGTGATAGAGGGAGCCTCTGTCTCAAAAAAAAAAAAAAAAAAAAAAAAAATATATATATATATATATATATATGTATATGTGTGTGTGTGTGTATAGATATATATATTTCTAGCATAAGAATGATGAAACTCTTCTTAAAATATTTTATTTTTTTTCCAAATAGTTGTTTCTAACTATAAAAGTAAAACATGTTTATTACAGAAACATTTGGAAATTACCACAAGTATGAAGAAAAAACTTTCTTCCCCTATCCTTATAGGGGGACTTTCTGTAGAACTGACAAATTATACCTTATCCCATCCTACACCAGTGGTTCTCAACCAGGGGGCAATTTTGCCCCTCAAGTTGACACTGGCAATGTCTGGAGGTATTTTGGGTTGTCACAGCTTGGGAGTGCTGCTGGCATCTCGTGGGTAGAGTCCAGGGATGCTGTTAAACAGCCTGCAATGCACAGGACACTTGGCCTCCCCGTCAGCAAACTATGAGACAGCCCAAGACGTCAGCGGTGCCACGGTTGAGAAACTGTTTTAGATTGCAGCACACGTAAAGGAAGGATTTCTGGTTCCTTGCAGATGTTTGCTGCCTCTCTATCACCTTAGTAAAATAAAGTTGAGGGAACTGAAACCGCTGGCTTTGGGTCTGTTTCTGGGTGTGCACACACAGGCTACAGAAGTCTCACTAGTTTCAGTTATCACTGGCTGCAGAACTTTTTTGTTTTCTTCCAGCCCAGATGACCTGAAGAAGCATAGATGCTACCCATAGATGAATGTGGCCTTTGGCTCTGCTCACACAGTTTCTCTTTAATCAAAGAAAGACCACAGTAAAGGATATTTACAAGGAAAGGGAAAGTGAAAGGGCGAGGAGAGAAGAGCAGAATCACCAAGGAAAACTCCTCCTACCATGGTCTCTGCAGCCAGCCTCCTTCTCACTGATGTCGGTGTTCTCACAATCCTTTCGCTCCTATTATTTAGTGACCTCGCCACTCTAAGTGTGGTGTCCAGTGCAGCAGAATTGGCACCACCTGGCATCTCCTTAGAACTGCACAATCTCAGCCCTCCCCAGACCCTCAACTCAAAACTCTGCATTTTAACAAGATGCCCACGTGATTTGGCATATGCACATTAACATTTGAGAAGCACTACTCTGAGTTTTCCAAAAGGCAAAATAAAACCGCAGAGTGAACAGCTGCAAAACAGATGCAAAGTTAATCACGTGGGGTCACATACGACTCCTCCAGGGGATTTATGCCTCTCTGTGGATAGTAGCTGGTAATATACAAAACAGAAGTTTGAAGGAATATGTGGAAAAAAGTAAATGCTGTGCTACAGTCCTTTGAGTGCCCTAAAGGGATTCACTCTGGGTTAGAGGAAATGCCGTGCCTAGCCCCTGAAATAGTTTGACGTACCCGATGAGAGCTCAAATGTTTGGTGTTTTTGTTTGGGGGCTTTGTTTTCATTAGGGAACAGAGAATTTATACTGGTCTTCCATGAAACAAGAGAGATCTATTTGATTAGTATTTCCAACATAGCATTCCACAATACCAAAATTTGTAAGAAGAGTTGATGTCATAAGTTTTTAAATAACCTAGAAAATAGATTAAGGCAAATGGGTCCGGTTCAACTTCAGGTCCGCTTTCAATGTATTCAAATTGCATTGATGTTGTTCATTCAACAAATATCAAGTCTCAGGATCTGTGCAAAGAAGAACTTCAAGGAAAGCAGCCACTAACAGCTGCAAACCCCTGCCAACGCTGCAGACAGCCCATGACAATTGAGGTGGGAAGGGGAACAGAGCTGGTGGGGAGGTTGGGAGGGCCAAGGGCGCAGCTAAAGGAAGGAGCAAGGGGGAGTTCTGCATGCCCTTGTGGGTTAGGAAGCTGAGCTCACTGCAGAGATCAGCCTGGTCCTGAACCCTGGACCTGAGCTGTGTGGGGTGCAGGTTCAGTTTGACTCACGCACGGGCCGGCGAACAGACCACAACCCTGCCTGGTGAAGGTTTTCAGAGAACCATGTCACCAAGTCCTGCTGCCTCCTCGGGCTCCAGAGCTGTGGCCCAGTTTAAGGTGAACAAGTCCCACAAGTTCCACAGTTCTGACCCTGGTGACCATGTCCAGAAGCAGCCGCTAGAGGCTGCACTTGGTCCCTTCAAGGAAGAAATGAAAGGGCCTGAGCAAATTTGCAGCTGGCTTTGTTCCGCCCGGAACACTGTGTTCTTTCCTCACATCCTCCCGCCCCGCTGAGGGCTCTCTACACAGGCATGCAGGAGATCACATGCCAGCCTGGAAGTTAGAGCACCCCGGGGCCCCTCAGTTACCAAGGGAGCGCTGGATATGCCAGGTGGCCTCCTAAGGGAGACTGCCTGGGGGCAGAAGGTTTTGGTTATCCGATAAGAGGCAACTGTCCTCTGACTTCACTAGGATTCTGAAGCCCAGAGAACTGATTGAGAGAGGGCAATCGGGCGAGATGGAGACAGAATGGACCCAAATACTGTCCGAATGTTCAGTGTTCAGTGAAGCAGCTTCCGTCACAGTGGGGTACCTGAGGTGTGGACTGCTCCCTGGGAGGGTGAGTGGGAGTTGACTCTGCAGGGGCAGCTGAGTGGGAGAAATCAACCAAGCAGGAAAATGAAGCAGAAGTTTCTAGAGGCTTGCCCCGCCTAGCAGAGGAGTGTTCAGAGGTGCTTGAACTCTTAAGGTCACTGGACATTTTTAACTGGGGTGAGGACTCGGACAGATTCACAACAAGGCAAGCAGCAGAAAGTGGCTCCTGAAGTGCTTCTTGAGAAATGTTAGCCAACACATCACAATTATGCCCAGGCCTGAGAGACGCTGGCATTGCTATAGGGAAGGGGTATGACCCACCCTTTGGGAGCACCCGTCCCCCGCACCCCGCCCTGCTCTGTGTTTAGTGCTTTCTATGTTCCATTGTTCAGTGATATTTAGTGACCTCACAGCCCTGTGGGGCAAATATAAATATCCCCATTTCCCTAATGTGGAAAGTAGGACTGGAAGATGTTAAGTAACTTGCCAGGGTCAGCTGGTAACAGTGACAGAGCTATGATGCTTGTTTGTTTGATTTGGCTTGTAAGTAGGTAATACAGTCATATGATTCAAAAATCAAAACCGTAGAAAGGGAGCCAGGCACGGTGGCTCACGCCTGTAATCCCAGCACTTTGGGAGGCCAAAGTGAGCAGATCACCTGAGGTCAGGAGTTCGAGACCAGCATGACCAACATGGTGAAACCCCGTCTCCATTAAAAATACAAAAATTAGCCTGGCGTGGTGGCATGTGCCTATAATCCCAGCCACTGGGGAGGCTGAGGCAGGAGAATCTTTTGAGCCCAGGAGGTAGAGGTTGCAGTGAGCCGAGATCATGCCACTGCACTCCAGCCTTGGTGACAGAGCATGACTCTGGCTCAAAAAAAAAAAAAAAAAAAAAAAAATCAAAACTGTAGAAAGGTATACAATACGAAGTCTCCTGTCTACTGACCCCCAGATTGTCAGTTTCCCCCATCTGTCTCCTTGCCACAAACACAGGTAACCACCATTTGTTCCTTGTATACTTTTAGCATTTCTTTATGCATATTCCAGTTAATAAAGTACAGTCTTATTTTTCTCCATTTTTACACAAAACATGGCATACTATGCATACTGTTCCATGTCTTGCTTTTTTTTCTTTCAGCACATAAAGAACTTGAGATCAACAAAATATCTTGAGATCTTTTCATTACCAGCACGTAAAGAGTTTCCTCATTCTTTTATTTTGCAGCTGCACAGTATTCCATTGTATGGACATACCATAATTTAATGGAGCAGTCTTCTATTGGTGGGCATAGGGTTGTTTCCTGTCTTTTGCTACTATAGACAATGTTACAGTGAATAACCTTATACCAACATCAGCATGCGCATGCCAGAGCCAGGAGCCCACATCTATCTGGATCTAAATGGTCTAGGTTCTCTCCACCCCAAAGCTGACACAGGACTGATCATATGCCAGCTCTGGTAGATAAATGTTCATATCTCTGTCCCCACCCCCATCCTCTATCTTCCTATTTTCTTTTCCTGTCTATTCATACTTGAAACAACTACAAAGACTCCAGACAGAGAGTTCTTCCATTTTATCTCTTTCTGTGGTTGCTTTGCTTCATTCTTTAAATACCAAGTCTGGCTGTAACTGGGCTGTACTAGAGACAAAATCTACAGATGTTCTTCTGCATAAACATGGAATTTCAGCTACCAATTGGATCCATGTGCCAGGGAAGTGCAAATCCTGCGTACTGTAGCCCACAACAGGCTTGGATCCCAGCTTAGAACTGGAAAAAGATTGCTAGAGGCAGCCTGCTGCTACGGAAGCTAGCATCTGTCTCCATTTCTGGCTGTTGACCTAAAGGGACATAAAATGAATAGTGACAACATTAGGCAGGTCCAAGGAAGTCTATCTCTGGGAAAGAGAAGATACATCACCCAAACTTTCATCCTTATTATCCGAGGTCATTTTGTCATTTATCTATATCTATTTATATATCTATCTATATATATATAGATTTTTTTTTTTGAGACAGAATATCACTCTATTGTCCAGGCTGGAGTGCAGTGGTGCAATCTCTGCTCACTGCAACCTCCACCTCCCGGGTTCAAGCGATTCTCCTGCCTCGGCCTCCCAAGTAGCTGGGAGTACAGGCGCCTGCCCCACGGCCAGCTAATTTTCGTAGTTTTTTTAGTAGAGACAGGGTATCATCATATTGGCCAGGCTGGTCTCAAACTCCTGACCTTGTGATCTGCCCGCCTCAGCTTCCCAAAGTGCTGAGATTACAGGTGTGAGCCACTGCACCCAGCTCATCTATATTTATACCTAGATTTTCATATTCACCTTTCTGACTCTTCATCCCTCAAAATAAGATTTCGCAATTAGAGAACACTAAAAATAATAAATAAATAAATCTGGATGTAGGTTGTTTTTAGTCATGTGATTCTGACTATCGCCTGCATGGTGGACTGAGAGATGGGTTCACTCTGTTTTGGAGGCATTTTCATTGGACTCCTCTTTCCTGAGCACTTACTGCACACCAGTTGCTCTGTTGGTGAAGGGTATAAGGCCCAGGTACTCCTCTCCGAAAGGAGATTCAGACACTTACCAGATATTTTCAATGCAGAAAGAGACATCACTTCCAAGTAATATGAGCTATGATATAGGTAGAGAAGCATGCCCGGGATCTCCTTGAGAGGGGGTACTTAGTCCAGAGTGGGAAGAGAGAGGAGGAGAAGCAGGCAGTTCAGGGAGGCTTAAGATGCTTGAGGCCGGGCGCGGTGGCTCATGCCTGTAATCCCTAAAACTTCGGGAGGCCAAGGCAGGCAGATCACAAGGTCAGGGGTTCAACATCAGCCTGATCAACATGGTGAGACCCTCTACTAAAAATACAAAAATTAGCTGGGTGTGGGACCGGGCGCGGTGACTCACGCCTGTAATCCCAGCACTTTGGGAGGCTGAGGCAGGCGGATCACGAGGTCAGGAGATCTAGGCCATCCTGGCTAACACAGTGAAACCCCGCCTCTATAAAAATACAAAAAATTAGCCGGGCGTGGTGGTGGGCTTCTGTAGTCCCAGTTACTCGGGAGGCTGAGGCAGGATAGCGGCGTGAGGCTTGGAGGCGGAGCTTGCAGTGAGCCGAGATTGCACCACTGCACTCCAGCCTGGGCAACAGAGCAAGACTCCATCTCAAAAAAAAAAAAAAAAAAAAAAAAGCTGGGTATGGTGGCGCATACCTGTAATCCCAGCTACTCAGGAGTCTGAGGCAGGAGAATCGCTTGAACCCGGGAGGCAGAGGTTGCAGTGAGCCGAGATCGTGCCACTGCACTCCAGCCTGGGCAACAGTCAAAGAAAAAAGAAAAATAAGATGCTTGAGTAAGCCCTGAGGAGCCAGCAGGAGGTGCTCAGGCAGGGAAGGTAAACAGCATGGCCAAGAGCAGGGGCCAGAGGAAGGAAATAGTCACCAAAATGTAACTTATTTTTCTAAACACTGGAAAAATGAAATAGCAAACCAGTAGCCCACATGAAGCAAGCTTCAAGGGGGAAAATGGAGATAAAAATTCCTTAAATATCAGCCGTTCCACTGATCTTTTAGACAGGTCTTCAGTAAGAAGCTCACCCTGATCCTCTCCACCAACCTTGGGAATGCTTTAGCAGAGAGGGTTCCAGGCAAGCTTCCCACAACGGACTCAGCCCTTCTGTTTCTTATCTCTGACCTATGACTGTTTTCTGCTAATTACAAGGAAGGCCTGAGCTTGCATTTTTACAACTGCCACCAGCGCTCAGAACTCATACAATCCCTCTATCTCTCCTTCCAGCTGTTGACTATCAAAAGACAAGTCAATAGCCTCCTGGAATCCTATAGGATGGTCTGTTTCTTCTAGGAATGGGGACACCATGGAAAGACTGCAAAGCCCAAATCATTGTGTAAATGTAACCTGCCAGTGTTGCCATCAGAATAACGATTGCTGTCATATCTCCAGGTATTCATTCATCTGCCAGATGTGGTTGAAAATTAATACACCAGAGATTCTCTTTAAAATGTGGTCTTTGGTCGGGTGTGGTTATACACCTATAATCCTAGCACTTTGGGAGGCAGAAGCAGGAGGATCACTTCAGCCCAAGAGTTCAAGACCAACCTGGGCAACATAACGAGACACCATCTCTACAAAACATTTTTAAAAAATTAGTCAGACATGGCAACATGCTTCTGTAGTCCCAGCTACTCAGGAGGCTGAGGTGGGAGGATCGCTTGAGCCCAGGAGGTCAAGGCTGCAGTGAGCTGTGATTGCACCACTGTACTTCAGCCTGGATGACAGAGCCAAACCCTGTCTCAAAAAATTTAAAAAAACATTTTAAGGTGGTCTTACAGCTCATCTTTCAACAATAGTAACACCAGTAACAATACTTAACATTTATTTAAAGCTTACTATGTCCCAGATATTGTCCTAAGCTCCTTAAATGTTTTTTCTATTTTAATCCCAAGACTTCCTTCTTAAAGCCTGACATGTTGCCTAGTCAAGATTCAAGTGTCCTTGGGTTCAAATCCCAGCTCTGACCACCTACTATTTTGGTCATGTCTCTGAACCTCAGTTTCCTCCTCTATGAAGTGGGCATAGTAATACCTTCCCCCTAGAAGTGAAGGAAATCATCTGGATTAAAGCACCTGACACAAACAGGCTCACAGTGAATGTTAGTTACTTTCCCCTAAACAGCCATTGTTATTAAAAATGCTTCTATTTTCAAATAATTTAAGATGAAAGATGTAATTAAATGTTTGTTTGTTTGTTTTTTTGAGACGGAGTCTCGCTCTGCCGCCCAGGCTGGAGTGCAGTGGCCGGATCTCAGCTCGCTGCTAGCTCCGCCTCCCGGGTTCACGCCATTCTCCTGCCTCAGCCTCCCGAGTAGTTGGGGCTACAGGCGCCCGCCACCTCGCCCGGCTAGTTTTTTGTATTTTTTTTTAGTAGAGACGGGGTTTCACCGTGTTAGCCAGGAAGGTCTCGATCTCCTGACCTCGTGATCCGCCCATCTCGGCCTCCCAAAGTGCTGGGATTACAGGCTTGAGCCACCGCGCCCGGCCGTAATTAAATGTTTTAACAAAGATAGAAATCAATCATACCACATCATTCCTCCAAATAGCAGAAGGAAAATCTATTGAGTGTGTTCATCTTCTGGGGTCTATATTTCTTAAATGTCTATGAATATAAAGAAAGAAATATACAAGCACAGGCCTTAGGGCCAGTTAAGGAAATATTTCCTAATCTGGACTCTACCCACTCAGGGATCCCTGCCCCCACACCTCATGAAATCATCAGAAAAGGAAAGAGATGCCTGGGCCCTGAGATCCTGCCCAGTTTTAGCTCTAGGTGTTAGGGTCATGTGGAAGTGGCAGGTTTTTGAAATGCTGACATGCTGACACTTAAGCGCATGGCTGGATCCTGTTATAGCTCAGCGAAAGTATATAAAGAAGTTGGCCCTAGGTGAGATTTCAAAAAATGAAACGATGCCCAGCATGACGTAAGTGGTGAGGCTTGAGGACAGAAAGGCTGGGGTTTGAATCCCAGCTTCACACTTTCTCACGTGTGACCTTGGGACAGGGATGAATAATGTATTGTCACTGTATACTCCATCTCTTTGCTCACTTGCAAAATGGAGGTAAGAGCATCCTCTTCACAGCATTATTGTGCTCAACAAATGTGCCTTCTCTTCTCCTTTGTGGTCAAAGGCTTGGTCCATTTGAATCTATCGAGACTCCCAGCTCAGCTCGGCTGCAAACCTGAACCCCTAGTCAGTTGCTGGAAATGTACCTGCACGCACTGTTTGGTGGGCTTTTTAAAAGGGATCTGTATTGGGATGATTCCCAGGCTCTGCAGCATGTGTCTGCCCATGTGGAGGATGTTTCCCTTCTCAGCTCCTGCTCTGAGGATTTTACCTCGGCTGGCATCTAGCTCATGAACCAAGGCAGGGCAGTCACCCCACTGTGCTCTCTGCTTCCAAAATCCTTTTTGTTTCTAAAGTTAATAATGGGCTTTAATCTTTCTAGAAAATGCTTCCATCTCCAACTGAGACTACCCCAGTCCCTTTAGTGCCCATGCTTGGGACTCTCAGTCTCTATTTCCTACCCCTCACCCTTTGCTTTCTCTTGCATTTCCTGAGGCGTTTCCCTCTCCTTTCAATGACTGTCTGGATTTCTCATTCTCTTTGTGTTGTTTTTCCTTTGCTGCCTCTTGGGGGCCAAGATTAAAACCCCACTCCCTCCTTTTTCCATTGCTCATTCTGCTATTTTTGTTCCCTTATCCTTTCTCTCAAAGCAATACGAGAAAGAAGTACCTTGAAAACACCTCGCAACCACTCAGCTGAAGGTTAAGAACTACTGAGCAACTGGATCTGCAGCCACCTTTGTGTTTTACACCAACTGGTATGCAGACATCAAACAGAATAATGGAATTATTAGTATTAAAGATTTCAAGCTGGGCACGGTGGCTCACACCTGTAATCCCTAGCACTTTGGGGAGGCCAAGGATGGCAAGTCACTTGAAGTCACTTGAAGTCACTTGAAGTCAGGAGTTAGAGACCAGCCTGGCCAACATGAGTGTCAAACCATTGACACTCAAAAATGGTCCACCCTGATCAACACTTTAAAAATGCCAGGTTGCAGTGAGCCGAGATCGTGCCATTGCACTCCAGCCTGGGCAACAAGAGGGAAAACTCCATCTCAAAAAAAGAAAAAGAAATGCCATGCCCACCTCTGCAGTGCTTAGCAGGAATCTTATAGGACGAGCCTTTTTCTTGGTCTTAGTTCTTAATCGCTGTATTTGACTCCATCTTTATGCTTCATTTCATCCAGGCCCAAGATTACATCTATGGGAATAAGGATCCACAGGAAGTAGTAAGAGAACAGAAACAAACTTTATGAAACTTGGGATTTAGAGGCTGGAACAAGAGAGGTTAGGTTCAGTTTATTTTGAATGACCAGAAGCTGACTGTTTCACTTTCACTGTCTAATAAGTCTCTGAGTTAGGAAGCCTTTCACTTTCCTATTCTCAAGGGCAACAGTGAAGGATTCTAGATTATTATTAGAAAAGGTGTTGATGGACTGGGCACGGTGGCTCACGCCTGTAATCCCAGCACTTTGGGAGGCCAAGGTGGGCCAATCACTTGAGCCCAGGAATTCAAGACCGACCTGGGCAACATGACGAAACCTCGTCTCTACTAAAAATACAAAACTAGATGGGCGTGGTGGCGCGTGCCCATAGTCCCAGTTACAGGAGGATCACCTGACCCCAGGAGGTCAAGGCTGCAAAGAGCCATGTTTGTGCAACTGCACGGCAGCCTGTGCTACAAAGTGAGATCCTGTCTCAAAAACAAAAGGTATTGATGCATCCAGGACTAGCCTTACCAATAAATGTGTGGTGCATGGATAGATCAGCTGGTTTAAAGGAACAAGGTCAAGGTGGACACTGCTTGATTTCATATGGGTTGCCTTGAACCACCCTTCAGATTAAATACCTACTGTGACCTTGGCTCACACCTAGAATCTTTGTACTCTAACTAGTTATATTGCCTCTAGTCCTTCCCCGTATTTCCTGGACCCTGAACCCCACCATTTTCCCACACCCTATCCCATGGACAGTGTTCTCACTCAACTTGCCTCCCAAGTGGGACCCTGACACCAATCACAAAACACATACACTCACAGTCCACCACACACACACACACACACATACACACTCTTCCCTCCTTCCCCTCTGAATCCCTTGTACCAGCATCGACAGCTATTTCATTCACTTTGTACCCAAATACTGCCTTATGACAATCTTCCATTGTTAAATGAAACTTATTTATGAGCTGTTGTGCTCTTTACCTCATCACGAGGCTGTGTCATGATAACCTTCCCGTCCTCCACAACCTCAACACAGCATTCCTTGCAAATGGCAAGTAATTGATGGATATTTGTGGCTAGTCACCTATTCATCTGATGAATGACTCTCTGGCTGCACTGGGTCTGGCCTCTCTTCAGAGAGGGTCTGGCAGTCTCTAAAGAGGTAACTGACACTTGGGGAAAAAAAGATGCAACTAACTAATGCTTTAGGACTCCTGTCATCTGGGGGAGGTGAGGGCCTGATGGCAGAGCCTCCACAGGAGTAACTCCCTGTTTATCCACTGTGTACCAGGAGGCTGAAAGAAGCAAGGCTACAGAAACAGGAGAAGAAAACAGGAAAGGGCATCGTTACATACTGTAACTCCAAAATATTTATTTACTCAGACAGGCCTCCCCTCTTATCCTAGAGACCAGAAGGGAAGTTCCTCCTCCCTTTGGAAAACAGGACTCCAGAGTGGGGAGAAACCCATGGCCTTGGCACAAAGCTCTGCAAGACATAAATGTACTCTGTGTAGAAGGCCTTACACACTGAAGGTTGCCTATAAAGGGTGAATGAAAGAATGAATGAGAGAGGGAGTGTGTGTGTGTGTGTGTGTGTGTGCGCGCGTGTGGCAGAGAGATAGCGATTGAGATTGGCAAGTATTCTCTAAATAGGTCATAGGTCATAAACTTCCAGCTTCTATACAAGTTTGATTTCCCTAGAGAACTATAATAATAATGTTAGAAACTGCAAACATTTGTTCTTTTTATGTGCAAGGCATAGTTATAAATGCTTTACATGTACTAATTCATTTCATTGGCACAATTTTTTGATGTTGATTCTTTTATTACCTTCATTTTGTAAATGAGAAAATTTAAACACAGAGAGGTTAAGTGACTTCCCCAAGGCCACACAGCTAGTGAGTGGTGAACCTGGGTATATGATGGGGGAGATGTGGAAATTAAAGTCAGAGAAATTTGGGTTGGAACCTTGGCCCTATTATCTATTAACTGTGTGACCTTTTGCAAGTTATTTAAACTCCCTGAATCACATTTGCCTCATTGGAAAAATCAAGTTAATTGCATCTACATCATAGTGTTGTTGTGAAAATTGGATGAGTCTTGGTACTTTGATTTCCTGTAGTTGAGTTTCCTGTAGTAATTTAGACCAGCTCTCCTGCTGGAAATAACTAAGCATGTTGGATAATTCTCTTTTCATATTCATAAAAGCATTAAATTGCTGACAGGATGGTAAGAAATTCCAGCCTCAAGTCTAAGAGAAAGGAAGAACACAGAGAAGTAAGTGGAACATCAAAGCCATCTTTCCTGTGAAGGCATTTATCCATCTGAATTCTCCAAGCTGCAAAACTGAGCTGTGGTTTTGATGGATTCTGGAAGCAAGAACACAGAAGTCAAGGCTAGGAATTACCAGGGATTCCACAGTCACCTCCTCAAGTCCGTGTGAACCAGAAGTAAACTGGCCCCTCCCACAATACCCCATGGGATGATGGAAAGTGAGGTCTTGGCACCAGTCAGAGTCAGAGAGAAAGAAAAGAAAAAACACTGATCTCTAAGGGGTTATAACCATGGGCTAGCATTTTTTTTCAGATTTGGAGCCCAAGTCTGCATCTGTAGTGTGGTTCCAAAGCTCAAGCTAGGTATTTAAAATAGTACTGCGTAGAGAGAATGATGAGAAAACAGAAGAGGCACAGAGGTTGGGAGAGCCACTGAGGTAGACACAATTTGTATACCATGTTCCAGCTGCACTGAAATGCTCTCAATCCTTCACATAAACACCCATGCATAACTTCTCATCTTTGTACCAGTTGTTCCTTCCATTATCAACCATATGATCTCTGGAGTCAGATGGCACAGGTTCATATCCTGACTCTGGGTGACTTTGAGTAAGCCACTTAATCTCTCTCGTCATTTTCCTCATCTGAAAAATTGGGGACATACTGCAACTCCAAATTATTTATTTACCCAGACAGGCCTCCTCTCTTATCCTAGAGACCAGAAGGGAAGTTCCTCCTCCCTTTGGAAAACAGGACTCCAGAGTGGGGATTACAATACCTCCTTGTGGTTTGCTGAGAGGATCAAATGAGTTAATATATACAGAAGGCTTAGTAGAATGTCTGGCACATCGGAGGTAATTACAGAGTGATGGTGGTGGTACTGATGATGATGGTGCTGATGATGATGATTTTCTCAAATGATCATGTACCCCTTATTTATTTGGCAATTTTTATTAATTGTTTACAACTCAGGTAAAATATGACTGCTTCAGGCTGGGTGTGGTGGCTCACGCTTGTAATCCCAGCACTTTGGGAGGCTCAGGTGGGAGGATAACTTGAGGTCAGCAGTTGGAGACCAGCCTGGCCAACAGGGTGAAAACCCATCTTTACTAAAAGTACAGAAATTAGTTAGATGGTGGCATGTACCTGTAGTCCCAGCTACTCAGGAGGTTGAGGTGGGAGAATCACTTGAACCCGTGAGGTGGAAGTTGCAGTGAGCTATAATTGCACCACTGCACTCCAGCCTGGGCAACACAGTGAGATCCTGTCTCAAAAAAAAAAAAAATCACCTCTTCTGTTAAACCTTCTCTGCTTCTATGTGCCACAAAACTTTGTGTCTCTCCTGGGGCCCTTATCACACTCTATTGCAATGACTTATTGACATCTCTACCTACCCCTGAGAACTGTTAAGTTACCTAGTGGGGACTAAGTCTTATTTGTCATTGGTCCTTAGTTGCTAGTACAGAACTTGACACATAACAGATGCTTAGCAAATACTTAGTGAATTAAAGAATGTATTGGCCGGGCGTGGTGGCTCACACCTGTAATTCCAACACTTTGGGAGGCTGAGGTGGGCGGATCGCGAGGTCAGGAGATTGAGACCATCCTGGCTAACACGGTGAAACCCCGTCTCTACTAAAAATACAAAACATTAGCCAGGCGTGGTGGCGGGCACCTGTAGTCCCAGCTGCTTGGGAGGCTGAGGCAGGAGAATGGTATGAACCCAGGAGGCGGAGCTTGCAGTGAGCCAAGATTGCACCACTGCATTCCAGCCTGGGTGACAGTATGACTCTATCTCAAAAAAAAAAAAAAAAGAAAGAAAAAAAAGTATTGATGATTTTAACTTGCCTTAGTGAAATAATTTTTCCATAAGAAGTTTTTTTTTAGTCTATTAAAAATTCTGCACTGACTTTAAACCAAAATCATAAAACATTGTTCTCTCATTTTTTCTGGAATGAGAAAGAATGTTTCTCTGGAATGTAAACTTCTCAAGAGCAGCTCCAATATCTTATCTGATTAATTTTGTTGTGCATGAGCCATACTGTGTCAGGAAAATGACTAAACGGCTATAAAAATGATATTGTCAAGAAAATTGGGCTGATGAATCACAAGATCATTGACCAAGAAGTATTCACAGAGTTCTTCCTGCTTATATGGGGATGTAGGTTTGAATTGACTTCCTGGTTCTGTTGTATTGATGGTAAAAACACTGAACTCAGGGTCAGAAGACTTGAGTTAAGGTCCCAGACTCACTCTTTATCTGTTATGTGACTTGGGGCAATAATTAGTCTTACTAAACTTCACTTTCCTCATGGGTAAAATAGGTTTAATACCTGTCATTACAATGAGCCATGATTGCACTGCTGCACTCCAGCCTGGGTCACAGAGTAAGACCCTGTGTCTCAAAAAAAAAAAAAAAAGGCTGGGTGCGATAGCTCACGCCTGTAATCCCAGCACTTTGGGAGGCCAAGGCAGGCGGATCACCTGAGGCTAGGAGTTCAAGACCAGTCTGAGCAACATGGTGAAACCCCGTTTCTACTAAAAATTACAAAAATAAGCTGGGCGTGGTGGCTGGAGCCTGTAATCCCAGCTACTCGGGAGGCTGAGGCAGGAGAATAGCTTGAACCCAGGAGGCGGAGGTTGCAGTGAGCTGAGATCATACCACTACCCTCCAGCCTGGGCAACAGAGCAAGACTCCATCTCAAAAATAACAATAATTAATTAATTAATTTTAAAATAATACCATCTATTAGATAGAGTTGTGGTGAGGCCAGCAAGTTGATGCAAAGCATGCAAAAGGGCTTCATCAATGGGCAAGGGCTTTAAAATTGTAGCAATGGTGATTATGCTTGCTTGTGCTAGTAAGTGCCCAGTTATATTCTGGGTAGCCAGTTCTCATCACTCAATGGGTGGTTTTTCTCAGAAGAGACCTTCTATCCATTATGTTTACCACCAAATAAGGTACTTTGTCTGGGAACAAACAGTCCTCCTGGAATTTTAGAGACATCTCTGTTTTGAAAGCTTGGCAAGTGACTAAGCTTGGTTCCAGAGAAAATAGCCCTGGAGGGACCCGCCTGGGGAGCAGGTAGGAGAGCTCATGCCTTTCCCATGACTCAACTTGCTCTGACACATGCATCCACAGTAACATGTGGAGAGAGGGTGTGAGCTGCCTCTGCTGGGTGACTGAGAACCAAGGGGAGTCTCTCCGGAATGACAGAGACTTGAAAACCAGCTCTGAAATCCAATAGAATAACCTTGCCAAAGAGTAAGAGCAATTCCTCCCAGCCAGGAGCCCTGTGTCGGACCACTGGAGTGGGGGCGTTAGAGAGAGCAGAGGGCATTGCCTCCAAGTTATTAAAGACCAGACTCTGCATCCTGGATTTAGAGACATGTTTGCTCATCATTATTCATCTGGCTGAATCCCACCCTACTCCTTTTAGAAAGCCAAAGAAATTGCATAACGGAATGAGGCGATTTCATTTTGGCATTGCCTTCGTCTAGTATGATCATGTTCTTCAGCTAGAAAGTAAGTTACACATTGATAGAATTATGAGATACTAGAACTTGGAAAGAGTTTAGAGAACATCAGTTTGAACCCACAGAAGCTGAGACTCAGAGATGAAGTGATGTGCCCATGGTCAAGCAGTGAGTGGGGCCAGAATCCAGGTGTCTTCACTCTCAGCCCAGATCTCCACCCTCTCCTCCTCCCAGACCAGTGAACCTGGAGTATCCAGATGTTTCCCTTTATCAACTGTGGTCCAGAGAGAGAGGGTGGATCTAGGTCAGAAGTACAATCTTCTAAGCAAACAACCTAGCACTGCTGCAGAGGAAATTTATTTTGAAACCTTCTACCATGACAAGCTGCATGACTACCATCATCTGTCTAAAGGAGGTTTAAGTTGCCATTACACATATTGGAGTTGCATCAAGGATCAAATACGTCCACCCAGCCAGTTCTCCTCTTCAAGTCTTCCCAAAGCAGGCTGTCTCTTATGTGTAATTTCTTCCAAACTATCCCAGAGAGTAAATAAGCTGGGTAAGAAACAAAGACTTTGATGACAATGCTCCACGTCTCCATCAAACTCTCATTTAACATCTGTGGGCCAGGCACACTCCATTTGGTATCACGTTTAATCCTCACGATAAGCCCCTGAGTTTGATAATAATAACAATTTATAATTGAGGAAACTGAGCTGGGGGTTAAATAACTTTCTCCAGATCACATATTTAAGTCTGTGGTAAAGCCATGCTGAGTCTTTCTGTCTTCAGTGGCATCAGATCCATCATATTGAAAATTAATAAACTTACTTATATGTGTAAAACTATATATGTGTTTATTTATATTTTCATTTATGCATAACATAGACACACACACATCCATCTCTAAGCAATGCCCTGAAAAAGTTACTGTACTTTGAACACTCAAAAAAAAAAAAAAAAAAACATACACACACTCCACTGAGTCTTTCCATTACCCTTCCCACCGAACAGTGCTTCAAACATTCAAATACGCTGGAAGAGTGAAGGTGGAAGATTCTCCACTCTACCATGCTAGAATCACCTCTGGGTTTAAATCCATTCCTAATGAATGGAGCTCCCCTCCATTCTGGGTCACATAAATCTGCCCTTTCTGCTCTAGAGAAAAACAGTGTCCTAACTTCAGGCTAGTTTAAGATAATAATAAGTACTATTTAGTAAGTGATTACTGTGTGCCAGACACTATGCTAAGCCTTTTAAATTAATTACCTCCCAATTAATTACAATTACAGGAAAGAATTACCATTAGTAGTATCATCCTCCTATTTAGCTGGCTAAGTTTCACACAGCCAGTGAGAAACAGAGCCAGCTCATAGCCATCATGCCGCGATGACACCCAGCTGTAGAGAGGAGCACAGAGGAGGATTTTATTCAGACACTAAGGTGGGCTTGGGAACATAGAGCAGCATCCAGAGGCAGGAGAGCCACCTTCAGCATCCTCTGTCCTTAAATGTGGAGGTGGGAAGATCCAGTGATTTAAGCTCCAGCAAGAAGTGGCACCATTACTATGCTGACACGCGGCACCTGATGGAGTTCCAGGTCTTGTTCAAGGCAACCCTACACAGAGACGTGTAGTTTTGCCCCTATGTAAGAATTGCCAAAAAGTTCAGATTTAGATAAAAAAGTCATAAGAGGAATGGTCCCCACGTTATGGTGGATGAAAGTTTCAGCTCTTTTTCCAACCAGTCAGTTTGGGAGACTGGATTTGTTTGTGTTACCAGCACTAGTAACAGGTAATAACATAGACTTGTGATTGACCTCATTCAATTGCTCAAGAGCCTCTTGACTTGTTATCTCATGACCTCTACACAACGCCTTCCTGGTGTGTAGATAAGTCAGTGAGGTCACTATCCCACATGCAGGAGGTTTTTCATTCCACCTCTAGGCTTCTGCTGGGGGTTCTTCTCCCTGCTAATCTCTGTCCTTAGAAACCCTCCTGACTTTTCACACTCAACCTTGATCACTCCTTCAAGGTCTACTTTGGCATTTGGTCAGCAGGCTATTCATAACCAGTTTAAATAACCTCTTTTGCATGTTATATTTCCCCTAATTAAGTCAAACCTTCTCAAAGACAAGAGTTATGTCTGATTTGGTTTCCCACTGATAACACATAGTTTTCTCTTCGGGCATGGCAGGTTGTCAGTATGGTTTTGTTGACTGACTTTTATTTCCCAGCCTCCAACATAAGGGGAAAAAATTGCTCAAGCAAAAATGGAGGAGAACAAGCAAAAGTCTGGATGTTTGAGCCTTCAGGAAAATAATTTTCTCTGGGCATTTTTGTGTGTAAGTGTCTTGATTATCAATCACTTTCACCCAGGTATTAAATTACTTTTGCAAAAAAAGAGAACTAAGACTCATCGAAGGCCTACTGTGTGCCAGGTTACATTATTTCAACTAACCCTCACAACCACTGTAAACAACAGTAATTGTTTTTCTCATTGTGGGTATTGAGACTCGGGAATATTAAGTAATTTTCCCAAGGCCTTCTATCTAACAAGGGATGGGGCCTGTATTTAAAATTAAGTTTTATTCCGAAGCCTATGATTTTTCCACTGAACTACACATCCCCCAGCTCTGCCTCAGGTTTCATTTACCCATCCCTTTCATTCCTTTCCTTTTTATTTGACAGGTTTATCTGCAAGTTTCATAACATGGACTCCAGGGAAGCCTGGTAATGGCCTCATGGAAAAAGGGAGCAGGGAAGTGGAAAAAAATGAAAGAAATGTTCTGAGCTCCCGCTGTACTCCAGGCTGTTACTAGATTCTTTATACATGGTCATTTATTTACTGATTTTAATGACCTAATTATGCAAATATGAAACCTGAGGCTCAGGAAGTCAGTCAAATGACTTGCTCAGGGTCCTGCAGCAGGTAAGTGATAAGAGTCAAAATCTAGCCCCAGGGTTGTCTAACATCAAAGCATAAAAATGGAGTTTCCTAGAAAAACACCAAGATTCTACTCAAGCAGTGGACTAGGTTTTCAGAATTTAGGACTATGTCTCTAGAATGTTGTCAGGCCCCATAGGTAACAGGTCAGTCTGAGTGGAACTAGACTCTAAAAGCCTTGAGCTTCTGACACTGGGCATGTCAGGCACTCGTGATGTGGCTCACTAAAGCCCACGGAGGAAGCACAAGAGGTCACAGTCTAAAACCACACATCCAGCCACCCTTGAAGGTCTGAGAGCTTGTGAATGTGCTGCTCACATGTCCTATGTAGTGACAGGAGACCCCAGAAACCCAGGAGCCCCACTGAAGGAGCTTATGCTGTCTGTAGATCATCTCTTAGGGAGAAATCTGTAATCTGTTATTAACCACCCTTTGGGCATAGACCAAACTGCATCAACAATTTACACAATATCGCAAAAGAAGTTATTAGATCAGTAATATCATGAATACTTGCTGCTTTCTCCACTCTGCAGTCAACACCCCTTATTTCCTCAGGGCCCCACCTTCCATTACTGTCAGTATGTTGACTCTCCCTATGACTCCAGGGTTAGGCAGGTGACTGGGCCCAGCCGATCAGAACCATATGTTCCTGATCATAGTCAAGTGTTCAGATGAGCCCAGATGAGCCTGTGACCCAATAAGATGCACTGAGACTTTTGCTTGGCCTGCTGGTAAAGAGGCACTCTCTCTTCCATTCTGGGTTTAAACTCTGCAGGATGTTGGCCTGGGGTTGCTGATCCCATTCTACCTCCATATGGAACTAGAAAATAAACCACCACAGAAAAAGCAGAAATACAAAATGAACTAGGTTGTGTCCCAATGACGTTGTTTGACCCCTGAATCCAGGCTGACCTGGACTTTTCAATTCGTTGAGCTAATACATTCCCCCTTCTTGCTGAAGTCATGGTGAGACTATTCTCCTATCATTTACAACAAAAAGAGTCCTGACACAATGGCTTTTCAAACATTGTCACTCTCCCATGAACCTTTGGAGCCTCAGGGTTAATGACATTCTGATACAACTTACTGTTTCCATGTCTTTGCTTAACTGTCTCTTTCTCAGTAAGGTCTTTCCTAACAACTATATTTTAAATTGTGATTCCTTCCAGCCCGGTCAGCCTAGTTCCTCTCCCCTGTTTTTTTTTTGTTTGTTTGTTTTGTTTTTTGTTTTTTTTGTTGTTGTTGTTGTTCTTGGATGTGTGTATGTGTTTGTGTGGTGTTGAGCCTGGGTCTCACTCTGTTACCCACCTGGCATGCAGTGGTGCAATCATAGCTCACTGTAACCTTGAACTTCTGGGCTCAAGTGATCTTCTTGCTTCAACTTTCTGAGTAGCTGGGACTACAGGCATACACCACCATACACAGGTAATTTTTAAATGTTTTTGTAGAGATGGGGTCTCACTATGTTGCCCTGGCTTGTCTCAAACTCCTGGGTTCAAACAATTCTCCTGCCTCAGCCTCCCAAATTGCTGGGATTATAGGCACAAACTATTGTACCCCACTCCGCTGCCCTGCTTTTTCTTTTACTTACCACTGTATGATACGCTACTTATTTTACTTACTTGTTTTGTTTATTATCTGTCTCCTATAGTAAGTCATAAGGGCAGGATTTTTTTTTTTTTTTTAAGACAGAGACTCATTGTGTCACCCAGGCTGGAATGCAGTGGCATGATCTTGGCTCACTGCAACCTCTACCTCCCAGGTTCAAGCAATTCTCATGCCTCAGCCTCCTGAGTAGCTGGGATTACAGGCTCCTGCTGCCACGCCCGGCTAATTTTTATATTTTTGGTAGAGACGGGCTTTCACCATATTGGCCAGGATGGTCTCGAACTCCTGACCTCAGGGGATCCACCTGCCTCAGCCTCCCAAAGAGCTGGGATTTCAGGCGTGAGCCACTGTGCCCAGCCTGGAATTTTGTTGTTGTTGTTGTTGTTGTTCTATTTTGTTCATTGCTATTGCTACATAGAGCCTGGCACATGTCAGGAAGTTCAATGAGTGAATGAACATTTGGCAAGTAATACATCTAAGTTCTCTCGGAGCCCTTATATTCAGACTGACTCGGGTTCAGATATGAGCTCCTCAATTATAGGTTGCTTAATGCTTGGCACATTACTTAATCTTATTGAGACTCAATTTCTCACCCCAAAACACAGTGTAATAATTTCTACTGTCAGGATTGTGAGATTAGATGAGGTCATAACATCCTACACTTGCCTGCCACGTTGTAGGCTCTCATTTTATACACTTGGGGTGACCAACTAGAGTGAGGAAGAGAACCCACTACATTGATATGTCAGGAGATCTTGCTTATCTTTTGTGAATCAGTGATGGCTGATGAACAACTAGGGATATAAAGGATATAAACTTGGCTCCATATGAGAACCAATATTTGTGGCCTGTTGTTAGCACACTTGCCTATTTTTACAATGACTGATCAAAGAAAGAAGACGTTTCTTTGGATGGTCTGGAAATTCTGGTGGGACACACATGATAAATTGCTGGCTCTTGGCAAAAGATGACATGACTCTTATTATCTGATTATTTACTCAGTGTCGTGGCCTGAATGTTGTAGCCCTCCAAAATTCATATGTTGAACCTCCAACCCCCAGTGTGATGGTATTTGGAGATGGGGCCTTTAGGAGGTGATTAGGGTGAGATGAGGTCATGACAGTGGGGTGATCATGTTGGGATTAGTGCCTTTATAAGAGACACTAGAGGGCTTGCACTTGACATGCTCGCTCCTCCAACCCCTAAGTCATGTGAGGACAAAGCAAGAAAGCAGCCATCTGCAAGCTGAGAAAAGAGCCCTCACCAGAATCTGACCACATGGACACACTGATCTTGGGCTTCCAGTCTCCAAAACTGTGAGAAAATTAATTTGCACTGTTAAGCAGTTTGGTTATGTCAGCCTCAGCTGACTAAGACATTTAGGTACTCTCCCTTTTGCATTAGACATATACAAAATGGGAATCTGGGCCAGGCACGGTGGCTCATGCCTATAATCCCAGCACTTCGGGAGGCCAAGGGGAGAGGATTGCTTGAGTCCATGAGTTCAGGACCAGCCTAGGCAACATAGTGAGACAGGTCTCTGTATTAAAAAAAAAAAATTGTTTTTAATGGGAATCTGTATAACACAATGGCAAAGTGAGGATAAAAAATACCAGGTCCAAGGAAAGTGCTTTTTAGCATAGGAGTATAGGCGAAGGGGAAGAGCAAGTGGTTGATAAGGTGATACAGATTTCTAGAAGTGAGCTGTGAATTTAGTTATAAGCTTTAAGTTGACCAAGGAAAAGACAGAGAGAGATTATAAAGGTCAATAAGGGACAGAATCTCATGGCTTACTGTCTAGAAGTTGACAAACTCTTAGGGTAGCACCAGTTATTTAGCATCATATTGGTGTAACTACCTGACTCCTTCATTCTGTGATTGGTCCCTTAATAAACAGGCCCAAGTGAATACATTCAAAGGAATACCTTGAGCCATCCAGCTGCCACCTTATGCTCATCATGCTTAATGAAATGTCCCTGGTTTTCCCTTTCAACTGTGGCAACTTTTTTTTTTTTTGAGGTGGAGTCTTGTACTGTCACCTGGGTTGGAGTGCAGTGGCATGATCTCTGCTCACTGCAACCTCCGCCTCCTGGGCAGAAGAATTCAAGCAATTCTTCTGCCTCAGCCTCCTGAGTAGATGGGATTACAGGCGCATGCCACTACGCCTGGCTAATTTTTTTTTTTTGTATTTTTAGTAGAGACAGTGTTTCACTATGTTGGCCAGGAAGGTCTCGAACTCCTGACCTCGTGATTCATCCACCTCAGCCTCCCAAAGTGCTGGGATTACAGGCGTGAGCCACTGTGCCCAGCCAAACTGTGGCAACTTTTAAAATGTAGACTCAATATCTTTGTCCTATGAGAGTGGTTCTGATTTTTTTCAAATTCTCACTACAGAGCCCTTTAGGTACTGTGCTGAGTACCCATGAACCTTATCTCTGATCACCATTGCAACTCACTCTCACGGCATGGATCAGCAAGTGGGGCTCAGAGAAGGTAAGTCACTTGCCCACCAGCTCCTGCATAAAAAATAAAATAACTGGAGCCCCAGAGCCTCTGCTCTTTTCATTCCACAGGTGTTTTCTCACACCTTAGTCATTTATGTGCCCCCTTCACAATCTTTGTCTCATCCTCATAACCTGGGTTACTGTTTACTATCTCTCAGCAATTTAACTCACTGTATTTTTACTTAAATAAGTTTTTCCTTAAGTAATATAGCTTTTCTGTAAGCAATATCCATTAAATTATGGGTTCAACATGCTTGTCATATATATGCAGTTAACGCCATTTAAAGTAATTATGTAACTATTACTTTTTAAATTAAAAAATGTGTACTACCTAACATATCTGATTTCCAACTAATGGTGAGCATGTTCAACACTGTTTCCAGAAGTTAAATAAGGTGGATATTTTATTGGACAATAGTATTTGTCGCTATAGTTTTGGGTTTTAAAGTAACAAAACCACTCTTCAAGTAAGGATCACCACCTCTCTATGAGGGCAAAAATAAAAAGTAGAGACCCAAAAATATTTCAAATAGGCACAATATTATCTTAGGAGAGATGGCTAGGCTGGGCGCGGTGGCTCACGCCTGTAAACCCAGGCTTTTGGGAGGCCAAGGTGGGAGGATCACCTGAGGTCAGGAGTTCGAGACCAGCCTGGCCAACAATGGTAAAACCCTGTATCTACTAAAAAAACAAAAATTAGCCAGCTATGGTGGCTGGCACCTGTAATCCCAGCTACTCAGGAGGCTGAGGCAGGAGAATCGCTTGAACCTGGGAGGCAGAGGTTGCAGTGAGCTGAGATCATGCCACTGCACTCCCACCTGAGTGACAGAGCGAGATTCCGTCTCAAAAAAAAAAAAAAAAAAAAAAAGCAAAGACAGGTGGCTAGATTTGCAAGAGGTCTATAGTGAAAGGACCAGTCATTTAGATAAATATGTTTTTGTACTTTCACTTAAAATAGACATTTCTGGCCAGGTGTGGTGGCTCACGCCTATAATCCCAGCACTTTGGGAGGCTGAGGCAGGCAGATCACCTGAGGTCGGGAGTTCGAGACCAGCCTGACCAGCATGGTAAAACTCCGTCTCTACTAAAACTACAAAAATTAGCTGGGTGTGGTGCCAGGTGCCTGTAATCCCAGCTACTTGGGAGGCTGAGGCAGGAGATCATTTGAACCCGGGAGGCGGAGGTTGCAGTTAGCTGAGATTGTGCCACTGCACTCCAGCCTAGACAACAGAGTTAGTGAGACTCTGTCTCAAAAAGAAAAAAAAAAAGACATTTCTTAATAGCTACACTTCAAATAATGCTATGGCTAGAAATTGAATAAAAACCTTTGGACTTGATTAATAACTATGAAGAGACTAACACGAAATCCTATTTAAATAAGGCCTCAATAGAGCACCACGACAAAACAGAAGCAACAAGGTTAATTAAGTCTTTATGCTTTATTATATACCTAGGGAGCCTAACCTTGTAAGATTAAACAGCACTAAAAATAGAAGGGTATATGGTGAGTTGAGTTTATACTCAGTATACCAATGAAATTTTCTTTGTGGGTTTTCACTGGTTGCTTTTAAGAGTAAGTTTGAGCAGTAATCTCCGAGGAGGATCTTCTGATCTAACCAAGTGAAAGAACAATTTCATTAGCACTACAGCAGGGAAGATGTCATTTATTGATGAGCTAACAGTCATTGGATAGATACCCAGTGATGCTGGATATTGTGCTGGGTTCTGAGAAAATCTAATAAGATATGGTCGCTGCCCTCAGGGGGTTTGCACTCTAGCGGAGGAGACAAATCAAACAAAGAATGACAGTGTGTTGTGTGGGCACAGGCACAATGGGAGCCAAGAGAAAAAAAATCAAATCCAGCCTGAGGATGTCAAGGAAGGCTTCTCAAAGAAGAGGCACGAGTTAAAGTTTTTTTTTGTTTGTTTGCTTTGAGATAGAGTTTCGCACTGTCCCCAGGCTGGAGTGCAGTGGCATGATCTTGGCTCACTGCAACCTCTGCCTCCCGGGTTCAAGCGATTCTCCTGCCTCAGCCTCCCGAGTAGCTGGGACTACACGAGCTGAGTTTTTAAGGATGAGTAGGAGTTAGTGATGAGGTCATTCCTGGCCCAAGGACTAAATCACATATAAGGAAGCACCTTATATGTGAGGGGCAATAGGTTGGAATCAGGGATCAGGTTGTTCATTATAAACAAGCAATTCAGTAGGGCTAAAGTGAAGGTTGTTGGGGAAAAGAAGTTCAAGATGGTGATGTTCCAAATGATGACAAGTCTAGCCAGAGAGTTAATCCTGAGAGTTACAGGAGCCATCTCCAGGTTTTAAGTGAGAAGATTTGGTATTCTTGATGGAAGCTGTCAGGAATACCCTGTGAGGGCAGGTCATCTCCATTCCTGGGACTGTCCCTGGATGCATTTGGCACCAGGACAGCAACTGCTATCGCTGACTGCTGGAAAACAGGGTCTTGTTGGCATAGAATTCAGGCGACTGTAATTACGGATAATCGGTCTCAATTTGCCTGTCAGGAATTTGCACAGTTGGCTCTATCCCTGGAATTTGAATACTTTACATCCCGCTTGTGCACCAAAGTCATACAGCAGAAGAAGCAGAAGTCACTGGGGTTTCCCATCTACTCAGTCAGTTGGCCTTGGAAATGACCGTGGACCTCTTGAAAGCAGTGGCCATTTCCATGGAGTGAGCTTTCCCTAACCAAGCCCACCCCCACAGAAAAGGCTTAGAGCCGCTCTCAGGCACAAGGACTGGGAAGCTACAGAAGCAGGACTTGCTGTTACGGTGATCCCATGGCGTTTTCCTGGGGTCCATGGCAGCTGGGAAGGACTGGATCCACTCACATCCTGGTCTTTAACTCAGGCTGACACACTCTCACCCCTTACTGCCTGTAGCCAATTTTTATAAAGAAAGAAAAAAAGAGGAGGAAGCACTTGCTTCACTACTACTTTGCCTCTTTCTTTTCCTTCCTTCCTCCCTCCCTTTCTTCCTCCCTCCCTCCCTCCCTCCCTCCCTCCCTTCCTTCCTTCCTTCCTTCCTTCCTTCCTTCATTCCTTCCTTCCTTCCTTCTGAGACAGTGCCTGGCTCTGTCGCCTAGGCTGGAGTACACCGGCACAATCTCAGCTCACTGCAGCCTCGACCTCGCGGGCACAAGTGACCCCCCCGCCACCTCAGCCTCCCAAGTAGCTGGGACTACACGTGTGCATCCCCATGCCCAGCTAATTTTTGTATTTTTGGTAGAGACAGGGTTTTGTCATGTTGCCCAGGCTGGTCTCGAACTCCTGAGCTCAAGAGATCCACCCACCTCAGCCTCCCAAGATTACAGGTGTGGGCCACTGTGCCTGGCCACTACTGCTTTTGTTCTTCATGGCCCACTCTAGTCAAGAGTCAACAATTTTATTTATGTATTTATTTAGAGATGAGATTTCACTATGTTGCCCAGGCTGGTGTCAAACTTCTGGGCTCAACTGATACTCCTGCCTCAGCTTCCCAAGTAACTGGGATTATAGGCACATTTCACTGTGTCCAACTCAATTTTGTTTTTTATCCTTATAGTTTTGCCTTCTGTTCTTGTCATAGCACTGACTTCTCTATGTATTTATTTAATATTTATTGATATAGTACTTGACCATATTATAAATGCCTTACATATATTGACTCAAAATTATTCTTCATAGGCTGGGCATGGTGGCTCACACCTGTAATCCCAGTACTTTGGGAGGCCAAGGCGGGCAGATCACGAGGTCAGGAGATCGAGACCATCCTGGCTAACACGGAGAAACCCCGTCTGTACTAAAATTACAAAAAATTAGCCAGGCGTGGTGGTGGGCACCTGTAGTCCCAGCTACTTGGGAGGTTGAGGCAGAAGAATGTTGTGAACCCAGGAGGCAGAGCTTGCAGTGAGCAGAGATCGTGCCACAGCACTCCAGCCTGGGCGACAGAGCAAGACTCCGTCTCAAAAAAAAAAAAAAATTATTCCTCCTAACACATACATGTGATAAGTACAGACAAGGAAGCAATTATATCCATTTCACAGATAAGAAAGTGAGACAGACAGTAGTGGAGCTCAGATCTGAACAAGGTAATATTACTCCAAAGTCTACGCCATACGACACTTGAACTTGGTACATTTCAATTTGTCTCTCCACATGTGAGATAATTCTTTACTAAGCACTTTAATTTGTGCTAAGGTCTTTCCATATGTGATCTCCTCTAATCCTCATGGCAACCCAAAAGATAGACACAGATAAGAGAACCAAGTCACAGTGATTTATGCAACTTGTACAAGAATATTCCGTTAGTAAATGGGGAGTTGCCAGCCACTAAGGGAGCTCTTTATCTCCAGTTCCTACTGCTTCCCCAAATACTTGACTTCTGTTTATTGACTGTTTTGTGTATTCTCACAGCCTGAGTCAGTCCCTGAGACCCAACCACCATTGTACTTAGACATACCCAAGTCTCCACTCAAAGGGAGCATAGAACCTTCTGCCACAATTTCAGAGGAATGAAATTTAAACTTTCAGTCTATTCCATGAGGCTACATTCTCACTGCTTCAAAGCGTCCCTTAATAAAAATAGCTATAACAATAATACTTGCAAGTTATTAATGCTTTTTAATGTGCCAGACGCCTTATATAGAATATTTCTAACCATCATGACAACCCTAAAGGTAAAATATTATTGCTGTTTTACAGATTGGGAAACAGAGGTTCAAAGAGGTTTAAATAACTTGCCAATGATCATACAGTTATTCAGATACTGGCCGGGCATGGTGGCTCATGCCTGTAATTCCAGCACATTGGGAGGCCAAGGCGGGCGGACCAAGAGGTCAGGAGATTGAGACCATCCTGGCTAACACAGTGAAACCCCGTCTCTACTAAAAAAAATACAAAAAAAGTTAGCCGGGCTTGGTAGCGGGTACCTGTAGTCCCAGCTACTCGGGAGGCTGAGGCAGGAGAACGGCGTGAACCCAGGAGGCAGAGCTTGTGCAGTGAGCCGAGATCGCACCACTGCACTCCAGCCTGGGCGACAGAGCGAGATTCCGTCTCAAAAATAAATAAATAAATAAAAATAAAAATAGCTATAACAATGATATTTGCAAGTTATTAATGCTTTTTAATGTGCCAGACACTTTATGTAGAATATTTCTAACCATCATGACAACCCTAAAGGTAAATATTATTGCTGTTTTACAGATTGGGAAACAGAGGTTCAAAGAGGTTTAAATAACTTGCCTGTGATCATACAATTATTCAGATATGCTAACCCCAAAATCTATACTCTTTGTTTTTTTTTGTTTTTGTTTTTTAAGACAGAGTCTCACTCTGTCACCCAGGCTGGAGAGCACAATCTCAGCTCACTGCAACCTCCACCTCCTGGGTTCAAGTGATTCTCCTGCCTCAGCCTCCTGAGTAGCTGGGATTACAGGCAGGCACCACCATGCCTGGCTAATTTTTGTATTTTTAGTAGAGATGGGGTTTCACCATGTTGGCCAGGCTGGCCTCGAACTCCTGACCTCAGGTGATCCGCTCACCTCCACCTCCCAAAGTGCTAGGATTACAAGCATCAGCCACTGTGCCTGGATGTACTTTTTCTACTGTACCTGGCTTCTTTTCACGTGAACAAGATTCAGGACAAGTCTTTCCAAGAGCTTGGAGAAAATATAGAGTGTGGAAGAGAATAGGTTTCAGTTTGGGTCCGTGGGATATTTTTTTCTTTTTTCTTTTTTTTTTAACTTCCTTTTTCTCTACTTCCTATCCTCCCTTCTTTTCTTCCTTTTTTCAATTAATAAAAAATGACACAATTAATAACAAAGCTAGCAGAAGCTCCAGACTTGACTCCTTGTCATATTTAAAATCCAAGTTCCACCCATATACAATTATGACTGCTGACAACAAAGTCCCAACCCAGAATGAATCAGCACAGAGAAAAATCAAAAGAGGGCAGGGCTGGGGCTTGGTGCTCAGAGTTAGCCCCAAAGTTATGAGTCAGACACGTCTCAGAATAACCTCCCTGCCAAATTAATCCCAGGCCAGGACTTGCCAAGGTGCAGCTGGTTTCACAAATTCCAGTGGACTAAAGTGGACTGCCCTGGGGGAAAAGGGCAGTGCTAATGTGCCAGAGACAGACAGACTGGGTAGGTGAGTGGCATTATGGTCATTGACCAAACTAGCAAACTTCATTCTAATCTAGCAGAAACAATCCTAAGGCCACATAGATGGAAATGCACCTGTTCAATTCTGCTCATCACTATATTCAAGAACTCAGGAAAGATGTGTATAATGCATCCAAAATGAAGGCACATATTTATTTATATTATTAAATAATATCTGCAACACAAACTACCTAAAAATAAAATATCAATGCAATTAGTGCGTGCTATACTAAAAACAATGATATCTGTTTGTAGAGGCTTAAACCAAATAGAGAAGTCTTTTCAAAACTGTCTCCTTGGTCCAGGTTTGCCCCATCTTCTCTAGTTCGACCTCTTTCTCCGAATCTGAACTTCATGAGTAAATGCGGTAGTCGGGGAGGGTCAGAATCACCTTGTGCTCCAAACCCAGACAGACTTAGGTTCCTGTAGGTCTCAATAATCTGCATTTATTTCTTTCAAAAGACAAACCAGAAATGTTCCCCTCACCCAGATCCTCCTAGAGAAAGAAAAAGAAGTTGTGCGTTCATGCTATGTGAAAAGAGAACAGGAATTTAGAATCATAAAGACATGGAAAAAGGCTGCGCATGGTGGCTCACACCCGTAATTCCAGCACTTTGGGAGGCTGAGGTGGGTGGATCACTTGAGGTCAGATGTTCGAGACTAGCCAGCCAACGTGGTGAAACCCTGTCTCTACCAAAAATACAAAAAAATTAGCTGGGCCTGATGGTGTGTGCCTATAATCCCAGCTACTTGGGAGGCTGAGGCAGGAAAATTGCTTGAACCTGGGAGGAGAAAGTTGCAGTGAGCTGAGATCACGCCACTGCGCTCCAGCCTGGGTGACAGAGCAATACTTCATCTCAAAAAAAATAAAAATAAAAATAAGCAAATAAATAAATGAAGACCTGGAAATGGACTGAGCATGATGGCTTATACCTGTAATCCCAGCACTTTGGGAAGCCAAGGCAGGAAGATCACTTGAAGCCAGGAGTTCAAGACTAGCCTGGAAAGTATAGTCGAGACCCCAATGCTACAAAAAAAAAAAAAAAGGATAAAATTAGCTAGGCATGATTGCATTCCTGTGGGCCCAACTATTCAGGAGGCTGAGGTGGGAGGATTGCTTGATCCCAGGAGATCAAGGCTGCAGTGAGCTATGATTGCACTACCGCATTCCAGCCTGGGGGCAGAGTGAGATCCTGTCTTGAAAAAACCAAACAAAAATCTGGAAATGAGTCCCCAACTCTAAGACTTCCCTGCTGCGTGGGCTTTGGACAGCGTATTCATCTATAAGATGGAGAAAACAAGACTTACACTTAACTGTTGTTAGGAAGATTAGATGAGAAAATACATGCTAAAGTGCACAGTCCAGTGTTTGACTCACGGTTAATTGTGTCTTGGTTGCCCAACCTCTTGGGTTGACCTGAACTTCTTTCTGTATTTGAAAGTCCTTTTGAGAGCTCTAGAGTCATCTAGTCTTTCTAACGTAGGATTCATTGATCAGAAATGCATGGAAGGGCATCCTGAGACACTGTGTATTCCAGAAACGGAAATGGGCAATTCAATTATTCTTTTATTCAGTAAAAATGATTAAGCACTTATTCTGTATTAGGGACTGAACCAGGAGCTAGAGATAGATAAATGAGGTGTGGGTCTCAGTTAGAGTGGAACACAGACAAGTAAGACTGTTGTGAGATATACGAAGGCAAAAATAGGGTGCTGAGCACATCTCAGGAAGAGCATCCAAATAGGATTCTCAGGAACCATGTGAGGGGTGTGTATGTTGCTGTTTGGAAGTAAGACCTAGTGGGAAGTGGGGCAGATGGGAGCCAGAAAGGGCAAGCACGAGTGAACCCGGTAACGAAGGAGGGCGAGGATCACTCTGCCAGCAGAGGCAACAGTATATGCACATGCACGTGATAGGAGATTGCCTTTGGTTCTGACAGGCAGGCCATAGGGATTGTACTGCGGAAGACAGGGCTGAAACAGAGGCTGGAGAGTTGGACAGGGGTCAGATCACAAAGGGTCTGGGTATCTAATCTATGTGAAATGGGTTTAAACATGACATATATGGAGAATCTTTTAAGGATTCCAAGCAGCAGGGTAACATGATCATACTTTCTTTTTTTTTTTTTTTTTTTTTAAGACAGAGTCTCGCTCTGTCACCCAGACCAATGCAGTGGTGCAATCTAGGCTCACTGCAACCTCCGCCTCCCAGGTTCAAGCATTTCTCCCACCTCAGCCTCCGGAGTAGCTGGGACTGCAGGCACGCACCACCATGCCCAGCTAATTTTTTGTATTTTAGTAGAGACGGAGTTTCACCATGTTTGCCAGACTGGTCTTGAACTCCTAGCTCAGGCCATCCACCCACCTCAGCCTCCCAAAGTGCAAGGATTACAGACGTGAGCCACTGTGCCCGGCCCAGATTTGCTTTTTAATTTTATTTATTTATTTGCTTAGAGACAGGGCCTTGCTCTGTTGCCCAGGTAGAGTGCAGTGGCATGATCATAGCTCACTGCAGCTTTGAACTCCTGGGCTCGAGCAATTCTCCTGCCTCAGCCTCCTGAGTAGCTAGGAGTACAGGCATGTGCCACTATGCCCTGTTAATTTTTTTTTATTTTTATTTTTTTTTTTTGAGACGGAGTCTTGCTCAGTCGCCCAGGCTGGAGTGCAGTGGCACGATCTCTGCTCACTGCAAGCTCCGCCTCCCGGGTTCACGCCATTCTCCTGCCTCAGCCTCCCAAGTAGCTGGGACTACAGGCGCCCGCCACTACGCCCGGCTATTTTTTTTTTTTTTTGTATTTTTAGTAGAGATGGGGTTTCACCTTGTTAGCCGGGATGGTCTTGATCTCCTGACCTTGTGATCCGCCCACCTCGGCCTCACGCCTGAGGCGTGAGCCACCGCGCCCGGCCAATTTTTTTTTTATTTTTAATAGAGATGGGGGTCTTACAAAGTTGCCTAGGCTGGTCTCAAACTCTGGGGCTCAAGCGATTCTCCCACCTTGGCCTCCCAAAGTGATGACACTCCAGGCATGAGCCACCATGCCTGGCCCAGATTTGCTTTTTAAAATTGCCATGAAAATTTATGTCCACAGATTTGACTTATTTTTATGAACTCATGATAATACCCTACTTCCTTTCTTTCCATGGAAAGTAACATCTTCAAAAATTAAAGTTGTCCACATACCTTGTGTTAGGTGGAGTGTGGGTTTTATTTGCTGTAGGGAGTGGAGAAGGTTGGACTTCAATAGGAATATTGATACTGAGACTTACTGATTTGCTCTTTTACCTGCAGAGCCAAATCAATGGTACTAATGCTATGAACAGGAGCTATGGGATTTTTACCAAATCTGGAGACAGTGACCTTCACTTTGAAAAACAGGTTCTGAGAAGCACCTCAGAAGTGAGAAAGGTTGTAACCTAACCTTGAAATTTATTAGTAGAAGCAGTTAATGACCGCAAAATCTTGCCATTAAGGCACACCAGTGCTTGCCTTCTATTTCTGGCTCTAACCAAAGCTGTCAGCTTCTCACTTTCAAAAGAACGTAGTTCACTTAATGAAAAAAATATATATATATGATTGTGAGAAGTCTACAGAAGTCCCCTGAAAATCCAGTGACCTCATTTTCGGTAGCTCTATAATATTTGTGAACATTTGTTTTTCATCACTGTCACTACTTTTGATCAAATTTACTGTCAGGGTTTTTGAGTTTCAAGGGCATTTTTTCTTACCAGTTTCTCCATTTATTGGAGGATCTGTCTCTGTAACCTAAATACAACATGCTCACTCACAGTTAAAAATCCAACCAGCCCCAACCACAGGCAAGATCTGGAAAGCAGAACTAGAAAGTGGATTAAAAGAAAAAGCCCAAACTTTTTGTGTTGCAGTCCTTTATTGCCCTCATTCGCTGGACAGCTTTCCTAATGTGACATTTGTCTTGGCCGATGAAGTGTCACATACTAAGCAGGTGATAAGTGGCATAACTCAATGGAAGTATTTGGGAAAGTAAGTCAGAGGCAAGTGACAAGCTGGAATGTATGTAACTGTCAGCACAGACAGGCCAAGGGCTCGACATAAAAGCTATTTTTCCTCTCTGACTTGGCAACCCTGCTTGAAGTTAGGTTTGGACTCGCTTTTTAAATCTGTGTGTGTGTGTGTGTGTGTGTGTGTGTGTGTTATGACTGCCGTCTTTCTATTGCTGAATACCTACAGAAGAAAACCAGAAGGTAGTAGTGTACTTAAAATGAAAAGGGGGGCCAGGCACAGTGGCACACACTTGTAATCCCAGCACTTTAGGAGGTCGAGGCAGTTGGATCATTTGATGTCAGGAGTTCAAGACCAGCCTGGCCAACATGATGAAACCCTGTTTCTACTAAAAATACAAAAATTATCCAGGTATGGTGGTACACACCTCTAGTCCCAGCTACTCAGGAGGCTGAGGCAGAAGAGTTGCTTGAACCCAGAAGAGTTGCTGGAACACCACTGCACTCCAGCCTGGGCGTTGCAGTGAGACTCTGCCAAAGAAGGAAGGAAGGAAGGAAGGAAGGAAGGAAGGAAGGAAGGAAGGAAGGAAGGAAGGAAGGAAGGAAGGAAGGAAGGAAAAGAAAGAAAGAGAGAGAAAAGAGAGAAAGAAAGAAAGAGAAAGAAGAAAGAAAGAGAGAGAAAGAAGAAAGAGAAAGAAAGAGAGAAAGAAGAAAGAGAAAGAAAGAGAGAAAGAAGAAAGAGAAAGAAAGAAAGAAAGAAAAAGAAAGAAAGAAAGAAAGATGGAGATCCTTAGAAAAAAAACAGAGAAGTGAAGCCGATTTCCAAATAGACCTGATATGACCAGCTAAAATTACCCCAGCTAAAGAGTGTCTTCTGTCACAAGCTTTGTCCTTAAGGTATGCTGAGGCCAAGTCCTCCCCATGTGGAGCTCCAGTCATAGCTCAGCTGGGAATTATCCACCCACTGGGGTCTGTAGGTCAAGACTTAAGTGCGTTAGCAGAAGGCATCTTCGAGCTGATGCGATGGAGACCCATCAAATCTGAATCAAAGCCAAAAAGGGAACGAAAACAAAATTAAGTAGCTCTTTCATAAACTTCAATGAGGTTTCACAAATTGAGACAGACGTGAAATGTTAAAAACATTCTCCCAGTGCCTTTTTCGGACTGAATGAGTTTCTGCATTTAGGCAGTTTTGGCATTTGCAAAATGCTTGCAAATAAAAGTGGGACTCAGCACTGTATTCCTATAAGTTGGTGACTGATTGGACTCTTCTCAACAAATCAGTAATGGTGTTCATAGAGGTGGTGTTCTTGAGCCAACCTTTAAGGTTTGTGGAATTTGCCAGGCAGAGATGCTATGGATGGATCTTCTAGGTAGAGGGAACCATATGAATAGGGGCAGGACAGAAGGAAACCAGAGAACATGTTCTGGGCACAGAGCTGTAGAGTCAGAAGAACATGGCATCAGTCTGGACACTTGGGGCAGGGCAGATTTAGGTGTCAGAGGTTGTCAGCCCAAGAGGTGACCTTTACTGAAGGATGGAACATAGGAAAAGGAATGGATTTCAAAGGGAAGGTGATTAAGAAGGGCATCTGTTGGTTTTGCTCGCCTGGCATCAATCCTACTTGCTTCTGGCCACAGTATGTCAATTTTATTCTAAGCATAGGGCCTTCGCCACATTCTCAGTTCACGTGGTTCAGGTGTAACTGACACTCTCTTTGGCTTAGTGGGCAAACACATGACCTGGGCCTAACCCATCAGAACATTTTATATCTTAGGCCCTCAGGCATGGCTCTATAATTTTTATATAGAATTGCTTATTAATTCAAGTATAATAGTGGGAGGATAGAAATTTAAGCTATGTCTGCATATATATGTAAAATTAGGAAACCATTGAAGGATAGGAGAATGATAAAGATTATGGGGAAACCTTTTTTTTTTTTTTTTTTTTTTGAGATGGAGTCTCACTCTGTTGCCCAGGCTGAAGTGCAGTAGCTCAATCTTGGCTCACTGCAACCTCCACCTCCCAGGTTCAAGCAATTCTCCTGCCTCAGTCTCCCAAGTAGCTGAGATTACAGGCATGTACCACCATGCCCGGCTAATTTTTATATTTTTAGTAGAGGTGGGGTTTCACCATGTTAGCCAGGCCAGTCTCAAACTCCTGACCTCAAGCAGTTCACCCACGTCAGCCTTCCAAAGTGCTGAGATTACAGGCATGAGCCACTGCACCTGGCCAAGGAACCAACACTTCTTCAATGACCTCCCCACAGTGCTATAGTGACTTACGGATGGATATATGATCAAAGCTGGGCCAGTGAAAGACAGCCCTGAGACTTTTGATGCAGTAGTAGAAAGTTTAGTAAAATTGCTGTCTAAAGTAATGTTGGTAATAGACTTTGTTTTGTTTAGAGATGGAGTCTCGCTCTGTTGCCCAGGCTGGAGTGCAGTGGCGCCATCTTAGCTCACTGCAAACTCTGCCTCCCGGGTGCAAGCAATTCTCCTGCCTCAGCCTCCTAAGTAGCTGGGATTACAGGCAAACACCACCGCACCCGGCTAATTTTTGTACTTTTTGTAGAGATGGGGTTTCGCCATGTTGGCCAGGCTGGTCTCAAACTCCCGGCCTCAAGTGATCTACTCGCCTCGACCTCCCAAAGTGCTGAGATTAGAGGCATAAGCCACCATGCCCAGCCAGTAGTAAACTTTTGATAAAAGATACAGAAACTTGCTTTTCATTTTGGGGTAGGGAGCTGATAAAATGGGGAATTGAAGCTTCTGATGATCATCTTGTCAGTATGAGAGAGGAGGTTTCTGAGAAAGAAACCAAGACAGAGGAGAACAGAACCAAGAGAAGGCAATGGGGAGAGATGAAGACGGTATTGGGGAAAGACAGATTCCTAATGGCATCATTGGGTCATCTGGAACCAGACTTGCTTGAAATCTTTCTCTGGACTTAAATTTCCCTTTTGTTTTTTTCTTGAGCCAATGGACTAAAAGAGTCTTAATGAATACAAAGATTTTGGTTTGGGACATACATATTTAAGTTACTGGAAGTCATCGAGGCAGTCAAAAAAGTAGAATTAGTGCTTTGAACACTATATCAAGTGCCCTGAGCACTGAGAGAAATATTTGAGAGTCATTTCACATGGTTAAAACAATAACAAGGGGCAATATTTATTACATTTTTTGCTTTGTGCCAGATATTGTTCTAAAGAACTTTGTAAGTATTCTTTCATTCCACCTCACAGCAGCCATTTGAGTTAAATACTTTTATTATTTCTATTTAACAGGTAAGGACACTAACAGACACACAGGAGAGGCATAGTAATTTGCTGTGGCGGCCAGACTCCAAGATGGTCCCAATAAGATCTGCTTCCTGGTATTCACATCTTTATTTCATCCTCTCCCCTTGGGTGTGGACTGGACTTAGTGACTTCCTTTTAATGAATAGAGTAAGGCAGAAGTGATGGTATGTGACTTGGAAACTAGATCATAAATACAATGTGTCTTCTACTCTTTCTCTGTTTCTCTTGCTGCTTTCTCTCAGATCACTCACTCTGGCAGAAGCCATGTTATAATCAGCGCTATGAAATGGTTCATGAGGTGAGAAACCGAAGGCTCCTTTAGTCAAGGGAATAAGCTTGGAATTGGTCTTCCAATTCCAGTTATAGTGGAGACTAGAACTTTACTGACAGTTTCACCGCTTCCTCATGAGAGACCCTGAGCCAGAACCACACCACTAACCCATTCCTGATTTCTGGTCCTCAGCAACTGTGTGAAATAACAAATGTTTGTTTGTTCTAAGCTGGTAAATTTGCTGGAAATGTATTACACAGCAGTAGATAAGTAATGCAGATTTTTGTACCAAGGGTGGGTGCTGATGCAGTAAAAATCTAAATGTTGGAATTGCTTTGGAACCAGTAAGTAAGTAGAAGCTGGAAAAGCTGTGAGGATTTTGAAGAGGGTGATAGTGAAAGCTTAAAGTGTCTTGAATACCCTATTAGTAGAATTGTGGACTTCAAGGAGGCTGTCAGTGAGGACAGCCATTTTTCCCTTAAGGGAAAAATGATGACAATCATATTGGAAATTAGATAAAAGGGGATTTTTAATGCAGTAGCAGAAAGTTTAGCATTGTTGCTGCCTACCGTAATGTGGGTGGTAGAAAATGTCCCTAAGGAACTGAGAGATCAAGTTAAGGAGATTTCTAATCTTTCCCCATCACCCTCTCTTAGCTCTGCTTCCCTCTGTCTTGGTTTCTTTCTCAGAAAGCTCTTCCCTCATAGTGACAAGATGACCATTAGAACTTCAGGCCCCCATTCTACCAGCTCTCTACTCCCAGTGGAATGAGAGTTTGTGTTTTCCAATACTTTTATCAAAAGTCTCAGGGCTGTCTTTTATTGGCTCAACTTCAATCATATGTTCATCACTCTAGATACCACCTGGTTTCTTTTTGCTTCTTATAGAAAAACACAAGAGAAAGGAAGTAACTAATGGAAGGATTGTTAAACAGAAAGGAGTTAGCTTTGAAGATTCCTAGACTCAGCCAGGTGCGGTGGCTCACACCTGTAATCCCAGCACTTTGGGAGGCTGAGGCAGGTGGATCACTTGGGGTCAAGAGTTCGAGACCAGCCTGGCCAAAATGGTGAAACCCTGTCTCTACTGAAAACACAAAAATTAGCTGGGTGTGGTGGTGGGTGCCTGTAATCCCAGCTACTCAGGAGGCTGAGGCACGTGAATCATTTGAACCCAGGAGGTGGAGGTTGCAGTGAGCCGAGATTGCACCACTGCACTTCAGCCTGGGCGATAGAGTCAGACTCAGTCTCAAAAAAAGAAAAAGAAAAAGATTCCTAGACTCTCTAGATGTCAAATGATATTAAAATTTTGGGGGCAGGCACGGTGGCTCATGCCTCTAATCCCAGCACTTTGGGAGGCTGAAATGGGCAGATTGCTTGAACTCAGTAGTTCGAGACCAGCCTGGTCAACATGGTGAAATCCTTTCTAACAACAACAACAAAAAAATTAGCTGGGTGTGGTTGCATGCACCTGTACTCCCAGCTACTCGGGAGGCTGAGGTGGGAAGATTGCTTGAACCCAGGAGGCGGAGGTTGCAGTGAGCCGAGACTGCACAACTGCACTTCAGCCTAGGCAACAGAGTGAGACTCAGTCTCAAAAAAAGAAAAAGAAAAAGATTCCTAGACTCTCTAGATGTCAAATTATATTAAAAATCTTGGGGCAGGCACAGTGGCTCACGCCTCTGATCCCAGCACTTTGGGAGTCTGTAATGGGCAGTTTGCTTGAACTCAGGAGTTCGAGACCAGCCTAGTCAATATGGTGAAATCCTCTCTAACAAAAAAAATAAAAATAAAAATTAGCTGGGTGTGGTTGCATGCACCTGTATTCCCAACTACTCGGGAGGCTGGGGTGGGAGGATTGCTTGAACCTGGGAGGTGGAGGTTGCAGTGAGCCAAAATTGTGCCACTGCACTCCAGCCTGGGCAACAAAACTTGTTTCAAAAAGAAAAAAAAAAATTTAATGGCTTCCGAGGAAAGATCAAATCCAGGATACTGCTAGGGAAACATGGTCCAAAGACAAAGCTAAGGGTGTATCTATAAATCCATGGTTAAAACTTCACAAAGCTTAAAAGTGGTGCCTTACAGTACTCTTTAGTCCAACAAAAAGCCTCTTAAGATGGTAAGGGTGTGGTGAACAGATCCTTTTGATCAAAGAATAGGGCTTCTAAGAAGCTTAAGACTGTTGTCTCAATCCCAGCACTTTGGGAGGCCAAGGCAGGAGGATCACTTGAGCCCAGGAGTTTGAGATCAGCCTGGGCAACATAGCAAGACCCTGTCTACAAAAAATTTAAAAATTAGCTGGGTGTAGTAGTGCCTATTTGTAGTCCTAGTTACTCAGAAAGCTGAGGTGAGAGGATGGCTTGAACTCAGGAGGCTGTACCTGCAGTGAACCGTGATTGTGCCACTACACTCCAGCCTGAGTGACAGAGTGAGACCCTGTCCCAAAAGAAAAAATAATTGTTGCCTATCAGCAGAAACCCAAAGTAGAGAAGTGCTTATATCAAAAAGACTTGCAAGTATGACTTTAATTTAATGACATGGACCCCCATTAAGATTCATAGGAAATCCACTACATGTTTAAAATAATTACATGAGCAGAAACATCATCACCTTAGATTGAAAGAGGCAGAGACAGTACAAAATGAAAAGAGGACTTTGGATTCTCAAATTCAACAAGAAAGAAGCAGGCTGAGGCCAGGTGTGGTGGCTCACGCCTATAATCCCAGCACTTTGGGAGGCCGAGGCAGGTGGATCACGAGGTCAGGAGATCAAGACTATCCTGGCTAACACAGTGAAACCCCATCTGTACTAAAAATACAAAAAATTAGCCGGGCACGGTGGCAGGTGCCTGTAGTCCCAGCTACTCGGGAGGCTGAGGCAGGAGAATGGCATGAACCCAGTGGATGGAGCTTGCAGTGAGTCAAGATCACACCACTGCACTCCAGCCTGGGAGACAGAGCAAGACTCCATCTCAAAAGAAAAAAAGAAAGAAAGAAGTGGGCTGAGAAAACTACTCTATTGCAAACACACACTACCTGTCATTAAAAAGGAAAGACAACTCAGAAGAGGGAACCAAGAACTTTGAGAATCGCTCCTGGGAAGAACTAGGACTGAGTACTAATCAAGGAACTCACAATGCTTCAGATAGATTCAGAATTGCTGTGGGCCACCATGGCTGGTCAACAGCAGTGATGCCTTTATATTCCCCATTTCCTCCCTTTTTGAACAGGAATATCTATAGTGATTATCTTTTGCCTGTTTCCCCATTGTACATTGAGTGCGTGTGTGTGTGTGTGTGTGTGTGTGTCTGTGTGTGTGTGTGTAGGGGGCACAATACTTGCCTATTTCACAGACTTCATAGGTTTAATGATTAAGAAGAACTATATGTAAGGGCTATATCCACAGCTGGACCTCATTTTGGTTATGAGATTCTGGACTTTGGGCTGATAATATAATGGGCTGAGATTTTTGAGGGTCTGGGGAGGTGGTGAGTATTTTTTGCATGTGGGAAGAACATGAATCAGTGAAGGGCCAGAGACTAAATTGTTACAGTTAGCCTCCGAGATGGACCCTGATGCGCCCCACCTCTTAGAATTCAGTCCTTTGCGTAATCCCCTCTTAAGTGTGGGCTGAGCTTAGTGACTTGCTTCTAATGAAAAGAATAAGGCAGAAGTGTTAGTGTACAACTTAAAGACTATGTGATAAATCTAGTGTTGCTTCTGCTGTCTCTCGGTTTCTCTCTCTCGTCACTCAGTCTGTGAGCAGCCACATTGTAGGCAGTCCTAAGGAAAGGCCCAAAGAGCAAGAAAGGGAAACTTCCTGACAACAGCCAGGTGAGTGAGCTTGGAAGTGAATCCTCCAGTTTCAATCCAAAGAATACAGCTTTACTGACAGCTTCACTGTAATTTCATGGACAGACCTTGAGCCAGAACCACCTATCTAAGTAGCTTACAGAGTCCTAACTCTCAGAAACTTTGCAAGATAATAAATGTTTGCCATTTTAAACTAAATTAGGAGTATAATGTCTTATGCAGCTATAAATAATATACTTGCCAAAGGCACATACTCTACAATTCCGTTTAAACCAACTCTAAGACAAATTTTATCTATAATGATAGAAAGCAAATCAGATCAGGCATGGTGGCTCATGCCTGTAATCACAGCATTTTGGAGGCTGAGGCAGGGGGATCACTTGAGCCCAGGAGTTCAAGACCAGCCTGGGCAACACAGGGAAACCCTATCTCTATAAAAAATTTTTGAAATAAAAAAACTAGCTGGCCATGGTGGCTCATGCCTGTCATCCCAGCTACTCAAGAGACTGAGGATGTTGGAGACCAGCCTGGCCAACATGGTGAAACCTTATCTCTACTAAAAATACAAAAATTAGCCAAGCATGGAGGTGCATGCCTGTAATCCCAGCTACTCAGGAGGCTGAGACAGGAGAATCATTTGAACCTAGGAGGTGGAGGCTGCAGTGAACCGAGATTGTGCCACTGCACTCCAGCCTGGGCAAGAGAGTGAGATTCTATCACAAAAGAAAGAAAACAAAAAGATAGAAATAGATAGATAGATAGAGATATCGATGTCTCTACATAAAGAGAGAGAGAAAGAAAGAAGGAAAGAAAGGAAAAGAAAATTAGCATAGCCTAGGGTCATGCAGGTAGAGGTGGGAATTGTGGGCAGGGGCATATAAAAACTTGTGGAGACCTCAGAAATGTTCTATTTCTTAGTTATTGGGATGCTTACACATTTGTCACACTCACTGAATTGTACACTTAAAATTGGCATATTTATTGAATTTTACCTTAATAAGATTGATTTTAAGAAAAGAGGGCAAACGATGAGGTGGAATCAGTAGGCTAAAAAGTATGATGGCAAAGGCAAGAGGAGAGATGGGACAGTGTCTTAAGAATGTACTTGGGTCAAGGATTTTATGCATTTTTTTAAGATAAGAGAGATTTGAATAAGTTTGAAGGCAGACTATAAGGACTAAAGATGTAAACCAGAAAACTTAAATTATAAAGTAAAATTCTGGCAGGGACTGAAACAAATGATATTAAGCAGGCAGTTTAGTTAAATCATGAACTACTTCCTGGGGAAGATAGGTTAAAGAGATTTTAGGCACTCAGTTCTAGTGTCCTCAGTAATGTAGGTCTGTTTACATGCCAAAAAGTTCAAGGCTTTGAGTGGGCACTTAGGTTTAGATAGAGAAGAAGTTTAATGCAGTTTTTATGTGAGTTGACACTGGAAGTCAATTACTTTTGAATTCTCTGCTAAAGTGTTTAGTATTATTCTGTAAGCAAAACGGAGCCATTGAAGTCTTTTGAGCAGGAAAGTGAAAAGTCAGGGCTGTACTTTTAGGAAAACCATTCTGTTACAGAGAGGACTATGGACTAGTTGGGAGTTATTAGATGCAGGAAAACCAGTTAGAAGAATATTGCAATCCTGCGGCCGAAAGTTAGTGAATGAACCCAAGAGAAGTAAGAATGGGAAACTTTACCTTGATTTGTAAATTGCGGCAGAATGAAAAGGCAGCATGCTGGAAATGACTGGATGGGACTGAGGGAGCGGGAAAGCAGAAAATAGAGCAGATGAGGGAGAGAAGGATTTCTCACTTTTGGAGCCAAGTTTCTGGTCCAGCAGGCAATTCAGGTGAAGGGGTGCTTGTAGTAGGTAGGAATACAGTGTGAAACCTAGGAGGAGTGATCTGATTAAGCTGCAGGTGAGATTTAGGAAGCATCTAGTTTCCTTTGTTTTTCTTTTTTCTTTTTCTTTCTTTCTTTCTTTCTTTTCTTTTTTTTTTTTTTTTGAGACAGTTTCACTCTTGTTGCCCAGGCTGGAGTGATCTCGGCTAACTGCAACCTCCGCCTCCCAGGTAGAAGCAATTCTCTTGCCTCAACCTCCCAAGTAGCTCGGATTGCAGGCATGCACCACCACACTCTACTAATATTTTTGTATTTAGTAGAGACGGGGTTTCACCACGTTAGTCAGGCTGGTCATGAACTGCTGACCTCAGGTATCCACCCGCCTCAGCCTCCCAAAGTGTTGGGATTACAGGCATGTGCCACCATCTTGGCTTTATTTTCCTTTCTTTTTTTTTTTTTTTCTTGAGACGGAGTCTCGCTCTGTTGCCCAGGCTGGAGTGCAGTGGCACGATCTCAGCTCACTGCAAGCTCCGCCTCCTGGGTTCACACCATTCTCCTGCCTCAGCCTCCCGAGTAGCTGGGACTACAGGTGCCCACCACCACACTTGGCTAATTTTTTTGGTATTTTTAGTAGAGACAGGGTTTCACTGTGTTAGCCAGGATGGTCTCGATCTCCCAACCTTGTGATCCGCCCACCTTGGCCTCCCAAAGTGCTGGGATTACAGGCGTGAGCCACCGCGCCTGGCCTATTTTCCTTTCTTAACTAAGGAATCACCTCTTGGTTTGGACTAAGGGTCCCTTTTGAAACAAATGATAGTGTGGGTGTCTTAGCTCAAGCTGCTATTACAAAATACCATAGAACGGGTGGGTTAAACAACAGACATTTATTTCTCATTCTGGACACTGAAAAGCCTAAGATCAAGGTGCTGGCAGATTCACTCCTTGGTGAGGGCCTGCTTCCTTACTTGCAGATAGCCACTCTTTCACTGTTTTCTTATGTAGCAGAGAGAGGAGCCTCTGGTGTTTTCTTTTTTTTTGAGACAAAGTCTCGCTCTGTTGCCCAGGCTGGAGTGCAGTGGTGCAATCTTGGCTCACTGCACCCTCCGCCTCCCAGGTTCAAGAGATTCTCCTGTCTCAGCCTCCTGAGTAGCTGGGATTACAGGTGCGTGCCACCACACCCAGCTAATTTTTATATTTTTAGTAGAGACAGGGTTTCACCATGTTGGCCAGGCTGGTCTCAAACTCCTGACCTTAAGTGATCTGCCTGCCTTGGCCTCCCAAATTGCTGGGATTACAAGCATGAACCACCATGCCTGGCCTGGTGTTTCTTCCTTTTCTTATAAGGGCACCAATCCCATCATGGGAGCTCCACCTTGATGACCTCATCTAAACTTAATTATTACCGAAAGTTCCTACCTCCTCATATCACCACATTGGGGGTTAGGGCTTCAACATATGAGTTTTGGAGAGGACACACACATTTATTCCATTAACAATGGGTAAAAGGTAAATGGTGCTTCACCTACCTTGTTCTTTCTGGAAGACGAGTTGAACGGGTTCAGGTAGTGTTTCTCAAAAATGTGCCCTCAATGGGATATGATATATTAATGTGTTTTCCAAGGAATTGGTGTCATGGTAAAATAAGTTTGAGTAATATAGGATTAAGCAAAGTCAAACAGTTGGGGTTTTTTAAATGCAGGACTTTTCAAGGCCTTAATATGTAATGCTATTCTGTACAGTGAATCTTCATGAGGAGAGAAATATAAAATAAAACATTTCTTATATTCATTTAAACAGACAATGGGTTTCTAAGGAATTAATGCTCCAATAGAAGCACTTCAAGAAAAAGTGATTTAAGCTGTGCCAAAACTGCAGTTATTTGTAATAGTTGTACACAAATAAGGACTTCTTTCCTTTAACACTGAAAATTCAATATAGTTTTGGAAAAAAATTCTAACAGTAATGAAGAAAAGTTTTTAAGAAGTTCTGTCCAAGAAAACCTCAGCTTAGGCCTCACATAAGTTGTTGGAGTCCATTTCCATTAAACAGCATTTGGGGCTCAAAAACATGGTGTTTCTCTAACTCCAGCTTCAGAAACCTACCATTATAAATAATTGGGGATAATTATGAGAGCAGCTGAATAAACTGGACAAGGTTGGGCATAAAGAGAAAAGCGATAGGAGGAAATGTGCAGTACTTGAGCTCGCCCATAAATCTTTCTGGAGGCAGAAAAACAGTCCCCATCTTCTCCAAACTGGAACGTGCATATAAAGTCAATACCAAACGAAACCTAACCAAATCAAAATAACGCTACCCTGAAAAGTGATTCTGGTTTTATTTTGCAGTTATTGGGAGAGAATCTCTGGACCCTTTCATGCCCCTAAAATTAAATCCCCTGACTCCAGGCTAAAAAATATGGCAATAACTTTGTTTGGGGCCAGGGTGGTTGAGGCATTTGTGATTCCTTCCCCCTATCAACCCAGCGTCCCTCACCCTTCTACCACTGGAAACATAATGACTTTAGAAGCTTAATTTGGTCCCATGAGCAGCCTTCAAGCAACTTTTGCTGGGAAGGTCATTATGGAGAAAAACAAGGGTTTCAGAAATGAAATAAATTGTTCTATCAATAAACAGTACATCTGGCATTTATTAATTAAAGGCTGGGGAGCCTCTGGGGGCAGGAGACTGGGTGGCTGCTACATCTATTGAGGAAGTTAGTACATGACAATATGCACTTTTTGTTGAAAATTCTCTATTACAGTTTTGGCAACGTGCATGTTTCCCTGCATTTGTCAATTAACAATTTTCTGCATAATCAGATCTGCTCCTAGACTTCCTTTTATCTTATTGTCTCTCAAAGGGGAAGTGGAGGAGGTGTGTAAAGTGGATAGAGCAACTTGCATTGTGCCAGGCAATGTGCTCAGGGTTGTATTTGTTATAATGTGGCTGTTGGGTGGGAGTGATTCCTTTACAGACAAAGAATTTGAGCATCCATGATCCAAACTTAGCTCTGAACTCTTCTTTTTTCTTTTCTTTTCTTTCTTTCTTTTTTTTTTTTTTTTTTTTTTTTTTTTGAGACAGAGTCTTGCTCTGTAGCCTAGGCTGGAGTGGTGTGATCTCGGCTCACTGCAACCTCCGCCTCCTGGGTTCAAGTAATTCTCCTGCCCCAGCCTCCGGAGTAGCTGGGACTACAGGCACGTGCCACCACGCCTGGCTAATTTTTTGTATTTTTAGTAGAGACGGGGTTTCACCGTGTTAGCCAGGATGGTCTTGATCTCTTGACCTTGTGATCTGCTCGCCTGGTCCTCCAAAAGTGCTGGGATTACGGGCGTGAGCCACTGTGCCCGGCCAGTTCTGACCACTTCTAAACTCCTTCTGTTTCATACAAGTAGAAATTAGAGAGGTTAGTCACTCTGATGCCCTGACGACAGGGATGTAAATTATAAATCAGCACAACTTGTTTTGGAAGGCTGCTTGCAATGAATATGCAGCAAGGTCCCTAAAATGTTAATAGTATCTGACCTGGTAATAATCATAATGATAAATGCCATTTACTGTGCATTTACCTGCAATACAGCATATAACCTTAAGCCATTTCTCTGCTTAGTTTGTGCCTGTAGAATTCCTGAAATGTATTCTCAACAAGGAATTGGTTGCTTAATCAACTCTCTACTGAGCACCTGCTCTGTAGCTAGGCTGACTAAATAGGTTCATAGTTCCAAGTACAGAGGGGAGGAGGAGGAGGTGAGAGAGCCCTAATGAGGGAAATTGTATTCAAATACTATTCTAACTTGGAGTTGGCAACTTTCCCTTAGTTTTTGTCTCTTGAACGATAAGCGGTGCCAATCAGTAGCTATGTGACTTGTAGCAAATTACTTAATCTCTGTAAAAGAGATTACTTGTTACTTGTAAAAGGAGGATAATAGTGCCAGCCTAGGATTGTTGTGATGAATAAATGAGATAATGCAAGTGAAGAGGTATGGTGCAGGAATTTTGGCTTTAGAAACAAATTGAGGTTTGGAGGAAATTTCTAGATAGAGGCTCTGTGTCAGAAGCAATCAACCTCACCTTTGCTGTCTAGTACACCAGCCATCAGTCACACATGACTTTTGAGCACTTGAAATATGGCTAGACTGAATTGAAATGTACTGTAAGTGTAAATACACACTGGATTATTTTGAAGACTTAGCACAATAGATAGAATGTAAAAAATACCCCATTAATAAATTTCACCTGCTTCTTTTTTAACTTTTTAAATGTGACTACTGGAAAATTCCAAAGCATACATAAGGCTCATATATACTGGGTAACATTGGGCTTGACATCAAGGAGGTAAGATTCCCTCTGCCCCCAAGAAATAAAAATTCAGCTCTAGACTGCAAAACTTTCTGCCTGGAGCCAGGTTTCTCTTAGAGATTTCCCTGTTCCCTTCCATCCTCACCCCCAACTTAAATCCAGCCTCAACATATAGTGGTAAGGTGATCTTTCTATTACAAGATGAAAATCTGCTCTCATTGTTGTTCTATTTCTTCACATCTTTTGAGATTTCCTCTTTGCTTTTCAGAATAAGGGCCACACCCATTACCAGGGCTGTGTACCAGGCCATTCATGACTTGGCTTCCACACCCCGCCCTCAGCTTCATCTCCCGCCCAGTTTCTTATGTGTGTTGTGTTTCTGATACCTCCGCGTCTTTGAATTTGCTCTTCCCTTTTCTAGAAAGGTCATTCTATTATTTGTGCACACATACCCTAGTCTCCTGTACTACCCCACCATTCTTTATCTGCCTGATTGTCTTCCAAGACCCATCTTATCTATCTCATCCTCTTGGATGTCTTTCCTAAACTTTCATCCTTTAACTAGGAGAAATACTCCTCTCTGTTCCCCACAACACCCTGCACTGGCCTCTTTAAAGGCACCTACACATGTGATTTCTTCCTGGTTTGTCTGCCTTCAATTGACTGTGAGTTTCTTAAAGACAGTAACCTCTTCTTCACCTATAACCCCAGGACCCTGACTAATGCCTGGCACACAGTAAACTCTCAATAGACATTTGTCAGGGAATTGGCCAGGGATCATCAGCTCATGGGTGGTGTGGCAATTACAACTCTTCTGGATGCAAGTGACAGAAACCTCCACTGTGCCAGGCTTTATTGGCTTATAGGATTGAAAAGTCTATCTACATTGCTGGATTCAGCAGTTCAACTAGTGTCACTAAGAAAATCATCTCTGGGCCGGGCGCGGTGGCTCACGCCTGTAATCCCAGCACTTTGGGAGGCCGAGGCGGGCGGATCACAAGGTCAGGAGATCGAGACCACGGTGAAACCCCGTCTCTACTAAAAATACAAAAAATTAGCCGGGCGAGGTGGCGGGCGCCTGTAGTCCCAGCTACTCAGGAGGCTGAGGCAGGAGAATGCCGTAAACCCAGGAGGCGGAGCTTGCAATGAGCCGAGATCGCGCCACTGCACTCCAGCCTGGGCGACACAGCGAGACTCCGTCTCAAAAAACAAACAAATAAAAAATCCAGAAAATCATCTCTGTTTACTTTCCACTGTTCCATTTCCATTCTAAAGGTTCTTTCTTTATGGTGACAAGATGGCTGACAGGCATATCCTTCCAGATTCCATTTAACGGAGACAAATATTCCAATCAAGCAAGACCCTAGTTCCAGCAGAGTAGCATGGAAGTAGTCACTGTTGCCCGCAGATAGGATACATCAGGAGAGTCAGGTCTGCAGATTAGCATGGGAGTAGTCACCGTTGCCCGCGGATAGGATACATCAGGAGAGTCAGGTCTGCAGAGTAGTATGGGAGTAGTCACCGTTGCCCGCGGATAGGATACATCAGGAGAGTCAGGTCTGCAGAGTAGTATGGGAGTAGTCACCGTTGCCCGCGGATAGGATGCATCAGGAGAGTCAGGTCTGCAGAGTAGTATGGGAGTAGTCACCGTTGCCCGCGGATAGGATGCATCAGGAGAGTCAGGTCTGCAGAGTAGTATGGGAGTAGTCACCGTTGCCCGCGGATAGGATGCATCAGGAGAGTCGGGTCTGCAGAGTAGTATGGGAGTAGTCACCGTTGCCCGCGGATAGGATGCATCAGGAGAGTCGGGTCTGCAGAGTAGTATGGGAGTAGTCACTGTTGCCCGCGGATAGGATACATCAGGAGAGTCAGGTCTGCATTCCATGCTGAGGCCATGGAATTGGGGCTGTGGTAGAGCTGGCTTCGCATCAAGCAAGGAGCTGAGAGTGGAAGCTCTCAAAGCATGATGAGGGCACTATTTCTATCACAAAAGCAATACAATGTCCACTGCTGTGAAGGAACGCTGGGACATGTTTGTTCCAGTGTTTCTGTTATCAAAGTGGACATGTTACACAGTGTGGGCTTCCAGAGAAATTTATGCTCTTTTAATTGTGTTACTTTTGTTTTTTCTTTGCTTTGGCATTACCAGGAACTCTCTGTAAAATGGGATTTATTCTTGTTATATTTTTAGGTATTATATAGAATCTGTGTAAATCAGTTGGGAAGATATAAGTCAATGGAGAGATAGTTCAGAGATACAAACCCCACCACTGCTTAGTAAGGTATCTTTCCTGGCTTGCAAACTTACTCAGGGTGCCTGAGAAAATGATCAAACCTGCGATCTCTTTCTGTGAAATGGGGCATACTGTGTAGAAATATTTGGCATACCTTGGAAGAATAAGTCTTTAGTATCAGGGACACTCAGTTTGAAGGCTCCTTATAATAGCTTCTTTCGTGCAAATTCACTAATGTGAAACATTTGTTGAGTCCATACTGTGAACCAGATACTATTAGAGGGGCAGGAGAGAGGGGGTAAACACAGCATACTTCAAGGAGCTTACATTATAGTGGGAGGAGCCAATAAACACACAAGATAAATAAGGTACTTTCAGATTGAGATAAATGCTATGGAAAAAACCAATAATTGCATATGGAAATATGCAAGAGAGGGACTAGATGAGAGTGAGTCAATTTAGGGAGGGTAGCCAAGGAAGATTTCTCTGAGAAGGATCATTTGAGCTGAGGCCTGAACGATGAGATGGCATCAGTCACGCAGATAACAATTTAGGAATTCCCAAAGACGACAGAGGGCTTAGCCGTTTGGGGAATTTAGGGTAGACTCTTGCCTTCAAAGTTGGGTTTCAGACTGGGCATGGTGGCTCATGCCTGTAATCCCAGCACTTTGGGAGGCCGAGGTGGGCAGATTTCCTGAGGTCAAGAGTTCAAGACCAGCCTGGCCAATATGGTGAAACCCTGTCTCTACTGAAAATACAAAAACTAGCTGGGTGTGGTGATGCAAACCTGTAATCCTAGCTACTTGAGGACCTGAGGCAGGAGAATCACTTGAACAGGAGAGGTGGAGGTTTCAGTGAGCCGAGATCATGCCACTGCACTCCAGCCTGGACAATACAGTGAGACTCTGTCTCAAAAAAAAAAAAAAAAAAGAGTCGGGTTTCAGAATAGCTACATCAGTAGCACCTGGGAGCTTTTTAGAAATGCAGAATCCTGGATCCCACCCCAAACTCACTGAATCAGAATCCATATTTAACAAACTCTCCCAGGTGATTTGTAAGCACAGTACATTCGAGAAGTGCTAGACTCTTAACTTTTCCTGCAGCCCACTGGAAAGGTGTAAATCCTGCTGAGGCAGGGAGCAGGGAATGGTGTTGTCAGTGTCCGTAGAAAGATGACATGGTAACATTTACTGCTGCCTTTGAAACAAACAAGCCAGGTTCTAAGCAGGAAGGTCACTGGGTTATCAAATGTTAGGGTTCAAGTGATTTTCTTGGTTAGCACTCTTGCTTCACAGAAGACTGAGGTTCTTTGAGAAGTGACCAGCTCCTGACAGGCTCCTTTGAGGCCATCAGTCAGGTCTAGGATCCAGGTGTCTTCTCTCTCTGTGCCAGCTTTTTTTTTTTTTTTTTTTTTTTTTTTGAGATAGGGTCTGGCTCTGTCACCCAGGCTGGAGTACAGTGGCATGATTTGGCTCACTGCAACCTCTGCCTCCCGGGCTCAAGCAATCCTTCCACCTCGGCCTCCCAAGTAGCTGAGATCTGGGCTACCATGCTTGGCTAATTTTTGTATTTTTAGGTACAGATGGGGTTTCAACTGATGCCCAGGCTGGTCTCGAACTCCTGGGCTCAAGTGATCTGCCCTCCTCAGCCTCACAAAGTGCTGGGATTACAGGTGTGAGCCACCGTGCCAGGCCTTGTGCCAACTTTTAAATATCAACAAGGACAGATTAGAGAACAGTGGAAGAGGGTGAGCAGCACGATGAAGTGATACGGAAATATTTTCACATCAACAACTGGGCATGTTTGACTTTTTTTTTTTTTTTTTTTTTAAAAGCCATTCGGTGAGGTTTAATTAAGAAAATAGGGCCGGGCATGGTGGCTCATACCTGTAATCCCAGCACTTTGGGAGGCCAAGGTGGGTGGATCACCTGAGGACTAAACCCCACTTCCTGAGTTGAAGTGGGGGAAATAGAGGAGTTTGAGACCAGCCTGGCCAACATGGTGAAACACCGTCTCTACTAAAAATAAAAAAAATTAACCAGGTGTGGTGGTGGATGCCTGTAATCCCAGTTACTTGGGAGGCTGAGGCAGGAGAATCGTTTGAACCCTGGAAGTGGAGGTTACAGTGAGCTGAGATCGCACCATTGCACTCCAGCCTGGGCAACAAGAGAGAAACTCTGCCTCAAAAAAAAAAAAAAAAAAAAAGAAAGAAAGAAAGAAAAAAGACAAAACAAGAAAGTATATGTGAGCACCAGAGCTCAACATTAAGAGCATTTCTGAGATTTGGAGCTATTCAACATTGGAAGTTCCTGGTACACACATGAGGAATTCACAATACCCTTTCTCAGGTGTTTGGTCACTGCTAGTGAGCCGGCCTGTGGTCACTGCTAGTGAGCTGGCCTGGATCAGTGTTTCCCAAATGGCAGTCATTTGCATCTTTGCTTTTTTTGGGAGGGGCGGGGGTGAGGGTATATCCTGTACCAGATTTTTAAAAATTGACATTAAAAATACATATTTAAAATGTGTAAAGTGCACTAATCGTAAGTGCACTGGATGTATTTTTTATTCATGTATATACTTTTGTTATCCATTACCCAGGTCAAAATACAGAACCACCACCCCAGAGGGTTCCCTCCTCCTCCTTCCCAGCCAATAACCTTCTCTTCCTGCCTAACCACTGTTCTTACTTCAATCACTGTCAACTAGTTTTACACGTTCTTGAACTGCATAAAGTGTCTCAATTTTTTACTTAACACTTTTCTTGAAGTGCATTCGTTTTTCGCCACTTTTTATTTGACCTAAGAAATAACATTAATGAAACAATGGTTTGACTTGATAGGCATTTCCCTCCTAATGCGCACTAGAAACACTTAACTATTTGAAAAAAGAAGTTTCTTCGTGTACTAATATATTCTCCGCCCTGTCTCCAGAAACCGCCCTTCCTCTGTGGGTCGGTGGTTACCGGCACCGTTGGTACCCGGACCACACTTTGTTTCTCAAAGCAACCAGATGATTTCTGAGGTCATTTGCAGCTCGAACACGGAATGACTTTGCGGTGATCGAGTAGCCAAAAGTTCACGGAATGCACTGTCACAATTGTGATTCCGCCATAGCGCCTTGCATCCATCCAACACTTGTTTAATACCTATATTTAATACCTAATACCTTAGACTGTCCTAGGCTGTGCACACAGAAGACTAAACCCCACTTCCTGAGTTGAAGTGGGGGAAATAGAGGAGTAAATCATTTCACGATGTGTGGCTAAGTGCTGCAGCTCAGGTAACCACCGGCACACAGAGGAAGGGCGGTTTCTGGAGACAGGGTGGAGAGGAGACCGTGGGTGGGCATTTCCCAGAGCAGCCTCTGCCAGCCACCCTACTCTGATCACTTTGCCGCCGAGCAGCAGCGGCGGTCAACCTCAGCCTCCCTTAGCAACCTGACTGCCCCGCCCAGGAGCTTTACTATTGGTCTCGTGGAGTGGGATGGGCAGCTCTGCCGTGCAATCCCAGCTCGCAGTTCTTGCTCCGCGTGTACTCACGGGAGGACTCGCAGGCATTACCGCCCGCCCGCGTGCCCCGCCCACCCCCGAGAAACTTTCGGCGCATGCGCGGGTGGGCTGGGGCTGTGTGCAGGGCCAGCGCGGAGCCCGAGCAGCCGCGGTGAAGCGCCTGTGCTCCGCCGAGACTGCCGTGTTCATTGCTTGCCTCGGTTGCCGCCGCTTTAGCCGCCGCTGGGGGAGCGGCCGCCTATTGTCTTTCTCCGCGGCGAAGGTGAGGAGCTGTCCCGGCTCGGCCCGCGGGGGAGCCCCGGGAGCCGCACGGTGAGAGCGCAACTTAGTTGGCGGAGTTGGGGGAAGTTTTGTGCTTTGAGGAGGGGTCGGGGTGCGGAGTGTGGCCAGTCCCCTACGGTTGCTCGGTGGGGCGGGCCCCGGAGGAGGGGCGGGGCTGCGGGGGTTTCGGGGGCGGGTGGGACGGACGGGTCGCCGGGCCGCGCCGGGACCTCAGCTCTGCGGACCCCTCCTCCCTTCGGATCACCCTTCTCCCGCATTGTCTGCTTGGGGCTCGGCGCGACTCCCACTCCGCAGCCCAACTTGGGGGCGGTCGCCGCTTTCCGGGTGGGGGGCGCGCCTGGCCGCGGATGCTCCCTCAGGCGCTCCGCCCCCAGCGAGGCCCCGAATCCCTGCCCCGGGTCCCCGAGTCGGCGCCGCCGGGGCGGGCTCACTCCTCCCCTGAGGCGGGCGGTCGTGGTGTGGAGTCCGCGCCGCGAACAAGTGCTGCGGGCGCGAGGGAGCGGCTCCCCGGGGCCGACGCGGACAGTAAACACGTCGGGCCGCGCCCGCCTGTTGGGGCCTCTCCGCGGCTTCTCGGGGGCGCGGCCTGGCTGACCCGCGCCTCTCGGAGGCGAGCGGCCCAGGCAGGAGACCCGTGAGGTCCCCACGCACTCTGGGACCCGTGCAGCCGGCTCAGCTTGCAGCTATGCTTTGAGACCAAACAAAACTTTTTTTTTTTTTGTAAATATGGCTCACTGCCATTTTTTTCTTTTTTTTTGCAAAGCCAATAAGTATGTGAAGTTGAAAAAAGGAAAAACCCTAAAACTTTATCTAAAAAAAAAAAATCAAGAAAGGGGTTAGATAGGTTTGTTTTGTTTTGGAAATAGTTTTTATAGCAGAGTGATACCGTCACATTTAATTTTCTAGATCCCGGAATTCACAATGAAAGTTGGATTGAGCGGTATTTTGGTGTTCTTTCTTTGCTATAACACTGCTTAATGAAGTTATTTGGAGAGTTTATTGCTTCAGTTCAGTAAAAACCAGTGTGCCTTTTGTTGCTGTTGTTGTTAGTACTCCCCCGCAACAATTGTTTTATTTTTCGAAGAAGCAGTTTCTTCAGTTTTTCTAAACCATTGGATTGCTCAGATGAGGACAAACGGTGAAGTTCTTGAAAGGTTCATTATTGGCAAGTTTGTGAAAGAGCTAAGATCAGTTGAGATAAATCATTGTTACTGTTCTTGTATTCCGTCGTGGACTCTTGGGGATTTGCAGACTGCATTAAGTACAAGTTTTGCCAAGTTCAGGTGCACGTATTCCACTGTATTTGGTTTATGTGACTTATGATATGAACATGATTCTGTTTCAGTTCCCCAGATGGAACTAGCTTAAATGTCTGTCATTCATAGTGGAACAAAATGGCCAGAGTGTCATTTACTGTTAACTTCAGTTGTATTCCTTTACCTTCTGCTAAGTGAAAAAGAAAAATTTGAGAAATACTGTGTGTCAGTTTGCTCCGAGTGATTTCTCATGCTAAGTGGGTCATTTGGAGAAGCATTCCTGGGCTTTTCTGGTTTGGTGGGCCTTGTGTTATAAAACCGATTTTCTTCACCTGATGAAGCTAAAGACAAATTTTCTTCAGGCACAGGCGTTGCACTTTTAAACTACAGAGCCACTTTTAGGATTCACAATACTCGCTCGATGGCTTCCCTTCCTGGTTGTGTGGTTGTGTGTGTGTCATTGTGGGGAAGGAGGTTGGTTGACAGGTTGGAAGGGATTGTTAGGGAGGGACACAATGTAAGCAAGTACTGCTGACAACATAACGTTATGAGTGCACCAGTTGCTTTCCTTCTCTGGGCCGTGATGGCATGTTACCCTGTAGGTACTATTGTTTTAGGATTTCTCACACTTCGTTTGCCTTGACTAAATGGTAACTGCACACATACTGTACTATAAATGGACTCCTCCTCTAGTCCTTAACTCCTTGAGGGCTGTGATAGACCTTACTTAGCTTTGTACCCTCTTTGCCAGTAGTCTTAACATAGCGCAGGCACGGTATGTGTTTGAATTGGGTAAATTATTTTTACTGCCTAGTGGTAGCTAGTGTGCACAGGAGAGAGCCACTAACTCTGGGCACTTGTCCAAAATGACAATTCACTTGCAGATCTGTGATGAAATTTACTTTAAAATGATTTCTAACCTTTTTAAAAATCTGTCAGTTATTTTTTGAAAAGAAGTAGGGCTTAACTAGTGCTCTAAGGATTTCAACAAGAGATTCCGATTTAGAAATCTGCCACCGCCCCCGTTTTGGTGAAATTATTATTTTTTTAGAGTCGGAATCTCACTGTTTCCCAGTTTTCTCCTGGGGACCCAAGCCATCCTCCCACCTCAGTCTCCCACAGTGTTTGAATTACGGATGTGAGCCACCCCACCCAACTGGTGAAGTTATTAAAATTGTAGTGACAACTCTCCCTCCATTGTGAAATTGGAAAAAAATTAGAAATTTTAAAAAAACGTACACCCTTTAGAGCTAGGTAGAGTTCACATCCCCACATTTCCATTGACTAGTAGCATAGCCTCTCAGAGCTTCAGTTTCCTACTCTGTAAGGGTTAGTAACATGCTTCGCAGTGTTCTTAGAAATCAGTGAAACTATGTGAGGTACTTAACTGCAGTATCTAACATGGAGTAAGTAGCTATTTCCTGGTAGCTGTCATGGGAATAATTTTGATACATTTTTACTTAAGCATTCTTAAAAGTCTGATGCTTCTGAGTATAGAGGCTTAGCTAATTCTTTCATAAAGAAGGGGCCTTGAGACTTGTGAGTCTTATCTAAATCTATTTCTTCAAAGGTGCCAGATGAACTGAAGGATAATGGAAACAATAGCGAGTTTATCTTCTCAGTCACCTGTGAGTCTTCCTTTGAGAGTGGGACTTGCTGAGTGCTTGGTATGGTAGAGCTCTTTGTGACTGTGCTATTTAGGAAACAGTGAGAGATGGATTGTTTTCAGTTCATCAGTCATAAGAGGATATGTGTTCCAATTTTATTTATTTTACCCTAGTCTTGACAAATAATAAGTGTGGAATATGTCTGTATTTCTCAGACTTGTTTAAGGTGGAACTGGACTGGGTGTTAACAGTGTTAGTTCAGTACAGAGACATGAGCAAATCACTCACTTCCCCTTCAAGATAACACTTTAAAGGTACTACCATTTACAGAAGAAAGCTGTGATTTAAATCAGTTATATTAGCATAGTTTAGAATACTTACAGTACCAGATGGAATAGATACATTCTAGAAATATTTACCTGTTAAGGACATTTCTATAGATTTTATTCCATTTTTCCATTAGTTTTCTGATGAAGAGATTGTAGTAAACCTTTAAAAATTATATTTGGTCAAACTTACAGATTGAGGGTAAACCTTTAAAAATTATATTTGATCACACTTACAGATTGAGGGTAAAAACATTCCTGACAAAGCTAGGCAAAGAAACTTGGACTTTTGATGTTCCCTTCTTTTAAAGTTAACATTTAGCACTTGAATAGACTTGGTTATAACTGATGGGGACAGGTGTCCATTTGGAAGTAGCTTCCCTCTCTCTGTCTTTCCCAGATTAGGCTGTCTTACTGCTGTAAATGGGGAGAGAGGAGAAAGCTGTGGGTGGAAGAAAGTTTGTTTCATAGTCTGGCGCGGTGGCTGATGCCTGTAATCCCAGCACTTTGGGAGGCCGAGGCGGGCAGATCAGTTGAGGTCAGGAGATCCAGACCAGCCTGGCCAACATGGTGAAACCCCATCTCTACTAAAAATACAGAAACTACCCCAGCAGGGTGGCGGATGCCTTTAATCCCAGCTACTTGGGAGGCTGAGGCAGGAGAATCGCTTGAACCCGGGAGGTGGAGGTTGCAGTGAGCGGAGATCATGCCACTGCACTCCAGCCTGGGCAACAGAGCGAGACTCCGTCTCAAAAAAAAAAAAAAAAAAAAAAGAGAAAGCTTGTTTCATACATCTGTCCTCACTGGTCAGTGGAAGAAAGTTTGTTTCATGCATTTGTCCTCATATTTATAATTTTCTTGTCCACCTGCAAGTTGATTGTGACCTTATAAATAGAAGATGAATGGATAGTGCGTTTTTGTCAGACCTTGCTGGAAGGATGGACCTCGTACTGAAATACTGTGATTGTATGAACATTTGTGTTGGGCAATGCTGTGTTCAGTGCCTGGGGAAGGTGGATACCAATGTGTTTGTATGATATGGATGCTAGGATGGGAGAGAAGGAAAAGGTGTGAGGTTTTTTACCATTCACATCACTCTGTAAGGTCTTCTCTGGGTACTGTGATGCTATAGTGGCAGAGTTGAGTAGTTACAGCAGAGACCGTGTGATCCACAAAGCAGAAAATATTTACTATCTGGCCTTTTACAGAAATTTGCTGACCCTTTTTCTACATAACCAACTGCAGTTATTCACAAGAAAGAGTAACATTAATTCTATAATGTTATTCAATACCTATTCAAGTTTCTGTATTTGTCCCCCAAATATCTTTTATAGTTGATTGAGAAAAATTTTGGACAGGGTAAAATTAAAGTTCACTCAGCACATCATTATGTCTCTTTAGTCTTTTTTTTCATTCTTTATTCATATGTATAGTTCACACTCACTAAAATTCAGCCATTTTAGTGTAACATCCTGAGTTTTAACAGGTGTATACATTCATATATCCGCTGCTTCAAATAGGACGGTTCCTTCATTCTCCAGAATTCTTCTTAGCCCTTTTGTACTCAACCCGTTCTCTACCTCCAGACTCTGGAAATCGCTGATCTGTTTTCTGTCTCCATGGTTTTTTGCCTTTTCAAGAATGTTGTCAAAATGGAATCACACAGAATGTAGGCTTTTTATTCATTTGCCCAATGACTAATGATATTAAGTATCTTTTCATCTGATTATTTGTCATTCTTTGATGTCAATTCAAAATCTTTTGCTTTAAAAAAGTGAGTTTTTGGATATACTCTGGAATCAAATATATGATTTGCAAATATTTTCTCCTAGTCTGTTTTTACTTGTTTTAATAAATGTCTTTTTTTGTTTGTTTCGAGATGGAGTTCCACTCTGTCACCCAGGCTGGAGTACAGTGGTGTGATCTTGGCTCACTGCAACCTCTGCCTCCTGGTTTCAAGTGATTCTCCTGCCTTAACCTCCCGAGTAGCTGGGATTACAGGCATTCACCACCAATCCCGGCTAATTTTTGTATTTTAGTAGAGATGGGGCTTCTCCATGTTGGCCAGGCTGATCTCGAACTCCTAACCTCAAGTGATCCACCCGCCTCGGCCTCCCAAAGTACTGAGATTACAGGCGCAAGCCACTGTGCCCAGCCTGCTTGTCTTAATAATGTCTTTTGAAGAGCCGAAGTTCTTAATTTTTATGATATCCAGTGTTTAGTTTTGGGGTTTTTTTTTCCCCCCAAGTGGATCATGCTTTTGATATAATAGTTTAGAAATCTTTGCCTAGCTTAAGAGCTCAAAGACTTTCCCCTGTGTTTTCTCCTGGAAGTTATTACTTTTTTTAGAGATGGAGTCTCGCTCTGTCATCCGGGCTGGAGTGAGCGAGATCTTGCTCACTGGAACCTCCGCCTCCTGGGTTCAAGCAATTCTCCTGCCTCAGCCTCCCAAGTAGCTGGGATTACAGGCACCCACCACCACACCTGACTAATTTTTATATTTTTAGTAGAAATGGGGTTTCACCATGTTGGCCAGGGTGGTCTCGAACTCCTGACCTCAAGTGATCTACCCACCTCAGCCTCCCAAAGTGCTGTGATTACAGGCGTGAGCTACTGTGCCTGGCTCTCCTATAAGTTTTATCGTTTAAAATTTTATATTTAAGTTTATTATCTGCTTTGATTTAATTTTCCTAAATAGTACAAGGTATGCTTTGAGCTTATTTTTTTGTGGATGGATTTACAATTTTTCCAGCAAGTTTTTGAAAAGACTGTCCTTTCTCTGTTGATTACCTTTTTGCCCTTTTTTTTTTTTTGCAAGTTGGTCATAAATGTGTGAATCTGTTTCTGGATTCTCTCTCCTATTCCATTGATCTGTGTCTTTCATTTCTTTATCACCTCACTGTTGATTACTGTCACCTAAGAGTAAGTTTTAAAATCAGGTAGTGTGAGTTATTATTTTTCAGAATTGTTTTTTGGGTATTTTAGTTGCATTGCTTTTTTGTGCATATTTTAGATTCATCTTGCTGTTATCTACAAGTCCTGCTGAGTTTTTCTTCTTTTTTTTTTAAGATGAGATCTCGGCCAGGTGTGGTGACTCGTGCCTGTAATCCCAACATTTTGGGAGGCTGAGGCAGGAGGATCACCTGAGATCAGGAGTTCGAGACCAGCCTGGCCAACATGACAAAACCCCGTCTCTACTAAAAATACAAAAAATAGCTGGGTGTGGTGATGGGTCCTGTAATCCCAGCTACTTGGGAGGCTGAGACAGGAGAATTGCTTAAACCCGGGAGATGGAGGTTATAGTAACCCGAGATTGCGCCACTTCACTCCAGCCTGGGTGACAGAGCGAGAGTTCTTCTCAAAAAAAAAAAAAAAAAAAGATAGGGTCTCACTCAGTTGCCAAGTGTGGAATGCAGTGGTAGGATCACCACTCACCACAGCCTTGATCTTCTGGGCCCAAGCAATTCTCCTACGTCAGCCTCCCAAGTAGCTGGGATCACAGTCATGCACTACCATGCCTGGCTAATTTTTTTATTTTTGTAGAGACAGAGTCTCTCTATGTTGCCCAGGCTGGTCTCAAATTCCTGGGATGAAGTGATCCTCCCACCGTGGCCTCCCAAAGTGTAGGGATTACAGGCATGAGCCACCATGCCCAGCCTGCTGGGGTTTTTGATTGGCATTGTGTTGAAGCTGGAAATCAGTTAGGGGCAATTGACATTTTAATAATGAGCCATGAACATGGTATATATATTTATTTAGACCTTAGATTTTTGATTAGTGTTTTGTAGTTTTTAGCAATTGGATCTTGCATGTGTTTTGTAATCTCATACATGTGTTTCATGTGTTGTGGTGCTGTTGTGAATGATATTTCTCAATTTCCAGTTGTTCATTGCTGGTATATAGAAAGATCATTTTATATTATATGCTGACCTTGGATCCTACACCCTTGCTAAACTCATTTTTAGTAATAGAAGCTTTTTTTGTAGATTTTTGGAATTTTCTGCATAGGCAGTAATGTAATTGGCAAATAAGGGCAGTTTGATTTCATTTTCACTTTGTATACTTTCATTTCCTTTTTTATTTTTTTTTGAGATAAGAGTCTTGCTCTGTCGCCCAGGCTGGAGTGCAGTGGTGCGATCTCGGCTCACTGCAACCTGTAGCCCCCCAGGTTCAAGTGATTCTCATGGATCAGCCTCCTAAATAGCTGGGATTACAGGTACATGCTGTCACACCCGGCTAAATTTTTTTTTTTTTTTTTTTTAAGTAGAGCCCAGATTTCACCGTGTTAACCAGGCTGGTCCCAAACTCCTGACCTCAAGTGATCTGCCTGCCTTGGCCTCCCAAAGTGCTAGGATTACAAGCGTGAGCTACTGCGCCAGGCGTGATTTCTTTTTGTTACTTTGCTGAACTGTCTAGGACCCTCAGTATAATGTGTAATAGGAATTTTACAAGTGGGCATCCTTTCCTTTTTCCTGATGTTAGAAGGGAAAACACTGAGTGTTCGACCATTAAAATGATGGTAGCCATAGGTGTTTGTTTTTGTAGATGTCTTTTATCAAGTTGAGGAAGTTGCCTTCTATGTTTAGTTTGCTGAGAGTTTTTGTCATTAATAGCTATTGAATGTTGTCAAAGGTTTTTCTATATTTATATAATCATATGTTTTTTCTTATTTAGTCTGGTGTAATATGTTGAAATAGCTTTGCATTCTTGTGATAATACTCATTTAGTCATGATGTATTATTTTTTACATGTCTTTGGGTTCCATTTGCTACTGAATCTTTTTTTATTTCTTCCATTTGTTTCCAGTTATGTTCATTTTTAAAATAGATTCTTGATCATATGTATAATATTCATGATAGTTGTTGAGTCCTTATCTGTTAAATGTCAAATGTCTCCTCAGGGGTAAAGTTATTTCAAACACAAGAACCATTGCTTTAAAGAGTATCATACTTTGTTTTGGCAAGTTAAGTTGCCAAACTTATGGGTTTAAGTTGCTTGCTACACCTCGTTACTAAGGCGTGAAGCCCCTGTAGTTTTCATTGAAGAATTGGGCGTCCTGTGAGAACTCTATTCTGGCAGTTGAGAACACAAATGTCTCCCAGACCTGTGTGAATTTTGGGGATCATTTAGCTTACAGTTCCTGGGTGATTCTTTGTTTGCCGTCATGTATTTTTACAACGTGCATGCTTGGCTTACTACTAAGTGTGAGACTCACCGGCCTCTATGCTGATTTCTGGAGCTCCTTTTTCATGCAACTCCCTCCTCTTCTCTCGTACTCTGCAATTTTCAGACTCCTTAGCCTTCCCAAGCTATGTTTGTCTTCTAAACTTGACAAAGCTGCCATGTTGTGCTTGATCCTCCTCATTGCACCATGGTCTAGAAGGTACCTCCCGCCAGAAAGCTGGGGCAATTTTAGGGCTTATCTTATTTGTTCCCTTCTCTTTGGGATTGCAGTTCTGTGCTGCCTGTTGTCCAGGCTCTAAAGGATGCTGCCTCATACATTTTGTCCACTTTTCTAGTAGTTAGGGAGAATGGCAGGATAAATCTGGATCCAGTTACTCTGTCGTGGTTAGCAGCTGAAGTCCTTTGGGTGAGTGTGCTTTGTTGGTGGTTCAGAAAGTTTCATTACAGGATTCTCAAAATCTTTGGGAGTATAAATAAGAAAGAAGTATTTGTTGACTATCTTCTGATAGTAGCTCAGCCATTGCTTTGTGGGAAATAACAGAAAAAATGTAGATACCTTTTAGTTGAAGAGGCACATGGTACATACCTAAGATTAATCAATGAATTGCTATGGTGATAAACAGAAAGAGAAGGATCACTATAATCTATTATTTTCTGCACCTCCCCCCCCCTTGGGGGAGTCTTCCAGTGAAAACCAGAAAACCTACTAGACAAATTCTAAAAGAGCTGTAACACTTGGGATCTGGTGTTTTCATGTAGAAATACATGCTTTTGCGTTTTTGTTTCCTAGCATATATGCTTTATGTCACAAGTTGTAGTGAGTCAGTGGGTAGAGTGGTGGGTCTTTCAGGCGCATTTGCTGTTTGTTTACCATGCAGCTTTAGGTAAGTTATTTGTCTCTGAGATCTGATCTTCTCTTTTCTCTTTTGGCAAATGGTTATATGACATACCTTGTAGGGATGTTTGTAAATTTTTTCAAGTACCTTTTGTCAGGCACCGTTCTAGGTAATGGGAATTCAGTGACATCTGTAGTTGCTGCTGTTAATCTATATCCTATTGAGGGAAGTAGAAAATAAACCAGTGAACAAACAATTGCAGTCATGTCTGGTGGTGATGATTCTAGGAAGGATATGAAGAGTACTAGCAGAGATTGGGGAGGTCAGACAAGGCCTTACTGAGGAGGTGAGATTTGAATAGACCTGAAGAAAATCAAGGAACCTAGCCACATGAAGAGTCAGGGGAAGTGTGTTCAATATGAAAGGAACATCAAGTGCAGAGGGCCTGAGGTGGGAGAATGAACAGGGAGCCTGGTGTGGCTGGAATGGGTGAGAAAGAGCGTGAGGAGATAAGGTTTGTATGTGTAGCCAGAGACCAGATGAAATAGGCTCTTTAGTATGGTGAGAAACAGCTGAAGGATTTAAGCAAGGCATGACAAGAGCTGATTTCGGCTTTAAAAACTTTACTCTTGGCATAGGGAGCAGTAGTGGAAATGCAGAGACTAGTTCAGAGATTTGCAGTAGTTCAGCCTAGAGAAGATGATGACTTGGATTAGGGTGGTAACAGGGAAAGTGGTGAGAAGTGGTTTGAATCCATATACACTGAAAATAGAACTGATAGGATTACTTACAGATTGGAAAAAGGTTCTAAAGGAAAGAAAGAAATTAAGGACGATTCCTAGGTGTTTTGTCTGAACAACTGGGTAAATGGGGAAGATGTGGAATCAGTTTGCTGAGAGGTTGAAATTGTGATTTCCCTGTTGACTTGCTAAGTTTGACGTCCGTGAAATTTTTAAGTGAAGTTATCAGTAAGCATATGGATATACAGTTCTGGAGTTCAGTGATGATCTGGACTGGATGTATGAATTAGAGAATTGTAGATAGAGAAGGGAGAGTGGGAGGTTTTAGTGGGAATTAGGGATATATAAAGCTCCATAATTGGGGCTCATGGCATAGTAGTTAGTAATCATGACAGTCATAAAACAACCACCAGTATGTATAATAATTAAAGGAAGGCTAGATATGAATGAAGGAAGATGGTAGTGACCTAAAACAATTGTCTTGCATATTATATCAAAATTAGTTAGGATTCCAAATATGCTGAAAACTTTTCTTCTCTGAGCATGATAAAAATATTAGTGAACTATATTTGCCATTTGTAGTCTCTAAGGATATTGGTGATAGTGGAAAGATAATGACGTTTTAATGTGATGCAAGTGTATTATTTGAATGTACTTCACATACACATGTATGAAGATAGTCTAGAAGGAGGCTACTGCAAAGTTGATGAGGGTAACTTTTGATCTTCTGATTTTCTGCAGTGTGTATATTTGTCTTTATTCTTTTTTTTTTAAGACAGGGTCTAGGCTGGAGTGCAGTGACGCGACCTCGGCTCACTGCAACCTCTGCTTTCTGGGCTCAAGGATTCTCCCACCTTAGCCTCCTGAGCAGCTGGGACCACTGGTGTGCACCACCATGCCCAGCTAATTTTTGTACTTTTTGAAGAGATGGTGTTTTGCCATGTTGTCCAGGCTGTTCTTGAACTCCTAGACTCAAGCGATCCACCCACCTTGGCCTCCCAAAGTGCTGGGATCATAGGTGTGAGCCACTGCACCTGGCCCCTTGTTCTTTTTTTTTTTTTTTTTTTTTTTTTTTGAGACAGAGTCTCTCTCTGTCACCCTGACTGGAATGCAGTGTTGCTATCTTGGCTCACTGCAACCTCTGCCTCCCAGATTCAAGCAATTCTCCTGCCTCAGCCTCCTGAGTAGCTGAGACTACCATGCCTTGCTAATTTTTGTATTTTTAGTAGAGATGAGGTTTCACCATGTTGGCCAGGCTGTTCTTGAACTCCTGACCTTGTGTTCCACCGGCCTCGGCCTCCCAAAGTGCTGGGATTACAGACATGAGCCACCGTGCCCGGCCATATTCTTATCCTTAATAAAAGGAGTTAATATTTTTTGAGGTTGGGCTCAGTTGGTGAGTTTCTAGGGTAGTGGGTTTCATTTGTTTGTAGTTGCTGATATTACTCATTCCATTATTTTACTATGTATAGTCTATTGTCTTAAAAATTTGAGCCCTTAATAATTTTTTTTTTTTTTTTAGATGGAGTCTCGCTCTGTCACCCAGGCTGGAGTGCAGTGGTGCTATCTCGGCTCACTGCAAGCTCTACCTCCTGGGTTCAAGCGATTCTCCTGCCTCAGCCTCCTGAGTAACTGGGACTACAGGCATGTGCCACCACGCCCGGCTAATTTTTGTATTTTTGGTAGAGACGGGGTTTCACCATGTTGGCCAGGATGGTCTTGATCTCCTAACCTCGTGATCCACCCGCCTTGGCCTCCCAAAGTGCTGGGATTACAGAATAATCTTAATCATAGATGGGAATCAATTAAGAGTTTTTTTTTTTTTTTTTTTTTTTTTTTCCAGAAATGAGGTTTTGCTGTGTTGCCTAGGCTGGACTTGAACTCTTGGGTTTAAGTGATCCTCCCACCCCAACCTTTCTAGTTGCTGTAACTACAGGCACACGCCACTGCACCTGGCTCTGGGTGGTTTTGATATGAGTCCATAACTGTTCCTGGAAAAATTGTTAGCACATGCTTTTGCCACCAGGCTAATTGCGGCACTATTTTGTTGAAAGAGTACTTTATGTTGCATTGTGGTGGGCAGATCTCTTCAGAAAAATTGAACTGAGCTTGAAGTTATTTTGTTTTAAAATCTGAATTATACCGTAAACATTGACTTAGATTTTTAGAAGTATTCTTTTTCCCGGGTGATAGCTGTGCTAAAGATAAAGGTGGTGGATATGACAGGGGCTTTTGACAAATTTGACATTTCCAGTAATTCGTGAATCACTTCTAAAAACATAATGATTTGGGTGGTATTTGTGAATTAATCTATTATCCTTGGCATTTGAGTTCTGCCTTGTCTAAGTGGGTGTGTTTCTGGAGTGGGAGAAGGGAGGTCCGTTGTGACATTGCATGGAAATAATTTCTTTTACCTTTAACAGGCTGGAAGAAAATGGTTTTTGGATGCTTTGTACACAGAGTGTGCATCTTCTTGGATGCTTTGTACACAGAGCGGCTGGGCTCAGAATACAAAGGAACTGTAGATGAGACTTTGCAGTTTGGGAGTTATTTGGGGAAAAAATATGGTAACAAGAGTTGGGAAGTAGAGTTCTAAGTGTTCATTTTATCACATGAAGCCTTAGGGACTGGCTGAGGTGCTTCCTCCCTTCAAGGATTAAAGACATGCATGGGTCAGTGGGCAGTAATAGCCAAAGCTTTTGCTTGGGCATTCCTGCCAAAATGGTGCTGTGTGTATCCTTAGAGCATAGAATAGTGTGTATGTCCAGTCTAGAGAGGTTTTTTGAGGTCATTTTCTAAAAGGTGTTTTCAAAAAAGTAAAGTTGCTAAAGGGAAGAATAAACTTTTGTGTGTTTACCTGCATATTATGTTCATTTACATTCTCTTAATTCCTTACAATAATCCTGTAAGATAGATATTATTCTCGCTCCCTTTTTTGATGAAAAAACTAGGGTTTAGAGATTTAAGTTTGCTTTTCAAGTCAATTACAGCTTTCATCTGGGACATTGTGACTATAAACATAACTCTAGTTTTATTATATCTGCTATAAGTCACATTTTTTTTCACTTTGATATAATTATATCCAAAGTAGCCAGCTTAAAATTCCATCTTGATCTTGGTGTCAATAGAAAATCATTGTGGTCTTCTCTTAAAGTTTTTCTAGAATTCTTAAAAACATGCTAGGCTTCCATATTTGTGCCTTGAAAGTAGCAGAAACTTGCCAATAGAATTGTATTTTCCTTCATATACAGAAGCTTTGTGGATGGACATTAATAATTAACATTCACATTTGTTCACGTCTTCAAAGTGTTTTACAAACATTTAATTAGTTCATGTGTAACCTATATAGGAAGTTGAAAAACCAGTTTTTTAGGTTCATTTTAGTAGTACTGAAGTGTTAGCAGGAGAAGGAGTAAGCAAGCCCTCAGTAAGAAAAATACAGGTGTGCACCATGACGTTCTAAACATCTTTTCTTACCCCCCTAGCTTTCAGTCCAGTTTGGCTCATATCAAACATGGATTTTGGGTGCATATCTTCTGCGTAATGCAGGGGAGTGGATTATGTGGACCCAACAAAAGACACAGGTGGAATGGTTGGGGAAAGACCCGGGTCATGTAATGCAGCTTTCTCTTCGTAGTCCCTTAAATGTGAATTGTCCTTGATTCATCCATTTGAGCATTTTGAAGGCCAGGATGTTGTTGGAGCAGAGACTCTGGCAAATGAATGGAGCATGCATGTTAATTTCTGGGGAAGAAATCTTTTATTTTTAACTTGTGATTTAGGAAATAATAGCTCTGTAACTAGATACTTTGCTAGTTTCCTCACTACTGCTTGTCACCTGACTCCATCTCCTCTCCTCCCACCCCCTGGTAAAATGGCTTTAACTTGGCAAGGTTTGTAGTTGGAAGGAGACAGTAGTTACAGTTTAGCTGGGTTCTGTCACATAATCGACTGTGTGACCTCGAGCAGGTTACTGCTCTTTTGTCCTTGAGTTCTTTTGTTCTGTGAAATGGTATTTGCTGACTCACCTTTCACTGAGTCCTAGAAGGATGGCCAGAGAAAGATACAAAACTTAGGCTCTTGGGCATGAAATGGAACAGAGGATATTTTCACATTAGTGAAGATTCTTCAGAGTTGGAACGACTCGTTTCTACTTTGCTTGGAGTAACTAATTTTCTTACTATTGTTGCCAACCTTATTACCGTGAACATTTTTTCTTTTTCCAATACAGTACAGTAAATAGAATTATTTGATAAATAATTCTGTGTCTGGGTAATTTCCTAAGACAGGACATGCAAGTTCCTTTTCATTATTGCTTATAGCCTATTGTTCAGAGGGACTGTTCATTGTTCAGAGGAATCTTTGTGTAGATAACCTTGCCAGAGAAACCTTAGTATGTGATGGCAGAAAGGGGAAGAATTCTGATAGCTTGGCGTGTATATTTAATTACATTTTTGTCATGAATGATAATCTGTTCTTTTAATGGGGCTGTATAAGAATGGCCCTGAACTTTTGCCTGTATCCAATAGTGTTGTTTTTCAAGTCTTTTTTTCCCCCATCCCTTTCCTTCTCTTCTTGAAATCTGAAAATTTAAAGGTGTGATGAGTTGACTGTGGCTGTTGAACCTCTTTGTAACATGAAATACACCCAGGTTTAAGCTTATTTTTCTCTTCTGCCAAGATTTATGGTAACTTGGAAGAAATATTGTACAGCCAGACCTTGAGTAATACTATATATGAATTACGAATAATTGAGATTGTTTAATGGTTAAATGGTTAAAGTTACTCTTATTTGAAAGGTTGTCTGAAGGTAATGTTTATTTATCTTTTTGAAAAGGGAGACTTTTTTAATAGGACAGATTATATGTATAAAAGACAAGATAGAAGTTTTCTTTTGGAAACCTAGCTGGTTTCCAAACAATCCAATAAATGATTGTTTTTCCTATTTAGATTAGGGATTTGAGTTGTGTTTTTTTTGGTTACCTCTTTGATTTTTCCATATTGTTTTTGCCCAGTGTTCATTTCCTTTCCCCGGTTAATTTAGTAGGATGCACTGTCATATTGTCCACTGAATAGATGGGGTAAGGTAATAATATCACATGACTGTCTTTCCTCCCAGATTAGGAACTTCCTGAGGGCAAATTTTATCTGCTTTGTTTATTGCTGTATCCCCAGCAACAATGGCACATAATAGTTGCTTCTCAAGAAATATTTGGGATAGGCCGGGCGTGGTGGCTCATGCCTGTAATCCCAGCACTTTGGGAGGCCAAGGCGGGCGGATCACGAGGTCAGGAGATCGAGACCATCCTGGCTAACACGGTGAAACTCCATCTGTACTGAAAATACAAAAAAATTAGCCGGGCGTGGTGGCGGGTGCCTGTAGTCCCAGCTACTCCGGAGGCTGAGGCAGGAGAATGGCGTGAACCCAGGAGGCGGAGCTTGCAGTGAGCCGAGATCGCGCCACTGCACTCCAGCCTGGGTGACAGAGCAAGACTCCATCTCAAAAAAAAAAAAAAAAAAAAAAAAAAAAAAAAAGAAATATTTGGGTTGATAGAAAGATGAAGGTTTGACTATATTTGCATATATATATGTATGTGTGTATATATATACACACACATAACATATACATGTATATATTAAACTTAATAAAATCCATCCTGTTGCGAATAAATGAACAGATTTTTATTTTTTCTTTTCTAGCATCAGTTTTAGTTTGATTTTGGTCAGTTTAAAGCATTCCTTTTGGGGAAAGAGAAGACACCATATTAAATGGAGGTTTGGTGATGAACACGTTTGGTGGTAAAATTTATACAGCTCTTGTCTGGTTTTTGTGCTTGGTCCACGTAGGGTTCTGTCACTTCACATTTTAACCTCTTCAGCAACTTCATCATTGGCATATGGATGGTTGACCTAAGAATGTGGGTGCGTGATGGCTGGCGTAATTAAAACACAAAATTATGATTGTAAAACATATTCAAAATAGAACAGTAGAATTGACTCTTATATACTCATTACCCAGATTCTAGCAAGATTTTGCTATTCTCTGCATGCATTTTTTTTTAAAAGCTTTGTTTTGATACAATTCATGTACCTTAAAATTCACCCATGCTTTACTGTAATACGTTCATCCTATTGTCCTGAAAGTCACTACCAACTATTCTTTTTAGTGATTTTTAAATGGTATTTTTACTCTAATGTATAATACTGTAAACCATGAAATGCCTCTGTAAAACAAGGCATGATAGATTTCCAGGATATGAAACAGACAACTTTAACTCAAAGCAAATGAGTGCTGAGTAGCCTGTTTTCCTTTCAGCAGAGTAATTGCAGAAATAGGACTATAAACCTTGTATTAAGCACTTTTATATGAAATTTGAGGTTTCTGTCAAATTAGACATGGAAAATTAAGGCTGCACAAATTACTGATCTGTGCAGTTTTTTTTGAGTCCTTTTTTTTTTTTTTTAAGATAACTGTTTCTCTTAAGTACCAGCACAGGAATGCTATGATTTATACATAATTATTTTTGTTTTTATATCAGTAGTCTTTTTTCACCCCATTGAATTTGGTAATTTTTTTCCCTCCGGAGGATTATTTTTTAAATGATGCATTCCCAAATATTTTGATTTTTGTGAAAGAAAATAATTTTTAAGGTAATTGAATACCTCCATAACTCTTGTATTTCCTTAATAATTCATTTGACAATGTATATAAAAACGGTGTCTTAAAAGCTTTTATTTGAAGGCCCAGGAGCAATTGATACATTGCTTTTCATAGCACTTTTTGTAAATATTATGTTTATGTCCTAAGTGCATAGATTCTTTGAAATACTCCTCTTTTACCCCCTCTGTGGTAAAGAATTGTTTTGGCTGCTTTGTCAAAAGTGCTTGTGGCCGTCTAAAGATGACTACTTTATTAGTTAGCTCACTGGGATATGTGCCCGTAAATGGAGAGTTTTCTTTCCCAAGCTCAAATAAAGGTATTGGTTCATCTGTGAGCTATCTCGGGACTCAAATACTATTTCAGAAGAAAAATTGTATTTATTCTCTCCCGTCAGCCTTGATGCATGTTGAAATCTGCAGGGACAAATTCACTAATATAATAGCTGTCATTTATTGGGAACCATTATTGATCTATTGGTAGCTATTGTTGATCTAAGTGTCTTATGTAGATCAGGTCTTATCTCTGCAAGGAAGGTGTTTTTATGATTTTACCAGAAAAGGAAATTGAGGCTCAGAGAAATTAATAGCTAATTTTATATACACTTCATTCAACATTTTATTTAAGGCCTGTTGTGTGTCAGGCACACTACTGGGCGCCAGGGATTGAGGAATAAACAAAGTAAGATGTAGTCACTGCCCTTAAAGCACTCATGATTTTGTTTCTTGATTGAGATGCAGTAACAATAATAGTGATAATTGCCATCATTTATTACTATATTCCATGTGCCAAGTGTAGTAGTAAGTACTCTACAAACCATTATCTCGTTTTCATCCTCGTAACTCTGATCGTCACAAAATGTGTCAGTGTCCACATTTTATGGATGAGGAGACAGAAGCCCAGAGAGGCTCGACTTGCTCAGGGTCACACAGTTAGTATGTGGCTGAGTTCGTACTTGAACGTGGATCTTACTCTAGAACTCTTACTCTGCTCCACATTCCTCATTCTAGCAGGAGTCGAAACGAGTAATTATGTGAAAGGGACATCATTGGGAGCTATTATTTTGGCAGAACTTTATGTAACTTTGACTTTGCCAGTAGATTTATTTTTATGGTTTTCTACTTTATAATCTCTCATTCTAGGAGTCATCAGATTGTTATTGTGATTTATGAAAGACATTTTTAATAAGTCTTATTTTTATTACAACAGTAATATACAGTTCCTCTAGAAATTTAGGAACTATAGTCCCAAAAAAGTACACATAAATGACACTACCTAGATAAAATTGTTTAGTATAATTTTTCTTTCCAAACTTGAAAACTTGTAGAGAGAGAGTGTGTGTATGTACATGTGTGCATATATACAAGCCATATGTGGCATATTTTATGTATTCTTGAGCATAAACAGGTTATAAAACTTTTCATCAATAAACCTTTATATGATTTCTTTTTTGTTGTTGTTGAGACAGAGTCTCGCTCTGTCGCCCAGGCCAGAGTGCAGTGGTGTGATCTCTACTCAGTGTAACCTCTGCTTCCCAGGTTCAAGCACCTCTCCTGCCTCAGCCTCCCGAGTAGCTGGGATAACAAGCACGTGCCACCACGCCTGGCTAATTTTTGTAGTTTTAGTAGAGATGGGGTTTCACCATGTTGGCCAGGCTGGTGTTGAACTCCTGACCTCAAGTGATCCACATGTTTCCCCCGGCCACCTTTATATGATTTCACGTAACTGACATAGTTATTTTAATGGCTATATAGTGTTTCTCTGTATGGACTTAAGTTTATCTTCAGTTCACCTCCTATTATTTGAATATTTAGGTTGTGTATCTTTTTTCCCTATCACCCTTCCTCCTGCCTCTTTCCTCTACGCTATTATAAACATTGCTTTGAAGAACAACCTTATACATACATCTGTGTGTCCTTGTTTGTTCTCACAGAGAAATGGAATTGTTAGGGCAAATGGTGTACATTTCAATAGCTGTTCATAGATACTGTCAAGTTGTCTACAGAAAGCTTATGTCATTTATACTTCTACTGGCAGAATATGACAGTTCTTATATACTATTTCCCCATAACCTTTAGAAAACACGTTTTTAAAGTTTTAGATACCATAAGATAATTACTAATAGAATTACTGGATTACTGGCAACTAAAGAAAAAATGAGAGAACTCTGTATTTCTAAAAGGATACGAAGAAACTCATGAAGCATAGTTACTGCCCTCTTAAGTGCTGAAAGTTAATCTGAGTTCTCAATGTTAAAATACACACGGAGGAAACTTTCAAATAAAGTCACTGATACCATGTTCTTTTGGCTGGTTCTTAGTTGTCAGTTCAAATTAACTCTAACAATAAAACAGGGAAGTATTTGAGATAAGATTTAGAGATGCTAAGGAGTAAGGTCCTCTTCTACACAAAGAGCCCTGTGAAAAATGATCTGTGGCCATTCTGTTGCATATCTAAATGCATATTAGAATTAATGTTATAGCTTATTTATTTATTTATTATTTTTTCTAGAGATGAAGTCTTGCTGTGTTGACCAGGCTGGTCTCAAACTCTTGGCCTCAAGTGATCTTCCCACTTGGGCCTCCTAGAGTGCTGGGATTACAGGTGGGAGCCACTGCGCCTGACTGTTACAGCTTTTAGTTCTGGGCCAGGCTCAGTGGCTCACACTTATAATCTCAGCACTTTGAGAGGTTGAGGTGGGAGGATAGCTTGAAGTCAGGAGGTCCAGAGTTCGGGACCAGTCTGAGCAACATAGTGAGACCCTGTCTCTACAAAATAAAAATTAAAAAATTAGCTGGGTGGTGATATGCCTGTAGTTGTAGCTACCCGAGAGGCTGAGGCGGAAGGATCACTTGAGTCCAGGAGTAGAGGTTACAGTGAGCTATGATCACACTGCCTTTACTCCAGCCTGGGTGACAGAGCAAGATCCTGTCTCTAAAAAAAAATTAAAAAATAAAATTTAGTTCTGAAAGTACAAATATGTATAATCCACATATGTTTCTCAAATCACAGTTGGCGTATTGACATCATGGTTTAGATAAGAAAACAAGCAAATTAAACATTGGAACCGTGTTCTTGACTTTAATATAGGCAAGCCTTTTTCTCTGAGCCAAAGATTAGTTAATTGGTCTCAGCTATAATAATAATTTTCAATCATAATATTTGTGAAAGTTTTCTGTACTATAAGAAGAGCTAGTTGTATAGGAAGTTATAAGTCAGGTAGATGTGTAAGGTGATCTCTTGGCTTTGTTGATACACCAGTTTGTCTCTGTTTTGTTGAACATTGTTAGGAGTATCTTGTTGATTTTCAGCCTATTTCTGGCTACAGAGAAATAGCTGATTAATTATCCTTTAGTAGATAATGTAATTATTATTATTTTTTTAAACAGAGTCTCTGTTGCTCAGGCTGGGATGCAGTGGCACAATCTCGGCTCACTGCAACCCCCGCCTCCTGGATTCAAGCAATTCTCCTGCCTCAACCTCCCAAGTAGCTGGGACCACAGGTGTTTGTCACCATGCCCGGCTAATTTTCATATTTTTATTGGAGATTGGGTTTTACCATGTTGGTCAAGCTGGTCTCAAACTCCTGACCTCAGGTGATCCACCCGCCTTGGCCTCTTAAAGTGCTGGGATTATAGGCATGAGCCAGCTTGTCCGGCATATTATATCACTAGAAGTAGAAATTTGATTTATGATGGTTCTATAATAAAGTCTTGGAACATGTAGATAGTTAATTCAGATGTGGGAGGGCTTCTGTGGTCTTGAAACCACCCAGTTTTTTATGTAGTATACATGATTGTTCAACTGTTCAGTTTCATTATGAAGTTTAGATTGTTCCTTTGTTTTGGTAAGGAACCCTATGTAGAATTTTGAGGGCATCCTCTCTGCTAACCTGAATTGATCAGAATTTTTATAGGCCTCCCAAAGGACCTCTGTTTTGGAAATCTTTTGGGGCAAGGCCAGCTCTGACTTGTTTTCTCTGTTACAACCGCATTATTTGGGCTTAAATCTCGGAAGTGTGCCATTCCACTTTTTTAGTGTTTCCTCCCCCTAGTAACTTGAGCTGTAATAAACTGTTTACCAAAGAAGCTAGTCATTTTTGTCTCAGTATTCTCTTGATAAACTGCCCCTTTGAGGTTGCAGAAAAGAGTAATAACAATTAGCAGGTCAACCAACAAATAGGACCTTGGCATCTCACATTTCAGAGGATTCTTCCTTAGGTCTCACTACTTTCTTTCCTGTCTTAGGCATCTGGGATTAAACAATTAGCTTGGTAAATCAGTGGTAGGAATTAAATGTTTCTATGCAGTTTTTCTGGGACATATAACAGTAATAATGGAGAACAAAATAGTAAGAGATTGAGTAACAAGACAGTAGTAATAAGAATGCCCGATTAAAAATAGGAAGGTGGAAACTCACTGACTGGTAGAAATGTAAAGGATACATTCTGATGTAAAACATTCTATAACTGAGAAAAACTTGTTAGTGAACAGATACTGGATTAGGATTCAGTAAGCTTAGTTTGCTGCTAACAACCTTGGGCAAGTTGCTTAGCCCACCGCACCTCAATTCTCCCATCAAAAATGGAACTATTAGACTGTATCAGGTTTTTGTTTGGTTCTTTGTTGTGTTTTCCCCAAAAAGTGTCCTCAAGTCCTGGAGATCCTTGGAATTACATCAAGGGCCCAAATGGGATTGGGGAGGACATGAAAAAGAGAGCAAGTGGTGCTACACAGAGTTGTTCCACTTTCCTCTAGTTTACTTTTGTGAGTTTCCTGCAATGTTTCCTTCGAAGTCATTTCCATGGCCAAAAAATCAGTTTGGAAACATCTGGACTGAAATATGTTGAAAGTGTCTTCTGGTGCCTAGGATTTGTTGTTTATGAATCTCCATCTATTGGCTGGATGTCTTTGTTCTTGGTATAAATCTTTCAGGGTTAGGGAAATTTTACTGTCTCGATCATGAAGGAACTGTATAATACAATGGATGACTGTGGTATCTGACTACTAGGCTATGCCCTGATGTTAACTGCCCATGAGGTATTTCTCAACTAAGCAATTAGAAATTAAAGTACTTTTTACCTCCCCATGAGCTTGGGAAATCCTGATAAAAAGATACAAAGAATCATATTCCTTGCTTCTCAGAACCTATTTATACTAGCTGCCTTTTTTTTTTTTTTTTTTTTTTTTCCCTTGAGCTTCTACTTTGTAGCATTTTATCTGTATTGTCTCACTTAACCCTGAGATGGTAGTTGAGGCTTACTAAGATTGTGTAGCTTGGCTAAACTCCCACAGCCAGAAAGTGCAAGAGCTGGGGTTTGAAATTAGGATTGTGTTTTTAAAATGTATGCATTCTTTATTATGTTTACCTGCCTTCCGTAAAGTTACAGGAGTTTTGTAGCTGTGAGACATTTTTAATAGCACTGCTATTACTCGATGTTTTTCATTAATGAAATCTGGTAATATAAGTGGTGACTTTCATTGTTCTTAACAGCTTGTTATGCCAAAGACTCTTAATATAGGGTAGAAACGATTTGATCATACTGTATATACTACTCCTTTTCTGTTACGTCCTCATAAATAAGGAAAAAATGAGAAATTTATGAGATTAGAGCAGAATGAAATAAGCTATGTTTTCTTTAATGGTTGGAAATTATTCCTAAAAGAGTAATAGATATGAAAAAATCTAAAATAAGTGATGCTAAATTTTTTAGAGTCAGTGAACATATAGAGATTAGATTGTTTTATGATCAGCATGGTGCTAACCTTGATGCCCTAAGAACAGATTTACCGTGGTGGTACCTGATGCAAAGAAATTGGGCATTTTTTTCTTCACAACATAATTTATTGCTGGACACTGTAAAAATATCAAAATGTGGTGGGCATTAGTGCTACTCACTACAATTTCTAGTTCTCCTTCTTTTTGCATGTAGAATTCACATTTCCCAGCTTATTTCAAGGTGGCACGGTCTTGTGACTTGCTGTGTCCCATGGAAACGTGTCACTTTTGGCTAGAAGCATTTAAAAGCTGATGTGAGGTTGGGCGCAGTGGCTCACACCTGTAATCCCAGCACTTTGGGAAGCTGAGGTGGGTGGATCACCTGAGGTCAGGAGTTCGAGACCAGCCTGGCCAACATGGTGAAACCTTGTCTTTACTAAAAATACAAAAATTAGCCAGGCATGGTAGCGCATGTCTGTAATCCCAGCTACTCGGAAGGCTGAGACTGGAGAATCGCTTGAACCCGGGAGGTGGTTCAAGCAATTCTCAGTGAGCCAAGACTGCACTATTGCATGCCAGCCTGGGCAACAAGAGCAAAACTCCTCTCAAAAAAAAAAAAAAAAAAAAAAAGGCTGATGTGAAATCCTCTCTCTCTTTCCTTGCTTTTGGGACCTGGAAGCACAAGTAGGTATGACAGTACCATATGATGAAATCAGGTTGGAATACTGCCCCGAGGCTTGAAGGATAGCTGCCCCAGAGAGTTGCCTGGAGCCATAGTGATCTTTGAGTGAGTGAGGAGTAACTTTCATTGTGTTAACCTCTGATACCTTCTGGTTGTTGTTACCATAGTATAATCTAGCTTATCCTGACTTTACTATACATAGCATCAGAAATCATTAGTGTAAAAGATTTTTAAGGAGAGGAACTGACCAAGATTGAAGCATAATTACTTCAGATGCAGATAAGGTCAATAGCGTAGTTAAGGGCAGGTTTTCTCTTTTAGCTGTCACCTGTTTTATGTTCTGTCAGTTTATTCTTCTTTTAGCTTAGCTTTGGTCATATCACTGCCCCATTTAAAAATAGTAGTTCCTCATTGCCCACAGAATAAAATCTGAGTAAGGCCTGCCACAGTTTGGTTCTGCAACAACATGCTTTAAAAACTGTTCTCTCACCATAGTGAAGTATTTATCATCATGTGCCTTTTCCCATTCATGTATTTGAGAAACATATATTGATTACTTTCTGTGCCAGTGTGGAGGCTAGACCCTAGGGACACACAGAATGTTCCTTCCCATCTGTTCATGTCCAATTCTGCCTTATCTTTTCAAGCTAAATCTTGAAGGATATTTCCTACATAAACCCTGCTTCATTCTCACAGTTGGTTATAAGCTGCCTTTCTGACCTCTCAAGCTTTTCTGGCACACAGTTTCCTGTCCCGGTTGAAAAACTGTACATGTATATCTCATTCCCTTTGCTGGGCTAGTGTCACACCTTTGTATCTTTAGTACCTAGCTCCCAGCATATGGTAGGGGCTCAGTAATCTTTACTTAATGAATGGCTGTTAGATTGTGGCTGTGTTGAAAAGCCAATGATTAATTTGCCTTTGTTTGACAAATTGTTACTATCTTTAAGGTTACGTTGCCTTCCTTGCTTGCACTTACCTCCTTCTAGCTATTATCATTGTGTGTGTTCATTCTTAGTACTCAGTAGGGCCTTATGTGGCAGTGGTTGTGTGTTTTTTCATAAACTGTCTGGAATGCTGAATCCTAGCGCATTCTGATGAGCTTTCCTTACCATTGTTTAAAGTCTGTTTTGTGTTTTAAAGATCCATTGTGAAGTTTCTTAATGTGACTTCTAAGTCTAGAGCTTATGAATAGATGAGTCATGTGTTTTAATCGATTCGGGCTTAGTTTTGTCTTGGTGTCTTGCTGTTTCTGCTGATGTTTTCCTGAAAGATTTGTGCCTTTGAATCAGAGTTCTGAACTGATACTCTGGTTTCTCTTCATATCATTTAAGTCTTTCCCCTTTTACTAAAGAGCTTTGAACTGGGTAGTTTAAAAGACCCAGATTCTAGTTTAGTTTGGCTTCTAGCTCACTTTGTTAACTTTGGTTGTGAAGTTTGTATCCACAAAACAAATGAGTTTGACAAAAATCCGTGATTCACATACTGATTTTACTATGGACCGGGCTAGTTATTTGAATTCTAATCAATGTGGATACAAAATTTGGACAAAAAATTCTGGTAGAGTTGGCATAGAGTGAAGGAAACTTTATTTATTTATTTATTTATTTATTGAGTCCTTCTATGTGCTAGATGCTGTTTATTTGCCTTATTCACTAACCTGTGAAGGAGATTTTATCTCTGTATTTTAGTTACAGAAATATGAGATACAAAGAAGCTAGGATACTTGTTGAGCTAGTAAGGGCGGGATCCAGAACTTGGACCAAAGTCAATTTCATTCCAAAGCCAATGTTCTTTTTGTTGCAATTTGCAAACAGTTCCAGACTTTTCTAATGGAGTAGCCTTTAGGACAAATCAAAGTTGTTGTATATGTCTCTTGAAGAAAGTACTGTCTGCTGCATGTGATATTACTGGTAGAATACCCGCCCTCACCCCCCCCTCCTGTTTTTGAGACAGTCTTGCCCCGTTGCCAAGGCTGTTAAAGATAAGTACAGTGGTGATCACAGCTCACCACAGCCTCAAACTCCTGGGCTGAAGCAGACCTCCCACTTCAGCTTCTTGAGTAGCTAGATCTACAGGCATGTGCCACCATGCCCAACTAATTTTGTAATTTTTATTTTGTAGAGACAGGGTCTCACTATGTTGCCCAGGCTGGTTTCAAACTCCTGGCCTCAAGCGATTCTCCTGCCTTGACCTCCCAAAGTGCTGGGATTACAGGTGTGAGCCACTGAGCCAGATCTAAATACTCTTAAGATACAAAAAATAGAGTAGATAAATAAACTGTTTTTCAGGATCTTCGATTAAGACTGCACACCCCATGGTAGTTCAGTAATTCTCATTGTGCCTGTAAGTGTGCTTTACCATCCTGAGTGAAGGGACCATGATTAAAATTCCCATGGCATTGTATGGTTTTGTGATGTGGTTTCAAGTCTTGCTCTCTCTCAACTAATTTTTGTGACCTTGGGCTAGAAATAGCTTTTTTTTTGAGCTGCAGTTCCCTTCTGTGTAAGATGGGAAAAACAGTACCTATTATATATACCATGTTGCTCATCGCTGGACACATATGTGTCCAACAAGCATTTATTTTTTGTCTGTGGTTGTACATATAATTGGGGAGAGTTTTTTTCTTTAAGTGTAGATCAATTATGGTATACGACGTCGATAGGTAGAAGAAGAGGTACTATATGCAGCAGTTACTGACCTTTCCAGTCTGAATTCCTATTTAGAAATAGGAATTTAGAAATAAATTAGTTATGTTATCTGTGTTACTGTTTTAGGAGACATGAATTGGCTAATAAGTTGTTTGCAATGTTGTTTCTTTGCTAATTTTTGTAAATGTAATCAGATTCCATAACATTTTAAGGAGAACATAGACACTTTGAGAGAAAAATGCATAATAAAAGCTAATTTGATAGTTTCTAGGGGCAGTTTTATTTTGAAATTCTTTTCAGCAGACATTTGAAACAGCATATTATGGGCTAGGCCCTGAAAGAACCAAGGGAGAGTGAAGCACAGTCCTCGGTCACAAAGAATGTGTCTCTAGAGGATAAGATCTCTGGATTTTTTGTCCTGCTCACAAAACAGAAATAATACATTTTATGCTAGTTACAAGTAGTATAAGCTCACTGAAGAAATGTTTAAGCAGAAGGAATGTGCACCAGCCACTAGGAATGCAAAGATAATTGGGGTATAGTGAGAGAGATGGAAATTTGTTGTGTAACAGTGTTTATAGTACCAACTTTGTGGTATACAGGATTCTAAGGAACACAGATGAGGGATGAGGGATGGGACAGTTGTGCTGAGTCTTTTTTTTTTTTTCAGATGGAGTCTTGCTCTGTTGCCCAGGCTGGAATGCAAATGGTGCGATCTGGGCTTACTGCAACCTCCGCCTCCTGGGTTCAAGAGATTCTCCTGTTTCAGCCTCCCAAGTGGCTGAGACTACAGGCATGCGCCACCATGTCCGGCTAATTTTTTTTTAATTTTTTTTATTTTTAGTAAAGACAGGGTTTCATCATGTTGGCCAGGCTGGTCTCCAATTCCTGACCTCAGGTGATCTGCCTGCCTTGGCCTCCCAAAGTGCTGGGATTACAGGCATGAGCCATTGCGCCCGACCTGTGCTGGGTCTTAAAGCATGAGTAGGAATTTGCCAGGCCTGGGTTCAGGAGAGAAAGAATGGAATGATGGTTCTCCTGTGATACACTGTGTGCAAAGAAACAGACGTCAAAGAGCTTGGTGTGTTTGAGCTCAGTGAGCAGTGAGGTGTAGAATTATTTCATGTGGATAGGGTGTGGTCACTGAATTAGGTTAGAAAGTCAAAATGGGGTGGGTGCAAGCATCTTTTAGTTTGTCCTCTTGAAGCAAAAGGGAGGATAATCTAGTTTTGTTTTGGACACCTCATTCTGAGAGCAGTGGAGGATAGTGGCTTGGCAGAGGGAGAAGGGAGCATTGCCTCTCAGACAAGTTAGAGGAGGCCATTGCCATAATTTAGGACAGATTGTGAGGGCTTGAAAGCAGTGAGGTTGGAGGGGAACCAGCAGATCTAATGGACATTTTGAAAGTTGAATGGATGAAACTTGGTAAGTAGATGGTAGGAATTAGGAGGTGGTAGTTGTCCAGAGTAACTGGAAATTTCTAGCACAGGCTGCTGGGTGAATGAGAGTGCACTGAGGGGCATGATTCATTCTGGCACGGGAGAGGAGTCGGCTTCCTGGAAGTGGTAATGTTGGAGTTTGGCTTAGATTATCTCATTTAAAGTGGTTCTTGATTTTGCCCCCAGTCTGTTTTAGAGTCCATTTATTCATCTAGAAAGTACCAACTGCTTACTTCATGCCAGTAATTGATATTTTAAAAATATTAAAAAATGTTAATTGTGGTAAAATACACATACCATAAAATTTTCCATCTTAACCATTTACCATCTTAATCATTTTTAAGTGTAGAGGCAGTGGCATTAAGTACATTCACATTGTCGTGCAGTCATCACCAGTGTCAATTTTCATAACTCTTTTCATGTTGCAGAACTGAAATTTTGTACCCACAAAGCAGTAACTCTCTGTTTCTCTCTCCTTCGTGTCCCTGGCAAATACTGTTCTACTTTCTGTTTCTGTGAATTTGACTATTCTGGGTACTTTATGTAAATGATACCACACAGTCTGTGTTCTTGTGACGGGCTTACTTCACTTACCACAATGTCATTAGAGTTCATCTATGCTGTAGCATGTGTCAGAACATATTTCCTTTTTAAGGCAGAATAATATTCCGTTGTATATATATACGACATTTTGTTTATCCGTTCATCCACCAATGGACACTAGAGTTGTTTCTGCATATGGGTTATTGTGAATAATGTTGCTTTGACCGTGGGTGTGCAGATATCTTTTCAGGTCCCTGCTTTCAGTTTTTTGGTGTATATACCCAGAGGTGGAATTGCTGGATCATATGGTAATTTTATTTTTAATTTTTTGAGAAGTTGCAGTACTGTTTTCCGTAGTGGCTGTACCATTTTACATTTCTAACAGCAGTGCACAAGTGTTCAGTTTCTCTGTACCCTCACCAACACTTGTTATTTTCTGTTTTTGTGATAGTAGTTGTCTTACAGCGTGTGAAGTGATATCTCATTGTGGTTTTGATTTGCATTTTTCTAGTAATTAGTGATGTGAGCATCCTTTCATGTGGTTATTGGCTATTCGTGTATCTTCTTTGGAGAAATATTTGTTCAAATCCTTTGCCTGTTTTTTATTTTTATTTTATTTTAATTTAATTCATTTTTTTGAGATGGAGTTTCACTCGTTGCCTAGGCTGAAGTGCGGTGGTGTGATCTCTGCTCGCTGCAACCTCTGCCTCCCAGATTCCAGCGATTCTCCTGCCTCAGCCTCCCGAGTAGCTGGGATGACAGGTGTGTGCCACCATGCCCAGCTAATTTTTTTATTTTTAGCGGAGACGGGGTTTCACCACGTTGTCCAGGCTGGTCTCGAACTCTTGACCTCAGGTGATCTGCCTGCCTTGGCCTCCCAAAGTGCTGGGATTATAGGTATGAGCTACTATGCCTGGCCTAGTGCCCATTTTTTAAATTGGTTGTAGGAATTGTTTATGTATTCTAAATATTTATCCCTTATCAAATAAGAGTTGCTAACATTTTCTCCCATTCTGTGGGTTCTCCCATTCTTTTCACTCTGTTGATTATATTCTTTGATGCAGCTAGTAGTTATTTATTTATTTAATTAATTTATTTATTATGAGACAGAGTCTCGCTGCGTTGCCCAGGCTGGAGTGCGGTGGTGCGATCTTGGCTCACTGCAAGCTCCGCCTCCTAGATTCACTCCATTCTGCTGCCTCACCTATAGGTGCCTGTCACCACACCTGGCTAATGTTTTTGTATTTTTAGCAGAGACGGGGTTTCACCGTGTTAGCCAGGATGGTCTCGATTTCCTGACCTCATGATCCGCCCTCCTCGGCCTCCCAAAGTGCTGGGATTACAGGCGTGAGCCACCGTGCCCTGCCTGATGCAGCTAGTAGTTTTTAAATGAACCTTAAATTATAAGGGAGGTTGTTGCTGTTATAGTAATTTTATTGAGCTCAAATGAAAGAATTAGCTTCCTCCATTTTCCTTTAGAGGAGTATAATATAATTTTGTAATTTGAAAGAAGATTGGTATTCACTTTTTCTGGAATTTTCCTTTCTAGGTATGATTTATGGCCTAGTATCTCTTGAGTAATGTCTCCTTCCTTTCTTTTTCATGGGCCTCAGGTGTGATTATTAAAATAAACATCAAGACCATGACTTGCCTGGGCTGGTAGCTCATCACCAGCTGTCCAGTTAGAAGCAAGTGTGGTCATACTTGCTTTTGTGTACCATGTCTTACAGTTGTAGTTATCTTGGGGCTGTCTCCCTACTCATGCCCTTCTTGTTGACGTCTTCACCTGGGTCATGAGAGTGGCTTCAAAATAGGTCTTCTGCTTCAGATTTCTCTTATTTTTCCTGTATACTGTTTAGACTGGCCTTTCCAAAACACCTTTCAGGGATTTTGTGATGCTTTCAGGATCAAGTTCAGACTACTAAGCTTGGCAGCCCAACTCCTTCTACCTTGACCTTAATCCCCCTTTCCAGTTTTTTTCTTCCCTGGTCCTTAGTATATTGACAGTGTTAGTCAAGGCATTTTATCTTCCTTGGACTGGGGTAAGGTGCTTGACAGGTGGGCCATTTCTCTTCTGCAACTCTTCAGATTTACCCTCTGTCACCTGGACGTACTTGTGCTGTGCCCTCTGCTTAGAATGCTGTCACCTCTTCAACTTGCCTGGTTTTTCAGGGCCTAACTCAAATCCCTTTCCTCCTTGAATCCTTCCCTAGCTGGTCCAGCCCATGTAAATCATTTTCCTTTCTCAGAATGCTTATGCCATTTATTTTCTGTGTTGTTTCATTGGGCAATTGATTGTAAATGGCTCTGTATTGTGTTAGCTTTTTGTGTGTTTTTAAGAAAATGTTCTGTCCCCCTTGGTTCCTTGTAGAAGTAGTAATAACTTGTACTCTATGCAGGTTCTATACACATAGGTAATTGATGGATCTTCATTGATCCTATAACATTGGTTCTCCAAGTTTAGTCAGTAGACCATTGGACATTCCTGAGACCCTTTCAGTGAGTCTGTGAGGTCAACACATGAAAACATTATTTACCTTTTTATAGTGTGCAGACATTTGACCTGATAGTGCATAGTGCAAAAGCAACAATGGGTGAAGCTGCCGATGCCTTAGAATCAATCACAACAGTGGACTAAACTGAACTCTAGTAATCATGGTATTCATTACAGTCATGTACTGTGAGTGAGAAATAATGCCAGTTCCACTTAATGTCCGTGATGAAGTAGTGAACATTATTACTTTTATTAAATCTCAACCTTTGAACATATTTAAAAATGTGTGAAGAAAAGGGAAATATGCGCAAAGGAGTTCTGCACGTGGAAGTGTTGTGGTTGTGTTGAGGAAAAGCTCTTGTATGACGGACGTTAAAGTGAACTAACTGCTTTCTTAAATGAAACTCCATTTCTATTTGAAGGGAGGATGGTGATAAGCTGTGGTTATTCAGAAATTGGGTATTTGGCATATACTTTCTTGAAAATAAAGCCTTTTACTTCAAGGAAGTAGTGGAGAGTGTTTGTTGCCAGTGATAAAATGTGATTTTGCAAGTGAAAATCAGAGTTTTGGAAAACGTATTCGCCACCATGAGCTTGATAGCTTTTCAGTATTTAAAAGCTTTATGAGTAGAGTAATGATATTAACAAATGTGATATTTAATATTGTATAATGAAATGGGTCTACATTTGGAAGATCTGCATAACTCAAGGAACCAGTATTTTCACAAATGATCAATGTATGATGTTACAGCAAAATCGTCCTTGGGTAAAAGATTGATTCAAAGTGAAAGACCAGTGACTTTTAATGTAACAGAGTGCAAAATGGTCATTGATATGGTTTCAGATTTCACATTGGCACTAACGCTTTAAGAAACTACCACTTGTCAGGTTTTGTTGTAACATGGAAAAGGAATATTAACAACTATCCAAAAAGACCATTAAAATACTACTCCTTTTTCAAATTGGGTGTCTATGTAAGGCAAAATTTTAAAAATGTACTTCTGGCCGGGCACGGTGGCTCACGCCTGTAATCCCAGCACTTTGGGAGGCCGAGGTGGGCAGATCATGAGGTCAGGAGATCGAGACCATCCTGGCGAACACGGTGAAACCCCGTCTCTACTAAAAATACAAAAAAGTTAGCCGGGCATGGCAGCGGGCGCCTGTCGTCCCAGCTACTCGGGAGGCTGAGGCAGGAGAATGGCGTGAACTCGGGAGGCGGTGGAGCTTGCAGTGAGTGGAGATCGCGCCACTGCACTCCAGCCTGGGCGACAGAGCGAGACTCCGTCTCAAAAAAAAAAAAAAAAGAAAATGTACTTCCCCAAACAGTGTAACATTTTGAATGCAGAAGCAGATATGAGAATCCAGCTGTCTTCTATTAAGCCAGATGTTAAAGAGTATTTGTCAAAATGTAAAACAATGCCATATTCTTATTTCTGTTTTGTTTTGGAAAACAGTTATTTTTCATAAAAGTATGTTTATTTCATGTGCAATGAGTTCATTGAATTTTAAAATGAATTAATATTTTATAAATTTTTCAGTTTTAATTTCTGATACAATAAGTACCAATAAATATAACCCACATAACAAAAGCTCTTTGGGATTCTCAGTTATTAAGAGTAAAAAGGAGGGATCTCAGGCAATCAAGAACTTTCAAACCACTGATTATAGCTTACAATGGATTGAAATAAGCTGATCTTCATGAAATACTTTAGTTTCTTATTTGAAAATCTTCATAGAAACAACACAGAGGAAAATAATTAATTTGTTTCTACTTTCCTAGTGATGAGTTATATTTATTGGGCACTTAATATGGGCCTGACCCTGCACTACGTTATCTGCTCTAACCTTCGTCTTATTCTGCAATGTATATATTACAAATCGGAGCTAAGGCACTGGCGGGTCAAGTAATTGACCCAAGCTTATTTAAGGGGTAAGTAGTAGAGCCAAGTTTTAGATTTAGTTTAAGTTGAAATTGAAAGCCCAAGCTTTTCATCATGATGTTCTGCCTCGAAGAAAAGTTTGTAAGTCAGGACTGTCGGCACTACTAAGTGGTCCTTAGGGAAAAGTGCAGAATGCCATTGTCTGAAGATTGTTGATGCAAAGTTGAGCAGTGCCTGAAGATGCTGCTCATGTTTTCTTTTTATCCCAGGTCACGTAGTCTTGTACTGTTTTGTGGAACTGGATCTTTAGAAGGTGGTTCTTTCAAAACTTCAGAACAGACCATAACTGGAAGACTATGGGCTTAGTTTCTTATGATTACTAGTAGTTAGTATGCGAATCTAGCTCAGGGTTGGAGAGATTTTCAGGATGACTGTAGTTCAGTTGTCATTGCTTATGCTAGTTCTTTCATTTCATTCAGGGGTATAGAAACCTTAGATTGTCTGAAAGGGTTATTTTCAGGAGTTTTCCCATTGGGAGACAAGGAAATGGGGATGGAGTTGAAGTCAGGTGAAGGTGAGAATAGCACCATTGCTCTGTCCCCTGGTTTTTGGGTTATTGTGCTGCAAGCATCAGGTGACTGAAAAAGCAAATGTGAAAGTACAGATTCAGAGAGGGGAAGCGACTCGATCCAGGCACCCTGCACGAAAACATGTGTCACCACGGTTTCAGCTCTGGATGGTGGGATCGCAGTATGTTCTCAGGTCCTTGTTGGGATTCTTAGCACAACACTTGTTTCTGCTTGGTGGGTTTGTTAATTGAGAGCACCTCAGAAGCGTTTATATTCACAGTATCCCACATGCCTAACTAACTCAACTTTGTATTACTTAGATAGCTACTCTAAAATTGTCTTGGTACATGTATTTTAAAATTTATATGAACAGCTTTGTTTACATTATCCATTATACTCCTCTATTAAGGAATATATGTATATTTTAATTATACTTTATTATACTCATCCAACTTTCATTTTTTTCTCCAACCTTTTTTACCACCTCAGTGGAAATGGAAATGAGAGTACTTGTTATAGCCTGAAAAGCAGAGAAAAAAGGTGTAATTTTTTTTAAGGTTTTTTTGTCATGTTTAACTCACGTGTTATTCCCAGATTTTTCTCCGATGTTCATACTGTGTCTTGAAACCAATCTTCCTTTTGTTCAGCACTATTGTGGCCTGTGTATGATTGGTACTTGTCTTTCAGATTTGTATGCTGTAAACAGGCTTTGACGGGGCAAATTTAAACTGTTGTAAAGATTGCCTGTTCATTTCTAATACATGTTTTGTGGTAGAATTGAATTGCTAATTGTGTGAAGGGTTTTTGAAAATAAGGGACAAACAAGATGAGAACTTATGAATAGTAGCACAGTAAAAAAAATATAGAAGAGGAATATGACCATCGTGCTTCCTTTTTTTCCTTCTGAACTAGTCAATAGCTTTGTATTCCAATGATAATTAACAAGATTTCTATACATACACAAAAATGAGGGGTGGTGAGATGTACATATGTTATAGAGAATGAAGATGGGAAAAAATCCTCTTGATGTTAATAGATATGGTATAGGTACAGAGTGTTCCTTTATGTATATGATTTGAAAAGGGTGAGGGCGCTCCAAAATAAGATAAGCAAATTGGTGTACTACATGTTTTGTTAATTCTTATGTCAGAGTGTCTTCTCCTGGTGTGGATGCATTTCTAAGATGAATGGTTCATTTGTTCTTGTTTCTTTTTCAAAGTCTCTTTGAGCAAATGACAAATTGAGATGTCCTAGCTTTAAGGAGCGAACATTGACATTTGCCTGAGGCCTTCTCTTGTTTTAGCCTTTGCATTGTGTTAGAGAAGTATATGACTGTATGTGACTAAAATGGTTTGGGAGGAGGGTTAGTATTCTGTTTTCTAAATTGGATTCTGGGATTGTTATGTGCAATTGGTACTTTAGGATGGGAGAAAATCACCTAAGTGTAACTTCAGAGTATGAGGAAGTGTGACCTGTCAACTGTTTTGGTTGGGTTTTCTGGCGTTGGAATGGTTTGTTTCTTAAATTTTGCTCTCAGGTTTGGGGTGGTAGTGAAGTTACTCTAAAAATTCATAATTTTCTATAATTAGTAACAGCATCCCAGGAATTTCAGAGGGAAATGCCTTTTAAAAAAATGAGATGTGTATGTTGATGATTAGCTTCTAAAAAATAATGGGAGGTTTATGAGAGAGCTGGTGCACTTAAAGCCCGGTGGTTCAGTGTGCATAACCCCTTTCTTGAGCTCAGATTTCATGGATCAAGGCAGATTTGTAAATAGAAGAATAATGAGTCAGTATGGTAAATGTCAATGGGAAGATTCGAACGAAATGAGATGGGAGCACAGAAGAACGGAGCAACTGTATTTGCTTTGAGGAGTTGAGGAGGGAAGCACATTCTAAAATTTTGAGAGCATTAAAGAATAGGTTACTCTTTTATAATTGTAGAGTGTATTGTACTATGTATTTGCATAAATGGACACATATATTTAGTTAAATACCTCTATTCATTGTGCAGTTTATGTTTAGTACTGTGCTAGGTTCTTGGGGAAGGAGTTAAAAAATAAATAAAAGATGTCCTATTTCAGTACTTTCTTGGAGGTGGGACTACTATGTGAACAGTTTGAGTAACATTTAGTTCAAGACTCAGTTGTGGGTAGCCAGGTACTGTGGTGGAGTGGTGCTTTTGTTAATTCTGGTTTTTTTTTCCTGCTTGCTGGTAAGCCACTTTAGAAATGATCAATTTCGGCCGGGAGTGGTGGCTCATGCCTGTAATCCCAGCACTTTGGGAGGCCGAGGCAGGCAGATCACGAGGTCGAGATCCACGAGGCGGATCACGAGGTTTCACACAGTGAAACCCCGTCTCTACTAAAAATACAAAAAAAAAAAAAAAAAAAAAAAATTAGCTGGGCCTGGTGGCGGGCGGCTGTAGTCCCAGCTACTCGGGAGGCTGAGGCAGGAGAATGGCGTGAACCCGGGAGGCGGAGCTTGCAGTGAGCCGAAATCTCTCCACTGCACTCCAGCCTAGGCAACAGAGTGAGACTCAGTATCAAAAAAAAAAAAAAAAAAAAAAGAGAGAGAGAGAAATGATCAATTTCATTAATGTAAAGTCACATTTTATACCTCTACGCACTAATTCCCATGGACATGACTGGTAGCTACAGTAATTTTTGGGACTCCATTGGTCAATGAGTATGTCTCAGGTACTTAATTTTTTCCATGACTAACTAGTTTTTAGTGGGGAAAAGGAAATTTGAGAGAAGCTGCATAATTTGCTTTAACTTGCAGGGTATGTTAAGTATTGAATCACATCTGTTATGATTTTGGAATATTGGTGTGTGTTTGAATGTCAGAGATTGCGTTAAGGTCATTCTGCTGAAAATTGACCCATCTGAAAACCAGTATGTCCATTCCATTCCATTCCTCGGCAAGGCCATAGTCTCCATATCATGGTTCATTTCTCCTTTTCCCTGCCCATTAAAAGGTAGCAAATTTTTTGGGTTCTTACACACACGTGCTCCTTTAAAATTGTTCTGTAATGTGTAAGCTGGGCTGTCCATAAATGATTATTTATGGGATTGACATTTGTTATTTGGTGGAGTTTGATATATTAGAGTAATATGAATGTGTTATGCTTCACAATGAAATATGAGATTTTATTCACTAGTTTGTCTTTGTTTCATTCCTTTCCAAAAGAAAATTAATGCTTAACTTGAACAGCTGATTTTTTTGCAATAAGTTTCCCTTAAAAGCTTGCTAGCATAGAAACAAAAGGTAACTTTTTTCTTTGCCTTTTATTGTTTTCTGATTGTTTGATATTAAGTTTTGGATTGATATTAGAAATATTAATAGTTTATCCTAGGCAGGAGCCAGCTTCCTTTAATATGTGCCAGATGAGCTTCCAGTAGTTTTTAGACTTTGAGATTTTAGAATCCTCATTTTCGGGGGTGGGTGGGATTTTGACTTCACTGCTTTTTCTTTGTCTTAATTTAAAATTGATATGTATGACCAAAGGAATCCTTCTGATATTCACTGGTCCTTTCTGGTAGAATTGAAATAGCGTATGAGCAATGGGCGTTTAAGTTAGAAAATATTCGTTTATGTAAAAATTAACCAGAAATTACTGGAATGTAGTATTGGTCAAGGTTGTAGAGTCAAGTATGATTAATGGGTATTAGTCAGGAATGGAAATGTTGCAATATAATGACAAGTCATGAATTGTTAAAAGAACAATCTGTTGTTAGCCCATTGATAAACTTTGTGAGATACTTATTTGAGAGCCAAGTTTGTAATCTTTCTTTTGCTGATTAAACATGACTGTCATTTTGCCATTTTCTGCTGTATTCCCACCATTATGTTCTAAGTGCTCATTAATCCTCACCAGGAGCCAGTGAAGAAGGTGACATATTCTAGTTTTACAGATGGGAAATTGAAGCTCATGTATTAAGCAGCTGGTCAGGCAGCCCAAAACCAAGGAAGTTATTAGTACTGGTAATTGAACCTAGAATTGTCTGTCTCCAGTCCAGTACTGTCCAGTAGAAGTATAATATCAGCCACTAGGTAATTTAAAATTTCCTAGTTGCTACATTAAAGGAGAAGTTCATTTTAATATTTTAATTCAATATATAAAAGTTCATTTTAAATGTAATTATAAAATTGAGATGTTTTACATTCTCTTTTTGTACCATCTTCATTATTTATTATTATTATTATTATTATTGTGAGATAGCCTGTTGTCCAGGCTGGAGTGCAGTGGTGGGATCATAGCTCACTGCAGTCTCAATCTTCTGGGCTCAAGGGACCCTCCTGCCTCAGCCTCCCGAGTAGCTGGGACTACAGGTGTGTGCCACCATGCCTAATTAATTTTATGTTTTATTTTGTAGAGACAGGGTCTCACTTTGTTGCCCAGGCAGGTCTCTAACTCCTGGGCTCCGGACGGTCTTCCCATCTCGGCCTCCCAAAGTGTTGGGATTACAGGTGTGAGCCACCATGCCTGACCTTTTGTACCATCTTCAAAGTCAGTGTGTGTATTTTAGATGTATAACACATCTCAGTTCAGGCTAGCCACATTTCAACTTGAAGAAATGTGGCTAGCCCGAACTGAGATGTGGCTAGTGGCTCTATAATGGGATTGTGTAGCCCTGACGCCTGTGCAGTGGCCAGTACTCCATTTTGCTCCTCTTAAGTCTGTAAGCAGTAAAGAAACCAAGACTTCAGCATCAACCTAGGTTTTGCATGTTGTTGAATTGTTTAAGCTTGTAGCATATAATTATAGCCAGTAATTTAATAAAATCAGTCATTACAAAAAGTGATAAACTAGCCTTGTCATAATGCAGATATTTGGTTGTCTTTCCCATATTTAAAATTTTTACTTCTCTGAATAGGAGATGATGTAGGTTAAAATAAAATATTTAAGTAGTATTTAAAAGACAAATAATTTCATTTAGCCTAGAGATAATGAATGCAATCACATAGTTATCATTAATAATAAAGACCACAGGTGGCTAAGACCACTTTAACCACAAAAAAGAGATAGTTGAAATATTGGGCTGGGCACGATGGCTCACGCCTGTAATCCCAGCACTTTGGGAGGCTGAGGCGGGCGGATCATGAGGTCAGATCGAGACCATCCTGGCTAACACGGTGAAACCCCATCTCTACTAAAAGTACAAAAAATTAGCCGGGCGTGTTGGCGGGTGTCTGTAGTCCCAGCTACTCGGGAGGCTGAGGCAGGAGAATGGTGTGATTCTGGGAGGCAGAGCTTGCACTGAGCCGATACTGCGCCACTGCAGTCCAGCCTGGGGACAGAGTGAGACTCTGTCTCAAAAAAAAAAAAAAAAAAAAAAAAGAAATATTGTACATGGGTTTAAGTATAGATAATTAAATTCAGCAGTCTGCTTACAGTACCTGCTGTATGCTGGGCATTGTTCAGATGTTCAGATATTAAAATAAGAAGTGGATTCTGTGCTCAAGGATGCCACCCTTAAGGGTTTAATTAGAACCATTCTTTCCGGAACCATTAATTAGAACTATTATTTCCAGAAAAATTTGGTGGTGATGGGAAGAGTCTATGTATATTTTTGGACATTTCACAGTGGGCACTGTTTGCTTTAAGTATAATCTTTGTCTCATATCCTCATAAGATTTGAAAAGTTTTCAAGCTTCTTTGCAAGTACTTTGCAAACTTCTTTGTATGCATTAGAAAATGCATGGTTCTGAGAAATTTAATTATGGCAGCCTCAGGGCCACTTTTTCAGATGCTCTCCTTTTGATACTCTGTGAGTTGCCATTATGTTGCCCCATTTCTGTTCCTGGTAAAGACTCACTGATCATGCTGATGAACTCGATCTGCATTTTTGACTGAGCTAAATTATAGAGGTAACATGGCCCTGATACATTTGTGTATCAGTCAGGGAAACGATTGTATGTCACTATTGAACTGGATATTATTATGTATAAGATTGTTTAGTTGCAAGATAGATGAAAATATAGTTGCCTAATCATTTAAGAGTAAAAAATTCTTGGTATTCTAGTTTTTGGGTTGAGGAGGGAGAGTAAAAAATTTTTCAACTTGAGTGAGTTTTTTTGTTGGGGGGTGGAGAGGGAATGTAGAGAAATGGTTAACCAGCATTTATGTCTCATTTCAAAATAATGACAGCTTTTTAAAGAAGCTTGAAAGATAGTAGATGCCTTTTGTCAGTAGTAATCAACATGTGTATGTTATCTATTCTGTTGATAAGTGTCAATGTCTAAGGGTAGGGCACAGAGAAGGGAAATTGTGTACTTCATTTTCTCTACGAGGCTGTAAAGAGTGAAGAGAATGAGAGAAAGAAGGCACATCTTTCATATTCATCTGTCATTTCTAGAAGTCTTAAGTATCTGAATCTGACTTTTTTTTTTTTTTTTTTTTTCATCTGACTCTTGAAACAGTGTTCTGACAGAGCAGCGATGGCTTCAAGATGTAGACTGTTGTCACTTCATTTGTATGGTGAACTGCAAAACAGCTTCTTGGGATATCTGGCCCATGACTTTGAATAGGATTGATGGCTTCCCTAGCCCAGTCTGTTCATTCATCTTTGGAGTTGATTTTTTTACCTTTCCTGCTTGAAAAGAATGGATGCAGGGTATGGTATTATTCTGATTATCTTTTTATTCAATATGAAGCAATCAGTGGACCATACCTTGAGACAGAAAAGACAAATACACATTGAAAGTTAATACTTAAAACTCTTACACTAATTGGGATTAGGAGGAGGAGGACTTTATTTCACCAGAGAGTAATGCCAGAAAATTTTGCTCAGGGTAAAAGCGTGGGGACCATTTTTGAAGGAGGTCAAGAGCTAGCTAGCTATTTTATGTAGGGGAAATTATCTGAATGGGATGGAATTATAGGGTAAGGAAGCTGAAATATTAAAAGAGAATTTCCCCCAATATTTTCTTAAATGTGGGCTATTACTTTTTTATTGGAAAAAATTAAAAAGGACTGCATTAAAAATGAGAATACTTAACAGGCTGAAGTAGGAGGATTGCTTAAGTCCAAGAGTTTGAGGCTAGACTGGGCAACATGGCAAGACCATGTCTTTCTAAAAAAATATTGGAATTCTGCATTTTAAGGAGTGTGGTTCATTCCTAGGATTAGGACAGTTGAATTATGTGGAGGTCTCAGAACTATTTCCAATATATAGACTTTTATTAAACAAAGGTACAGATGGATGATGACTTAGAAATGCAGGCAGTGATTTTGTTTCATGCCTAGTTTCTCAAGTTTTAGAAAATGGTGACAGTCTCAGAGAAAACAAGCAACTATTTCGTGAAATCTCCAGGTGTCAAAACAGTCCAAGGTACATATAATTAGAATAAATTAAGGGAGAATGTTGCTTTAGAGTTCTCGTAGTGTACTAGTGATTCTTAAAGGGTGAGCAAAGCAAAAACTAAAAATAGATGGAAGCTTATCTGCACATTTGAACTTGTGGAACAGCTGGAGTGGGTCTCTTACTCCCTTACCCCTCCTAACTGAATAATTCTCCGTCTCTGGTTATTTGCTGTATTGAGAAAGTCTTCACTGGCTCTCATGGTGTTTTTGAGAAAGATATTAAAGGGGCTTGAATTAGAGCACAGGAAGTGGAATAAATGACAGGAAACATTTGATCATTTCTGGCACTGTCAGAATGAAAGCCCAATATTTGATTTGAGAGGTTGCAGGACAGTAGCAAATGTTTTGATGGGTGGGTGTGTGTGTGTGTGTGTGCGCACGCATGTGCATGTGCATGCGTGTGCACTTGCCTGTATATACTCTCAACTTCGTGTTGTTTTTTTTTTCTTTGCCCTTCCCTCTAATACTCACTCTTTGTCTAGATTTTCATAATGTAATTGGAAGAAGCAAAGGCCCTTCCTCCTCTGTTAATGAGTTACAACCTTTCACAGGTCCAAGAAAGGTGACAGAAGGGACTTTCTACTTTATAGGCTTCTTATTGTTTTTCATTTTCTCACTAAAAGTTTATTTTCCCACTTGTTTTTTGGTTTGTACCCATTGTTAACTGCATTTCCACCATGTTGCATAAGGAATATTTGCAATTTGGCTTATAATGTCACCATTCGTGCTCCGTAAGAGAGGTCTCTGCTCTATCTCTCATATATCCAGTACCTAAAACTCACTGCCTGGCACTTAAGTAGGTGCTCCAGTATATGTCAGCATTCCAGAGGTCTCTGTTACTGTAAATAGAGCATTGACGTGAATAGTACAGATGATGGTGGGCTCTATCATGGTCTCTCTTGGCAGGGATTTATCCAGAGTCATTTGAATAATTACCATGTACCATCTAGTGTGTCTGGTCCTGGGTATGTACATTTTTAGGACCTTTAGAGAGCTTATATGTTAGTAGGAGACGACACACTAGGAAACCAACAATTACAGTATGGAGGTGCTGTTAAGAGATTTGAGGTGTGCATTAGAAAGCATAGAGGAAGCCTACCTGACCCAGTTGAGAGTGAGTTGAGAGAATTAGGGAATTGTTTCATGAAGGAGATGATGGTTACATGATCATGTTCTGTAAGATGAGGAAGAGCTAGCAGGGGAAAGGGGACGAAAGGCTTGGAGTTAAGGTAGGAAAGGCTTGGAGCCCTGAGAAAACTTTGTCCTTACCATTGGGAAGTACTCAGTTCAGTTTTCAAGTTATGCACCATTTTGACTAATCTTTAAGGAAGTAATGTAATTGATTAGTTTGGACTTAACTCGTCTCGTAATTTGAACAGATGTTTTTTGTTTTGTTTTAATAATGGAGCAGTTTAAGAAAGAACTTACCTTGTTTACCCTACCCTAACCAAACCAAACCAAATGAGGTGTTGCATCCTTCTCTGTGCATACCTGCATATGATTCTAAATTAGGAAAGAAAAACCAGCCCAGCTCTCTTGTGAATAGGAGTTGCTGTTATGTACAATTTCTTATTTTGGCAGCAAACCCATCTCAGCAATGCAGATGTTCTGCAGTAAAACAGGTGACTTATTAATATGATACTTTCTAGTTGTGAAAAACAGTTGCAGACCAGTATAGAAGTGACCTACTTGAATATAGTACAATATTAATATGCAGGCATACTTCAGAGATATTGTGGGTTCAGTTTCAGACTACTGGAATAAAGCGAACATTGCAATAAAGAAAGTCACACAATGTTTTTTGTTTCCAAGTGCATATAAATTTTGTTTATACTGTGCTGTAGTCTAGTAAGTGTGTGATAGCATTGCGTCTAAAAATATACATTCCTTGATTGAAAAATACTTTATTGCTAAAAATTGCTAGCAATCATGCGAACCTTCAACAAGTCGTAATCTTTTTGCTGGATGGTCTTGCCTTGATGTGGATGGCTGCTGACTGATCAGGTGGTGGCTGCTGAAGAATGGGGCAGCTTAGGGAATTTCTTAAAATAAGACAACAGTGAAGTTTGCTGCATTGATTGACTCTTCCTTGACAAAAGATTTCTCTGTGATGTGTGATGCTGTTGGATAGCATTTTGCCCACAGTAGAAATTCGTTTCAAAATTGGAGTCACTCCTCTCCAACCCTGCTGCTAGTTGATCAACTAAGTTTATGTAATACTGTAAATCCTTTGTTATCATTTCAACACTGCACAGCATCTGCACAAAGAGTAGATTCCGTGTCTAGAAGACACTTTCTTATCCCATATGAAGCAACCTGCTATCTGTTCAAGTTTTATCATGAGATTGCAGGAATTCAGTCATATCTTCAGGTTCCACTTCCAATTCTAGTTCTCTTGCTGTTTCCACCACACGTCCAGTGACTTCCTCCATTGAAGTCTGGAACCCCTCCAAGTCATCCATCAGGGTTGGAATCAACTTCTTCCAAAACCTGTTAATGTTACTATTTTGATGTTTTCCCATGAATTGTGAATGTTCTTAATGGCATCTAGAATGGTGAATCCTTTGCAGAAGGTTTTCAGTTGGCTTTGCCGAGATTCATCAGAGGATGGATGGCAGGTCTAGGATTATGAAATTAGTTTCTTAAATAATAAGACTCGAAAGACAAACTTACTTCTGGATCAGTAGGCTGAAGAAAGCAAGTGTATTAGCAGGCATGAAAACAACATTAACTTCCTTGTTCATCTCCGTCATAGTTCTTGGGTGACCCAGGTGCATTGTCAGTGAGCAGGAGTCTTTTTTTTTTTCTCTGGGCAGTAGGTCTCAACAGTGACCTTAAAATATTCATTAAACCATGCTATAAACAGATGTTCTGTCCAGGCTTTGTTCTAGTTATGGAAACACAGAGTAGGCTTAGCATAATTCTTATGGGCTCTAGAATTTTTAGAATGGTAAATGAAAGTTGAGCATTGGCTTCAACTTAAAGTCATCAGCTGCGTTAGCCCCTAACAAGAGAGTCAGCTCATCCTTTGAGGTTTTGAAGTCAGGCATTGACTTTCCCTCTCTAGCTATGAAAGTCCTAGATGGCTTCCAGTATAAGGGTGTTTTGTCTACATTGAAAATCTGTTGTCTAATGTAGCTACTTTCATCATTTGTCTAGATTATCTGGATAACTTGCTGCAGCTTCTATGTCAGCACTTGCTTGTTCATAGTTCACTTTTATGTTATGGAGATAGTTTCTTGTCCTTAAACCTCATGAACCAGGCTCTGCTAGTTTGCTAGCTTTTCTTCTGCAGCTTCTTCACCTGTCTCAGCCTTCACAGAACTGAAGAGATTATTTAGGGCCTTGCTCTGGATTGGCCTTTGGTTTAAGGGAATGTTGTGGCTGGCTTTATCTTCTATCCAGACCACTCAAGCTTTCATATTGTTAATTTGTTAATAGTAATAAGGCTGTTGTGTTTTCTTATTATTTATGTGCTCACTGGAATAACACTTTTAATTTCCTTCAGGAATGTTTCCTTTGCAGTCACAGCTTGGCTGTTTGTTGCAAAAGGCCTAGCTTTCTGCCTGTCTCAGCTTTTGACATGTCTTCCTTGCTAAGCTTAATTATTTCTAGCTTTTGAGTTAAAGTGAGAGATGTGTGATTCTTCCTTTCCCTTGAACACTTAGAAGCCAACATGGGGTTATTCATGGGTCACATTTCAATATTACTTTTGTTTTGTTTTGTTTTGTTTTTTTGAGACAGAGTCTTGCTCTGTCGCCCAGGCTGTAGTGCAGTGGCGCGATCTTGGCTCACTGCAAGCTCTGCCTCCTGGGTTCACGCCATTCTCCTGCCTCAGCTTCCCGAGTAGCTGGGACTACAGGCGCCCGCCACCACGTCTGGCTAATTTTTTGTATTTTTAATAGAGACGGGGTTTCACCGTGTCAGTCAGGATGGTTTCGATCTCCTGACCTCGTGATCTGCCTGCCTCGGCCTCCCAAAGTGCTGGGATTACAGGCGTGAGCCACCACGCCCGGCCACATTTCAATATTACTAAGTCTTAGGAATAGGGAGACCCAAGAAGACGGGGAGAGAGAGAGGGTAGCAGCAAGTTGGTGGAGCAGTCAGAACATACACAACGTTTATTCAGTTGCTGTTTTCTGTGGGCACAGTTGGTAGCACCCTAAAACAATTACAATAGTAACATAAAAAACATAAAAGATCAATGATCACGGATTACCATAATAGATATAATAATGAAGATGTTCGAAATATTGTGAACATTACCAAAACATGACACAGAAGCATGAAGTGAGCCACATGTGTTTTGGAAAAATGGTGCTGATAGACTTGCTTGATGTAGCGTTGCCACAAACCTTCAATTAGTTAAAAATCTGTATCTTTGAAATGTAATAAAGTGAAATGCATTAAAATGAGATATGCCTGTATTCAGGTTTATTATTTATTTTTATTGAGATTACCTTTTGTTATGTGTAAAAAGCCTGGTTATAAATTACAGTTTTCTAGGTGTGTTTATATAAGAGAAAACCTTTTGGTTCTTGGAAAACAGTTTTGGGAATATCAAACTAATTTTTCATTTTAAGATTCCTCTAAGAACTTACATTAGAGGCCAGTCCTGGTGGCTCACACCTGTCATCCCAGCACTTTGGGAGGCCGAGGTGGGCAGATCACTTGAGGTCAGGGCAAGACCAGCCTGGCCAACATGGTGAAACCTCGTCTCTACCAAAAATATAAAAAATCAGTCCGGTGTGGTGGCATGCGCCTGCCTGTAATCCCATCTACTCGGGAGGCTGAGGCAGGAGAATCATTTGAACCCGGGAGGTGGAGGTTGCAGTGAGTTGAGATTGTGCCACTGCACTCCAGCCTGGGTGACAGAGTGAAAAAAAAAAAAAAAAAAAAGAACTTACCTCAGATAGGACTTAATTGTTCTCATTCCATTACTGTGGGAATTAGGGCAAGACTTTTTTGAAAGTATTGTTATTAATTGTTGGGGTAGATAAGTTTTTTTGAGCCGATGAGGTTTTTGGTTTTTAAAAATAGCCCAAAAGATACTCAGAAACAAGATTGGTTAAAAAAAAAAAAAGATTCATTATCAGATTGCAAGGTATTTGTTTTGTGTGAAGAAAGAAAATAAGAGACATCTATAAAGTAATGCCTTTCTAATGCTATTTTTGAAGATTCTTGTGAAAAAGAAGCTCCAAAAATACTTGAGCAACGGCAATATTGGTGGAGGACTAATTCATCCAGAAGAACTTTGTGTAGGATAATCTTTGGTTCATTCTATAATATCCAGTTTTGGCTCTTAATCAGGATTCTATATGTTAACTGAAATCTTCTTTAAAATTGTTTATATTGGTTTAGTCATTAATACTAATGGATCCCTCATTTAGTCTAAATGTAAGGTGTTACTGTATTACGAGACCTTGAATTAATAAGCCAAGTGCTAATTAGGAAGGTTGACAAAGAAGCAGTGTTCAGCCACTGGGGCAAGAACTCAGTCATCTCCCATTGTGTGCGAGTGAGCCTTTATTGTTTAGTGGGCTCTGTGATTACTGTCTAGGATCATCTAAAACAAAAATAGGTGGAAATCTAAGAGAATGAGTTTGTGTGTATGCAAATTCACCTGAATATTAAGGTAGCACAGTCTGGATACACTTTTGATTTTTGATGTTTTTTGATTGTAACTGACAAGTTGCACAATTTAAAGTGTATTTTCACATGTGGTCTTATAAAGAAAACAAAATAATCCTAAAAATGTAAATGAGAGAAAATATTCTTAGTTCTCAGTGTCATTCAGGAAAAACTTGTTGGAAGATTGTATGTGATAGTTATTGAGGTTTATTTGTCTAGCACAGTTTCTACTCAGTTACTTTGTCATTTAAGAGCCTAAGTAGAGATTCTAGCCACTACCCTATCTCCATCTGCAGTCTTTTTTAGAAGACAGTGCAGTGCGATGTATTTTCTGATGATACCCTTTCCTTCATAAACATCTCTGAAGAATTATTTCCATGTAATTCTTGTGGCCATCATTGGTATATAGTTGTATTGACTAGAGATTTTAAGTTGTACATGTCTGAAGTACTGTTTCCACACAACCTCCTTAGTATTGTTTTCTGGTTTACAGGAATTGAAACCTTGTTTTTAATTTGTCCAGGTCTTCTGTCTGTATTCTGCTTTCATAGAAATAAACAACACTAGATATTAGAAATTTTGAGGTTTTTTTCTCTTTCCTTCTCCTAGTACATGATGTTTTGAGAGGCCTGTGTTATCCTAAATGCTTGATAGAGCACTTTTATGATGGGAGTATGAGTGGTATGCAAGTATCTTGACTCCTCTAGGCAAGTTCGTAGCTGTGTGCGTGTGTGCGCACACACACCTTTTAAAAGTAAAAACGTTAACCATGTATGTTTGGTAAATGCTAGACTGTAGTTTTAAAACTGGAAGAAACCTTTGAAATCATCTTGTCAAATTTGTTCATTTTATTGATGAGGAATTTGAGGGCCAAAGAGGCAACTCTGATAAGGCCAATTATAGAATTAAGGACCTGCGTTTGGGTCAGAAAACCAGTTACAGAAATATAGATGAAGGAAATCTTGGTTTAAAGTGGAGCATTTAGTTGACCATAATAAGCTTATGTTAGTCGTAAGTGACATGGCTGTCAGAGTTGTTAAGTTGATCTTGAATTACAATAATAAAAGTATGTCAAAATGAGGATAAAGGGGTGGCCTGTTACAGAAGGCGGCAACAGCAAAATATTTGAAGTATCAAATGTGTTTCGTCCTGGATCACCAGTTTTCAGAGGAACATTGACAAACTGGAGCTTACTGTCCAACTTACTCTCCTGAGAACTATTTGAAGCCAGAATCCCCTACCAGGTTCTCCATGTGCTCACTGTATCTGACTTCAAGTGTTCTTCCTGGCCAAATGAACAAGTCTGTTTTTTTTACCTGTTTTTCTTAATGTAATTTTCTTGCTTTTCCTCCTCTATAAAGATCGCAGCGACACCTTTACTTTCCTAGGCCTGATCAGGTCATGGTACCTTTATTGATTGATTGATTGATTGATTGATTGAGATGGAGTTTTGCTCTCGTTGGCTGGGCTGGAGTGCAATGGTGCGATCTTGGCTCACCGCAACCTCCGCCTCCTAGGTTCAAGTGATTCTCCTGTCTCAGCCTCCCGAGCAGCTGGGATTACAGGCATGTGCCACCATGCCTGGCTAATTTTGTATTTTAATACAGACGGAGTTTCTCCACGTTGGTCAGGCTGGTCTCCAACTCTCCACCTTAGGTGATCTGCCTGCCTCGGCCTCCCAAAGTGCTGGGATTACAGACGTGAGCCACCTCGCCTGGCTGTACCTTTATTTAAAGCTGTGAAGGCTGGAAGCTATTTCCCAGACTTCTTGCAAAGTTTGGCCCCAAGCCTCAGAATACGTTTTCTCCTTGTTTTTCAAAGTGGCTGGGGGGTTTAAATGATCATTTGTGGGTTTGTACCCATGCTACTAATATCTTGTTTCTAACAAGGACATATAAAATTTCTTGGCCTTACAATCACTTTTGGCTTTCCTGTGATCTTGCATATTAGAGATGGTAGCTGTGGGTAGTACTGTGGCTTGTCTACAGGAAAAACAAAAGCCCCCCGAAAAAGCACACAGTTAAAAATGGTATTAGAATGACCATCCACTCCTTTTCTACCAGATAATCATTATTTTCATTATCTTACCGTCTGAGTTTCCACCTGGAGAGGAAGGGAACTAATTTTTATTGAATACTTACGATGTGCCAGGCAATGAACAAGTGCTTTATGGGGTAGATTTTGTTTTTCCTTGTAGTGGTGTTCTTACCCCACTTACAGATGAAGAAAGTACATGCATAAAGTCATGTTATTTTGCTAATGGAGCTGGAATTTGAATTCAAAATCTTGACTGAAAAGATCTTGTATGACTTTTATGGCCACAAAAGACAAATGATATTACTCTTTTATTTAGAATGGTCTAACTACTACCATTTTTCTACCTATTTACTTTTACACCCCTTGGACCCCCTGTTTTCCCTAGCATATTTTTTTGAGTTCTTAATTATCTTGAGTTCCTAATTTGGAATCATGTGTTACTTCTAGCAGTTTTCCCAGATAATTTCCTTTCCTTTCTCTCTTACAAGACTAATAGTCCATCCGGGAGCTGTTTTTCAGGCCAGGGAAGAGTCAGGGGGAGGCCTGACTGCCTCTGTGCAGCAAGGGAAGTAATTCACTAAACTGTTTCTTAAAATTCTATCTTGATTGGACTAATTTTCTGTATTGGTTGAATATCTACTGTAGTACTCTTTGTTGACATGATTTGGTCCTAGGTGCCTAAGAAAATAGTAACCTCCCTCTGGCCTTCAGGAAATTTAGGATTCGGTTAAAGTGTGCACATAATTAGTGAGTATGATGAGTGCCACAAGGCCATAAATCAACCAACCAACCAACCACACCAACCAAAAACCAAACCATTGGCTGTTCAGAGTGGTGAAGAGAGCACAGATCTGCATAGTTATAACAGGGAGGCTATTCTCAGTCCTGGCTCTGGATGAGAATATCCTGGAGAGATTTTAATTCAGTAGATCTTGGGGGCCGGGCGGCGGGGATAGGAATCGGTGCCGGTATGCCCTGGGATTTATGCTGTCAAGGAGAATCTTTTATTTCTTTAGTTCTCCAAAGCATGTTTGTTTTTATCTTTTGAAAATTTTTTTTTTTGAGTTGGAGTCTCGCTCTGTTGCCCAGGCTGGAGTGCAGTGGCCGGATCTCAGCTCACTGCAAGCTCCACCTCCCGGGTTTATGCCATTCTCCTGCCTCAGCCTCCCGAGTAGCTGGGACTACAGGCGCCCGCCACCTCGCCCGGCCAGGTTTTTTGTATTTTTTTAGTAGAACGTTTTTAGTTCTACTCTAAAACACGGTTTCACCGTGTTCACCAGGATGGTCTTGATCTCCTGACCTCGTGATCCACCTGTCTCGGCCTCCCAAAGTGCTGGGATTACAAGCTTGAGCCACCGCGCCCGGCCTCTTTTGAATATTCCTTTCCATTTTCTCCTGCACTTTACTCTGAAGTGGAAATAATGGAACTTGGGTGCCTGTTGGCTCATGTCTAGTTAGTAGATCTGTGAATGTAATCTGTATTGGATTTAGGCAGAATGTCTAATGTGGAAGTAAATTCAGTCTGTCTTGGAATTAATTGTAGAATCTAGTAAAATAGGCTTCATTTATTTGCATATCTTTGGGACTAAATTTTTGTATTTAATAGAATGCTGTAAAGTCTCATTAATACGGACCCTGTAATTTAAATCTGTATTTTGGAGGCACACTGGGGTAAAGTTTATCCTTAATAAGGGCACCATTGTTTACTGTAATGGGCTAATTACATGTCTGAATCATTGTAGCAGGTTGAATACAACCTCTTCTTGGCAGTGTTTTACTGACTCCTACTTTCAAGTTATTATCTGCCTTATAGTAGCAAAAATTTAGTTAGTTAACTTGTCTCTCCTAAGTAGTTAGAAATTGGTTGAAGTTGTAAACACTGTTAGCTGAATAGAAATAAGCTGACACTTTCTCTTCAATTGTAGAGAGAGATTATGTGACTTAATCTTTCCCATCAGGGGGATGTGAGTGATTGGAATGCTAGTGGCTGCTGGTGGGTTTGTTTCTTAAAGGCTATATGTTGTACTTCACTGAACCACCTATACAGCTAAGCTGTCTTGAAGTTTTAGTCATTCCTACTCTTGTGGTTGGAGTGATATTGTGGGTCTTGGTAGTGTTTCTGCCTTTTGTTCTAACATGTCAGACAGTTACTCTTTGGCCTTCTTCATTCTTATCCTAATCATTATGTATAACAGCTAGCATTTGAATACCTACCATACCGGGTGTCATGCTTGCTGGCCTTATGTACATTAGCCTAATATTTATAATACCTGTGTGAGTAGTGCTGTTGTTATCCACATTTTGCGGGTGAAAAAGCAAGGCTTTGAGGGTTTAAATACTTGCACTAGGTCAAAGAGCTAACAAATGAAAAGATCCCACATTCAAATCCAAACATGCTTTCAGAACCTGTGTTTTTAACTTTTGTCTGTTGCCCCAGGACCAGGCCAGATCATCTTCATCACTTTTCTCTTTTCCTTATCAAGTTGGTAAGCAGCTATTTGTTCTTCTGGTGATACTGAGAGATAAAGGTCATAGTTAGTGAATAATCAGTTAGCATTTTAAAAATAATTGCTGCTGCATTGTGATTTCAGAGAATGGAATAACCATAAATGTATTACTTCTCAGACATTCACAGTGATGGTGTAGAGGCTCATGCTCACTCTAGGACAAGCAACATTATAACATTGTTTAGAAGCCTGATTTGCTATAAATTGAGGAACAAGATGTATCAGGAAAATCTAAAATACCCCTTTATTTATGCCAATACAGTGATTAGGAAGTTAGTCTGGGAGCTGAACTCTTTACATTCATACCTTAGCTCTTCCAGCTCTGTAACTGTAGGCAAATTACTTATGCTCCCCACACCTCAGTTTTCTCATGTGTAAAACAAGGGTAGTACTAGTACATTCTTTAAACAGATTTTATAAGGATGAAATAAGACAATGCGAAGTACTTAGCAGAGTGTCTTATATATACTAAGCTTCAAATGTTGCTTTACTAGCTAATGGGAAAATCAAAGAGGTATTAAATTGAGAGTTGATATAAAAGCTTTCAGGTGGAGGAATGGTCAGGTGATGAGATACTGGTTACCTTGCCCCTTCATGTTTAGCTGACTTGTGTTAGTGGTCCTAAATTCAGCTCTTTCCAGCTTGTAGGTAGTAAATTCAGGATGTAAGTAAACATCCTAAATTCTGAAATATTTTAAAACATTTTAAAGTGGTTTACATTTTACAATATTCTTGCTTGTAGGCAATATTAAACTCAATTAGATGGCAAAGAAATGATTACCAGATTCTTTAGCAGATCAATTATATGGTATAATCTGAAAGATAGAGTTGTGTGCTTATGTGTTTTTATTTATGTGGAGAGGTTCAGGCAAAAGAAATCTCAACAGTGGTACAGTTCCAGATCCAAATGAGGAGTTGCTGTAGTAGTTGTGCAGATCTGGGATTTGGTGTATGAAAAAGATGCCTAAATTTCATTGGGAGGCTGTTTAGATGACAGGCTCTTTCCAGCACTGGGATTCTATTTTTTTTTTTTTTTTGAGTATTGAATGTTACATACCAGATTAGTTCTCATTTCTTTTTTTTTCAGGAGAATATATACTTTAGTCTAAGAACAGTGGAAAATAGCTTTCTCTTTTAGCTATTTCAACTCAATTCTAACCTCATTCCTAACCTAGCCTAACTCTATAGTTCATTTTGACTGCAAAATCCTGCCCACTTTATCTTCTATAAAAATGTATTTTTCCGGCAGGGCGCGGTGGCTCACGCCTGTAATCCCAGCACTTTGGGAGGCCGAGGCGGGCGGATCACAAGGTCAGGAGATCGAGACCACGGTGAAACCCCGTCTCTACTAAAAATACAAAAAATTAGCCGGGCGCGGTGGCGGGCGCCTGTAGTCCCAGCTACTCAGGAGGCTGAGGCAGGAGAATGGCGTAAACCCAGGAGGCGGAGCTTGCAGTGAGCCGAGATCGCGCCACTGCACTCCAGCCTGGGCGACAGAGCGAGACTCCGTCTCAAAAAAACAAAAAACAAAACAAAACAAAACATGTATTTTTCCTTCAATGAGGGGAAAAACTCAAGCTAACATTTCTTTTGGATTCTCTTTTTACCCCATTATTTTCCTAACCTTGAGCTCTGTTCATGCCTCTGCCAGTCTTAAAAAAAAAAAAGTTGATTCAGTTTGAGGATAGCTGAAACATTTTTTATGCAGAAATTGGTTTGTAAAATATGGGAGAATTCTACTGAATTCTCTCTCAGGGCATCATACAGTAGTAGCTTACTGGTGATAAAGATTACTATTGATGTCTTTACTATTCTGGGAAAGTTTTAAAGCTTACAAGGAGAATGTTAGAATTCAGTATATAAACCAGGAAACACTTTACTTTGTTATCTGAAAAAGACCTAAGTGAATATAAGGCCTTGTTATACCACTCAATTTTCATTCACTTTGCAAAATTGACTTTTAGGAAGCTAATATAATACAAGGTGAAAAAAATGATCCATGATCCTGTCAGTGTTGCTATGGACTAATTTCCATCATTTTGAGTCATATTACCACAAAAGGGCAGGAAGCACTGGGGAAGGCTCTTGGCAGATTTCTAAGTACTTTGTTTACTTTGGTTGATACGGAGTTTGCTGTCATATTTTTGAAAGGTGGTGGTGTGGAATTGTCTGCTATCTCCTTTCTCTGCCACTTTCTTGCAAGTATATAGGTGATGGTTACACCCCATTACCTTGAAAAATTTAACATTTTAGTTTTCTTCTTGCTTTTTTCTCTTTCTTATATGGTTTTAAAAATAGTTTTTAAAACATTAGATCATATATCATTATTGTCTCCTCCCTGCCCTTTAATACTGTGTTCCCCTTCTGTACAGTTTTTTTTTTTTTGAGTACTGTTTTAAGGGATGACATAATTCTGTTCTTTTGAGCTATCCCATTTAACCAATTCTCTGTTGTTAGACAGCAAAGTTCCCCCATCAAAACAAGTTTTCCTCTCAATTCCAACTTTATTTTCTTGTGATAATAAGTAAAATTACTGGATTAAAGTTTGAACGTTTTCAAGTATCTTCATATATCCATGTTAAATGTGTTAAATTTTATCCAAAATGCTTGTGACGACTTCTTATTTCATTCCCATCATCTAAGTATGGGAGCACTTGTTTCTCCACATCTTTGTTGGTATTGGGCATTTTCGCTTTCCTACATTCTTTCTTTGATTTATAGGTGGAAGATGATACCACCTCACATTCAGTGACGCTTAGAAGTGCTGTGAATGCTTAGTCAGTCCACAAACTCCTTAGCCTTTGTTTTTGGTCTAAACCCAGTTCTGGGTACTTCCTGATCATCCCTTCTTGGTATTAGCTAAGCTTCCTAGACACATGGATGTTTGTGTAAGACTAGTATGGTTTCATTAAAACCAGGTTGTCGGCCAAATGTGGTGGCTCACACCTGTAATCCCAGCACTTTGGGAGGCCGAGGCGGGTGGATCACCTGAGGTCAGGAGTTCGAGACCAGCCTGACCAATGTGGTAAAACGCCTTTATACTAAAAATATAAAAATTAGTTGGGCGTGGTGGCACGTGCCTGTAATCCCAGCTACTTGGGAGGCTGAGGTAGGAGAATCACTTGAACCCGGGAGGTGGGGATTGCAGTGAGCCTAGATTGTGCCAGTGCACTCCAGCATGGGTGACAGAATGAGGCTCAGTCTCAAAAACAAACAACTCCCTCCAAAAACAAAAAACAAACAGAAAAACCCAAAACAAAACCAGGTTGTCACTGGAAAGTTAAGGAAGCATTTAGAAATTACTGTAAAGAAAAAAGAACACCCAACAAAGCTCTCAGTGTTGGCAATGTTCTGTGCCCACCCTTTATATATTTAGCAATTACTTTGGCTGAACCACTTTGTTCATCCAGAAGAACCAGTCAGAATGTCTCTGCCCTTCCCTTCCTCCAAGCACACACCATGGTCATCTCCTCCCTTTGCCTTTTCTTTTGACCATGACTAGCAGGTGCTCAGCTAGCTTACTTGTTATAGACTTGTTCACAAAACTTTATAGCTCGGTGTCTATCAGGCATATTTCTGTTTTATAGATGAAAACTTTTTCTTAATTTAAATTTCCCTTTTCCTGGAATTTATTTTGTGTTCTGAAATGCTGCTGTTATTGTAACTTACTGACCGTGTTGTAAATTCATGGATTTTATCTGGGAGGATCATGACTTTGATACTGAGGAGGTGATGCAAAATCTTAAACAGACAGATAAAAGAAAAAAGAGCTTGTCAAATAGATAAAAGAGCTTTCTTCTTTCTATATTCATCAGTAAAAAATGTTCTGTCTAGGATTTGCATAGGTGACTCTTTTCAGAATCGGTTTTCACCTGAGGTCATTCAGGTACCTAAAAGGGAGGGGAGTATCTAAACAGTTTAGTGACAAAGCTGTCAACAGGGTATTGCATCAAGTTCTCTTACACACTTTTCTTTTTGCTGTGAAAGCTGCTTTCTCAGAGCCATCCAGTTACTCTTGTCATACATGCAGTTTGAAGAAGTTTACTTCTGCCTCTTTTTCCTCGCCTCTGCCAAGGTAATGATGACCATTTAGAAGCCGAGGATTAACTTTTGGGAATGGCTTAGTGTGGTGGAAATTTTTTAAAAATTCTGCAGTGGCTTAAATAATGCAAGTAGATTTCACTATAGGGACTGATAATAGCAGTTATAAAAGCCCACAGTTTGATAGCAAAAGAAACTCCAAAGAAACAAAACAAAACAAACTTAAGATCTCTAAGCTCAGCAACCTGGTGTCATTGGTGTCATTTGAAGGTTTACACATTTCTGTTCAGTTGAGGTCTTTTGTATGATTATGTTTTCATATATGTAGATACTTAGTGGAATTGCTGGGTTACACTGTTTTCCAAAGTGGCTGTACATTTTACCGTTTCTCCAGCAATATATGAAGGCTTCAGTTTTCCACACATTTTGCCAAAACTTGGTATTGTTAGTCTTTTTTTTTTTTATGGCCGTTCTGGTGGCTGTGTGTTGATAATGACCAATAGTGTTAAGCTTTTTTTTTACTGTTCATATTTACCATTTGTTTATTTTCTTTGGTCAAGTGTCTGTTCAAACCTTTTGTCTATTTCAAAAAGTTTACTGTTTTGTTTTTTTTTTGAGGTATAAGAGTTCTTTATATATTCTGGATATAGGCCCTTTATTAGTTTATGTAATATGCAAATATTTTTTCCTAGTCTGTGACGTGTCTTGTCTTTTAATTTTCTTGATGGTGTCTTTTGAAGAGGAAAAGTTTTTAATTTTGATAAAATCTAGTGTGTCATGTTTTCTTTTATGGATCATACATTTGGTGTCATATATCTAAGAGATCTTTGCCTTAGCCGAGATCACAAAGATTTTCTCTTATGTTTTCTTCTAGATGTTTTATAGTTTATTTCGTATGTTTGTATCTGTGATCCATATTTGGGTTTATTTTTGTATATGGTGTGAGCTAGGGTGTAAGTTCATTTTTTTTGCATGTGGATATTTGCTTGTTCTGGTGCCACTTATTGATAAATCTCTTGAAAGGTTTTTTTTTTTTTTTTTTTTTTTCTGTTAAACTGTATTACTGCCTCTCAGTCTTACATATGCTGTGAACACAAGCCTTCATTTTCTGACTGAATTGGGAGAAGAGGGAGGAAAGGAGTTTGTCTTGGGACTTAGCGTTATTGTAGGGAGCTTTTGTATCATAGTTCACTTTGCTTAATTCTGCCTTTAAAGAAGATATTCACAGTCTTTGTGAACAATGAATAGAGTTCTGGTCAGTTTGGCCTTAGTTAAGAAGATGGCTCTGTTATCCTCTCCCTAGGGATAGTTATGAAGTCTTATTTTACATAGTTAGGGCTGGGTAAGCCTAGGATAGTGCAAGCTATCGCACAGAACATTTGTTAAAAATATTTTTAGGCTGGGCGCGGTGGCTCACGCCTATAATCCCAGCACTTTGGGAGGCTGAGGTGGGCGGATCACGAGGTCGGGAGTTTGAGACCAGCCTGGCCAACATGGTGAAACCCCGTCTCTACTAAAAATACAAAAAGTAGCTGGGCACGGTGGCAGGCGTTTGTAATCCCAGCTACTCAGGAGGCTGAGGCAGAGAATTGCTTGAACCCAGGAGGTGGAGGTTGTAGTGGGCCGAGATTGCGCCACTGCACTCCAGCCTGGGTGATAGAGCAAGACCCTGTCTCAAAAAAAAAAGAAAAAAAAAAAATATATATATATATAATATATATTTCTAGCATGAGAATGATAAAACTGTTCTTAAAACATTTTTTTTTCTTTTTCCAGATAGTTGTTTCTAACTATAAAAGTAAAACAGTTTATTACAGAAACGTTTGGAAATTACCACAGTTATGAAGAAAAAACTTTCTTCCCCTATCACTGCCATTCTGATTTTGGCTCAGCAATACTTGTAATTTTGTACGATTGAAGTAGGGACTCTCGAACACATAGTTTCTTGGAATAATATTTGGATCTACTGATGGATTCGGGCCTTTTAAAAAATATTTCTCTTGAGAAGGGAAAAGGATGGGAGCTGACATTTGATGAGCATCTATTGTGAGCTAGGCCTTGTATCCCAGAAAGCTTTGTGAAGTATTAAAATTATATTAAAATAGCATGAAAAATTTGTTTCCTCTCTTCATCCTCCCTAACTCCCCGCTTTTTTTAGGCTCGGGTTAAATAATTTGCCCAAAGTCATTCAGCTAGTGTGTGGTAGATTTGAAAAGTTGGGGAAAACTTAAGTATCATTCAGGGAGATCTTTCACCTCCCTGGTTAGCTGTTAAAATTGTTAACCTGTGTCTTATTTCATGGTTTAACAAAGGAAGTTCTCCCCTGACCCCCCCGCCCCCCACTGTTCTGGCTCTTGTGGTCTCCCTTTTATTTTCTATCAGATTTAGAAGTCCCAAGATCCCCTTATGCCCTACTCAAATTAAGACTTGTTTCTCTTCTCCTTTCTGTATTGTGCTTTCAACTCTGAGACCCTGTTTTAGCTTTGGTGTTTATTAGCTGAATAAAAAGATAAAGTAAGAGAGCTTAGAGTTTTTTGTTTTTTTTTTTGAGACGGAGTCTCGCTCTGTCGCCCAGGCTGGAGTGCAGTAGCCGGATCTCAGCTCACTGCAAACTCCGCTTCCCAGGTTTACGCCATTCTCCTGCCTCAGCCTCCCGAGTAGCTGGGACTACAGGCGCCCGCCACCTCGCCCGGCTAGTTTTTTGTATTTTTTTAGTAGAGACGGGGTTTCACCATGTTAGCCAGGATGGTCTCGATCTCCTGACCTCATGATCCGCCCATCTCAGCCTCCCAAAGTGCTGGGATTAAAGGCTTGAGCCACTGCACCCAGCAGAGAGCTTAGAGTTTTAATAAGGAACATTTCTTGAATTGGATTGATTTCATAACCAATTTTTACTTTCTTAAGTATTAACTAATAACTAGCTGTGGATTCCCAGGCAAGTCCACTGACTTTCTTCATCTGTAAAATGAACTACCTATTCAACAAGGATCCTTCTGTGGTATGTCAGCATTCCTTATTTTTTTTTTGTTAGTAGAACCATTAAATAAATTTCTGGCCATATGGTCACAGAGTATTTGCAGTTGTAACACAATGATAAGTATCTATATCTAAACATAGAAAAGATACAGTATAAATACAGCATTATAATCTTATGTGACTGACTGCTGTCTTCTCTGCGGTTCGTGGTTGACTGGAAAGTCATTTTGCGGTATGTGACTGTATTTGCATGTGTGTCAATGAGTAAAAAGCATTGATTTCATGTAAAAAAAAAAAGTGTGTGTGTGTGTGTGTGTGTGTGTGTGTGTGTGTGTGTGTGTGTGTGTAGGATATTTGTGATTCTGGAGCCTGATTTTTCCTTCTTCGTTTAGGAGGTATTTATGACTGTCAAGGCTACTTGACTGCCAGAACTTCCCATTGGTGTGCTCACTTTATCAAATAGCATAGCTTATTCTAATTTGTTTATTTTGTTGCCATAGTAACCTTTTTGCAAACAGAAAGGTGGTTGATATGTTTGTACAGGAATTCAGGGCCTTTCCCCTGATTGACATCTGCTGGCAGGAATTTTTATCCTAGTGATTCAGGCTAAGGCTTGGGGCCATAATGAGTACAAACGGAGGTGGGATATTTGGACAGTTATGAAGCAGACTTCTTTATATTAACCCAATCTATTAATTGCTAAATTATTTTATTTAGTGATTTAGGGCTTTCCACTCAAGCCAGCTACTTGTTATATGAGTTATATTTATTCCTGACAGGTGTTATGCTTGGGTTCAACATTTAGAACTCAGGCTAGAGTGGAGCACCTTGCTGCTACCTCAGGCTTATTCAGACAGGCAAAACAGAAAACAGTGAAAGATGGCCGCTTCCAGATTTCACCTTAGTACATTTGGACTAGTGAACTAGGATGAGCAATGAAAGGTAGTTGTGGAGGAGTGGAAATGAAATCCTAAAGGCAATAAAAAGTAAAATGTTTTCACGGCTCTTATTCTAGTGCCAGTGAACCTTTGACTTGGTTGCAGAACGAATCTACACGGGAGCAAGCAGTTGTTTAGAGTAAAATCTTTGCACGGATGTCTTTTCCCTTTTCACATGTTAGAAAAATTGGGAAGAAAAATCCATAAGTGAAATGCCAAAAAACTCAATGTAATCTTTTTAGAATGTCTAAGAAGGAATACAGAATCAGTGTTTAATCTTTTTCAGAAGACATGGCCACAGAGGCTTTTGTGGGGAGGGGATTATAATTTCGTTAAAATTTAGTGAAGTCAGCACCAAGACTCTAGCAACCCTTCCTGGTGAATTAATTTTGTTCTTTGTGTCCTTCAGCTTTCCTTTTTGGACCTCTTACTTCCTGGAGGCTTTCTCTCCTAGCCCCTTTGCCTTTGGGTGTTCTGTTGCCATAAAAGGAGTTAACTCTTCATATGGTACAATCATCGTAGCTGTTTTGAAATCTGTTTTTTAGCTGAGGGAATTAAGGCAGAAAGAAGTTGCAAAGGGGTCATGCATATTGCTTTTCCATTTAATGTATTCTCTTAAAGTATATAATTTTTTTTTTTTTTTTTGAGATGGAGTCTCGCTGTGTCACCCGGGCTGGAGTGCAGTGGCCGGATCTCAGCTCACTGCAAGCTCCGCCTCCTGGGTTTACGCCATTCTCCTGCCTCAGCCTCCCGAGTAGCTGGGACTACAGGCGCCCGCCACCTCGCCCGGCTAGTTTTTTGTATTTTTAGTAGAGACGGGGTTTCACCGTGTTAGCCAGGATGGTCTCGATCTCCTGACCTTGTGATCCGCCCGTCTCGGCCTCCCAAAGTGCTGGGATTACAGGCTTGAGCCACCGCGCCCGGCCTAAAGTATATAATATTTTAAATGAACTGTTCCCTTGTTTTCCCTCACCTTCCATATGCTTATTCAGTCAAAAAGCCCTTATCCTCTGATCTCTGATAAGTACTGGGGAGCTATCTGATCAAAACAGTTCTTTGGAGTGAATGTCCTTAAGATTATCTATGTTTAAAATATGCTGGATAACTCTTATGAACATTCAGTTAGTACAGTTTGTGGGCATTGTTTTGAGGCCCCTATAATACCAAAGAAAATGGTCAACAACTTGGCACCTTACCACTGAAAGGCAGCTTCATCTCTAAATTTACGTTCCTAGAGCTCACAGTGGGAGTTATAGGCTCTGATGGTATCACTGGTAGCCCAGAGAAAACTGATTGATATGTTCTAATTCTGGGCGTGGTGGTGCGCACCTGTAGTCCCAGCTACTTGGGAGGCCAAGGCAGGAGAATCTCTTGAACCTGGGAGGTAGAGGTTGTAGTGAGCTGAGATTGCGCCACTGCACTCCAGCCTGGTGACAGAGTGAGATTCCATCTCAAAATAAATAAATCTGTTATTATTATTTTAAGGTAAGAGTTCTTCAGCAAAATGGATAGGATATGGACCTGGATTTGATTTTTAACTCCTTTTTTTTAAAAAAAATGTATTTTAGGTTTGGGCATACATGTGAAGGTTTGCTACATAGATAAACACATGTCACAGGTGTTTGTTGTACATATTATTACATCACCCAGGTATTAAGTTCAGTACATAATTGTTATCTTTTCTGCTCCTCTCCCTCCTCCCCCACCCCAAATAGACCCCAGTGTCTGTTGTTTCCTTCTTTGTGTTAGTAAGTTCTTATCATTTAGCTTACACTTACAAGTGAGAACATGCAGTATTTGGTTTTCTGTTCTTGTGTTAGTTTGCTAAGGATAATAGCCTTCAGTTTCATCCACGTTCCCACAAAAGACTTGATCTCATTTTTTTTAATGGCTGTGTAATATTTCAAGTTGTATATGTACCACATTGTCTTTATCCAGTCTGTCATTGATGGGCATTTGTGTTGATTTGTCTTTGCTGTTGTGAACAGTGCTGCAGTGAACATTTGTGTACATGTGTCTTTATGGTAGAATGATTTATAATTCTCTGGGTATATACCCAATAATGAGATTGCTGGGTTGAATGGTAGTTCTGCTTTTAGCTCTTTGAGGAATTGCTATACTGCTTTCCACAATGGTTAAACTAATTTACCAACTCACTAGCAGTGTATAAGGGTTCCTTTTCTCTGCAACCTTGCCAGCATTTGCTATTTTTTGACTTTTTAATAATAGCCATTCTTAGTTGTATGAGATAATGTCTTATTGTGGTTTTGATTTGCATTTCTGTAATGATCAGTGATATTGAGCTTTTTTTCATATGCTTGTTGGCTACATGTTTGTCTTCTTTTGAGAAGTGTCTGTTCATGTCATTTGCCCACTTTTTAATAGGGTTGTTTGTTTTTCTTTTGTAAATTTAAGTTCCTTATAGATGCTGGATATAAGACCTTTGTCACATGCATAGTTTGCAAATATTTTCTGCCATTCTGTAGACTGTCTACTTTGTTGACAGTTTTGCTGTGCAGAAGCTCTTAAGCTTAATTAGATCCTATTTATCAATTTTTCCTTTTTTTCACGATTGCTTTTGGTGTCTTTGTCATGAAATCTTTGCCCGTTTCTACGTCCAGGATGGTATTGCCTAGGTTGTCTTCAGGGATTTTATAGATTTGGGTTTTACATTTAAGTCTTTAATCCATCTTGAGTTAATTTTTATACAGAATATAAGGAAGGGATCCAGCTTCAAACTTGTACATAGGGTTAGCCTGTTATCCCAGCACCATTTATTGAATAGGGAGTCTTTTCCCTATTGCTTTTGTCAGCTTTGTCAAAGATCAAATTGTCGTAGATGTGTGACCTTATTTCTGGGCCCTCTATTTTGTTCCATTGGTTTGTGTGCCTGTTTTGTACCAGTACCATGCTGTTTTGGTCACTGTAGCCTTGTAGTATAGTTTGAAATTGAGTAACATGATTCTTCCAACTTTGTTCTTTTTGCTAAGGATTGCCTTGGCTATTCAGGCTTTTTTTTTGAAAGGAAAAAAGAAAACTTTTTCTCGGGTTCCATGTAATTTTAAAAATTTTTTCTAGTTCTGTGAAGAATGTCATTGGTAGTTTAATAGAAATAACATTGGATCTGTAAATTGCTTTGCGCAGTGTACCCATTTTAATGATATTGATTGTTCCTATCCATGAGCGTGGATGTTTTTCCATTTGTTTGTGTGTTCTCTGATTTCTTTCAGCAGTATTTTGTAATTCTTCTTGTATAGATCTTTTACCTCCCTGGTTAGCTGTATTCCTAGGTATGATATGGTATGGTATGGTATGGTATGGTATTGTTTTGTTTGTATTGTATTGTATTGTATTGTATTGTATTGTATTGTATTGTATTGTATTGTATTGTATTGCAGTTGTGAATGGGATTGTTTTCTGGTTTGGCTGTCAGTTTGGTTACTGTTGGTGTATAGGAATGCTAGTGATTTCACTACATTGATTTTTGTATCTTGCAACTTTGCTGAAGTTGTTTATCAGCCGAAGGAGCTTTTGGGCCAAGACTGTGGGGTTTTCTAGAGACAGAATCATGTCATCTGCAAATAAAGATAGTTTGACTTCCTCTCTTCCTCTTTGGATGCTCTTTGTTTCTTTCTCTTGCCTGATTGCTCTGGCTAGGAATTCTAATACTATGTTGAATAGAAGTGGTGAGAGAGGGCATCTTTGTCTTGTGCCGGTTTTCAAGGGAGAATGCCTTTGCCCATTCAGTATAATGTTGGCTGTCGATCTGTCATAGGTGGCTCTTACTATTTTGAGTTATGTTCCTTCAGTACCTAGTTTATTGAGAGTTTTTAACATAAAGGGATGTTGAATTTTATCAAAAGCCTTTTCTGCATCTATTGAGATAATCATGTGGTTTTTGTTAGGCTGTTTATGTGATGAATCACATTGATTTTTTGTATGTTGAACCAGCTTGCATCTGGGGATGAAGTTTACTTGATCATGGTGGATTAGCTTTTTGATGTGCTGCTGGATTTGGTTTGCAAGTATTTTATTGAGGATTTTTGCATTGATGTTCATCAAGGATATTGGCCTGAAGTTTTCTTATTTTGTTGTATTTCTGCCAGGTTTTGGTATCAAGATGATGCTGGCGTCATCGAATGAGTTGGGAGAAGTCCCTCCTCCTCAGTTTTTTGGAATAGTTTCTGTAGGAGTGGTACCAGCTCTTTGTACATCTAGTAGAATTAGGCTGTGAATCCATCACGTCCTGGTCCTTTTTTGGTTGGTAGGTTTTTATTACTGATTCAATTTTGGAGCTAATTATGGGTCTGTTTAGGGAATAAATTTCTTCCTTGCTCAGTCTTAGGGGGGGTGTATGTGTCCAGGAATTTATCCATCTCTTCTAGTTTTTCTAGTTTGTGTGGGTAGAGGTGTTTGTAGTAGTTTCTGATGGTTGTTTTCATTTCTTTGGAGTCAGTAGTAACATTGTCTGTGTCACTTCTAATTGTGTTTATTTGAATATTCTCTCTTCTTAATAAGTTTAGCAATCTTTTGAATGATTTTTTATGTCTTGATTTCCTTCAGTTCAGCTCTGATTTTTGTTATTTCTCTTCTGCTAGCTTTGGGGTTGATTTGTTCTTCTCTGATTCTTTCAGTTGTGAGATTAGGTTGTTAATTTGAGATCGTTCTTTTTCGTGTGGGCATTTGGTGCTATGAATTTTCCTCTTAACACTGCCTTAGCTGTGTTCCAGAGATTCTGTTATGTTGTATCTTTGTTCTCGTTATTTTCAGATAACTTCTTGATTTCTGCCTAATTTCATTATTTACCTAAAAGTCATACAGGAGCATGTTCTTATTTTCCATGTAATTGTATGGTTTTGAGTGTTTTTCATTGTGTTGACTTCTGTTTTCATTGCACTGTGGTCTGAGTATGTGTTTGGTATGATTTGGTTTCTTTTGCTTTTGTGAGGATTGTTTTATGTCCAGTTATATGGTTGATTTTAGAGTATGTGCCATGTCATGATGAGAAGAATGTATATTCTGTTGCTTTTGGTTGGAGACTTCTGTAAAAAGTCTATCAGATCCACTTGGTTCAATGCTAAGTTTAGGTCCTGAATATCTTTGTTAATTTTCTGCCTCAGTTTGTCTAATACTGTCAGTCGAGTGTTGAAGCCTCCCACTATTATTGTGTGGGGAGTCCATGTCTCTTTGTAGGTCTCTAAGAACTTGCTTTATGACTCTGGCTGCTCCTCTGTTGGGTGCATATATATTTAAGATACTTAGGTCTTCTTGTTGAATTGAACCCTTTACCATTATCCCATGCCCTTCCTTGTCTTTTTTGATCCTTGTTGGTTTGGAGTCTGTTTTGTCTGAAATTAGGTTTGCAACCCTGCTTTTTTTATGTTTTCCATTTGCTTGGTAGATTTTTCTCCATCCCTTTATTTTGAGCCTATGAGTATCACTATGTGTAAGATGGGTCTCTTGAAGACAGCATACCATGAGGTCTTGCTTTTTTATCCTTGCCACTTTGTGCCTTTTAAGTGGGGGCATTTAGCCCATTATAGTCAAGGTTAGTATTGATATGTGTGGATTTGATCCTGTCATTGTGATGTTAGCTGGTTATTATGTTGGCTTGTTTGTATGGTTGCTTTGCAGTGATACTGGTCTCTGTGTTTAAGTGTGGTTTTGTATTATCTGGTGGCAGTCTTTCTTTTCTATATTTAGTGCTCCTTTCAAGATCTCTTTTAAGAGCAGGTCTGGTGGTAGTGAAGTCTCTCAACATTTGCTTACCTGAGAAGGATCTTGTTTCTCTTCTGTTTTGGAAGCTTAGTTTGGCTGAATGTGAAATTCTTGAAGATTTTTTAAAGAATGTTGAATATAGGTCCCCAGTCTCTTCTGGCTTGTAGGGTTTCAGCTGAGAAATCCACTGTTAGCCTGATGGGGATCCCTTTGCACGTGACCTTCTCTTTTTCCCTGTATTTAACATTTATTCTTTAATTTTCATCTTGGAAAATCTGACAATTATGTGTCTTGAGGGTGATCTTCATGTGAAATATTGCAGGAGTTTTCTGTCTTTCCTGAATTTGACTGTTGGCCTCTCTAGCAAAGTTGGGAAAGTTTTTGTGGATGATATCCTGGACTGTATCTTCTAAGTTGTTGGCTTTTTCCCTTTCCCTTTGAGGGATGCCAGTGATTTGTAGTTTTGTCCTCTTTTTGTAATTTCTTGGAGGTTTTGTTCATTCGTTTTAATTATTTTGTCTTTATTTCTGTCTGTCTTGTTTCAGAAAACCAGTCTTCAAGTTCTGAGATTCTTTCCTTAGCTTGGTTTATTCTGCTGTTAATTCTTGTGATTGCATTGTGTAATTCTTGTAGTGTGATATTCAGCTCTGTCAGACCCCTTAGGGTTTTGTTTTTGTTTTTGTTTTTTCAATACTGGCTATTTCATCCTTTAGCTCCTGTATCACTTTATTATGATTCTTATTTTCCTTGGGTTGGGTTTTGCCATCATCCCGAATCTCAATGATCTTTGTTCCTATCCATATTTGGAATTATATTTCTGTCATTCCAGCCCATTCGGCCTGGTTAAGAACTGTTGTTGGAGAACTGGTACAGTCATTTGAAGGACATATGACACTCTGGCCATTTGAGTTACTAGAGTTCTTGTGTTGGTTATTTCTCATTGGTGTGTGTGGGTATTACTTTAACTGCAGTGTAGAGTGAGTATGGTCAATAGACTTCTTTTCTGGATGTTTTCACTGGGTCAGGGTTTTGTGTAGGGTCTTTATTTGAAGCTGACTTCTTGTTTCTGGTTTCAGAGGGGAGGGTATGTCAGGTATCTTTGGTGTTGAAGCTTTGCAGTATGATGCAGCAGGTGGCTCTTAGGCTTATTGGACAGTTGGTAGACTAAACAGTTGTTCAGTTGTGTGGCTCCCCTGTGTTTCCTCACAGTTGCAGCCATGTTCCCTCTCAGTGTTCCCTCTCCCCCTTGAGTGCTGGCTAGTTCATGACTTGGCACTCCTGGGCTGCCTACTGCAGCTCTGGGGAGATCTCAGTGTTTATGTTCCTCCCCCAGCTTACAGGCAGCAGAGGGAGAGATCTTATTAGTGGTTTTGGCCAAAGGTTCTTCGCTTGATTCCTGGGGCCTCCACCTCAGGAAGATGCAGGTCAGCAATTGCTCAGTGCAATCAGCCCAGGATGGAGGGTCTGTACTGTGGGCCCAAGCCAGGGGTTGGTTCCCTGTCTGGTGATGAGCCGTCGGAGGTGTGTGGGACCTGTGGGAGACGGACTGGCCTCGTCTCCTTGAGTTGACTGCAGCTTGTTGGAGTGTGGATAAGGCACTTAATGTCTTTGCTCCTTCGTCAGACCGAAGGTGGCAAGGGCAGCTCCACAGTAGAGTCAGTGGCCGAGAGGCTTTTAGTTGCCACTAGAGGCTCTGTCCAGCGAGTTGCTGAGTTGGTGCTAGCTCAGTAGCTCTGGTTGGGGGTGCCCGGAGGACCTGCCCTGTGAGGAAATATGGGAACGGCCACCCATGTAACAGTCTGGCCACTTTTCCCTAGGGCTGCTGTGGTATACTTGAGGCCTGCACCAGTCCCTGGTCACCTCAGATTTTCCAGAATCTGGAGGTGTTACCAGTGAAGACTGTGAAACAGCAAAGATGGCAGCCTGTCCCTCCCTCTGGGAACTTTGTCCCAGGGAGGAATGGACCTGTTGCTGGTCCAAAGGCACCTATAGGAAGTGACTGGAGACTTTGGTTGGGAGGTCCCCCAGTGAGGAGGGACAGGATCAGGACCGCTTAAAAAAGCAGTCTGACCACGTTTTGGTACAGCATGTGTGCTGTGCTGGGGGTCCACTTCAGCCCTCAGTTGGCTCAGACACTCTGAAACTCTAAGGCTGGAACAGCTGAGTCACCCAAACAGCAAAGATGGTGGCCACCCCTCCCTCTGGAAGCTTCATTCCAGTGGGACTTCATATCTCTGTTTGCTGGAGAGTTTGGGCGGGGATGGCTGGAGGCCCAGGTTGGGAGGTCCTACCTAGTGAGGAGGAATGGGATTGGGCACCTGCTTAAAGCAGCAGCCTGGCCACGTTTGGGTAGAGCAGCTGTGCTGTGCTGTGCTGTGCTGTGCTGTGGCATCCCTTCTGCTGTGGGTCAACTCAAATTCTCCAAAGCACAAAGGCTGGACTGGCAAAGATGGTGGCCCACCTCTTCCCCTAGGAGCTCCTTCTTAGGGAGGCGCAGTGCCGCTACTGGCAGCTGGCTAGAATTCCAAGCCAGTGGGTCTTATCTTGTGGGCTGCCATGGAAGTGGGTCCTGTGGGCTGTTGCTGCTCAGTCCCCTGGATTCAGCCTCTTTCCTAGGGGTATGTACAGGAGTCTAACCTCCCACCCTGCTGAAGCTGCAACTACTTTTGCCAGAAAGCCCAAGTGTCTAAGTCTCCAAGGTCTTCACGCGTGCCTGAGCGGCTGCTCTGCCAAGGCTCCACGTTGCTGTGTCGGTCAGAGTGAAGAATGAAGGCCCTGGTGGAATGGGTTCACAAGGAGATCTCCTAACCTGAAGTTTGCAGAGATCTGTGGGAGAAGGGTGGTTTCCTGGGGTCGCTCATTCACTCACCGCTTCCCTGAGTCGGGGAGGAACCGCTGGCTCTGTGTTGCTCCCAGGTGTGCTGTTGTCCTGCCTTGCTTTTCTCTGTTCTCTGTAAGTCAAGTTGTTTCCTTGATTAATCCCAATGAGAATACCTGATGTGTCAGTTGAAGGTGTTGTATTTACTCACCCCTTCTGTTCCTCTCTGTGAGACTCACACACACACACTAGCTGCCTCTAGTCGGCTCTGTTGGCTGCTCCCTAGCCATTTAAACTCTTAAAAAAAATCTTAGTGTGATGTAATTCACATGCTATATAACTTACCCATTTAAAGTGTACAATTATTTTAGTATATCCAGAGAGGTGTTCAACTGTCACTGTGATCAATTTTAGAATCTTTTCATCACCCCGGAACAAGACCTTGCACACCTTAGTTATCTTGACCCAAATTTTATAACTGTTTTGAGTTACTCACTGAAGCTCGTTTGGTCTCTTAACAGGCAGCAGGAAATTGATCCAGATTATCTCCTTTCTTGATCTGTTGTCTTACTGACAGAGGAGAGATTTTTAGGCACCAAAAATCACAATTCCTTTCTGTATATGCTACTTTAAGATAGATTTCTTGTCTTCTATGAGTTCATTTGGGAGTTTCAATGAAGGACCTGGGTGTTTTGACGGAAGTATGTGGTTTATGTATATCCATATTAAATCTCATCTTGGTGTATTGGTCCTCTCATGTCTATCCTTGGTACATCCTTTTAGCCTTTTAGGACTTCTGGATCTTTAGCCTGCCTTTTAATGTATTAATGTTCTTCGTGAACCTAATATAGTCTGTATATTTGATCATTTGATCATTAGATTTTTTTTAAGTCATTGGCAAATGTGTTCATTAGAATTAGGCAGAGTGAGAGTGGGGAAGAGTTGGCGTCACCTGTATAAAAATCTTGTTTTTTGTAGTTATTTATGAATTACTCATTTTACTTTGTTTACAGAACCATTATAGGGTTGAGGATGGCAACAGTGGGACATGTGGCATATTCTCCCCCTCCCACAGTGCTTCTCCAAATTCCTAGATTTCACCTAGAAGCACAGACAAAAGCATGAGCTGCAGGAGGGGAATTGTAGTCACACTCTTTATACCTGTAGAAACCATGACGTCTCAACTCAGATTTCTTGAGTTTGTTCACAGCAATAACATAGGGAATTTGGGCATAGGTTTTACTCAAATTCAGACACAGTGTTTTTAGTTTTCCTTAATCTCTGTTACCAATCCCTTGGATGATAAAATTTGCTTTTAAAAAAAGAACTGTGGTGTGTCTTCTTGTAGGTATATGCTGAGCTTTTAGATTATTGCTTCCATTTCAAAGACTCACAGTCCATCCCTTTAACAATTTGTGTCTGACACTGAGATAAAACTCAATAGATTACAGATTGTTGAATCTAGCTTCTTACTGCAAACTACTATAATCCCTTTGTAATCTTCCATCTGTTTTATTCTTAAATAATCTTCTTTTGGGACTTAGGAAGTATCTCTTTCTAGCCTGGGACAAATTCCTTTAAGTCAGATAGTGTGACTTATTTATTCTGTGTTATGTACCCTGAAGTTCATTCTCATTGATAGAAAAGGAGGACATAAAATAGAAAAAGAACTATTTTACTTTCTTTTGCACATCACCACTCTGAGCCTTAAGTCTTAGATCTTCCTTATTTGTCTTGCTGCAAACATAATTAGAAAATCAGAAAAGCTCTTTTTTGTAGTCCATGGCATTTTTCCAAGGTACAGTTCAGTTTTGGGGTAAAGAATCATACCCTTTCTGGCTTTCCACTCTAAACTTCTGCAAGTTGATTCTTCTTCCTGTAAGCAAAATCAGAGGTGTTTAATTGTTTAGTCACTTGGATATATACACTGAACAGTTTTAGTTAAACAGACCTTTCTGCTTTGAATTGAGGATGACTATTAATAAGGTGTTAGAGATGAAAATCAATCCTGACTTATTTTTCTTAATCAGAATCCAAATAATGACTGAACTGCTTTAGTCTCTATGGGGACACCCACTGCTCTCACTTTCTGTTTTCTTCTTTTTTAAAAATTTTATTTTTTAATTTAATTTTATATTTTTTACTGCTCCTTGCAGAGCAGGGCTACCCCAAAGGCAGTGTTCCCAGAGTAGCCCACTTTCTATTTTCTTTGGTGTTTTTTTTGAGACGGCGTCTCGCCCTGTCACCCAGGCTGGAATGCAGTGGTGCAATCTTGGCTCACTGCAAGCTCCGCCTGCTGGGTTCACACCATTCTCCTGCCTCAGCCTCCCGAGTAGTTGAGACTACAGGTGCCCGCCACCACACCTGGCTAATTTTTTGTGTTTTTAGTAGAGATGGGGTTTCACCGTGTTAGCCAGGATGGTCTCGGTACACTTTCTATTTTCTTACAGCTCATGTTGGCAGCTTTTCTCTCCAAAGTGGGTCTACTCAGCTCATGTAAAATTATTGCTATGCGTTCTTGTTGAGATCATGAACCTTCTCTAAAAATTTCATGAGGTTGTGGATTTGGAGAAGTATTCCTCAGTCCATTCAATACAATAACAGTAATGACTATAGTTTATTATCTGCTGTGAGTCAGGCACTAACTGTAGTGAGACATTCTAGTTACGTTTTCTTGTATACTTCGCCACAGTGTTACAAAGAGGGCATGATCCCCTTTTTTCAGACAGGAACCTGAAAAGTAAAGTAAAGTGAAAATGAAGTAAAGTGAAGGTTGAATGAATTGCCCCAGACCTCATAGAAATAATACATTCTGCATTTGTATTTTTAAATCAGTTTTTAAAAAGTAACACATCTAAAATAGTAAGAGGCATGTTTAAAATTCTAATTTAGGTCTATTTGACACCATAGTGAGTGCTTCTTTTTATGGTGATTGAGGGCCTACTGTGATACAGCATTGTGACAGCTTCTTTGGAAGATAAGAAATTAGCCACCAGAATTAAAGAGGACACATTCTCTTTTAAGGAAAACACCATCTTGGCTTTTAAACACTTTTCTTTTTTAAAGGGTGAAAGAAGCCATGGAGATTTCTTAAAAAGAGAGACACTTCCTACCTTTCTTTTGGGAAGCACTGGACTGATTCTTTTCAGCAGTGTACAGAATTGGAGCCATAGTAGGAGGTGGAGATTAGAGAGCCCCTGTCTCAGCACCCTTGGCGTCTAGTTGTAGCCCTGATCTGTATGTCACTCTGTATTTGGACACAACTGTTTCCTAAGGTTGCATGGTAACAAACCAAATAATTTGCCTTTAGGCTCTTTTGCTTACTATGTCTGTCATTTTTTACACAACTGAAGCCTTTGGTGGAGAAGGATTTTGAGTTGACAACATTACTTAATTGTAATGACTATTCTGTTTGACATCTCTAAGTCAGAGCTTCATGAAGAGAGATTTGAATGTTTGCTACAAAGAAGTAGGTCTCTTCCAGAGGTGAGGCACTGCCTTAAAAAGTTATAAAGAGGCCAGGCGCGGTGGCTCACGCCTGTAATCCCAGCACTTTGGGAGGCCGAGGCGGGCAGATCACGAGGTCACAAAACCGAGACCACCCTGACCAACATGGTGAAACCCCGTCTCTACTAAAAATACAAAAATTAGCTAGGTGTGGTGGTGCGCGCCTGTAATCCCAGCTTCTGAGGAGGCTGAGGCAGGAGAATTGCTTGAACCCGGGAAGCGGTGGTTGCAGTTTGCGCCACTGCACTCCAGCCTGGTGACAGAGTGAGACTCAGTCTGGAAAGAAAAACAAGTTATAAAGAAAATACTAACTTTTAAGTATCCCTTAAAAATAGATATTCCAGTTTTTCTGATTTTTAGTAATATATGTTTGTTATGGAAATTCTGAAATATGTAGACCTTAACTTATGGAAACTTTAGAATATGAAGTAGAAAAATGAAAATTACCCATAATTGTAACTTCTAAGAATAATCACTATGAACATTTGAGTCTTCCCCTTTCTTTTTCTTTTCTGGTCTGTCTTTCTTTTTTTACTATATATGTATGGAGTGCAACACATCTGTATTTTAGTTATCACTTTACATTGATTAAGCATTTGTACATGCTATTAAGTTCCTCTTATAGCTCTAATTTATATATTAAAATAATCATTCTCCTAATGTTATATAGATTATTTCCAGATTTTAATAGTGTAAATAAAATCCTTATAGACACAACTATTTGTAAATGTTTGATTTTTAATACCTAATATGGATTAGACAGATTTCTACTGCATTGAAACTTAGAGTAATCATTTTGAATGACAGTTTTTACAACTGAAGATTTTCCCTGCTGAAAACTTTATTTTAAGCATCTTGGATAAATGTTTCTTAGAAAACATTATATACTTTAATAAATTACTTAACAGCTTAAATTTTCCATGACAGCTTGGTGCCATAAGTATATTATAGGCATCAATCTTACTATGTTGCTAGAATACTCCTTAATGGCTTCTATCACACCAGCCTTGTTCCTGTCGGCTTCTTTCTAAATATTTGTTTTCCTTAGTGTATTGCATTGAGTTGTACTTTTCTGCATATACTTGTCTAGACAATTTCATTTACCTTCATGTCATAAACTATCACTTTTGTGCGAATGATTCCCAAATCTACAGCTCTAACCAAGACTTTTCATGAACTTTAGATCCATATATCCATCTTTCTGGTGCTCATTGTCACAAACTGTTATCCTTTGACTGTATCAAAGACACCTCAAAAGTAACACATCTAGAATTTAACTTGTATTCCCTTGAAATTACTGCTTGGTCATCTATTTTTCTTTTCTTCGTCTCACTCTGTCACCCAGGCTGGAGTGCAATGGTGTGATTTCGGCTGCTGCAACCTCTGCTTTCCGGATTCAAAAGATTATCCTGTCTCAGCCTCCAGCATAGCTGGAATCACAGGTGCCTGCCACCACGCCCGGCTAATTTTATTTTTTTTGTATTTTTAGTAGAGACGGGGTTTCATCATGTTGGCCAGGTTGGTTTTGAAAGCCTCACCTCAAGGGATCCACCTGCCTCCCCCTCCCAAAGTGCTAGGATTACAAGCCCAGGCCACCATGCCCAGCCTGCTTTTTCTTTCTTTATTTTTTTTTTTTTGAGATGGAGTCTTGCTCTGTCACTCAGGCTGGAGTGCAGTGGCGCGATCTCGGGCTCACTGCAAGCTCCGCCTCCCAGGTTCACGCCATTCTCCTGCCTCAGCCTCCTGAGTAGCTGGGATTATAGGTGCCCGCCACCATGCCCAGCTATTTTTTGTTGTTGTTGTTGTTGTATTTTTAGTAGAGGCGGGGTTTCATGGTGTTAGCCAGGATGGTCTTGATCTCCTGACCTTGTGATCTGCCTGCCTCAGCCTCCCACAGTGCTGGGGTTACAGGCGTGAGCCATCGCACCTGGCCTAGCCTGCTTTTCCTTAACAGTGCCATCATCTATCTAGTTAAGGTGAAAAATCTTTCTAGACTCCTACTTAGTCTTCACTCTGAAGTGTATCGGATCATTGAGTTCTAGCCATGCTACCTTTCAAATATTTCTCAAATTTGTTTTCTCCTCTTCATCCCTATTACTATTGCCCATATTTAGATTCACTAGTTTTTATCAGGACAGCTGCAATAGCCTCCTAAGTTCCTTCTCACAGACTTACCTTTTCAAATGTGTTTTCATATCAAGGGCAAAAATTGCTTTCTTGGGCATACATGTCATGCTATTTTAATGCTTACAGACTTTTAATGGCTTCCCATTGCACCTGGAGTCAAATTTAACTCCATATCAATCTATAATTTTTTTTTTTTAATCTTTCTGGCCTTTTCTCCTGCTCCTATCACACACACGCTCACCAAGCTTTTGCTACCAAACTTCTAGCAGTTTTCTGACTATTGTGTGAGATTTTATGTGCATATGCATTTGTACAGGCTGTTTATTCTTCCTGGAAAGGACACAGCCCCTGACACAGTTCACCCTGCATTTTACCCATCATTGTAATGCGTTCTTAGAAGATACAGCGGAAGTTCACTGGTGTGACATTATTCATGAACCCCGTCACCCCAAGCCTGGACAGAAATACCTTCCTTCTCCATGTTTGTTGAGCCATTTATGATACTTTCTGTGGTAGACAGGTTAATGCCCCCCCCGCCAAGTTGTCCATGTCCTTATCCTTAGAACCTATGAATATTTTACCTTATATGGCACAAAGTTCTCTGAAGATATAATTAAGATGAAAGACCTTGAGATGTGGAGATTATCTTGGATTACCCAGATGGGCCAGTCTAATCATAGGAATCTTTAAAAGCAGAGAACCTTGCTTGCCTGTGGGCAGAGAGAGAGATGACAATTCAAGAAGGGTCAGATAAATTTGACTTTGCTGGCTCTGAAAATGGAGAAAGGGGCCACAGCCAAGAGATACAGGTGCCTACTAGAAGCTGCAATAAAGGGCAGGGAGAAAGGTTTTCCCGTAGAGCCTCCGGAAAGGAATGTAGCTTAAATGACACCTTGATTTTTAGCCCTGTGAGATTGATCTCAGATTTTTAACCTGCAGAATGGGGGAACAGAAGTTTTTTTTTTTGTTGTTATTTTAAGTTACTAAATTTGTGGTAGTTTATGACATCAATAGAAAATGAGTATACTTTCATTGCATCTTCTCTGTCTTATCAAGTTATATAGATAATTTCTTATTTTTCACTAGATATTAAGTTCTTTAAGGACAAGGACTGTATAATTTTATTCTATTTTTTTTTTTTTTTTGTGACGGAGTCTCTTTCTGTCGCCCAGACTGGAGTGCAGTGGCCCGATTTTGGCTCACTGCCACCTCTGCCTCCAGGGTTCAAGCAGTTCTCCTACCTCAGCCTCCCAAGTAGCTGGGATTACAGGTGCTTGCTACCACAACTGGCTAATTTTTGTATTTTTAGCAGTGATGGGGTTTTGCCATGTTGGCCGGGCTGGTCTCAAACTCATGACCTCGGGTGATCTGCCCGCCTCGGCCTCCCAGAGTGCTGGGATTAAAGGTGTGAGCCACTGCGCCTGGCCAGTATGTAATTTCATCTCTGTCCTCAGAACTTTGCACAATGCTAACACAGTGTTAACACTGAAAAGTTTGAGTGTGTGAATTAACCAATATAGTGATATTAGTATCCTGATAATGTGTTCAACAATCTTTGCTACATACTAAATCCCCCTATTTATTTTTTGGGTTACTGTTTTCACTTTTTAAATAGCGTTTGTGTGTGTGTGTGTGTGGGGTGTGAGGGGGTGCAGGGAAGTCTCTTTCCTTCTTGTTAACTTTTTTTCTTTCTGCTCCTATTTTCTTTAGCCATGGTGGTTCTTTTCCTGTTGATAGTTTGTTGCTTCAAATATGTCTTAAAGTAGAGTGACATTGTATCTGAGTCCCTTTTGGATAGAAGTTTTTGTAGTAAAGCTAAGATGTTGGGAGTTTATATTTTCTCAGTGTGTCTTTACAGGCCATGTACTTTCCTTTCCTATAGAGAAATCTGAACAAGAATTTTAACTTTGTTAATTTTATTAAATGAAATAGAATTACTGATTTCCTCTATTTGTTAAACTTGCATTCCAGAGTAAATCTTATATGAATACCAGATTCACTTATCCTGCCTTAATTTACCAATTGTAAACCTGGATAAATTACAAAAAAAAAAACAACTACATGAAGACACTAGAGAGTAACCAACAACAGTGGTTTCTGGAGGGCAGTTGGTATGTGGAAGACCAGCAGTCACTGGAGGAGTTTCTTCTTTTTCATGGCTTCTCACCTGGTGGCAGGCCTCATGTGACAGCTGGAAGTCCATAGGAAGCCTGCGGTGGTTATGACTTGTCCTATCAATCACAGCCATTGGAACATGAAGAAAGAGAGAGAGCACCCAGACAGGGGACATCCCTAATTCTACATAGAAATTCTATCCAAATCACCGGGTGCGGTGGCTCATGCCTGTAATCCCAGCACTTTGGGAGGCTAAGGTGGGTGGATCACCTGAGGTCGGGAGTTCGAGACCAGCCTGACCAACATGGAGAAACCCCGTCTCTACTAAAAATACAAAAATTAGCCGGGCCTGGGTAACAAGAGCGAAACTCCGCCCCAAAAAAAAAAAAAAAAAAAAGAGAGAAATTCTGTCCAAATCACTGAACCATACCCCATACCATCTGAATGGGGCATCCACACTAAGCTTAAAACTAGAGATCGGTGCTGCCATCAAGAGACAGAAGTTTGCCATTTGAGTTTAACTACCTGGTAAAACAAAACAAAAAGTCAGGATTCTTTGGAGCAATAGAAAAATCCAGAGTTGCCACAATGCTCAGGATATATCTAAAGTTACTCAAAATTTGAAGAAACCGAAAAGTGTGACCCATTCTCAAGAGACAAACTAATTAATAGAGATTGGATCCCAAGATGACCCACATGTTAAACTTAGCCAATAAGGATTTTAAAGCAGCTGTTATTACTATACTTGTTTACACACAGGAAAATCTACTTAGAATCAAAGCTATGAAATCTAGCAGAGAAATAGAAACTGTAAACAAAATTATTTGAAATAAAAATTTTACAGGATAAGTTTAATAGCAAAACAGAGATGACAGAAAAGAATCATTGCACTGTAGTTCAGTAAGAATTACTGAATTTGAAGGACAGAGAGAAAAGGAGATTGAAACAAAATGAACAGAACCTGGAAAATGTGGGACAGTCTTTAAAAGGTCCATGATATGCATGTAATTGGAGTTCTAAAAAGAAGGGAGAATGGAAAAGAAAAAATATCTGTGAACAAAGAAGGGATGAACATTTCCTAAGTGTAGGAGTTACGTAGAGATCATTGCCATTTGACATTGTTTATAAGAAAAAAAAATTAAAAGGATGTTCCTTTCACATTGAGCCTAAGAATAATTTAGGCTTGACTTTCTTTGCCCTAACGATCTGATTTTATTAAGCCTGACTGATTTCAATTGCTATAATGTTTCTTTCTGGGTCTTACAGATTCACAGTGTTATGAGATCACTAGATTAAGTTGCAGCCAAGACTAAATTGCACAAAATGGTAGAATATGGATGGTGGTTTTTTGAAACATGCCAGGACTGGTTTCTTTTGGAGATCTGTAGTGAACACTGGATCTTTTTGTGTGTGCTGCTTTTCCCTCTGCCCTTTTTCTTTGCTTTCCTTTCCTGCCACCCTCTTCTTGTTTCTGAGAAAGGGCAAAAAGGAGACTGAAGCATTTGAGCTAGACTGGCTACATCAAAGGCAGTGAGTTCTATTGATATCTGAGTCAGCTTCAAGATAAAGCAACCACTGGGGAGGCTTTTGTTGGGTCTTTGCTTTTTTTTTTTCTTTTCCCCCCTGGGTGATGTTGCTGGTGGCAGTGCTAGGAGTCAGTTGATAATGAGTCCTTGCCAATGTGTCTCAATTGAAATTTGGAAGCCACATCCTGTAATTTTAACCGTAACCTTTTTAGAAATGCACACTTGTATGCCCAACAGCCAGCTAGTATGTACTGGGGAAGCCATAATGATTGTTATGGTTTTGAAATACTGCTCCCGAGGCCCTGTTCCTACTTCTTTTTGACCTAGTTGCTCTTGAACGTCCCCGATCACTCTTCCTTTCCCACACGGAGTCTGTGATCCAGCAACCAAAGGGTTAAAGTCTGGCATGCCTTCCTCTATTCTGTTTTATCTGACTGGTGACTTTCCTCTTCATAAATACTGAAATATCTCCCTTCCCTGTCCCTGTTTTGCCTGTGCCCATCCATGTGTGTGCTCCAGTATGTGTTAAAAATAGTTGTTAGAAATCTAGTTACAGATTTTGGAAGGTAATACAGTCTAGAATTTAAAAAAAAAGAGCTTTGGATTTAGGTTGACTCCAGAGTTTACAACTTTTGAGCAGAGTGTTCTTAAACAAGTTCTTTGAGCCCTACTGTCCATCTTCTTGTAGAATATGGATAATATCTACTCCTGAGTTTTGAAACTTAATCTGTGTGATAAGCCTTCCACATTCATATTTATTCCTTTGATTTCCTTTTGGTTTTATCATAGCCAGTTACCCTAGGTCATTTCTAACTCTCTGTAGTTTTTGTATAATTCTTCTGTTTTAAGGAATTAATTTCAAAGAGGGAGGTTCTTACTCATCTGTCTTTACCAAAGAGAAGTCTGAGGCTCAGAGTTACAATTGAGCTGCTCAAGCTTATTTAACTCGGAAACAGTGTAGCTAGAATTTAACCTCAGGCAGTCTGATACCAGAGTCAGGGCTGTTAACAAATTTGTATCAACATCTGTCTAACAATAAGGTTATGTCAGTTTAGAATTTTCAATTGCTTACCCCATCCCTTTTTCTTCTTTTACTAGTTCTTTAATTTCTAAGCCTAGGTTAATGATGAAACCAGAGACTAAACTGTAGTTTTCTCCTAAACCTACTTGTAATTATTTTTATTGATCTTTAGGCATTAATTACTTTTTAACCTTGCTGAATATATCTGTTTATGGATCTGACTTCTGTTCTTTAGTAGGCTGGAGATCTTTTAAAGTTAAATATTTGGATCTTAGTCATTTTTGAATCCTTTGGCGGATTCAGTTTCATATCCCTCTTCCCATTTGTACTGTCTAACACTGCATCTTACTCATCATAATGGGCACACAGTACTTTTTATTGGTGACAGTGATGACTTGAGTAAAACCTTTGAAACACCAGAAGTAAGCTTTTAACTTTTTGCTCAGTTGTTAGGCTTTGGAATCTTGGAATTAAGAGAAACTTAAAGATCCTTTAAAGATCCTTGGATCTTTTTTCCTGGTTAATCCTCTTTAATTTTTGTCCACTGCTATTTTTACAACATGATTTTTATTTTGTTAACCATCCCTTCACTTTGTTCCTAACCTTTTAAAAATTTTATCTGTGTCTCTCTTGGTAGAGTTCCCAGCATGAACCATTATATTCTAGGTTTGTTGAGTAAATGGTAGTTTGGAATCCCTCATTACCTTCTCTGCATTGAACACTACATCTATTATTGTATTAACTACACACACACGCACACACATATGTAACTCAATCATCCATGTATTAGTGCACACCAATGATTTTGGCACCCATTTTATACTGTCGATTATTCATTTGTGTACACTATAGTATATTTTACAAGTGCTTCTGTGCTTTTCTACCTTTATTTGATGTAGTTGATTCTAAATATAGACCTTGTATATATGTATATGCAGTTCTTGGTACATGGTAGGTACTCAGTAAATGTTTGAGTGATTGTGATTTTGATCTTGCCTACTCCACGAGCCCTCCCTCCCACCTTTCCCCTTCACAGCATCCTCATGTTACCTTGTGATCTGTTCCTCCTGAGCCACCATTCATTGTTCCCCTAAAGAGCCACGAGTTATTTATGTCTCTGTGAATATGCACACAGTTTTATCCATCTAGAATGACTTCTCTGTCATCCCTAATGTATTGTCAGACTTTCTTCATTCTTTCAACTTCTGAGATTCAGATCAGATTACCTCCCTGAAGCCTTCCTGACCATCTTTTCTTTCCTAGGTAGAATTGGCCACCCCCTTGTGTCTTCCTTGTTTTCATATCTGTTTCTCTTGGAACATACCTACTTTGAGGGAAAAGACTGTATTTTTACTGTTCTATCTGCAGTACCTAACACAATATGCCTAGTAATAACTGCTTACTGAATTTTGGCGAATGAGTGAATAACTAAAATAATAATGGGCCATTTCAGGGGTTGATATTTCAGCCTGCAGTCTTTTTGGCTCTGTTATCCAATGTGTTAGCCATTAGATCCAGCATATTTGGTCAGCGTGTGTTCTCTGTCCTCATCCAGCTTACTGACTTAAGTGTTGACGGAAGCAGAGTTGAGGAGGACATTTTTGATGCCTGATTTCTAATATGTTCAGGTACTCAGATTTGCACATTTTAATTTATTTGTATTTTTGTCGCAATAATGTGAAAAAACAACAAAACTTCAAAATATTGGGTGAGTAGGTGGTTCTTAAAAAGTCTTTCTTAGGTGAATGAATATTGTGAGACTATGTTGGAAAAGCATTCTTATATTTCTCAGGGTAAAGGAACTTTTGAGGTATTCCATGAAGAGTTATTAAGGCTTCAAGAAACTGAAATTGGGAAGCCTGTCTATTTTTCTAGTCGGGCCCTCAGTTTGCATTACATGTTTGAAATAGTCTGAATATACTCTCTTATGGCCGATGCCCCTTTTGGATGGTCAGAGTCTTAGCCCTTCTAGAGGTGTATTGAGATTGGAAAATCACACTGTGTTATGACTTTTCGTGGATTTAGTAGTTGTCCTCTAAGTTGGACTATTTAAAATCTCTAGTAGCAGATGAGAGGTAATAAATCTTTGGAAACAGACTGAGATAAAGTTAAGTTTTGGTAAAATCAGTTGTGATTTGTAGCTTGGAAGAGTAGGCATATTAGCATTTTAACAAGATAGCTTTGATGCTTTAAAGAACCCCAGGCTGCTAAAGAGATGTCTTGGTTCTCTCAGATGAGTTCTGTTGTATCACTTTCAGAGATTTTGTTCTTTATCCAAACAAAGCAGAACAAGTAAAGGGTTTCTAATATGAACTGGATTTGTAGAATTTTCTATAAAGTCTGACTTAAAATATAATTAAATTAATATTTGGGGAATTAGTTTAGTCTTTTCTAATATTTTAGGTCAGAGAACATAACTTCTGTGAAGCTGCCCCCATTTCACCCTTTATGCTTCACAAGTACTTGTAGAATATTTTCACTGCCTTGCAATTAGGAGTTTACATACAGGTCTCTCCTGACAGATTGAGAGCTCCTTGAGGGCTGTAACTATCAGTTGATCTGACCCTTATTAAGTGTGTAAATTTTTTTTTTTTTGAATCAGAGTTTTGCTCTTGTCACTCAGGCTGGAGTGCAATGGCGGGATCTCAGCTCACTGCAACCTCCTCCTCCCTGGTTCAAGCAATTCTGCTGCCTCAGCCTCCCCAGTAGTTTGGGTTACAGGCGTGCACCACCATGCCCAGCTAAATTTTGTATTATTAGTAGCGACGGAGTTTCACCATGTCAGTCAGGCTGGTCTTGAACTCCCGACCTCAGGTGATCCACCCACCTCGGCCTCGCAAAGTGCTGGGATTCTGGGTGTGAGCCACCGCACCAGGCCAGGTGTGTAAATGTTTAAGTGGATAAATGAGAGATTTCATATGTGGATATGTGTCCTGTTGCAACCAGAAAGTTCCTCTGTTAATAAGGAATTGCATATAATAGTGCCTTCTAGAATAAGTAGACCTGAGGTGAGGGCTGTAGTTGCTGTGTACAGTGGATATTGCTATTGGGTGTTCCTGTCAGCAGAGTTACTTCTTTCCAGGTAGTTCCAGATTGTGATAAATAGATTAATCTAATAAAGACAGATGCTGTTTTAGGTATAAAGTTTAGCATTGATCCCTAAGTGTACTTCTGGAATACCTGCTCATTCAGAGTCATCACTTGCAGGCCATTTCTGGTGGACCCACCACCTGCAAGATACAGATTTATTATTTGACCTGTTTTCCTCCAGCACAAGGATACTGTGATTGTTAAGCAGCACGCATTAAATAACTAACTCATCTGTTAATGAGTATGCACATAGACTTTGGCCAGAACACATTAGACCCCTGAACAGAGAATCTTAAAATACTAATGCATTTATTTTAGGTGGCAAAGAACTAGATTAGTCAACTAAAAGCACATGAAAATTATCAACTCCAGTTTAACAATCTACATGCCATGTCGATAGAGAACTTGTGATAATGTGAATGGCATTTTTAGCAGAGAATTTGACTATTTAAAGACAAAAGTTCATGAGTGTTCTGAAATAATGGTACTGTTTCTCAACCTCTCGCTACATGGGAAAGGCAACCTTCAATAATCTATCCTCCAAGTAAAATATAGGGTAGTACTAAAGAAAACTGAATCAGCCGGGTGTGGTGGCTCATGCCTGTAATCCCAGCACTTTGGGAGGCCAAAGTGGGTGGATCACCTGAGGTCAGGAGTTCGAGACCAGCCTGACCAACATGGTGAAACCCTGTCTCTACAAAACGTACAAAAAATTAGCCGGGCATTGTGGCAGGCACTTGTAATTCCCAACTACTTGGGAGGCTGAGGCAGAAGAATCACTTGAACCCAGGAGGCAGAGGTTGCAGTGAGCCGAGACCTTGCCATTGCACTCCAGCCTGGGAGACAAGAGCGATACTCCATCTCAGAAAACAAAACACAAAACAAAACAAAACAAAACTGAATCTGCATTACTAAGAGTCCATAGTAGAGGAGGAGGAACTGCCAATGCGTTTTTAAAAAGGCAATTTATAAGAATTGTGCCTGATTCTGTTTGGATGCTAAAAAAGACAATTCACTTTCAACTCAGACATACTGCTTTATAAAGCAAACATAAAGTGTCTAAAACAAGCATTCTGTTTGGATGCTAATAAAGATAATTCACTTTCAACTCAGACATACTGCTTTATAAAGCAAACATAAGTGTTTAAAACAGTAGCATTAAAACATTATAGTTTGTTTTATAGCGGAATAATGTGACACCTAGAAAGATTACGTGGTTTGCACAAGGTTTTTACATAACTAGTTTAGAGGCTCATGGTCAGTCTTTTTAAAGTAGCTTTTCCCTTTCCAAAATAACTTTTCTCATCCCTCCTTGCTTTTCATTTTGTAACTTAATAAAGTCAGTATGCCCTAATCACTTTCTTTTGTTTGAAATAGCATGCATCTGACAGACATGCAGTTAGACAAAGGCTCAGAGCTTTAAGCATTAACAGTGAAGAGAGTTCAGTGATTTTATGTTACTTTGGAGATGTGGGGAGAAAGAGAGATGCAGCATCTAAGGAACATTCAATTTTATGCTTTCTGTGAGCTATAACATCATGACTGCAGTTGGTTAAGCTTCAGTGTAATTTTACTCGTTCTTATCCTTATTATCTATTCACTTTGTAGTGCTTTTGAACAAACATTTGGCACTATCTTAGTTACCTAGTTTTATGTACTTCCCACGTCTCTTGTGACTTCATGCTGGCCTCTTCTTGCCAGTCTGTTACTGCCATCATTGTGGAGGAAGCTGAGATTTTCTACCAGGCCCAGCCATGGAATAGTGACAATTGGTGTTCAACACAATGACACAAAGCATTACAGCATTATAAAGAACTGTTGAATTACTTGAAGATATTTTTTAAAAGTTTAAAAATCTGCTTTATTGGCTGGGCACGGTGGCTCACACCTGTAATTCCAGCACTTTGGGAGGCTGAGGCAGGCAGATCACAAGGTCAGGAGATCGAGACCATCCTTGCTAACATGGTGAAGCCCCGTCTCTACTAAAACTACAAAAAATTAACCGGGCATGGTAGTGGCAGGCTCCTGTAGTCCCAGCTACTCGGAGTCTGAGGCAGGAGAATGGGGTGAACCTGGGAGGCGGAGCTTGCAGTGAGCCGAGATGGCGCCACTGCTCTCCAGCCTGGGTGACAGAGCGAGACTCCGTCTCCAAAAACAACAACAACAACAAACTGCTTTATTTAGGGTATAATTTAAACACAATAAAATTCACCCATCTTAAGTGCTTAAGGTCAGTTGGTTCTGACAACTGCATATGTAACCACCACCACAATCAGGAAATAGAAAATTCCTATCACTCTCAGGTTTCTTCTTGTCCTTTTGTAATTGCCTTCCCCCCCCACCCCCATCCCTGGGTCCAGGCAAGTGCTGGTTTACATTGTGTCACTATTTTTGCCTTTTCTAGAATTCCATAAGAGTGGGATCACATGATAGGTAGTATAAGTCTTCCAACTTATACTACCTCTGTTTACTTTTTTCAAATTGATTTGAATATTTTAAGTCATTTGCATTTCCTTGTGTTTTTGAATCAGCTTGCCTTACGAAAGACTACTGGCGTTTTTATTAGAAATGCATTAAATTTGTAGATCAGTTTGGGGGAAAATTGACATTTAATGATATTAAGCTAATATATTTACCATATATCTCTCTATTTTAGTTTTGTATTTTTTTAACCAAGTTTTTCAGTCTTCAGGATACAGGCTTTACACATTTCATTAAATTTGTCCCTAAGTATTTCATTTTTTTAATGCTATTACAGTTATTTGAAATTTCAACTTGTAATTGTTTAACAATGCTATGATGAAGAATTGGTTAGATTAGATCTGAGTTTAAAGTCATATACTAGGTTAAAAAAAAAAAAACACAAAAAGCAGGAAGCTGGTGTAGTGGTGCCCACCTGTAGTCCCAAGTACTGGGGAGGCTGAGGCAGGAGGATCACTTGAGCCCAGGAGTTGGAGTCCAGCCTGGGCAATATAATAAGACCCATCTCCTAAAAACAAAAACAACAACTCAGCAAATTTTCATAACTTCAGCAGTACAATGAAAATGGTTTAGAAGAAAGATTAAATACATGGCTTTTTATCAAACTATTAAAATGTTATTGCCAGTCTAAATTGGGGTAATATAACACTAATTCTGGATTTAGAAATAACACATTTAAGAGAAGCTTCAGTGTTCATTCCCTGAATTTCAAATTTTCTGAACTCCTCTTTTTAACATTAAAAAAAATTTAGACAAAGGATCTTGCTACATTGCCCAGGCTGGCCTCAAACTTCTCAAGAGAGGAGATGCTCAAGCAGTCCTCTCCCCTTAGCCTCCCAGGTAGTTGAGACTATAGGTGTGCACCACCACACCCAGCTTTGAATTCCTCTTAGTAGGAAACTCTTAGAGGGTTTACATATTAAGAACTTCTTATATAGGGGAGGAATAAAATTAATTTCCCCACTTTAAGAACTGCTCATATAGGAGAGGAATAAAATTAATTTACCCACTTGAACTAAGATAATAAAAAATAAAGTTGTCATGAAAAATACAGACCTGGTGCTTTAAAACATTTTAGCATTTGTAGCTGTGTATGAAAAGATAAATAGCACTTATATAACAGAAATGCATAATGATAAATTGTCGTTTTTAGTAAGTGTGGAAACAGGCCATATTACTACATATGTGACACTTTAAATATTTAATATATGTGGCATATACACAAGAATATAGAGAAACAGCTGGACATCTAAATAGTACCCTTTCCTTTAAAATTACTACACTTCAAATATTCAAAAAATACACATAGGTGTTTTATAAAATCACTGTTGTAACAGAATGACCCACGTGCTAATAATTTGGTCATAATAATAAGCACATAAGGAGCACAACTGGCTACTTTCCGTGAAAACCATTACAGTCAAAAAAGTAAACTAATTTAGGGAAAAAAGATTGAAGTTGTCAAGGTACGGGGTCCTAAAAGTAAAGCTACTGCTTTGCAGGTTTTGTTAACTGGACGTGGGCATGGAGATGGGAGTGAAGAGTAGGGATGTAGGCTTACAGACCTAGGTCATCAGGAGAGCAATTTGATGTGGAAGGCACAAGTAGGAGAAGATGTAAACCACGCAAACAAAAAGTATTTGAAAGGGAAATAATTCAGTTCAGCAAATGTTTGAGTGCATACTCTAGACGGAGATTATAGCTGTAAAAAGTCCAAATAAACTCTCCAGAGAATGCTGAGACCTTGACTTTCTGATTCTCCACATAAGTTAAATAGGCCCCACAGCAGGCCCCCACTGCAACAAACAGTTGGTTCAGTGCATTAGTCATCGTTAGAAGATGGCCAGAATTCAGACTGATCTGAAAAACCAAAGAACTAAGGTTGCTGCCAAAACCCAGAGACAGCCAAAGCTCAGAATCAGCTAAACATCCCATGTCAACTGAAGAATGATGGACTGCTTTGGTCACAGTAAGAGGGTCATGAGAGGGGAGGGAGCTGAAGCCCAGCCCCTGGCTGGGGGGCCTCCCTCCTCTGTATAAAACAGAGTTAATAAGCACTGCCTGAGAAGGCTGTGGTAGGTCAAATGAGATGCCATCTGTGCAGCAGTTTAGTGCACAGTAGATGTTCTGTAAACTTCATCTTTCACTGACACTAACCCAGTAAACAGGCATACCTGACTTGGGATAAGCAACAAGAAAAAAATGATAATGGGAAGCAATGAGGAAATAAAATCCTTCACTTCTTACTTGAACAGCAGAATCCTTAAGAAATACAGCCCACTCAACTGTTAGTTTGAAAGTTTAAAGTTGAAATCTCGGTAATAGCAGTTCTTTCTCTAGGTGACTTAAGTGTTCCCAACTGTAAACATGGGTTTCTCTATCAAACATGTGGCTGACTCTCCATAATCAGGAGTAGCAGTGGTTAAAAGACACAAGCTAACATGTTCTCAGCTCTTCCTCCAAGAGGTAAAAGCTCACAGGTCCATTATTTTCATAGCTTAAAAAATATATTCCTGATTCCCTTCTTTCCCTCTGCTCCATTCCCCAATTGCTGTCATTAAGTAGTCAGATTCTTTGCTAAAAATGCCATTCATGTTATCACAACTTCTGTATCGACATGGCATCAGAGTGTTAAAGTGGAGTTGATAATTAATTTTCATGTGCTTTTAGTTGACTAACCTAGTTCTTTGCCACGTAAAATAAATGCATTAGTATTTTCCGAAATATCCCTGCTTAGTGTATAAGAGCAAGAATGACTGTCTAAGGGATTGCTAATGCCAGAAATGTTTTATGAGTAGAAATTTCCCATTAGAAAGAAATTTTTTCATTGAAGCAATTAACATTAACAAAGTCTTTAATAGGGGACTGCTGAAAATCAGAGTTTTCCTCATATCTGTAGGATTTTCACTTAATTATGACATATACAAGTTTTTAATTTGAAGTCTATTGTTTAAAACTTTTCCTTCTATTTTTGATTGGTGGTTTAACAAAAACCTGCCGCCTTGTGTTTCCAGTGTCATTGTTCTCAAGATGTTAAAGACTTAATATTGTGAAATTATAACATTGAAGACAATATTCATTCTCAAGACAGAAGAACCAATTTAATAATTTACAAGGTAACATTGACATTTTTAACGTCTGTGATCCCCTCTGACACTTGTGTGACTCGTCACATAATATGTCTGAGAAGGTGGGCTGTGTGTGCCTCGGAAATCATTCCTAACGAGTCTTGCATTTGTCCAGGTAAGGTCATCCAGCTCAGTAATGTCCTCATTTGTGTGAGAGCCTACTTGCCTATATTTAATCTTTCCAGGTGGTTTATAATTGGTTTAGCCTATTGGGCGGCCTGCTTTTTGGTTGATAGAGGCTGGGGAGGATGAAGGAAGTGTAAAGGCTTGAATTTGGCAGTCTCTTTGCCGGATATCTATTTTAACCCCTCCTGAAATTAATTTACATAAAACCCAGCTGTGTATGAGTTTTTCTAAATTTAAAGTTTATTCTTATTACCGTAGGGATAGGACTGTCAGCACTTACTGAATTATGGTCTTGCTCTCCTGTGTCTGGACCTCCTGGCAGCTTGTAGTTCCCATTTCCTTTGGATAACAGGATACAGCTGGTGGCAAAATTCTCACCTGTGGAATGGCCATTGGGAGTTTTCTTCTCCATAGAGATCTTTGCAAAGCAGCAGAAACCATTTTTGCAGGAAACCACAAGCCTGTGTTAAACACCAAAAGAGAATTGAAATAACATGTCCATGAGTTCCTCTTTCCAGAGGTACCAACCATCATGTGGGATCCTAAGTATAGTGTTAAGTAGCTCTTTGTCCTCGCCTTCACTTTGAGGTTGTCTAGTTATATGATGTTGAATTCCCCAGCTCTGGTGCCTGTTACCTCTCTGGCAGATTAAGCAAATTGCTTCAGGCTGGATTGCTTAACACTTAGCAGGATTCATGCTGCCCTTCATGAGCTACCAGTTTAACCTTCTGGGGCTAGAGTGATTTTAGACATTTTTGTTTTGATGGGTTAATTTTTGTACTTATAGCTATAACTGTGGATCCATTGCCATCAAACTATGGTGCAGCAAAGCAGCTGATGAATTTCTCTGTCTCTGATGTTCATGTCAAACAGTTATTTCTCTAGCATTCATTGGGGGCTCAGTACTGTGCCAGATGCTGTGGCATGAGTAGTAGTGGTGTGGAGGGTGCTTCAGGAGACATCTGCAGTGCAGTAGACTAGATTAAAAACAAATTAGGGAGAGAAGGCAAGCATGAAAATAAAAGAAAAATACAAGAGAGTATATGAATTACTGCTGATAGTGTGGGTTAGATTATCAGTGATAATCCTATTAAAATCAGTAAGGGTGGAGGGCATTAACATGAGCAAAGATGTGAGGACTGGACTGAGCATGGTACATGCACGTGAGGTATGCAGGGACTGGATGGAAGGTGTGGTATGGAAGGAAAGAGTGGTCAGTAAGACTGTATAGATAATGAGGGACCCTGAACACTATTTGGAGCACCAGAGGGGTAGTGGGGAGATGGTGGATGGCTTCTGAGAGCTCACCAATGATAAATGGTATGTTTAATAGAGTACCTTATCTGTTGGAATGTATATTTCACTCACCATTACCTTTTATTTAGATTTAGGGATTGACACAGTGATTAGGATGTCCTGAGAGATGTGGTAGTTGAATGTGATGTAAGGTTAGTGCTGAAAGACTGTCATGTAATTCATACCAGGCAAGAAGAACAGGAACTTACTTTATTATTTTCCTACTGCCTACCACTGTGTTAAATCTTTAACTACACATCTTTAATTTTATGTATTCCCATTTTACAGATGAGGAAAATAAAGCTTGGTAGTTAAGTAACTTGTCCAAGATAACACAGCCAGTAAGTGCCACATTTACAACTCAATTCTAGGTCTTTTTGTCTCTGTCTCTGAATTACATTGGTATTCTAATTTTTATCCTTACATTAGTCTGTTAGGGGTCATCAAATAATTCTTAAATACTAGAAGGTTTTCTCTAATCTTAATGAGGACTCTGCAGTCATCCCTTCCTTTAATATCTGTTCATCCAAGTGGCTTGTCCATCGTTGTTGTAAAATAAGTATGTTTAATTTTTTACAGAAGAAATGTAGTGAGTTTAATCATGTGTTGGCCATGTGTGTCTGTGGATGCAGCATTTAGGAATATGGGTCCCAGAGTACAGGGCTCCATCTTTAGGCCCTGGAGGTTGGAAGCTCTAGAAAAACTAAGATGGGTTAAATGTGTTCCCAAAACCATGATCACATTTTATGTTTATGCTTTTCTGTCCCTTTCTCGAGTCCTGGTAGGTTACTATTTGAGTGCCAAGCCCTAGAACTCCCTAAAGTAAAGGTATTGGTATCCCAAAAGAACTGTTCTAAAAGATTACCTACTTCTGTGAAGGCAGAGAGGGTGCTACAGAATGAAAAGAGCATTTTAGGAAGGTTGAGTCAGAGGTGCGAGTGGGGCATAGAGAGATTTTCTCAGGGTGATAAGGCCCTGGTGCTCAAGTCTACAAGCAGAGGCAGGCACGTTGGCAGCGAGTCCTCCTTGGGGAAGAAGAATGATCTGGGCTGCTTCCAAGACCCCTTCTACCTGTAAGTTCTTGTAACTTGGGATTGGGATTAAGAAACTCCAGGGACTGGTGTAAATTGATTGGGCACCAGCTGTTGTTTGCTGCAGGGAAGCGAAGCCATGGTGGGAGTCTGGGCTGGCCCTGTTGGCTGGGGCCCCCAACAGATCCTTGCTGTGTCTGGGTTTGAGTTTAGTCTACACAATTACAAACTTTTTCCAGTGCTACTTTTTGTGAATCTTTGAACCTGCAGTGGTGAGTGAACAGAAATTTGAACTAAGCTTAAAAAAAGAAAGAAAAAAAAAAAAGACAGAGCTTTGTTGATACTATTGCCATTATAGGGCCATGATTTCTTTTTTCCCCACTTAGCTGCAACACATTTATTTTTCCCTTGTATAATGGCTGAGATTTTTTTTAGTATAGAGCTGTGTCACAGTGGTTTATGTGTTTTCTTCTCTCTGCCTGCCTCTGTTTCTAGGGCCGGGCAGCTTTGAGGTATGTGGATTAACCTGGATGCCTCTTGTGACTCCTTCCCCACAATCCCCTGCGTGCACTTCCTATTCATCTTTATAGTTCTCAGCTACTCACCGTGCTGTCATACCTGGCACGTGCTGTTCCTTTGGTCCTGTGCTTCTCCTCCTGTGTCCACTTGGTGGAACTTTCCCCATGATTTGCTTCTCCCAGTAATCTCTTGTCTGGGCCTCCCATCTTCTAGAGAGTTTATTGCTCCTTCCTGATCCTTGTAACATTTCTATTATTTTTATTATTGTACTCATTATACTGTAATATCTGTTTACATACATATGGCCCTTTACTAAAGTGGTAGGAATGACATTTATTGCTAAAGCTTAATAACTTAGTACATGTAATATTTTAGGGGCTCAGAAATGTCAGATTATCTCCCTTTATTGAGTTTTTATGTGCCAGGCACATATTATAAATATATGTCAAGAAAATGATACCCTAAACAAAGATTATAGTGTACTGTCCTACACAGCTTTTCAAAGTAAACTCTAAAACGATTATAAGGATGTCAGAGTTCTGATGTTTTAAAACTACATTTAACTTACTATTTTAGATTATTTTTATTTCATTATTGTAAGAGTTCTGATTTTTTATTCCATGATAATTACATTGATTTTGTGTTTGTGCATGTGTTTGGCCCAAGCTCAAGATCGTTTATGTGTTTCAGGTACTCCAGCGTTGATAAAGAATAAATTAAATGAGTGATCATGGGTGTTACTGTTTTGTTGTTGTTGTTTTAATTTGCTGTATTCTTTTGTTGTACTGTTGAATGTTATCCTGTGTTAGACTCTTCATTTCCTTCATGTCCTACCTATCTGCTTTGTCCCACTCCCAGCCCCCCGTCCTACCCATTTGGGCTTAGTGCTTTGCGTTTTGTCTTGGTGGCTAGTAAGTACCATCGTATGATAGTGGGGCAGAGCAGGGCTAACTCTTCCCGTGTGAGAATCAGACACATATTATGAGTCTTAACATCATTGTTTCCCGAAGTGTGGGTCATGATTCCGGAGCAAAAGCATCACCAGATTTGGTCTCCTGATTTCTAGTCTTTCTGGTCCTGGGAATGAGAATCAGCATTATTTAACAAGGCCTTAAACTGATGTTCATGTGTACCGAGGTTCAAGAATCGCTGCTTAAAACTAACTGCTCAATTATTAACGTAGTTGCAAACAAAAGTAAAGCATTCGTGAGGGTCTTGTAAGACTTCCTCTGTCCTTTATTCAGGAAGTTTATTTGGCCCATGTGGTATTTTACGTTTTTGGTAGAACTTGGCATCTTCAACAGGAAAAGCCTATTTACTCTTTGTATCCTGGTCTTCTTCCATTGTTCAGAATTTCTAGCTCTTACTCCCAGCCTCCCCAACCATGGCATGACATTTTTATAGTCACCAGCCCAGGCTCCGTGGGATGAAGGAAAGAGTTTTTGGATCCTGTTATTTTCCTGGAGGAAGAGCTGAACATTGACTCTTTTACAAGAATCCAAAGTATGCATTGTCATTTCCACGTTAACCCTCACCCGAAATTTTTGTGGGTTTTGAAGGATTGACTGTAGCCCAGTCTTAGCAGGATCCCTGGCCATGGAAATTCATTTGAAGCACATTGTGCCATGGAAGTACCCTGCAGGTAAAAATGCTCTATTTATACTTGGCTGAGTCCCAAACAGCTGCCTGTTGGTACTGGGAGCAGATGTGGGGGTGGTTTGCCCCCTCCCATTTTTTTTTTCTGGATTTGGAAACTTCCCTGTTGAGAGTGACAAAAACCCTGTCAATTGATGTGGTAGGTATGCAGACCTGGACAGCTGGTCCTTAGGAAATATGCTGAGATCACCAAGCTAACAGGTACAGAAGGGTTTCTAGTTTGTTACATGATGTTGGGCCTGTGACTCCCCTCCCCCTTTTTAGGGGCATGTCATTAACGGTGGAGGGCTTGTTAAAGGCTTCTCTAGTAGCATGTAGGTGTGACTACAGAATAGTGAATTTGATTGATGTTAATGTACCTCTGGATGCGTTCTCATTTTAATTTTTTTTATTGGTTCTAGGGACTTTTGGTGAAGATTGTAGATTTCTTCAGTTTTACACATTTAGGAAACGGTGTCTTTTTAGTTACTTCTAGTACAGTTGTGACGTATTGAATGACAAGGGACTTTAAAACAGATGTGCTGTGTATAATGTTTTCTTCCTATTAAAAAGTAATATCTGTTCATTATTTGAATAGTTACAATTAAGAAACAGATTATTTAGGGTTGAAAATTTCCTGTAATCTCCAGAGATGTGTACACTTAACATTTTGGTGTTTGTTCCTCCAGATTATTTTCTATGATTATAGTATTATATTTTAGAATGTAGTTTACCTAGCAATGTATTTTAAGAAGTTACCAGAAAGGTGTTTCTGAGTATCTGAAGCCTTTCATTTAGCCATTTATGGATTTCAAAGTGTCTTACATGGGGTTAGTCTCCCTTGAGACTCGGGAATTCTGCAAGAGGAAGAAGCAGTGGCTTCTGCTATGTGTCTGTCATTGTGCTTTAATACTTTACCTGGATCATCTCTTCTACTAACCCCACAGTATAGGCAAGCATCATTATGCTCTTTCTACAGATAAGAAGGCTAAGTTTCAGACAAGTTAAGTGACTTGCTCAAGGTAATACAATTAATTGTAGAGGACTTGGGATTTAATTTGATTTATTATCTAGAGAATATTGTATGGCACCCTATTATTTTCCTGTATTGAGATGTAGGTGGCAGGGGTGAGGGGGTTAAGCTGCAAATATCTGTGAGATGTGTAAAGCTGTTGGTTAGAGACATAGAGACATACTGTTTCCTTCTTCTTCTTCTTCTTCTTCTTCTTCTTCTTCTTCTTCTTCTTCTTCTTCTTCTTCTTCTTCTTCTTCTCCTCCTCCTCCTCCTCCTCCTCCTCCTCCTCCTCCTCCTCCTCCTCCTCCTCCTCCTCCTTCTCCTCCTCCTCCTTCTCCTCCTTCTCCTCCTTCTCCTCTTTCTTCTTCTTTCTTCTTCTTTCTTCTTCTTTCTTCTTTCTTCTTTTTTTGAGACAGTGTTTCTCTCTTGTTGCCCAGGCTGGAGTGCAATGGTGCCGTCTGGGCTCACTGCAACCTCCGCCTCCCAGGTTCAAACGATTCTCATGCCTCAGCCTCCCCAGTAACTGGGATTACAGGTGCCTGCCACCACACTCGGCTAATTTTTGTATTTTTTATAGAGACGGGGTTTCACCATGTTGGCCAGGATGGTCTCAAACTCCTGACTGAGGTGATGCACCTGCCTCGGCCTCCCAAAATTCTGGGTATACAGGCATGTGCCACAGCATCCGGCCTAAGGGGACACAGTGTTTCTTTGGCTTATTAAGGGGTATTTGGTTAGTATATAAACATTTTCATAGCTTCTGAGGTTTTGCAGTCATTTGCTCAGACATTATGGGTTGGTGGAAGTGCTTTCTGTTCCTTCTCCCAAACCAATCACACAACCATGTAACTTCATGCCTGAGTTTCTGTGTGGTCCTCTATAGTGACTGAGTTTTTACGTAGTTCTATGCTGGCAGCATGAATTTCAAAAATCTCCAAACTTTTGCTATTGCTAATCTTTGTGAACTTTGCATACCCAGCGCTGGTACATTCTGATGATGGTGTCTACACTGCACTCTATGAAGAAAAGACTGATGATTGTTTATATTAAAATGCAGGAAGAGAATTGTAGCAGCAACTTTTGTTTCTCTAATCAACAACACCATAAGAGACTTACTATGTGTGGGCAGTGGGGGAGAATGTTAATTTATAAATTGAGATAGTTGTATTAAAATCGAGTGACTCTTATTTTGACATAAAGTGAATGTGTCTCTTTTATACAGCAGAAAACTATTAGATGTGTTTTTTCTCAGCATTATAAAATAAAGTGGAAAATGTGGGAAGAATACAAGTCCTTAACTAGTGTGCTTCTGCTTATTTCACACCCCTCATATTTCTGATTCCTTACAACTATAGCTGGCTTTACTCCTGAGTGGTGAAATTGATGAACATACTTAAAACCACATCATTTAAGACTTTGCATTTTGACATTTCCTCCTCTTCACAGTCTTTCAAATACTAGGCAACCTGTAGGGTTCCATTGTCTCTGTCATGTGTTGTCCCTGTGTTACACGAAAGCAGCCCCAGTGAACTTGTGAATTTGCTCAGTTGTTTCACTGGCTACTGGGTGAGGAAGAAGTAGGATTTTCTCTTTTAAAATTCCTTGGTGAAATCATTGGATGGGCATGGTGTGTTTCTTTAATTTTCCTTTTGGTCAAAAATCTGACAGCAAAGACTTTCAGTGGGTCTTGGTCTTTCAATAGATTTAGTTTTTAAGTGTGTTTACTCTGACCGAAAACTGCCTTCCTGTAATATGCTCTTTCCTTTAGAACACAGTTCTTAAGTAGAGTTTGTTTAAATGTATAACATAAGTTAATCCTTTTATATGCAGTGAGGTTTCACATCAGAACCCTGAGTTCTCAATGTTGTGGCAGGTTTAAGTGTCTAGAACACCTTTTACCTGTTTTTTCTATTACTTGCTTTTGTATTTTGGGGGTAAATGATATCTTTCTCAGGGAGGCCTTCCCTCAGCACCATGTTTAAAATGGCATCTCCCTCATTTGCTATTCCTTCTTCTGTTTTATTTTTCTCTATAGAATTTGTTACTGTGTGAAAACTATTTATTTTAATGTTTTGTTTACCTGTGTTACCCCTAGAATAATATCTATGAAGGTAGTGATTTTTGTCTATTCCTTCTGTACCTACAGAATTTTGAGGAGTATGGTGTCTGGCACATTGTGGGTGCACAATGACAGCTGAATTAACAACTTCAGGGAGAGTTTGTAGGATGGGGCTGGAGGTGTAGGGCAAGTCAGTTTTTAGATTTTGAGGTCATTAGCAGGAGAGCGTTTTATGATGCGGAGGGAAATACATGTTTTAACGTCAGACTGGGTTTGAATCTGGTCTCTCCAACTTACCCTTTGACTTTGGTGTTAAATGATTTAACCTTTGAAAGATCAATTTTTTTCACTAGTGAAATAGGGGAAATAGTATCTTTTTAATGGGGATTAAGTGTAATATAAAATATAATGCTCTGTAAATGTTAGTTTTGTCCTTCCCCTTGTGTGTCAGCATTGTGGAAGTAGTGTAAAAGCAACCTGAATTTACCAGTCTGTTTCTGGAGCCTTCTGGGGTCATTACTTTGATTACTTTTGACAGATGCATTCTTTTGAACAGCCTGTGTTGCCAGCATAACAATGACCTGTCCCTTTGACCAGTGTAGGGGCCAGACACTTTGTCATCCCTCTTTTAATCCATGTATCAGAATGACTCTTATGAGTTCTGGCTTTGAAAAATGTTTAGAGGAGTTTATAATTCCAAACAGTTCAGATGACATCAGCCCTTTCTTAAGAGTCCTCTGAGTTTGCTCAGCTTCCTCATTCCAGTGTGGTGGGAACCATTCAGTTAAATTGATGTTTGTCGTCTTTCCACATAGTCATCCTAAGTTTCTTGCAAATCACGAAACATCAGAGGGCTGCTAAGTCACTAGTTTGTCTCTGTAGATTTCTCTAATCCAAGCTTGTCCAAACTGTGGCCCACAGGCTGCATCCTGCGAGGGCTTTGAATGTGGCCCAACACAAATTCGTAAACTTTCTTAAAACATTGGTTGGGCATGGTGGCTCATGCCTGTAATCCCAGCACTTTAGGAGGCTGAGGCGGATGGATCACCTGAGGTCAGGAGTTCAAGACCAGCCTGGCCATCATAGTGAAACCCTGTCTCTACTAAAAATACAAAAAATTAGCTGGGTGTTGTGGCGGGTGCCTGTATTCTCAGCTACTTGGGAGGCTGAGGCAGGAGAATCGCTTGAACCCAGATGGCAGAGGTTGCAGTGAACCAAGCTCGTGCCACTGTGCTTGAGCCTGGGTGACAGAGCCAGACTCCGTCTCAAAAACAAACAAATTTTGAGATTTTCTTTTTTTGCAATTTTCTTTAAAGCCTATCAGCTATTACTAGTGTTAGTGTATTTTTATGTGTGGTGCAAGACAATTCTTCCAGTGTGGCCCAAGGAAGCCACAGGATTGTACGACACTCTTTTAATTTTTGTGGATTAACAAGGTGTTAATTCCTGTATCAGTTTCACTGATATTTCTTCTGCTTGATGCAGGAACACTTGACAAGTTAGTTAAGGTAGATCGGTCCATACATTTATAGGTTCTTTCATTCCCTTGTCCTAGGCAAGTCTGAGCAGGACCTGGAAAACTGATTAAAAGTCCAGTGAGCACAGTGAGCTTAATTGTAATTTAAATGGATATTTAATACATTGAGAAGGTTCTCAAGCCTTTCAATCTTTCATTTTCATCCATGCTTGCTATTTGAATCTGATGGGCTTGGAATTGACTTTGTTCTTCTAAAAATGTTGGTTGGTTATTGCTACATTTTTCAAGCTTGGTTTTCAGTGTGGATTTCTGCAGATAATTTTTACACCTAAAGTTACAAAGTCATTAAGTGAAGGCAGTCAGGAAGGTAAGAGTACCCTGAGCCAGGAGGTCTGTTATAGAGCATGGGGTGGACCAGAGAATGAATGGGCGTGAGCATGGAGGTGGTTCAGTCAGTGTGGGAAAGCCACCTGCTTGTCAGCTTTCTACTGCGTTGTCCAGCAGAACACATTGAAGCTTGGGGCCTGCAACTGGTGTGGAGGTGATTGCATTTAGGAGGCTGATGTAAATTTTTTCCCTCTCAAGTGTGTGTTAACTGCTTTTTGGCGAAGTCTTGATCCAGGACATAATGCAGCTTGATCTGTGGCAGATCTGTGAGGATTTTAATATCGAGAGGGTTCTGTTATTTGAGTTAGGCATAGCTAGGCTACCAAGGCATTGCTTTTCAGTCCAAACATTTGGTCATTTCAATTTATTGTTAGTGAGGCTTTTGTGATATGTTAGAACATGAAGTTTGGGATTTTGTCTGTTTTTTTGCATGTATGAAAGTTTATACTGTTGTTTATATTGCTGGTTAGTATGTGCCTTCGTTTACCTGTTGTGAGTAAGAAACTTCCTCAGATCAAATTATAGTGAAGTCACTTGGTTCTGTTTCTCTGACCCTTAAGAGGATGAGATCACTTTATACTCAAATTCAGGGTGTTTGGTAAAGGGCCTACCATGCTGAGCATTTATAGCCTAGATGAAGTCCTGGTCCAATCTCCAAGTTAAACTTTTAAGAACATGCTATTCTTAATGTTCAGGAAGTCAACCCTGGAAGCCTTCTCTAAATCTTAATGAGATTTTTATGAGAATTCATTTAGTGAAAATAACAATCAGGGAATCCAGCTATTAACTCTGAGGAGGGTCATGCCTTTTAATGGTTAGAGAGGCAAGCTGTAGCCTCCCTTCTTAGAGAAGGGGAATTGAGGAAGAGAGTTCTGGTGGCCCTTGCAATCCTCCCCTCACTTTCCAGGCTCCCTAGTAAGACTGGAAGGAGTCCCTGAGTAAACAGCATTTTGTGAGTTTGAGGGACTAGGTAAAAACATACGTGAACATACAATGGTTTTGCTTTGATAACTGTTTTAAATATCCTATTGGTTGTTGAAACTTCTATGACAGTGAAGCCTTTTGTCTTTATTTTTCAATCGGAAAATCTTTCTTGCCCACTTGAAAAGATTGAGTCTGGGATCAATCCCTGATCCCGCTTCCTTCCTGAATCTCTTAGTGTATAGTATACAGCTGGGCATATGGTAATCTCAGGCACGGGATTGTACTCATAGAGCTATGCTTAACACCTAGGACTTTCGGTGGCTTATGTATTTTTGATGACAACTTTTGATTTTATTCTCATTTATTCCATTTCTGTTTCAGTGTCCTGGGTCATGAAACTTAATCCACAACAAGCTCCCTTATATGTGAGTAAATCATGAGATTTCTTTTCCTTTGGTATTTATCTGTTCTGTTTACTTGTTATAATAAGCCACACTCTCACGTGATAGATTCTCAAGGAAAATTTTAACTATATATGCATGAATAGATTTGTGTAAGACTTCAGAAATTGAGTTTGATTTAGTAAATACTAAATGGCTAATCTGTGCATAGAACGGAAAACAAAATAATACCTGTATGACTTGAGAGTTGATTTAGTTCAGGGCGATAGTATACACATATGAAACAAATTGTCCTGCAAAACAGTACTGTAGCTTCTTATTTTTTACCTGCAGTGCATTCCTGTAAAAGTAGTGTGGAGATCCTCCTACTGCCATTGTGATTTACCTTATGTTGCAACTAGATGGCACTATGTCATTGGCAAGACTGCTGTTTTCTTTAGGACTCTGGGTGAAAGCTGATATATCATCTCCCTAAAGTGAGGGACTTAGAAAATAAAATTGATAAATGATTGAATCAAGGCTGGAAAACGTAGGCTCTAGGTGACCAGTCTTTATTATTGTAAGAGTGAATTAATTGGCTGGGTGTGGTGGCTCACGCCTGTAATCCCAACACTTTGGGAGGCTGAGGTGGGCAGATCATGAGGTCAGGAGTTCAAGACCAGTCTGACCAACACAGTGAAATCACATCTCTACTAAAAATAGAAAAAACTAGCTGGGCGTGGTGACACGTGCCTGTAGTCCCAGGTACCTGGGAGGCTGAGGCAGGAGAATTGCTTGAACCCGGGAGGCGGAGGTTGCAGTGAGGTGAGATTGCACCACTGCACTCCAGCCTGGTGACAGAGCGAGACTCCGTCTCCAAAAAAAAAAAAAGTGAATTAGTTGAATTTGGGTGGTGAAAAGTGTCCATTTCATGAGAAGCCAGCTTAGAGTTGTGGATGGTTAGAGCTGTGAGAGGCCAGTAGATGCTGGGTTGCTATGCTCTGGAGTGGGTGAGAAAATTTGTTATAGGACTTAAGGTAGGCCTTGAAGAATTAAGGGTCATTTAGTGGGACAAAACGTCCCCAGAATTAGTTGAAGGCAATAGGCAAATGGTCAGGAATGGGAGGCAGTGAACACAGTGTTGGGTGAATAGTGGGGGGATGGTCATTGGAAACTCTGGCCCACCTGAGTTTGTGTCAGGGAATAATGGGAGATAGGCCAGAAAAGATGGATAAAGCTCAATTGTGAGGGAAGACAAAGGTGTGAGGATTTTGTTTTGTGACCACCAAGAAGCCATTGATAGTGCTTATTTTAAAGATGCTTTTCCTTTTATACATTTATACATAAATACATAAATATACTTAACCATTCTGTAGTAATAATAATCATTTATGTTTCCAGCATAAAATATTCATATAACTTCTGCATAGCTGATTTTTATGTTAAATGTAACGTGTGTTTTTAGAAGATGTTTTATGTGCTCATTTTCTTTCTAGACTACTTAGAGATAATTTATGTTTACCAGTGGGTTTGTATGTGAGCTGAGTACCTTGAGTTTTTTCTTTTTTTCTTAGGAAAATGGGTCTTGCGCTGTCATTCTTGTTGGAGTGTGGTGGAGCGATCGTAGCTCACTGCAGCCTTGAAGTCCTGGGCTCAAGCAGGCCTGCTTCAGCCTCCCGAGTAACTGGGAGTACAAGCGCATGCCACCAGGCCGGGCTAAATTCCCCGCACTTTTTAAAAAATTTTTATTTTTTGAGATGGAGTCTCACTGTGTCGCCAAGGCTGGAGTGCAGTGGCGAGATCTCGGCTCACTACAAGCTCCGCCTCCCGGGTTCTTGCCATTCTCCTTCCTCAGCCTCCCGAGTAGCTGGGACTACAGGCGCCTGCCACCACACCTGGCTAATTTAATTTTTTGTATTTTTAGTAGAGATAGGGTTTCACCATGTTAGCCAGGATGGTCCCAATCTCCTGACCTCGTGATCCACCCGCCTCAGCCTCCCAAAGTGCTGGGATTACAGGCGTGAGCCACCATGCCCAGCCTCTCCCTTTTAAACTGTGTGATTCTTTGGTTTTTCATGTGTATACAGTTTTGTAGTCATCACCATTATCTGACCAGAACATTTCATCATCCCCCAAAAAAGCACCATATCCATTAGCAGTCACTCACCATTCCCTGCTCCTCTCAGCCTGTGGCAACCACTTATATACTTTCTGTCTTTATTGATATACCTATTCTGGAAAGTTCATGTGTATATATATACACACACACAGAACGATCATATATCTATATGTGTGTGTGTATATATATGTATACACACACAGAAAGTTCATATATATATGTATATATAAAATCATGGAATACATGGCCTTTTATGACTGGCTTCTTTAGCATAATGTTTTCAAGATTCACCCGTGTTAGAGCATGGATCAGTACCTTGTTCTTTTTATTAATGAATGACAGTTCAATGCCTGGATATATCACATTTTACTTACCCAATCACCAGTTGATGGGCAATTGAGTTGTTTCCACTTTTGGTCTATTATGCATAATGCTGCTGTGAACAGCAAATTCTGGTGAAGACACATGTTTTCATTTCTCTTGGGCATATACCTAAGAGTTGAATTGCTTGGGTGTATGATAACTGTGTTTAACATTTTGAGAAATTGGAAAACTGTTTTCCACAGTGGCTGCACCATTTTACATTCCTACCAGCAGTGTATAAGGACTTCAGTGTTTCCATGTGCTTGCCAACACAGGTTTTCTGACTTACTGATTTATAGCCACCCTAATGGGCGTGAAGTGATACCTCATTGTGTTTTAAATTTGCATTTCCTAAGTGATGAATGATTTTGAGCATCTTTTTATGTGCTTATTGGCCATTTTTCTGTATCTTTGGAGAAATGTCTATTCAGATCCTTTTCTCATTTTTAAATTGGGTTGTCTTATTGAATTGTAAGGGTTCTTTGTATATTCTGACTACAAGTCCCTTATTAGATACATGGTTTGCAAAATTTTTCTATAATTCTGTGGGTAGTCATTTCACTTTCTTGATGCAATCCTTTCAAGCAAAAAGAATTTCAGTTTTGATAATGTTCTGTTGTTGCTTGTTTTGTTTTGTTTTTTGCATATCTAAGAAGAATTTGCCTAACCCAAAGTCACAGAGATTTATTCTTATGTTTTCTGAGAGTTCATTTTGGTGTATTTTGTAAGGGAAGAGTCCAGCTTTTTTCTTTTGCATGTGGATCTGTAGTTGTTCCAGCACTGTTTGTTGAAAAGACTATTCTTTCCCCCATTGAACTGTCTTGGGCATCCTTGTTGAAATTGATCATAAATGTGAGGAATTTTTTCTGTACTCTGAATTTGATTCCTTTCATTTAGGTTGTCTTTGATTTCTTTCAACAGTGTTTTGTAGTTTTCACTGTATGAACTTGGTACTGCCTTGAAATTTGTTGCTTATGATTTTATTCATTTTGATGCTGTTAATTTTGAGACGGAGTCTTGCTCTGTCGTCCAGGCTGCAGTGCAGTGGCGTGATCTTGGCTGACTGGAAGCTCCACCTCCAGAGTTCACACCATTCTCCTGCCTCAGCCTCCTGAGTAGCTGAGACTACAGGTGCTTGCCACCACGCCCAGCTAAATTTTTGTGTTTTTAGTAGAGACGGGGTTTCACCATGTTAGCCAGGGTGGTCTCAAACTCCTGACCTCGTGATCCACTCGCCTTGGCCTCCCAAAGTGCTGGGTTTATAGGCGTGAGCCACCACACCTGGCCAGTTGTTCAGTTTTTGATTGTTCATTGCTTATATATAGAAATACTGTTGATTTTTGCGTTCTGATCTCTGAAACTATAGCCTTGTGTCAGAGATGCGTTACAAACTTATAATCTAGCTTGTTTGTCCACAGTTTTTAAATGGATGCCTTAGGATTTTCTCTGTACAGGATCAAGTAACCGGAGATCGTTTTCTTCCCTTCCAATCTGGATGCCTTTTATTTCTTTTTCTTGCCTAATTGCCCTGAGAAGCTTCTCTGGTACAACACTGAATAGAAGTGGTGACCGCAAACATCCTTGTGTTGTTACTGATCTTAAAGAGAAAGCATCCACGTTTTCACCATTAAGTATGATGTTGTTAGGTGTGAGTTTTTCACAGGTACCTTTTGTTAGATGAGGACGTTCCCTTCTATTCCTAGTTTGACTATATTTATTATGAAAACATGTTGGATTTTGTCAGGTGATCTTTCTGTGTTGAGATGGCCATGTGGGTTTTTTTCCTTTCATTAATGTGATATATTACATTGATTGAATTAGTTTTTATTTATTTAAAGAGATGGGACCTTGCTGTGTCACCCAGGCTGGAGTGCAGTGACATGATCATAGGTCATGGCATCGTGGAACTCCTGGGCTTAAGGGATCATCCCACCTCAGCCTCCTGAGCAGCCAGGACTACAGGTGTGAGCCACCATGCCTGGCTATTTATTTACGTATTTATTGAGACAGGGTATTCCATGACTTCCTGTAGCTGTGATCTTCTAGGCCCAAGTGATCTTCCTACCTCAGCCTCCTGAGTAGCTGGAACCACAGGCATGTGCACCCATGCCCAGCTATTTTTTTTTTATTTTTTTATTTTTTGTAGAGACGAGATCTGACTATGCTGCCCAGGCTGGCCTCAAGTGATCCTTCCACCTCGGCCTCCCAAAGTGCTGGGATTACAGTATGAGCCATCGTGCCCGGCCTAGTTTTCTTTTTAGAGATAAGTTCTTGCTGTGTTGCCAGGCTACCTTGGTTGAATTTTTAATGTTAAGCCAACCTGGCATTCCTGAGATAAGTATCATTTGATCCTGCTGCACAATCTTTTTTATATGTTGCTGGATTTGTTTTGAAAGTATTTTGAGGACTTTTGTGTCTATACATAGAGATGTGTTCTATAGTTTTCCTGTGATGTCTTTGTCTGGTTTTGGTTATTAAAGGTTTTTAATTAGGGAACTGTTGTAAATAAGTAGTTGTGTTATGCGGAAGGATGGCTCCCCCAAATTTATTCACTTCTTAGTCCCTAGAACCTGTGACTATTTACCTTACATGGCAAAAGGAACTTTTCATACTTGATTAAATTAAGGATCTTAAGATGGGAGGTTATTCTGAAATATCTGAGTGTCCCAGTGTAATTACAGGGGTTCTCATGAGTGAGGGAGGGAGTGTCAGGAGAGTCAGTGGTCAGAGTCAGAGATTTGAAGATGCTACACTGCTGGCTTAGAACATGGAGGAAGGAGCCCATGAGCCACGGAATGCAGCTCTAGAAGCTGGAAATGGCAAAAGAACACTTTCTCCACACAGAGACTCTAGGAGGAACACAGCCCTGCCAGCACCTTGATTTTTAAACAAGTGAAAGTCATTTCGGACTTCTGATTTTCAGAAATGATAATATGATAATAAATTTGTGTTGTCTTAAGCCACTGAGTTTGTGATAATTTGTTGTAACGGCAGTAGAAAACTCATAGAATAGTAGTTTGGGAAAATTAGTGATAAACGATAATTGGAAAGGAGAGGATAAATGCAGTTAGATCAGTTAGAAGCTCTCTGATCTTACCCTCATGGAGCCTGAGAACTTTAGAGTTAGTAAATACTTTAACTAATATATGCTTCAACCTCTCCATTTTAGACGTGAGGAAATGAGGTCTGAAGATGTTGTGATAAGATGCACAGTTAATTGGTGGTAAATTGTGAATTGAACCTTTGTTTTCTGGACTTAAGTCATAGAAACCACTGTAAACTTTATTAAGCTTTAAAAAGTTTCATTCTGTTAGGGAAGCACAGCTCAGTTCCGAGTAACATACTTAATACTTACACTAAATGCTTTGTATATGATTTTGTGTTTAATTGACGTGAGCAGGCTCTACAGAAGAATACTTCTTCAAACTTCACGATTCAAGTATGTCCATCAGCAGTAATACTTAATGGGGCAATATGTTATCTCCCTTTTAAAAGGACAGTAACAGTGTATTGGATTCTCAGTGAACTGAGTCAGGTTGCAGGGATTTATGCTGTTTTGGTGAGGAAAAGTAGCTGTTTTATGATATCCCATTGAGCAGGGTGGTGGGGGCAGTTCTCTGTACCTAGGGAAAGAAAGAAGCAAGAGAACAAAGATTGTGAAGATTTTCTTTTAGATCATATTTGGGATCTGCCAGGGGTGAGTATCATCAGTAGAAGAGAGAATATTGCTACTAAATAAGAAAAAGCACCGTACCCGGAGAAGAACTTTTATCTGTCAGTTAAGACAAATAGGCTGGACTCTAAATAAATATTTTAATCAGCCTTTGAATAAAGATGTGTCCAGAATGCGTTGCAATAGTTTAAAATGTAAGAAAGGTTCCAAAGTGTACAGGTGGCAGTACTGTTGAATGTTTAAATGAAGCTGTTTTAATGAATTATTTTCAATGAAATGTTCACTGTAAAATGTGCAGGACCCTGGGCTGAAACTTTGGGAACTAGTAGCTCAATATGGCTATGCCTTGGTTTTCCTGTCTGTTAGCTCTGATTGTATGAGTACAACCTTTATGTTAGGCAAGCTAGTTATATCACTCAGTTGGGTTTTTCTCACAGCCTCTACAAAAGTAATGATTATTGCCAGATGAATTTATAAGAATTGCATTTTCAGTTCCATTTAGTGGTAGTGCTAAAAACTCCAAGTAGCTTAGTAGTATCCTTCTTGGTATGAGGGCCTGGATCGTTTAGAGAGAGGAAAGATGGAGAGGCAGTGGCAGATGCAAGAAATATTTCAAAAGAAACAGCAGGGCCAAATGCTTTATTAGACAGAGAGAGTGAAAGAGAACCAAGAGAACAGCTGATGCCATAATCAGGTATAGAGAAGGAGGTGATGAGCTTGTTCTTTACACATGTTAGATAAAGTCACATGGATGTCCTGTTGATAGATGGAGGTGTGTACTTGAAACTACAGAGCAAGGAAGTTGGTTTTGAAGTGAGATTGTTTGAGTTATCTCTAAGAGATTGATTCTTTTGACTGTGAGAATAGATGAGCTCTTTGAGAAGGTAAAAGAGTAGATGGAATTAGTATAGTGGACTATGGTGTAGAAGACAAAGTTGAGTCAGGAAAGGAGTTCCAGAAACCTGGGTTGCATTTGAGCCTTAAACATTTTATTCCTGGAGTTACTTAATTTCACTTATATATCAGGATTGGAAGTAAACTTTGGGCTGGAGCTGAGCAATTTATTCTTTTATTCAGGAGCCTTATTTGTGCCAAGACCTGTTCTGGATGCTGGAGATTTAGCCATGAACAAAACAGAAGATCCCTGCCCTCCTGGTGCTTGCATTGTAGTGAGAAGAAGGAAGACAGCAAGATAGCATATCAGGAAGAAAAGTTCTGTGAAAATAAATAAAATGGCGATGTGATGGTGCCTGACTAGGGTGTATTTTATGTTGAGTGGTCAGGGAAGGCCTTTGAGGGGCATGTCATTTAGGCTGAAACCTGAAGGAGCCAGCATGTGAAGCTCCTAGAAGTGTTCTAGCCCAAGGGAACAAATGCAGAAACTCTTAAGTGAGAAGTAGTGGCTTAACATGTTTGAGGAACAGAACAGTGGCTGGGCCTTGTGAGTACAAAGGAGAGGGGCCCAGTCTCTTCTGCATGAAGTTGGAGATTTAGGGAGGAGATGAGGAAAACGCTGGATCTTGTAGGATTTAACAGACCATTGGATAATCTCCCTGGGCGTACCTTCCATCACATCTGAACCCACATCCCTGTGTGTACTCAGAAAACATTAGAGCTCCTGCTGCCTTGAGGTCAAGTCAGACCTCTTAGGGATACTGGAATTTATCCTAATGTGGATCTGCTGACTCTGGGCAGATGGGATTCTTAGGTAGTTTAAACATACATATTTTGGACTACACTTTTGAGGAAAAAATAGTTTTAGTCATTTCTAGTTATCGTTAAGATCCACATTTAGATATAAATGGATGTTCTTGAATTGAGGAATATATATATATATATATATATATTTACTTATTTTAAGCAGATTTGGCTGTTATGAGAGGATGGTGTAATAAAGAATACTTTTTTGTTTTTATATTGTTTCATGGCTGGATTGCTTTTTGGTAGGAAAAAATCTATACATTTCCAAAACTTGCTTCGTTAGTCCATTTGTGAACCTGAATAAGTGGTGTATAATATGATTTAATAGTAGTCCTTTCATTCTCCCATTTTCTGTGGGTACTTTACCTGCAGTTGTGTAACATTCATTTGCATCACCTGTAACCTTCTGGATGACAGCTCCTTAAAAACAAGAGCTCATGTTTGCATAGTACCTCATAGTTAAGAAAGCATATTTGCATGCCTTATGTTAATACATGCAGTTCTCACAGCAGTGTTACCAGCACAAGAGCAGAGGAAGCGGCATCGTTACCCTTGTCATACAAAAGAAAACAAGCTTAAGGCGGTTCATCTAGTGAATGGCAGATGTGGAGCTTTACCCAGAAGTGGTTACTCTGAAATTCATTTTCATTCTTCTATATACCAAGCTGTCTTATTACAAATACCGAGTCCACAACTGTTCCATAAGACGCAAACATTTCATATTATAGAGACTTGCAGAAAGAAAGTCCTTTTAAAGAATAAGTAACGCAAGTTTACTCTTCCATTTCATATTTTAAAAGATTTAATGGGTGTTATTTGAAATAACTCCAAGGCCAAGCACAGTGGCTCATGCCTGTAATCCTAGTACCCTTGGGAGGCCAAGGCAGGAGGCTCACTTGAGCCCAGGAGCTCAAGGCTGCAGTGGGCTATGAACATACCACTGCACTATAACCTGGGCTACAGAGCGAGATCCCATCTCAAAAAACCATAACTTTAAATGTACAGAGAAGTTACAAGAAGAATACAATAACTTCACCTCTGTCAACTCTTATTAAACTTACATTTGCTTATTCTCTGTATTATATATTTTTTTTGTTTTAGTCATTTGAAAGTTGCAGACATTATACTCTATTCCCCTTAAATATTTCAGCATATATTTCCTAAGAACTAGGACATTCTGCTTAATAACCACAGTATTAACAAAAACAGGAATTGTAACATTGATGTAATACTCTTATATGATAGAAGTCTATATTCACATTTCTCTAATTTCCCCAATAACTTCCATTATAGCACCTTTTTCCCTTTTCAATCCAGGATTTAAACACATTATATCTCTTTAGTCTCTTAATTTTATTTTTTAGCATGTTTTGTCATGATTTTGGCAATAGTACTACATACTACATAAGTGATGTCCTTGGAGTATCACATTAGGAGGACACATGATATGTTCTTTTCCAATTATTGGAAATGTTAACTTTGATACCTTAGTTAAGGTGGTGTTGAATGTACGTGATTCATCTGTTCCAGAGGAATTGGGCATATAAGAGATGGCATGAGTAAGTTATTCACTTTCCCCCTCTAAAGTTGTTTCTGGTTTGGAGGCATCTTTTGCTTATTGGATTTTCCTAAAATGGGGTACCCTTGTTCTGTGCAAGGTATACCCTTGAGTATAGGTGAAAGGGCTAATATCAACAGAAAGCTCATTGTGAATGATAAATTGCCTGAGGTTTAAGGGAGCATTGCCTCTGCCTTCGTGGATGAACATGGTTATTTAACAAATGTAATTCTCAGCTGAGCTATAATAACCATTTTAATATTGAGCATAGTAGGCACTCAGTAAACATTCACTGAGTAAGTGAATGAACTACAGTTTAGATAAGACTACTAAAATTTTAGTGAAATTCACTTCATTTTGACAGAGCTACTTTTCTTAAAATTGCTCATTTGTTTCCCAGGTTTCATTTATTAATCTGCCCAGCGTAGGCCCTGAGTAGTTAGTGATATCATCTTTGTTATTGAAGGTGTGGCCAATAGGGAAAGGAAGGTGATAACCTTGTCTTTATGGTGCATGTGGAACCTTTAAAACTGTAAGGAAATCCTTACAGCATCCCTGTGAAGTACAGATGAGTGTGTTTGATAGAGTTTTATTATAGAGATGCATTCTGTGAGATAATACCTTACCTAGTTGAAGAAGCGTACTAGAAACAGTGCCTATATCTCTCAAGTCCTGAATTATCTTAGTTCTTATGGGAGTTATAATCTGAGCCATTTATTTACAGCAAAGCCATGTGACTGCTTCTATTTTTTATGAACATAGTACATGCACCCTTTGTCTCTAGATCTCTCCTCACTGTCAAGATATAAAGCATAGTCGTGTCCCAGACGGGGTAAGGGATGAGGGATGCAGTCAGATGATAAAAGAAAAAGCCAAGCACATGAAGGAAAGGTTGGTATTTATAAAACAAACAGAATGGGCTTTATCACCACACCCACACTCTAAGCCCTGCCGGATCTAGCAACCTAGCAACTAGATTCTAGAAACAGTAAATAAATCCTCCCTCAGACTAACAGCTGAAAAGGAAACAAGATTTTTAGACTTCCGATGAAGGAGGAGGAAAGGGTCTTTGGATGCCCCTTATCTCAGGCCCCAGGCTTAGTCTGGAAGAGGTCTGTCTAGGCCAGGCCTGAAGCTCTGCAAGGTACAAGGAAATAATAGCTGTCAAGAATTAGGCGACGTGGATGAATCCCATACTTGATATGGCAGAGAAAGTCTCTTCCTCTGTTCTCTCATCACTTTACTACACCCGAGTGAATGTCCCGCAGTCAGCTCTACATGTAGGAATGGACTTTATGGGAGAGGTCAGGACTGGTGACAAATTTAATGAGTCATAGGAATCATTGTATGTTAGGAGTTGTTGAGCCCAGTCTTCTGGAAGAGTGAGGAAACTGAACTACAGAGAGAGATTGAGGGAAGTTGCCTATAGTTTCGCAGCAGGTTAGGAGAGGTCTGATGAGGTAGCAGAATCTGCAGATAATTAGCTTAGCTGGTGTACAGGAGACACCAAATTGGTTTGAATTTAATACTCAACGTACATGCACAGAGAAGTTATAGTATAAGATTTGGAACAAATTGGCTAAGTAAGAGAAAAAATGTAGCAATTGGAAGATGAAGAAGAGAGGAATATTCAAAAAGATAGCATTTTGCTCCTTTCTTGGTGCAGTGAACAGGTAAGGATTAGACTGTCTTTATGGACTATAGATACATTGGAAAATAGTTTACAGTTATTATTTGAAATCCCTCTATGGTGGAGGAAGTAGTCAAGATAAAATGTGTTTTGTGCCTTTTGATATAGGAAAGTCAGTAATAGCCATCTCAATAAAGTATATGCTCAGCTATTTCATCTTTATACTTAGAGATTCCTCAAGAGGATGATGACATATTAGCCCTGGATCAGTGAGAGTAAGACCAAGGCCCTGGAACAGTAAGGCATTTCTCTTGTAAAGCTCAGCTCCCACGGTTCTTTGATGCTTTTTCTGTGTTAGAATAATGTTCTTTACTGGTTTCCAGTATGTTTCGGTGGGCATTGGACTCTTGTGGTTAGTAATGTGTGCAGCTGTAACTCCAGAATGGATGGCTGTACGGAACACTGACCCAGATGGCTTGTATTCGATGCTGATGATTCACTAACTAAAACGACTGTAAGAACACATTTCAAGAGGAGAAATTTGGGGTGCATATTTCAGATTCTTCAGTTATAAACTTGCTTTTTTGTGTCTCTTAAGATTTATGATCTGTTGAACACATCTCTGTGTCTCCCTCAAGAAAGCCAAATGGTGTATTTTTGCCTCTGCAAATTAAATACTTTTTAAAGCCAGTGAGATATTCAGATGTGAGATTTCTATTTTTTCCAAGGCATGCTTGAAGGTAATATATGGGATAATAATCATTACCTGCCATATGTTTGGGATAAAACCCACACTTATTAGATTTTCAAGGGGAAGAGCCATTCCAATTACAAAACAAATTTCCAGAACCCCAACAGATCTGGTTGATTATGTTGTCCTTCCTCTCTTGTTTTCTCTCAGTACCAAATGTTTTTGCACGTAACTGCTTCTGGGAGGAGGCACAACATCCTGATAATAGAAGAGCATCACAAGAAAGGATATGTGGCACTGGATGCCTTTCTTTATTTAAAATGTGCAAAACAAAATCTCCAGTGATTTTAAACTATTTCTATTAGAATAGGGACTGTTCCTTACGATGTTCTGTTTTCCCAAGGAAAAGTTAGGGTGCTAGTATTGGTTGAGAAACTACTCTTGGCAAGGAACCGTGGCCAGCACTTAATACACATTGCCTGATTTAATCATGACAATAGACATACAGTGTTTGGTTATTGTATCCACTTTACAGCCAGGGTGGATGTAGGGTTTGCATCCTGTGAGTGGCTACAAAGCACCCCCACCTCCTTTTTTCCCTCAAAAGCCCATTTAAAGAAGGGAAATCAGAAGAGCATATCCACTGGACTTGCATAATCAGAGTGGTTTTCTGCCACCACATTGGGTTCCTGTTTACTCCAGACTTACATTTTCAGCCTCCGTGAAGACTTGGACTTTGCACGTAGATTAACGTGCTGCTCTGTTTATGCTAATTAGAACAGACCTCAGAAGATGAGCATGCAAGCGGAGATATTGTAATTAGGAGGTGGAGGCTTTAAAAATTTTATCAGCTAAAAAAAAATTTATTCCTGAACAAATGTAGTTTGCATAAATAATCAAATTTTTGAAGGGCCACAGAAATTAGGTTACCTCAGCTTAATGTTCTCAGTTGCCTCCTTATAGGGAAGACTAATTTGGTAATGGCACAGTTTTATCGTTCTTCCTAGGAAATGTGTTTCCACAGCAGGCTCTGAAATAACCTGGCTGTGCTTCTCACTTGGCTGTTAGGATACATTTTGCTTATACAAAGAGCCTTATCAGCCTGCTGATCTCTTAAATGGATTACCTGCCTTTGCCTTAACAATACATTTCTGATAGGTCTGCTCCAGCATCTGTGGGCTGGTGGCCTTGTCCAGCCAGATCTGAGACCTGCCAGAAGAATAAGGAAATCAAGGGTTCCTCCGTCTAGCTTTTGATGGTTTTACAGAGCAGGAATTTCAGTTTCCTTCTGTTGGACTTTTTAATCAGTTTCCAGAAACTTGCTTTGAAGTTAATGGGTTTTTCATTTGTAAGCAGTATTTTCTCGTTTTTCCTTGGCACTTTTAGAACAGACAAATGTACATAGGTCAAAGACTTTTCAGAGCCTTTTTACAGGATACCTTTTCAATCACTTGGTGTTTGCCAAGCTATCAAATAACAGTGAGGGGATTAAAATTTCCATTTGGTACTAGTGAAGAGAAGTCTTGCTGTCCAAGAAAGATTAAAATGTGTCACTCTGTACCTTTAATTCATTTAAAACAAGTGTTTGTGAAGCACCTGTTACGTGAATGGGAGATTTGATCTTAGGGGAATAGATTCTTTCACTGGGGAGGAAGGGGGTCAGATGCATGAGGAGATAAATTACAGTGCTAGCAATACCTATTGGAGTGCTAGATGAGCTGTGCACACAGTGATTGTTCATGGCAGGGAGAGGAATGAAATATTGGCAGATGTGGTTGGGAAGCCTTCAGAAAAGATGGGGGTTCTACCAGCCTGGATATAGATAGACTGTGGAGACTGGGAAGAGCAGAGTGAGAGGAGGAAGCACAGTCTTTGGAGTAAGGCATGGAAGAGTGTTATCAGTTGTGGGGAGAGACTTTGCTTGACCAGGGTGGGCAGTTCACATTGAAGGATACCTGGAGATGAGATTATATATAGCTGCTCTGTTTAGTAATGTAGACATTAGCCACATGTGGCTGTTAAAAGTGAAATAAATTTAAAAATTCACTTCATCAAATAGTGCTCAGTTGCTACACGTAGCTAGTGGCTACCATATTGAGTGCAGTTAGAAAATATTTCCATCACTGCAGAAAATTCTGTTGGTCAGCACTGATAAAGGAAATATGGGGTTTTACACAGGATAACAGTGTGAAGAGCAACTGGAGATCTTTTGACCAGGCAAATAGTAGCATGATGAAAGTCATACCCAAAATAGAGAGTAGAAGGAGAGCAGTGACGGGCTATCAAGTAAGTAGGCCTATCACTTCACTGTTACAGCATACAGAATGAGATCTGGGGATGATGAAGCTGTTCCGAAGGAAGACCATATGGATTTTGTCTGGTAGAATGACTGAAAGCATCAGAGAGCCACAGATATGGCCACTGAAGGTTTCAGTGTGGGGGACAGAGGGAGCAAACAGTTTAGCAAACAGTTTGGAGGAGCAAACAGTTTAGAGGAGGAGGAGCTGCCTTGGAAGCCTGACGGAGAACAGTCATGTTTTTACAACAACCTTAGAGTGTGGTAGTAAGGATTAAGGTGAGATATATACCTCACCTCATATATATATATCAATCACAATGAGCCAGATCATGGATAAAACTTTAGATATAGGTAGTTTTAAAAAGAGACCTTCCTCCTTTATTTTGACATAGTTTGAAAGCGCGTAAAAGTTACATTTTGTGGCTTCGTCTTGCATCTTCTGCATAAATACTTGTGCTGAGAGCTCTTTCCCTTGTTAGCTTAGGTAGCAACTACCTTTTACTGAACACCTTCCTTGTAAGGTAACTTACTTTATCTCCTCACCCATGTGAGATCCATTTTATAGATGAAGGAACATAGCTAGGAAGAGGTGAAGCAGTGATTCGAACTAGAAACTTTTGCTCTTCCCATTTCATCTCTGCACGTGAGGATAGTTTCACTATCAGCTCCTCAGGTTGATACAATCCTTTCTTGATCTGGTCATTTGAAGCTTGATGCTTACATCACATCTACACTTAGAGGTTGTCTTTAGCATTGAACTCCATTTGCCATCTCTTTTTCATATGTAAGACATACATCGTATAAAACTTGCTTACTCTCAGTGGTAACTGGTGTGTGGGGTGACCTGGAATGACTGCCACCTGGACTCCCCTAGGGCACTGGCTCAATGTGAGGTCTGCAACCCGCAGCCAGGGACATGAGCACCACTAAGAACTTGGTAGAAATGCAGATGTTTAGGCCCCATCCCAGACCTAAGTGCCTGAGGGTGGGGCCCAAAAAGTCACTTTAAAATAAGCCCTTCACGTGATTCTGATGCACTCCAAAGTTTAAGCATATAAACCAAATGAATAAAAAGGATAGTTTTAAAAAGACTTCTATGAATTCAATTAGAACTGTGTGGGTACATTTATATTTTTCAACACGGCTGACTGCGTAACCCATCAGCAGCGGTTGCCTGTGAAGATGCATGGGAAAGTATATGTATTAAGTAAGATGTTATTTCAAAAGGACACATCTATGGCTTTTCTTTTTTAATGGTTAGCTTCCTGAATAAATTATCACTGTGTTACTGACTCAGAATAATATCAAAGTGTGTACTATTGAGTACAGGGTTGGGTATCTCTTGTAAGAGATAGCAGTGATTTTCAGTGGACAATTAAGGGAGTTAACACTTCACATTTTTTTCATGATAGTTTTATGTCACTTAGAATTTTTCACCAGTTTTTCCTTTTATGATTGTAGGTAATTAAAGCCCCATATGCTTTGCAGGAGCAGCAGCAGCAGCAGCACAGATTATGATGCAAATAGAATTGGTAAGAACAGCAGGTTTTAAAATGAGGTTGTAGACGGGCTGCTGAGACTGATTTTTGGACAGCATAAATGAAAGCAGTATTTTGATGGTATTTGGAGTTTAAAAATCCCTAGCCATGGATCCCACGCTGAGTCATTGGTACTTTGGGTAAACCAATTCCAACTCTATGTAAGCTAGCTTTCAGCCATGTGAAACTGTTAGGGCATCTCTTCCTGTCTCTGAACCACACCCCCGAGCCCTTCCAATCCCCAGCATATGCGTAAAGAAAAGTGCTCATCTTTCAGGATTCGTTTCCTGCCACTTGTCTCTGTGGAGCCCCTTCTGAGCTTTCATCCTCCTGTGGATCCATCACTCCTACTCCCATGCCCCAGCTACTCTGTGCGGACTTTCTTATAAGAGCTTGAGCACTTCAGATGCACATTTGTATGCACGCCTTTCCCATTTATTATGTTCCTTGAGGGCAGGGGCTTTGTATTTGAATTATTATTTTATTGCTCTCATTTTTACTTCAGCTTCTATCACAGTACTTTGTACATTATAATGCTAGTGTTTTTTATTGTTTCCAAGTATAATTAAAGCTGTTCTTTGGGAACGGGTGTTGCCTCATACATGGATGATTATAAATGTCTGATTTGCCAAAGATGATTTTCTTTTTGGTTAGGATTTATGATCCCAAAGGGAAGGTTATTGTAGTTCATCAACCAATAAATGAAGCCACACGGGGATTTTGTGATCTGGGACATTGTGTCACTTTGCTTTGATCTTTGGGTAGAGCCTCTAAGAGGTACTCTCCTAGTGAAAACCTGGAACTGATTCTGGGTGAAAAACTGAACTTCAACCACAGTATCCTAGTACTTCTGTGTGGTATGTGGGTGTTTACTTGGAACTCTCTGTGTTTGCTTCTTACTACACGAATCTCATTTTATTGATCTGACAAACCTATGAATTAGGTTTGAGACAGGAAGATTTATATTTTAAAGTTTTAGTATGTTGATGATAAGATTTTCATTGTTGTCTTTGGAAACTCTGTCACCTGAGATGAGACTGTTAGCTAGCTTTGTGAAGTCAGCCCACTGAATCTATAATTCAGAAATCTATAAATAGCTCCCTTCAAGTAGAACATTGGGAACATTTATTTATATCAGCAGGGAGGTAGAAATTATATTTTTCTGGAAGATACATGAATTTATTGATTGTTTGATGGGTTGGTGATGCAAATCTTTAGTACTTTTTCCTCATTCAGACACATTTTCCCCCCAGAGATTCTGCTTATTTCCTTTTGGATCCTTTTGTGTGGGAGCTGTAACTTAGGGTATTTATCTTTAAGTATAGAGAATTTCACCTGTACTCGCAGAAATTTGATTGTTTGTTACCCTTTTTAAACCAGGAAAGAGCTATTGGCTCTTGTGTCTTTGGAGCCCTTCACAAGGCTCTGTGTCTGGATTAACTGTTGACCCCATGTGATATACAGAGCATCTGGCGGCTGGGGTGGAATTCTCAGCTGTCTCTCTTTGTTATGTCCACAGAAGGAAATGTGAGTTTTGTCTTACTGCTCAGGCGATGGTACATTCCTTTTTTGGTTCATGGGACCCACCAATCTGATTGTGGGAGCATTTCCTACCATTCCTGTCATCTTCTGGAATTAAAGAAGGCCAGGGGTGATCTTCACCTACTGTCACTCGTGAACACCATTTTCTTCTCACTCACCTCTTGTGTTCCTAAATTCTACTTTGAGTAAAGTGTATTATTGCGTAGTTTGTCCTATCTTGTATGGTTTAGGGATCCTAGGCAGCATAATATTAAGAAGCTACAACCGTGGGTATTTTTTTATAGCCAGTATTGTTTCTCCACAAATCCTCATTTTCCAGATCCCTGTGAAATTTATTATATTCTTGCCACCATATACTCATGATTATGTGTTGCCCATATCTTACTAAGTCTCAGAATACAAAGTAATTCTTCTCCTTGACTATGAGACGGAGATGAGTGTTTTTAAAAATGGTGTACCGAGATTTCAGTTTTTCTGGTGAGTATGGAATGTTGATTTTTCATTTGCCATACCGTATATATAGTGTGCATTTGTATGCAGTAGAGGTTGGCGGAAATGCGTATTGTGTTCAAACGCTGATCTTAAGCCTCCGTTTATTCCATACCTGCTAGTACTTATCCACTATGCTATATGTCCTACATTCATTTTTCTCATTTAATCATCTTAATGATCTCATGAGATAACTATTGTTTTCTACATTTTAAAGCCGAAGAAAGTGTCAGAGAACTTTTGTCACTTGCTGAGGTTATGCAGCTAGTAAGAAGAGAGTTAGAATTCAAACTAGACCTTTCTTCAGAAACCTAGGCTTTTAATGATGTCAGTGTATTTCTCCTCTGTGTCAGCTCTTAACCCTGCATGGTGCAGGTTGCCTAGGACTTGTAAATAAGGATGTTGGTGAGATTATTAAAGTCAGAAGGACACACTGAAAAGTGGAATTTGTTGGGAAGAAGGGGAACTATTTAGGGATAGACACTAGACCTTTGTGGTAACTGGTACAGTGGAGCATGGTGCTGTGGGGTCACTGGTTCTCAAACTTGAGCATGCATTTGGGTCACCAGGAAGGCTTATTAAAACCCAGATTGCTGGGCCACACCCCAGAGTTTCTGATTTACTAGGTTTGGGACAGGGGTGAAAAATTGCATTTCTGGTAAGTTCCCAGATGATCCAACACTTTGAAAACCCACGTAGAGAAAGTGTATGGGCTTAGGAGTCAAGTAGACATGGTTTTAAATTCCTGCCCTGCTGTGGGAGCCTTAGAGTCTTCATCTTAAAAGTTCTATAATATAGGGTAGTATGTATATTACAGGATTTTTCTTGAGCACTACATGTGATTTAAAAAGTGACAGCTATAGTTGGCAATTATTGAATGCTTACTAAACATCAGTTACGTTGAGAAGCATTTAACATATGTAATTTAATCTGCAGCAGTTAAGTATGTCATTCCTACATGTAAAAATCTTAATACATATCAGTTGCTCAGTTGATATTCCTGCCCACCTTTATCAGTAGGCCTTCTTAGGCCTGGAAATATGTAATATCCCTTAGAAAGATTTTCATAAAGTTGACTTATTTCTTTAAAAAATGTCGACACTTAAAAAGGAAAACTTAAAAAATGTATTTTTGTGAAATGGTTTTACTGGTAATACTAGATAAGAAAAGTGATAATATCTGAAATGATATAATTTTCTTCTGATTACTTTTATGGTTAAGTACTGTGGGTTGTTTGATACTCATGTAACTATTTGTTAGAAATTAGAAAGCTTAACCAGTTTTACGAAAAAGCTGGTTTACTGTTAATTGGATGGAATTTCTTCTCCTAAATTTCTGTATGACACCTTTTAGACAGTTTCTTTTGTAAGACTTATTTGCCATTTAGTTAAAAATTCTTCACCTATTATTAAGTAAAATCAAAAAGTAATCAATTTTATTACCATACTTTATTTGGCTCTGTTTGAGAAATAGTATGTTTTACTAGAAGAGATTAAAAGAGAGGTAGAGACATGGAAATTCGGAAATGTGGGATGTTTCTATTTACTTGGGAATGGATGGGAACATTTTCTTTGTGCCTAGTGTATGCTACGTACTTGGCATACCTTGTTAAAATACTTTAGTACTTACTTTATATCGTGGTAAGGGGATTAAATGGCAACCTTAATTTGTGTAGGACATTTAAAACAGTCCTGGCAAATAGTAAGCATTTGATGCAAGAGCCATTATTTCATGCATTTCGGATATGGGATTATAATGATTTCCATCCTCCTAGAGTTTACAATGTAGGAGTTCTTACAGGGAATTTGAGGTAGCTCCTAAAAGAATCAGCTGTTTTAAACACACAGCTGCTAACAAGGGAAGCTGATATTCTGAGTCATGTGATTTCAAAACCTGTGGTCTTCCTCTGGTGCTACAGCCCCCAAAGCAGTGCTGTCCATTCAGTATTGGTACCTTCCCTTCTTAATCTTGTAGTTGACAGTGTCCCACTGACCAACTTTGAATGTCTCTTTTCTGTGGTCTCAGCATGTTGTACCCTGGGTTAGGAATGATATGTGACCAGAGGTGATTCAACTTGACCTGCTGGGCTCCCTGACTTAGGCATTGCTGGTGCAGATACCCATTGTGCAAACCTGATGGACTCATGGAATCAGAGGGGACCTTGATCTGCCTGTAGTAGGTGAGGCATAGTATGTATTAGATCAGGTAAGGAGGCCCTTCCTCTGAGGAAGGGGCCCAGGTTTCTACTTAGAAAAGAAAGGCATTGTCTTTCATGCTTTACTCTCTCACTCTAATCATCAGTGTGACAGATAAAGGGAGTGTGACAGATAAAGGGAGCAGCATGGCCAAGTAGTGAGACAGGTAGGAAGAGTGAACCTTGAACGTGTGTTCATGAATTCTCAGTGGCTTGGTATGCTTGTAGCAAAGTGTTTGAGGAGAGGCTCTGTGAGGGAGATAATGCTGGAGGGGTCAGCGAGGGCTAGGTTGTCGGGGGCTTTGTGTGCTATGTGTTGAAGGGACATGCTCAGGCATAGGGCTTTATCAGGAGAGTGGCTTGATCAGATTGTATTTTGGAGACTGTGCTTCCTAGTGTGTGGAGGCCAGCTTAGATGCCTGGAGTCCCAACTTAATTGATGACTTTGGAGAAAAAACAAGAGAACTGAGGGTGATAAATAACCAAGAAAGCTAGGTGAATAACTGTAAGATATAGATGAGAACAGAAGTCAAATCTTTAGATTTTAATGACAGAATGTCACCTTTTCAATCAGCAACCAAGTAGCTGAGTATAATCTTCAACCATCTGCTCTCTGAGAGAGGAGAGGGGAAGGAATGAGGAATGGGGAGCCAGAGAGATTGATTTTATCTAATCACTTCCAACTCTTGCATTACATTTTTATGGAGAATTAATAAAGGCTGGGTGCAGTGGCTTGTGCTTGTAATCGCAGCACTTTGGGAGGCTGAAGTGGGAGGAGAGCTTGAGCCCAGGAGTTCGGGACCAGCCTAGGTAATATGGTGAGACCCCCGTCTCTACAAAAAAAAAAAAAAAAAAAAAATTAGCCGGGCATGGTGGCGTAAATTTGTAGTCCCAGCTATTTGGGAGGCTGAGATGGGAGGATTGCTTGAGCCTGGAAGTTTGAAGCTGCAGTGAGCCATGGTCGTACCACTGTACTCCAGCCTGGGTGACAGGGCACAACACCCTGTCTCAAAAATAAATAAAAATAAAAATCCTTATGTGTCTGCGTTTTAGCCAAATATCTGGTCTTGTTAGCAAAAGAGAGAATGTCTCTTTAAGTATTGACCTAATTAATAATTCTACCAGTTCCAGAGAGTTGTGAAACACTTTTCAGAGGTGGAGACTCTCTCGCTGTCTCTCGCTCTCTCTCTTGCTGTCTCGCTCTCGCTCTCTCTCGCTCTGAATCGCTCTCTCTCTTTCTCCCTCCCTTTCCCCCTCTCCCTGCATCTCTCTCTTTCTCTCTTTTGCTCTCGCTCTCTGTGTGTACGCGCACTTGTGTTTCAAAGCCAGTGGGAAAGCCAGCACCATCTGAACAATTTAGCTTTGCTTGACAAAAGTAGACTTGAGAGGGAGGATTGTACATTGAAACAAGAAAAACTTATACTCTTAAAATTTTTCAACACTCTCTTCCTTTTAAGAAATATTTCTCATTAAAGGAACCATACATTAAAGGATATCCAAACTTGAGTAGTTTAATTTCTTTTCTGTCTGAAATCTCCCTGTTAGAACAATCTCTAAAACTACTCCATAGACATAGAACTCAAGTAGATTTGTTGAGCGCCATCTGCTGGCTTTGTTTTAATGGACCAAATAGGTGGTGCCTGGACATCTTTAAGAATTATCCTGTATCTTAGTGTTGCAAAATTATGAAGCTGGAAGACAGTATGAATTTGGGCTGTGACTGCTAGTAGTATTTAAAATAATAATTTTGTATTGGCATTGAGAAAGGGGTATGCTTTTGGCAGGAATATACACATAATCTGATTAAAAAAGAAGAAGACAGGTTATAAGGATTTCATTGGCCAGTATCTTTATCTGCAAAAGATTAGCCTAGTTTAAATAAAAAGTAACCTTAAATGCCAAATAAAATCCTTTAATATTTTCTAACAGTGAAGTCAACCTAAGTCTATATCTGGAATGACTTTATGTAAAAGTCGATAAATTTCTTGGTGGATTTCTATTCATGTTGCTTGAGATTACTTTGAGGTATCTTTTAAGGAAAGATTTATAAAAATGGCTTTGTCGGCTAGTTTCAAGAATGCATTTTCTTTTGAGGGACGTGGATACTATCTTAGTATTTTCCAGCTGAGACAGATACAGGAAAAGCCCCTGGGTTAAATAAATAAGGGTGTAGCTGTTAGGTGCTCTTCTTGTCATTAGTCTTCTTGAGTTTTAGTTATAGTTTAAGTGACTTCTTAAGGACAACTGAGCTGAAAATTTACTCAGACCATTAGACTCTAGATCTTTTAATTAATTTCTCATCCAGTCATCTTAAGTATTTAAGATGAATTGTAGAAAGATTGTCAGGCCGGGCGTGGTGGCTCACACCTATAATCCCATCACTTTGGGAGACCGAGGAGGTGGGCGGATCACTTGAGGTCAGGAGTTCAAGACCAGCCTGGCCAACGTGGTGAAACTCCGTCTCTACTAATACAAAAAAATTAGCCAGGCACCTATAATCCCAGCCACTGGGAAGACTGAGGCAGGAGAATCACTTGAACTCATGAGGTAGAGGTTGCAGTGAGCTGAGATTGTGCCATTGCACTCCAACCTGGGCAACAGAGTGGGATTCCATCTCAAAAACAACAAAAAAAGAAAGATTGTTTACAGAAAGAGAGTTCAGAGAGGAATTCTTGCATTCATTTGGCCAACATTTATTGAGCACCTGAAACAACAGGACACACCTTTAGGCAGTGATGTAGCATTAAATAAAACAAATAGGTTCCCACCTCTCAGGAAGCTTACGTAACAGTTGGGAGGAAAGGGGAACTCAGATAAATACATAAATATATACTCTTAGAATTGCATATATACATACAGGTATACTATATACTGTATTGTATTAAATAGACATACATGAATAAATATGTGTCAGATAGTAAATGATGCTATGGAAAAAATAAAGCAGGACAAGATAAATAAGGAGAGTTGGGGTAGGAGAGCTCATACTTCATTTAGGATGGTCAGGGATGACCTCACTGCTCAGGGGACATATGAAGACTAATGATCATTAGTGTTATACAAAACAGTTGTTTATGATCGTCTTCCCTGACCGTCACCAACCACGTACAGAAAGCACATGGGACAGAGGTGTTATTAATCCTTTCATGGGCCCCATTGGTCTAGAGTATAAAGGCTTATCCTTGGCACTCTTTTATGCCCATGTTCCCTATATGCTGAAGCCATGGCCCGTTAGTCCTTGAATACGCCGTGTTTGTTCAGTTCTGTGCCTTCGTACATCCTCTCCCCTTCTTGGAGTGACTTTATCTCTTGTCTTCCTAGTCAGCTCCTACGTGGTTTTTGAAATTCATAAATTTTACTTTCTCTGGGTAGCCTTTGTAGTCTCTGGCAAATTTCCTTCCTTCTCTTTCTTTCTCTTCTGTTAGGCCATAACACTTTTGAAATGTTTCTATTTATAGCACCTGTTATATCACTGTAATTGTATGTTGGCATGAGTTTCTTCTACTAAATCGGGTTCTTAATCTGGTTTTTTTTGATGTCTTGGGTGTGTGAACCTCTGGAAAACTGTATTAAAAGGTTATGTTAGACTAGTGGTTGGCAAGCTACAGCCTGTGAGCCAAATCTGGCCTACTGCCTGTTTTTGTAAATAAAGTTTTGTTGAAACATAGTCACTCCCATTTCTTTATGTATTGTCTATGGCTCCTTTTGTGCTCCAAAAAAAAAAAAAAAAAGAAAAGAAAAGAAAAAAAAGAAAAAACGGAGTAGTTGCAGTAATAACCATATTTCCCACAAAGCTGAAAATATTTACCATCTGAGTCTTTACAGATAAAGTTTGCCAATCTTGATGTTAGATGAAATGGGGATTGAAAAGGAAACATTTTGTGTTGTATGGCACGAAGCTGATTGCCTTTTCCTTGTGTCTAGAAACCACAGCAAAGACAGAACAAGTCAAACTGAACTTCTAAGCTTCTCTTTGCCCCAAGACAGAGGGCATGCCATTCTTTTAGTCAACCAATTTGGATGTCACCAACACCTGATGACAGGTAGTGGTCGTGTGGCCAAGAATGCGAGCTTCTGGGGACTGATCAACTTGCTTCCTTTAGAACTGACATCCCCAAAGTGGCGGCAAGTGGGAGTAGGGTATGATGGCAGCAGCACCTAATCACCCCCCTCCACCCCCACACGTCAGACTGGTGGTGCTCCCTGGGCAACAGGTGGGCACCTGCTGTTGGAAAAGTTTTCAGTGTTCTTCTTCTGAGACTTGGCCATGAGTGCATGGCAGGAATGGGGGCCATGGATCCTGGCAAGGATATATTCCTAAACTGTCCTTGAGGGTGTAGGTCCCTCCTCCTTTTCTCTGTGGCATTTTGCTTTGTCCATTTGATGTCCTGTCTTTACAGATGGGTTTCAGCAAGATGTTCTCAAAGCATTTCAAGCAGGAATGAGCTATGAGTAATATTGATGGAGCCTCTGTTTTCCTCAGGCACTTTGTGTAATTTTTTTTTAAGATAGGGTCTCACTCTGTCACCCAGGCTGGAGAGCAGTGGCACAGTCTTGGCTTATTGCAGCCTTGGCTTTCTGGGCTCCAGCAGTCCTTCTACCTCAGCTTCCTGGGTAGCTGGGATATAGGCATGCACCACCGTGTCTGACTAATTTTTGTATTTTTTGTCGAGATGGGGTTTTGCCATGTTGCCCAGGCTGGTCTTGAACTCCTCAGTTTAAGCAGTCCACCTGCCTCGGCCTCCCAAAGTGCTGGGATTACGTGCCTGGCCTTGTGTAGATTTTTTTAAAGGCAAGGGGTTGAAGTGGGGAATTCCAGCCCTCTGACAGAGGTGGTGGTACTGCTGGCTCTTTAGTTGAGTCCTCTGTCATATTTCATCTGGACCACTCTTGATGCTTCCTAAGTTCTTTCTGTTTCTGTAGTTTCCTTGCTCTGTCCTGTTCTCCACAGAGGAACCACAGTAATCCTTTGAAACATGAATCATGAATCATGTCACTCTTCTTTTCAAAACCCTCCAGTGGTTTAGCATCACACTAAAAAAGAAAAAGAAAAAAATCCATATTCCAACCTCGCCTTCCACCCAGTGTTTATTCATTTGCTCCTCCAGACTGACTTTGCTATTTTTTGAACACGCTGAGTTTTTACTTGCCTTGAACTCAGTATATTCCCTTTGCCTTGACTGCTTTCTTTGTCTTCCCTTAATTTGCTTCATTCAGGTTTCAGCTCAAATTTGGCTTCCTTGGAGGAGCTTTCCCCGACCACCCTGTTGGGAAAAGTATCCTGTCATCCGTATTTCAGACAAACTTTAATCCCTTTATGCTGTCTTACCCTTTCTAATAGAACTTTCTCTCTAATGTTACTTTCTATAATTTGTCTTACCTGCTAAAATGCAAGCTCCATGAGGGCAAGGGGCCTTGTCTTTCATGTTTGAGGCCTAGTTCTTAATAGTGTCTGACACATATTACAGTAAGTTTTGTAATGAATGAATTCATTTTGCTGACAAAATAAATGAGCTTCAAGTGGTTCTTATCTGGGGTCTGTAGCTATTAAGTGATCCTGATTCTGTTTCCCAGCCTCCATTTTTATACTTCACTACCATGTGTGGTGGTTGATACCTTGTTATCGAGTAGCATGTTGCATTTAAGAAATAGTGAGTGCTAAATAATATTAAAGAGTTTTGTGCATATGCTTACTTTATAATGGTATTAATTTCCCAGAGAAACGAAGCTACTCTGAGAACCATTCATGCTACTTTGAGGTAATACTAAAGGACCAACAGAACGGGATAGCTCTGTTCGTGATTAAGGTTTTTAGATTTTTTTCTTCTGGTAGGATTTCTGTTTTCTAGCTTGATGGCAATAACATCATATATTTATGTTCTCATCTTAAGGAGCCTTGGGGTCCTACTTTGTTGTAACCGTGCCTTATGAATTTGTCTGTCATTTCCTAGAGCACTCCACTAAATTAGGCTGCACAAATATAACTCATTTATCCTATAATTAAACTTTGTGATATTCTCCTTTTGAATGAATTCTGACATAAGGAATGCCAAGGAATAGCACTTCGGGGTATTCACAAAGTTAGAAATACAAGGTTTGTGTTTCTTTGGGGTTTGCTAATTTTATAAGCGCCATTATATCCAGTATTTAGAAACTCTCAGGTCTGACAGCTGAATGGTTTTGGATTTAGTTTGTAGCCTCTGTCACCTCCCCTCACATGTCACCCCTGTCCACTGGTTGCAAATATCATTTCTTTCAAACAGAATTTGAAATCAGGTGAGAGAGAATCGGTATTCCTCAGGCTCCTTCCAGGTGACCTGTGTTTGACAAGACTGTGGGAGGCCTCCCTGCCCTGCGTTTTGCTCAGGCAGTCAAGGGCCTCCTCTAATCCCTGCAGTCCCTGGTCCTTGCTTCTCCTACTATGCTTTTTATACAGCTGCAATTGTTGCCTTATGTGTCTGTCTCCTTGAAGAGTCTGTGAGCCCCAACAGGGCAAGAACCGGCTTGTCTCCGTAGCCTTAGTGTGCCATAGTTCCTCACCTAAGTCTCCACCCCATTGTTGAAATGAAGGAAGGAAGGATGGGATAAGCAAGACAAACTTAGTATTTTTATTTGGAGCATTTTATGTTTTATTTTTTTTAAAAAAAGATGAAATACATTTTGTTCAACTCAGTATATCCTGATTTAGCACTTGCTGTATCAGGCCTTTTGAAGAGATATTGGGTGTACAAAGATGAACGAGATGCAGTCTGTGGCCCGGCTTCACTGTAATGGTGTAAGCTTTCAGAGAGTATGTGCCTGCTTGAGGTGATCTGTCTTGAGCTTTGAGCAGCACTGGGCTTAGACATTTCTCCGCAGAAGTCTTTTTGGTCATATTCTTCAGGGTAGAGTTTGGGCGTTCATCTCCCTGTACCTAGAGAAGTCAGTATATGTACTAATATAGCATTTATTATATTAGTAATAAATGTATAATTATATTAGTAATACATTTTATTGCTAGTATACAATTATTGAAGTAATAAAGTAAAATATATTAAAGGAAATGTTTAAAGGAACAAAATATTTTCAGATATTTTAAGTCTCATTTACCTATCAATATTGTTTCATATAATGTTTGTATTTTGAAAAATGATCCCAGCAATGGATGGCAATTCTGTATTTGCTAGCAGTAAGTCATTTGAAAATCCTTTAATTAATGCAGGCTAGCTTTCCACCTAATTATCACAGATGAACAATTATATCTTGTCAAGATTGTATCATCCTGAAAGACTTTTATAGTTACCAAGGGTATTATTAACAATAGATGGTTAAAATAAAGAGAACTCTGAAATATTTTAAATGGTGTGAAATTGAGTGTATTGTGAATCTGGGAAGTGATCATTATTTTAGTTTAGCAAATGAAATGAGCTTTCTGAAAGATTTGAAATGGGAAACAAGTATTTTAAGTTTTGGCTGCAGAGTGCTCACTTGTGGCTGCCATTAATAGATATGGCAAATCCCATCTTTTTAGGTGGCACTTGAGTTTGGGTTCCTCTTGGGTCCATAGGGCCATTTCTGAGTTCAGGGCACTGGAATAGATAGATGAAAGATATGTTACGAAAAAACCCATGGAAGGCTAGAGAAAAAAAAAATTTCTGAGTTTGTTGATTTTCTTCAGACACCTGTCTTCCATTGTTTGTTCTGAGGAGTTCTTTTTAAAAAGTCACTCCTTTACATGCTGCAAGTCTTTTATATTCTTGCCTCTTTTGGCTTTGTTGATCCTTTGTTCTCTGATTTCTGCTCTTCTCCAACTGGCCCTTCCTTGTTTGGCCTGTTTCTCTGGATCCATTTCTTCTTACTGCCCTCCCTTACTGGAACACCAGGGTCTAGTCATTGGCTCTCTATTACCACAAACTCATCTACAGTCAAGGTTTTAGTTCTTAACTTAGTGCAGGTTGACTCTCAGATCTGAGTGGCCAGGCTAGCCCTTTTTTGACAGCTTGCCCTGTTACTTACCTGTTGGATATAGAATAAGTACAAATATCTATCTTGTCTACCCTGCTGATACATGAAACTTAAGATTCAAAGCCTCATCATCTTATCACAGATTATTCCCACAAGCCACTAGTTTTCCTTAGAGATACCCCTTTTTCCTCTTAATTCTGCTTAATGCTTACTATCTTCTAGTCCCATCCAATCGGTTGTCATATTTCATCAAATTATTATTATTATTAATTTGAGAGACAGGGTCTTGCCCTGTCCCAGGCTGGAGTGCAGTGGTGTGATCATAGCTCCCTCAGTCTGCATCTCCTGGCTCAAGAGATCCTCCCACCTTTGCCTCCCCAGGTGCTGGGAGTACAGACATGAGCTACCGTGCCTGGCCCAAATTACTTTTAACAACTTTTTTCCTCACATTTATCATTTTTTTAGATTGTCTTGCTACCGTGGCAGTTAAGCACTGTTTACTTTCTCACATTGTGTTTTTGTATTATTTTCCCCAAATGGTTTCTTTGTCTCTATTATTTTTCCTTCTTAGGATATGACTGTGAGAGAAATCTTTCTGGAATATTTGCTGCCTTTAACACCCCCGACCCCCCATTTTTCTTTCAATATATACCACATAAGACTGTGTCTTTTTTTTCCCCTCGCCTACACAGGTTCAAGTATGAATCTTTTGGCTTGCCATTAATATTCGGCATAAGCTGATCTCTGCCATCTTTATTCACTCAGTTATGGAACAACTTCCTACTGCTACATAGGCCTTGTGTGAAGTTTCAAAAGACAGTTCTTGCTTTCCATAAGCCTCAGGTGGTAAAGAGAAACATGGACAGTGCAGTGCACACAATTATACATCTCTCTGACTTTGTCGCACATGTTTGGGCCCAAGCAGCCATTGTGTCTGGGTTTGGATTTACGCTGGGCATAAGCAGACCTCCTGCTTCTCCTCCCTTCCCCACCTCCAGACTCTTCCATCTTTCTTGTTCTCAGCACCCTCTTTCTCCTATACCCTGTAGTCCTTCGATGCCTGCGACTTGCTTGCTATGTAACATGTTCCTTCTATCAACAATGACCTCTTCACACATATCTCTTTTTTCCCACACCTAACTCTGTCTCCTCCTCTTAACTTCAAGGTCGGGATATAGAGGAAGTACAGACTTAGGAATCCTGCTTGGATTTGAATCCCCGCTTGACCTTTCTAGCTTTTTAAAAGGCAAGGTTTAAAAAATACTCTCGGCAACAGCTTTCTCATCTCTTAAGTGGAGATAAAGATACCTTGCAGTATTTGCAAAGCACCTCGGTCAGCCATGGACAAGCTCCATGCTCTCAGTGTGAGGCTGAAGGAACTTCTACATTTGCTGTTAATGACAGAGCTTTCTCCACATCTGTATTGATAGGGCTTCCCACAACCCCAGCCCTTAATTTATTTCAAAATCTTTTTACAGTTTTTTGTGGGAAGGCTTGGAGGTTTTACAAGTTTTTATTTTTATGTTTTTAAAACTTTTAATGTGGAAATAATTCCAAAATATTAAAAATATTAAAAAATAATTTTATAAAAAGTTTTCCAAAAGTAGTACAAAGGATACTCATATATTCTTTACTCAGGACAACACCTGTTGTTAACATCTTACGCCATTTGCTGTATCATTTTCACTCTAGCTATTTACCTGTAGGCCGACAATTTTTTTCCTTAATTATCTGTCAGTAAGTTACGTGTATCCTGGCTGTTTATTTCTAAAATGCTTCAGTATGTATTTCCTAAAATAGGGATATTCTCCTTTGTAATCACAGCAGGATAGATACTGCTCTTTGTCATGTCTCTTAGCCTTCTTTAATCTGGAACACGTCCACACCTTTCTTTATCTTTTATCTTTTCCAGTTTTGAAGAATACAGTGCCTCTCCTCTCTCTTAATAGACTTTCTCATGGTCCGACGTTTCCTTGTGATTAGGTTGAGGGCTTGCACGCTTGGTCAGAGCACTGCATAGGTAACCTTGTGTCTTTCTCAGTGTGTGACTCTGGAGACACATCTGTCATCTGTCTTTATTGAGATCTTTATTTTGATTTACCTGTTCAGTGTATTGGCGGATTTCACTGAATGAATACTACTTCTTTTTTCTCTCTTTTAACTAATAAGCAATCTATGGGGAGACACTTAAAAGACTGTGTAATATGTATGCTGTTCCTCGTCAGAATCTCCCTCTGGATTGAGCATTCATTGATAACTTTTTGCCAGAGTGAATCTTTACCATGTTTGTGCAGTGATAATTTTACTATTCCAGCAATCTCCCCTCTTTTAGCAGTCGAACCCTGTCATTCTTCGATACTCATAGAAACTCCCTTCTCTGCTATATAATTTATCTATTGTTATTAATATGGACTCATGACTTCCTATTTGTTAAAAAATTGTTTATAATTTATTGCTGTTCTTGATTGTTTAGTCGTTAAATTGTCCCAGGTTTGTACAGAGGAAGCCACTGGAGTCTGGCTTCTGTGTCCTTAAGACATGGCCCAATTGTTTTTTTTTTTGAGCACTTCATTGTTTTCTGTCAAAACAAGATGTTACAGTCTGACCCAGGCCTGGAATCAGCCAAGTCTCTGAAGGGACTCAGTTCTTTTTAGTGGAGAACGGTATTAGCGACCAATATCTGTGCACTAGATAATGTTCATTGCTGCTGAGTGTTCCTCTGTTGTGTGAGCCTTTAATGAAATTGAACACTGGCTACCATGAGTTGCCAAGTTAAAATGCCATGACTTTGCCTTTTAGCCTATGGAAAAGTTGTAGCTACCTGTTGGTGTTTGTTTGTTTTAGCAAAGTAACTGGGCAAAGTTTTATCAATTGCCTATCAATTGTGTTTAAAGGAGAGAATGAAGATAGTTATGTGAATACAAGCAGTGTTGGTTAATGAGATTTTGAGGGTTTTTTGCTTTTTTTTTTTTTTTTTTGGTACTGTAATAATTGCTACCTAATGGAAAGGTAATACCCTGTAATAACACTCAGTTTTTACTTAGTTTATTTAACTCCTTTGTTTCACTTTTCCCAAATTTGCAGTGGATATAAATCCTGTCATTTTGTCAGACTGGGAAATAAATTTGGCAAGACCTGTGAAACTTTTATGATTCTGGATTGAAAGGTAGTTTTTGCTATAATTTCACAATTCTTGGAGCCTACAAGAATGTCTTTACATAAAATATGTGACTGCAAGATATAAAAAATAAACTCAGAAATCTACATTTTATACCTTTTAACTTCCAATATTTGATTATAAATTATTTGAGTAGATATTTCTTGGAAACTTTATTCTGAAATAATTTCAAGTTTATAGAAAAGCTGTAAGAATAGAACAGATATTACATCTTATAAACCTTAAGCCCCTATTTTCCAACTGTTAACATTTTGCCATATTTACTTAATCTTTCTGTCTGTTATCATTTCTTTCCTGAACCATTGGAGAGTAAATTGTAGGTATTACATCCTTTTACCCCAAATGCTTTGTTGTGTAGTTTCTAAGAACAAAGGTGTTCTTCCATAACCACAGCATGATACCAAAACCAGGAATTTTAACATTGGTCCCATGTTAATCTGTAAACCTCATTCAGATTTTGCCATTGTCCCAATAATATCCTTAATAGCAGCATGTTTTTATTCAGGATTCACTCCAAAATCATGTATTGTGTTTAGTTGGCAAATCTTTTTAGTCTTCTTTCATCTGGAACAGGACCTCAATCTTTGTCTTTTGTTAGTGACATTTTCTGAAGAGTTACAGGCCATTTTTTACATAGATGCCCCTTCAATTTAAGTTTGTCTGATGTTTTCTTATGACTAGATTGAAGTTATGCATTTTTGTTAGGAACGTTATAAGTGATGCTGTGTCCTTAGTGCGTGCTATGTGAAATGTGATGTTAGCATATTTCTCTATGGTTATTTTTACTTTTTTTTTTTTTTTTTTAAATCACTTGATACAGGTGTTACCTGCCAAAGTTCTGCTTTCCCCTTTGTTATTTATAAGCCGTAAGTGAGCATTTCTCCAACATCTTTGTTGCGTTTTTAGCAACTTCCTTAACATTTTAAACATCTTTTCTGTTTTCCAGTTTTTAACAACAAAGATGTTAAAAATCAGAGAACTCAGAAAAGCACATGGTGTATTAAAATTCCGTCTAGGAATAACTGCCATTAAAGTTTTGGTGTCTCCCTTTCTGTCTTTTCAGGTGCAACTTACTAGTCTAGACAAAGCAGGTTTCTCAGTGAATAAAACATGCTCTAATGGGGTGCACATCCTGGTACATTATAATAGTAGTCATTTATTGAATATTATGTGCCAGACACTTGATATGGGTGCTTTCCTTTTATCAATCACCTAATTCTTCAAAACGACCTTATGAGATAAGGTTGATAATTCTTGTCCTCCCTTACGGCATAAGGAAGTTAAACAACATACCCCAAGTTAAACAGATATAAAGCGATATACCATACTGTGATAAAGACACAGGCAGGTTGGTGTCAATGATCATATTCTTAATCACGGTGATACACTAACAAGTTATAAACTAACAAGTTAACTCAAGGCGGTGATAATACTGAACTGCTGTGAGTAGAACTATGGGCGGTGATAATACTGAACTGCTGTGAGTAGAACTATGACAACACTGTTACCTATAATCTGTGATGGTTTGTACTTGACTAGTGTTTTGTCTTATAGCAAGACCTCCATTCTTTCTGTACGTGATGATGTCTCTTAAATGGGCCTGCCGTGGCCTTCCTCGGTCCTCCCTGTGGAAATTCTCCCCCTTTGCCCTCTCCTTCCCTTCTGCTGACCTGTTCTCAGTGGTGTGCTGGTTAAAAAGAAAAACAGAAAGCCCTGATTTATAGCATTTGCCAATTTCAGTGGTGTAAATACTCCCATAATGGTTTATTTCAGGCTATCCAGGGCATATTACGAATACAGATTTGACAAGAGATATGAGTTGTGAAGACATGCAGCAGCACACCATTATGTGGAATTTCTGCTGTCTGGATACAATAGATAGAAACCTCCAGAGCATAAAGTATAGTATGTTGTGGTAAATAATTAAAAAGTGATAAGTTTTGAATATTTATGACATTTGTTTTTAATGCAATTTACTTAATTATAAGCCAATATAATGTAATTTTTAATAATGGCTATGTTTAACAGAATTCCTTGCAGAATTCCTGAAAATTTAATAATGAGCACTCATGAGTCTACATAAGCCAACTCCAGTATACCACTGACTTTGCTGCTGACTGGGCCCACCTTTGAAAATCTATGGCTGACACTTTCTTACTATCTAAGATGACATTGATGTCATCCTGTCTTTCACCCTTCCTCCTACAGGTCTTTCTATCTCATTCTCCTAATCCGTATCTACCACCTTCTCTGTCCAAAGCCCTTTTTTGTCCATTCATCCCTGCATTGTAATTTGCCTCTTCCCATCCCCCAAATACCTTTCCCTTTCCCATCTCACTTCTTTTTTTTTTTTTTAATCAAGTTACTTTTCCCAGTTAAAGGAAAGCCTCAGACCACTAGTATCTTGGGACATGGAGCATCTCCCAGCAAGATGTTGGGTCTCATGAGGAGAGGAAGTCTTTTGTCTAGAAAAGGAAAATATATTCTTAGAATTCCAGGGTAGCAATCTAAGTGAAAAAAATTTTTTTAAACTTAATATATAAAGGAAGTTACAGTGCCATTATTATAGTATGTAGCTACTCTAAGAATTACTTCAGGATGGGGAAAAGTGAGACCATGGCTACCATTTAAAATCACATTGTAAAGTAACTCTTTTGTAAAAACCTGTTTTTATTTGCAAATAAGTGGTTGATAGTGGTATTTTATATCACAGTTTATTTATATAGGGGTGGGGGGGGCTAACCTATATTTACAGAATAAGGGCTAGTATAGATGTCTTTTCCATTAGTTTTTATGTCATCTGTTAGCAAAACTAATCAGGACCCTGAAAAAATTGTCAGTTTCAGGGAGACATTTCTCACTAATGATGAAACATGGAAAATATCTGTGTAAGGGGATCACACTGTTTCTTAAGTTCAGATTATTGGAAGAGAGTGGTGACGTAGGTGTGTACTCTTCCTGAGGTTGGGTCAAACTAAAATGATAATTGAGAATGTCTTGAAAATTACCCTTGTTAATATTTTATTTTATTTAGAAACATGGCAGACTTGTTCACTGTGTAGCCAGACTGATGTATCTATTTATTCTGTAGACTGGTCTTTCCCAGGGACAGCAGAGTAATTTATTAATACTAGGATATTCTTTAAAGATGGTAGGATTAAAGCATCGCAACAAAAATTGTTACCTAGATCTGTTTTTCCTTGTTATTTTTTCATCACCATTCTACTCATTTAATCTTTCAAAGCCATCTCAAGTAATAGTAGGTACCTGGTTCTGCTGGAGTAAAATGGGAGTTAGTGGCTGAAATGCAGTTTGTTATTTGCTCTCAGTGACTTTATCAGTGTGCAGAGAATACTCCTTCAAGGAAAACAGGTATTTTTGATTCCAGGTGCCTTTGGAATCTAAATTTCAAGAGGCTTTGAAATGAATGGAGCTTTTGTGTTCTCTTCTATTGAATTTTTTTTGTCATGAGGTAGTGTGACTTAATATTAAAAACAGAAACAAAAACAAAAAAACTACAGACCAGGAGCAGTGGCTCATGCCTATAATCTCAACATTTTTGGCAGGCCTTGAGGATCACTTGAGTTCAGGAGTTTGAGACCATCCTGGGCAACATACGGATACCTGATCTCTATAGAAAATTTAAAAAGCAGCCCAAAGCGGTGGCGCATGCCTGTGGTCTCAGCTACTTGGGAGGCAGCAGGGGGAGGATCACTTGAGTCCTGGAACTGGAGGCTGCGGTGAGCCCTGATTGTGCTTGGCAACCCAGCCTGAGCAACTAAGTGAGACCCTGTCTCAAACAACAACCAAAACCCTAACTATTAAATATAGGTAATACCATTCAGGACATAGGCATGGGCAAGGACTTCATGTCTAAAACACCAGAAGCAATGGCAACAAAAGCCAACATTGACAAATGGGATCTAATTAAACTAAAGAGCTTCTGCACAGCAAAAGAATCTACCATCAGTGAACAGGCAACCTACAGAATGGGAGAAAATTTTTGCAATCTACTCATCTGACAAAGGGCTAATATCCAGAACCTACAAAGAACTCAAACAAATTTACAAGAAAAAAACAAATAACCCCATCAAAAAGTGGGCAAAGGATATGAACAGACATTTCTCAAGTGAAGACATGCACACAGCCAATAGATACATGAAAAAATGCTCGTCATCACTGGCCATCAGAGAAATGCAAATCAAAACGACAATGAGATACCATCTCACACCAGTTAGAATGGCAATCATTAAAAAGTCAGGAAACAACAGGTACTGGAGAGGATGTGGAGAAATAGGAACACTTTTACACTGTTGGTGGGATTGTAAACTGGTTCAACCATTGTGGAAAACAGTATGGCGATTCCTCAAGAATCTAGAACTAGAAATACCATATGACCCAGCCATCCCATTACTGGGTGTATACCCAAAGGATTATAAATCATGCTGCTATAAAGACACGTGCACACGTATGTTTATTGCGCACTATTCACAATAGCAAAGACTTGGAATCAACCCAAATGTTCATCAGTGACGGACTAGATTAAGAAAATGTGGCACATATACACCATGGAATACTATGCAGCCATAAAAAAGGATGAGTTCATGTTCTTCATAGGGACATGGATGCAGCTGGAAACCATCATTCTCAGCAAACTATCGCGAGAACAGAAAACCAAACACCACATGTTCTCACTCATAGGTGGGAACTGAACAATGAGATCACTTGGACTCTGGAAGGGGAACATCACACACCGGGGCCTATTATAGGGAGGAGGGAGAGGGGAGGGATGGCATTGGGAGTTATACCTGATGTAAATGATGAGTTGATGGGTGCTGACGAGTTGATTGGTGCAGCACACCAACATGGCACAAGTATACATATGTAACAAACCTGCACGTTGTGCACATGTACCCTAAAACTTAAAGTATAATAAAAAATATATATATATATATGAAAGCAGTTTAAAACTTACTTGTAAAAAGAGGTTCATATTGAAAGCATTGCTAAAAGGATTTCATCTGCTTATAATTAGCCACCTCCTCTGTCCCCAAAGGAAGGCCCAGACATCACTAGTATCTTGGGGCACAGAGAGTCTCCCAGCAAGATGTTGGGTCTCATGTGAGGATGAAATTCTTGATCGTGAAAAGGAAGATATACTCTTAGAATACCAGGTTAGAAATCAAAGTGAATTTTTTTTCCCCCCCTGTAAAAGTCCAGATAGTAAATAATTTAGGCTGTGGGCTAAGTTCTCATGTAATCATTACCTTCTATGGCCCATTGTAGTGCAAAACTGGCCGTGAATGGTGGGTAAATGAATGGTCTGAGTTCAATTAAACCTTTATTTGTTGACAGTGAATTTGAATTTTATGTAATTTTCACATTAAAAGGATTAAAAGGCCTTTTTTTGTCCCTAACCCTAACCCCCACCCCCACCCCCACCCTCGCAAAATGTAAAACGGGATGGTGGGAGGCTGGAATTGACGTGTGGGTCATAGTTTGTGAAACTGTGCTGCAAAGGATGGAACTTTTCATTTGTACTTTTTTCAGGCTATGAGGATATTTCAGTACCTTGAGAAATAGACTCTTCTCATACACGCTGCAAACATCTTCTTAACTGGTTGCATCATGCCAAAGGAGATTACACATATTACCAGGCTAAGCTTTTCAAAAATGTTTCCGAGAGAGTCTTATAAACAAGACAAAAGTCTAATTCTGGGTAGTAACTGAAGTCAGTGATAATTCTGTTTTACCAGCCGTGATATTCCTTGGATTAGGATACTGTTGAATGCTCCACTGTGATAGTCATAGTAGTAGTCATGGACCCGCTGGAGCATATTTTGTTAATAGACCTGGTTCCTAGGTTTGACTTGATGGTTGTTGCTTTTTAGTGTTTAGTAAAAAACTACCTTCTGCTCAGTTATACTGCTGGGCTTAGTAAATTGTGACCACAGGGTGGTATGGTTCTCTTGTTGGTGTTAATTGTTGCTAAAATTGAAAGGAAAAATCTTCTGTATGTAATGAGAATTTACTCCTCTAATTATGATGCTAAAATGGTCCGGCCTTCTCTAAATTGATTTTTCTGTAGTGCATTATTAAGATTTATATAGTATTACATCTCAGTGCTTTAAACCTTGATGCTTTGTAATCTTTTGTTATGGTTACAACAGGAATTGTATAGTTTGTAATTGCGAGAATGCTAATAATTAGGACAGCATTTCATAGAATATATTTAGCCACTGGTCTTGATTAAAAAAAAAAAACTATATATAAAAACTACTAAAGAGTATTTACAGCTGGCTATGGTGGCTCACTCCTGTAATCCCAGCACTTTGGGAGGCTGAGGCGGGCAGATCGTCTGGGGTCAGGGTTCGAGACCAACCTGGCCAACATGGCAAAACCTTGTCTCTACTAAAAATACAAAAAAATTTAGCTGGGTGTGGTGGTGGGTGCTTGTAATCCCAGCTACTTGCGAGGCTGAGACACGAGGATCGCTTGAACCTAGGAGTTGGAGGTTGCAGTGAGCCGAGAGCATGCCACTGCACTCCAGCCTGGGCAACAACAGGGAAACTCCGTCTTACCAAAAAAAAAAAAGCAACTGAAAGACAAAGATGTCTTACCTTCTAATAGTTGCAAAGTCATAGACAAAGTTATTGGCCCAAGATTTTTTATCTGATTTTATGGGATTAATGTAGGGATAGATAAAGAAGAGCAGGAATGTCAGATGGTTAGGAAATACAAATTATTAGAAAAGCAGCCTCCTATTGAAATAGGTTAAAAATATTATAGACGGAGAGTTGAACATGTTCCAGGAGCTTTCCTATACAGTCATGTGCTGTTTAAACTATGGGGATATGTTCTGAGAACTATGGTATTAGGTGATTTTGTTCATTGTGCAAACATCATAGCGTATACTTACACAAACTTGGATGTTGTAGCCTGTTATGCACTTAGGCTGGAGCCCAAGCTCGTCTTCTTTGCATTCTCCCCTTTCCAGGCAAGCCTATTGCTGGAGAATGTATGGACTTGGTAATGATTTATGGGATATGGAATTTAGAGAATTATTGTCAACTGGAACACAGGAGTTAAGAAGCATTCTGAGTACAAGGATGTGATCATTTATTATACCCCCTCCATCCTCTCTGCCTTATTTTTGGATTTTCTTCTCTATCTCCCCCGCCCTTCCCCTTTTTAACCCATTGATCAAGTAAAGTTTTCCTTCATCTTATTGGTTAACTTATTTGTCTAATCACCTCCACTAAAATGTAAATTTAGAGAAGAGAGAGCGATCTTATTTTCAGGTTCATTCTGTATTGTGAATGCCTGGATAATTGCCTGGCACATAAGTGCTCAATCTTTATACCTGTTTCAGCTTACTAGAATGGGGGCATGGTTTAGACGGTATATTTGATTTTCCCTTAAATATGATGTTTGATAAAGATAGGCTGCGAAGAGGAACCTTACTAATGTAAACTTGCTATATTGTTTCCTTTCCTAGGGCGATTGTGTTGTTACAGTGCTGCTTGCTGAAGAGGACAAAGTTGAAGATGATGTAGTGTTTTACTTGGTATTTTCGGGTTCCACCCTCCGTCACTGTACAAGTACTCGGAAGGTCAGTTCTGATACATTGGAGACCATTGCTCCTGGTAAGTATTTGAATGGGATCCTTACTAGCTTTTCCTAGTTCTTAAACACTTTTATTCTATGTTTATTAGTATAGAGTAGTGACAGGAAGAGTGAAGTGTAGGCAGTGTAAAAAAATTTATTAGTTTATAAAGCAGTTTGAATATCTGGTCCTGCTGGTATTGGAGCAGATTGCCAGTTTTTTATCGCTGTGCCGTTTTATATGTATTATTGTTGTGTCGGCCACCTACCAAATTCTGTAAATTATAACTTATTTAAGAACTGGGATTATGACAGTTGAAAGCTGGTTTATCCTCCTACTTGGTAAAAATGATGTTGAAAATTCAAGGATTTAAAGATTCTGGAGAGTCTCTAGGTATATTATTTCCAAATTTTTATGGACAGGAAATAAAAGAAGGCAGTCAGGATAGATACCGATTGCTTTTCTGAAGAGTATTAGGTATCCTTCCTTGTAACCCACAGCTCCAGTCATCTTGTTTCCTGTGATGTATATCACATCAGAAAGGCTTCTCTGGAACTTGAGGTCTGCTCTCTAGCAGGTGCCATCCAGTATCACCATTGCTGAACATTTATTATGTGTTGGTGGTGGGGAGAAACCGCTTCTTAACCTAGGTATAATTGATCAGTCCGTGACTCAGTTCTCATTAGGAAAGGAATTGAGGTAAGTTTTATAAACATAATACTTCCTATACTAGGAGCACTTTAGGGTTAAAGTTTGAGGACTGTGTGTTTGTATACCTATGTGTGCATGTGTATCTAGAAAGGGCATATAAGTAGATACAAGGAGACTGCAAGCAGATAAAAGGGAAAAGGCAAATATAACAAGCATGGCCTGTGTCCTAACTGTGATCCTCAGTCACAGATCCCAACAAAGTCTGTTCTCTTGGTGGAGAGGGATGTACCTCAAAGCCCTTAAGCCTTTACTGGTAAGGTCCTTAAACCAGGATGGGCAGCAGGCAATTACTTTCCCAGAGTCGCTGACCTTGTATGACAGCCTGGAGCTCTAAGTTTGTACCAAATCCTTGAACATTGTCCTCAGCCTACCTTTCTGAGCTCTAGTTCACATTTCTTCCCTTGACTTTGATTCTAGTACCTCTTTATATATGTCTATATAAGTACCCTTGCCCTGCCTACCCAAACCAAGCAGAATGTATATTAGACTCTGCGCCTTTCCTCTAATTTGGTCCAAATCCTGGGAAATCATTCCTGACCCGTTTGCTTTGGCCCTGGAGTCCTACCTAGTACCTGGCTTTTCTTTCATTTTCTACGAATTTTCTCTCGGCTTAGCCACATTCCAGTATTTTCCATCATGCTTATGAGGTCTGATAACTCCCCCCTTCCCATTGGCCTGAACATTCTGCTTCCTACCTGAATTTAGTCAGGCAGCTGATATGAGGTGCCTCATCACAGCAGAGGTGACAAAAGGATTAGAGTCCCTGAAAGACCTTTTACCTCTGGAAGGCCAAATGGAGAGTAAGACAACACTTCTAACATATGAGCCTTTGATATGTGTGCAAGGGTATCAATGAGATCCTTAGTTGGTGTAGTAGAAACTCTATTAACTAAGCAAAGGAGATTCCTGACCAGACCCTATTGCTCTACTTATCACATATGAGATTTTTCTGGTTATTTGTCTTTTTCAGCTACTGTCATTTGGCTTAGTTTGGTAATTTATTGTGGAGGGGTAGAGATAGAGGCATTTTGGGGGTTAACTTGTTTTGAATTTCTTGTTTATATTATGGGGTAAATTCTTTAGCCTGGACCTAAATGTCTTTAAATCTGCCTTTGTGGACTTAGACTTGTGCCTTCCCTTCCTTCAGGCCCTTACTCAGCTATCACCTCAGTGAAGCCTTTCTGTCCAGCTTATAAAAATACACAGCTGCCGCCTCTCCACATTCCCTATCCCCCTTTCCTGCTTTATTTTTCTCCATTGCACTTTTCAACTTCTCACATATATTTTACTTATTTATCTTATTTATTTTCTGTCTGCCCCAACTAAAGTGTTAGCTTTATGAGGACAAGGATTTTTGTTTGGTTTCCTCACTGGTATATGCTAAGAAGGCTTGTTCTAGGAAACTGTCACTTGATAGAACAACATTTCTACTGTGTCACACATCCTGCTTCCCAGAAGCTGCTCTTGTAGAAAGATGTGTATGTATGTGAATACACCCATACTCACACTCACATGTAACCCCCTCCCCGCCCTGTTTTTTTTTGTTTGTTTTGTTTGTTTGTTTGTTTTAAATAAATTCAAAAGGAGTCTCTGGCTTGTTGAGTTGCATTTTTAGCTTGGAGAAGGAGTCTGATGATTTTTGTGCATCAGTTAGCTGCATTGATAGCCTCAGATTTCCTGTTTGCTGAGAGCAGTGCTAGATTAGTCAAGAATCTTCATGGAAAGTCCAGTCTTCGTGGAAAGTCCGTGCAGTGCACTGTGCATCCCAGTTCCTGGATAAGTGTGCATAGTCTATTTGTTGCAGCAGCTACTGCCTACAGGGATGTCTCTGCACTCTTTGTGCTTACGTGTGGGACGAGCTCTGCAATTCCTAGTCATTTTGGCTAAGAGAAGAAACAGAGCTTTGTGCCTTGTTCTTGCCCCCCATCCCCCACCCCAAAAAGGAGTCTTGCTCTGTTGCCCAGGCTGGAATGCAATGGCACGATCTTAGCTCACTATAACCTCCATCTCCTGGGTTCAAGCAATTCTCCTGCCTCAGCCTCCTGAGTAGCTGGGATTACAGGCGTGTGCTACCATGCCTGGCTAAATTTCGTATTTTTAGTAGAGGTGGGGTTTCACCATGTTGGCCAGGCTGGTCTTGAACTCCTGACCTCGTGATCTGCCCACCTTGGCCTCCCAAAGTGCTAGGATTACAGGCATGAGCCACCGTGCCCAGCCTCTTCTTGCTTTTATTATTATTTTTTTTTTATTTTTCATGTTTCATCCAGATTGCTGGCTCTGATTTTTCTTTGAGTTCTCGGTATGTTTCACTGTGTTTTGTAACATTTTAGTTTTTCCTAAAACCAAAGGATTGATTAACCCTCAAAAGGCAGCTACTTTTCGATGTTAGTCCGTAACCTTTTATCAAATCAATATTTCCCTAAATAGGGTTGACACATAGACATTCTAAATTATCTCCTAATAAATTATTTTGACTTCGGATATTGAAATTGCAGGCCTGTCTCCCACCCATCTCTGTTTTCTCTCTCTTTTTTTTTTTTTTTGCATGTTTTGTAATAAGTCCTACATTGAAGTGTATATGTCTGTCTATCCCTCCCTCCTGCCCCCTCCTTCCCCATCCCCCCCGTGTGTGTGTGTGTGTGTGTGTGTGTGTGTGTTTGCATGTGTCTGTAATTATAAAGAAGTTGTAAAGACCTTTTAAAGTAGTTATGATGTGATTTCCCCTCCTTTTTAAAAATAAAGTATTTTAAGCATAAGTAGTAACATCTTAGAGGGCAGGTAGGTGGAGACTTTGACTTTCTACTTTATCTATCTTTGAATTTATTTATTTATTGATTTTTTTTTTGAGATGGAGTCTCACTCTGTCGCCCAGGCTGGAGTGCAGTGGCCGGATCTTGGCTCACTGCAAGCTCCACCTCCTGAGTTCACACCACTCTCCTGCCTCAGCCTCCCGAGTAGCTGGGACTAAAGGCACCTGCCACCATGCCCAGCTAATTTTTTTGTATTTTTAGTAGAGACGGGGTTTCACCGTGTTAGCCAGGATGGTCTCGATCTCCTGACCTTGTGATCCACCCGCCTTGGCCTCCCAAAGTGCTGGGATTACAGTCGTGAGCCACCGCGCCCAACCTGAATTGTTTAAATGTTTACAGTGAGCTTGTTATTTGTATGATACATAGTAATTTTCGATGAAAACATTTTGATTGCTGAAAAGAATGTCTTCTCTTTTGAAAATAAATCCATCTTTGTGTTGATTAACACTGGAGGCCAACCACAGCTTTATAATAAAATATTACATTCAAAACACCTATGAAAGTAGCTCATTCAAGAATATAATTTGCTTTGAAATGTAGCTTGAGATGGAAATATACTTCTAATAATGAAAGGTGTTGCCTTAGTAATAAATGAAAATAATATTCCATTATTGTCTCTCCATAGAAAACAAATAAAATCCTAAATGACATTTTAATTAACCAGTGATTTTTCTCGAGAGATAAAGCTGAGATTTGTTTTTTTAAGACCTAGGTAGGATTGGCAAATAGTGTACGGAAATCTGGACATCCTTTGAAGATAATTCTTGGGGTGAGATGGGGGCATAGAGTACTGTTTTATTGTGTTCATTTTTATTACTGAAACTGTGAATTTAGACCAAGTAGTGATTTCAGAATAGGAGATGGAACAGAATGTTTAGTGGTTTTTGTATACTATTTTTGTAAAAGACTCTGGTGCAGAATCTTTCATAAAATGAAATCTTTTTTCAGCCATGTCTGTTGTTTATTTTTAGAATTCATAGCAAGTGTTCTTGTTTGAAGAACTGCAAACCTTTATTGACTTCAAATTTGACTCAGCTCTTTTATATTTTCCTTTTCTTTTTCACTGATAAGGGTAGGTACTTTATAAAGTAGATTTGTCATTAAAAAAGAAAAATACATTTACCTGATCAGAAGTTCTTTTGGGTTTAAAGAAAAAAATTACAGCCCAGATTACAACAAATGGTCTGAGTTATAATGTGTTATGTCTTTCTTTTTCTTCCTTTCTCTCTCTCTCTCTCTTTTTTTTTTTTTTTTTAGGAGACAGAGTCTCAGTCTTTTGTCCAGGCTGAAGTGCAGTGGCACAATCACAGCTCAGTGCAGGCTTGACCTCCCAGGCTCAAGTTATCCTTCTACCCCAGCCTCCCAAGTAGCACTCACCATCATGAGTGGCTAATTTGTGTATGTGTGTGTGTGTTTAGAGATGGTGTCTCCCTGTGTTGCCCAGGCTGGTTTCAAACTCCTGGGCTAAGTGATCTTTCTGCCTCCACCTAGCAAAGTGTTGGAATTATAGGTGTGAGCCACCATGCTTGGCCTCTTTCATTTCTTGTGAACCAAAAATTACTTTCTAGCAGCAGATGTCCAGTATTACCAAATTGAATAGCATATTTGAAAAGAAGATGTAGATTTTTAATTAAATGTACTTAATTAGAGAATTCTGACACCCCCCATCCCCCAGCCCAGCCCTGCCCCTGGCAATGCCTGCCAAGATAATCAGTTATTTTTATTGGACTTTTTCTATAACAGTCTCCCTATTCTGAAATATCTTACTATAAAGCTATCTTTAGACAGATGAAATTTTAAATTCTGCAAAACTTAAATTACTGTCCGAATGCTAGTTAGTACATATAGTGGTTATACTGGAAAAACAGACTGAGAACTAGTTGAAAAGCAAAAAGAAATCCATTATCTGCTGTCCTTAGTTGTAATGTTATGAGGTAATTATATATTTCATAACTTTGGAACCATGAACACAGCACTGGAATCCTAGGGCATACAATATTAAGGGAGTGATATCCTCCCAAGGGGGTGAAAGTTGCCTTTTGGGGAACAAAAAAGACTTACTGTGTGTATGTAAAACACAGTTAAACAAATTTGTGGTATATCTATGGTATTAAAGTTTCATGAAGTGAGGGGTGAATAGAGAATAATGTCTGAAAAGGCTCTTTGGGGGTATAACAGAAGAAAAGGCTCAGAAACACTGCCTTAGAGGTGTCGGCTGGAATATAGCGGAGCACATTTTTAGCATTAAATCTCTCCTTCCTCCTCTAAAATGTACATGGTGAAATTCCTGTGCCTACTCTTTGTTCTCTTCTGATTAAATACTCCTGTACACATAGAGACATTTTACACATATACCAAATTTGCACACTACCATTAGGTCACCAAAACCCAGCAGTGGGTGTGTACTTCTGCACAAAATCCTTTTTCTTATTAGAGTCTGGATCTGAAGACTGAAAATTTGTTTCTTTTAACCCTATCATAGACACTTCAGAAGAAAGAAAAAGACACCAAACTTTTAGAGACTTTGATGCCAAACTGAAGTAATCAAGATATTATTTTTATATTTTCCATCATTTTTTCTCTTAGAAGGTGAAGTCTGTGTGGGACTGGGCTTGGCTGGCCCAGCACTTTTAGGGTTTCTTTTTGGATAGCTGATGAAACAAAGTTCCTATTGTTTCATCCTCAAAAGAGAGGGCCCAGATGGGATGCATTCCACTTTTAGCTTAATAGGAAATGAAGTAATTCTTGGGCTGTACTTCAGCAGTTTTGTTTATCAGTAGCAATATTTCGTTTCCATGGGTGCGGTGCTCCATATAGTGAGAAGGAGCCTGCCGGAGAGCTCTCCCAACCTCGCACACACACACCTCCTGACCTGCCAGCATAAAAAAAGGTGCAGATTAGATGATTTTAAGAGGACCATCAGTAGTTAAGTTTTTGTTTCTCACCTAGGTGCTCATTGTGTTTTTGTTTATTCTTTCCCTCCTCTCTTTATTTTGTTATTTCTGCAGTGCCAATGGCAAGCTTTGTTGGGCCATGCTGCAGAAGCTCTTTGTAGAGTGTTAGGGATCTGTTTTCCTTGAGTTTCCTAAACAAAAGCATTTTAATAGCTAATAATAAAAACTACCAGTTTTAGATGCCCATTTTATGCCAGGTACTTTGTGCACAGCTCTAATGTTGTTAACAATCCATAAGGTTGATGGTGTTCTCATTTTGTGTACAAGGAAAACAGGCTTCAAGATTGAATGACTTTCTCAGGATAACCAAATCTGTTGAAGTGGAGCTGGAGTTCAAACCTAATATTTTGTACTTGACAGCTAATTGCCAGCATACTTGAGGAGGATCCCTACAATGTACTCAGCTGGGAGCAGACTTCTCCCACCCCATAATTTGTATTTGTCTTGTAAGTGGACTTGATAGTATGAGAAGTTCAGAAATTAATTCATAATTTAAAATATGGAATTAAAGTTTGGGCCATGTTTCTTCCAATAGTTTCTCTCTCTCCTTCCCCTCTATAAATCCTCTAGAGTAACTGCCTTCAGAAATTCAGTAAAATTTTCAAAACTTCCCTTTTTAAAAAAAGATTGGGATTTTTATTTTCCTTTCTTGTTACCAGGAAATTGAATGAAAGGAAAAACGCCATGGAACTAATTGAAAATCCTGCTATTGTTCTTCCTACTGCAGCTTCTGTTTTTATGCAGAAAGTTAGATTGTGGTTATTATATCAAATTGGATACAGTTTCCCATCCCCGTGTCTTTGCAGTGTAATTGTAGACATTGTTAATAACCCTGCAGTCTTTATGTACAAAGGCAGTCATAAGACTAATGGCCCTCTTGGAAATAGTCGTGTCTCTAGAGCTAATTTATGATAGTAAGAGGTTTGGTGTAGGCATATGGGGTGATTTGTTTTATTATTGAGTCTGTATTATGTAACTTTTTAAAAAATGCTGATTTCCCCCCAGGTGCTTTATCAGAAAGGTTATAGGAATTAAAAAATAATCTTGAGAGCCACTTGAGCCTAATGGAAAACATTAATGTGAGACAGTAGGCCAACCTGGTATGGTTGATTTCCAGACAGTAGGGTGAGGTACTTTATTCTTGATCAGTAGTAATGCTTCCAATGTGCTCTTAAGTTTAATAAAGACTAATCCAGGAAACCCTGAGTTCCCCACTCATCTTTTAACCCTCAGGTTTTCTTTTGAAAAAGAAGCCTCTAATCATACCAAACAAATTCCAGATTTATGGCATATTTTACTTAAGATGATTCATAGTCTCTTCTTCAGATTTTGAATTCATATCTGAAGGGAAAACATTGGATTAACAATTGGACAGTTTCTGAGATATCTCTTTCATGGCTATTTCTGACATTCTGCCTTCTCTGTTATACAGTTTGATTTTCGTTGTACACAGAGCTGACAGTAGCTCACACATCCATCCATTCATCTGCTAACAAACTCTGCTAATGCAGCAGAAAGAGATAATCGTACTGATGTTGCCAAGCACAACACCCCCACATGCACACACCCATCACGCCTTGTTCTGTTTCTCTCCCTGTAGTTCGCCCTCATCCCATTCTGCCTCAGTAAACAGTCATTTTAGCAATTCCAGACAAATTTCTGTGCAGATACTTTACTTTGGCACTTCACAGTTTTGGGTAGGGTAACATTGCTTCACCATGGCTTTTTGCAGTGTGAATGATGTTTACTTTTAGTGGTATTGTGACTCCCTTTCTGATTCAAAGGTTCAGGTTTCTCATCTTTGCATAGGCTTGAGGAAGGAAAGTGATAAGAAAGGAAAAGGAATGGGTACGGCAGTGGATATTCTGTTTTACATAGTGTAATCTCTCTTCTAAGGCACTGTGAATTTAAGGTTTGAAAGCATAATTCAGTTTGGATCTCAGATTACTTACATCATCATCATTGAATTGTGAAATTTTGGTCTTTATTGACATTTATTCAAATCTACCGCAAAGGACTTCCAGAAGTTTACAGATTAGCTTAATTTTGGATAAATGGTACAATGCTATATATTGATTCTATTGATGAACCACAGCATTTCTTCTTTAAAGCAGTTCTCCTGACTGACATACATATCACTCTATCCATCCATCGTTCATCCATCCACCATCAGTTTATTTGGAAATTAAGTGAGGCTATGTATGATGTTTCAGGTGATAATATTAAAGAATTTAGGAGGCCCCTTCTAGATTTTATTTATTTATTTGTTTGTTTGTTTGTTTGTTTATTTATTTATTCAGAGACAGGGTCTGTGTCTCCCAGGCTGGAGTCCAGTGGCACGATCTTGGCTCATGGCAACCTCCGCCTCCCAGGTTTAAGCGATTCTCCTGCCTCAGGCTCCCTAGTAGCTGGGACTACAGATGCCTGGCTAATTTTTGTTTTTAGTACAGACAGAGTCTCGCTGTGTTGGCCAGTCTGGTCTCGAACTCCTGGCCTCAAGCAATCTGCCTGCCTTGGCCTCCCAAAGTGCTGGGATTACAATGTGAGTCATCACACCTGGCCTAAGTCCTTCTTAATTGCCATCTCCTTTGTGAAATCTTCCTGCTTTTGCCCACATATGGAATGCACCACTCCTCTCCCCAAATTGCACTGTATTTAGATATTTAGATATTTTAGATAGGAAAGTTCTTGTAGAAGTCCTCTCATTTTGACTTATGTTGCAGTTTTCTGCATCTTGTTTGATTCTCTGTTATGGACCTTAAATCTCTGAGGAATCTGTTTAAATCTGTTTAAACTGAGGAATTGAGACTCCTTACTTTACTCATCTTCACCTTCTGATCATAGTGCCTGGACTTGATGGATGTCTAGCTTTTAGCTCTTGAACAAAACTGAGTCAGATGTTAGAGAATATTTTAAAGGAAACATTTTCTGCTAGAAAAATAGACAAATCTTACTAAAGGAATCATTTGGCTTGTTTCTGCTAACATTGATGTCTGTGTAGTTAGGCTGGCTGCCCTTCAAAAGAATATTGCTTTTTCCCCCTAATTCTCTTTCATATATTAAATGTATAAATACCACGTATATATTATTATAAAGCGTGCATGCGCATGCACATGCTCGCGCTTGCACACGCACACCAAGCAGAGGATGTTTCGGCTTCCTACAGCCTTCTTAGAAGGAATTCGACTTGGAAGGCAGTGGGACTATCGTGTGGATTCAGTGTTCATGTGAAGACTTATCTTCATGGTTCATGAACCAATTATTCTTGCTTAAAAGTCATACTAGCCCATCATTCCAAGTGTTAGGCTCCTCTCAGGCAGGGACTTAGCTCTTAACCTTCTTCCTCTTCAAACACATCGCCCTATTGATAGGCAATGTGATGCAAAACCCTTGCCTCCTGTTATAATAGACCATGTCCTTTGGCATCAGCCTTGACTCTGTATAGTGAATTCTGCACCTTAATATCTGTGTAACATGGGGCAAGTTAAACTTACTTCTTTAAGTCTCAGTTTCTAATCTATAAATTGAGGACAATACATGCCTCGTAAAATTGTTGTGGAGAGAAATGACTCAGATGCCTGATGTGTACTAGGTACTTGCTTGGTAAATACTTCCTACCATCCTAGAAGTACACAGCAGTGAGAGATTTCTTTTGCCACAGGATGAAGGGCTTAAGGAGGCCCTTGGGAAAAAAGCATGTGGAAAATCAGCTTATTTATTATTCTGATAACATGGAAAAAACATTGTCTCTTTCAAAGACAGCAGAAAGCTTAGTTTGTTCCAAGTCTGAAACCTCTGTTGGCCTGTGCCCGTGGTATGGAAATTCAGTCTCAGGGACCATATAAAGGGTTTCTCTACATGCCCCTAGCCTGAATGTTAGAGATTCAGGGAAGTGGCATGTGCATGGGTGCCCGTGATTAATCAGGCAGAGCACAAAGTGGCATCACCCAAACAAAAACATGAACTGTACTTTCTTTCCTTTTTTGTCATTGGAAGAAGGATGATGATAGGAGCATAGTTCTGGCTATTTGAGATCAGTGTGTGAAAACAGGGGAAATACAATATGCGTCATGATGAGTATAATCTGAATATTGGAAATATTTAATTCTGTGAGGCTAAAAATTCAAAAGAAAGCCCAATCCTCCAAGAAGGCCTTACCCGTAGACAAGTGGTGTTAAATCTTGCTGACCTGACTTCAGCCGAGCTCTTTGGAGTGGCATGCAGTTTTCTGCCTCCAATCACCACTCCTGAGGTGCCTGCCAGTCTGTACACTGGGCACCATGGAGTCCTTGGCATGTTTGCGTTTCCTGAACTGGGCTCCCAGCCACAGCATTGCATTATCCTCATGCAAACCAGGTAATTTCATTGAAGTCCTCATTACATTAGTGGCTGAGATGGGAAAGAATGTGTATCTGAGAACAAAAATCAATATTTATTTTTTAGGCCTTGGATTGCTCATAGTAGTAAAATAAAATCAAGTAATTGTGTACTTTTCCAAGTGCTTCATCATGTGAGCCTTTGTATTGTGATAATAAAGCAAGTGTTAGTGAATCTGTAAAATTCTTCCTATATAACTTGTATGAGTGATATTTTTTCCTGTTATGTTTTCAGATCTAATTTAGTTCAGTAGCTATTGGACTTTCCATCGTATGCTAGGCCTTGCCGGTCCTTCAGCTTTCATTCTTAAATCTGTTTAAACTGAATAGCCCTTGTTGATATTCAGAGCCTGTTCAGTTCCAGATACCATATTATAGGCATGGTGAAAGCTGGGATACAGAGTTTTTTGTTCTTTGTTAAGGGAACTCATATTTGCAAATAATGTTAAAAGCTGAAAATGGAGTTTTAAGAAGTTTGGAAAAATGCTGTCAGAGCTTAAGAGGAAGGAGGGGTGTTTTTTAGGAGGAGAAATTTGTATGTCATGAAATAAGAGCTAAGAGGATCCACCAGCGTCGTTTCAGCAGTGAGGCTCTAATACTGTTTTCTTTGCTGCCTGTGTTTTCTTTAGGTCATGATTGCTGTGAGACAGTGAAGGTGCAGCTCTGTGCTTCCAAAGAGGGCCTTCCCGTGTTTGTGGTGGCTGAAGAAGACTTTCATTTCATCCAGGATGAAGCGTATGATGCAGCTCAATTCCTGGCAACCAGTGCTGGAAATCAGCAGGCTCTGAACTTTACCCGTTTTCTTGACCAGTCAGGACCCCCATCTGGGGATGTGAATTCCCTCGATAAGAAGGTAGTGCTGGCATTCAGGCACCTGAAGCTGCCCGCGGAGTGGAATGTGTTGGGGACAGATCAGAGTTTGCATGGTGAGAATTTATATGATCTACAAACAAACTTTAAGTTTGTGATATTTCTGTTTTTGTAATGGGGCTGCTTTTCTGTAGTCATCATATTCAGGTCTTCCACAGCGGCTGAGTAAATCTTAGAACTACTGTAGGAAGGTGGCCTCCATGGCATCTCTTCTAAGTTCTTCAGCTGAGCTGTTAAGCATGTTGTTGCAGCAAAATGACCCTAGGGACTACCCAAGGAGAGTGGCACATCACCTTCTTGTGGGTCTGGATTTCAGACATGATCTTTCAAGTATAGAAAGTGACACGTTCTTCATGAGGAGAGCAGCAGAGTTACTTTTTGGTGTTTAATGATCAAAGACATGGTTTTCATTATTGTATGCTGAAGTTCTCTAAGATAGCCTGGAAGTGAAGGAGAGGAAAGATTGGGCAGTGAGTGGGAGGAGCATGAGAACAGGGTGTGCTCTGAGAAACCACACACTTCCTTAACCAGGTTAGTGTCACTCTTACTGACTTATCTCTTGGCCCTCTCTATGAGAATTCACTGAAGAAAGGACTTTTCTTTTTTTTTTTGAGATGGGCTTTTGCTGTTGTTGGCCAGGCTGGAGTGCAGTGGCGTGATCTCGGCTCACTGCCACCTCCACCTCCTGGGTTCAGGTGATTCTCCTGCCTCAGTCTCCCAAGTAGCTGGGATTACAGGCATGTGCCACCATACCCGGCTAATTTTTTTTGTTTGTTTTTTTTAGTAGAGACAGAGTTGCACCATGTTAGTCAGGCTGGCCTCGAACTCCTGACCTCAGGTAATCTACCTGCCTCAGCCTCCCAAAGTGCTGGGATTATAGGCGTGAGCCACTGCACCCGGCCAGAACTCCGCTTTTTCAAAAACATTTACATAGTAAGTCCTCTTACTCAAACAAGGGTTTTCCCACATAATTCTAGTAGCAAATGACATCTACTTGATGTTATAATTGTATAGATATTTTAAAGTGAAACATAATGTGTACCTGGAGTTCAGTAAGTAACATCCGGTTTCCCTTCTGAGTTCAATCGAACGATTTAGGAGTCCTGAGATAGAGATCAAATGTTTACTTTATTACTGATGAAATCTAGATTGGAAGCCTGATGTTAGAGCTCCTGCCAGAAGGGTCTGCTTGTACTTTCTATGTCTTCAGTGAAAGAGCTGGTCAGTCACTCCACGGCCCTGTAGAGTCTACCCACCTTGAGTACTGAATTTTGTTGGGTAAGCAGACCACAAGTCACCCTCTCCACAGGTGAGCAGTTCCTGAGGAGGAATACCCATAGGGGCCTGAGCCATGGCATAGTTTCTACACTCAGACGAGTTTTGTCTTCTTCCACGGAAGAATGGTAAAGAGGTCTTTGCCAGCTTTGATTCTCTTAAATCTACTAAATGTAACAGTTAAGACTGTGATCAGCCATCTGAACAGTGTCCCATACTATCAAGTGCATACTGTCAGATACTACCTGGATAGTCCTGCCCAGGTAAAACTTGAAAGGAAGTATCAAATCAAGGAAGAAAGGATTTGTCCTTTTCTTCTTCTTTTTTTAAGTATAGTGTCCAAGAAACTTGTCTTGCTAATATTTAGAGATCAGAATATTTGACATTATATAAGGTGTGAGTGCCTCTTCAGAAACCTGGTGATGGCCTTAATACCTCTAGCTCCTTCCATTTCTGTATTGATACGGGAATGTGTATTCTGACTGCCTTTCACAAAGTGTCAAGATAGTACTGCATTAGTTATTTGTGGGGCTTATGGTGTTTTATGGTTTTGTTTTGTCTTGTTTAAAGAGGGGTCCAGGAGTTGGATAGTTTTGTTTATGTTACCATGATTAAAAACAACTATTAGAAACAGCAAACATCTGAAACTTTGGACATATCACTTCCTCTCTATTTTTTTTTTTTTTTTTTTTTTTTGGTATGGAGCCTTGCTCTGTCACCCAGGCTGGAGTGCAATGGTGCAGTCTCGGCTCACTGCAACCTCCACCTCTTGGGTTCAAGTGATTCTCCTGCCTTAGCCTCCCAAGTAGCTAGGAATACAGGCACATGCCGCCATGCCCTGCTACTTTTTTTTGTATTTTAGTAGAGACGGGGTTTCACCATGTTGCCCAGGCTGGTCTTGAACTCCTGAGCTCAGCAATCCACCCGCCTCAGCCTCCCAAAGTACTAGGATTACAGGTGTGAGCCACCGCGCCTGGCCACTTCCTCTCTTTGGGCCTTAACTTCCTTGTCTTTAATAGGAGGGAATTGGCCAGCTTTAATATTTTTTGTACTGTCAGTGTACTGGTAAATTTTCTGTTGCACAAAATTGCTCAAGCAGTGCTAACAAAGGCCAAACCAAATTTGAACACTTAAGGAAGGAAATACATATTAAAACCACAATGAGATATCATTACACATTTATCATAACAGCTAAGATGAAGAATACCAAGGGCTGGCAAAGATGAACATCTCTTATGTTGCTTGTAGGAATGCAAAATGTATAACCACTCTGGAAAAATCTGGCAGTTTCTTTTAAAGTTAAACATACACTTAGCATATGACCCAGTAATCCCACTTTTGGGTGTTTATCCTAGAGAAATGAAAATCTATAGTTACCAAAAAGTCTGTGCACAGATGTGCTCATAGTAGCATTATTCACAATCATAAAAAACTGGAAATAACCCAGATTTCCCTCACTGAGTGAATATAGAAGCAAACTGTAATGTATCCATACAATGGAATACTACTCAGCAATAAAAAGAAGCAAACTGTTGATGTGTGCAACAACTTGGATGCATTTTAAATGCATTATGCTAGGAAAATGAAGTCAGTTTCCAAAGGTTCCATACTGTATGATTCTATTTATATGATATTCTGGAAAATGCAAAATTATAGAAAAAAATAACAGATCAGTAGTTGCTAGGGGCTGGGAGTGGGGGAAAAGTCTGACTGCAAAGAGGGATCATGAGGGAATTCTTCAGGTTGTTGGAGTTGTTTTGCATCTTGTTCGTGGTGGTGGCTATAAGAATCTATGCATGTGTTAAAACTCATAGGAGTGTACACCCCCAAAGGTGAATTTTATTGTACATATATTTAAAATAATAGCAAAAGAAATTGTGTAAGTTAGTTGTATACTTTGCATGGTGAAATGGATGCAAGTGACTTGATAGAACTGTCTTTAAGTCAACAACTGGGATCAGGAATCTGATTTTGTGTGCTCAATTCACATTCTGCAGTTTAAATTGTTCTATTAATTGTTGATTAGAATCTAGGAACACTGGGTACAGTAAGGGGAGAGTAGCATCAGTTAAGAGTTCATCGTGCCTGCTGTTGAGGGACGAATGTAATGGAATAGTCTGTTCACATGAATGAGTTGAACATCAAATACTTTTAAATAGGTATTTAAAGGAGAAAGGTACAAAGTAACCATGATGCCTGAGGTAATACAGATAAATAAGAAACCTTGTTATGTAACAGGACTTCTTGCTGTTGAAAGCTAGGATGTTTACAGGTATGCTAGCCTAATACTTATACAAAATAGTATGTAAGAATTATGGCTAATCCTCCTTCTGTTATAATTGTTCAGTTGCAGTGCTTTTTAGCTTTCTTCAGGTCAGTGACTTCTTTGGAAATTGCTCAGATTTCTCCTCAGAAAAAAATGTTTATAGTTGCCTACCTGCACACATTTACATATGACAAATTTCTTAAGTCTCCCTGAACTTCAGGCATGAGCATGAAGTTAAGAATTCTGGGTTTAACTTTGCTCTTGCAAAGTGGGGAAAGCAGGGGCATTGGAGTCAGTCTGTTTGCATCCTGGCTTCATTGCAAGAGTTTGTGCAAAATACTTAATCTCTCTGTTACTTAATTTCCTCAATCTGTGAAATGGAGGAAAGTGTATTCTGATAATGTGTGCTAGTTTGTAAGCTATTCATTTTGAATGTGCCCTTTAGAGACAAAAAAACATTGATGTTATGCTTGTTACAAAAATTAGTCTTCACTTTAAATATGAACAGGAGGGAATTTGTTCTTTTGAATCTTCCAAATGTTCTCTCATCCCTAGTTATATAAACAAGCTTCTGCATTGTACTGTTTGCCACAGTTCTGCCTTAAATGCAGGTGATAAGGATTCATCTGGGTGCAGTGTGAGTGGTGGGGCAAGGACATTTTTTCCTCTGCGTTTTTCAAGTCTCAGTTTCTCAGCTTGGTGGTTAGTGAAAATGGTAAATTAGGAGGGTGTTTTCCCTGAGAGACCCTTGTGCAGTAGCAATCAGCATAACTCCCAAATAATGTAGGGTGGGCCCACTGCAGACTTGCTCTAGAGGAAGCAGGGAGAAATGTCCTGGGGGAAATCTTCATTCTTATTTACTCATGATATTGTATAACCAAGTGAAAAAAAGATGTGATCATCTTTGGGGGCAAGAATTCTCCCCTCAAAGAGAAATTTGGGTGGAGAGGTGGAAGACAGGTTTAGGAAAAACTACAGTAAGAACAACCTGTGTAGAATTCCCAATTCTATGTATCTGATGTTGGTTAATAGGTCGCCCACCATAATCTTTTGATGATTCAGTTCCCACCCACCTTCAGAGTGTTTGATAGCTTTTCCTAAAAATTTTTTCTTGGCTACATTAGTGTTTGTGTATTTTTTCAGCTATTATCACTGCTGAAAAGAAAATAACATATTTTAAAACTGCTAGTGATTTTTTTTTCCTTGGCAGAAGATTAGTATTTATTGATCCCAAGACTAGTAGTGGCAGGAGTTGAATTCCAAAAGGTTTTGTTGCCTCTCAAACCTTGTTTTTGTTACAAGGTTACAAGTCTCATTTTTCCACAACCGCATTTTCTCACAGTGGCCTGTTCTCCTTCCTTTCACATGCAGCTGAGAATTCCTGCGTCATGTGGGACTTTCGGTTTTTTAAGAGGTAGTCCAGAATAGTACAAAGAATGGTGATTTTGGAATCATCGGTATAGATTCGAAGAGTACTGTGAGCAGGGCTTGCTGGGTGGATTGATGGGGTAGAAAAGTGGTCCTTAATTATTGTACTGATCTCAGAACTTAGAACATTTTACTTAGAGAATCTGACCATTTATAAAAGACACAACTCTCTAGCAGGCTCATCATGTTTGAATACCTACTAGGCACATCGACTTTTTTGTAGATCTGAGGGAAGGTGTGTGACAGGTGTGTCTAGCATATAAATAAATAAGAAGCAGGACATGAGACATTTTCTACCTTCCTTCTCTGTGGATAGAAGCGAAGCCTACAGACATCTTTCCAATTAAGTATGGTTAAACAGGATAGCCAGCCAACATGGGGTCTATGAAATAACATTACAGCATAAAGAAAAGGGTAAAGTATCATAAGTATTCAGATGGAAGATTTTCCGAGTATGCTTTCTGTAAGAAACAAAAAAATTTAGATGATATTTCCCATTTGTCCTTTAAAGAACTCAATAAAATCAGATTTGTTATTAAATTAGAAAAGGAGACAGCAAGGAGAAAAGTAGATTTTGTGAGTATATCAGTCACTGTTCAAGTAGAGAAGCAGAACCACTCAGAGAAATAATATGTTAAGATTTATTATAAGGAATGGTGCCTTAGATTGTGAGGCCTGGCTAATAAGTCCAAAATTTGTAGGGCAGGATGGGGAAGGAAGATTATGGGCAAAGTCAGCCCACCAACATGGGCCAAAATATCATGTGAGGAAGGGGAGATTGTGGGTGAGATGGAGCTCCACAGGCACAGGCTAGTGCTGTCCTCCACAGGTGGGATGGAATCCCTTCTCTCCAGGGGAAACCTAAGCCCTGCTTTTAAAGCCTTCCAGTTGATACAGTCAGGCCTACCCAGGTAATCCAGGATAACCTCCCTTATTAGATCAACTGGTTAGGGGCTTTAATTACATCTGCAGCAAAGCTATTGTTATGACGACAAGGATGGAAGGGGAGTGAGTTGGCAAAAATGATGCAGACATCCAGAATCCTAAAGCACAGTTAATTCACACTGGGGACAAAGGACCCAATTGACACTGTAGGAAAGGCCATTAGTGATCTAAAAAAACAAAGTTGAATAACTCAGAATACAGAGGAGTACTGATGTAGAGAAAAGAGAACAGAGATTGATCCTAAATTATTGAGCTCTACAGTCTAAATACGGAAGGAAGAAAGCAGTGATGGAAGCTTTCATGCTCTTAAAACAACACAGACTAAAGGAAACTACATTCATATATTCATTTGTTTATCCCTTTGCACCTTGGCCTCTTCTACAAACCTAATTCACGTGACCCCTGAATCAAAAATGTGTGAGGAATTAATGGGAAAATACCTAAAATTGAGGGTATATGCATGCAGTGGACTACTCAGCAATGAAAGGAAATGTACTACTGCTATGTGCAGCAATGTAGATGAGTCTCAAACATGCTCATCAAAGAAGCCTTACACAAGAGTATATATTCTATGATTTCATCTATATGGAGTTGTAGGACAGGCAGAACTAACGTAGGTGAAAAATTCAGAACAGTGGTTAACTCTAGGAGTAAGGAGGAGAGGAATAACTGGAAAGTGGCACAAAAGAACTTTTTCAGATGTTGGTAGTTTTCTTTATGTTGATACAGGTTTGGGTTCACATGTATATGCATTTGTCAAAATTAATCAAATGGATATACTGTACCATTTGTATTTCATTGTATATGTATAAATCACCTAAAATTGTAACTACATATTGAATGCTGGTTAATTATATGCACGCTGAAGTATTTTGGGGTGAAGTGGACTGATATCTTCAACTTATTTTGAAATGCATAAAAATAAGGTGAGTGGATGGGGAAATAGAAGGAAGAATGGTTGGATATATATAATAAAGCAAATATAGAAAAACATTAATTGTAGGATCTAGGTTGTTGAGTGAGTGTCTGGTTATTTGCTGTGTAATTCTTTGAATTATGTGTACGTTGGAAAAGTTAATAAAATGTTTGAGGAAAACATAAAAAGGTGCTTTTTAAACCACATTAGCTTAGCTTGCTTGTATGATTGCTTGATTTTGTCTTTGTGGTTTTATTTCCTAACAAAAAGAAACAGGGTGGAGTAATGGAAAAGGTTTTTTTTTTTTCTTTTTTTCAAGACAGAAGAACTTTCCATTTTAAATCTTGATTCTGACTCTGGGCAAGTTATTCTATGAATCTGCCTTCATTTGCAAAGTGAAGATAACCAGGTCTCATAGGGTTACTGTGAAGATAGAATGGAAAAAGTTGACATAAACTTCCTAGTCCAGTGCATGGTGCATAGCAGGTCCTCACGACATTGTTTTCTCCTAATCTGTTATCCTCAGAAAGGGTCTACACAAAAGCAGATGTGGTACCAGTTGCTAAGACGTTAAGAAATTGAGAGAGGATGTAGTGCAGAGGTCAGGGCATCAGCTTCTGAGCAGGTGCGTGGCCGTAGTATTGGGATTTCTACTCCAATGCTGAGCTGACTCAGAACAAATAACAAATCACAAGAGTGGTTGTGGGAGGATGGTAAAGAAACAACTGATTCAAGGTTGGAAATAACTAGCCTCTAAAGAATCACGGATTTTCTAGTTAGTGCCTCATTAGCTCTTTTGTTTTTGATAAGGATGTCAGAACAACTGTAAGACACAAGTTAGATGGTGCTATTTGATCTTTTGTGAGGATTCTATTTGTCCTTTTGTCTGGCCTTGCTACCTGCTCAGAGGTGTTGATTATTAAAATTTGTACCTGCACATGTAGTTGTTGCTTCTGGGGCATAATCTTTCCAGCCACGTGCCTCTGGTTAAACACCCTATAAATCCTGAATTGGTCCGTGCATATACAGTTCTGTAGGGAAAATATACAAAATGAAAAATTGTGCTTCCAAGGAAATTTAACTTGGAAATAGAGATACCAGACTAATACACAGATGACATTTGGAAACAGTATAATTCAGTGTAAAGTCACAGCTTCAAAAATCTGTTGATTCCTTTGTGATACTCATGTATAGAAGCATTTGAGGAACTTCACAGTAAGGAGAAAACCACTGGGGTCCAAGAAGTCTGAGTGCTCAGTGAAGAAGTTTAGACCCGTGAGAAGCCATGAAGAATGAGAGATGATAGCTGAGGTGAGGCAGGCACAACTTCAGGGTGCCATTTCCAGCTCCCTGGAGTTGAGTGTAATACAGCCTTGTGGGGCCATATGTGGCATCCCTGCAAAGACCTTAGTTCCTGTCATCCTAGGTTGGGCACAGAGGACTGCTGAGGAAGAGAGTATTGCTAGTGAACCTTGAATGTAATTTGATGTCCCAAGAGGACAGTGAAGAGAGCAGGGAAACGGGAACTGGGATTTAATGAATATCTACTAAAACCAGTCATAATACTAGCATTTCACCTACCTCTTCTCATTCAGTACAACTCTATGAGTGAGGTGTTGGTATCTCACTTTAGGGATGAAGAAAGTGAAGTTCAGAGATGTTATATGAATGGCACTTGGTCACACAGATGGTAAATGTCAGATTCGAACCCAGATTTGTCTAACTACAAGCCCTTCCTCATTCCATCACTTTCAGAGTGACTCACTTTACTAAGAGGGAGCCTTTATTTCAAGTGAAATAAACATTTTCCTTTCTGCAGTTATTAATGGATTGTCTTAAAGTTAGTCTTCCTTATTGTGCCAGAAGATGCATTTCTTCCTCTCATTAAACAAATAAACAAAGCTGGCAGTGCCAGAAATTTGATTTGCCCTTATTGTGGAGGAATAAAAAGACCCATGTGTATTGAACAAGCAGAACCTGTTTTTAGTGTTTAACTAGCCAACTCCTGTCTGGGTGTTCTTTTAAAAAGTAATTATACCATTTATGATACACCCATTTAAGTCCCAACAGCTATTCCCCCTTGGACCTCATGTTGTGGGGCTGCATTTGCTTCTGTTATTATTATTTGAGTAAAAGAATGTGTGTGGGGGTCACCTTTATATGCCTTCCTGTGAAATTGGTTGAACAAACACTGTATATTAAGTCAGAATACAGAAATGGCCTGATTCTCTTTTGCAGGGCTGTGTTCAGTTGAAGATTTTGTGTCCTATACTTTCTCAGCTTTTGTAGCTTTGTTTTGCCTTTACTTGAGGGCTGATTCTATCTGGCCACAATAAAGCTGTTCACACTGTATATTGGAGCTTAACTTTACAGTCTTAGGCGCTTGGAGACAGTGGTGCTTACATAACTTGTCTTTATCTTTGTTTGCTTTTTGTTTTTATATTTTCCTCACTTATGTTCCTTTTCTTCCCCATTTACAGATGCTGGCCCGCGAGAGACATTGATGCATTTTGCTGTGCGACTGGGACTGCTGAGGTTGACGTGGTTCCTGTTGCAGAAGCCAGGTGGCCGCGGAGCTCTCAGCATCCACAACCAGGAAGGGGCGACGCCTGTGAGCTTGGCCTTGGAGCGAGGCTATCACAAGCTGCACCAGCTTCTAACGGAGTAAGTGCTCCTTCTCCTTATTTCCCTCCTCTCATCCCCAGCCCCACCCCCGATTCATAGGAGTACCACCCACTTGGCATCTCAGTGTGTGTTTGCCACAAATTAAAACCTCAACTCTGTACCTTGCCTTCTGCTGGGGGTTTGTAAGCTTGCTCCTGCTAACCACTTCATTGTCTGAGAGAGAAACGTAAGTCACGTTACCATTTTCTCTCTCCTCTACCTTCCTGCCTTCTTCAATTCGTATCTCTTACATTTTACTATTTTACTCGAAAGTCAGAATGAGCCTTGTCTGTGGAGGTAGCATAACATTACCAATGTATACAGTTTATGCTGCTTTAGTACAAGAGGAAACAGATTTCTTATATATTTTTTTCTGGTATATCTTTAAGACTTGAAAGAGTTAATTGGAAACTAGTACTTCCATATAATAATTGCATACAGAAAATATGGTAAACAGTTAAGTTTTGGATTGAATGTAATTTCTGTGAATAAAATTTGAGAACAGTGGTTTCTTCATATGAATGGCAATAAAAAGCAACTGAATTGTCCTGGAAATGTGCAGTAGGAAATCCTGTCTGTCTTTGGGCTCAATTATTATATGTCCTGACTCTTTAAAGAGTTCTCTGGAGGAAGGTTGTTAATCAAAACATTTGAAGAGCGCTCTTTTTTTCTTGTATAAATAAAGAAACAAATGCACTAGAGCAGCCAAAAGTTTTTATTGGAATGTTTATATAAAGAAGTTTCAAGAATAGTTTCTGTTGTTTAGTATATTTTTTATTAGTTTTGTGGTTATCATCATTATCTTTTCCACCACATTATCTGAACAAGTATAAACCCCATTGGATCTATGTTCTTTAGCAATTGAGGGACCTGTGCAAATTGAGTCAGTATTAGCAAATTTTCAGATATTTTTCTCATGCCAGATTTAATTTGTGCTTTATGTTTTACCATTTTTAGCCGTGTATATAGTCTGGAAGGACCAAGAAGAGATCTCAGAATGTAATGCTACTTACGGTTATATAAACAGCTTTTTCTTGCTTCACTTGCCAAGCTTATAACTTTCCCCATCACGCTAAACAGACGGTTCTTTGCAGAAAGCTTTCTGATGGGTGCTCCAGATACAGTGGTGGTAGGAGGGGCACTTATCTCAAGTGAGCTTTGGATACCTGAGCTCTCCTAAGACAGTATTCCAGGGAGTGATACGTTCTACTCCTTCACACTCCCCATCTGGCCAATGATTGGATTCATTCTACTGTTAGCCTTATGGCTTCAGGAAGAGAGGCCTTGTTTCAGAAGTTGAAACAGTTAACTCCACATAACTATTGTGAAGTTCAAATGCATTTCCTCTAAATTTGATTTTTTGCTGGGAAGCAGAGTTGGTTAAGGACTGCCATCCAAATGGGGAAATAAAGTGATTACAACAGCTTCATTATATCCTTGGACGGGATGTCACAAGACTGTTATTGCAGCACAGCTTTAAGGAAACTAGAGTGTGTTTGTTCTTAGACTTTTTTTTTGCTTGCTTTAAAGTACTACTTCTGTTACATGTGGGAAAGCCACTTACCTCCTTTTGAAGGGAGACTGGTAAGGGAAAACCAACCTGAGAAATCTCCAAGTAGAGGACCCTGATAGGAGAGGATGAGCACCTTGCTGCAGATCTAGTTCTTTACTTGAATTCTGGGGATGTTACTGTTCTGAAGCTTAGGAAAAGTGCTGAGTCATAATTAGCAATTAAAAAATGGAAAGGGGGCGATTGTCCTAAATCACACAGTCTGAGTGTGATTCTAGTAGAATGTGGTAGAATTTCAGTTGTTAAAGGATCAAGAATGATCATCATTTTGTTATTGGTTTTCTTTTCTCCTTTCCTTCCCCTTTCTTTTCCTATATACATAACATAAAAATGGTTAAAATCGTAAATTTTAGGTACAGCATTCAGTGGCATTCAGTACACTCACAACACTCACAAAGTTATGTAACCATCAACACTCTTATTTCCAGAACTTTGTCGTCACCCAAACAGAACTTCCTTTCCCCCAGCCTCTGATAAACTCTGTTCTCCTTTCTGTCTCTAAGAATTTGCCCATTCTGGGTACCTCATATAAGTGGAATCATGCAATGTTTGTCTTTCGGTGTCTGTCTTTCGCGTAGCATAATGTCCTCAAGGTTTACCCGTGTTGTAACATGTGTCAGAAAAATAATATATATTTCAAAATTGCTAAAAGAATATATTTGTTACCACAAAAACATAAGTAGCTGAGATGATGGATATGTTACTTAGCTTGATTTTATCTTTCTATAGTATATACGTAGATTAAAACATCACATTGTACCCCATAAATAAATTTATATAATTGTTATTTGTCTGTTACCAAACACACACACACACACACACACAGCCAAAAGTGGAAACAACCTAGATGTCCATCACAGATAAATGGACAAACAATGTGGTATATTCATATAACGGAATACTACAGCCTTAAAAAGAAAAGATCATCTTTAACAGATGAAACTGAGATCCAGAGAGACAAAGTGGTTGGATTGGGATAACAAGGTGGCAGGGCCGGAAATAGAAGCCAAAAGGCTGTCCAGAGCTCTTTCCTTCCCCTCCTGGGATTCTTAAAAAGTGGCCCAACAATAGATTTCATAGGGTCTGTATCTCTTGAAATTATAAACGTTTATGCACATGTTTTTCTGAATAAAGCATTTGTTGGTGAGATTCATGAAGGGGTTTGTAGAAATTTAAGAATTGCCACAGTGTATGATGCTGTCTTTCTAATAGTTTATTAACTTTTGACTTTACGTATCTTCTTCCCCATCCTGCTTTTTAAAAATGAAATTGTCCACATATAAGCCTGCCTCCTTTATTGCCTCTTTTCAGTTAGTATGAAATTGAAGTATGGCTATGTACATTTAACATTTATTGAATAACTAGTTACATTCTACACTTTACTGAAAAGTCAAGCTTATTTAACCCCATTTGTAGCCCTTCCAAAGTACATTTGTTGTTTTAATTCTTTGGTGCTTTACCTTGTTTTTTGCTTTTTAATTATTAAGTGGGGAGTGGAGAGCCAGAGTATTGTGCTGGTTAGGGCCCAAGTTCTTTTTGTGTTTCTTTGTTCAAGGCTTATTTTGATTGCCAGTCTATTTTGATAAACCAAGTCTTACTTCTGTGAAAATTATGATTAGCCATTCTTGGACATGCAAGGATTTTCTAAGACCTATCCCTTTAGAAAACGCTTGAACTTTATATTAAATCCTACCAGATAGTAATAACTACTCAGGACATTGTTTACAGTTGCCCTTTTTTGTAACCCATGATTGTTAACTTTCACTTAGTTCAGTGTTAGGGAAGGCAGAGCTTTTGTTGACTTGCTGTTTCGCCTTAGCTTATATTTAGATATTACATTATGAATATGAATGCATTTGTGATCTGAAAATTCATCTTAAATACATTGTATTTAAGTTTCGCCTTAAGTAAATGAAAGAATTCATGTAGGGAGCGTAACTCAGTGATTGACATATATGTTATCTCTTATTTCCCTTTCTTTAATCTTCTGTCTTGCCTGAGAAATCTTAGCCCCAGAACAGTACCCAAAACATGTAGGCCTACTTCTCCTTTAGTTAGACAATCATCTCCTCTGATTTGAGGACCCCACCCATCGTCACCTAACTAGTTAGTGATGAAGAGAATAGGTAAAGACCCCAGTTTGCAGGCTCTTGGTTTCATGAATGCTAGGAAGCGACAATAACAGATGAGCGTGGCATTGTAGTTATCTAAGAAGAAAATATTAGAGGCAGATGTTATTGGATCTGGCTGATCTCTTACATGTCACAAAGTAGAAATCTTGGGATGTGGATCACCCATGTTGGGGGTAAGAGGGAGCTTGAGAGTAAGAGGAGGCTCCAGGTGGTGACTAGGTGTGCAGACTTGGAAGTCAAACCTAGGTTTGCATTTTGACTCTGCCATTTGCAGCCTTTCCTCACTAAGCCTTGATTTCTTCATCTCATAAATAAAGGATAATACTGTCTACTTCCTGGATGATAACCCAGTCTCTAGTGTATGCAATATGAAAAATTAGGGCTTATTTGTCATACAGATTTTGGTTATTTTTGTGGAGCAAATAAAGGTGCTATAAATATTTCAGCTTGGAGAAAGATGGTAGTATAGTATGGTAGAATTGCTTATGGATTAAAAGCTTAATTAAAATCTAAGCCTGCCTACTTAGTAATTAGTGTGACTTGGAAAATGTCACCTATCCACTGAGTCTCATGTTTCCCCTCTCTTAAGGATAATACCTGTTCTGCCTACATCACAAGGTTATTTAAACTAAAAAAAGATTTGTGCAAATACTTTGTTAAACTCTAAGATACTCTGAACGTTTCTTATAATTATATATTAATAATAATGACATCAGTAAAATTAGAGTTAATTGATCAATGAAACTCAAATTCCAGTTGATTGGTCTACCAGATACCTTGTTTTGTAATATTTCTTGTAGTTCTCTGTGAATTAAAGTTAGTAGAGAGATTGGAGAATTGTGGTTAGACTGGCTGGTTTTGAATCCAGGGTGTACTTCTATGAAACTGCATTATTTATCTTGGGTAATTCACTTAACCTCTCCAAACCTCAGTGCATTTTTTTTTTTTTTTTTTTTTTTTTTTTTGGTCTCACAAGAAGAGGACTATCTTCAATGGGTTGCTTTGAGAAATAAATCAAAGAATTCATATAGAGAGCATAATTCAGTGATTGACATAAATGTTACCCCCATTTCCTTTTCTTTAATTTTCTTTTCCTTCTAATGCCTATGTCAGTTTTTCATACCTTAGGGAAATTTTACCAGAATCTTGTAGTATTTTAAGCATCATTTGAATATCCCTAGTTGTATAAGTTGGAAATTATTCCCTAGTATAATAGATACTACTTTAAATAAAATCAGTTTGGCCCTCTGATACATGCTGTGATGTTGATGCCTGTAGATTAATGGAGCAAGGAATTCTAGATGGATAAAGAATCATTTACAATCCTTCCACCCTTATAAGAAGAGTATTTCTTTTAAGAATTTCAGCTCTGGAGTGGTGGCATACAAGTGTTGAAATATTTCAATTGCCATAAGAGCCAGTTTAAACATACTTGTCCTCATAAATGTCATCTCATTTTTAGTATCAGCTGAACAAATCTTCATTTATTGAATGCCTATACTGCCCTAGAAACAGTTTATCTGTTTATGGTTTCTCATCTGTTTATGGTTTCCAGTCTATGTGTTTTTTGAGGAAAACAAGGTTCTTATAATAACTATACATTTATATTACCCATTATATGACTTTTAAAGTATGGTTGATTACATTCAAGCTACCATTTTACATAGGGTAAGTATTGTCATCTCTGATTGATTGATTGATAGATTGAGATTGACTATCGCTGTCACCCAGGCTGGAGTGCAGTGGCATGATCCCGGCTCACTGCAGCCTCTGCCTCCCAGGTTCAAGCGATTCTCCTGCCTCAGCCTCCCGAGTAGCTGGGATTACAGGCGCACGCCACCACGCCCGGCTTATTTTTGAATTTTTAGTAGAGACGGGGTTTCACCATGTTGGCAAGGCTTGTCTCGAATTCCTGACCCCAGGTGATTCACCCACCTTAGCCTCCCAAAGTGCTGGGATTACAGACGTGAGCCACTGCACCTGGCCATCTCTGTTTTATAACTGAGGCCAGAGAGGTAAAGTGACTTGCCCAAGGTCTCGGTTCACAAGATTGCAAAGTAATGGAACCTAAAGTCCACCGATCTATCCAGATTGAGAGAACACATGTGAATGATGAACACAGACCCAACCTGACAAGCACTAGTTACTCAGTCATGATTTACTGTAGTAGGCACTGTTGGCCCCTCTCAAAGGGTTTGTGCCTGTAAGTTCTCAAGTCCTTCTTACAAGACACTTACACTTGAAACCTAGTTGTAGGGTTAGGTGGTAGAGTAACTGCTCAAGAATACATATTTCACAATGGAACCAAGTGCTATTGAGCAAGATGTTCTGCCAACATAGTAATTTTGCCCTTTTAGATTCAAGTACTTGACAAGTTGAGTCCTCAGTAGCCCATCTGGTGCAAAACAAGTTTGGAGACTTTGCTTTTGCATAGTAAAGCAAAAGATGAAACAAATATACAGACTTATCTTAAAAATAATAACCAGAGAGGCAGAATTTGGGATAATTTGACATCTGGCCAGAGTCCCATTCATCAGTCTGTCCATCCCTTCGTATCTGACCTCCTTTGTCACTGTGTGATCTAGGTCTTTGTGTCTTGGTAAAGATAAGGTTGTAGAACTGAGTGGAAACTAGAGAATGGGGGAAGACACTAACATTTATTGAATATTGAATACCTGCTTTGTATTATGCACAGTACTACCTTGGTGCTTTACGTGTGTTTGCATTTAAAACCTCTCAGCAAACCTCAGGTAGGCTAAAGCAGCTTGTCCAAGGCCCATATAGTTAGTCGCTATTTTCACAGCCTGTCTTTAGGTTGTATTCGGATTTATTCATAGAATTATTTGAGGAGGCATGGTTGGTAGCTTTCTCAGGCTTTTAACCTAATTAGTTTATGATGATTAATACTCTGGTTCTCAGTGCATTTTTTTTCCCTTCAGTTTTCAGCTGGGAGACTTCAAGAATTTTGACATTTTACATTTTTTAAACCATTTAACTAGTAATCTCAGGATTGCGTATCTGGCAACATGCTAGAAAATTGTGAAATGTACTTCCTGAAGATAATATTGTACTTATAGAGCAATTTATTGTATTCATTGCTAGGTGTTTTGTGTAAATTCTCATGTATTTATCCTCTCCCCAACCCTTTGAAGGTGGGCATTTTATCTCCATTGCACAAGGAAATATAATAGCCACAGCTGGTAAGTGATGGAAGAATAATTTGAACCAGATTGTAACTCCAAGTCTCATGAACTTTTACACTCCCTTGGGCTTTCTAAGAAGATGAATAGGAATTGAAAGTTGGTTGGAATCACAAAGCCATTCCAAGTATCTTGTGTTTCCATACACTTCTTTTCTCTCCCTGCGGAATGACACATATATACCGAGCAAGGTATGTGTTTGTTCTTGGTCACCATATAACATTTAGACTTCAGACTGGTCAGAGTTGTGAAATAACACTACTTAATCTGTGGTAACAAATTATCTATGGCAACAGCATGTGATTTGTTTCTGACTTCACTCCAGGCCTACGTGGAAGAAAATACAGACCTGGAATATAGGGCTTGATAATCATGTGTGAGAAAATGAAGGATCAGTTGATGGCACCTTCTCCTCTTTAAAAACTACATATGATTTTTACTTGCTAAATTCTAAAGTTTTCTTAAAGGCATACCAATAGAAAGCATGACTTCAACATTTTACCTGCTTTATTATAGGCAGAAATAGAAGTGATTGGGGAAACAAGGGAAGTGATTAGAGGAACAAGAAAAAAACTAGGTGTGTTGAACAAACAGTTTCGCTAAAATCAATATTTGGCTGAAGCAGAATATCACCAGCATAGAATGAACTTACGTGATACAAGAATAAATATGAGGTAGTAAAAAATACAACCAATCCTATACGTTTATTAATATTTACCTGTTCTGTTTTGAAAGTTTAACCTTATAGTAGGAGAACAATTTCTCAGCATTACCAGCTTCTAGATTGTTCTTGATTCATTAAACAGCATATGCAACTTCTCCTAGCACATCAGTAATGTATCTATCTAGTTGAACTACAGACAGTTGTAATTCAGGGAAATTTTTCAGTAAAATGTTCTAGAAGGAATTTTGTGTTAGGATTCTGGATTTAATAAATCACAAAAATCTTTTAGCTGCTGAAGTTGGTTATTGTGTAATAATCATTTTGGCAAGGTTTTGTTTAAATCTTTAGTGTCCATAGACATAAATAAGCAGCAGTATTCTTAAGTATTCTTACTAAAGCCTATTTTGTTTCATTAATGAAAACAAAATGTATTTGAGGTACCTAATATTTTTCCTAACACTTAAAAAAAATACATTTATATCTGGATTGAGGATGATTTATCATAGTTTTTTGGCTTTTTTTTTTTTTTTTTTTTTGACAGAGTCTCGTTCTGTCGCCCAGGCTGAAGTGCAGTGGTGCAATCTCAGCTCACTGCAACCTCCGCCTCCCAGGTTCAAGTGATTCTCCTGCCTCAGCCTCCTGAGTAGCTGGAGCTACAGGCGTGTGCCACCATGCCCAGCTAATTTTTTTGTGTGTTTTTTCACCGTGTTAGCCAGGATGGATTTATCATAGTTTTTTTACATTATTTTGGCCATTTTTTCTTATAAAATTTGGAGATGGCAATGTTGACATTTTGCTCTTAATTTTATTCTTATGTGAATGATTTTCAAATTGAACTTACCCTCGAAAGACCATGGCCTAAATGGAATATCTGCAATCAAATGATTCTTCTCCTGCCTCAGCCTCCCGAGTAGCTGGGATTACAGGCACTTGCCACCATGCCCAGACTATTTTTTGTATTTTTAGTAGAAACGGAGTTTCACCATATTAGCCAGGCTGGTCTTGAACTCCTGACCTCAGGTGATTTGCCTGTCTTGGCCTCCCAAAGTGCTGAGATTACAGGTGTGAGCCACCGTGCCTGGCCTAACATCTGTAATTCTTATACCATTTAAATTTTGATAAACATTTGTTGGCTTAATAAAGATAAAATGTTCTTCCTAAGGTTATCTAGCTGGTACACTGTCTCTTAATATTCATTTTAACTGTCAAACTATCCATTTGAAAACTCTTTAGTTGTTTTTGCATATGACATTAACAGTTTTTACAGTCACTGATTATTGTAGCATTTTATTCTTATAGTACATATTGTACACTTTCACTGGCCAATATAATTTCTGCATAAAAAGCACATAAGGAGATTTGTACTTTAAATCAGGGGTCCCCAACACCTGGGCTGCAGACTGGTACTGGTCCATGGACTGTTAGGACCCAGGTTGCACAACAAGAGGTGAGTGGCAGGCGGGCGATCGAGCATTACCACCTGAGCTCACCTCCTGTCCAGTCAGTGGTGGCATTAGATTCTCAAAGGAACGGGAACCCTATCGTGAACTGCATGTGTGAGGGATCTAGGTTGCATGCTCATAATGAGAATCTAATGCCTGATGATCTGAGGTGGAACAGTTTCATCCCAAAACCATTCCATCCTCCCCCCCACCCCCATCTGTGGAAAAATTGCCTTTCATGAAACTGGTCCTTGGTTCCAAAAAGGCTGGGGACTACTGCTTTAAATTATGTAGAGAATGCTTACATAGTACTCCTTATCTTACTAGTATTTCTTGTATTGGTGGTGCTGCCTCACTGATAATGGTGGTAACCCTGTAACCACTTAATCCTTGTTCAGTAGGTATCCATCTCTTTGGCCTTAAAAATGGCAAAGCTGAACTTGGGTGCGTCCCTATTGTTTAACATCTCTATAGGCCTCAGTTTCTTCGTCTACAAAATAGGGAAAAATATGTACCTCATAGATCTGTTAGGATTAAAGAACGTGTTTATAACGTTCTTAGGAGTTTAGATATCTCTTTATTTGGAGAGCTAGGAAGGACAATTCATTGGAAATATTTCAGGTTCGTATGAATATGACATCTCTTTTTAACCACCAGTTTCTGACTTACTGTTTTCTAGTCAGCCTCACCCCACAATTGTAACTATCTCTTGACCTAGTGGGGAAACCGAGCGCCATTTTCCTCACAGATTTTTGGAGGATAAATAGTGGTAGGTGATGTAGGGGTAGTTGCTTGACAGTTACCCCACAAGCAAGATTCCCTTACTTTTTTTTTTTTTTAAAGTCTAATACTTGGAAGTTGCCTTCTTTTTTGGTTCATTAGAATTATACCAGCCCTCTAGTATACCACACAGTCACAATATATCAATCATTTCGGGTGGCCAGACAGCTAACACTTTGCATTCATGTTCATTTTATCCTCATGACAAATTTAATATTTTCACTTTACAGATGAGGAAATTGAAGCGCAGAGAAATTTAAGTATTCCAAGATCACAAAGATGGTAAGGTCAGAGTAAGGAATCAAACCAACTCTGTCTGACTTTCCAGCTTATGCTCTAACCATTACCTTATAAAACTTTTTTTGTTTAAAAGCACAAAATTTAGAACAAAGTATTCATAGACAGTATTTGCTCAAAGGATGTGCCTTCTTTTTCTTTGCACTCTCCTTATGCTAATTATTAAGGCGAGAGCGGCAGTTCTATGTTCCCCGCCTCCCGGCAAAAAAAGGAAGGAAGAGAGGAAAACTAAGTTTCAGTGCTAAAATATCTCGTGGCCCTGGGTATGCATGAATGCATATCTGACCATAACTAGCCTAGCAGTGAGTTCCCTTCAGATAACTAAGATACATCATTTTGAGGTGGATTAGCTATCCCTGAACCCCTACCTCTTTCTGGCATTTAGCCTCTCCAGCTCCATTTGAGTAGAGTTGTGGTTGGTTTTGTAGAGCTCGTTAAGGTTTGGCACTATTATGGTGATGTGGTTTTGAGAAGATAATGCAATAGCCCTCAAAGAAGGAACTACGTGCTGCAGTTCCTTGTCAGAAGTAAACTTGGAGCGAAACACGCCTTTAGGAGGGGTGACTAGGCTGCTTTCCTCTACTTTTAAAGCTGTAGTATGAAGCCAAAACTAAAAGAGGATGGGCTTGCGATATTCGTGGTGCTTGGGCAGCCAAGTGTGAGTATCAGCTTCCAGACCGATGCTTTGTGAATCTTCATTGTTTATTCTGACATTTTCTCTGGCCTTTTGGTATAACTCAACCTGAAGCATCATTGAACTTCCCTGAAGAACTAGTGTTTTTAGGATCCAAAAGTGTTTTTTTTTCTGCAGTTAAGTTAATTTGACTGGGTTTTTATATGTCTGTTAGCATAAAACCCCAATGTTTTCTTGAGTTGCAGCATGCTAGGCAAGGTAAGAAGGCAGAGGTTGATTGGTTGTCGATAATTGCATGGCAGATAGAATGCTAGAAAATTAGTTGAAACTCATCCTGGGCTTATTGAATTTTGTTGTATAATGTACATAAACTGTGTTTGTATTCAAACACTCGGTTTGAATACTGTAACCTTCTCTCTGAGAAGTGACTTCTAATTTGTGTTACTTTGCAGTTGAAAAACTTGCTATGGATTTTATAAAATTTATAACAAAAACCCTAATATATTTTATTAGCTTCTGATAAATATTACATCAGATATCCAGTTAGTATAATTTGAATGTGGTTTGAAACTTTTTTAGAGGTAAGTTTCTTTGTGGATAGTGGAAGATGGCACATAAGTTTTAGAATTAGGTTTGGGTACAAACTGTGGCCATTTCACTTACAGCTGTGAATGAATTCTTGGGAAAATTATCCATTAAGTCTCAGTTTCCACACATGCAGAATGGAAATACACTGATACCTGCCTCAGAGTTTTTGTGAGGATTAAAAGTAGATAATAAACCAACAACATAATTGTTTTATTATCATTATCAAATATGTACTGTACATAATTTTATGTTCTGTACTCTTATATGACTGGCAGCACACTAGGTTTGCTTTCACCAGTATCACTGCAAATAATGTAGTGCATTACAACATTATGACAGCCGTAACATCATTGGGTGATAGGGATTTTCCAGCTCCATTATAATCTCGTGGGACCATCGTTGCATGTATAGTCTGTCATAGACTGAAACATGGCTAAGTAGCACATGACTGTAGTAAATATTGTTAGCATCCTTCTTTTGTTTTTTCATTTTTGCCTTCTTCCCTTCAATGTTTTCTCACCCCTCCAAGAATAAAATCCTAGCTCCTACCAGGACTCACAAAGCTCTGTGAAATCTGAACCCGATACAACTCTTGAGACCTCATTTCATAACACTTTCCTCATTCGCATTGCTCTCTCTGCACAGCTACAGTGACTCTAACCTCCCTGGCCAGCTTATTACCACCTCAGGATCTTTGCACTTGTGGTACACATTGCCTGATGTTCTTGTTCCCTAACTCTGCATGCTGGCTCTTTCATACCATTCAGGCCAGTTATTAGGTCACCTCCTCAGAAAGCTCTTCTGAAGAAGCCACCATTTCCAGTCAAAGACATTTTCTACCATAAGCACCTGTTTTATTTTCCTTAAATGAAGATTTGGATTTGCGTTTTAGACTACATGCAGAGTAAATAAAAATTCTCTACACACTTTTGCTGTAAATGTCTTCTGGGATTTTTGTATATACACTTCCTTTTAGAGAATATGTGCATTTGAAATGGTTTTAAGATATGAGTGTTCAGTAGAATACCTCTTAGTGCCATTTTAAAATGTGATCTAAAGAAATATTTTGCTTTTATCTTTTCTTTCTGCTCATTAATTCACATAAATTACTACACTAAATTGCTTTAGAATGAATAGATTGCTTGGAATGAATTTTAAAATTTATTTTTTAACCCTCATTTCAGCCCTTAGTTCTGTGAAGCCTTGGTTGACTTGCCTAAACACTATTTATCTGCAGAACCTTGGCCTTGTTACTTGAAGATTAAATATGATATTTATGATGAAAATGCTCTGAAAAACTAAATACAGCTTTACAATCGTATTATATTTGTTATGTACTGTGATTTGTTCCTGATATTTCACATTTGATTCAGGGAAATCGTGTCAACACATTACAGAACCTGTTTTGTTGTTGTTTTTGTTGGGTGTGGGTTTTTGTGTGTTTTTTTGTTTGTTTGTTTGTTTTGAGATAAGATCTCATTCTGTTGCCCAGGCTGGAGTGCAGTGGCCCAGTAATGGCTCACTGTATCCTCGACATCCTACCTCAGCTTCCCCAGTAGCTGAGACTACAGGCATGCACCACCATGCCCGGCTAACTTTTGAAAATTTTTTGTAGAGATGAGGTCTTGTACGTTGCCCAGGCTGGTCTAACTCCTGGACTCAAGTGGTTCACCTGCCTCGGCCTCTTAAAATGCTGGATTAGCTGGACTATAGGCGTGAGCCACCATGCCCGGGCAACAGAACCTCTTTGTGTGATTTTTTTTTTTTGAGACAGAGAGTCTCACTCTGTCGCCCAGGCTGGAGTGCAGTGGCGCGATCTCGGCTCGCTGCAAGCTCTGCCTCCTGGATTCACGGCATTTTCCTGCCTCAGCCTCCTGAGTAGCTGGGACTACAGGCACCTGCCACCACGCCCGGCTAATTTTTTGTATTTTTAGTAGAGACGGGGTTTCACCATGTTAGCCAGGATGGTCTTGATCTCCTGACCTCGTGATCCGCCCGCCTTGGCCTCCCAAATTTGTGGGATTACAGTCGTGAGCCACCGTGTCCAGCCTGACAAACCTCTTTGTAACATGACCGTTTCAGCTGATATTTGGATGCTTTTGATTTTAATAGCAATAACAACAATAATAAAGACTGGGTGAGACTGAACTTTTAAAATACTCTTGCTATTGTTAAATTGGTTTTCAGCTTTGCTCAGACCTATATGAAGTTTACCTTTGGGAGAAAATGAAACCTTGTCCAATGGGTCTATAGCTTATACCACATGCCATATTCCTATCTATGCTATGCTTCTCTCTTCTGCTAGTAACTTTTCTCCCTAGAACCTGTGCACATTAAATTTCATTTTTCCAGTAGTTCATTTTTAGAATCTTTGCTTCAGTGATGAATTGGAAAATTTTAAAAAATCTAATTTTTCATAAGTAATTTGAGAAGTTCTCTGACCCACCTTACCTGTTTATTGTGCAGTGCTATTATTAGGGTGAGTAAATCAATGTTACATGTTTCTGCAAAAGCAACAAATTACAGGAGAAACATGAGAAAAGTCACATCTAGTTTGTCCAAAAGACATTAACTTTTTATGAGGACCTATTTTATTAATGTAACTGTTTTTAAGTAGGATAATCAACTTTAATTATAACTTACGAAAAGTGCCCAATCAGGTCAGTGGGCTATATAAAAATACTCAAGGTCATTAGAAACTTATTGGACTTGTTGAATATGGGTTCTTTTCTTGAATTTTAGTGATGATAACCTCATACATAGTTAAGTGAACTTCATGCCTGAAGATGGGGGTCCTGCCCAGACAAATGAGCAAAAATTTATCTTTTTTTCTGAACCGAAAAAGCTAGTTTACAGAGTGATGACTTCATTGTGATTACAGTTACCAGTTTCTGTAAGTATAGAACACATCACTTGTCCACTAAGTTGGAAGCTTGTTAATCAGCTGATTTTTAACGTTCACCATTACACTGGAGTTTTGGGTTCATACTTAGTTCTTAATCTTTCTGTCATATTTAAGTTTCTCATGATCTTCAGGAATAAAACTGAAAGAAATGGTTGTGCATTCCTTTCTCTCCTGGTTCTGTTATTTAAAAATTGGTAATCCTACAGGGTTTCTGTTTGATTTTGTTTTGTGTTTTTGCCCCACGAGAAAGCTAAAGAAACTTTTTGACCTTTTAAAGATGAGTGTGTACTCCTCCCTTCCCTTTCCCTCCCTCCTCCTCCTCCCTCCCTTTGCCGTCCCCTCCCCCTCAATTCTTGGAAATTTGACTTTCTTTTCTGTCATCGGTTTGAAATTACTTTATTCAGTTATATCATTCTTTCCAAGTTTCAGCTTATTTTGTAAGCAGTTCTCTTTTTTCCTGTTCTCATTACCACTGTTGTTGATCTTGGTCAACAGGGGTAATGTTCTCACTTTCAAAATAATTCTCAGGGGCCTGTGTTTCTCAGCCTCACTAAGTAGCATGAAGCACTGGTTAAACGGAAGACAGTTAAGTAGCTAGTAAGCCAATAACTGTCATGGAATAGACAAAGACACACAAGTTCTGACATGGAGCAACCTAGTTTGTGTATAAATACAAATTTAAGTAATATTTAAATAGAAATCTCTTTCAGTGGTCCCCAATTATTTTTTTTTTTGGCACCAGGGACTGGTTTTGTGGAAGACAATTTTTTCATGGACCTGTGGGAGGAGGGGATGTGATGGTTGAGGGGATGATTCAAGCACGTTACATTTATAATGCCCTTTATTTCTGTTATTACTGCATTGTAATATATAATGGAATAATTATACAACTCACCATAATGTAGAATTAGTGGGAGCCCTGAGCTTGTTTTCCTGCAACTAAACAGTCCCATCAAGGGGTGATGGGAGACAGTGACAGATCATCAAACATTAGATTCACATAAGGAGCGCACAGCCTAGATCCCTCGCATATGCAGTTCTGGATAGGGTTCACACTCCTGTGAGAATCTAATGCCACTTATAACTTAAAATCACTTAGATACTCTGAGTCATCTGGGGAGTGAGAAGGTTGGAAAAGAGAAAGTACATTACTGAGTGAATAAAGATTATCTGGGATTGTTTCTTAGGTGAGGATCTATTTGATGTTGGTGTTGGTCTAGAGTGAACTAAATATAACTGCATTGGAGCCTAAGCTCAGATGTCTGCCTCATGGTTTATTTCTCCTGTGTTCGTTTCAAGGAGCTCCTGTGATACCTGCTGTCTCCGTCTCAAAACAAAAAACAAAACAAAACAAAAAAAACAGTAAAAATAAAATAATCAATTAATTCTCCCTCTTGCTTGCCTGTCACCTAGTCTAGAGTGCTGTGGTGAGACCATAGCTCACTGCAGCCTTGACTATTCACCTCAGCCTCCTAAGTAGCTAGGACTACAGGTGTGCACCACCAGGCCTGGTAATTTTTTTTTTGGAGAGAGTGGAGGTGGTCTTTCTGTTTTGCCCAGGCTGGTCTCGAACTCTTGGCCTCAAGCAGTCTTCCCACCTCAGCCTCCTAAAGTGCTGGGAACACAGGTGTGAGTCACTGCACCAGCCTATTTATTTATTTTTAATAATTAAGTTGTACATAATAATATTCATGAGGCCACGTAAGAGGCCACCTCCATAAGACAGGTTTATTTCATTATCAGATATTACCTCTTACATTATAGAATTTTTAATAACAGTTGCAGCTCATCCTCCGTTTTGTAGTCTGATAATTTCACTTTGTCATATTTTCTATTTCTATGGTCTTTATAAGTATTCTTGAGGCCCTCTTTTGTTTATTATGAGTATTTAAATTATTCAACTAATATTGAATATTAATTTCTGATTTTTAAAAAAATTAAAACTAATGAGTACTGGAGTGAGCCTTATCTTTTACCTACTGATTTTTTGCTGCTGTTAAATTATTTCCTTAGGCTAAATTTCAAGGAATTGTATAATTAGGTCAAAGGAAATGATGTTTGCAACTCCCATATTCATTGCAATGTGGCCAGTATTAGCTCTGCTTTTCTTTTTTAGATAACTGCCACCATAGATTGCTTTAATGCAGTGTTTTACAACTTTGGCTGCACATTAAAGTCTCTGCGGGAGCTTTAAAAAACACTCATGCCTGAGGACCACCTCTAGGGATTTTGATTTGATAGATGTGATATGCCATCTGGACATAAGGATTTTTTTTTTTTTTTTTTAAGACGGAGTTTTCACTCATTGCCCAGGCTGGAATGCAATGGCGTGATCTTGGCTCACTGCAACCTCTGCCTCCTGGGTTCAAGTGATTCTCCTGCCTCAGCCCCCCAAGTAGCTGGGATTACAGGCGCCTACCACCACACCCAGCTAATTTTTGTATTTTTAGTAGAGACAGGGTTTCACCACATTGGCCAGACTGGTCTCGAACTCCTGACCTCAGGTGATCCACCCGCCTTGGCCTGCCAAAGTGCTGGGATTACAGGCGTGAGCCACCATGCCCAGCCTCTGGACATAAGGATTTTTAAAAGCTCTCCAGGCTTTCAAAGTGCAGCTAAGGTTAAAAGGTTACTTTAATGAGATTGAGCTTAACATTGCGTCTGAAAATTGATTCCTTAGAGTTATTCGTTGAATCAGGTTGGTGGCTTAAATCTGATTCAGTAAGAGGAATCAACTAAATACCTTGATCATATCAATAAATATATACATGTCTGTCTAGTAGAAAATTGATTTAACTTTAATTTTTACTAATCTTGTGAATGTTGGTATATTAGATATTGATGCATGTATAACTAATGTAGTGGCAGTATGCTGAAAATCACTTTTTCAAGATCTTGAAAGCAGTACAGTAAGGTAGAACTAAAAAAATACAACTTTGGCTATTGGAGTAACGTAGTATTCCAGAAGTTATGGACTCATTGAGAAAGGGAGTGAAGTAGCCCCTCAGGATAAAAAACAAGAGAAAAATGACCATAGACACCATGGACTACTAACTGCTGTACCCATATTCATAGTGCACAGTGATCTAGAACTTGCATACTAGTCTCTCAAAATGTGTATTTGTAAAATTTATATATATTTTTTGTTTCGTCTGTCTGCATTCTCTGCTACAAAGTAGGCAGCAGAGGTAGGTATGTGTGGTGGTTTAGATTGTTGACCCAAATGCTGGCTGACTCCATTACTTAGTTACTACATTTCTCACAACTTCAGTTTCCTGACCTGCAAATTACGGTAATAATATTCTCCTTCACAGAATGATTACGAGAGTAAATGAGATGATGTGTACCAAATGCACAGTTCAATATCTGATACATTGTTAAGCAGTTGATAAATATTAACAACAAAAGGAAGTGGTTATGTTGTGGAAATAGAAACCAGTATTTAATGAGTACTTACTAGTAGTATGCATATTAAGAATGTATCTTGGCTGGGCGTGGTGGCTCATGCCTGTAATCCCAGCAGTTTGGGAGGCCGAGGCGGGTGGATCACCCGAGGTCAGGAGTTTGAGACTAGTCTGGCCAACATGGCGAAACCCCGTCTCTACTAAAAATACAAAAATTAGTCGGGGGTGGTGGCAGGCACCTGCAATCCCAGCTACTTGGGAGGCTGAGGCAGGAGAATCGCTTGTACCTGGAAGGTGGTGGTTGCAATGAGCCAAGATTGTGCCACTGCACTCCATCTTGGGTGACAGAGACTCCGCCTCAAAAAATAAAAAAAAAGAATATATATCTCTGTCCTTATATCTTAATATCTTACTCCTTGAGCCTCTGTAAGAAAACTGCTGTTATTCCCACTTTCCTTTTCTTTTCTTGTTTTTTTTTTTTTTTTGAGACTGAGTTTTGCTCTTGTTGCCCAGGCCGGAGTACAGTGGCGTGATCTCGGCTCACTGCAACCTCTGCCTCCTGGGTTCAAGCGATTCTCCTGCCTCAGCCTCCTGAGCAGCTGGGGTTACAGGCGTGCGCCACCACACCCAACAGGTTTTTGTGTGTGTGTGGTTTTTTTGTATTTTTAGTAGAGACAGGTGTTCACCATATTGGCCGGGCTGGTCTCGAACTCCTGATCTCAGGTGATCCACCTGCTTTGGCCTCCCAAAGTGGTGGGATTACAGGTGTGAGCCACTGCACCTGGCCCCCACTTTTCTTTGAACAGATGAAAATACTCTGGCTAATAGAAGTGAAATAATTTGTCTTAGATCAGACTATGGTATAAATGGGATTCTACTCAGACTTCAGCACCCGTACTTTTCCCATACCACACTGTGATTTAGCCTCTAGGGAAGTCTCAGTTGAACATAATTAGATAAATTTGTAGTGAATTGGTATTTTTTTCCTCGTAGGAAAAGGTAGGTTGGTGTCAATTTTGTGAACAATATGGTGAGCAATGTGGGCATGCCATTTTCCAGCCTGTCAGAATCAATATTTGTCCTTCATTTTAGTAGAATGTGCTTTTTTTTTTTTTTTTAAACACAGAGAATGAGAATTTGGTCTAGGCAGTTTGTCCAACATTTTGTCAGTCTCTTCAACGCACACGCCATTCTGTTGATCAATGTAGCAGATGGTGGACTTTGGAACTTTTTATCAGAGAATGTGTGTTGAAAAATGTTCTACTTGGAGAGAACGTTCCTTTGACTCATAAAAAAAATTTTCTCTTAAAGGCCTCTTTGCTCCTTGTTGCCTTCAGATTACAGTGAATACTTCCTGCTGTGGGTGCCACATGAAGTGTTCCTATAAAGACCAGCCCTTTCCTCTTACAGCAGTGCAGCATTATATAAGGGGGAGAGCACAGGCTTTGGGAGCAGCCCAACCTGGATTCAAATCCATTACTTGTTAACAATGTGCTGAGTAAGAGGGTGCTAATATTTATTGACTGCCTACTGTGTGCCAGGCATTGTTAAATAATTTATGTAGTCCTCATTAATTTCCACAACAACTTTCTTTGCTTTTTCACAGCAACCTTTTAAAAGGACTGTTACAGTTTTTATAGGTCAAGATGCATGCTCAAAGGGGTTAAATATCTAGCTCAAGTTCTCACTTCTTGTAAGTGGTAAAGTTTGATTTTGAAGTGAGGTTTATCAAATTGCTAATGTATGTAGTATACCTTGAACAAGTATGTTAATATTTCTGGTCCCAGTTTCCTCATCTCTGAAACCGGAATACTACTACTTTGAAGGACTGATAAGAGGATTAAATTAGTGTACTTAAAATTTTCTGTCAGTATCTGTTTAAGTAGATACTCAGATAATATTAGTTTCTTCCCTATCTTAAGTAAATAATAATCACAGAAGAGTGAAGGAATTGTCACCTCTGCCTTTATTAAAATAATGTTTTACATTTAACTTTGTATTTTGGAAAATTTTGAACTCAGAAAAGATACAAGAAAAATGCAATGAACTCCTATATACCCTTCATCCAAATTCTCCAATTTTTAACATTTGGTTACATTTGCTTTATCTATGTGTGTGTATATATACATATATAGAATTTTACTGAAGTCTTTGAGAGTAAATTGCAGAATCGTGACCTTCTGTTCCTAAATATTTCAGAATGTATTTCCTAAGAACAAGGACAGTCACTAAATACAGTAACAGTGCATTTATCAAAATTAGTAATTTATCATTAATACAATAATCTAATATATAGTAGTTTATATTCTACTTTTCACCATCTGCTTAATAGTATTCTTTTAAGTATTTTTCCTCTTGATCTGGATCACACACTGGATTTAGTTGTTACGCTTTAGTCTCCTTTGCCACCTGTGCCTTTTGGGCCATTACTGCCACTAACATTGGGTTGTACTAGAATTAGTTCCTTAGATTATCTGTCTCTTCAGAGAGTGATGATCTCAAACCATCTTAAACATTGTGAGTAAAACAGAAGAATATTTGTACTCTTCCGCCCTGGAGTGAAATCCCAACAAATACTTGAGTACCTACGTATGTCAAGAGATTGTGCTGAGTAGTGGAGATCAGCGGGTCGGGAGATACATGGTCCTGGTTCTCAGTGGGACTTACAGATGAGTAAGATTGTTATGGTGCAGTTCAGCAAGTCTTGCTGAGCTCACAAGATAGAGACTGCTCCGGGAAGTGTGCTGGAAACTAGATAAAATTCAGGGCTCCTAAGGATGTTTAAAAACAATATTAATTACCTCATGACAAGAAGATCGACAATTTCAAGGTAATCATATTGTCAGCCTTTCATATCTTAAAGTCTGTTTTGAAATCTGGTTGAATGTGAAGATCTAAGAGACTTTAACACTATCTGATGTGTAGTGGTAATGAAACAATGCCTGTACTGCATAATTGCCACAGTTGGTGGTAAAGTACCTTCTTTTCTTCAGGGTGATAGTTTCCTTATTGGAATTAAAAAATAAAGCAGAAGGCGGTAGAAAGCTCTATAGACCTTCCTGCAGTATTTACATTCCTTCGTCTACAGATCTTTCTTTCACTTGTTTTTTGTCTTTGTTTTTTAAAGTGTCAGCTGAGGCTATGGTGCCTCTTAATTCACCAACTGAAACAACCAGAATTTCTAGTACATTTGTGGTTATCCTTTCCTGTCCTGCAAGACCTGATGTGGTTACAATATAATCTTTGTTCACATTTTTCAAGGTAAATTTTAGATGCCCAGCCATAGTCCTCTTTATGGCAGAAACACAAGGCTGACGGACAACTTAATTACCAACTGTAGTCGTAGGAAGGGCTTCCACTTAAGAGAATGTTGAGTAGTTATTTTACAAGTCTAAAGGAGACTGAATGCGGAAGATGGATTTAAAATGGAAATGTGGTAGTTGTACATAAAGAAAATCTGTGCTAGAATTATAGAGCATTCAGATACGCCTAGGGTTCTAGGTATCGACCTCACAGTTCACCTAAGAAGGAGGGTGGACAGAGAGAGAGCAGGGCTTTGCCTTGCCTTCCCTCTACTGGCCCTGTCACACATAGCCACTCTATTTCTGCATATGATTTTATCTGAAAACATGCAGCTACTTAAAAGTTTGAAAACTAGTGTCTTAGTTGTATTTATGAAATTGTACCAAGCCATGGTCTCCTGAGGTTCCTTGCAGCTCTGTATAAAGCCTGTGAGCTCCTTTCTTCACAGGTGTTTGCTGTCCATTGGTTGCATGCTTTGGGAACGTAGGTTCCTGGTTTCATTGGTGCATGGTAACATTGAGTTAAACAGAGCATACTGTGAAGCAGATGATGCTGGAACTAATGGTTCCTGTGAACTGTTTGTACTATCACTACCAGTGCTTCAGAGAGACAATTCACTTTATTTATACTCTGTTACAGTGTCTTCAAATGTGCATCTTTCCAATTGTGAAATCAGGTACATTTTGATCAATGCTGTTATACCATTTTATCATAATTTAATTTGCAACGGTTTTTTGCTTTAGTAGTACATAAGATGATGATGGCTTTACAAGTAATAGCATCTTAATTTTGATGAAATATGCTATATTTAGTGCATAAATATAGTGCCACACATATAAGGGTAAAACTCCTAATACATTCTTTCCTGCTTTTTTGCATCTGTGAGGGTAGCAATAACTTCAGGGGGCCAAACTGTGGCTAACAGTAATTAATGTTGAGACATTAATGTTGAGGCAGATGTCATATATCTTTGTAGCTCTAACCTCTAGCATAGTGCCTACCACTTAATAGGTGTTCAGTAAACATTTCATTGAATGGTCTTTTAATATTAGTTTATGAGGCTAGACCATTAAAACAAAGTTTTAGTTGGGAGTAATTAGAAAAAAGAAAATGACTTACTTTTTTTTTGTTTGTTTGAGGCGGAGTCTCACTCTGTCACCCAGACTGGAGTGCAGTGGCATAATCTCAACTCACTGCAACCTCCGCCTCCGGGGTTCAAGTGATTCTTCTGCCTCAGCCTCCCGAGTAGCTGGGATTACAGGTGCATGCCACCACACTCAGCTAATTTTTTATATTTTTTTGGTAGAGATGGGGTTTCACAGTGTTAGCCAGGGTGGTCTCAATCTCCTGACCAGCCAGGATGGTCTCAATCTCCTGACCTCAGGTGATCCGCCTGCCTTGGCCTTCCAAAGTGCTGGGATTACAACTGTGAGCCACCACACCCAGCCAGATCAACATTTTTTAATTCTGCAAAACTCAGGGTTGACAGGGATAAAGAAAGGCCACTGGATTTTGAGATTTACTTATCACCCGAAACCTGTGACAAAGCTTTGGTAGCGTTCAGCATAAGTAGGAGGCCGGGTGTGGTGGCTGATGCCTGTAATTCCAGAACTATAGGAGGTAGAGGAGGATGGATCACCTGAGGTCAGGAGTTCAAGACCAGCCTGGCCAACATGGCGAAACCCCGTTTCTACTAAAAATACAAACATTAGCCAAGTGTGGTGGTGCATGCCCTGTAATCCCAGCTACTCGGGAGGCTGAGGCAGGAGAATCTCTTGAACCCGGGAGACAGAGGTTGTGGTGAGCCAGGATCACACCATTACGCTTCAGCCTGGATGACAGAATGAGACTCCATCTCAAAAAACAAAAACCAAAATGAGTAGGAACCAGATCACAAAGCCTTAAAATGTTGAAATGACTGGAAAGGAGATCTACCTCCTTTGAAGGAAAGAGGAAGAGGAAGACAGAACATGGTTCATTGGGTTCAGCAGGGTTCATCGACTCCAGCACTACTGAGTTTGGACCTGATAATTCTTTGTTGTAGGGAGCAGTCCTGTGCATTGTAGGACCCCCTCCTACTACTGAGTTGTGACAACCAAAGATGTCTCCAGATATTGTCAAATGTTCCCTGGGGGCCATATTCCTTGGGTGAGAACTGATGGACAGGGTTGAATAAACATTGCTGCTGCTGGAGTTGGGAAGGAACTAGTCCAGAAGTGGGTGGAAAACCCTAGGCAGCCAGGGGATGATTTACTGAAGCAGGGACCCAAGGAGGGCAGGAGGAAACAGAGCAAAACTTTTGTCTGGAAGGGGTATCCTGAAGTTGGAGAGGATGGGGAAATGAATTGTGTGTGTGGTTTGTTTTTTGTTTTTTGTTTTTGTAATGATGGTTGTTTTGGCTTACATTAGATGGTCTCAGGCTTATCACTAAGAAAGGAGAAAAGGTCTTTTGAGAATGAAGTAGGCAAAGTTAATGTTTGGCATTAGAGGAAATTATATAAACTTTAAATAATCCCAGCAGGGGAAGATTAGTATACAGGTGACTAAAAGGATTACTGAGCAGCAATGAGGCCTGGCTGAATGGGACTTTTGAAGCAATTATTAAAAACATTAGTAAAATGTATATCTCAACCACCCTGATACTTTTTATATTTGTGCATTTTATGGCCTAGACTTATGTACATTTTTTTTACTTTTTATTTTGCTTATTTCACAGAACTTTGTAGATTTCAATGTTATTGAACTTTTATTTCAGTTATTTTTAATGGCTACGTAATAGCCTATAGATCTGTTCTTTAATTTACCAATTAGCGCTGCAGTAACTGACTGGTTATTTCAGTTATTTTTAATGGCTACATAATAGTCTATAGATCTCTTCTTCAATTTACCAATTAGTGCTCCAGTAACTGACTGGTTAGGTTGCTTCCAGTTTTTAATGAAGTTATGCCAAAAGTTGCAGTAAACATTCTTATGCATAGAGTTTTGCCAGATTTTACTGGTGGACCCAGTAAAGATTTTATACAGTGGTAACACAGAGCAGGAAATGTGTTTTCTGAAATGTCACATTAATGAGGCCTCCTTTGATTCACCACATTTAAAATCGCAACCTTCAATCCTGCTTTAATCTCCATAGCATTTGCTATCTTCTGGGTGTTTTACTTATTCATCTTGATTGCTGTTGTCCCCCTTGTTCAACAGAACAAGGATTTTGGTTTGCGTCATCAGCACCTTAAATAGTGCCTGGCACATACATACTTGCTAAATGAATGGATGATGGGACTTAGCCAGACCTGGAGGTGAAATGAGTTTGGAAGAGTGTCAGTAGCAACAGATATTCATGGAAGTCAGTGGAAAAATAATTGCAATGACTGATCTTTAGCATCTAGAGGGATGAGGAAGCAACAGAAGTCCCCAGGGGCGTGAATTGGGAGATAGAAAGGTTAGTACCTGGAGGCAGTTGTGACAACAAAAGCGCATTCCTGTGGAAGGTGAGAGTGGGAGAGGTAGAAGGTAAGTAGGCTGTAGTTAGAGAAAGGGATTTTCTAAGGTTTAGATATTATAAATGGAACAATTTGAGAATTAGTAGTAGTAAGGTTGGTAGAATACTCCATTTCGCAGAGAATGGACTGTGTCACTTTTTAATTGCCCCTGCCTTGGCAAACAGTGCCCTCTAACCTTGTTATATTTGGGTCATGCTCAGTGGTGGTATATAAAGCTGTTTTTGTTTTTAGAGATCTTTTTTGTTGGAATATGGCTGTATGTGATAATCTGATTAAGCAGATATGCCACTAATGTCTGCCACACAGTAAGGCATGTTAGTGACTATGTCAGTGTAGGCTTGAAAGGTGACTTGATATAGAAGTTTTCTCCCCGCTGTTTGACTTCTAGAGTCATTTATTTGACCCGTCAAGAGTATTTTACAAGTGCTTTTCTGTTTGAGGTCATTTTACTCAAAGTATAGCAGCTTAGTAAAATATGTAAAACATCTAGTATAGCATATGCCATTCTTATTTTAAGCTGCTTTTGGGGAGCTCTTGGGCATGGAAATTGTAATAGTAGTTTTTTGGAGTACACTTAATTGTCATTACCCTCAGCCAGTACATGATTTTCCATTGCTTTATAGGTTTTCCACTGTAGCATATTTTTTTTTAAGTTTTTTTTTTATATTATTATTATGCTTTAAGTTCTGGGATACGTGGGCAGAACGTGCAGGTTTGTTATATAGGTATACATGTGCCATGGTGGTTTGCTGAACCCATCAACCTGTCATCTATGTTAGGTGTTTCTCCTAATGTTCTCCCTTCCCTAGCCCCTGACCCTCTGACAGGCCCGGGTGTGTGATGTTCCCCTCCCTGTGTCCACGTGTTCTCACTGGTCAACTCCCACTTACAAGTGAGAACATGTGGTGTTTGGTTTTCTGTTCCTGTGTTAGTTTGCTGAGAGTGATGGTTTCCAGCTTCATCCATTTCTCTGCAAAGGACATGAACTCATCCTTTTTTATGGCTGCCACTGTAGCATATTTTTAGCTTTAAAATTCCAATTAGTCTCAGGTGAACTGTTAATGACAGACAGGTGTGACTTAGTAGAAAAAACTCTGGAGAGACAGTTGAAGTAATCTTTCTCATGTTTTTCAGTGGCTAGATAGCATGTCTGTAATTTCTTACATCTTTAGTTTCTTCCATTTCAAAACATGGTAATGATCTCAAATATAACCTTCCTCCCAGAATCTCAGGGATACTTTACCAATCTACTGTTTGCTTTGGTGAGATTATAATAACTGTGATATAGGTTGGGAGGCCAAGGTGGGTGGATAACCTGAGGTCAGCACTTCAAGACCAGCCTGGCCAATGTGACAAAACCCCTCTACTAAAAATACAAAAAAATTTGCTGGGCGTGGTGGGACGTGCCTGTAATCCCATCTTCTCAGGAGGCTGAGGCAGGAGAATTGCATGAACCGGGGAGTTAGAGGTTGCAGTGAGCCAAGATCGCATCACTGCGCTCCAACCTGGTCGACAGAGCAGGACTCTGTCTTAAAAATAAATAAAATAAAATATGATGTGATATGGTATGTTCAAAGGTGTTAATGTTGTAAGGAAAGGAAAAATAACATTTCAGATAAGGAGGAAAGGGTTGATGGAAAGCATAATCTATTGTAGTGCCTGATCTTTGAGCTGCTAGGAACCTCATCAGAATGCTGTTTGAGGAGTGTTTTCGTTATGTTTAAAGCTTTCAGAGAAAACAGGATTTTCTGATAAAAGTAGAAAAATAGAAAAAAGTAGAAATGTTTTTCTACTTTTAAGAAGGGAAGGCTTACTAGGAATTTTTTTTAAATGAATGAAAGAGTAGAAGGAGGAAGAATAGGCAGTATCCGTGTGTGACTGCTCTGTGCCAAACACCATAGATGTAGTTTTTAATGCACATTTTCTCTAATTCTCAAAACAATGCTTAGATTATAATATCTGTGTCTGCATATTATGAAATTAAGGCTTAGAAAAGTTAAGAAATTTGTCTAGCAGCATATAGCTGGGAAATAAAATTTTGTCCCCAGAAATCTCTAACTCTGTATAGCATACTGTGTATCAAGCTAATGAGAAAGAATAGTGACACCCACAGTTAGGGCTTCAGACATTTACATTTGTGCTGAATGTAGAAGAGGGTGCTTAACACTTGAAACGCATGCTCAGGTACAGTAGTTAAGTAATCTGAGATTGTGTGGGGTATCATTGTGTGCCTCATCCCTGTTGATTGTATGCCCCAAGATTCTTTCATCTGCTGTAAAAGCATAGCACAGATTATGTATTGTGTCACAGCAGGCATTACGGGCATGGGTATGCCTTCTGGAAGCAAGAGTGGAATCGGAGGTGCTGTAGCCTTTAGAGGAGAAACCCACTTGCCTCGTTCAAATCAGTTGGCATATAATTGTGGAAAGTTGTTATATATGTTTATAATGATATGAGTTGAGCAAACTTGCTACGAAGTTTAAGTTCTTGGAACCAAGTGCTTTATTCCAAATAAGATGATAATTATATTGACAAGTGTTGAACAATATGTCATCGTAACAGTTTTTCTTTGTGTAATTGACTTCAATAATCTTGAGGGTGTTTTCTGCACCTGTTGTTAGAAAAGTTGGAGTGCCCTTATAAGGGTTGGAGTGAGTGGTTCTTCTCTTCCCATTATCATCAACTGTAGTTAGCATATGGTCTAATTTATTTTAAGAACACCTCTTAATAAGCCTTGATTTTGTTGAAAATCAGGCTAAAACCATCTTCCTTGCACTTCCTCATTACTTGGTTGTTAGCATAATATTAACTATTATTAGATCTCAGACATCTCTTTATCTTGATCTAAAGAACATTGTTAGGGCTAGGAGTCCTGCAGTTTTCATTTAACCCATTTGTGATCTCTTGTGAGGAGGATGGAGCTATTAGTTATATGCCTGAATCATTTGGGAGGTATATATACTAATTTTTGCTGCTGAACCTCAAAGAACAATCAGGTTGGAAATATGAAGTAAGACCTAGAAGGTTAAGCCTATGTCTGGGAGGCAGAATATATATGCATTAACCAGAGATTGCTTGCGTGTAGGGAGAATGCTGGAGAACCAGACTCCTGGAGCAGTTTATCCTATGAAATACCGTATGGAGACTGTTCTGTGAGGCATCATCGAGAGTTGGACATCTATACATTAACCTCTGAGTCTGAATCACATGAACACCCATTTCCTGGAGACAGTTGCACTGGACACATTTTTAGACTTATGAACATCCAACAGCAACTAATGGTAAGTCAGAAAGCTTTTATTTTTAAGTGTGTGCATGTGCATGTGTATGTTTTGTATGTGTGTCCCCGCCCTCCTCCAGTGAACCTTGATATAATTAGAACATAAAAATACTTTCCTGGCCGGGCACAGTGGTGCATGTCTGTAATCCCAGCACTTTGGAAGGCCGACACAGGTGGATCACTTGAGCTCAGAAGTTTGAGACTAGCCTGGGCAACATGGAGAAACTCTGGCTCTACAGAAATTAGCTGGGCATGGTAGTGTATGCCTATAGTCCCAGCTACTCGGGGGTCTGAGGCAGGCAGATCGAGTGAGCCTAGGAGGCAGAGGTTGCAGTGAGATGAGATGACACCACTGCACTCCTGCCTGGGTGACAGAGCAAGACCTTGTCTCAAAAACAGAAAAAGAAAGACTTTCCCCAAAGATTGTGAGAGCTGTAAAGCAGTGTTAGCAGTATTAAATGTTACCACTTACAGATCAGAGCTAGCATTAAGGTTGTAGCAGTAAGGGGACTGAGAGGTTTTTTTCATTGGTTTTGGGAATAATGAAAGACACATATTTCAGGTACAGAAATATGCAACAACTAGAATTAAATTATCCCAGCATGAAAGGATAGTTGTCTGTGTTTGGCTTAACTTTACAAAATGAAAGAAGCAAAACAGTTTCTGAGATTGTTGCCAAAGAACAAGAACCAAATTTAATCAGGAGTATTTTTATAACTATTTTAGTGAGTGATGATATGTACCATTTGAATATAGTATTACTATATTTAAATCAATAGTTGCATGATACAAAGATCACTAAAAAAAAGAAAAGATTTTATAATCCACTCAAGTCTTCAAGATAAAGTTGTTGCCAGACATAAAAACATTACAGACTACCTGTTAGCATTTATTACAAATAATACAAACGTCATACGTGTACATCTCTCTTGGCCATAACATCTGAAAGGCTATGTTTAGGTAATTTTTCCACCCAGTTTATTTCAGAGCTGATTTGATTTGGAAACCACTTGACAATAATTTCATTTAAGGTCAGCTCAATGCCAGAGGCTTCTTTGGGAGCATGCATTATTTGAGACCAGCAAGCCAAGAAATTCCATAAGGTTATGTGATGCTCCCACTTTTGTGTTTTAGAATTGTGTTTGTTCCAGAGCAGGTGACATTTCATTTTCCTCTGAGTGGACTTCTAGGCAATCAGATTTTTCCTTAGAGCTCTTTTTACTAGGTGAATGGTAGTCCACTTGAAAATACAGTTTTGCAGGTCCCAAAGCTACCTGCCAAGATATGGGAATAATTGGCAGGCAAATACGAGAAATTAAAACTGTGGGAACATACATGTGTTACTTTCTTCAGGCAACACTACTGTTTCTCCAGATTTCTGTTTTATAATGTTTACTGTTTATTAAATTTAATGACTTCATTTCCTGATTTTTAGGAGACTGTCGTACTCTCACCAGGATTGGAAATAAGCCAATTTTGAATACTCTTAAGGAACCTAACACAGAAGCTTTTAGTGAAAGTCCATTTTGCTTGTACACTCTAATAGAAAGACTTTAACAAGCATGACACATTTTATACTTGTATGTATAAACTTTTACAATAGGCTCAGTAAGATAGGAATGGTATGATGATGGAATCCTGTAAGTGCCCAGTATATTCACTGAATGAGTAAATGAATGAGAGGATGGATGGCAGTAGATATGCATATTATTGCAGTAGATCAAGTAATGAGTGGCAAGCAAACCAGATGTTTGGAAAAATAGATTTTAAGGGTTGAGAAAATAGTATTTTTGTAAGAATTTTTGAAATTTTGATATGAAGGTAAATTCACTAAAGATCACCTGTATTTGTTTTTCTCCATTTTTCCTAAACCTTGCTGCATGCACATGAGATTTTTGCATGTTTATAAACTTAGATTAATAATTTTTTTCTAATTGCAATATGGTCCTCATAGTTAATAATGGGTGGTATTTCTTCCATCAGTTTTATGAACCATGATTTTCTTAATCATTCCCATGCTGTTGGTTGTATCTGTTTATATTTTTAAAATACTTTAAAGTTGCAAAATCCATTTTTGAGATTACATATAGTATCCATAACACACTCTGACAGTATATAGGTGTGTGTTCTCATTTATTTTATATTTAGTATGTTCTGGTTTTATCAAAAGGTAAAAGAATACCTGCCATGCCACTGTTCCTGAAATTATGAACCCATAACTCAATGGTTAAGTTAGATTGGTTGGAACATATTTTGGGGATTAAAGGACTCTGAACTCCTCAGTAAATATTTAGGGCACAGGAGCATTGGCTGCACCTTGTAATGGAAAAGAGCTGGGATTTGTTTTTACTTGTATATATGAGGCAGGGTGGAAATAGGCTCTGCCCCGCTGAAGACAATAAAAAATATAGGTGGGACACAGTGACTCACGCCCTATAATCCCAGCACTTTGGAGGCCAAGGTAGGAGGATCCTGTAGGCTCAGGAGTTGGAGAACAGCCTGGGCAACATAGTGAGACACCATCTCTACAATAAATAAAACAATTAGCCAGGTGCAGTGGTACACACAAAAAATAAAACAATTAGCCAGGTGCAATGGTACACACCTGTAGTCCTAGCTACTCAAGAGGCTGAGGCACAGGGTCACTTGAGCCCAGGAGTTCGAGGCTACAGTAAGCCATGATCACACCACTGCACTCCAGCCTGGCCTCAGAATGGGAGATCCCACCTTAATGTTAGCGACTCATTTGAAGATATTCACTGAGCTTTTTAAAAATAAGGTTTTTGAGACTCAATTTTAATCTACTTCCTAAAATAAGTTCAAAATTTAGAAAATAGATATTTCATATATCCTAATCCATTTTGAACATCCCAGTGTATAGGCAGATATGAGAGGAGAGTAATATCAGAAATAAGAGGAAAGTTATTTGTATTCTTTTAGATTAGCTTATCATGTGACCTTAGAAGGGCCAGAATGGAAGTGAGTTCTGTCCAACAGGATTTTTGCTCAGAGGTGTCAGTGACATCTTCTCCTACGAGCAGTTTTTAAAAGTGTATTTCATTTCCTCCTAGAAAACAAACCTCAAGCAGATGGACAATCTTATGCCCTTAATGGTGACGGCACAGGATCCTTCCAGTGCCCCAGAGACAGATGGCCAGTTTCTTCCCTGTGCACCAGAGCCCACGGACCCTCAGCGACTTTCTTCTTCTGAAGAGATCGAGAGCACTCACTGCTGCCCAGGGATCCCTGTTGCACAGACTGAAAGTCCCTGTGATTTGTCAAGCATAGTTGAGGAGGAGAATACAGACCATTCCTGTAGGAAGAAAAATAAAGGTGTGGAAAGAGAAGGGGAAGAGGTGGAGCCAGCACCTATTGTGGACTCTGGAACTGTATCTGATCAAGACAGCTGCCTTCAGAGGTTGCCTGATTGTGGAGTAAAGGGCATGGAAGGCGTTTCGTCCTGTGGAAACAGAAGTGAAGAAACTGGAACAAAATCTTCTAGAATGCCCACAGACCAGGACTCCCTGAGCAGTGGAGATGCTGTGCTGCAGAGAGACTTGGTCATGGAGCCAGGCACAGCCCAGTATTCCTCTGGAGGTGAACTGGGAGGCATTTCAACAACAAATGTCAGTACCCCAGAGACTGCAGGGGAAATGGAACATGGGCTCATGAATCCAGATGCCACTGTTCAAAAGAATGTGCTTGAAGTGGGGGAAAGTACAAAGGAAAGATTTGAGAACTCTAATATTGGCACAGCTGGAGCCTCTGACGTGCACGTCATAAGTAAGCCTGTGGATAAAGTCAGTGTTCCAAACTGTGCCCCTGCCGCCAGTTCCCTGGATGGTGACAAACCTGCTGAGTCTTCACTTGCATTTAGTAATGAAGAAACCTCCATTGAAAAAACAGCAGAAACAGAAACTTCACAAAGTCGTGAGGAGAGTGCTGATGCTCCAGTAGATCAGAATTCTGTGGTGATTCCAGCTGCTACAGAAGACAAGATTTCAGATGGATTAGAACCTTATACTCTCTTAGCAGCAGTCATAGGTGAGGCAATGTCACCCTCAGATTTAGCCCTTCTTGGGCTAGAAGAAGATGTAATGCCACACCAGAACTCAGAAACAAATTCATCTCATGCTCAAAGCCAAAAGGGCAAATCCTCACCCATTTGTTCTACAACTGGAGACGATAAACTTTGTGCAGACTCTGCATGTCAACAGAACACAGTGACTTCTAGTGGCGACTTGGTTGCAAAACGGTGTGATAACATAGTTAGCCAGCCTGAAAGCACCACAGCAAGGCAACCCAGCTCACAAGATCCACCCAATGCCACCCACTGTGAAGACCCACAGGCTAATACAGTCACCTCTGACCCTGTAAGGGATACCCGGGAACGTGTGGATTTTTGTCCTTTGAAAGTGGTGGATAACAAAGGCCAACGAAAAGATGTGAAACTAGATAAACCTTTAACAAATATGCTTGAGGTGGTTTCACATCCACATCCAGTTGTCCCTAAAATGGAGAAAGAACTGGTGCCAGACCAGGCAGTAATATCAGATAGTACTTTCTCTCTGGCAAACAATCCAGGCAGTGAATCAGTAACCAAGGATGACGCACTTTCTTTTGTCCCCTCCCAGAAAGAAAAGGGAACAGCAACTCCTGAACTACATATGGCTACAGATTGTAGAGATGGCCCAGACGGAGATTCGAATGAGCCTGATACACAGCCACTAGAAGATAGGGCAGCAGACCTGTCCACGTCCTCCACTGCTGCAGAGCTTCAGCGTGGGATGGGGAATACCAGTCTCACAGGACTTGGTGGAGAGCGTGAGGGTCCCGCCCCTCCAGCAATCCCAGAAGCTCTGAATATCAAGGGGGACACTGACTCTTCCCTGCAAAGTGTGGGTAAGGCCACTTTGGCTTTAGATTCAGTTTTGACAGAAGAGGGAAAACTTCTGGTGGTTTCAGAAAGCTCTGCAACTCAGAAACAAGATAAGGATATAGCAGTGACCTGTTCCTCCATTAAGGAAAATGCTCTTTCTTCAGGAATGTTGCAGGAAGAGCAGAGAACACCACCTCCCAGACAGGAGACTCTACAATTTCATGAAAAATCGGTCTCAGTTGATGGTGCCAAGGACAAAGCACTTCAGCTAAGTAATTCACCGGGTGCACCCTCTGTCTGTCTTAAGGCAGAAACTGAACATAACAAGGAAGTGGCCCCACAAGTCTCACTGCTGATTCAAGGTGGGGCTGCCCAGAGCCTGGTGCCACCAGGAGCGAGTCTGGCCACAGACTTAAGGCAGGAAGCCTTGGGTGCAGAGCACAACAGCTCCACTTTGTTGCCATGTCTGTTGCCAGATGGATCTAATGGGTCTGAGGCTCTTAATTGCAGTCAACCTTCTCCTCTGGATGTTGGAGTAAAGAACACCCAATCCCAGGGGAAAACTAGTGCCTGTGAGGTGAATGGAAATGTGACGGTGGATGTTACACAGGTTAATGCTCTACAAGGGATGGCTGTTCCCAGAAGAAAGAATGTATCACACAACACCCAAGATATCCTGATTCCAGACGTCTTGTTGAACCAAGAGAAGAATGTCATCCTGGGTTTGCCAGTAGCTTTACGGGACAAAGCTGTGACTGACCCACAGGGAGTTGGAACCCCAGAGATGGTACCTCTTGATTGGGAGAAAGGGAAGCTGGAGGGAGCAGACCACAGCTGTACCAGGGGCGATGCTGAGGAAGCCCAGATAGACACTGAAGCACATCCTGTCCTACTGCAGCCTGCTGCCAAAGAGCTCCCCACAGACATGGGGCTCTCATCCCATGATGATGAGGCCCCAGCTGGCGCGAGGGAAGTCCTGCAAGCCTTGCCCTCAGGCGGGGAAAGGAGCACTCCCTCTCTACCTTGCATGGTCTCTGCCCAGGCCACACCTCTGCCTAAGGGAGCAGACTTGATAGAGGAGGCTGCCAGCCGTATAGTGGATGCCGTCATCGAACAAGTCAAGGCCGCTGGAGCACTGCTTACTGAGGGGGAGGCCTGTCAAATGTCACTGTCCAGGCCTAAGTTGTTGGGTCCTCTCACTGAAGGGCTAGAGAATGCTTTTACAGAAAAAGTGAGTACTTTCCCACCTGGGGAGAGCCTGCCAATGGGCTGTACTCCTGAGGAAGCCACAGGGAGCCTTGCAGGATGTTTTGCTGAAAGGGAGGAGCCAGAGAAGATTATTTTACCTGTCCAAGGGCCTGAGCCAGCAACAGGTAAGCAAAACATAATACAAAATTAGCAGTCTGAGCAGCAGATTCCCTTAAGAGTCACTGTGGTGTCCTGGTAAAAATATAGGCATCTTTGTTGTTTTGAGGTCTTGCACTCATTGGGTGGGTAGTCAAGTTAATAGTCACCACCATCAGGAGAGGCACGTCATCTCAGGGTTGCACAGATTTTGTTTCCTGTGTTGTAGACTTAACTGCTTGGTTGCTTAAGCTTATAAACACTCTTATCTGTCATTCTGGAGTGGTTGCAACTTTGCAAACCTGGAAAACAATGCCTAGATCACAGGTATTCCAAAATGATGAAGGAATTTAGCAGATGTTTTTATTCACATGGCTTAATCCTTTTCTCTGGTACCATAGAAAACAGTGCCAAAAAGCTGTGTTCTATTTACAAGCCTGAAACTCCCTTCCTCCCCTGTCATCCTAGTCTGTATTCTGAGCAAATTTAGAGTCAGAGTGGTTTCATGAACAGCTATAAGTATTGTTCTAACCTGACATCTCAACACCCAGAATGGTGGTATTAGGTCATTGGTTTTTTTGTGTGCTTTTATTTTATTATTATTTTTTTTGAGCTAGGGGTGTTGTTGACAGGGAACTCCTTCCTTTTCCTGCTTGGGGAACGGACCTCTAGTTCCATTGCCTGTTGCTTTTGGGCAGCAGTCTGGGAATTCAAGACCCTGCACAGTGCAGGGGATAGGATGCAGGATTTCCGCCCAAGCCCAGTCTGCTGAGCTGCTGTCACAGGGCAGACCTTGTGTCTGCTTTATCTTGGTGAAGCAGCTGCACTGAGCAGATTGCTCACACAGCAGCCTGTTCCATCTGTGGGTAATCATGTTCCGAGACAGCAAAGAGAAACCGCTATTGCTCGGTGGAAATAAACTATCTGAATAAAACTTCTTATCCGGGGTTGAGGCTGAAGCTGAAACGGGAGTCGGACACAATCTCGACTCTTGAAGTCTTTAAAGGTCAGTTTGATGCACACTTTTATACCACCACCTGTTACCAGCTGTAGACGGAATACCCATCTCCATGCTTGCCCCTAGGCTTTTGTAGGTAAGAAGTAGCCTGTTTTGTCTTTATTGTTTATTTTTGCTGTTCTTTTCAATTTTTGAAAATCCCTTTACATGTATGTATTAAGAGTGTGGGGGAGGGTTATGGAGAGAAATGAATCAATGGAGCAAAAGAAGTTGCTTTGGAAGAAGCGCAATTTAAATACAGTGGTCATTTTCCCTAGTAAAGGGCTTTTAGCCATTTATAATCTTTTCCCTCCCCAGTTGAGGGATTTAAGGAATCCCAGAATTTTTGATGACTTTAGCTTTTTAGTTTTATTAATGTTTTGGATTGTTAGTGATAAATATTTGTTGACTGTTGTCTCAGAATTTAAATGAGAAGGTCTCTACTTTTTTAAAAGAAAGCCACAACAACAAGTCTATTTTGGGGGCCCTGGCAGGTTGGCATTTCAGAAGAATGGGAGTGGCTGTAAGCTGATGCCTGGCGATGTTCTTTTCATTTGGGTGCTGTGTCCTTGGCCACATGGGCTAGAATTATTTCTCTTTCTGGCTCAGTGGTCAGAATTTAACTCAAGCAAGTGTGAACTCTGTGGGGATTGTGTCTGTAGTATCCTATGAGAAAAAGTAAAAACCAGGGAGAATTTCAGACTTTGATTTTTATTAGCACTTATAGTACAGTTGGTAAGAAATGATGGATGTTTAGGATGTTGAGGTTTTGAGAAGGAAGAAAAAATGTATGACCTTTCAGCAGTATATATATGGGCTTGGGGTTGGTAAATTTTGTGTAGGTGAGTTACTTGTCCTGTTACCAAAAGGAGTCATACTCATGGTCTCAAACTACAGAGGAACTCAGTACTCATGGTCTCAGACTACAGAGAAAGTAGCCAGTCATGAAGAAATTGGTGCTTTCTTCAGAAAATGGCCAGGATTGGGAAAGTCCCTGGTCACATTGCTTTAGAGAAAAAGCACCTGAGTGTGATCTCAGAGCCAAAGGGTATTTTCTAGCAAGTTTACATTCTACTCATAGATTTAATCATACTGTTTTATGAATGAGAAGACATAGGTTTAACTGCTGATTTGGAAGGGGCCAGTTTGAAAGAAGGGGATGTGGCCCTTGACCCACCAGAAGCATTGCCCACAGTGCTTAGGAAATCAGTGGTGCATGACTGAGCCACACCAGTCCTGCAGAGGCTGCTGACACCCCTCAAGTGTCAGTAATCACTGTTTACTAGTGTGACTGGTTGCTGTGCCAAGATGCATCTTTTCAAAGTTGATAGATACAGGAAAGGAAGGAGGTACCAAAAATCCCATCCCCAGAGGAAAGCAACCCTCTTTCCCCCCAGAAATTACTCTGACTCACTTAGAGATGTTTTGATCAAGGGATAGTTCTGAGGGGATTGCTTAGATTTTAACTTTAATAACATTTTATGAAATTTAACACAGATTTTGGTTCTTTGGGCAAGGAAACTGGTTTACCTATTTTTAAACTGCTGGTAAGATTATATAATTATTGGCTGGGCACCGTGGCTCACACCTGTAATCCCAGCACTTTGGGAGGCTGAGACGGGTGGATCACAAGGTCAGGAGATCGAGACCATCCTGGCTAACACGGTGAAACCCCGTCTCTACTAAAAATACAAAAATTAGCCGTGTGAGGTGACGGGCGCCTGTAGTCGCAGCTACTCGGGAGGCTGAGGCAGGAGAATGGCGTGAACCCGGGAGGCGGAACTTGCAGTGAGCTGAGATGGCACAACTGCACTCCAGCCTGGGCGACAGAGCGAGACTCCGTCTCAAAAAAAAAAAGATTATATAATTATAAGGGCAAAGAAAGAAGAAAAGAGGTTCATCTATAGAAATGTAACTCTTACAAATTTAAGGTAGACTTTCGTATATATCATGTGCTCCTAGAATAAAAATATAATTTATTCTTTGGCGAAAGAAACTTCTATGATCTTTAGTGTGGGGAACATTTTTCTAGCCAGAGTAGAGGCATCACTAGGTTAATAACCACAGATACATTTCCACATGAAATCGAGATGACAGTTCCATTTGCATTTGGATTATTAAGGTGAATTTTAACTGTTCAGTCATCAGTCCCCTTTAAAGAAGTGTCAGAAGCCTAAATTTGCCTCAGACATCATTTATCACTTCCTTCCTGTATTTGCTTGACCATGTGGTGGTCAAGTAACAAAAACCACCACTGTTTTTGGTCTGTTGAGCATGGCCAGCAAGAGGACAACTACGTAATTCTCGAGAAAACATGCACAGAAGTGTTTCTCTTAAGAAAGGGATAGCTTAGTCTGTGATTAGGTTTCAGTTTTGGAAGAAATAAGGATTAAAAACAAGAAGTAACTTCTGAGTAGTTCGTTCTTACTGGTTACAGTGATGGGTGGGTCAGAGTGTGTTGTATGGTAGTGAAAGTCAGACTTGTCCCAGAGGCTTTGTCTCATTCTCAGTGCCTTTTTCCTTTTTGTTTTGTACAAATCCTTCTTGCTTTTTTGATGATGGCCGAGATGGACTACCTAGCTTCAGCTATTAATCTGTTCCCCCTGAAGCTTATGAATTTAGTTTTCCATATGCAAGTTGGTGCTACACTCAGATTTGTCATAAAAAGTTAATAGTGAAATGGATGTTCAAAAGACATTGAATTGGATCCTCACTTAGTTCTAAGCCCCTACAAAGGCTAGGGAAAACCAATAACCGTGTGATAAAGGAATAGCTCAGCATAGGGTCAGAAATGACACTAGGCGCTGACAGCAAAAGAATACTTTTCTGCTATAACACAAAAGCAAAAACAAAACACGTGAAACCTGGAGCATGTTGTATAAATAGTAAGGCACAGAAATCAGTTTTTAAAAATGTACTCTGTAATCTCCCTGCTCTTTCAGAAATGCCGGACGTGAAAGCTGAAGATGAAGTGGATTTTAGAGCAAGTTCAGTTTCTGAAGAAGTGGCTGTAGGGAGCATAGCTGCTACACTGAAGATGAAGCAAGGCCCAATGACCCAGGCGGTAAGTGGCATCAGTAAGTCTATATGAGCACAAAATGTGTTTATCCTGTTCTGCTATGTCTTATTTATGGCTTTGTCTTTTATTTGAGGGTAAGTGGGCAAAATAGTGTTTTCCCCCTTCTCTCTTGTGCTGTTATATAAATGTGTATATGTTGCTGCAGTTAAGCTTTCATAAATGGTATATACCAGACAGCGAAGTTTTGGAATGGGCTTGTTACATGTTTTCTTGCAGATTATGCTGAAAAACATTTTCCCCATGAGCACGAGACTTTAAAATTTGTCAGTAAGCTTAAATTGTCACAAAATCGGAGTTACCACAAAAGGGGATCTATAAACCTTTTCTTTATTTCTTTCCTTTTCTCCCTCTTTTTTTTGAGATGGAGTTTTGCTCTTGTCACCCAGGCTGGAGTGCAGTGGCACAATTTCAGCTCACTGCAACCTCTGCCTCCTGGGTGAAAGCGATTCTCCTGCCTTCACCTCGTGAGTAGCTGAAATTACAGGCATGTGCCACCATGATTGACTAATTTTTGTACTGTTTGTGGAGATGGGGTTTTGCCATATTGGCCAGGCCGTTTTTGAACTGGCCTCAAGTGATTCACCCGCCTCAGCCTGCCAAAGTGCTGGGATTACAGGTGTGAGTCACGGCGCCCGGCCTATAAACCCTTCTTAAACCTGACTCTTCTTTCTTTATATAAAAACTGATAGCCAAAATGAGATTTTTACTTTATAGCTCAATAGTAACTGTCTAACTTATGAAGTATATCATTTTCAGCAATGAAAAAAAAGTGTTCAGTAGGCCAGACGCAGTGGCTCACACATGTAATCCCAGCACTTTGGGAGGCCGAGGCGGGTGGATTACCTGAGGTTGGGAGTTCAAGACCAGCCTGACCAACATAGTGAAACCCCATTTCTACTAAAATTACAAAAAAATTAGCTGGGCGTGGTTACAGGCGCCTGTAATCCCAGCTACTTGGAAGGCTGAGGCATGAGAATCATTTGAACCTGGGAGGCAGAGGTTGCAGTGAGCCAAGATCGTGCCATAGCATTCTAGCCTGGGTAACAGAGCAAGACTCCGTCTCAAAAAAAACAAGAAAAAAAGGTTCAATCAATATGGGTTTTTTTTTTCAGAATAGCTTTTTTTGGGATATGATTCACATACCATAAAATCCACCCAATCAAATGAAGTGCATAGGTCACTGGTTTTAAATAGATTTACAGAGTTCTGCAACCATCGCCACTGAGGCTCTAATTTCAGAACATTGTCACTCCAAAAAGAAACCCCAGACCCATTAGCAGTGTACCTCTCCTTCACTCTTCCCCCCCCGCTCATTCATCTACATTTGCTCTCTATGAATCCATAGAGAGATTTGCTGTGAGAGTGTGAAAGTGGCTATAGATAGTACGTAAATTGCCCATTCCAGAACTTCATATAAATGGTATAACACAGTATGTGATCTTTTGTGACTGGCTTCTTTCACTTAGCATAATATTTTCAAGTTTCATCCATGTTGTGGCATTGATCAGTATTTCATTACTTTTTATTGTCAAACACTGTTCCGTTGTATAGATATAGCACATTATTTTATGTGTGTATTTGGATTGTTTCCACTTTCTGGCTACCGTGAATAACACTGTTATGTACATTTGTGTACAAAATTATGTGGACATATGTTTTTATACACCTCGTGGAGTTGCTGGGTCATGTGGTAATTTCCATTCATTTGGTTTTAAAAATATTTTTCTTCAAGGTCTTGAGATTATTTTTCTTTGTTTAAAGCTATTAACTTTATTTTATTGTATTATTTATTTATTTATTTATTTATTTATTTTTTTGAGCTGAAGTCTCACTCTGTCACCCAGGCTGGAGTACAGTGGCAGGATCTTGGCTCATTGCAACCTCCACCACCTGGGTTGAAGCAATTCTCCTGTCTTAGCCTCCCGAGTAGCTGGGATTACAGGGACTCGTCACCATGCCCGGCTAATTTTTTGTATTTTTCGTAGAGATAGGGTTTTGCCATGTTGGCCAGGCTGGTCTCAAACTTGTTATTTCAAGTGATCCACCTGCCTTGGCCTCCCAAAGTGCTGGAAGTACAGGCGTGAGCCACTGCACCTGGCCGACTGTTAACTTTTAAAACAAACTTGTTGAGAGAAACAGTGCCCTATACTTGTGCCCTTGTTGTATTGGAGTACTGTGGTATGAAGGTGCTGACTGTTCTAACCCGCCCTTATTACACATAACATTCATGACTAATGCCTGGGTGGCTACTTGTAAAGCAGGCATTATTCAGACAAATGTTGCTTTTAACCCTGTGAGAAGAAAAGAGAACACACCCTGCATGGGTAGATGTGTCTTTGTTTCCAGAAGCCCCTTAGAAAAGGGAGGAAAAAACTCACATCCTTGAATTCAAATACCTCTGTTTCTTAGTACTCCATTTTAATATTGTAGTGATTCAAGTCATTGAATCCAGACTGGTACTTGGCTCTAGACCCTTCGCTTTCTGATGAGGGTTATCTCTATTCTAATGGTATCTTGTCTACTATAATGAAGAAAACAAAACATGACTTAAAGAAAAGTCCCTTTCATCCTCTCCTTTTTCTCTAGTTTTAAGAGTTGAGAGAGTGAATATTCCTCTGGTTGGTCAGCATACCTCATTTTACAGATAAAAGAATAGACCCTTGGAGAGTCACATGACTAGCTAGAGGGCAAAGGCCACTGGAAGAGTTTGAGGTTTGATTTCTAATCTAGGACTTATACAACAGGGCAATTCCTCCTTGACTTAAGAAACCTGGGCTCTGATTGGTAAGGATGCTATAAGAAGCCTGAGAACCGGCCGGGCGCGGTGGCTCAAGCCTGTAATCCCAGCACTTTGGGAGGCCGAGACGGGCGGATCACGAGGTCAGGAGATCGAGACCATCCTGGCTAACACGGTGAAACCCCGTCTCTACTAAAAAATACAAAAAACTAGCCGGGCGAAGTGGCGGGCGCCTGTAGTCCCAGCTACTTGGGAGGCTGAGGCAGGAGAATGGCGTGAACCCGGGAGGCGGAGCTTGCAGTGAGCTGAGATCCGGCCACTGCACTCCAGCCTGGGCGACAGAGCATGACTCCGTCTCAAAAAAAAAAAAAAAAAAAAAAAAAAAAGAAGCCTGAGAACCATGTAATTTGTCTCCAGCTGGGAGATATCAATACCTTATGCTTTGTGTTTGCTTCCACCGTGTAGAGTTGGGGAAAGCATATGTCAGTGGGATTTTCAGTTCTTGAGGATTTGCAGGCCTAAATTTGGAAGTTTTTGTGTTCACAGCATTCTTATAATGATGTGAAATCTGACTACTTAACTCTTCTCTATGGTGCTCTGACAAACTTCCCTTATTTGCTGTGAATTGAAGGGATAAAACAGACACACACTTTAATTTTTCCCACTTAACTCTTCACATTACTATATTCATCATACAGGTTTTCACTGGATAGGAAAAGAGAGCAGAGGTCTGCAAACATTTTTTAAAGGACAGACTTTTGTAAATGCTTTGTGGGACATATGGTCTCTGTCACAACTAGTAAGCTTTGCTGTGAGTGTGAAAGCGGCCATAGATAGTATGTAAACACAGGAGTGTCACTATGCTTCAATACAACTTTATTATGGACACTGAAATTTGAATATCATGTGATGGTCATGTGTCATGAAATATTATTGTTTTGAATTATGTTTCCAGGAATTAAAAAAATGTAAAAATCTCAGCCGGGCACAGCAGCTCATGCCTGTAATTCTACCACTTTAGGAGGCTGAGGCGGACGGATCACTTGAGGTCAGGAGATCGAGACCAGCCTGGCTAACATGGTGAAACCTGTGTCTACTAAAAAAAAAAACAAAAACAAAAACAAAAATTAGCCAGAAATTGCTTGACCTGGGAGGCTGCAGTGAACTGGTTGCAGTGAGCCCAGATCGCACCACTGTACTCCAACCTGGGCAACAGAGTAACAATGTCTCGAAAAAACAAAAAAGTCTTAAGTTTTTTTCAAGGGCTGTAAGAAAGAGTTAACTGGCAATAGCATGTGAGCTCCTGCCTAATAAATACTTGTGCACTGGTAGAAGAAAAGAAAAAAGAAGCAAGCAAATTTCTTTTCTTAAATTGTTTTGTGGTGAAACTTCTGGTTTTTAAACTACAGGTTGGGAGTGGGATCAAGTTCTGTCTTTCCTGAATAGTTTTTTGACAGCCTCTCTAGAGCTCAGTTTCCTTGTCTCTAATCATTCTCTATCTTTAACCTTCTAGAGTCTGTTTTCATGCTGAAAAGGGTTGGAGTCTGTGATTATATTTGAGGGAGGAGTGGCATTTGTGTAATATTTAACCTGATCTTTCTGCCACATACCCTGTCTATGTGCGTGCCTTGGGAATAGGCCAGTCATTGCTTCATTGAATCATCCTCTCCAGATTTAAAGTAGAACAAATTCCTATATCTTATGCTTTGCTACCAGCTTGAAAACCAGTACTATGGTAAATTTATGGCTGTTTTCTAGTAAATTTAAAGAATCCATTTAAATTCTTATAGAAGTCTTGTTTTGTAACCTTCTCTAAACGTGTAATGATCAGAGCATAAGAACCTCTGTAGAGTGGCACTACCAAGGATTTAAAGAAAAAAGCTGCAGTTGAGTTCTTGTTTTCTTTAGTCCATTAGTCTGATATCTGTCATACAAACTGAGGGGTAATTTTTCATTCCTTAACCTGTTTGACACATGTATTGTAAATAAACCCTTACTTTAAAGGTCCAGTGCTGAAAATCATAGTTTGTGAAGGAATTAGTATCCACATTCGTTTGCTTATATTCTCAGAGAAAACACATGTATGTGTTAAATGCTGCAGATTTCTTGATAGTCTTTACTGATATTTCTTTATTGGGTTGAAAATGTTCACAGTTTTTGAGGCAAAGTTATTACTTTACACATAATGTGGTTTATTCCCATTAATCATTTTATCATTTTATTATAATTGTGGTTTGTTACTGAGTATTGCCAAAGTTGTAATGCCCATTGCAATTTAATATTCAACATTACCTCCCCCTATATGCTTTACTGGTTTCAAGGTATTCAGATTACCTTTTGTTGTCGTCTTTTTTTTCCTTAGTGAGTTAATATATATCAAGTACTTAGATCAGAGCCTAGCACAAAACAAATTCAGCTTAGCATTATTATTACTTTAGTAACTTCAGATTACAATATGCTATTCACTTATTTTAGTAACTAGTAGAATATGGTGGTTCAGACTCAGTTACTGCTTCTTGAACACATGTTATAAAAGCTTCAGGAATAGTTTCATACATTAATTTGGAATTGAAAGACATGGAACTTGTTTTACTTCTGAGACCCTTACAATTTGAAAGAACCTTAAAGATTTTCTGAAGTCCAGCACCTTTTCTTTATAAGAGAAGAAATGGATTCAGGATAGTTAAATGACTTGCCTTGTTTCACAGCTAGTTAACTTCCAGCTGGACTAGAACCCAATTTCTATGCTAATAATTTTTCCATTATACTATTTCCTGAAGAATCATCTGAGGGTATGCTTGGGAAGTCCCATCCACTTGGTTTAGGATGGGTTTTTGTGTTTTAAACAAGCATCCCTGAATGATACTTACGCATACTAAAATTCTAAAACCATTGCGTTACACTTTCATGCATTTGGTAATAGTTGGAGAAATTCCTTTAGCCATTTTAAGATGTAAGCTGATACACTTTAAGTCTTGTGTTCTTACTATAATCTGTTTAGCTGCAACTAAATACCACTAAGATGATGTTTCTCCAAAGTGCTTGCTTTTGGTGCAGAGATTAGGAAGATTTTTTAGACCTGCCTTTTATTTCCTAAAGAATGATATGATACTGTGCCAGATGCTGGAGGGAAGCAGGAGATGACATTGAATACTTAAGTTCAGAAAAGAAGGCCTTCTGACACCATTCGCCTTCATAGTATGCCGCAGTACTGCAAACCAGTATCATATGTTGTAGGGATCTTTTCTCTTCAAGATATGGCCAAGTTCATTAGGAAGGACCTTCCCTCCCTGGGGCATCTGTTCACTGAGGTATCTCAATAATAGTTCCTTTTCTGAATGCTCTTTGCATAAGCTTATTAGCCATATGGAACAGTTAATTCTACAAACCAGTATGTATTGTCGGGGTTTCTATGGTCCTACGAGTCAAACACTCAAGAACAACTATGTTCAAGAACAACTGTAAAATCCCATGTGTTGAGTATTAGGTTACTGGGAAAATCTACTCTTTGTTTAACATACCTTCCTCAATCAAGAAAGCATTTAAAATCAGAACCATTTTCTTTTCTTTTTTTTTTTTTTTATTTTGCAATTATACAGCCAAACATCAAATTAACTGAATTTCCATTCTTAGTTATTTTTACAACAGTATTCATGTTTGTTTCTTCAGGATTGTAGTAAGGGCATTGTTGGTCTTGGAATATTGCCTGTTAATATCTTCCTGCACTCTGTCCTTTTATTATATTTAATGGAACACTATTTTCTTTCTGTTGTCTAAAGGGGGCGAACTTGTATTTCCATCCCTAGTCTAGGAATTTGGTTAAAAACTTTTGTTTTGTGTGACTGTTCACAGCCTTCATGCTCAGCTGCCGTGGGAAAATATGGCAACCTCTAGACTATTTGGTAACTAACCCAACAACTTACAATGCTGATACTCAAAATGGCTTATACATCCAACCCATAGTTGTCAGTTTTTAAAAAGGTCCTTTAAAAATGTTTCTGACATCATATTCACATAGATAGTTTTGTGGTGTGTGTGTCACCTAGGGAAAGGCAAATTGGCCACTTTCTGAGTTGCCATAAAGTCTTTATCTGCATTTGGCATTTAAGAGAGGCAGGCTCTCCCTGAATTATCCCATTTAGGTCCAAAGCTAGAGGAAACTTAATTCTCAGTTTTTTTCATGTAAATTTTTTGGAGACTCTCTGTATCTTCTCTGAAATGGAGAGTTTCCAGGAAATTATCAGTGGCTCCTAATACAAATTTTTAATACAATTGTGGAAAAGAAGTACCTCAAAGAACCCCAGACCATAAAGTCACAAGTGGCAAAACTATAAACTTAGTGTAAAACTACCCATAGATAATATATGTAAAGGTATAATTTAATGATCTATTTGTATATTTTTAAGTGACCTTAAGCAAGTTATTTGATTTCTCTGATCTGTGTTTTCTCCTTTGTATAATGGTTAATCTCTAGTTTATTCCACTCTTAATTTTTGACCAGTGTATGATTCTGAGATGATTAGAATAATTTAAAAAATATTGTAATCCCAGCACTTCAGGAGGCCGAGGCAGGTGGATCACACAAGGCCAGGAGTTCGAGACCAGCCTGGCCTACATGGCAAAACCCCATCTCTACTAAAAATACAAAAAAATTAGCAGGGCATGGTGGCATGCGCCTGTAATCCCAGCTACTTGGGAGGCCAAGGCATGAGAATTGCTTGAACCTGGGAGGTGGAGGTTGCAGTGAGCCAAGATTGCACCACTACCCTCCAACCTGGGAGACAGAATGAGACTCTATCTCAAACAAACAAACAAAACTGAGGATATCTTACATTTGAACCAAAAGGACAATCATGAGGGATTTTTTTTTTTTTTAATTTGAGACAGGATCTTGCTATGTTGCAGGTCTTGAACTCCTGGACACAAGTGATCCTCCTGCCTTGGCCTCCCAAGGTGCAGGATTGCAGGTGTGAGCCACCATGTGGGATTTTTTTTTTTTTTAAATCACCCATTCTTTAACCAAATCCTTACACTAATCAGTTTTGTCTTAAATGTTTTCCAAGGTGTTTTGTTCTGAGATATTAAAATCAATTATACTAGAATCTGCTTTTTTCTTTCATGGAACTGCTGAATCACAGGTCATATGTGCATTTTAGAGGGGATGTTTATCTCATGCCACCCCCTCTTGAGTGAAAATAACCGTATCTGAGTCTTAGCACTCTTTCTGTCTACTACTTACACTCATTTTTCTTTTGTTCATTCTTATTATGTTGACAGCCAATGATAATAGCTAAGTATAAGGGAAAGATTATGGAGCCCAGTGAATTAAGGTTTTAATCCCAGTTTTGCCAATCACCAGCTGAATAATTTTGATTAATTTATTTAGAGGCTGTTTCCTCATCTGTAAATTTGGGATATTGATGCCTATTACAAAGGTTGTTTGTATTAACTAGGGTTAGGAAATTCTAGCCTTTAATAGGCATTTTAAAGGCAATAGATATAATTCTAATCTCATTTTAAACTAACTCAGAATTATTAGGCCCATCTTAAGACAGTATGAGTGAATGATTTTAGATAATGATTTTTACATGGTCTTGGAAGAAGCTATCAATTATATCAGGCCACAGTGGTACACATTTAACTTTCCATGTCACTTTATGTTTACTGCAAGGGTGTACTAATTTAGTCAGTACTTAGTTCAACAAATGTTCATTGAACTCTGTGCTAGGCCTCAGATATGCTGAAATGAAAATAGATGAGTCTCTGCATTCAAAGACTCATATTCCAGTAGGAAAGGCAATTATTAAACCAGTAAATACGATATATTCTTGAGTGTTAAAATACAGGTAAATATACAGGTGCTTGTGAAAAAATAACTTTCAGTGAAATGGATGCTAAATTCTCCTTTCTAAGGAAGTTTTTAAAGAATGTTATATTATTTTTACACTGTGGGAATGAAGATATATGCATTATGTATCAGAAATACAGGCTTGGTTGTAACCAGTACATTTGGAAGGGCTACCAATAGGTGATCTCTTAGAAAAAAACTATGTATTGCTTGTGGTTCTAAGTTCTGTGTTGCTTACTGACATAAATATGACTTAGAGCTGCTTGTTTTTGCCTATGAAAGAGAAAGTTTCCATAGTAGAAAATTAAAAGAAAGATGTCATTTGATCTTTGAGAAAGGCCTAGGTCCACCTCAGGGATCTACCTGGGTACCTACAATTTAGCAGTTTTAGATGTTCCGTATTAGGTTTTGATTGTGGATTTTAACAAGAGGCTAATGGTGTTTCTCTAGTTGGCCACCAGAAGAGTAAATGTGTACACTATTTATGAAGTTGTCCACTATATATGGAGTTGTCTACTTTATCCAGAAAAAGTTTCAGGGGCACCAATTTCAGATGTTTCTAGTCTCCTAGGCTGCTCAATTTTGTGATATTAGTCTGTGGCTTTAATTTCATTTATTCATTTAGTAAACATTAAATGATTATTTTTTCCTGGACAAATTATTGCATCAAATATTGGAGTTTTGTTTTTGTTTTTGTTTTGTGGAGATAGGGTCTCACTTTGTTGCCCAGGTTGGAGTGCAGTGGCGTGATCATAGCTCACTGCAGCCTCAACTTCCTGGGCTCGAGTGATACTCCCACCTCAGCCTCCAGAATAGCTGGGACTGAAGGTGCGAGCCACCACACCCAGCTAATTTTTAAATTTTTGTAGAGACGGGGTCTCTATAATGTTGCCCAGGCTGGTCTCAAAACTCCTGGACTCAGCAACCCTCCCACCTCGGCCTCCGAAAGTGCTGGGAATACAGCATGAGCCACTCTACCCTGCCAAATACCAGATAATTTTTGAAAGTTAGGGATCCTTTTTGCCCTTAGCATACCTAGAATCTAGTTAAATTTTAAAAAGCAAACGTATACAGATACAATCACAATACATGAATGCAGTGTGTGAGACATGTTATCAGATACCATTAATGTGCTATAGGAGATCACATAGAGGAATACTTCTTGAAAAGTGCTTGTCTGAAACATAATGGTGTTTCCTTGGTGAGACCCATGTTGTAGCACAGGTGGTATCAATAGTCTATTGGCAAGAACAGGGATAGCTTCAGGGAGCCATTGATATGCTTTCCAGCCTTGTAGTTCTTTTTTTACTTTCACAATACACTCAGCCCTTCAACAATCATAGAATTGCCTAAGGATTACCAGAGACACATCAGTTTGCAAGGTAACGGATCTGGCAGTAATACAGGTTAAAAAAACAAAAAACAGAAAACATTTCACTAGAACTGAAAAACATAAAATTTACCACAGAATATGAAAAATGGAAGTATTCAATAGTATATGAACCATGTGGGAATTGAAACAAGTAGTATTTCTGTTTAAATAGTTCCATTCAGCCATTGAAAGTTTATGTTCTCCCTTCCTGCCTCTTTCATTTCATACAATGATGTAGACATTTTGCTTCCATTCTGAGGACACCCAAAACCCTATCACTGCTGTGGACCTGAACAATTGGGACATTGTCTTAAGTGCACATGGGAAGTCTTCAGAGAAAGTTAGTTGATGGTGAAAATGCCTTTCATAAAGTTCAGGACAGAGAATACGCTTATGAGCACTATCTAAGTTTAAACCTAACTCAGAAGTCAGAGTAAGCCAAAATGTTTATTGTATTGATCTTCTTTTTCTGTAGCTGGCATTTGATCCTGACTGAGTCATCATGATATATATTTAAGAGTTTTGAAAGCTTAGTTGCTGGGTGTGGTGACTCACGCCTATAATCCTGGCACTTTGGGAGGTCAAGGCAGGCAGATTGCTTGAGCCCAGGAGTTCGAGACCAGCCTGGACAAAACCCTGTCTCTACCAAAAATACAAAAATTAGCCAGGTGTGGTGGCATGCACCTGTAGTCCTGGCTCCTTGGGAGGCTAAGGTGGGAGGATCATCTGAGCCTGGGGAGGTTGAGGCTGTGGTGACCCATGATCATGCCACTGCATCCTAGTCAGGGCAACAGAATGAGACCCTGTCTCAAAATAAAATAAAAAGCCTAGTCACTCTGGGGTTGGAATTTGGGGTTATGGAGGTATAAAAATGAGACAGATTTTTCACATGTGATTTCATTGTTTGTACTGAAGATGGTTGCAAAAGATGTCTGAAACAGTTTGAACTAATTATAATAGGAATAATTGGGGTAAATGTATAGCTTCACAGTTGGCCTTTATGGTTAAATACATATTTGAAAGGATAAATTTGACTTGGCGCTTTTATTTATGTGAGACATGCATATATGTGTGTGTTTTACTGTGTAGAGTATGAAGTACCTTGGGAGTGGCACATGGGGCACATTTTTGCTGAACCTCTTCTCTGAGGCAGAAAGAAAAAACATGGTGGAGCAGCTAAGAAGTTAAAAATTGTGAATTATTTTATTGCTTGGAATCCCCTCGACAAACGATAGATTAGCAGAAAAACATGCCTGAACTGGAAATATCCTGTTGCCTTTTGATTTATGTAAAAACAGCACATGATCAAAAAATTTGTAATGGAACCATTTAGAGGTCTTTTCTATTTATATTCCAGATTTTTTAACTACGGGAATCCAAAATCTTCCAAAAATAATTGTTCTCATTATAGAATATTAGTTTAGGGAGGAATTTTAGTGAGCATGAGGCTTGTGCCCTTTAATTTGCCAAGAAGGGAACTGGAGTACCCAAAGAGCTAGGATGCTCAAAGGGCCTGCCATCATTTGTGATGCCCATGAGCTTCTCCTTGCCCACCTCTGTCTTAGTCATCACCTGTCACTGAAGTAAACTCCTCAGTGTCACATGGTAAGCCGGAGGCACACTGAAAACCTCTCCAGTATTTCTGCTGAAGATTCTTTAATAGGAAATCCTTAAATAGGACCATCTTTACTGATCAGTGACATTCCTCTACTTCATGAAATCCTTTAATCCCCACTCCCCATACATTAAGAAAAATTATGGGAAGGATACAGCTGAAGGTGTACACTTGATCCCTTTGTTGTGGTTGATGAGCTGTGTGTATCTGCTGCACTGGTGACTGCAGTACTTCCTTTTAGCAAATTGCCCTCTGATACAGATACTTGGAGGCTTGTGGCTGGGCCATGTGCAGATCACAGTATAGGGTGATCTGGGTAGATTTAAGATTCCCACTCCCTGAGCATGGCATCTTTATTTTTGGGTGTGCTTGTTGTGTGTTACCTTCCTTGAAGTTTAGTGGATATTGTTACCTACCAAGGTAATAAGCCTGCATGAATCACTGTGGAATCCAGGTTTGTGTGATGCGAGTGTTTTCTGACAGCAGATGAATGATGTGAAAAATGGAAGAGCCTTCTGCTTGTCATGTTCTTCCCTAGGGTAACATCCTGGTTGCCCTGGGAAAAGCAGAATTGTAAGATCCTCTTTCCAATATTCTTTATCTTTTGGTTTCTATGAAAATAATAACTCAAGGAAAATGCGCTATGGTCAGTTTTATTTTTGACATCATTAGTTTCTTTCTTTGTCATCCTTCCGCCTTGTTTTGCTACCAAAAATTTTGTTGTGTTTATTTTTTCCCTTGAATCAACTATAAACCAAGCTCTTTTTAGGTGGAGGGACCTGAAGACATTGGGTTGGTTTGGACTCCCCCTGCCATGCCGGGCTAAAGAAGAACCAGGGGGTGCCACCTCAGCCACAGGCCCCTTGAAATTAGGCCTAGGCCTGGTGCAATCTGGAGAGGATGCATGATGAGAAGCATCAGAGCCCAGGTAGTGTGCAGGTCTCTACTTTGTGGGCAATAGGACATTTATTCTAAGAGGCTCAGGAATTTTTTCTCTCATTCCACCCCTGTGAAAGCCAGAAACTGTGGGAAGCTACAGACTGACTTGTCAGCGGGAGAGGCATGGAAAAAACATATGTCCATGCACGAATCCCTTACTTTAAACATTTGTAGCAAAGATTCCAACAGTAAATTATGCTGTTGGAACATAGTCCCTTCCTCCAGGAGATGTTACTCTTGTGCATTTCCAAAGCAAAATTCAGCCTTTAATCTGCAAACATCTGTTTTGTATGCTGAGTGTTGTAGTAGAAACCAGGGATGCCATGGTGGGTAAAATAAGACAGATCTCATCCCTCAAGAAGCTCTATTGGGAGAAACAAAGAAATGAACCAAGAGTTGACACCTGGGTCATGGGAACTCAGAGAAGGAATTTTCCATAGTTTAGGCCTATCCACACCATTGTCGCTTCTACTGTTCACTTCTGGTAGCATTGTAACATCAGGCATTAAGTGGAATTCTGCTGAAATGTCACTGAAAGGATTTTCCCTGTTGACAGCATTGCTTGCCTTGAAATAGAGAGTTAGACTTTTCATTCCAGTTCCAGAAAGTGATGCATGTATCATGATTGTTTTGCTATGAAACAGTTCCTGTCCCTGTTGCCCTTGTAGTCAACACAATAGGCTATGTTCCTTCCCAGGAGTCATTAGGTTTCCCTAATGGGATGATGGAAAGGAGGGAAATAGAGCTCTGGCCCTCTTCCCTCATTAGTGCTGAAACCTGGTGCTGTATCTGCTTCACATCAAGCTCAGTGGATTGTTTTTCCCTTGTCTGAGCCTGTTGTTTCCTCCTTGAGTGAGGAAAAGGATTTAAATCCTGGCTTTCCTGACATGGAACTTTCCTGCAGTGGCTGTTGCAGCTGAACGCATTAAAAGGAGTACCTGCAAGCTGTGAGAAGAAATATTGTTTGAAGATTAGCATATAATATAATGTGGACAAGTGCTCTTAGGTTTGCTTTTAAATCGAAAGACTGTGTTCTGTAGGATTTGAAAAAGAATAGAATTTGTCATTGGCACACCCCACCCGTCATAGCCCCACAGGCTTCTTTGTAGCCACTGGAGGGTCTTAAGTTATACTGGCAGTAGTGAATTCAGGTGATTGACATTTGCTGCTGGGTATCAGAGTTACAGTGTATCTCTACCTCCTCACTTTGGTTTTGGTCTCATCTTGGGGAGCTACTGTGCTTTTAGCTGTCCCAGAAGGTGGGAGGTGGCAAGCTCATCAGTGCCTAACAATGCCAAGTTTTCTTTGTTTTATTCCTAATGGGAACTTATACTGCCATTTGTCTGTTTCTTGGCATAACTCTTTGGGAAGGAAAAGGGGTTAAGTAAAAACAAAACAATGCATACCTTTTATGAATATTATCTCTGGGCTGGGTGTGGTGGTTCATGCCTGTAATCCCAGCACTTTGGGAGGTCAAGATGGGAGGATTACTTGAGTCCAGGTGTTCAAAACCAGCCTAGGCAACAAAGTGAAACCCCATCTCTATTAAAAAAAAAAAAGAAATAATATTATCTCTGAATTAATCTTGCTGTTTTTTTAAAACTTGGAGTCACCCTATTGGTTAGATAATACCAACCATCTATTAGCAAACAAATATGAAGGTGCCCTGAAATATGACTGATGTGGAATGTTGCCTTGATCCTTCCTTGTTTATTAAGGCTGGTTTGTGGGAGCTTGGAGCAGGAAGAAGAGAGGTAGCAAAAAGGACAGAGAAAATGAAGGAGACCTTTAATGTGGGGGCTGGAGAAGCAAAAGGATAGCTAAACTAAACATGCCTCTTGACAGCATCTGTGACTGACCATGCACCAAAGCCATGATATGGCAACAGCTGTGTAAAGGCCCAAGATGTTTAATTCTTGTAGCAGTTGTTCCTATAACTTCTTGTGGTATATCACCCCCACATAGAATGGGGAAGATGGGAATAGCTTAGATTAAAAAAAAAAAAAAAAGGCTAGCTTACTGTTCTTCCTCTGAAAAGCATTTTATCACATAACCAACTAGTTTAGTCTAATGGAGGAAGATAATTGCACAAATCTAAATAAATAAAAAGTGGGAATTGTTAAATATTTTTGAAAGCAAGGCTTTTACTTTTAGATATACACAGTTACTCAGAGGAAATTTCAACAGCTGCTGCTTAGTAGAGGCACTGCTGGGCCACCTCTAATGTAGTAGACAGGACTTTAAATATTGACATCCATTTTCACAACACAAATGTTCTTTTAGGAGGTTCTTTTTAATAAACAAGTGGTAATTAAAAGATTTAACAAATGTATGACATTAATTTCAAATTTAACAAGATAGCCATTTAAAGGAATATATTCCCCAGCCACCCCCAAAAGCATTTATGTCCTGATGACAACAAGGAATAACTAAGCTGAAGAAACAACTTGTCTTTGTCAGCCTTTGTCATTCAGCGTGGTAGAAATTCTTCTACCACGTTTTTACCATCCATTCCCTAGCATTGTGTCTGTGGCTCTTCCTAATATCACTTTCCCCAGGAGCGAAGACCCTCTTAGAATTAAATTGGAACATTTTCACTGTAGAACCTGTAACAAGTTAATCTTTTTGGAATGGCAGTCAGATAGCTGGAGGTAAAGCCTTACCTGCCAGAGCTTCTACTTTGATACCTTTGCTATACTATATTTCTAAAATATCCATGTACTTGGCTGACTTCTTAAATGCTGAGCAAAATTTATCCTCTTCTTGATGGCTCAGAATTATTGTTATGAGGTATCATTTACTGTTATTTATTAAAATGTACATTAATGGGCACTAATCTGAGTAATAATTCAGGAACTTGCATTAAAAAGAGTTATTCATCTCAGCTTGCCATTTGCCCTGGTATTTTAAAAATGGAATGAGACTTATTCAACCATGTAGTCCCTTAGGAAGTACCTTTTGGTTAACTTCATTAGCATATAGGTCATCAAAAGTCTTTTCCTAAATAATTTTATTTGCCCTTCAGAAAACCGTCTCTGTTTATTGTTCTTGCTGTGATTACTCTTAATTCACCAGCATCATTCATAATGTTATGAAATTGTTTAGACCTAATCTCACATATAACTAAAGGCATTAGCTTTCATACAGTCTGTTAAGTTAGAAAGCTCTCGTCCAAGATTCCATCCTTTTCCCCTAAATAAGAAAAGCTTTTTTTCTCTGAGATAGTAAATTTAACTTATCACATTGAATTGCCAATTTAGGAATTCATACTGTTATCTTCTCTTACCGGAATTCTTTGTTTTTGTGGTTTTTTTTTTCCTTCCAGCTATTCTTGTATTCCTTATAACCCATCGGTTCTCAAACTCTTTGTTCTTAAGATCTCTTTACATTTTAAAAAATTAAGAGCCCTGAAGAGCTTTTGTTTATATAGGTCATATCTAGAAATGTATACTGTATTCGAAATTAAAACTGAGAAATTTAAAAAATATTTATTTACAACAATAATCATTATTAAAATTATATTTTTATAAAGAATATTTTTTCTACAAAAAATTTAGAGGAGTGGTATTGTTTTAATTTCTGACTTAATATAAAATATTTGAGCCGGGCGCAGTGGCTCACGCCTGTAATCCCAGCACTTTGGGAGGCTGAGGCGGGTGGATCGCCTGAGGTCGGGAGTTCGAGACCAGCCTGACCAACATGGAGAAACCCCGTCTCTACTAAAAATACAAAATTAGCTGGGCCTGGTGGCACATGCCTATAATCCCAGCTACTAGGGAGGCTGAGGCAGGAGAATTGCTTGAACCTGGGAGGCGGAGGTTGCAGTGAGCCGAGATTGTGCCATTGCACTCCAGCCTGGGCAACAAGAGTGAAACTCCGCCTCAAAAAATAAAATAAAATAAAATATTTGGATTCTTTTTTTTTTTTTTTTTTTTTTTTTGAGACGGAGTCTCGCTCTGTCGCCCAGACTGGAGTGCAGTGGCGCGATCTCGGCTCACTGCAAGCTCCACCTCCCGGGTTCACGCCATTCTCCTGCCTCAGCCTCCGGAGTAGCTGGGACTACAGGCGCCCGCCACCACGCCCGGCTAATTTCTTTTTGTATTTTTAGTAGAGACGGGGTTTCACCGTGCTAGCCAGGATGGTCTCGATCTCCTGACCTCGTGATCCGCCCGCCTCGGCCTCCCAAAGTGCTGGGATTACAGGCTTGAGCCACCGCGCCCGGCCAATATTTGGATTCTTATATCTTTTATGCATTAAGCCTATTGCATTGCAATACATTGTTTTGGTTGAAGTATATAAAGAAAATTCAGCAAATACAGGTATATGCTTAGAAAAGGGAGAACTACCTTAATAGTTTTCTCAAATGTGATATTCTTTGATATTAGATCAAAATTGACAAATAGTAGGTTCTTAAAAGCTATTTTCAGTGTGGAATCTGAAATCCTATCATTGAACTGTTTGTACTTTTTCTCACTCTGTCGCCTAGGCTGGAGTGCAGTGGCACAATCTCGGCCCACTGCAACCTCTGCCGCCCAGGTTCAAGGCATTCTTGTGTCTCAGTCTCCTGAGTAGCTGAGATTACAGGTGTGCGTCACCACACCCAGCTAATTTTTGTATTTTTAATAGAGATGGGATTTCTCCATGTTGGCCAGGCAGGTCTCAAACTCCTGATCTCAAGTGATCCTCCTGCCTCAGCCTCCCAAAGTGCCGTGATTACCGACATGAGCCACTGTGCCGGGTCTGGTCTATCTCATACTTTTTTTTTTTTGAAACGGAGTCTTGCTCTGTCACCCAGACTGGAGTGCAGTGGTGCGATCTTGGCTCACTGCCACCTCCACCTCCTGGGTTCAGGTGATTCTCCTGCTTCCGCCTCCCCAGTAGCTGGTATTACAGGGGTGCACCACCACACCTGGCTAATTTTTGTATTTTTAATAGAGACAGGATTTCACCATGTTGGCCAGGCTGGTCTTGAACTCCTGACCTCGTGATCCACCCGCCTCGGCCTCCCAAAGTGCTGGGATTATAGGCGTGAGCCAACATGCCCAGCCTATCATACTTTCAATGAATCTTTTACTCATGCATAATTTTGTAAAATCCTACATTGGTCATTTGGAAAATATTTGATTCACTGAGTAATACAACTCTTCCAATTGTCGAATGTTTCATTCTACAATATCAGAAACTCAAATTTGTTAATATTACTACTAGTTTCATCAGACATGTCTTTAAGTATTGGTTAATTGGCAAACTCACAGTGACAACTACAAGCTTTCCAGAATTCTCATTTTCATTTAAAATCTGAATTTTATCATCAGCTATAAATACTGTAAGTTGTTTCCCTTGAGAAGCACGTCCACTCGGTTCATTTCTAAGAAAATACCCCAAGTTCTGAACAACCATTATTTGTCACTCATTCTTTTAAGTAAAATGTTGTTTCCTGAAAAAAGCAGTTTAGCTCACCACTTAAAATAACTGTACAAGTGATTTTTTTCAAGACAGGCATCACATCTCCATACGCAGAAGTATTTTGTGTTTGCTTCCCATTTTGTCCCACAGAATTTTAAAAAGGTGTGTACTCAGAGTATGGCAGTGAAGACTATGATGGCTCCTGATTCATTTCGGCACCAATGCCTTGGTTTGTGCTAAGGCACCATCAGTGCAGATGTCAACACGGTAAAAAGGCAAATAATATCTTACCATTACTATGAAAATAGTTTTGGTCACACAGACACCCTGAAAAAGTCTCCTCAAGGTTTTGCAGACAGCACTTTGAGAACTGCTTGGTCTAGCCCATGTTGCAGATTCTTGCTCAAAGTAAATTAAATAGCTCCTTGGTTTTTAAACTTTATGATGTGGCATACATGGACTTTACAATCTGCCTCTGAAGATTACTTGTACAGTCCCATCAGCTATACTGTTTCACCCCACAGTCCAACTGCCAGCCTCACCAAAACCCCCTTATTATTTGAAATTTATTGTTGTATTCACTGAATGTGTTCTGTGCCTGAAATGCATCTTTGGAGTTGACGTGGGTACTCTTTCCTTCTTTAAAGCCCTTCCCTGATGTGCAGTGTTACCTGTGGTGCTCTCTTCACACTCTCAGGCCTCCTGTTGTACTCTTCTCCTTCCCCACACTGGAACAGACCCAGTGGAATTAAAATGTATCTCATGTGCGCCACTACATACTGCACTGGGAGCTCTACTGCCTCCTGCCAGTGACTCTGCTTCAGCCATGTTTTCATGTACAGTGACTTGTCACATGTCTCACACATGGCAGGCATTTATAATGTCTGATGTATGTTGACTGTCTCAAAAGAAAAAGGGACACAGGAAGAACTTCAGCAAGGCTGATCTCTAGTTAGTTGACAGTTTCCTGTAAGTATTGCTTCAGTGAACTCTACAAAAGGGGATACAGTATTTACTTTATTTATTACTTTCTCTCCTTCGGGGCACTGACAATCTTAAAGAGGTCACTTTTTAAAAAAATAACTATTTCGTGTTTACGTAATAAATATATTTGAAGATTTAAGTTTTGTAAGTTGAGGTTGAAAAGCTGATTTAATCACTGTGGCAGGAGTTGCAGCTAAAAATTAGGTGAAGAATAGGAGGTCCTCTTTGATAACCCATTAAAATGAGTATTTAGGACTGAACCAAGAGGGGTGATTCATCTTTCTGTCTCTGTAGAATTTGGATAATTGACTCAGTAATGAAACAGAACCGATCAAAAGCTTCTTCTTCTTTTTTTTTTTTTTTTAAGTTGGAGCCTCGCTCTGTCACCCAGGCTGGAGTACAATGGTGCAATCTCAGCTCATTGTAACCTCTGCCTCCTGGGTTCAAGCAATTCTCCTGCCTAAGCCTCCTGAGTAGCTAGGATTACAGGCACTCCCAGCTAATTTTTGTATTTTTAGTAGAGATGAGGTTTCACCATGTTGGTCAGGCTGGTCTTGAACTCCTGACCTCAGGTGATCCACCCACCTTGGCCTCCCAAAATACTGGGATTACAGGCGTGAACCACTGCACCTGGCCTTCAAAAGCTTCCTCAGAATGAGAGTTAGAGTCATAGAGCCATTAGAATTCAAACCCAGGAAAACCTTACTTGTATGAAAGAAAGATTAGGAAGTTCTTCTTAACAATAAACCATATGCTAAGCTCTTTTGAGTACTACTGATGTTTACTGTAACATCTTCATAGGGCAGTCAGAAGAGAGATGTTAATAATCTATAGATGGCTAGTTGGAGGAACAACTTACATGTTTCCTGCTCAGTGCTGCACTAAGAGCTCACGGGTGCCCCTGATAATAATTTATGTTCTTAATCCTCATGGATTACCTAATTTCCTAGATAAACTATTCCCGACAGTCAGTGGTTTGCAAGCTTCTGAACCATTAAACACACAGATATGTCCCTTTATTTTTTGAGAAATTATTAAAATGCTTTCATGAAACTTCGTCTCAAATAATTTACCATTTTGTGGAGAGTGTATTTAAAAGTTTCACTGGGAACAATTGTAGAATATTCATATAAATTCCAGAAGGAGATATTTGCATTCTTAGAAGGAGTCTTTTGCAGGGGCATAGATGGAACTGGAAGCCATTATCCTCAGTAAACTAACACAGGAACAGAAAACCAAACACTGCATGTTCTCACTTATAAGTGGGAGCTGAACAACGAGAACACATGGACGCAGGGAGGGAAACAACACACACTGGGGCCTGTAGCGGGGTGTGGTGGGAGGTGGGAAAGCATCAGGATAAATAGCTGATACATGCTGGGCTTAATACCTGGGTTGATGGATTGATAGGTGCAGCAAACAAACATGGCACATGTTTACCTATGTAACAGACCTCAAAGTCATGCACATGTAACCTGCAACTTAAAATAAAATTGTTTTAGAAAGGTTCTGATATAAGCTTATAAATAATTGTGAACAAATAAAATAATATAAAAATCAATATGTATTTAGTTAGACAAATCTCAGGGATGGATAATTTTATGGGACCCACCCAAACCTCCATTGATATTTTAAAAAAGCATGCAGTCGTCAAGCTTATCAAGTTGTGTACTTTAAATATACGTAATTTTTTGTATTTCTATCATGCCTCAATAAAGTGGATTAAAATTTTTAATTTTTAAAACAGCATTAAGGGTAGACAGAATATTCTCATTTACTGATAAATTTCTGATAGGTCTCATGTATTTATAAGGTCTAACTACTAATACCATTTGTTTGTAGTGGGCCAAGTAGATGCCCTTTTTCTTAGTGCTTATCTCTGTGTCAAAAATACATGGTTTATTTTACATTTTTAAAGAAAGGAACTTCTAAATCTAGATTTTCTGCACTGGTTTGATCTACTCTTTTTTTTGGGGGGGGGGGGGGAAGATGGAGTCTTGCTCTGTCACCCAGGCTGGAGTGTAGTGGCATGATCTTGGCTCACTGCAACCTCCGCCTCTAGGGTTCAAACAATTCTCCTGCCTCAGCCTCCTGAGTAGCTGGGGTTACAAGTACCCACCACCATGACCAGCTGCTTTTTATATTTTTGGTAGAGACGGGGTTTCACCATGTTGGCCAGGCTAGCCTTGAACACCTGACCTTGGGTGATCCACCCGCCTCAGCCTCCCAAAGTGCTGGAATTACAGGCATGAGCCACAGCGCCCAACCTAGGTTTGATCTACCCTTGAGCGTGAGTTTCTTTACCTGAAAGATCCTTTTCAGAGATACATATTTATTTACACAGAAACCATTTGTTGAATGCCAAGAAATCCAAAGAAACAGGAGATGTCTTGTCCACGACACTTGTACAGCAGGTCCCTACGTAACTGTGATAATCGATGGATGAATGCTAACACAGTTCTAATGGAATCAGAGGCAAGATAGGCCAGTTTTTTGACTGAGGTGTTTGGTGGAGGCATCATGGGGGTGACTACAGTTGAAGAGATCTTAAAGACTTTTCTGGTTTTGCCTAGACTGGGAAGAACATCATGGCAGGGTCAAGGACATGGAGGCAGCCAGGTGTAAAATAATCTGAGAACAGTAAGTTGACTTGTGTGACTGAAGTAGAAGAATCTTGCAAGGAAAGGTGAGAGAAAAGGCCAGAGAAGTGGTCACGGTGCTAGGCTTCTTTCCCAGGGTCACCTCTCAGAGCTGGATGCTCTTTACCCCAGTGGGTCACACTGGTATTTCAGCCTTCAGGGTGGGGATTGTTTCGGAGACATTTTCAGTTCAATCCAAATTAGGCACTTGGGGATTGGCCAGGAAAAATCTATAAATATCTATCTTTTCTTCTTTCCCTTTGCCTCAGATGAAGAGGCTTTTCTCTTTTTTTTTTTTTTTTTTTTTTTTGAGACTTAACTCTTCGATCTGTGTTCCTAGTTCTATCTTGGCTTTTAAAGAAGTACTTCTTTGTAAAACAGTTTCAGATACTCAGTAGTTCCTTTATTCTTAGTTTTTGAGGTAGCTCCCTACCTTCTCCAGTTATCAGAGAATCAGAAAACTTCGCTTTTCCTTCTGCTTTCCTGTGTCATGGTACAAAATAGATCCAGAGGGGATATGGCAGTCTGACTGAAAGCAAAAGTGTTTTGTTCTTTCAATTCTGACTTGAGTAAAAATTTACCATAGTTACTTGGTTTTATTTTATATGTACCCTTGTAGGCTGACTTAAATACCTCCTTTAAAAAAATAAGACAAAAATGTAACATACATTAATTCATTTATTGTTCATAACTTTTTTTTTAATAGGTGAGAAACTGAGGAACAGAAAGTTTCTGTGAGTTGTTTAAGGCAGTCTTGCTCCAGAGTTCATGCTTTTAACCACGATGCTAGCTTAATAGAGTCATTAAGCTACTCATTTGTCCCTTCATTTCCTTTGATGCTTCCTGTATGAGACATCTCTGCTAGTATGTATTTAAGTAAAGGAGCATTCTCCACTCTTTAAACATATTTTTGTGATAACCCTTCTAAAGCAAATGTTTACAGTGTAATCTAAGGTAAACAAAGTTACATTGTACTTCCTTAAAAATTTCCAGAACATTAAAATATCTGTTCTAGTTAAGTAAAATTCTCAAAATGCAAGCTCCAAGTAATAGTCTCTGAAGGAATAGAAGCAAGTTTATTGCTTTGAGTATGAGTGAATGCCAAAATTAACCTGGCAGTAGTGTTGGCAAATAGGCTTTTTCATAAAGGACTTCTCTCTTTTCCCCTTTGCTTTGTTTTTTTGGACAATTGATAAAAAGAGCAAGTTGTACCTCTGCATTTTTTGGAGAGCATGACTGTACAATGGTGTATATTTGCCTGGAGGGATGAGGGAAGTCTTCCATGGGAAGCTGAATCATTTTTGGGCTTGTCTGACTGTGTTGACTATGCTAGAGCTATTCTTTTTGCAGTGAAGAGAAAAATAAGAAGAAGAAGTCAAGTAATTTCCTAAAGTAGTACATTTTTATTTTATGTGGGATTCATATTTTCCTTGGGTTGTGGTTATTTTGAGCAGGAGTTTTTGTGTCTGGCCAGGACTTGTATTCTTCTAATAGAGAAACTACTTCAGACAAAATTATTTTCTCTCCTTATTTAATAACTAAATTTGGTCAGCCATTGGAAGTCTTAGGGTTGTGATTTTGGTGGTAAACAAAGACATTATTATTTATTCATCCCACCTTGGATGTCTCATACCTTTTTTGGCACTCTGGAGAAATTTGAGAATTTGCCTTTAAGGCAATTATTATTTGGTTAGAATCAGACCAACATGCAGTAGCAATGAACAATACAGGGCAGGACACCATAGAGTCAGCAAGGCAGAGTCTAAGCCCCATAGTGGTTCAAAGGAGAGCATTATAAGGAGGGTTAGAGTAGGTAGAGAGAGCTGAATTGGGAAAGTAGAATTAAAGGATGAACTAAGGTGGATAGGCAAGAGAGGGAATTGCAGAAACCATGATTGTTTTAAGAGCCAGGGGCATTGAAGTAGGAAGAACCACATCCTGATTGTGGAACCTTGAGACACAATTAGGCTTTATCTTGAAGAACAATAGAAAATGAGATTGGATAAGGGTCATGGAGCAGTCTGAAATCCAGACAAGGGAGATTAGACTGGATGAAGCTAAAGACTTTTTTACTGCCTTTCTGAATGACAGCGTAAGTCATATCACTTCTTTGTTCAAACAAACATCTTCACTGGCTCCCTGTTGCCCCTGAATAGAGTCTTAAACTCTTTAGCATAACAGCAAATGCTTTTTTCATTTTTAATTGACACATAGTTGAACGTATTTATGGAGTACAGTGTGATATTTTGGTACATGTGTACAATGTGTAATGATCAAATTAGGATAATTAGCATATCAGTCACCTCAAACAATTATTTCTTAATGGTGAAAACATTCAAAATCCTCTCTTCCAGCTAGTTTGAAATATACAATATATTATTGCTAACTATAGTCACCCTTGGATGTGATGGAACACTACATTTTTTCCTCCTATGACTCTACCCATTGACCAACCTCTCCCCATTTTCTTTTCCCCATCCTTGTCCCAGCCTCTAGTAACCACTATTGTACTCTTTATTTCTGTGAAATCAACTTATTTAGATTCCACATTATCAGTGAGATCTTATGGTGGTTGTCTTTCTGTGCCTGGTTTATTTCATTTAACATAATGTCCTCCAGGCTTATCCATCTTGCCATTAATAACAGGATTTTGTTATTTTTTATAGCTGAATAGTATTCTGTTGTGTGTATGTACCACATTTTCTTTATCCATTCACTGTCGATGGACACTTAGCTTGGTTCCATATCTTAGCTATTGTGAACAGTATACTGAACATAAGAGTGAATACTGATTTCATGTCCTTTGGATATATACCCAGTAGTGGGATTGCTAGATCATATGGTAGTTTTCTTTTTACATCATCTGTTTGTATAACTTATGCTGTTAATGCTTTTCCTAGCTGATGTCATAGCAGTCCCTTGCATGAATCTGATGCATGTAACCAGACATCGTGCTATTCCTCTGTCATACCTGGCATTCATTAACAGCTTTACCCTCACTCACACTCTTCATATACAATGCCCACCTCCTCTCTTCCATTTTCCTTCCATTTATTTTAAAACAGCATCTTTTCTTTCTTATCACTTCAGCCAGGGATCGTCTTCCTTTTGCTGAAATTCTGCTTTTCATCTGTACTAACTACCCAAACTGTCTTGTGTTTGTGTTTCGTACAGTTGCTCCTGCTGTATTTTCTTTGAGGACTCAAAAATGTCTTACGTATTTGTGTATCTCTCATAACACCTTACAGGGCAACTCACCTACAGCAGACACTTAAGTATTTGCTGAATGGGTAAATAAATTTGGCTAATATTCATTAGTTTGCTACTAATTTTGGTTTCTATGGCAGGATCTCTTTGACACAATTAAAAAAATACAAAAGGATAGTCGTGATCATGGAACTCACTTCTTGTTAACGATCCCTTTTTCTCTGTCAGTGTTTTGTTTACTTCTTAAAGTTCTTAACAATCTAAAGTATTTATTGTTGGGTTAGAAATCTTATAGCAGTCATTATATAAGGATTCACTTAAGGCACTTTCTCTAAAGGAAAAAAATGTCTTAAGAGAACACTCTGAAGAGTTGAGTATGTAGATAGAACTTAAGGGCCGGGCGTGGTGGCTCAGGCCTGTAATCCCAGCACTTTGGGAGGCTGAGGTGGGTGGATCACCTGAGGTCAGGAGTTCAAGACCAGCCTGGCTAACATGGTGAGACTCCCCCGTCTCTACTAAAAATAAAAAAATTAGCCGGGCATGATGGCAAGCACTTGTAATCCCGCTACTTGGGAGGCTGAGGCAGGAGAATCACTAGAACCCGGGAGGCAGAGGTTGCAGTGAGTCGACATCGCGCCACTGCACTCCAGCCTGGGCAACAAGAGCGAAACTCCATCCTCCCACTCCCCTCCCCCCAAAAACCTTAAGTTTTCCCCTGTGAAATAGTAGACTATTTAAATCCAGTTTTCATCAGTCTACAGCTACACCAGAACTACCCTCACCAAGATGTACGAAATATTTGCCTAGCAAAATCCAAATCTTGTATTTGCGTGAGCTTTTTATAGCATTTCACACTGTTTACTATCCTTTCTTTGAAATACTTTCTCCATTTAGTTTCCTTGATGTCACCTCTGTGTGTTAATTCCCAAATCTGAATGCCCAACCCCAGCCATTCCCCTGAGTTCCAGTCACACACTTTCAACTGCTTACCATGGCTCTGCTGAGATATCTCTGAGATACTGTGTCTCAGATTCACTGTGTCTAAAAGTGAATTCGTCATCTAATCTTTCCCTGCCACCTACTGCTGCATTCTGCCCTTTACCTAGTTGTTCAGGACAGAAACCTAGTCCATCATCACACTTCTTTTCCTTCCTGCTCCCACCCCAATTCCCAATATCCTGTTAATGTTAAATATTTTTGGACTTTCGGTTTCTTTTCTTGATCTCTGCTTTCAGACCTGAGTTCACGCTACCATCATTTCTCATCTGACTTCTTTAACAGCTTTCTAACTCATCTGTCTCTAGGCTTGCTCCCTCCTGTCCTGTGAGCGTATTCCAGAAAAAATATTTTTGAAATACAGATGCGATCATGCCTTTCCCTTGCTAACAATTCTTCGATCGCTTTTCCTATTGTAGTGACAATATACTTGTGAACACAAGTAACATGTTCAGCTGGGGCTGGCCTCATCCTTTGTCTCTGTGCTCTTTCTTCCTTCTGGGCCTTATCATGCAGTCTTCTGCCTGAACTTAGACACCAGTCAATCTCTCTGGCTTTCCTTCCCTGCCTCCGTGCAGCACCATCCACACATATACACCCTTTGCCTGGTTAATTCCTATTAAGTCTTCCATCAAGTCTCAGATTAGTAACGTACTCTAAGGGCCAGTCTCAAACATGATTATAATTATTTAATGTCCATTTTGTGCACTGCCATATCCTCAATGCCAAACGTACATGTTTAATAAATATTTGCCTAATGATTTAACTTTATTGAAAAGCTTATTGAAGATTTAGGACAGTGATGTGGAGTTGTACTCTACAGTCCCAATAATGTCACAGATTTTCCATGTGAAATTTCCTGGTTGTTGTTGAAATTGTTAGTTACTCAATTTGCCATGTTTAGTATTCTTGGCACTCCAGGCTTAAAAATTCTAATGTATCTTGAAAACATGTTTAGAAAAATTTGACAATACATAAAACATTTATTATGCTTTGAATAGGTGCAGTTTATTATATGTAAACTATACTTCAGTAAACCTGTTTAAAAATTAACTGATAATAAATACTTTCAAGGTCTAGATTACCATCTGAAATAGGTTTTTTTTTTTACCAGTGGTTTTGTCTGAATCACATATGCATTTTGCGCTTGTATATATACCAACTATTTGGGTGGGAAAAATTGCGTAAGGTTGTGAATTCATTTGAATTGACTATTTGGTGGTATAGTTAGCATGTTTAAGTAGGTCAGGCGTAGTGACTCACACCTGTAAATTCCAGCAGTTTGGGAGGCCAAGGCAGGTGGATCATTTGTGGTCAGGACTTTAAGATCAGCCAGGCCAACATGGTGAAACCCTGTCTCTACTAAAAATACAAATATTAGCTGAGTGGTAATGACACGTGCCTGTAATCTCCAGCTACTCAGGAGGCTGAGGCAGGAGAATCGCTTGAGCCTGGGAGGCGAAGGTTGTGGTGAGCCAAGATTGTACCACTGCATTCCAGTCTGGGCAACAGAGTGAGACTCTGTCTCCAAAAAAAAAAAAAAAAAAAGGAAAGTAAATGTGAAGAGAAGATATTCTTCTTACCTTAAATGCCTTAAAAGGGATGCTATGATTTATAGTAATTTTACTCAAAAATTTGCACTTAGGGGTTTTATGAAACTGGTAAAATTTCTACATGTGAGAAGAAGTTCTTGTGTCATTGTACTATTATGAAGTAGCTTTTGTTTTTGTTCTTATTTGTCAGTGCTGGGCTGTCTTATGTTCTTGTGGTCATGCTAAAAAGAAATGCTGCTAGAAGTTTCAAAACTATAAGTAAATATGGCTTATAGTTTTATCAAATACAACAGTCTTTAGGATCTGGTTTTAAATAGACAGTATAAATGGTTATCAAAGAGTACACTGCATGAGTAGTGTCTCATTTCCCTTTTGGGTGACATTATTTGACAGATTGAATAGGAGAATGCCATACATTAGTATGTATTAATTTCAGGAAGAAGTTTTATGAATTACTCTCTATTGTATAGAAGATGGAGGAATGGGACTCAGAATTCAGTTGGCTTTGTAGCTGATAGACCAGCATTTTACTTAATCTTAGGAGTGGTGGGGCTGGGTGTGGTGGCTCACGCCTATAATCCTGGCACTTTGGGACACCAAGGCGGGTGGATCACGAGGTCAGGAGATCGAGACCATCCTGGCTAACATGATGAAACCCCGTCTCTACTAAAAATATAGAAAATTAGCTGGGCGCAGTGGCGGGCACCTGTAGTCCCAGCTACTCAGGAGGCTGAGGCAGGAGAATGGCATGAATGTATTAGGAGTGCTAATTGATGGACAGATATCCTACCAGGGGAGGCTTTTAGTGATATAATTCTGGGTTCCATCATTAGCCTTGCTCTTCAGAGTTTGGAGAAACAGCTGTTATTTCAGTGATGGAATTTAGATTCACTATACTCTCTTTAGGCTAAAATGGTAACTTTAAAGCAAATGAGAATTCATTTGAGAGAATATATTTATACAGAAAGCTATAAAGTAAGTTTTAAAATAAAATCACAAGATTATAGTTTAAAGGAGACCTGATGCTGTAAGTCACTCTGAAAGAAAATATATGGGAAGTAAGTTTATTTCACAATAAGCTTATCCTTCTAGTGGTGTGGTATGTGTGTCAAGAAAACCAATTTGATCTTAGTCATCCCAGTGTGCACTATGTCAGAGGATTTTGTTTGTGGCATCCACATCACAAGAAGTACACTAACTGGAGAGCACTCAGGTACTCTGTTGTCTGAGGAACCGTTGTGGGAATCATGGTTCGAAAGAGAAGCCTGAAGAAGATGGTGAGGCACGATGGCCATCTTTAAATATCTGAAATGCTGCCAAAAGAAATAGCCAGTGTTTGCTCCAAAGAAAAAAGCCAGATCAGTATATCTCTTCGTTTTAAGGAAGACTTGGGTAGCAATTGTCAATATCCAGAGATCTTTTATTCTGTGTGTTTGGTTTGTTCATTCAGATTTTTGTAAGATATTACTATAGTGAGAAACTTTTTGAAAGTGGAATGTCAAATATTGAAATGTTGGCAGAAAAGCTGAGTTCATTTAATGTAAAATTAAGAATCACTTGGAATTTTTATTTAAAAAAAAAAAATCTTTTTCTGTCCTTTAGCATTTATGTAAAAATCAAATGTAGGAATATTGATAATGAGCAATGAATCCCAAGTTTTCTTTCCTCAGATACTAACTTTTTTCTGTTATAGTTTCATTTCTTGGGGGATTTATCAAGTGGCAAAATAAGATGTAGTGGAAAGACTGATTTACGGAACTGAGTTTAAAGCAAGCTTGTTTTATTAGCTGTGTGATGTTATATAACTGATTTAAACTCTGAGTGCTACTTTTCCTCATCTGTAGACAGTAAAATTTCACCTTATAGCTTTTTATGTGGAATAAATGAAATTGTACCTGTGGAAGCACCTGGCAAACAGGAGGTATTCATTAAATGTTGTGGTTAATAGATCTTGCTCCAAAAGACCTGTCCTCGAGATTAAACTGTCCTGTCACTGTTTTCCCAACTGAAATTTTGATTCTGCCATCTCCCTTTCTTCCTTCCTCCTGCCTTTTATTTCATAAAGCTGTTGGTAATTTTAGTACAATTTAACATTTGTGTGTATGATACATGAGACCTTGTTCCTGTAAAGAGCACAAGTTTATGAAGATACTTTTTTCTTATATTCTTCTATATTATTTTGTTATTTTAATTGTTGCTATTATTGTCAGTTTGCTGCCGCCAGTTAATTTGTCTTAAGATTTCTTCTTGTAAAGACAGTAAAGGGTTAAGGAAAGGAGCTGTTGGCTACTGCTTGCTACTAATTTGAAAAGAAATGCTAGTTATGGCCTTCTAGGTCTCTCCTTCTCCTTTACCCTTTTACTGTCTGGTAACCTTCAAATCTGTGTGTCAGTGAAGGCTAGGAGGGAACAGTAAAACTGCTTCTCCTGGAGCCATAGCACCTAGCACCTAAACACCTGCACTGAAATTTACAAGGAAAGCCTAATTGGAGACAATGCCTTTGCAGCCGTTGTAAATTATTTTCTTCTTTCACCTGTGAAATATTCATTCCTCTTATTTGAAGCAGTCTATTATCTAAGCAAACAGGAGTTGCTCAAGTGGAGGCTAAATGTTTTATCTATATTCTAATACATTTTACCACCAACATATGTGTAACTCTGGATGACTCACTATATTTAAGTTTAGATTAATGAAAATTGTTGACTGTGGTAAACTTTTCCTCCCCATTTCACGTGAAGAACAAGGTAGAAAGTGTCATTATGCAGGAATAATGTTTTCTGCAAGTTTTAAGAGAATGTCTCAATTCCCTTTTCTTTCTCCTCTGAAACTACCGTATCCTATGAACTATATGGCAGGCAATAACTTCCTAATCTCAGACTGGCACTATATAATATTAGAGCAAGAAGGATCTTCAGATATGACCTAGCATCAAATCTCTCTCATTTTTCCATTCTGGAAATCTTGGTCCAGAGGGTCAAACTAATATCTCCCAAGTTGCTCAGTGAGATAATGGCACACATAGGAAGACAAAGAACCCTTGATTTTCACTTAGTACCTTGTGTTCTCTGCAGAGAGTAAAATTGATCATTGGTGAGTCATTAACCAGTGTCCAGTCACATGCTGCTACTTTATGTTCACTTAGGGCTTTCAGGAAAAAATACTTAGTAGCAGAAGATGAGCCCCACCCGTATCCCCACACCCCCACAAAAATATTCACTGACCTTTGGTGTTCTGTTTGGGTCTTCAGCATCCCCCACTAGATGGTGTCCCTAATTCAGAAACTTTGCTGTGAGACTCCACACGGGCTTCTGCCCTAACTGGAACTAAAGCAGCCACAGTGTTGACCCATAAGAATGCTTAAACAATTTGGTAAGGTGCTAGATCTTGTAGTTAAGTAAATCAAATGAAAATTTAATTCATGAACACAAATGCTATAGCTAAATTAAGATGTATAAAGTATTTTTATATTTCATTTTCTGGAATCTTTAAGAATTGCATGTTGGGCCTGTGGCATGAGACAGACTAAAAGCACCGGTTGTTTTTAAAGAATCTGGTACCCTTTGTGTGGATAGAGGGCAGGACGGAGGCTGCAGAGAGAAAGGAGAGATAATACTGTAAGTAACTACTGTTAAGTAGTATGGCTGTAAATAATAAAATATTTTACTACAGGTTCCCCAAATTAAAGGAAAAGGGAAATAAATTCAGAACTCCCTTTAAATTTGTAACTCTCAGCTCTGGTTTAGATATGAAATGATTGGTTGCTGTATTTCAAAATCCTAGCAGAATTACTGTTCACTGGTTCCAGATGTTTTTGATAAAAACTTGGAATTGTCACATCAACTGCAAAAGCACAAGACTGCAGATTCTGTCTTCTGTTGGGGAGTGCTGAGCAGATCCAGAGGGGAAAGCAACACAGACTCTTTTCTCCACCCAGAGCATTTATTTCCCACCCAGGGTATTTGTTGTCCTCCAAGAAGGAGCAGAATATGTAAAGAATTGTCCTTTTAATATGCAGAAAGAGCAGGAAATCTAGCTTTCCAGCCTGTGGCACAAATCCAGAAGTTAGAAATAAAAAGGTTAGTTCTATATGTCTCAAACAGTAATCTAGGCTCTTTCAGAAAATTATATTATTTTGAAACAATTTTCCCTCTCCTATAAACTTCCTGAAGACAGACACCTTGTTACCTATTTCTTTTGCTTGCCTCCACTAGGAGTCATAAAATATCTGTTAGATTGATATAGATTATCTGCATGTAAGTCACTGGACAGGGTTAGGGTAGAAAAGCTTTTTTTTTTTTTTTTTTTTTTTTTTTTTGAGGCGGAGTCTCCCTCTGTTGCTAGGCTGGAGTGCAGTGGCACTATCTTGGCTCACTGCAACCTCTGCCTCTCCAGGTTCAAACGATTCTCCTGCCTCAGCCTCTCGAGTAGTTGAGACTACAGGCATATGACACCATGCCCGACTAATTTTTGTATTTTTAGTAGGGACAAGGGTTTCACCATGTTGGCCAGGATCTCGATCTCTTCACCTCATAATCCGCCTGCCTCGGCCTCCCAAAGTGTTGGGATTACAGGCATGAGCCACTGCGCCGGGGCGGTAGGAAGGTTTTAATGGTGATTTAAACCATCTCTGATCCCTAGAGAGACATGCCTGGGAATCTTGGAAGCAGGAATCATTTGATTCTAATTAAAACAGAAGGGCGTGGCAGTGAGGAGCAAACCATATTTCGGACAGAGGGGAGGCAGCTCTGTGTTCAAAAAAAGAAGAAGGGCGAGTTCTACATTCTAGCTTGGTGAAAGCTTTTACAGAAAAGATAATAAACTATCAGTTTATCTATACATTCAAGCCTAAAGGCTCTTTCTATCTGTGCCCTAGACCACATAGTTTGGAAGTATTTGTAAATCTCTGGTCAGGTTCTCATGCTTTTGATAAGCCAGAGCAAGAATTTTATTTACAACTTTTAAATCTCTGTCAAATCATCTTGTTTCTACTGTTTTCTAGTCTCATTTATAATGAAAAGCAACATCTGTTTCAGTGCACATGTTGGTACCACTAAGAACCAAGGCTCACTGGTGGCATGAGAAGGGGAGGGGTTGTCCACCTTCATTCCTCAGATGAACCAGTGAGGAATAGGGAGATAAAACCTTACGGCTTTTATTTCGGATTAAAGCCTGTAGCTGTGGTGTATTAACAGAAAGCTGAGGAAAATGTTTGCACTCTTCTTAGCAGGGTTTGCTGTTTCCCTCCTTTAAGCTGGTCAGCGACTTGAATACCTGGCCTGAGGACACGGCTGATCTATACCCTTTTTCTATACCTGAAAAACCTTTTCACCAACTTTGTTTGCAATGTCAACAGAAATGTAGGTGTTAAATCTCTCCTCTCCTCTTCTGTTGTGGTTATTTGAGCCCCTGCTTTCACAGCCTAGCTAAGGACTACTCTGGCCAACTCAAGGAAGATGTCAGCAGCTCCTAGAAAGAGAAATCTTTTTTTTTTTTAAATCCCTTTTTCTTTTGTTTCTTCACTCCTTTCTGCTTTTTGCTCCCCTCAGTTCCTCATCCTTTTCCCTCCCAAATCGTTTATGATCCAAGTAAGAGAGTGTCTCAGGTGAGAGAATGCATTCTGAAGTAAGTCGGTCCCTGAGAACGTTAGGGTGGGGACTAGAAGGGTGTGGAATAGTAAGAAAACAGGCAAATGAAGTAGCAGACCCACATTCAAGACCCAGTTAGTGTTCATAGAAACATTGAAGGAGAAGTCTCAGCCAGACAGCTATGCTTAGTCACAACAAATATTAACATATCCAGAACTCCTTTGTTCCACTCCTTTTCCTTTTCATTTTCTTTCAGTCTAACTCCATCCTCCCTTCTCCCTCCCCCAAAATAAAGCTTAACTCTTGATAATTTTTAAACCTTATCAGACACATTTGTAGCCACGTCTTGATCCTAGAGACATAACTGCAATATTTGGCTAACATTTTTCTCATGTTAAATCATTGCCTTGCATTTGGCAGGGAGGTACAGTGTATGCTTTGGGTAGTTTCAGTTTTCTGTACCTCGGGACGAGTCCGTTGTACACACTTGTGGTGTTTAGTATAACACCCCCCTTCCTTTATTAGCATACTACTCTGACATCAAAGAACTGAGCTGCATCTTGCAATGCCTGACAAAGCCTTTTTCATAGGGGTGGGAGGAGGAGGAGGAGGAGGAAGAAGCGGGTTGGAAAAGGAAGCCTTGTTTTTCTCTTCGTCTGTAGATGAATCATGTTCCCACAACTGCAATTGGGTTTTCAAACCTCCAAGGCTGCGGGAGCAGAGCTGAAAGGGCAAGCAGTGACGTTCCTGAGAGAGAAGGAAAAAGGGAGGAGGAGGCTGGCTAGGGAGGGAGGGAGGGAGGGAGAGAGGGAGTACTGCAGGAGTGGTCTTTTTTTTTTTTTTCCCCCTTTTACTCTGCTGTCCTTAGAGATTTTCAACTTAAATCAAAACCAAGTCCCACTGCCTGGTGAGCAAGAGACAGACTCTAAAGACTTTGCTTTGAAAAGCATCTCCCAGCTTCTACTTTTTTTTCTTTAAGGAAAAGTAGATTTTCTTTGTCTTTGTTTTTGTTTTAAGCAAGAACAGAATCTAATGACTTTTTTCATGTCATCGCTTTGAAATAGCGTCGTCTTCCTTTCTTTCTCTCCCTCTTCCTGGCAAAATATATACTGGATTTTTATTGCCTTCTTGGGTTTTTTTCCCTACGTGTATCAGCCGTTATGCTTGGCCAGTTTATTCTTAATTTTTTTACGGGAGTCATTGCCAGTGATGGAAACGCTGTTTGCTTCTCTTTCAGTCAAGATCTGCACAAAGTATAGCATTAGGGGATATTTGTTGTTTATATTATGAGTTCTACAGTCATCTTTTCAGCACTCTGAAGTTACCAGCAAGTTCTCAGTCAGTTCAAGGAATTGGATTCTCCTTGATTTCTTTTTAATTCATTGTTTTTGACCCCTTTGAGAGTTTTTATATAGAGAGGAATCTGGAAGGCAGAGATCTCCTCCACCTCACCGTGAGAAATTTGGAACTAAGGACTCACACTGGTTCCCAAGTTAACAGTGGATATACTTCCTGCATTTTCTCTGTTCTTTCCTGCATTTGGGCAAAATGTATGAACGGCACAAGAGGCGCTACAGCCTCTGTGACATCTCCAAGGTGGACAGGACTGTGGACGTGGTGTTGCTGAAGGTAAGGGGGGCCGCACCTCATGCATTTTGAAGCTCTGCGGGCTGTTTTAGTGCTTTGAACCCAGTAGCCATGTCCCTGGCCCTCTTGTATTGGGAGAAAGGCTGAGAAATCTGTGTACAATGGAGGATGAGGGGTGATTGTAAGCCTCTTAAAGGAGGATCTGAACAGGAAGCAGTAGGTGCTTGGGAATCAGCATTGGACTACTTACTGTTGAGATGTAATTTTACTTGCATTAAAATGGATTCTTATGCTTGGGAGAACCTCATACTGTTGAAAATCACAGAAGGAGAAATTCACCTTCCAAGTTGCTCTGTTTGGCCTTCTGTCTCTGTCACCCCTCCGCCCCCAGACTCCACCCCCATCTGCCTGGTCTCTTTCTCTGGCAGTTTCTTTCTCTGCCTCTGTCTTTTAAGTATTTCTGTCTTTTGTCTGAGTCTTTTCTGTTTTTCTGCTACGGTCTCACTCAATTCTTTAGGGGAAAGATAGGCAACATTTATTTCTTTTGGAAGGATTTCCAATAAACCTATTTATTAAGGTGGCAGAGCTGACATTTTGGCTTGGTTTGACTGCTTTTCGGAGGTAGCTTCTGACTTTGTTGATAGCTGTATTTGTTTGTGTTCTCAGCATTAGTGATGTTTGGTGTCTAAGCAGGATGGAGGCGGAGACTCTGAATAGCTAATTGCTCACAGAAGGCATCCTTGAATCTAAAATTAGTAAAAACTCCTCCAGCCGGTAAGATGAGAGTCTGGGAATGTTGGACAGCTCAAAGAGCACTTTTTGGAAATTTAGCAGTTTTCTGGCAAAGGCAGGGGAAATTGGAAGTCAACCAAGTGCTTCATAGATGACGGAAAGAACCCCAGTATCTGAACTTCTGAGGCTGTATGTGGAGGTGAGGGTGATTTTAACCAAAGTGGAAATACATTGCCCTGGTCAAGGAAATAGTGGACCTATTTTATTGATTTATCTATTCAGTTTATTACTTGGGTCTTTTTGATTTTCTTTGCTCGAGTGAGGCTAAGGAATGGGCTCAGAAGGCTAGACACAAAAACCAATGAAATGCCATGTTGGGCAGGGCACTAGGTAGAGTAGTTGTGATTTGTGGTAGAGTGTTGTAAGTGTCTCTCCATAATCATTATCAGGTGGTTGACTTGCTGGGCCTCGGCTGCCAGCAGTTGGTAACTTGTTGTTTTGAAATTGTTCCAAGATATTATTCATTTTGGGTTCTCTGAAATGTGATTTTCTCTGTGAGATCACAATGATGTTTAAAAATTTTTGTCCTCATATGATGTATTTAGGAGAATCTCATTTTTAGGATCTTTTTGTGCATGATACCCTATGATTTGGCCTGCGGGTGGGGAGAAGGATAAAAAGAAAATCTGAGTATCACAAGAAATATTGAACTTTTAAAGTAATGCTAAAATATATAATACTTTATACTCTAGGTGGGCATGGAAAGCCTTTGCGAATGGAGCTAAATCAGTACAGGCTTATTGGCCTCAGAGTTGCTGTTTTATAGTTTTAACGAAGCACCTCCATATACGTTTCTTAATTCGAGACTTGCCAGGCAGTTACTTTTTACCCCATATTCATATGAAGAGCCCGAGGGTTTTCTTGAGCATGGTGAGGGGTATGAAGAACTTGAGTGACAAGAATGTGGTTTTTTGTTTTTCTTCCCCCGCAAACCTACAACTAATAAAGGTGTTTGTTTGTACTATCCTGCCCAATAAATAATAAAAAATTTTCAGTAGAGAAAACTTCACTTCTCAGAAAATAGTCATTAGTAAATAAACACCAGGAGTCCTGAAAACACCCTGTTTCCAGTTTAAAATGAGATGGGGACATTTGTTGTTAGTTTCTTTGCTTTGGAGATGGAGAAGACAACATCATTGAGAGCTGTAAACTTAAAGAAACCTAAGTACCTATCCCATGCGAGCCACGGGGTACAGTCTTTATCCTATTATTGCTTAAAGGTAGATAATAAATAGAGAAATTTATAGTACAAACCGTTGTAATTGATTTGCAAGAAATGAGTAGGGTGCTGTGTAGTGGGCAGAACTATTTCAGATAGAATGGTCTTTGGACAGAAGATCGTTTCGAGGTGCAGACATTTAAAAAGCTGATCTCCAGAGGATGGAAAGACATTAGCTATGCTAAGGAAGAGCTCTCTAGAAAGAATGAACAGCAAATACATGGCCCTGAGGAAGGAAGGAGCACATAGGGCCATTGTGGTGGATGGGAGCCCCTTGAGTAGAAAGTGGGGTAGCAGGATGAGAAGGCCAGAGCCAGAGGTGGGACCTGGAAGAGCAGGGCCTTGACAGCCATGGGGAGGATGCCTTACCTCTCAGTGTACGTGTTGAAAAGATTATTCTGGGAGTAATTGGTTAGCCTGCCGTTATGATAGCACAGGCAGAATAAGAGGGTTTTGTGGTCTGAAGTGGGAAGAAGTGAATGGATATGAGACACAGGCATTTAATGTTTACATTCCTACTCTTTGTCTCATTTTACGTATGGGAAAACAGATTTGTGTAGTTAATAACTTTCCCAGTGCCTCACATCTCGTATGTAATTGATAATTACATATGAATGCAGTCCCAGGTTGGACTGTTTCAAAGTCCATGTTTTTCTTGCTATCCTAGACCTCTTTTTTGAGTCGATCAATTCCTTTTATTACATGAATATATATATTAGCTTTTATTGATATATACATATGTGTTCTTTTTCTATCTTAGACTTTTGGTCTCTTCTTTCTCAGTGCAGGAATTCCTTCTACAATACTTAGGACAGGTACACCATGGCATATAAGTTCATTTTGTCCCATGATTTTTAGCAAAGTTTTCTCACAATTCTAAAAAACCATTTGGTAGGGTTCTTCAATTCTTTCTACAAAATTATTTCGAATTTCAGTATTTTCTATTAGTGTTTTAAAAAAATAGTTATGTTGGGTGCCACATAAATTCTCAAGCCATCATGTACATGTTCTCCACTTTTATCTATGGAAGTTTGCTTTTTTGTACTAAGGAGTCTGTCACTTTTATCTGTTCATTAATACTATCTAAACACTCAAAACGTTTGTTGGTTAAATGAATTTATCTTTGTAAGTATGGATTCATAAGCATCATGTTATATAAATTGTGTTTAACAGATGAGATGAAATGTGGCAGTAATTACAGAGTTTAAATTGTGAGCCTGTCACTTTGGTATTCCACATTTACAACTCCAGTCCCTCCCATTGGCATCCTAATAATTCACTGTAGATTAGCTTCAACGTTCTCATTCTGTGTTACGTACCCACACTTTCTTTGGCTTCTTCTGCATTCTGCCGTGATTCCTTTGTTAGTTCTGCATAGTTTCATGGTAGCTTTTCTGTATCAAGACCTTCTTGTAAGATTTCGCTGAGGCTGGATATGCTAGTGTTGTCCTCACATCAGCTCTTCTGTCCCATCATCAACCCCCAACACCTCTGAAATATTACCTCTATTCTGAACTTTTTCTAAGTAATAAAACCTAAGTTGATAGTATTCCTTGGTCACCCACTCGTCTGTTCCCCAGCGTAATATACACATACCCATTCCTGTTCCTCTGTATATGACATTCCCCCATTTCTCCTTTCCTTGATGGATGCATGACTTCTGATTCTTACAGTATGTGGTTGGTAACTATGAATCTATGCTAAAAATGGGGTATGAAAGAATTGTAATTGTTGGCATGGGCCCTTTGGTACCAACATGCCCATTTTTCTTAGCATCCTTCAAAAAGCTAGTGTTGACTTCGGAAGTTGGTGACTGATGGGAGCTTTCATCCAAATGAGTTCAGTAGCCAACTTTAGCTCATGGTGAGCATTACTAGAGGACAGCAGGTATCAGAAACTGACTGTAAAATTAGCGTACCGAAAGGAAGCGGGTCAGAATCAAGGATTAACTGCTGATTTACATGGCTTTTAGCCTGGGCCACTGCTGTTTTACTAATTTTGTAACTTTGGGTACCTGGAAAAATACTGCCTGTTAATAGTAATGTGATCCTTCTTGTTACTGATGATTTATAGAGAGTATTTTGTAGGCAACAATTCAGAATGTTAGCTAAATGGTTAAAAGATTTGCAACCGTGTTTTGTGTACATTGAATGAAAATATTTACAGAGGAGGACGATCCCCTCCCCACTCACGACGCTTGGGCAGGCCACACGAGCTCTTTGGCTGAGGCTGAGGAGGAGTAGTCTGTCTCTAATTGTGGTGTCATTTTGCAGAGAAACACACATTCCCTAAAAGTTTGCTTACTGTAAGAGACGTCCACATTGCAGCAAAACAAAAGACATAAGGAAGCTCTGGATTGAAGACAGCCATATATATAGCCACTCAGATACAGTCCAATTCCCTGAAAAGACTTTGACTCAAGTGTTGGCTTCTATGTCCGGATGGTGGGTTTTTGCTTCCTTTTGTTCAGCCTTGTAGCTCAGGCAGGATCTCCTGAGACAGTTGCAGAGGAAGTAAATATGGGCAGTGGCTGGGAAGGCTGGGTGTAACCATGAGCTGTATTATTAGGATGTTCAGATACGAAGAGTAACAGAAACACTGCCAGAAACAAAGGCAATTCCCTCTCCACTGAAAATATGTACAGCTCTATTTTCTGACTGATGGGAACACATTGTGGGTGTGGTTTAGGGATAATCACAAGGGGTCCGTAGGCTTCGTGTCAGAAATTTAAAAGTTACCTGGATAAGTCTGACATTTCTTCTGAGGTAACTTCCATTATCCTGTATTTCATGTGCACCATAATTCACCAGAACTTTGGATGTTGAATACCTGTGGTGTCCATGGACTGGTTGTCATGGAGATAGTATGGACAAAGGAAACTAATGACTGTTTTTAAGCTAAAGTGTCATAAATGTGATCAGAGCCAAAATGTATGTTTTGGTGACTTGTCTCTCCAAAAGATATAGATGTTTAATGGTAAAGTCTCTGTTTTCCACAGTTCCAGCTACTTGCTTTTCTGAATCACCTGTTCACTTTCCTACCCATTTAGTCAATTGCCCGTCCTATACTTTGTTCACAGCTCAAGATTCCAAAAGGGTAAATCTGAATAGAAAGATACATAATCATCTTCATTTTTCTCTTTAAACTCAAATTATTCGCAGTGCCAACACTGATGATTCTTCCTATTCTGTCTCCTAATTCTGCTGATGATCAGAATCTTTTGCCAGGATTTGTCTCAGAACTGACTGAGAAGAGTGTTGATAGTATAAGGAACCAATTTATCTGTTAGTGTGAAAAACCTCAGTCTTTGAATCACATTTGGAAAAGAGACTAACATGAGAACAAGATCCCTCTAATAAAAAAATGTCTGGTGGCTTTTGATTTCCTGCAGTATATGTTTCAGATGTGGCCAGGCACAGTGGCTCACATCATGCCTGTAACCCCAGCGCTTTAGGAGATTGAGACAGGAGGATCACTTGAGGCCGGGAGTTCAAGACCAGTCCGAGCATCCTAGCAAGACTCCCATTGCTTAAAAAATGGAGCCACATAGTGTGGCCTTTAAGTTGCCTTGGTTGTTTGAGTGAGAAAGAAATAGTGGAGTTGTTGATGAATAGAAGAATCAAGACTAGGACAAATTTACCTGCCACATCAATGATTCTGAAATAGGGCAGAAGGAGGGGGAGATGTTTTGTAATCCACTTTACATCTCTTAAGCAGCTTACTTTATAGTAAGCACAATATTCCTCACACATGAATATGATATGCTTGGTATTGCTATTTCACAGGATGTGGTTGAAAATGCTGATACATGTTTTGACATTCTTTCCACACACAATACATATGGAGCTTGTCCTCTGGTTAATGACATTGACCATGATTGGTAGTGTCTGGCCCAGATTACTGGCTCTGACTCTAACTGTGTGGGCTGCCTGACTACTTTTCTCTAAACAAACTTGCATATCCCTAACTGCTGCACATTCATTTCTTAATTGTGATAAAATGTACATACCATAAATTTTAACCATTTTTAGGTATATAGTTCAGTGGCATTAAGTACATTCACATTGTTATATAACCATCCTACCAGCTATCTCTTCAGAACTTTTTCGTATTCCCAAACTGAAATTCTTTACCTGTTAAACACTAACTTCCCATTCTTTTTGCCTGCTAGTTTGGCAACTATCATTCTATTTTCTATCTCTATGAATTTCACTACTTTAGGTACTAAGTGGAGTCATACAACATTTGTCCTTTTGTGACTGTCTTATTTCACTTAGCATAATATCTTCAAGGTTCGTCCATATTATAGCATGTGTCAGAATTTCCTTTTTAAGGCAAAAATAACATTCCATTGTTAAGTATATACCGTATTTTGTTTACCCGTTCATCGATCAATTGACATTGGGCTGTTGCCCCCTTTTGGCTATTGCAAATAATGCTATTATGAACATTGGTATACAAATATCTGTTTGAGTTCCTGCTTGCAGTTCTTTGCATGTATACCCAGAAGTGGAATTGCTGGATCATAAGGTAATTGTATGTTTAATTTTGTTTTTTGAGAAACTGCCATACTGTTTTCTGCAGTGGCTGTACCATTTTACATTCCCACCAGCAATGAACAAGAATTCCAATTTCAACACATCCTCACCAACACTTATTTTCTATCTTTTTCTGTTTAAAAGCCATCCTATTGGATATGAAGTGTTACTTCATTGTGGTTTTGATTTGCATTTCCCTAATGCACACTTACTTTTGTCCTGTTTGTGTTTGTAAGAAGCCAGCAAGTATGAGCTTTCCAAGCCACCCCATCTGCAAATATGTATTATCTACTATGAATGCTACCCTTAGTGTGTCTTTTCTTTTTGCAAGCTCTGCCTTGGCTCTCTTGCACGCTCTTTTCATCCATCACTTCAAGAATAAATGAAGCTAGCGCCAGCCTTTCTCTCAAGCTTCCAAAACCTTGTGTAACCATTTGCAAGACATGTTGTTATTTCAAACTCAACATGGGCAAATAGGGTACATCATCTTCTTCCCTCTAGATTTCCTATATCTGTTCATTGTGGATCTTTGACCAGTTTTTCTCTCTTATGTGAATTTTGCCCTTTGTACTAACTTTCTGATGTATACCTTTTATGTGCTCCCCAGTCCAGGTATACACTGCCTCTAGACTAGACTAGTTCAGGCTCATCCTAACTGGCCTTTGTGTCTCAGATGCCGTATGTTTCCTTCCTCCCTACTCTCCCATTTTATCTGTACACATCTAGAGTTATTGGCCAAGAATAGTACTGATCTTTTTACTACCTTGCTTGTATGATTGGCGGGGTCCACCCTTGTTAGAGAACAAAGCCTAGATTCATTGTAGCTATATCTCCTGTTGTTCTTCCGTGCTCAGTTTACACTTCTGGATACTGTTGGGCTTTTTGTGTTCCTGAAAAACATCAAAAGCAAAAGTCTTTAACCTGGGTTATGAGGCTATGCAAAGAACCGCTGATTGTGATGTAGCATGCATGTCCCTGGTGAGAGTTCCAGGGCTTCTTGCAGATTCTCGAAGGAATCTGTGACGCAAGAGGCTATGAAGTCCAGCTCTGGAGTGTCCTAACTGCTTTACTCATGCTTTTTTTGTATAGCTAGAATTCCCTGCCTTACCATCTTTCTCTCTCAAGCATATTGTCCGCTTTTAAAGCCTACCTCATATACCAACACTTTCGTTGAGCTTTTCCCAGATTCTTGAGCAGGAATTATTTTCATGCTGGGGACTTTCTTTTGTGGATTTTAGCTGTTTGTGTACCTCTTTTATTACACAAATTAGTGTTTCCCAACTTACAGGCCATGGTTTATGGAGCTATCTCACTGAATCTGATAATCCATAGACTCGTAAGGATGTATGTATATATTTATCATCGTGGGACGTCAAGCCTTTGTAACCCAAGGCATTTTGTATTAAAATTATAAACTGTGGGACCTACTATGCCAATTGTAATCAGAATTATGTCTTTTTCACCTTCCTGTCTATTGCTGTACCTTAACCTGGTTTCTTGCCTAAAGTGAGCACTCCGTCAGTGCTGCTGGCTAGCTGTGTGGATGAGTGTCAGTGTGTAGCTCCCAGCAAGATAACTTTAAGAAGCCTTCTTCTGCTAGATTTCCCAATCAATCCTGGTGCAGAAGCCCTGAATGATCGGAAACCTTACTGTTCTTCAGTGTAGGTTTTACTTTTAAATGTTTGTGAATGAAGCCTAATTCAAAAGAGAGAACTTGCCTGAAAGTGTGCATCATCTCAGATTTGCTTAAGCTTCTTGTGTTCTTAGAGACAGTGAGCCTCCTCAGGACATCATTGTTAGTTAACTGCTGGTGATTAGAACCACAGGATCCTAGTAATTGACAGAGCCGACAACAAACAAACTAGATTTTTTCAGTTACAGCATTTTGATATTTTAAAAAATTGGTGTCCACAGTTTCATATTTTACTTGTGTTATTTCATTAATGCCTTATTTTCTAAATATTTTTGTCTAAATCAACAATGACTATTTTCCAATAAATCTTGAAGATGTGAAATACACTTTGCCAAACTTACTCAATTTAATACTACAAAATTTTAAACAATTATTATTGAATTCTAAGACAAAGTAAAGAATAAGAAGAGGTGGCACAGTGGCTCGAGGCTGTAATCCTAATGCTTTGGGAAGCCGAGGTGGAAGGATTGCTTGAGGCTAGGAATTCAAGACCAGCCTAAGCAACATTGTGAGACCCCTGTCTCTCCAAAATTTTTTTTAAAAAACAGCTGGGCGAGTTGATGGGTGCAGCACAGCAACATGGCACAAGTATACATATGTAACAAACCTGCACGTTATGCACATGTACCCTAGAACTTAAAGTATAATAATAAAAAATAATTTAAAAAAAAAAAAAAAAACAGCTGGGCATGGTGGCACATGCCTGTAGTCCTAGCTACCCAGGAGGCTGAGACGGGAAGATCACTTGAGCCCAGGACTTTCTACTCCAGCCTGGGGTGACAGAGCTTCTTTTTCTGAAAAGGAAGGAGGGAAAATGAAAGGAGAAAGAAGAAAAAGGGAAAAGAACAAGAAGAAATTCTTGAGGGGGAAATTTGGAAACCTGGAAGTGAGGAAACCTTGGGTCCTCTGTTTGAAATATTTATTACTTTCATTAAATTACTTTGCCTCCTTTGGCCTCAGGTTTTTTATGGGTCTAATAAAGGGAGACAGGGCTGTAATCCTAAAGGAATCTCTCCACTGTTTTCTTCAGAATCACTGAGGATAACGAATTCAAAAATTATTCATTAAGCATCCACCATGAACCATGCACTTATTACTCATTGCAGAGACCTGTTAAATAGATACGATTTTGTTCTCGGGAAGCTTGTGGTCTTTTGAGCAGATAAGGCTGTAAATACAATATGGTTCATATACATGTATGTGCTCCACAGATCACCAAGCCTCACTGAGTGTGTTTTCTTCCTCTAAAATGGCAACATGCCTTCTCACGGGTCTGTAAAAAGGTGAAATCTATGGGATGGTACTTTAAAGTATCATGAATCGAGAAATATGAGTTCTTTCATAACCCTTTTTTTTTTTGTGGAGACAGTGTCTGGCTGTGTCGCCCAGGCTGTAGTGCAGTGGTGCTGTCTGGCTCACTGCAACCTCCACCTCTCTGGCTCAAGCCAGCCTCCCACCTCAGCCTCCTGAGTGGCTGGGATTACAGGTGGTCACAACCATGTCCATCTAATTTTTGTATATTTTGTGGAGACAGGGTTTTGCCATGTTGCCCAGGCTGGTCTTGAACTCCTGAGCTCACAGTTGCCAAATTCAGTAACTTCTTTTTGTTTTGTATCTGCTTTGACTTCTCTGCTGCAGCTTTTGTGACGCTCTAATCTCCCGAGTTCTCTGGCTCTTAGACACTGGTGTGTGCCATCTCTGACTTCTCTGTTCTCTGTTTTACACACACACACACACACACATACAGTATGAAGTAAAATGGCAAGTTGTTATTCTGGCCCAGTGTCTCTGTATATATAACATTTGTGACCCAACCAGAATTATATGTAGCACTGAAAATACTGTATGCAATATAGTGTTCCATTCACTGTCATTCCCATCTCTGTTAATTACAGCACACATTGTCCAAGTGAACACACATTTCATTGTGTGCTATGCAAGATGCTGTGGTAGGCTTATTGACCAACCTAATATTTTCACATCTCACATGTAATCTGTGAGTTCTTTGAGGACAATGTTTTACTGCTTTTGTTTTTAAGGCTTGGTACAGTGTTTATTATATAGAAGATACTTAACACAGTTTTTAAAAAATAGAAAAAGGACAGAAACATCCCAGCATGGTGAGCATTACATCTTCACACTATCTTCCTTTTCTAGAAAGTAACAATAGATTTTAAAATATTTTCCGTTAAAAAAAACAACTCAGGATGAGCACCTGTGTCACACCTACTGTGGTAGCTGCAATAAAAAAGATAACAAAAATAGGTATTGACAAGAATGTAGAAAAATTGTTGAATGGTACAGCCATGTTGGAAAACAGTCTGACATCTCCTTAAAGTATTAAACATAAAGTTGTCGTATATAACACCCAGCAGTTCCAGTCCTACATATATGCCCAGGAGAATTGAAAACATATCCACACAGAAACTCTGAATGTTCATAGTAGCATCATTCATCACAGTCAGAAAGTGGGGAAAAAAAAAAAACCACAAAACCAGATCTCCCATCAACTGATGCATAGATAAGTAAAATGTGGATCTATCCATACAGTGGAATATTATTTGGAAATAAAAGAAGTAAAGTACTGTTACATGCTTCAACATGGGTGAACCTTGGAAACATTTTGCTAAGTGAAAGAACCCAGCATGAAAGACCAAATAATGTATGACTCTATTTGTATGCAATGTCCTGAATAAGCAAATCTGTAGAGAGAGAAATAGATTCGTGGCTCTCTAGGCACTAGGGGACGGGATGGGGGTGAGGCATGACTACCAATGGATATAAGGTTTCTTTTTGTCAAGATAAAAATGTTTAAAATTACATAGTGGTGATGGTTACACAACTCTATGAATATACTAGTACTATTGAATTATATACGTTAAACGGGCCAGTTTTCTAGTATATGAATTACATCTCAATAAAGATGTTAAAATGCAAAATAATACACACATTTTCTCACACACACACACACACACACACACACACCACACACACAATGCAATGTGGCATTCTGGATGGGATCCTGGAACAGAAAGAGAACACTAGTGGGAAAACAAGCGAAATCCAAATAAAGTCTGGAGTTTACTTAATAGTAATGTACCAGTGTTGGTTTCTTAGTATTGACAACTGTGCCATGGTTATGTAAGATTTTAAAGTTGGAGAAACCGGTGAGGAAGGGAGTGGGGATAAACGGGAACTTTCTGTGCTGTCTTTGCAACTTAAAGTTATTTCTACTTTTTATGTATACTATTTTTTTATCAGCCTGAAGTTACAAAATAAGTTTATCGAGATAAATTTTTTAAAATAAAATAAATATATAACTATTGAAGAAAGTTTGGGAAACTTCAGGAAAGTTAAAAGGAATATAAGTTGTCTCTTTGTGGTCATTCAGACATATCCACCCAATTGAAAATAGATTAGGAGATCACACAAGTGTAACATGTCAAGAGATTTTTGGCTGCAACTCTGTGTAAAATTTTTAATACTATATAGTATATACTAATTGTTAAGAATGTGGTGGATCTGAGATTTTACTGTACTTACAAGCTGGCAAGTTAACTTACATCCTGACAGTTTCTTGGGTGCTGGCTGAAGTCACGGGATTCTAGGGTCAGAGACAGATAAATGTGTTACTCATTGCATAGCCAGCAGCATCAGCATCACCTTCTTGTTGGTTCTCCTTGCTTCCTAAGCCCCATGCAGGCAACACAAAGGGGTCCAGGTTGATGCTGTGTCACAGCTGAGAAATCTAAACCTGAAGAAACCTGAATTTTTATACAGTGGACAGTAAGCCTGTGTGACCTTTGCCCTTGACTGAGACATTATCTTTATTATACTGGACAGAAACAAACCTGCCCTTTGCTTTGGAAGGAATCAATATTTTTATCTTTTAAGGATATTTGATATGCAAACAGTCTTGAAAAGATAGTCTAGAATAAAAGGGCCATCAGGGCTTTTGCAGACAAGACCTGCAGAAATGCAAGAGGGACATGGAGAATTGTTTCCCAACATGAATATGTTCTCATGACTGTTACTCAGAAATTAGTATATTTACTTAAAGATATTTAACTTTAATTTTGTTCTAGTAGTATGTGTTTATTGTATATAATTTTGTAAAATGTGAAACTCACTTTATGTAACACATGTGCCTAAAATGACAGGAAAAGTATAGTCTTAGTCGCTTGCATATTCAAGGCAAATAATGTCCACTTTACTCATTGGCTATGGAATGACATGTAGTATTGAGAAGGTAATGAAAAGTATTCTAAGAAATATAAATCTTTTTTTTTTTTTTTGAAACAGGGTCTTGCTCTGTTGCCAAGCTGGAGTGCTGTGGCCCGATTTCGGCTCACTGCAGCCTCTGACTCCCTGGTTCAAGCGGTTCTCTGTCTCAGCCTCCCAAGTAGCTGGGATTACAGGCACCCAGATAATTTTTGTATTTTTTTAGTAGAGACGGTTTCACTGTGTTGGCCAGGATAGTCTTGAACTCCTGACCTTGTGATCCCCCTGCCTCAGCCTCCTAAAGTGCTGGGATTACAGGCATGAGCCATGGCGCCCAGTAGAAATAGAATTTTAATAGGGTTTTCTAAAATGTTGGCCAAAAAACTTGTTGAAGGTCATGGTAGGAGACAGTAATATGGTAATTCGTAGTCGTTCATTTCCAGATTCTTTACTTGTCACTGAAGGATCATCTGAGCTCTTTTATTTCTGTTAACTATCTAAATTTGTTGCTGTATTCATGCAGCCTCTTCTTATTACAGGAATAATGGTGGTGGGGGGGAGTAATTTTTTCCCTTCCAGCTTAAAAGTGTAGTTTTGTATTGCAGTACAGTGGTTCTATTAGCAGATAAACTTATTTCACAGTGTGTAAAATTTGGCTCATTTCAAATGAAATGCAGTTTGAAATTAAGAGAAAATTCTCTGAATGACTTTTTTTTTTTAAGAAGATGTATCGTTTCAATTCTTTGAAAGATGTGGATAGGGTGTTGGTAAAGTTACAGAATTTGTGGTTACTTCCTTATTGTGCACACCTTAAAGTACATTTCAGAAAGAATATTTTTTAATATGTGTAATCCCAGGGCACCTGCTGAAGATTCAGTTCCATTCAGGAGTACTTTTAAATTTTTGGCATCATTTTGTAACACACCAGGAACTGAAACCCTGATGGCCCCTGGTTCCTGCTGTTTTTCCTCTCTGTAATAGTAAAATAGATGAACAGAGCAAATGATAAAGTGTTTTGTTTCATGTGGTTCTAGTTTGCCTGGTTATTTGCAAGCAGTTTAATTCTTTTCATTTGTTTTGTTGTCAAACAGTTATAATTTGACAAAATGTCCTCTAGCTTTCTGCCTTCTGCCTTCTGCCACTTAGCGTATACAGTAAAACTGTTGATCTTTAACAGCAGAAGAGTTTAATATCTTCTCACTGAAGTGATCAGAAATATATTTTAGAGGTTATTGAATAAAAGCAAGGCTTCTGTCTTTGAGCATACAAACATTCACAACTACTTGGTAGTTTGTTTAGATATTTCTGCTCATATTATTATAGAATTACATCTGAGTATGTCCGTTTTAATGATTAAAGGGTTATAATGTTAACGTGCTTGGGAATTGTGAAGACTAAAATTAATTTTATATTTTATGCTTCTGTTTTTGAGAATGTATTTGTTTTCAGCTTTATTCTGGTATAAATTTCCATACAACAAAATTAACCAATATAAGTTTATAGTTTGGTGAGCTTTGACAAATATTTAAATTATGTAATCACTACCGCGTCATAATAGGAACATTTCTGTCAGCTCAGAAGTTCTGTTCTGTCTCCCTGTAGTCAGTCCTCTCCTTCAGTCCCTGCTGATCACTAATGTTTTCTTGCTACTGTAGGTTTGCCTTTTCTAAATATTGCATAGACAGAACCATACAATAGGTAGTCAATAAGTAGTCTTTTGAGTCTGGCTTTTTTTTTTTTTTTTTTTTAACTTACCATAATACTCTTGAGATTCATCCATGTTGTTTGTATCAGCAGTTCATTTCTTCTTACTGTGAGTCTATAGCATTGTATAGATATATTACAATTTGCTTGTCCATTTACCATTTGATAGCTATCTGGACTGTGTCTAATTTGGAGCTCTCATGAATTAAAGTGCTTTAAAAATTCCAGTGCAAGTCTTTGTGTGACAGTAGGTTTTGATTCTTCTTTGGTAAGTGAATGGGATGCTATGTTGTGTGTAAGTATATGTTTGACATTATAAAAAACTGCTAAACCGCTTTCCCAAAATGGCTACACTATTTTGCATTCTTTCAACAACAGTTCTGTGTTCTGGTTGCTCCACATCTTTGCCAACATTTGGTATTATCAGTCTCAAATTTTGACTGTTGTAATGAATGCCTGTTGGTATGTCCTCGGGATTTTAATTTACATTTTCCTGTGAATTAATGAAGTTGGGTATCTTTTTTTTTTTTTTTTTTTTTGCTTATCTGCCTTTTGTATATCTTTTTAAATGAAATGTTTATTCAAATCATTTACCCATTTAAAAAATCACGTTGCTTTGTTATTGCATTGTAAGAGTTTGTTTTGTTTTATTTTTAAATATTCCGGGTAGGAGTTCTTAGCAGATAATTGTTTTATAAATATTTTCCTTCAGTTTTTAGTTTGCCTTTTTGTTTTCCTAACAATGGCTTTTGAGGAGTAAAAGTTTTTAAGGTTGACAAATATTTTTTTTTTCATGTTTTAAAAAATGTAGTATTTAAGAAATCTTTGTGTAACTCAAGGTCCCATAAAAGTGTTTCACTCCATCTTCTTTAGGAGTTTTTTAGTTTTAGGTTGAACATTTAGATATATAATCTATTCTGCGTTCATTTTTATAGGTGGTAAGGTTTGGGGTAAGATTTTAGATCTTGGGGAGTTTTGTTTGTTTACATATTTATATCCAGTTGTTATAGCATCATTTGTTCATAAGACTATTTTTTCCTCATTAAAATATCTTGGCATCTTTGTCAAAATCAGTGGGCCATATCTGTGAAGGTCTGTTTGTGGATTCTCTCTTCTCTGACATTGATTTATATGTCTGCCTTTTAATATCAGGCAGGTTTGGTTAGTGCAGCTTTTATAGTAAGTCTTGAAATCATGTAGTGATCAATTTGAGGACAATTAACAACTGTATTGAGTCTTCTGATCTGTAAACATGGTATGTCTGTATTTATTTAAGTCTGCTTTAATTTTTTCTCAATACTGTTTTATAAAGGTTTCAGAGTATGAGTCTTACTCATATTTTCTTCAAATTATCCCTAATTATTTTGTATTTATTGAGGCTTTTGTAAATGGTATTGCTTTTACTTTTAATTTCAATTTCTAATTGCTCTTTGCTAGTATAAAGATCTAGCATTGCTTTTTTTAATGTTGCTTTGTCTCTGGCTACCTTGCTTTTATTAATACATTATTTATTCCAGTATTTTTATAGATTCCTTAGCATTTTCTGCATAGGCAGTCACGCCATTTGTCAATAAACCAAGTTTGACTTCTTCCTTTCCAATGGTATGCGTTTTCTTTCTTTTTCTGCTTTACTGCACTGGCTAGGACCTCCGGAGTATTGTTGAATAGAAGTGATGAGAATGGATATCTTTGGTTACTGATCTCAGAATGAAAGCATTTAGTCTTTCACCAATAAATATAATGTTAACCGTAGGTTTTTTATAGATGCCTTTGTCAGTTTGAGTAATTTCCTTTCTCTTCCTAGTGTTCTGAGAGTTTTTTATCATGAATAGGTGTTGAATTTTGCTGATTTTTTTTTTTTCCTTTGAGACAGATTCTTGCTTTGTTGCCCAGACTGGTGTTCCGTGGCACAATCACGGCTCACTGCAACCTCTGCCTCGTGGGTTCCGGTGATTCTCATGCCTCAGGCTCCCTAGTAGCTGGGATTACAGAGACCCACCACCACACCTGGCTAATTTTTGTATTTTTAGTAGAGACGTGGCTTCACCATGTTGGCCAGGCTGATCTTGAACTCCTGACCTGAAGTGATCCGCCTGCCTCGGCCTCCCAAAGTGCTGGGATTACAGGCTTGAGCTACCGCTCCCGGCCCCAGATTCTTTCGATCTAATGATGATCTCATGATGATCATGAGTTTTTTGGTCTGTTAATAAACTGATTTTTCAAGTGCTAAACCAACCTTACATTCCTGGGATATTGCTGGATTCCATTAACCTAAAATTTTGTTAAGGTTTTTTGCATCTATATTCCTGAGGAATATTGATCTGTAGTTTTCTTATGTCTCTCTGGTTTTGATTTCAGAGTAATGCTAGGCTCATAAAATGATCTGCATTGTAAATACTTGTGTTTTCTGTAAGAGCTTGTGTAGAGTTGACATTTCTTAAGTGTTTGGTGGCATTCACCACTGAAGTCATCTAGGCCTGAAGTTTTCCTTGTAATGAAGTTTTAAACTATGGATTCAATTGCTTTAATAGAATAAGGCTATTTAGATTATCTGTGTTTTCTTGAGTGCATTTTGATAGTTTGTATAGTGTCATGGAATGCTACTATTTCATCCAACTTGATGAATTTATTGCAGTAATGTTCATAATATTGCTTTATTTTTTCAGTATCTATAGGATCTGTAATGGTGTCGTTCTGTAATTCCTGATTTCTGTCATTTGTAGCTTTTCTTTTTTGATTAGCCTCGCCAGAGTTGTATTGATATTATTGACCCTTTTGAGGAACCAGCTTTTGGTTTCATTGATTTTATTGTTCTTCTGTTTTCTATTTCATTGATTTCTGTTCTTTATTTTCTTTATCCTGCTTGCTTTGGGTTAATTTACTCCTCTTTTTCTAGTTTCGTAAGGTAGAAGTTTAGATCACTGATTTGAAACCTTGTGTTCTAATATAGGCATGTAGTGTTATAAATATTGCTGTTAGCACTGCTTTAGTTCTATCCACAAATTTTTATATGTGGTGTTTTAGTTTTTATTCAATTCAGAATATTTTCTAATTTTTCTTAATATACTTTGATTCATTGGGTTATTTAGAAGTGTTTATTTATTTATTTATTTTTTATTTTTTTATCTCTGTCTCCCAGGCTAGAGTGCAGTGGCGCGATCTCCACTCACTGCAACTCTGCCTCCCGGGTTCATGCCATTCTCCTGCCTCAGCCTCCTGAATAGCTGGGACTACAGGCGCCCGCCACCATGCCCAGCTAATTTTTTATATATATTTTTAGTAGAGACTGGATTTCACCATGTTAGCCAGGATGGTCTTGGTATCCTGACCTTGTGATCCGCCTGTCTCGGCCTCCCAAAGTGCTGGGATTACAGGCGTGAGTCACCGCGCCCAGCCTATTTAGAAGTTTTAAAAAATTTTTTCAAATATTTGAGTTTTTTCCAATCTTTTGTTTTGGATTTCTGATTTAATACTGTTGTGATCACAGAGCATACTTTTTATTTTAATTTTCTTATATTTGAGACTTGTTTTATGCTACAGAATATGTTTGTTTTATTTGAGGTTTGTTTTATGTGATAGAATATGAACATTCCAAGTGCACTTGAGAAGAATGTGTCTTATGCTGTTATTGGATGGAGTGTTCTATATTGTGTTAGGTCAAATTGATTGAGGTTTTTTAGGTTTTCTCTATCTTGCTGATTTTGTTTCTATTTGTTTTATCAATAAACTAAGAGAGGAGTATTGAAATCTTCAATGGTAATTTTAAAATTTTAAAATTGAATCAAAGTAGAGAATTGTAATGTTAAGATGGTTGGGAGGTGTAAAGGCTATATTTAAATTTTTTTTTAATTTGTGGGGAGGGGGTAAGTTTTTGCTTTTTAGAGTAATACAGACTTGGCATTCCAATACCAGTCCTGCTATTTATTACTTCAGCTACCCCTCTGAGCCTTTTTTTTTTTTTTTTTTTTTTTTTGAGATGGCGTCTTGCTCTGTCATCCGGGCTGGAGGACAGTGACGCGATCTCAGCTCACTGAAACATCTGCCTCCCGGGTTTAAGCAATTCTTGTGCCTCAGCCTCCTGAGTGGCTGGGATTATAGGCATGTACCACCACCATGCGTAGGTAATTTTTGTAGTTTAGTAGACATGGGGTTTCGCCATGTTGGCCAGACTTGTCTTGAACTCCTGGCCTCAAGCAGTCCACCTCAGCCTCCCAAAGTGTTGAGATTACAGGCATGAGCCACACCAAATATGTATTTTAATATTTAGTCAATTTCATATGTTAACTTTTTTTATTTTACCCTTGGCCTACACTATGGCCTTCATCTTTGTGTATCTTTTCCTCTTACTTTTGTATGCCTAATTTTTATTGACAATGACAACCTCTTTAGAGCCTTGAGTATAGATTGCTGTGGTTATAGTGTGAAAAAAATTTTTTTTCCCTTGACATAAGTTTGCTCACCCTGTATTAAATAAAAAGATAGGAATGTTGGTACAGTCGACATAATTTTGGCACCTATAAAATTATCTCATATTACTTCAATGACTGAAACACAGTGTTTTCCTTTTCTTTCAGATAAACCGAGAAAACTGGTGTACAATAGAGCCATGCCCTGATGCAGCATCTCTTTTGGCTTCCAAGCAGAGCCCAGGTAAGCTGAGATTGTCCATTCATTTTCTGGAGCTGCAGGCCCACTCTAACAGATCGTTTTATTTGGAGATCTGCCCTTCCTTAGCATATTATACAGTAAATCAGAGGAAGGGATATATGTGATTTGGCTTTGTAGGCATTTTGTCTTACAGTTGAAGATGAGCACATGTAATTACCTGGATTTTATTTTGCTGGCAACGGACATCATAGGTGGCTTTATGATTCATTCATTTGTGAAGGCATCTGTGCTGTGCATATACATATGACAAGGTTTTTTAATCTGGCAAAAGTATAAATCTACTGTTAAGAACCAAACCTGAGGTTCTCAATTTTGACTGCACATTGGAATTATCTGGCTGAGCAAGCTTTAAAAATATACACATGCCTGGGTCTTACCTCCAGATATTCTGATTTAGTTGGGTGGGGTGTGGCCTAGATACCAAAATCTTTATAAGCTCCTTTAGTTACCCTACTGTGTACCCAAGGTTGAGAACATTACACTTTGGATGCATGGTCAGGAATTAAGTCTTTCCTTAAGTATCTTTGAGTTATTTCTAACAACACTTGAGGGTACAGTGCTCTTAAGACCTTGCTTGTTAATGACATAGCACATGGCTTGTGGTTAGTTAGGATTCCCAACTTTTAATCCAGGTCCAGCCTCTAACTCTGTGTGACGTAAAGTATGTTCCCTAATGTCTGTGTGCTACATTGTCTCCCTCCCATCTGTAAAGTATTAGTAGCTTGTCTCATTTTGAGGGTGTAGTACGGATGACATGATGAGTAATCCCTGTGCCTGTTCCTATGGCTGCTAAGTGAATACTAGTAATTTGCATTCTGAGTTTTTTTAGTCTGTTTTACCCAACAAGCCTCTGTTTGCCTTCCCAATTTTTACTGCCCAGCTTTAAAAATTACCTAGTCTTCATTTGCAGGTCTTTTTAGAAATAGTTTACGTGTAGATACCCTCCAGTAGTGTTAAATTTAAAAACAAATTGTTTTGAATCCTCTAACTCCAGAGCAGTTTCCTACTGATTCTCAACTCTCTGACTTTACTACAAAGGAAATAATTGAAAACAAATATAGAAAGTGTTTTTCTCTATTTTTGTCTCATTTTTTGAGAGTAGTTAAGGATATTATGCTATAGTCGTGTTCAGGGTCCAAGTTTTACAAGATTGGCCCCGTTGACAGATTTAGCTGACACTTCCCCCATGTAGCCTCCTAGAACCTTCTACTTAAATGTCTACCACTTACTACTGTGTTTTGGTTCCTTAAACTGTTTGGGGCTTTTTCTAAAAGTGTAATTACAACCACCCAAGAGTGAAACTTTCTGCCAAGTAAAGGTTAAATGAGGTTGCTCACGGTTTGAATATTCACAGGAAGGAAAGATCTCCACACATCATAGTTTAATTTCTATATTTAGAGAAATGATTTTTGAACCCCTGGACATTTTCCCCAGGACACAATTTTGAATTCTGTAGACCTACTGTATACGCTAACCCCAAGCATAAGCAATTTAGTCTTTTTAAAGTAATTATTTTAAAATCTCAATTTAACAAAGTTGCAGATCAGAATTATGCCACTCAGCTTCAGACCTGAGATTTTGATTTTAGGCATAGCGTTTTTGTGAATCCTAGGTACTTTGTTTTGCAGGTTTCTCTATTTTACTTCATAAACACTTCCTCAAGAGAGCAATAGCATTAGACCAAATAAGATACTGTCTTTTGGCCGGGCGAGGTGGCTTATGCCTGTAATCCCAACACTTGGGGAGGCTGAGGCAGGCAGATCACAAGATCAGGAGTTCGAGACCAGCCTGGCCAATATGGTGAAACCCCTGTCTCTACTAAAAATACAAAAATTAGCCGGGTGTGGCGGCACATGCCTGTAGCCCCAGCTACTCAGGAGGCTGAGGCAGAAGAGTCACTTGAACCCAGGAGGCGGAGGTTGCAGTGAGCCAAGATCCAGCCTGGGCGACAGAGCAAGACTCCGTCTCAAATAAATAAATAAATAAATAAATAACAGGTTCCCCAGGCTGGAGTGCAGTGGCATGGTCTCGGCCCACTGCAAGCTCCGCCTCCCGGGTTCACACCATTCTCTTGCCTTAGCCTCCCAAGTAGCTGGGACTACAAGTGCCCACCACCACACCCAGCTAATTGTTTTGTATTTTTAGTAGAGATGGGGTTTCACTGTGTTAGCCAGGATGGTCTCAATCTCCTGACCTCGTGATCCCTCCGCCTCGTCCACCCAAAGTTCTGGGATTATAGGCATGAGCCACCGCGCCTAGCCAAGATACTACCGTCTTTTAAAATCACTTTGTATACTCTTTAGTAATGGACAAATTACAAGATAGAATTATGATTAGTATGACATAACAGAGCCCACAGGATGTCAGCAGTGTGTTTTCCTGCCCTTCCCCAATAACAGTTTGTTGGCATTTATGTCGTTTTAAACCCAAATGACTAGATAACACCTTTAAAAAAGTTTGTATTCTAAAAAGCTAATAGCTCAGTACACAAAAATTATAGACAAATTTACATATGGGTCATAAAATGGGACTGGCCCTGCCTGTGCCCATCTTTAAGGTACTGTCGTCTGGATACTTACTGAATCATACATTAAATGTTAATGAAGCCTTAACTTCATTAGACACATACATCACACACCTGCTATGTGGTGGAAACCAGAGTTCTAGTTACTCTATGTATAAATTATTCCTGTCACTGTGACTCCTTTAGGGAAGTACGATCATCTCTTGTCACTGTTATGGAAATGGCAACTGAGAGGGGTGAAATTACTTCTTGCCTGGAATTTTTCTTCTATTAAGTAGTCAGACCTAGATTTAAGCCTGGTGAGTCTAACTCGAAAAGCAGAGGTCTTTACTCTTGTTTACACTTAGATATGCAGCTCCCCTTTATTCAGTAGGAAGGGAACATATAGAAGGAAAGAAAAGATTTTATTAATTTTGAAAACTTAGCAATACATGTGACACAGGGTGTGGATTAGCTCTGCCTTTAGGGATTCCCCCCACCTCCCCCCGCCCCATGACACGGGGGGTTATAATGGTTTATGGTCCCTCTCTCTCCATCTTGGTCCTTCTTTCTGTACTTTTCTCTCTTCCCCTCCTCAACAATCAGCTTTATCTCACAGAGCAGACTCTCATCCCAAACTTGGTTTGTTACCCCTTGTAGTGCTGGCTTGAATTTATTTTCTGGGTGAGGTATTCCTACCAGGGCTGAATCTGGATCTTCCCTGTGAATTTTCCATTCGAATATCATGAGCTAGTTTGTTTTCCAGTCTGGAATTTGGACGTGGTCTGTTAGAGGGCCAGCTGGACAGCGAGCAGCTCAGTGTAGTTGCTGTGACAGCCCTTTCTTTTCTTGGCCAGCCCCCCTATTTTCCCTCAGTCACGGAAAGGCGTTTTTTTTATTTTTTCAGGCAGGGAAAGGAGAAGGAGTAGATCACACCCACCACCTCCTCTTAGGTTACTACATACTCTAGGAAATGTGAAAAAAATTCTCCAGAATACCCATAGTTTCCAGTCGGCTAAAGGCAGGGCTGTTCCCATTGAACTAACACTCTCCGAAACAGTTTGAACCAAGACTGAAACAGACTAAGGTGATTTTTTTTAACTGAAAGATTTTCAGATTCATCCATGAGCCCTGTCTCACTTCCTATGGCATTTTTTTGTATAATTCTTCGTTGAAATTGTCTTCTAATATGTTTATTTCTGCCACAAGACAGTAAACTGCCTCCCCCCCAACATTAAACATTTATTTTTATTTGGATACTCCCCAGTATTTAGCCAGATGCTTAACTAGTAGAAAAAATCATTTGATTGACAAGCGATTTATGACCTGTAGCAATGCAGTGCATCCTTGACCCTTGCTCTAAGCTACCAGGGCAGATAATTCAGTGATTATCCCTAATTAATTTTTCATTAGAACAGCTATTTCTTCCCAGTTTCAACACACAGAGACAACATAATTATCTAAGCATAGAATCTAATAATCAAAGGAGACACTGGAAGTTATCTAGTCCAGCCCTCACTTCCCTCTCTGTGCAGATACCTTTTCTGTAATATCTTGACATAGTCATTCTCTGTTCCAAAACCCTTCTGGTAAAGTGATAGTCACTACTTTATGGGGCACCCAACCTATTGCCAAGAAGCCCCGTTTTAGTGAAGCTCTGTAGCTCACACTCACTGGTCTTTGTTCTGCCCCTGGAACAGCACAGAGGGAATCTGTGACCGTCTTTAGGCACATTTTCTTCAAGCTCCTCAGTAAGCTGAATGTATCTCAAATGTTTTGACTGTCGTGACCCCGTTACTACGTACACATTTTTGTTTATCAGTGTTCAACTTTAGATGTTATTTAGGAACAAGTACAATCCTGAAGGTGTGGTCTGGATGGCACATAGTGACTGGACTGTTCCCGTTTTGGATGCCAGTGTACTATTTACTAATAGAGACTAAAACTATTAGTGTTTCTTTGGTTTTGTCATCACCTTGTACTGTCAGTTCCTCTTGAATTTGCTTCCCCCAAAACCTCCAAGTAGAGTTCTCTTTACCTCCTAGATAGCCAGGTTTCCTGCCCTGTCCCTCATCACTTAGTGTCACCTACAGATTTGATAAAGCATGCCTACCTGGTTGTCCAAATAACACATTAACTTGCTTACAAAAACAGAGATACATGACTTTTATCTTTTTTTTTTTTTTTTTCCTGAAATGAAGTCACTCTCTATCACCTAGGCTGGAGTGCAGTGGTGCGATCTTGGCTCACTGCAGCCTCCGCCTCCCAGCTTCAAGCAATTCTCCTGCCTCAGCCTCCCAAGTAGCTGGGATTGTAGGCACCTGCCACCAAGCCTGGCTAATTTTTTGTATTTTTAGTAGAGATGGGGTTTCACCATGTTGGCCAGGCTGTTCTCAAACTCTTGGCCTCAGGTGCTCCTCCTGCCTCAGCCTCCCAAAGCGCTGGGATTACAGGCTTGAGCCACCATGCCTGGCCATAACTTTTATCTTTAAAACTTCTTAGGGCCAGGCCCAGTGACTCATGCCTGTAATCCCAGCACTTTGGGAGGCTGAGGCAGGTGGATCACAAAGTCAGGAGATGGAGACCATCCTGGCTAACACGGTGAAACCTCATTTCTACTAAAAATACAAAAAAAAAAAAACATTAGCCAGGCATGGTGGCACATGCCTGTAGTCCCAGCTACTCAAGAGGCTGAAGCAGGAGAATCGCTTGAACCCGGGAGGCGGAGGTTGCAAAAACTTCTTGAAGGAAGCTCATATCCACTCAGTAATGGACTTGGGTTCTTGGTTTCACCATCTACAAATCCCTTTAACCGTATAGTACCCAGTCACATGTCACTTTTGTTTACAAAGTTAATAGCCTGGGCAACATGCCAAAACCCATCTTTACAAAAAATAAACTGGGCTTGGTGGCATGTGCCTGCAGTCCCAGCTACTTGGGAGGGTAAGGTGTGAGGATTGCTTGAGCCCAGGAGGTGGAGGTTGAAGTGAGCTGAGATCATGCCACTGCACTACAGGCTGGGCAACAGAATGAAAACCTATCTCAAAATAAACAACACAAAACAAAAAAGCAAAGTTAATAAGAAAGAGTATCTTGCTTATTTCAAGCTACTAAGTTTTTAGGCTCCCTCCATGTACCAAGGTAGTATTTCTGTCACAGACCCCTCCCTCTGGCTTGCCAGGGTCCCTGTTCTAGTTATTGAACTGAAAACAGATTCTAAATGATACATTTTTCCACTTTGGCACATTATGCCCCCAATTTAAGAGCTATTTATGGTAAGAAAAGTTAAATTATATTTCTGTTATTACTCAGCAGAACCTATAAGTTTAAAACAAACTGCATCACATAGTTGCTAGTAAAAGACTTTGGATTTTGAAGACAAAAGAAAAAAAATTCCCTAACTACTACGAGGAAAACATACCGTTCAGGTATCTAAATAGAAGTAGAATATGCTTCTAAATCATCCTTTTATCTTTCTGTACCTAATATAAACATGGTAGGCGCATGATTGTCCTGTAGGAGCTATATCAACCTAGAATTGGAATAGCAGAACTACTAATTAGACTGTGTCCTTTATAGCTTCTTGATATCGAAAAAAAGAAACAAGGAGGGAAGGAAAAGAAAAGAGTGAGAGAGAGATTTAAAAGACTGGTTGCTGGGGTGAAAAGGAAGTGTTTCTTTTTGTTTTTTGTTTTATTTTCAATATTGGTGAATAAATTCTCTTTTTCAGAGTGTGAGAACTTCCTGGATGTTGGACTGGGCAGAGAGTGTACCTCAAAACAAGGTGTACTTAAAAGAGAACCTGGGAGTGATTCTGACCTCTTTCACTCACCCAGTGATGACATGGACAGCATCATCTTCCCAAAGGTATTGTGTAAACCTTCCTTTCATTTTTGTCCCATGGCTTTCGTGTTCCTATTTGGGCTTCCCAAACTCTTTTCCACTTTTTTCCCCTCTTGTGCTCATTGTCTTCCCAAGACATGTTGTTTCCCTAAATATGTAACTCCTGCTAGTAAGTTGTGATCCAGCTAGCCTTGTAGGGCCTCACTCACTCTGAGAGGTGTGTAAATGTTCTCTTGGAGAAGGAAACGCCAGATTACCAGGGTTTAGAAAAAGGCATTGGGCTGGGCATGGTGGCTCATGCCTGTAATCCCAACACTTTGGGAGGCTGAGGTGGGTGGACCCCTTGAGGTCAGGAGTTCGAGACCAGCCTGGCCAACATGGTGAAACCCCGTCTCTACTAAAAATATAAAAATTAGCTGGAGGTGCTCACTTGAACCCAGGAGGCAGAGGTTGCAGTAAGTCAAGTTTGCGCCACTGAACTCCAACCTGGGCGGCAGAACGAGACTCTGTCTCCAAAAACAAAAAAAAAAAGAGAAAGAAAAAAGCATTGGCCAAAGTGATTTAATGTGAAATTGTGGCTAGTTAAATGCAGATTTTGAAGCTCATATAGGAGTCAAAAGAAATGGAAGTTCCTTTAGAATTAAGTCAGATGACAGTAAACACTTCTCAGTGGGCAGCAAGGACCACAGCTCAGACTATATGATGTCATATGTATAAACCAGCTGTAGAGTCATTTCTGGTTAATGTGTTTAGGCCTGAAGCTTCCTGTTGAGTGTGGTCATATCACTTATCCTCATCTAGCCTGCTTAATTGGAACTTTCTAGATCTCTGCGATGGAGCCCTTCCACATGAATCAGCTCACGTTTGCATATAATTTGAGACTGTCTAAGGGAGGTGGGGAATGGGAGCAGTTTGCTTTCTTTTGCTTATGTTTGTTTCTAGTTGCAGCAAGTTCTGTTTTGTTCCTCTGCGAAGAATAGAGGGCTTTCCCACAACAGAGATGGCAAATGCTACTCAATTATATGCCACAAGTGGTTTTCTTAATGGTAAGGAGGTGAAGAGGCAGAAACACTGTTGCATCTACCAAGGCGGTTCCTTCTAGTTTTATAATGAGCTCGGAGAAGTGGTGAGGGCAATTGTGTTAGTGGGTGATTAAGTTGTCCAAGATGGTCAATGATGCTGTGTAGAAGTTACAAGAATAGGCCAGGTGTGGTGGCTCATGCATGTAATCCCAGCACTTTGGGAGGCCACGGTGGATCACTTGAGGTCAGGAGTTCGAGACCAGTCTGGAAATGGTGAAAACCCGTCTCTACTAAACATATAAAAAAAATTAGCTGGGCATGGTGGCGTGTGCCTGTAATCTCAGCTACTTGGGAGGCTGAGGCAGGAGGATTGCTTGAACCCAGGAGGTGGAGGCTGAAGCGAGCCGAGATTGCACCACTGCACTCCAACCTGGGCAACAGGAGTGAAACTCTGTCTCAAAAATAAAAATAAAATAAAATAAAATAAAATAAGAGAAGTTACAAGAATAGAGACCTAAAGATTTGGGAATCAGGAGCATATCAGTGCCTCTGTGAATGTACCCTGTGTACCTTCCTTTCATTTTTGGCCTTCCCTAAGGCCAAAATGAGCCACCACACCTGGCCTATTCTTGTAACTTCTACACAGCATTTTTATCTTGAGTACATTGTCTTCCCAAGTTCCTTGGAAAGACTTATTTAATATGATGCAGCCTTAAAGATTTCTATCACTGTTACTCATAGTGACTTGACAAAAAATTCTATGAAGTAAAAACTCCACATTTAGAAGATCTGCCTTTCTCTTTTTACTTAGGAAAAGAGAAATCAATAGTTTTATTTTGTATTTTATTTTATTTTATTTTATTATATCAGAGTTTAGGTAATTTCCACTGTGACTTTGAGGTTTTAATTTTAAGGAATTCTATTCCCCGCAAGGGAATACCATTCTGAAGATACGTGTCGCTAAAAACATACTGAGATAAACAGATTAGATAGTATCTCTAAGTTCCAGCTTTAAAATGGGATCATTGATAATCACTGAAACTAGGTCATGGATATACAGATATTTATTAAACATTTATATATGTTTGAAAATTTTAATGTAAAAAGTTTTTTTAAAAAATTGAAGTGTCTTCATTAAGAAATACTTGCTTGCAACCTCCTAGGTGCATGACAGCTTGCACCTGAATATTACCATCTCTGCAGACTCAGAGTTACTTCTGGTCTAGCTAAGGATAATTAGAATTTTCTATATTTCTCCTTCTTAGTTTCCCAGAACCATTTATGAAATTGCTCATATAAATGACCTGTGCTAGATTTCAGAGGTTTTTTTTTTTTTTTCCCCAAGAATACTAGACAGACATAATTTTTTAAAGTTGAAGGAGGCCAGGCATGGTGGATCTTAGCATTTGGGGAGGCTAAGGCAGGAGGATCACTTGAGTCAAGGAGTTTGAGATCAGCCTGAGCCAACATAATGGGACTTGTCTCTACAAAAAATACAAAAATTAGCCGGACATGGTGGTGCACACCTGTGGTCCCAGCTATTCGGGAGGCTGAGGTGGGAGGATCACTTAAGTCCAGGAGGTTAAGGCTGCAGTGAGCCGTGATGGCGCCACTGCATTCCAGACTGGGCGACAGAGCAAGACCCTGTCTCAAAAATAAATAAGTAAATAACACCTACATTTTATACCAGACTGCTTAGGGAAAACCAGAAATGGCAGGTTCACTTTCACCTCTTCATGTGTGCTCGAGAATGTCTAAATGGCCTGAGAAGAGATGGGGAGGATTTTTCTCTTAGTGTTTTTGCTCTACCAAAGTAGCCTGTGACCAGGGGAGGTTTTGCAATAAACGTTTGCTCTAGCATTAATGAAACCAAGGGCTGACTTACAAAAAGGAGAGAGATAAACTAATATTGACAGGATACTTACTGTACAGTAGGTACTGAACTAAATTTTTAAAATATTTGATCTCAGTTTGTTGCCCATCAACCCTGACGAGTAGGTGGTTTTATGCTCTTAAGGAAATAGAGGCACTGATGGGTAAAGAAATGTATCCAAAATTATTTAGTAGGTGAGCAGCCAGCTTGAGGTTTGCATCTAGGCCTGACTCTAAAATCCATTCATTTTTTGTTTTATTCTCAACCTCTCCAAACCTGCCCTAATAGCCAGTGATTAAATAAAAGTGTGGCACTGGCAGATAGGCCATCAGCTGCTTCCTTAAAAGTCGTCCTCAGGGGTAATCCACAGAGGGTGCTATGCAAAATATCAAAATGTATTGCAGTTTGTTCCCAGGTTCTAACCCTCTTCTCCTTCTCTAAAAAATAATCTGTAGGCAAGAGATTGCAACATCTTTTTCTGTGAACCATGAGTGGTACATGACGTCACTTCCTTCAGCCATTTGTGTGACTCTGGCCTCACAGAGGTCTTTAACAGCCCGTAATGTTTGCTGTGACCTTTTCACCTTAACCCTGTCTTTCCATTCAGTATACCTCCTGGTAAATGACTCTTTAGTGAGTGTTATGAGCTTCATGTTTATTCTCATGAATATGTGTGAGTTCCTAAGATCTTTAATCAACAGCATAAAATTTAGATTTTGTTTCTAAAGTGAAAAGAAATCCTAGGATTCTTTTTGGCACTAGCTAAGAGAGAAAGTACGAATATAAAATATAATGATCTAGGCCACTCTACTATCCAAAAGGGTAATTAAAGTCTACAGGAAATATTAACAGTTGCTGCCTCTCTTCCCAAAGAGAGGTAAATCAAAGCCCTTCCATGTATTTTTTTTCTCCAGGTTAGTTAGAAGATGTATCTACAATTGATTTTTTAAAAATCAAAATGAATTATGTAAGATACAAAACCTAAAGGGAACATCCTTCTTTCATGTGTTGTAGTTTTTCTCAGGTCCTTGATCCCCAAGCCAAAATTACTTTAAAAAAAACCCAAAAAACCTTTTTGAGATAAAAGTAAATGTAAGCCAGGCACACTGGTTCACACTTGTAATCCCAACACTTTGGGAGGCTGAAGTGAAAGGACTGCTTGAGTCCAGGAGATTGAGACCAGCCTGGGCAACATAGTGAGAACCTGTCTCTACTAAAAAATTTAAAAATTAGCCAGGCATGGTGGCACACGTCTGTAGTCCCAGCTACTTGGGAGGCAGAGGCGAGAGGATCACTTGGACCTTAAAGTTCAATGCTGCAATGAGCTGTGATTGTGCAACTGCACTCCAGCCTGGGCAACAGAGCGAGACGCTGTCTTAAAAATAAATAAAAGTAAATGTATTTACAGAATCTTAATTAAGAAAACTACAATTGCAGCTGGGCGTGGTGGCTTATGCCTGTAATCCCAGCACTTTGAGAGGCCGAGGCAGGCGGATCACTGGCGGTCAGGAGTTCGAGACCAGCCTGGCCAACATGGCGAAACCCCATCTCTACCAAAAATACAAAAATTAGCTGGACGTGGTGGCAGGCATCTGTAATCCCAGCTACTCGGGAGGCTAAGGCAGAAGAATTGCTTGAACCTGGGAGGTAGAGGTTGCAGTGAGCTGAGATCGTGCCACTGTACTCCAGCCTGGGCAACAGAGTGATATTCCCATCTCAAAAAAAAAAAAAGAAAGAAAACTACAATTGCCTATGCACAAGTGCTGAAATTATTACAAATTTAAAACTGTGAACCAGTGGTAATGCTTGTAATCAGGTACTTTTCTTAAAATATTGAACATAAATGGATTAAATGGTTGGCATGTGTTAGGTGTTTAAAATGTGAGCTGTTCTTTTCCAAGGTCCATGTAGAGTGCCTTGTGTATTATTATAAATAATAATAATAAATATTTGGGAATAAATGGAGATTAAAGGACTAGTATATTGGCAGTATTAAGCATGATTTCTTCAAGTATAGTAATAAGATATAAAGTATGCAGCAGTTTTTGTAGTTCTATGTATATAATGTTTATACCTCTGTATGCACTTATGTGTCCATACCTGTATAATGTAACTCTGGCTGAGAAAGCCAGTCAGGCATTTTCCCCAACATTTTATTAAGAAAATATTGAAGCATATAGAACATTTGGAGAATTGTACAGTGAACACCCATATACCCACTACTTAGATCCTACAATTAACTTTTAATTGTATTTGCTCTGTTATGTAACTATATATCTGTCCATCCTTCTGTCCACCCAGTTTGCCTAAATTCTCAGTGTTCAGATATCAATATACTTCACCTCTGAACACTTAGAATTCAATATTTGTTTATAGGCTGATTGGGTTTTTTGGTAAAATTTACATACAGTGAAATGTACAATCTTGAGGGTACCAGTCAGTGACTTTTAAAAAAAAATTTAATGACCGCTTCACGAATGTGTGCATCATCCTTGCACAGAGGCCATGCTAATCTTCTGTGCATCGTCGCAATTTAGTATATGTGCTATCAAAGTGAGCACCCATCGGTGACTTTTGATAGAAGCCTTCATTCACCTTTGTACCCAGCCTGCAGCAGGATACAGACTATAAGCATTGCTTTGGAGTTGCCTCATGTCTTTTGGGGCAACAGCTGTCTTAATTGTTTTCCCACCACAGATTAGTTTTCTGTTTCAGAACTTCGTATAAATGGAATCTAAATAATATCATTTCTCTTGAGTAAATACCTAGGATTCGAATTGTTAGATTATATGGTAGGTATAGGTTTAATTTGCTATGAAACAGATCTTTTCCCAAGTGGTTGTACCATTTTACATTTTCACCAGTGATGTTTTGTTTTCCTTTTTCAAGTAATAACCACCAATTCATAGTAAGAGCTGCATAGTGCAGTAAAAATACTGAGTATAAGAATATTATTCTGTGTGAACTTTATTCTTACCAGATGCACGAGACTGTAGAAATCATGTAGTTTCAGTGAGATCAGAGTTAAAAGCACGTATTAGGAAGAAAGGCTTTGTGTTGAGAATATATTCTAGACAGAGCTCTTTGTTTTTAAAATATGTATAAATAGGCCACCAAAGATTTTCCCACCTTATTTTAATGAGTCTCAAAAGGGTAGATGGTTGCTTTATAAACTTCAGATTGGTAAAGTGCCAGAGAGATAGCAGACCTTTTTTTTCCTTTTTTTCTTTTTTTTTTTTTTTGAGACGGAGTCTCGCTCCATCACCCAGGCTGGAGTGCAGTGGCCGGATCTCAGCTCACTGCAAGCTCCGCCTCCTGGGTTCACGCCATTCTCCTGCCTCAGCCTCCCGAGTAGCTGGGACTACAGGCGCCCGCCACTTCGCCCGGCTAGTTTTTTGTATTTTTTTTTTAGTAGAGATGGGGTTTCACCATGTTAGTCAGAATGGTCTCGATCTCCTGACCTTGTGATCCGCCCGTCTCGGCCTCCCAAAGTGCTGGGATTACAGGCTTGAGCCACCGCGCCCGGCCAGCAGACCTTTTTTTTCAAGGCAAAATCCTTCCAAGATTAGATGCCAGTGAAGAAGCACCTATACAACTGTCTGTGAGTTATTTCCAAACTGAGAAGAGCTAACTTGTAAGAAGGCTATATGACAAATTAATAAATGGAAACTTTAACTCAAAATTTTTGTTTGCTTTGAAGCCTTTCTTGTGTGTTTTAGAGCAGGCTTTTTACACATTTTGCTTTATTGATGTTCATTCTGTTTGTCCCTTGATATTATTTTGAGAATTAGACATTTAGGCAGCTAAGGGTGAGTATATTAGCTTCTTAGGGCTGCTGTAACAAATTACTGGAAGCGGGGTGGCTGTAAACAACAGGAATGTACTTGGTCCCACTTCTGAAGGCTGGGGATCCTAATCACTGTGTCAGTGGGGCTGCTTTCCTTCTGTAGGCTCTGAGAGAAAATGGCCTCTCTCCTAGTCTCTGGTGCTTGTTCACAGTCCTTGGTGTTCCTTGGGTTGTAGATGCTGCACTCTAATCTCTTCCTCTGTCTTCACGTGGTATTCTCTCCTGTGTGTCTTTTTGTGTCTCTTCTCCTCTTGCAAGGACACCATTCATATTGGATCTGGGGACATTTTGGATCCACCCTACTCCAGTATAACCTCATCTTAACTAATTATATCTGCAAAGACCCTCTTTCCAAATAAGGTCACATTCTGAGAAGGACATGTATCTGAGGAGGACACTGTTCAACCCAGTACAGTGAGAAAGCCGAGACATTCACGAGACCATTTACATTGTCCTTGTCCATGGAGAGTTGCTCCGTGAATAGGACCCCTTTAGGAAGCCCCCGAGTCCCTCACTCACTTTAAAAGCATACTCAGTTGTTTCATTTTAAAATAATACCTACCACAATTTAGAATTTACTTGGTGAACCATAGTTTTATTTTACAGAGGGACCCAGTGAAGGTACTTCTCTGATACTGACTTTGATGTCTTGTTCTTACAGGATTTTAAAAAGATGATTGAGATACCAGAATAGGGCAGTTTGAGTTGAAATCAGCCTGGGTTCAAATCTTGACTCTGCTGCTCATGCCTGAGTCCATTGGAAAATCTGGGCCTCAGTTTGACCTGTCTGGTGATCCCCATGCATCTTCTCTCTCATTCACATCTCATACATTACTTAAAAAACAATCTAGGAAACTGGATTCCACAGAACTAGAAAAAGAAAGCCTTCTTATTAGCTTGTGAGATCAAGCCCAAAAGGTAGAAAGGGTGCTTTTAGAAGGTGGTGTGCTTTTGAACTATTACGTCAAACCTTTAAAAAGAGTCTCCTTATAGTATAGAGCTTGTTTTCTATTCCAAAGCCGAAAGATTTTCATAATTTTTTTCTTTCTTGAAGAACCGTAAATTTTACCCTTAATTAAAACATTGAGTAGACTAATTAGGAAAATATTGTGAAAAAGGGAAAAAGAATTACAAAATGCCCTTCCCTGTTCCCTGCCCCCATCCCATAAGAGTGCAAAATAGCTATTAAGACAGTGCCCACATCTTAAGTATGATCAAGCATCTCTTAGACACTTCTTTTGGTCTTTTGGGTACCATGAAGCTCATCTTTCCCTCACCCATCAAATTCTGTGTTCTGGTATCTCCCTCCCTTGCTCCCTTTCAGGTTCAAAAGATTTTCCTGTCTCAGTCTCCCCAGTAGCTGGGATTACAGGCGTGAGCCACCCCGCCTGGCCACTGGTATGTTTCGACAAGTAGAAAATGTCAGGCTACTAGAACAAAGTTACACAGAACCTGTTAGGCAGAGGTTAGCCAGGAAAGAGCGTCATCACTTTATCAAAGGCCTCATTGCCAGGACTGATTATTTAATGTATGATTTGGCCTCATAACACTCAGCCGGTTCTCAGTGAAATGAGAAAAATGTATAGCTTTCATCCATTTAGATATTTGTAAAAGTACTTATGCATTTGTGGCAAACTTTAGGTGGGGTCATAAGCTATTCCACATTTTTCAGAAGGCCACTAAAAACAACCACAGACTTGCTTTTGGAATGTTAATTTCAGCACATTATTATTGCAGCCAAGCAGACTGCTTTGTTCAGTTAAAGCTTGTAAAAAAAAAATTAAATCTAACACATTATGAATTTAGTTTTCATATACAAAAAAACCCAGAGACAAATGGATTCCCTTTATTGCAGTTGGTGATATTGACTGAAAGAACTAACATAAATTTGATCTTTTTCCTCTTAAAGAAAGAAAAAAAATGGGATGGTCACAGTGGCTCAAACCTTTATCCCAGCACTTTGGGAAGCCAAGGCAAGAGGATTGCTTGATCCCAGGAGTTCAAGACCATCCTGGGCAACATGGTGAAACCCTGTGTCTAAAAGAAATACGCACAAAAAATTAGCTGAACATGCTGGCACTTGCTTCTAGTTCCAGCTACTCAGGAGGCTGAGGTGGGAGGATCGCTTGTGTCCAGGAGGTCAAGGCTGCAGTAAGCCATGATATCACCATTGCACTCCAGCCTGAGTGACACAGTGAGACCCTGTCTCAAATTGGAAAAGAAAAGAAAAGAAAGAAAAAATGATCTACTTCTAGTCTAGTACCTCTAGTAAAAGGTATAAAGAGGATAGACCTAGGCCAGGTGGGATGGCTCACACCTGTAATCCCAGAGGGAGGCTGAGGTGGGTAGATCACTTGAAGTCAGGAGTTAGAGACCAGCCTGGCCAGCATGGTGAAACCCTGTCTCTACTAAAACTACAAAAATTAGCCAGGTGTGGTGGTGCATGCCTGTAATTCCAGCTACTTGGGAGGCTGAAGCAGGATAATCTCTTGAATCCGGAAGGCAGAGGTTGTGGTGAGCTGAGATGGAGCCACCGTACTCCAGTCTGGGCAACAGAGTGAGACTCTGTCTCAAAAACAAACAGAAAGAGGATAGATCTAGACTGTTTCTTTTCTGGAGTCCGGGGAGATTTGAATCCAACTGTGATCATCCTATTAAAAAAACAAGTCTCTGAGGCCAATCATGATCTTGCCTGCCTGGAGCCCACTGAGAAGCCATTAGCTTGATCTAGAATAACTGAGGCTATCTGATTGGCCCTGCTGGCTTCAACCATATGTGCTTTCTCTCCATTACAGCCAGAGGAAGAGCAGTTGACCTGTGATATCACCGGATCCAGTTCATCCACCGATGACACGGCTTCACTGGACCAACATTCTTCTCATGGCAGTGATGTGTCTCTCTCCCAGATTTTAAAGCCAAACAGGTCAAGAGATCGGCAAAGCCTTGATGGATTCTACAGCCATGGGATGGGAGCTGAGGGTCGAGAAAGTGAGAGTGAGCCTGCTGACCCAGGCGACGTGGAAGAGGAGGAGATGGACAGTATCACTGAAGTGCCTGCAAACTGCTCTGTCCTGAGGAGCTCCATGCGCTCTCTTTCCCCCTTCCGGAGGCACAGCTGGGGGCCTGGGAAAAATGCAGCCAGCGATGCAGAAATGAACCACCGGAGGTGAGATGGGAGGCAGTTTGTTTAGTGTCTCAGTGTGTGCTTGCTTTTGAGAAGCTTCTGATTTGTGTTATTGTTGGTAAAAGAATTTAGGAGACCCCATAGTATAGAAGAAAGAATATAGGCTTTGGAATCAGGAAAATCTGTGTTCAGACCCCAGCTCCATAATTTACCATGTAAATGACCTTGGGCAAGTCACCTGACCCCTCTAAGCTTTAATTTTCTCATCTGTAAAATACCTTCATTATTATTTTTAATAATACAGTGAAATGTGATTGTCATATAGTGAGTGTTTAGTAAATGGGAACGTTTATTCTTACCACATTAATGAAACTTATGAATGATAAAATATTGGAGGCAGTAGTTTCATGTCAGCTTTGAATTAAGAAACAAACATGAAGTCTTACAGTCAGTCTAGTACTGAACTGAGACTAGAACTCTACTTATTTTCATCCTGCATAATGTCATGAGATCTCCTGTTTGAATTTATTGCTGAGGCTTATCTAGGACCATTGTCCTAATACCTCTGAAGATAATGGAATGAGAGTGAGATTTTAATCAGTTTGACTAATTCTTCTAGTGTTACCTGCATGTAGTATAACCTGAATTTTAAAGTGTTAAGAAAAACCCCTTTAAAGCTTTGAGTAGTAATTTTTTTCTGATTCTTTAATAATTTAATAAACTTCATAACTTTTGCCATCTGATTAACTCCTTGGAGCAAGGGGAGGAGCAAAGTAGCCCTCCACAGAAATTGTCAGTCCCTTTTTGTCCTGATGTTTTTCTTATTCCACATTCCTTCATTCTCTTCCCTGTGCCATTTCTCTTTGAGCAGTGTCTCTCTCCCCAGTGTGGTGTCTGTATGTTTCATGCATTTGTATCCCATTTTGTTTCATCTGCAACACTGACCTCTTCACCATTCATTTTCAGTTCAATGCGAGCTCTTGGGGATGTTGTCAGGAGACCTCCCATTCATAGGAGAAGGTACAGAGTTCGTTAACTTGATGGACTAACCATGTCACCTCTGAGCGTATACTAACAAGCATCTCATTCTGCTTAATCCATGATCGGACCATCTACTTTTAAGTAATGTCCCATCTAATTCAGGCAAATAAAATATAGGTACTTATTAATTGCCAATGTCCATTTTATATGAAATGGTTTCTTTAATTGAAGTTTTATCCTATTTTATCTTTTATAAAAATTATTTTTAATTTTTTCAATCTTGTGCTCATTGGTGTTCAGATGACTGTGATAATAGGGTCTCACCCAGCTTTCTCTAGAAGAGTTCAAAGAATTGTCTATGTCGTACCTATTTAATGGACCCTGGGGAGTACTATTTTTTTCTTCTCCACAAAAGAAAAACCAGGAATGTGTGTGTGCTTGTATATAGGCCCTGAAATATTGTCAACACATTCTTTAATAATGTAATGAAAGACTTTATTACTAGGCCACCTGGCATTTTCCATTCCATTGTGGATGTAGTCATTTCTTAAAGCAAATCAGAGGTATAAGTTCAACTCTTGGCCTTTGAATTCCTTAATTAGTATTTGTCAGGTAATATTTTGAAGCTAAAAATAAATGATTTTTAAGCTGAGAAGTAATTTCTAGTCAGATTGCTAATTTGCTTCAAATTTTGCATTGGATTTTCTTTAGAAGTCATTAGTGACCTTTTCTTCCATTGTTTAGAAAAACGTTTAGAAGTCCAAAAATTAGGGTTATATTACTGCCAGTGTCTCGTATTAGGAGACATTTGTAAAGAAGTATTTTTAACTATTAGCTGAACCTGTTTTTTGGGAAGTAGGTGAATAGTGATCTTTCCGACTTTGTCTTTTCCAAGTGGATGCTTTGTTTAATTCCAGATTTTAGGCAAGAAATTGAGCTTAAATTCAAATGTTCTCATGAATTTCAGATAATCAATGATTCCTATGAAATTGTTCTTCCAGAAAATAAGTTGTTAAACAAGTTTTAACCCCATCTCTACTAAATGCTTTTCCGTAGAAGGTTCTTTGGAGGTACATTTGTCTGGGTCTTTATTAAAGCTTTTCAATATGTGCTTATTAAAAACAGGCACTTGATGACAAAGTGGGAGACGACAGATTGCTGGATGCAGTCCGAGTTAGTGTATAGATGTGCCTGTCGTCAACAACTCCAGCCAGTTTCATCCCTAGTGAAACTTACTTTTGTAGGAAGAATGTAATGTATAATTTAAAATTTTGTAAAATTGAAACATTACAACAAGTATTATAAGGCAGGGGGAGGGACATTTGTTTTTTTTTTAATCTAGAACTTTCCAAATCTCAAAGCCAAAGAACTGCTAAATATTACCCCTACTAATTGAGGAAATGACGATGCTTTCAAAAATACCCTTAATTATGAAAGGAGTTTTCTGTTACCAGAAAGGGCAGACATTGTAGACCATCTGCAGCTTCCTTCCTGGTTCTTTAGAAAAGCTGTTACATCTTGGCTGAGCACGGTGGCTCACGCCTGTAATCCCAGCACTTTGGGAGGCTGAGCCAGATGGATTGCTTGAGCCCAGGAGTTTGAGACCAGCCTGGGAAACATGGTGAAACCTCATCTCTACTAAAAGCACAAAAATTAGCCAGGTGTGGTGACACGCACCTGCAATCCCAGCTACTCAGGAGGCTGAGGCAGGAGAATTGCTTGAACCCGGGAGGCAGAGGTTACAGTGAGCTGAGATCATGCCACTGCACTCCAGCCTGGGTGACAGAATGAGTCTGAGTCTCAAAAAAAAAAAAAAAAAAAAGCTATTATGTTTGTCTTCCTGCCTCCCTATCGTTTTTCATTCTCTTCATGTTAAATCTCTTCACGGTATTCCACATCATTGTCATATCCTGAAAGTAAAGAAACATTTAAATCTGTAGAAGGAGATTATTTTTAAAAATGATGGTTTGGCAGTGTATGTTCAGTTACTGATTTGCCACATTCCTGTTTCTAAAAAAAGAAGTTGGATATTTAGGTAAAAATATGCCTGTTTATTAACTGGCGATTTAAAATTTAATAATGTCGAAGAACGGACTTCTGAGTCTTATGTGTGTTTGTAAAATATATATCTTCTCCTCACACAAGTAAATTGTGTCAGTGTCATCCCACTTACCAGAACAGTGAAGTGTCTCCACTGTATTTTTACTTTCTGCTTCTGCACTTGTAAGCTTTATACCACTAATTTAATCTGATTTAAAATGCTTTATACTATTTAGTTTTAAATGATATGGTAAAGATTTTTTTAAAGAGCCATAGGAGTAGCTCTTACATCCTCCCACCATTTTCCTTGTCTCCTTTCTCCAGCCAAAAACCCCACTTGACAACAAAACAAAGTTATTAGATATATCCAACAAAACAAAGTTATTAGATATATCTAATTTTTTTGGTGCCAGGCCTTCCCATCTGCAAGATTCTGGAGGGAGCCAAGTGGTTTTATTGTTGTCCACAAGCTCTGCTTTTATCTCTTCTCAGAAAACAAAAGCACATCACCTAGAACTTTATGGCCCAGGTAGCAGGGTATTTTTTAAATGATAGTTTTTGTTAATAAAAATCCTGACGTTTCTATGCAGTTTCCTTTATAGAGCACACAATATTTTGAATTGATTATTGTTTTAGCTAGTGGTGTTTACTTAGCATTTCCAACCCCACATTTTCTGTCCCTGCTACTTGAGAATAGACACCCCTACTGGGATATTCAAGGAAGTAGATGATCAGATGGATTTTTTTTTTTTTAATCTGAAAAACGGATACAAACTTAAAATTTAAAAGATACATTTCTAACTTAGTGCCATAGAATTCCTTTTTAAAAAATTTTTATTATTGGCCAGGTGCAGTGGCTCAAGCCTGTAATCCCAGCACTTTGGGAGACTGAGGTGGGTGGATCACTTGAGATCAGGAGTTCAAGACCAGCCTCACCAACATGATGAAACCCCATCTCTACTGAAAAAAAAAAAACAACAAAATTAGCTGGGTGTGGTGGCGCATGCCTGTAATCCCAGCTACTCAGGAGGCTGAGGCAGGAGAATCACTTGAACCCGGGAGACAGAGGTTGCGGTGAGCCAGGATCGCACCATTACACTCCAGCCTGGGCAACAAGAGTGAAACTCCATCTTGGGGGGGAGTTTTCATTATCATTAAAATATAAGCAAATATTTAATCAGTGTTATATGCTTTATCTTTAACATAGTAGCCTAGTGAGTAGGGTTTGAAGATGGATGCCAGTGTTGACTAAGTATCTTATGCAAAATCTATTAATTGGTTTGGTTGGATCTATAATGGAAACACATGAAAAAAAAAAAAAAACTGATGACTTCATGAGTCCACCAAAGCACAGTTTGTCACTGTCTCTTTTAAAAAGTCTAGGGTTAGCGATACTGTGGTAAGGGTGATGTGGGAGTATGGGATGTACTGAGAGATTATTCCCAATGATGGAGTTTGAAACACCTCTCATGTCTGAAGAGTGAGCCATAGGTAGTTGCCACGGGTTCACTAGAAGGAATGTTTGGGTTTCAGGTTGAACTGGTGATAATGTAAAGAACCCACAGTCTTTTCCACAGTGCTATATAGACAAGAATAAAACATTTTTAAGTTTCTATGGTTTTTATTCTAGCCTTTTTAAAAATTGTCAGTGTTACATTCCTAAATTTTTTGTTGAACAAATAAATTCGTCTGTCTCTTAACTATGCCCTTCGTTTTTAAACCTAGTAACTCCATCCCTGTTTCCTCTTTTCTCCCTGCATTTCTGTTTCTGTCTTTGATGTCATCCCCAGTATGAGCTGGTGCCCCTCTGGTGTGCAGTACTCTGCTGGCCTAAGTGCTGATCTTAATTACAGAAGGTATGATATTGTTATGTGTCCAGCCACCAAATGGGGAACCATAAAATATGCCATCAGGGCTTTTGGCTTGGAGCTGGCTTCTGTGTGGCTGGGATGCATATGGCCAGCCTGCTTTGTCTGTGAGCACAGCGTTTCATTGCCTCTGCTATGGGTGTCACTAACTCAACTGAGGGGATACAGCCTAAGAGTCAGGTGATGCATCCTCTATGTCTCAAATGGCCATAGATTTGATGTTTTCTGCACAGATTTATCTCTCTCTGTCTTGGCCTGTCTTGATTTTCAGATCCTAGAAATTCTTGGATCCTGAATAAAACAATCAAAGAACCAAGGCAGCTAATAAGATGTACTGATTTCTATTATGCTTCTAAATCCACCAATCTGTGTAGATTCCAAATTCGGAGACTCCTCGTCGTTTCATATTCTTGTCTCAACTGAACAGCCAGATTTGATTACTAAAACATTTTCAGGATTAACTTTTGCAATAAGCATAGATCTGGTTTTCTTAGGCTTTTCAAGTAATTTCTTCTTCACTTAGCCCCTCTTCTTATCCCTGGTATTGAAAATGAGTTTTACAGGCCAGGTGTGATGGCTCACACCTGTAATCCTAGTACTTTGGGAGGCTCAAGTGGGCAGATTACCTGAGGTCAGGCATTTGAGACCCGCCTGACCAACATGGTGAAACCCTGTCTCTACTAAAAATACAAAAATTAGCCAGACACAGTAGCAGGTACCTGTAATCTCAGCTACTTGGGAGGCTGAGGCAGGAGAACCACTTGAACCCAGGAGATGGAGGTAGCAGTGAGCCAAGATGAGGCCACTGCACTCCAGCCGGGGCAACAGAGGGAGGCTCTGTCTCAAAAAAAAAAAAAAAAAAAAAAAAAAAAAAAAAAGGAAAAGAAAGAAAATGAGGTTTACAGAGACATTTACTTGTAGTCAGTCATGATTTCTATTATATTGAAGTAAGAAAAACATATCCCTTGTTTAATTTACCTACTAGAGAAAATAGAGATATATATGGCTTCATTTCATAATAAGTGATTTACAAAACCAAAATAAATAAATAAATAAAAAATTTAAAAAGCAAATACAAGTCCTGGACTGGTAGGTATGAACTTAATTGTAGCAATTTTCTGTACAGTTTTCCTTGAGTGGAGATAACTGAGTAGCTTTAGTATACCTTCCAGTTGAATTCCAGCTCATTGTTAGCTGAGAACATCGTCAGCTACAGCTATGTTTTGAGATCTTGGTTATTTTAAAGACGTTTCCGCTGCAGTTGTAACAGATGTGAATTATTCTAGTTAGTAACCCAAGGAGGTTAAATCACTAACCTGTCTCTGTAGCCTTCTGCTTACTGAAAATGCTTTTCATTCTGCAAACCACAGAATCTTTCTTGGAGGAATCCTCTTTAAAATGCCAAATCCTGATTGCCTTTGTTCCCTTTACCAATATCCAGGCAAAAAGTTACAGCTCTTTCTACTATTAGACCTGGTTGCTTTTTCAGCATTTGTTCATTAAGGTGTTATATGTGCCTGTTGCAACTAACAATTCTCGGGAAGTCTGTCAGCAGTTGTTTGGCCAGGTGTGCATAGAATAGATGGTAACACTCATGAGTAACACTTGGGTTTTCTGGGGTGAAAGCATACCTGTAAAATTATAAAGGTCAACTTGAACGTAAAATTATAAAGGTCCATTTAATGGACATAAGGGCAAGTTACCCAGTTTGCCTTCTGAAAGTTACTTAAGCTCATATTTTCTCTGTGAGATTTAATTACTTGGCATTAGTACAGTTAGATTCACAAAGATTAATTAGATCAAGGAAAAACATTTATAAAGTATCCGATAACTATGGTCTGTCTGTATAGTATATTGAAAAATATCTGAGAAGTGATCTTAGGTGGTTCAACATTTGGATAAATTTAATGGGGTAAGAAAATCTAAGTGCAGTATTCTTTCTCAGTATTCCAAGATCTGTGGAGGAAAGGTAGGTGGTATTCTTTGTGCTATGCCCTTTTAGACAGTTTTGCTAGCTGACATAGAAATAATACATGAACAAGGGAGATACACCCAAAGGGATTTTGTGTCCTCCTCTGTTTTTGAGACCCAGAAATAGAATGAATTAACTTTTGTGCCCTGTGTTCAGTTTCAGTCTAGAAGGCTTGACAGGAGGAGCTGGTGTCGGAAACAAGCCATCCTCATCTCTAGAAGTAAGCTCTGCAAATGCCAAAGAGCTCAGACACCCATTCGGTGATGAGGAACGGGTTGACTCTTTGGTGTCACTTTCGGAAGAGGATCTGGAGTCAGGCCAGAGAGAGCATAGGATGTTTGATCAGCAGGTAAGTCTTAAATATGTCTAATTTGGAAAAAATGTATTTCACAAAATATGAACATAGAAGGCAAGGCTTCTGGTAGTATAAGGCTAGTAGCTATGATTACTTACCCATTTTATGATATACTTAATCTAGCACTAAACCAAGTTTTTAGCACTTAATTAAAAAGGGCCAGGCATGGTGGCTCATGACTATAATCCCAGTGCTTTGGGAGGTTGAGGCAGGAGGATCACTTGAGCCCAGAAAACTCAAGACCAGCCTGGGCAACATAGCAAGACCCCCATCTCTACAAAAATTTAAAAATTAGCTGGACATGGTGGCTTGTGCCTGAAGGCTGAGATAGGAGGATTACTTGAGACCAGGAGTTTAAGGCTGCATTGAGCCGTGATTGCACCGCTGCACTCCAGCCTGGGTGAAAGAGCGAGACTCTGTCTCTAAAAAGAAAAAAGAAAAAAAATAAATAAAGAATGCCATTAATCTGCATAGATTTAAATATTCCATCAAGGCACACTTTTTAAAATTAGGAAAGTATCCAGGATATTAAATTGAGTTTTTCCTTCTTATCTGAGACCGTCTTTTACCATCTCAATAGTAAAATGAATCTTGAAATATGCTACATATCGTTATTAATTTTCCCAATTCTCTAAAACATACCCCAAGTTTCTCCTTTGTAGGAAAAAAAACTTTCTTACTATACCTTCCAGGAAATGTCTGTTGATTCTCTCTCCTTCCCTTCCCTACTAGAATTCTTTTTTTTTTTTTTAATACTTTAAGTTATAGGGTACATGTGCACAACATGGATGTCTGTTACATAGGTATACATGTGCCATGTTGGTTTGCTGCACCCATTAACTCATTATTTACATTAAGTATTTCTCCTAATGCTATCCCTCCCCCAGTCCCCTACCCCACGACAGGCCCCGGTGTGTGATGTTCCCTGCCCTGTGTCCAGGTGTTCTCATTGTTCCATTCCCACCTGAGTGAGAACATGCAGTTTGGTTTTCTGTCCTTGTGATAGTTTGCTCAGAATGATGGTTTCCAGCTTCATCCATGTCCCTGCAAAGGACATGAACTCATCATTTTTTATGGCTGCATAGTATTCTATGGTGTATATGTGCCACATTTACTTAATCCAGTCTGTCATTGATGGACATTTGGGTTGGTTCCAAGTCTTTGCTATTGTTAACAGTGCCGCAGTAAGCATACGTGTGCATGTGTCTTTATAGTAGCATGATTTATAGTCCTTTGGGTATATACCCAGTAATGGGATTGCTGGGTCAAATGGTATTTCTAGTTCTAGATCCTTGAGGAATTGCCACACTATCTTCCACAATGGTTGAACTAGTTTACACTCCCACCAACAGTGTAAAAGCGTTCCTATCTTTCCACATCCTCTCCAGCATCTGTTGTTTCCTGACTTTTTAGTGATCAGCATTCTAACTGGTATAAGATGGTATCTCATTGTGGTTTTGATTTGCATTTCTCTGATGACCAGTGATGATGAGCATTTTTTCATATGTCTGTTGGCTGTATAAATGTCTTCTTTTGAGAAGTGTCTGTTCATATCCTTTGCCCACTTTTTGATGGGATTGTTTGTTTTTTTCTTGTAAATTTGTTTAAGTTCTTTGTAGATTCTGGATATTTGTCCAGATCTTTTGTCAGATGGGTAGATTGCAAAAATTTTCTCCCATTCTATGGGTTGCCTGTTTACTCTGATGCCTACCAGAATTCTTAAGAGAGTATCTATGCTCCCTGCCTTCTCTTTTTAAAATTTTATTTGTTTATTTACTTATTTAGAGACAGGGTCTCACTCTGTCACCCAGACTGGAGTGCAGTGTTGCCATCACAGGTCACTGCAGCTTCAACTTCCCCAGTTCAAGTGATCCTTCTGCCTCAGTCTCCCAAAGCGCTGGGATTGCAGGTCTGAGCCACTGCTCCTGGCCCTTGCCTTCTCTTTATCACCACCTAATCATATCTTAATTTCTGCTGCTATCACTCTCTTGAAACTCCTGTCTTGAAGGTCATGGATTTCCTTGTCAGCCAAATCAAAGTGACTTCTTAGTTCTCATCTTCTGGGTGTCCTCATTATCACTTACCACTTTTGACAATCCCTTGGGAAGGTTTTGAGAATTTGAATGATAGGCTTTTATAGCATTGTACCTTACTGCAAGTCTTTTCTCTTCCTCTTGGGCCAGGAGACTTTGATTAATTTATGAAAGCATTCTGGGATACATCTTATTTCCTCCAAATGAAACATTTATAATTAAAAAAAAAAAAACCCTTTTGGAATAGATGACTGGAGTTTGGGGCAAAAATCTAATAATACATTTCTAATTAAACAAAAATGTTGACAACCTCTTCCTTGATTTGCTGAGTAGGACTTTGTGTAGAAGTTTAATTTTTTATTGTATCCTACTACAAGGCACTAACATGACCAAATATAAACTTGACACTGAAGGATTATCTTAGTAATTATTGTAGCACTTATGCTTGTGTGAGACCAGACGAATAAAGAGATTTAGGCATAATGAAAATCAGTTGAAGAGTAAATTTTGCCCCTTTAAAAATTTTTTCTACTTGTTCTGATACTTCAGAAAGAGAAAAAATAAGAATATGAAGAATATGCTTGTTGAAGCAAGTGATTTAGATTTACTCAGCCTAACAGTAACAGAAAAAAGAAGGAAAAAATAGGAACAATTCTTGGGTGGCTACTGAGCACAGCTTTGCTAACGGTAAATAAACCAGTGAACAAAATCTTTAAAATAAAGTGAATTTCAAATGTATAGAATCCTTTGGAAATCATGTGCAAGGTAAGGTAAAATACCAAAATTGTGGATTTGTAAACAATCATAGATCAAGACCCATATATCCCTTCAGATTCAGCTCAAGCTCATTTAAATGGCTTGCCTAAGGTGGTGTAAGTGGCTATTAGCTAAACAGTATTAAACTCAGAGTTCCTGGCTGTTAATTTCACTGCTTCTTTCCAGGTTTTGGAGTAGGTGAATTTTAATGAGGAAATAAGAATGATTTAATTTTCTTAATATTGTTTATTTTCTGAGATGGATGTTTCCAGGAATTTGACAGATAACCCTGCATTTTAGTAAGACATTACTACCACTGATGTGTTTCTAAAAATGGACTGTCTTTCTGAAGCGGACTTTCTGATTCAGTCTTTCTAGATTAAGTTGTTGTTTTAGTGCCTTGTTATGCTTAGCCTTCCTGGAATCTCTACTTAGCCATAGTTTTTATCTTGTATGGAACCTCAGAGTGGGTATTTGAGCTGCTTGTATCATTCTGATCTGGATGAGTTGCCTGCAGCCAACTTCCTGTTAAAAGTCTCTGCTGAGGTCATTTTTTCACTGAGGTCATTTTTTAGACCTCACAGTTGTATTTGAAACATAGCAACTGTTTACCTCAGCTGCCATGGTTACACATGAAACAAGCTCTAAATAATCAGAAGTCTGGCCTAATTGAGTCAAGTTCATGCTAGTAACGGATTTTTCATTGCTTCTCTTTCAACATGTGTGAGTCATAAGGAGGCAGATTTCATTCTGTGAAGGGAAGGGATTAATGATAAAGTCAGTTAACAATTGGAATGGGCTCTTTTTTTTTGTTTTTTTTGTTTTTGTTTTTGAGACAGAGTCTCGCTCTGTAGCTGAGGCTAGAGTGCAGTGGCGCGATCTCGACCTCGGCTCACTGCAAGCTTCGCCTCCCGGGTTCACGCCATTCTCCTGCCTCAGCCTCCTGAGTAGCTGGGACTACAGGCACCCGCCACCGCATCCAGCTAATTTTTTTGTATTTTTAGTAGAGACGGGGTTTCACCGTGGTCTCCATCTCCTGACCTCACGATCTGCCCACCTCGGCCTCCCAAAGTGCTGGGATTACAAGCGTGTGCCACCGCGCCCGGCCAGGAATGGGCTCTTATCACCAGAAGTGTGCTAGTGGACACTAGACAACTGTCTTTCAGGGATATTGTACCAGGAACTTCTACAGGTGGTTGGATTACATGGTCTCAAAGCTGCTGTGAATTTACTGAGAGTTAAATTGTCAAATTTCAGTTACCTTTATGTTCATGTAGAATCAGTATCATCTTAGAAGAGGATAGGGAAGAGATTTAGGCTTCTTTCCAGATACATTGTTGCTTTGTTTGTGACCTTAAAACTCTTTACTTGAATCTCAATATTCCAATTATTTAAAACCAGAGGCCAGGCCTGGCGGTTCACGCCTATAATACCAGCATTTTGGGAGGCTGAGGCGGGCGGATCAGTTGAGCTCAGGGGTTTAAGACCAGTCTGGCCAACATGGTGAAACCCTGTCTCTACCAAAAATACAAAAAATTAGCTGGGCGTGGTGGTGTGCGCCTGTAATCCCAGCTACTCAGGAGGCTGAGGCGGGAGAATCACTTGAACCCGGGAGGCGGACATTGCAGTGAGCCGAGATCATGCCACTGCACTCCAGCCTGGGCCACAGAGTGAGACTCTGTCTCAAAAATAAAAATAGGCTGGGTGTGGTGGCTCACGCCTGTAATCCCAACACTTTAGGAGGCCAAGGTGGGCGGATCACAAGGTCAGGAGTTTGAGACCTGCCTGACCAACATGGTGAAACCCCATCTCTACTAAAAATACAAAAATTAGCTGAGTATGGTGGTGCACACCTGTAATCCCAGCTACTCAGGAGGCTGAGGCAGGAGAATCGTTTGAACTGGTAGGCGGAAGTTGCAGTGAGTCAAGATTATGCCATCAGCCAGGGTGACAGAGTGAGACTCTGTCTAAAAAAGTAATAATAATAAATAAAGTAAAATCAGAATACTGTTACCAATATTCTACTATATCTGTATGAAGGAGTATTTAGATTTTCAAAGAACAAGTATTGTAGGTAGTTTGATATTTCCAATGAAATTATTTTTATGTGATTATGCATCCAGTAGATATTTATTAAGTACTTACTAAGTTTGAAACATTGTTAGGTGCTATGAGGGATACAGAACCACTGTAAAGAATGGATACTCTAATGATCCCCATTTTACAGATGAGAAAACTAAGCCTCAGAAAAGCTAAGTAACTTTTCTGAAATTGAGCAGCTGTTAAGTAGCAGGAGCAGACTTTAACCTATGTCTGTCTGACCACAAGGCCTGTGCTCTCACCCCCTTCTGTACTGCCTTATTTTACTATGTAGGTCTAATTATAAGGTTTTATGCTTACCTAGAAATATGAGAGCATATGCTTACATAACCTGTTCTTTACTCTTTTACTTCACAGATATGTCACAGATCTAAGCAGCAGGGATTTAATTACTGTACATCCGCCATTTCCTCTCCATTGACAAAATCCATCTCATTAATGACAATCAGCCATCCTGGATTGGACAGTGAGTATACTACTTTTTAAAAAAATTAAATATATTAAATCTTAACCACTGTTCCTATTATTTTTCTCACTTTAAGGCCTAATAACATTACCTGCGAAAATTTGCTTGCTGCTGCTTTGAATGAATGGCTTAGCACTTAAACAGAAAAGGTGACATAGAGTTCATCATGAGATCTTCCTCCTTTTGCTACCTAAAAATATCCATAATACATTAAGTTTATTGTATTTGTGGGCACTTTTTTTTTGTTTTTTGTTTTTTGTTTTGAGATGGAGTCCCGCTCTTTTGCCCAGGCTGGAGAGCAGTGGTGCGATCTTGGCTCACTGCAAGCTCCACCTCCTGGGTTCATTCCATTCTCCTGCCTCAGTAGCTGGTACTACAGGCGCCCACCACCACGCCCAACTAATTTTTTGTATTTTTAGTAGAGACAGGGTTTCACCTTGTTAGCCAGGATGGTCTCAATCTCCTGACCTCGTGATCCGCCCCTCTTGACCTCCCAAAGTGCTGGGATTACAGGTGTGAGCTACCGCGCCCAGCCAGACACAGTTTTTAAACATTTTTTATTTTGAAGTAATTTTAGACTTGAAAAATAGTTATAAATAATGTTCACTGGGGAAAAAAAATTGCAAAAATAGTACAAAGTATTCCCATGTATTCTTCACTTCTAGTCTTCAAATGTTAGAATACTTGTTTCACCAGCCTCTCCCCCTCTCTTTGTCACTCCCCTTAAAGATTTTTTCTGAAACATTTGAGAGAGTAAGTTGTATCCGTAACACTCCTTCACCTCTAATTTAGTGTATATTTCCTAAAAACAAAGATATTCTTTTATATTACCATAGTATATGAGTACCATATACGGGCCTTCTCTGGCTACTGAGTGCTAGCATTAGTATATAAGAGTACCTTATACTCTTATATACTATGATAATACTATATTACCATAGTATAATTATCCAAATCAGGAAATTAATGTCAATAAAATTATGTTATCTAATATGCACACCTTATTCAGATTTCAAATTTTCTCACTTATTTCTGGGTCCAAGATTCAGTCTAAGAGCATATATTGAATTAAGTTGTCATGTCTCTTTAGACCTCTTTAATCTAAAAAGTTCCTCAGTTGATCCCTGTCTTTCATGAATTTGTCAGTGGAGAAAACTGGCACAGTAACTGACCTGAGCTTTTCAACAATGTCAAGCTCAAGAAGGACAAAGCAAGACTGAGACAGAGATTTAGTTTTGTGAGGGCCAGTAGGATTACATCTGAAAGGGGTTAGTGGACCTGTATGCAGGTTCAGATCAACTGGCGATGGAAGTTATGTAGAGCTGTCATGGCACCCATAAGCACAGGGCCTTGCAATGCTCAGAAACATACTTGGATTGGATCAGTGTTGTTTTGTCACAAAGCAACTTGTTCTTTGAGAAGCCTCATTTTTTATTTTTTAAATGTTGATTTTTTTATGAGTAGTTGCTGTGTGGGATCTGGATATAAAGATTAAATTCTCATCAAAGAGGGAGTGAGTGATACATTATGTTCTTTGCTGAAAGAGCATGTGTCTTGGAGGCTGAAGCCAAGGAAATAAACACATTCTCCTGGTGTTTCTGGGGTTTCCTCATTATTCCCTGATATAATTCAGTTTAAGAGTTGAGAAGCAGATGCCCTGTATTTATGGGATGTTCCATCTCACTTCATGACTTACTGGAATCCTAATTTTTAAAATTTTCACAGTGGAATTAAGACATAATGGATGATTCTAGCCAGACATGGTGACACGTGCCTGTAGTACGGCTGCTTCAGAGGCTGAGGCAGGAGGATCATGAGCCCAGGAGGTCAAGGCTGCAGTGAGCTGTGATGGCACGACTGCATTCCAGCCTGGGTGATAGAGTGAGACACTGCCTCAAAAAAAAAAGAGAGAGAGAGAAAGACATAATGGATGATTCTGTTAAATTTTTTCTTGTTTTCATGTGATTAATATTTCAAGTACAAATCTAGCCTACTTGACAAAAGGTGTCTAATGAAGACTTATTTTCAAAGATGTGTCCCCCAGAACTGTGACAGAAATAGCTTTTCCTGTTTTTGCTTGTTTTGATTTTTTTTTTAATTTGGCTTTGAGTTAGAGGTTTGGCTTGTATAGAATGGAAATTACAATTGAATAGTTTGCAGTGAATTTGATAAGCCAGAATGCTAGCACTCAGTAGCCAGAAAAGGCCAGGAAGGCTCTCTAAGTGAGACATTTCAGCTCAGTGTGCCCTCCTTCTGTGACCAGCAAGCATCATGACATAGAGGATATTGTACTTCTACAGCAACAGATACCTAGTACCAACAGAATGTGTCCCAAAGAGAGACCTTTTTCCTATATTTTGTGACCCACTTTCTTTCCTTGTGGATGAAACACTTCATTATTTTTCCTTCACAAAGCAAGGTGCTTTTGGACTGTGTTTTCAGTTGCTATCCAAACACTATAAATAATACAGCTAACTCCCAAAAGCACTATTCTAGAGGTTCTGACACACAGAGCTTTTCTTCCCATTGCTGATAATTTTTCTGCTCAACTCACCTAGGGAACCTGATTTCAGTAGTAGACTACTGTCAAAAGTAGGGCTTCAAGCAAGAGTTTACACCTTTCATCCAAATATAATACCCTCATTCTGATTTGTAGTGTGCATTTCATGCAGACTGGAATGATAGCTAGCCCCACATACCTTTCTAATACCATATGCTGCAACAGAAGGACCCATCAACCTTAATGTCACTGTTTCTCCTTAGTTCCTCCTATATACAATTAAAAATAGTTTCCCAACTGTATTTGTTATTCTACACTAGAAACATAATACATCATTTTGGAAATGTTAAAATTCTGACTGAAGAGAAGACTAAAACTTGTGTTAAAGTGTGTGTGGTATGCCTTAAGCATCGGGATAACTGGATATTTCATAATTTGCTCCAGACTCAAGTGTTCAATTCCAAATCACTTAAATACTTAGCATGATTCATCTATGGTCATATTCTCCCTAACTGAAATAGTGTAATAGTTAAAATCCTCCGTGATTTTTAAAGCCTAAAATGTTTGGTACACTTAAAATATTTTAACTGATATTTTAAGCACACTTAGTGGCTGTATTACTTTGAGCTTGTTACTGAAACTCTCTGCCTCAATTCAGCTGTTAAATGGGGATGATAATGTGATGTGGCTTAAATCTGACTTTATTTGAAGTCCATAGCATATTTTCTGTCACATAATGAGCACATGCTGTCATTGTGGAGTGTGATTGTTCACAATAACCGGAACAGCGCCAGGGTCCATTTTTCTCTGCCCAGAGCTTCAACAAGGTTAGACGTTGCTCACCATTGCTAGAACATTGTCTCTTGTTGTCTTGCACTTGGCTGTTTATTGTGAGCGTGCTTGTTTAGGAACAGAATGTTTTCTAAACTCATCCTAATCTCACTGCTTTCCAGCTTTTACCTGTGCTCTTTTTCCTTCTAAAGAAATTATTAGTTGCCTCGACCACAGTTTATCACAGCTGTCAGTAAAACTTGAGCATTTCTGAAAATGTATTTCCACTGAGCTGTTGTCCAGAATGTCTTTTCTTGGGTCATTTGCTGGATTAGAAAAACAGTCAAACTTGTAGCATTATTTCTAAGCTGGGATCTGTTTTTAAAAAAATCTATTGATGTAAAGGAAAATACTGAGTAGAGAGGGTGACTAAAATATTTCTGTGTCACTTTCTGGGGTGGAGAGCAGGCAAGCAGTAGCTTCTTTAGGAACCACAGAGGACGGGAAAAGCTGCAGTGCCTCCTGTCTTGGACTTACTGTCTTGATTTGAAGGGTGAGATATGATGAGCGTGACTTGCCGGCCATTTTTTAGGGGGTCGCAGTAGCACAGGTGCTGGCTGTGTCATGAGGCTTGGTGCCTGTGAGGACTGCCCTGAGGGAAACCTCTCCATGGAATGTGTGCACAGCATTTCTCCTCCTTGCATCAGAGAAAGATTGTGTGGGGCCTTTTTCTCCCACTGTACTGCGAAATGTAGATGGTTTCTTGATAGAACTTAAAAAAATTTTTTTATTTTTACATGTATAGAATTCAGTTATGACAGATGATCTTTTTTTTTTTTTTTGATACGGAGTCTGGCTCTGTCACCCAGGTTGTAGTGCAGTGGTGGGATCTCTCACTGCAAGCTCCTCCTCTTGGGTTCACGCCATTCTCCTGTCTCAGCCTCCCAAGTAGCTGGGACTACAGGCGCCTGCCACCACGCCCGGCTAATTTTTTTTGTATTTTTTAGTAGAGACGGAGTTTCACCTTGTTAGCCAGAATGGTCTCGAGCCTCGGCCTCCCAAAGTGCTGGTCTTACAGACGTGAGCCACCACGCCCGGCCCAGATGATCCCTTTCTATGGCTGTATTTTTAACCTTTTCATTGCTCCCACCCAGAAGATGCTTCAAATAATAATCTGCTTGATTACATCCCTGGAAACACATTAGTGGTGATATGTTGAAAGGGGTATTGGACCCATTAGATGTTTTAACTTCATATGCTTCTTAATGAGATTTCATTTTCCCCTTCATTTTGTGTGGTGTGTTACAGGTTGAGCATCCCTAATTTGAAAGTCTGAAATGCTCCAAAATCTGAACCATTTGAGCACCAACATGATGCCACAAGTGGAAAATTCCATGTATGAGGCCTTAACAAAATTATGTAAAATATTATATAAAATTACCTTTGGGCTATGTATATAAGCTATATATGAAACAAATGAATTTCATGTTCAGATGTGGTTCCCATCCCCAAGATGTCTCATCATATATATGCAAATATTCCAAAATTCGAAATCTGAAATACTTCTGACCCCAAGCATTTCAGAAGGAATACTCTATGTGTATCACAAAGAAGGGCACTTTCCCTTGGGGTCATTTTTATAACTTCGCTTATGGCATGTGAGTTTGCCAAGTTTCTTAAGCATGTTTTGATGGGAGCAGTAACTTGTAATTGTGTGGCATGCATTAGACTATGACAGCTAAGGCCGTCTTGAGAGCTGAACTGTGGCAGTTATATATCTGTACCAGATCTTTAAAAAGGTAAAGGATCTGTGTGACCAAAGATCAAGGTGGGCCTCTGGAAAGTTAGGCATCAGTGCTATTGAGGATATTTTATCTCTGTTTCCTGGATTTCTTCTCTAACTGTGATGGAAATTTACTGAAGTATGTGTATATCTATATGTGTGTGTGTGTGTGTGTATATATATATATATAAAAGTGTATATATATATATTCTTAGCACAGTTCTGTTTGGAAAAGATAACATTGACAAATACATCAGAACAAAAATGTAATCAGACTTCTTTTTGATGTTATTAAATTGTAAGACTGGAAAACTTGCGTGTTCATTAAATACATATGAAATATAAACTTTAAATCAAATACCTTATAAAATTGAATTGCTATGTTACCAGAACATTTCCTTTATATAATATATATATGTTGGAGATTTCTGTTTGTCAGGGATACACTAGATACTCATCACTTAAGGTTTTTCCTTATGATCTATGATTTTGTGATGCATGAAAGGGATGTTCTTAGATTCTGGGTAATAGGAGCAGCTCATTTTCATTTTGTAAATCCGTTTCACATTTGGAGGCACATCAGAACACACAGTAGTATCTTACTTTTGCACAAGACTGTCACTGCCTGACAAACTAGTGTGTACTTGTACCAACATTTCTTTGATCTATTACGTGCAGTGGCTGCAACAGCAAACAGTGATGTCACTTAGCATTTATCTGGGGTATGGAGTTGCTTTCATATTAGATAGGTACAGGGCTTTTTCTCTCATTTCATTTAGGACATTGAGATTCCAGAAAGTCGGATAAAGGGAAGTTCGTTTATTAATGTGTTTATCGAGTAAATATTTGAGTACCTACTCTTTTCCATATACCAGGCTAGACAGTGGTAGGAGAGGGGAGAACTCACAGGTAGGGTTGCTTTCCTCACCACATTTACAGATGAGAACAAGTGAATCTAATAGAAAATGGTAAATGCAGTAACTTAAACATTTGATGTTATAGGACTGACAGACCTAAGGGGTCAGAGAAGGCTGACTGAGGAGAAGTAATATTAAAGTTTGGACCAGAAGGAAACTGGGAATTAGCTGGGTGAATTAGTATGTAGAAAGCAAGACTGTGGAATTTCGGCCTCTTGCCTGAGGGAAATGGAATCATTTACCTGAGGGAAATGGAATCATTTACGTTGATTAAATTGATCCAATAATTGATTAGAACACTTCAGGCTAACTATGGGGAGGAGAGATTGGATCAGTAGAAGGCTTGTTATGTTATGTTATGTTATGTTATGTTATGTTATGTTATGTTATGTTATGTTATTTTTTAAGACGGAGCCGTCGCCCAGGCTGGAGTGCAGTGGCGCTATCTCAGCTCCTGCCTCAGCCTCCTGAGTAGCTGGGATTACAGGTGCCTGCCACTACGCCCAGCTAATTTTTTGTATTTTTAGTAGAGACGGGGTTTCACCATATTAGCCAGGCTAGTCTCAAATTCCTGACCTCGTGATTTGCCCGCCTCGGCCTCCCAAAGTGCTGGGATTACAGGCATGGGCCACCACGTCTGGCCAATAGAAGGCTTTTGCAGGATTCAGGTTACAGTAGTAGACCATGTCCTAAACCAAGGCAGAGAGCAGTGGCAATAGGGGAGGAATAGAGGCTGAGCTAGAAGACAAAGTGAAGAAGCCTGAGTGAAGTGTGATATAAGGATTCAGAGATGGTGCCCAGGTTTCCGTTTTGAGTAATGAGTTAGATGTTGGTACCACTCACTAAGTGAAGGAACACAGGAGGAGGAACAGTTCTGCAGGAAAATATAAGTTCACTTACCTGCTTTTGGAGCTGTAGCTGCCTGTGGAACATCCACCCACAGGTGAGCAGGGAGAGGAATGAGCCTAGAGCTAAATAGAGAGATCTGGCTTCCAGATTAGAAAGATGTGACTCACCAGTGTCTTGTATGCAGATTGTCGTTAAGAGGTAGAGTGAATGAGGAGATTTGGGGTGAGGGAGAAGAGAGCCAGATATGGAATCCTGAGGAACACCACTAGTAGATGTTTTTAGTATACTTTTAAGAAAGAGAACCCCAGGTATGAATTGTGATCATTCTTGTTTTCATAATCTAACAGGTATGTATTTATTAGCCGAATTTTTTAGAAACTGCATTAGAATTCTGTATATTCAGAAATGGAGATGAGAATGTAAACAAATTATTACATCATTCACCATTTCCCGGAACCACATAGTCCATTGACATTATACTGTTTCCCCGTATGCTGAAGGTCCTGGCGTAATCTGTGCATGCTCTAATGTCTTCTGTGAACCTCCTCAGCTCAGCAGCAGATGCGGCCAGCAAGGCGGATCTCCATCAGCATCTCTCCGCTCCTCCTTAAGTCTAAAACTCTCTTTTCTCTTGGCTCTTCTTATTCCAGTGATGAGGAGGAGGAGTTGCATAGTAAGTAAGCAACTTTGGTGTCCAGTGACTGTTCTTGAAGGTCTGACCAGCTCAGAAAATGCTGTAGGCTTGGTACTAAGAAATTGTTTGGAGGCTTTTAGCCCCTTGCATGCCATCCTTTGTAAGTCATTTGTCTTTATGCTTGCCTTTGAGAATTGGTTTGGATAGAACGTTTGTTGTCTTCTGTGTAGTACTAACACTGAGCCACTGGCCTTCTGATTCCAGGGCACAAGATATCTTTCCAGCACACAGATACCCTCAAAGGTGTAGGGGATGTGTTCCCATCCCATTGTGTACTCTGTAATAGTATTGTGTGCTAATTTCACAAAACTTTTTATTTCACAATGTAAATTTTATTTTCCTTGTTTTGTTGTTCTGTCTCATGGGACAGATATCTAGATGTTCATCTGTGGTATTTAAAAGCTATTTTTACACTTTTTTTCTTCTCCTTTTCAGACCATTTCTTTAAAAATACCTTTCCTTTAAGATTAGACTCTATGGATTAGAGGGAGGGAGTTATATATGTATTTATCTCCTACTTTCTCTCTCCTTTTGAACTTTTATTTTTTCAGTTCTTTGGATAAACTGTAGGCTTCAAATGAATACATTCTTTCTTGATAATGCCTAGTATAAAAACTTTACAAGGTATCAATTTAAGTAAACTTGGAAAAGAAATAAATTCCCCCTTCATGAAAATTACTGTCTTCAATTGTGGAAGATTTCTAGAATATTCCAGGATTGCTTTTAGTGGAGAAACCACTTATAATAGAAAATTAAATAATGAATTGTTTTTACATAACTAGTATTATGAGTCTGAGACAATTACCATACCCGTATGATTAAGCACCCCAATTCCCTACCACTTGCTGATTCTAAGTTTCAGCAGTATTAAGTGTTGCTCAAGCTGGCATTTTCACACTATTCCTAAAGGGAAATGCATTATGCACAGTAAGACAGTTAATTTGCTTTTAAATGGAGGCCTTATTAAAGATTTGGTATATTTTTCACTAATAAAACATGTTTGAAAAATAGACACAGAATAAGATGATCCCAGTTGCAATAGGAGGAAAGTTGTGAAAATCCCCTGTAACTTTGGGTATTCAGAAATTGTCAAAGCTGTTTCATTTCAGAGTATTTGTAATAGGCCAGATGCGGTGGCTCACACCTCTAATCCCAGAACTTTGGGAGGCCGAGGCAGGCAGATTACTTGAGGTCAGGAGTTTGAGACCAGCCTGGCCAACATGGCGAAACCCTGTCTCTACTAAAAAACAAAAAATTGGCTGGACATAGTGATGGGCACCTGTAGTCCCAGTTACTCGGGAGACTGAGGCAGGAGAATTGCTTGAACCTGGGAGGCGGAGGTTGCAGTGAGCAGAGATCATGCCACTACACTCTAGCCTGAGCAACAGAGTGAGACTCCATCTCAAAAAAAAAAAAAAATCAAAGTATTTGTAATATACTGGGAAGTAGCCTAGTCAGCATGACAGATAAACCAAGGTCCCAGCCGGGCACAGTGGCTTACGCCTGTAATCCCAGCACTTTGGGAGGCTGAGGCAGGCGAATCACGAGGTTGGGAGTTCAAGACCAGTCTGGCCAACATAGTGAAATCCTGTCTCTATTAAAAATACAAAAAATTAGCCGGATGTGGTTGCGGGTTCCTATAATCCCAGCTGTTCGGGAGGCTGAGGTAGAAGAATCGCTTGAACCTAGGAGGCAGAGGTTGCAGTGGCCGAGATGGTGCCATTGCACTGCAGCCCAGGCGACAGTGTGAGACTCCATCTCAAAAAAAACAAACAACAGCAGCAGCCAAGGTCCTGCTAATACAGAATTATAATCCTATAACAGCACTGGTCACTCAGTTAATCCAACACAATGGAACCTTAAAAATATGGAAGCTTGCAGAAACTTTTGAATCAAATATCTTCTCAAAATGTGTTCCTTAAATTCAAAAATACTAGTAAGAATTATGTGTGGGCAGGGAGAACCAAAAGAAGGGAGGGGTTGGTTCATGGCCAAATATTAGTAAATTTAGGCAACTCTGGGTTAAGAAGGTTTAAAATGCTAATGTTGTGTTACATTGTGGATTTTCAAGGCAGAGTTCAATATACTGTTTCTCCCAAATGTATTAACTAGGAAACCACAATATGTGCAGCACTGTATACATTTCATGAAACTGGTGTTCCATGGAACACACTCTGAAAAATATTCGACTGTGTCCATCCAGTAGTTCCACCCTGAAGTTCCTGGCTGTAGTATAAATCTGCAGGTTATTTCATGCCTTGAAAGATAATCTAGTTGAAATATATTATTTACCCACAATAATACTTTGCAGGCTAACTTTAATGACAAGTTTCGTTTCATTTCTTTTGTCCATAATTTTGTCATGGAAGTAGCATTGGTTGTTTTCTACTCTTAGATGCTCTGAAAACTTGATGACACTTTAGGAATTTCAGAGGCACTGGTGGATTAATTACTGTTTTCAGAACCACATCTAAAAGGTCATTATAACTTAACTAAAATTTTTAGCAGTGGAGAAGTTGAAAATATTGTAGGAGTCATAGATTCTCCTAGTACTCAATCACATATTTGTTCAGTTTTTAATTTATTCCACAGATATCTACTGGAAGCTTATTATTGGCCTGGTTTTGTGTTGGTTGGTATTTTTTTGCATTATGAATTTTATTTTTATTTAGTTCATATTACTAGGGTGGTAACTTACTAGGTAATTGCTTAAATATATAATAGAATCCAGGCAAGCTTAGAAAATTTAATGCTGCTTATATCACTGAAGTTTCCTTGGGCAGAAAAAGTTTTAAAACCTCTGATTTTTTTTTAAATCCTCTTGATTTTTTTTAAGTACACTGAGACATCATGAAATTAAAATGCTGATAGTTTATACCTAGATTATATGGAACCTGGAAATGAATCCCAGATATTCTTATTCTGCTAATCTTTCCCTCTCACCTGGCTGTTGTTACCATGTGTCGTAAGTGAAATAAATAGAAGAAGAACCCCAAATTGGGAAAAAGGGAAAAAAATACGGAAGGCAATCTCTTGAAGACTTAGAATTTAAGGTTTCTTATGTATTATTCCTACTTGTTGGCAATTTAAATTTAGCCAGGTGCAGTGGCTCACACCTGTAATCCCAGCACTTTGGGAAGCTGATACAGGAGGATTGCCTGAGCCCAGGGGTTCAAGACCAGCCTGGGCAACATGGCAAGTCCCTGTTTCTAAAAAACAATTTTTAATAATAATAAAAATAATAACTACAGTTTTGGATTTCTGTTCAGAATCCAAAACAGTTTGAGAGTTGAAGAGTTTCAAATGCTGGTAATCTGGGAGTTTTTTCGTTTGTTTTTGTTTTTGAGATAGAAAGTCGCTCTGTCACCCAGGCTGGAGTGCAGTGAAGTGATCTCGGCTCACTGCAGCCTCCGCCTCCTAGGTTCAAGCAGTTCTCCTGCCTCAGCCTCCCGAATAGCTGAGACTACAGGCACGCACCACTACGCCTGGCTAATTTTTGTATTTTTAGTAGAGAAGGAATTTCACCATGTTGGTCAGGTTGGTCTTGAACTCCTGACATCAAGTGATCCGCCTGCCTCAGTCTCCCAAAGTGTTGGGATTACAGGCATGAGCCACTGTGCCTGGCCCAAATGCTGGTTATCTGGTAGTAGAACATCTTCAAGTCTCTGTCAGATTATCAGGTTAAAGTTTGGCTCACAGTAGTCTCAGAGATCCTTGAAACCAACCTCAAGGAAAAAGGAGGGTGTTTTGTCTAAATCGTTACAATAGTGATATAGGGTAACCTTTATTTCCCTGGAATATACATGGAAATAGTTCTGTAACTGATCTCCTGAAAACTGAAAATCATTTATCACTGTAACTGAGGCCTTGCTCTCATCTAAGTCTTCAGTAACTCAACCTTTATTAACATGTGGTAGATCAAAATAATGATAATATTCCTTCTGTTTTTTCTTCATGTTGCCCTATCTAACATAGTCTTAGAATTTTAATGATCTGCAGCAGTTTGTGGCCCAGTAGTTGTGGAAGGAAGAAGTATGCATCTGCCTCATTCATTATTATCTCTATTAGCCTGGAAAGGACTTTGCCATCTGTTTTATCTCCCTCATTTCACAGATGAGGAAATGAAGTCCAAAGGTCTCATCCCAAATTAGTGACAGGGTCAAGACTTGATAAGCCAGCTCTGATGCTCTTTCCTGGTTACTAATCTTTTTCTAGCAATTCTCATGAAAATATTAGAGATGAGCTAGATCTTTAGTATAGAAACATTTAAAAGCAGTATTAGCAGGGATAAAATATGACATTTAATTTCCTATTCTATATTCTTCCTGTGATGTCATCTCAGAAGGATGGTTTGTGCAAACTTAAGATTGTTAAGAACTGGAATTAAACCTGCTTCGTATATGTTTAAGCATTAGAAAAGTTATTTTGAGTCTTTTCAATTACTTGAGTCGCGGATTAAACTTGCTTGCTTTATGAGAAATTCACTGCCTACTTCTGGTTCTAATTTGAGGGTTTCAAGTTTAATTTTTCCTTCTTTCAAACCTTTAGAAGGAGGAGGTACCATGTGCTGACTTTCATATGCTGTTTTTGCTTTAGCTATGTCATTGTGAATTTATAAATATTCTACCTGTCATGTGTTAAATTTTTTGGTTCTAACTTTTCCTCTGCCTTGTTTTCTAGATACACGGCCCTTCCACAGTACCTTCCACAATACCAGTGCTAATCAGACTGAGAGGTACTATAAACTTGTTACTCCTTTTTCCAGAAATGAAATGAAGAAAATTTAAAATCTCTTAGGCCATTTGATTACATAAGCTAAGTTAATTGAGCTCATCGGATTCTTCTTTGAGTGATAAATTTGGAATAATGATTAAGGTGGTTTTATCATGAAGGCTATATCTCTTAAAGTTAATGTCTTCAATCGTTTTCTTTGATTAATTACACTATCCTCGTGATAAAAATGGTTTGTATTTATTGATGTGAGGGTACACTATTATTTGATTTTATGAACTCATGCACACTTTGCTTATGGGGATTTTTCATTCCTAAATCTAACAGTTTAACTACATTTTGTTTCATATTAGTGTCTCTGTGTGTGTGCAATTTATAATACTCTTAGCTATTTTAAGCTTTAAAGCTGTTTTCTTCTGTATACATGTAAATGGTACACAGCTCTGTCAGAGTAAATGAATTGCTTCTTTTTTTTTCTTTTTCCTTTTTTTGAGACAGAGTTTCGCTCTTGTTGCCCAGGCTGGAATGCAATGGCACGATCGCGGCTCACTGCAACCTCCGCCTCCTGGGTTTAAGCGATTCTCCTGCCTCAGCCTCCTGAGTGGCTGAGATGACAGGCATGCGCCACCATGCCTGGCTGATTTTGTGTTTTTAGTAGAGACAGGGTTTCTCCATGTTGGTCAGGCAGGTCTCAAACTCCCGACCTCAGGTGATCCATCTGCCTCGGCCTCCCAAAGTACTGAGATTACAGGTATGAGCCACCACGCCCGGCCACGAATTGATTCTTTACTTGACAGCAAGCAAAAGATTTCTGTTCTGACTCATTATTTTAATTTCAGTTTTCATGCTTATGAGACGGAATATTCTACTTGAAGTATAATTCGGGTTCCTATAGCTGCCCTGCAGTTTTTTCTGAGTTGCCTTTTCACAGAGGCATCAGTTATGATTCTGATTCAGAACGCTTGCAATGAATGCTTTTCTTTGCACTGCTTTTACAGCTTATTTGTTCTTTCTCCTTTCTAGAGCAGTGGCTTTCATACCATTTCCCCATTATCTTAAAAACAGACTGCTTTGTTTTTTAAACAACACATATGTAAATAAACTTTGACTGTTGACAGGACCCCTTATGGTGCTGCTTCTGCCTGCCACCTGCCCTCTCACAGAGGCCCTAGAGGCAATCACTGCTGTTCTGTGGGAACCGTCTAAAATAACTATTTTAGAACACCTAAGCAAAGTGTAGTATAAATGGATGCCTTTTCTATGTAACGGATTGTTTATTCAAATGCCCAGCTTTTTTTTTTTTTTTGGAGACAGAGTCTCACTGTGTCGCCCAGGGTGGAGGGCAGTGGCACAGTCTCGGTTCACTGCAACCTCCATCTCCTGTGTTCGCGCATGCCACCACACCCAGCTAATTTTTGTATTTTTTAGTAGGGACAGGGTTTCACCATGTTGGTGAGGCTGGTCTCGAACTCCTAACCTCGTGATTCGCCTGCCTCGGCCTCCCAAAGTGCTGGGATTACAGGCATAAGCACCACACCCGGCCCAAATGCCCAGCATTTAAAAAAATCAACCATTGCAAATTTCCTAAGTTAGAACATGTCCATCTTGGATGGACTTAGATTTTATGTAGCCTTCTCAAACAGGTAGATCAGTATATCTGAATCTACATAAAACTCCTAAAATTGATCTTTCAACACTCTGCCTCAATTCTACCTGCTACTCAGTACGTTCCCTCCTAAAATTGAAGCTAGCTGCATGGACCAGTCCACAGTCCTGATTGTCCAGCGTCCCAAAGGCTAGAAAAGAGTTGTGATCTGTACTGTTAAGGAACTTGGATATGTGGTCAGTCATAAGACTCCTTGGTTGGCAACTCCTATTAGCAAGTACCCTGTCATTCTGCTACATATATGGGTTTCCTTTCAAGCGCCCATTTGTTGCAAAGGAGTTTGTAGATTGAGTGCTATTGTAGATGAATAGATTTCCATACAAAATAATTATCTAATAATTGACAGGCTCTTTTTAACATGAGATCACTGAAAACCCATAATTAAAACATTAAAAATGGGCCAGGCGGTAGCTCACGCCTATAATCCCAGCACTTTGGGAGGTTGAGGTGGAAGGATTGTGTGAAGCCAGGAGTTCAAAATCAGCCTGGGCAATATAGCAAGACCCCATCTCTACAAAAAAATTAGAAAAATAGCCAGGCGTGGTGGCATGTGCCTTCAGTCTCAGCTTACTCTAGAGGCTGAGGCAGGAAGATCATAAGAGCTCAGGAGTTCAAGGCTGCAGTGAGCTATCATCACACCACTCAGAGCAAGACTCTGTCTCCAAAACAAACAGGTGAGCAAAAAAACATTAGTGATGGATCTAAGGAAACTTAGCCAAGTTTTGATAACAGAACCTGGGTGTTGTGGCATACTGTGTTCTATAAAAAGCCATTCAGCAACCTTCATCTACCTTTTATTCTGCTTCACATTTATTTAACTTCTGTAGTCCTTTAAAAAAGTCAATCTTCTTAGGCCGGGCGCGGTGGCTCACGCCTGTAATCCCAGCACTTTGGAAGGCTGAGGCGGGCGGATCACAAGGTCAGGAGATCGAGACCATGGTGAAACCCCGTCTCTACTAAAAATAGAAAAAATTAGCCGGGCGCAGTGGCGGGCGCCTGTAGTCTCAGCTACTCAGGAGGCTGAGGCCGGAGAATGGCGTGAACCCGGGAGGCGGAGCTTACAGTGAGCCGAGATTGTGCCACTGCACTCCAGCCTGGGCGACAGAGCGAGACTCCGTCTCAAAAAAAAAAAAAGTCAATCTTCTTGTTTTATTTAGTATAACAGAAGAGAACTATAATTTCCCGCCACAAAGCCTCTTCAAGAAAGATTCTGAATGGAAGAGTGCAACAAAAGTCAGTCGTACATTCAGCTACATCAAGAATAAAATGTCCAGCAGCAAGAAGAGCAAAGTAAGTATCACTGTGGGCATTGCTTGTGATCACTGTAGTCGGTCCTCAGTAGGATTCTGTCACAGCTTATATACACGCCAAAACTGGTTAAATCATGGGGACATAAATGAAAATAAATTTAGGATTACTCTCTGAAATCGCCTAGTATGTAAAGGAAAATAATAAGAAAAATAACAAGAAGTGGAACTACCAGTTACTGAATTTTCACTGTATGCTAAGTGCTTTCCATATATTATTTAACCCTTTCAACAGCCCTATCAGATAGTTATTATCTCTCTTTTCTAAAAGTGATGTACCTTACCAAGGATGCTCCTCTAATGTGAAGAAGTAGTTCAAACCAGATCTCTTTGGTTTCGAATCCCATCCTCTTAAACCACAGTGCTTAAATCTGTAATATCAGTTTAAATGCAAAAGAAGGATTTTATGCCAAGATCAAAGGATTGAAAATATTACGTTTGGGTTTAGAGGGAAGGATTTTCCTACGGAAGATTACAAGAACTTTTAAGATTAATATCATTTCTTAGATCTATTTCTAATTAGGAGCATTTAGAACATATTCTCTTGGTGTTTAAGAGATTAAATAAATATTTAAACCAAGTGTGTGAGAGAGAGAGAGAGAGAGAGAGAGAGAGTGTGTGTGTGTGTGTGTGTGTGTGTGTGTGTGTGTGTGTGTGTGTATGTGTAGAGGGCTCCACTCTATCACCCAGGCTGGAGCACAGTGGTGTTCATGGCTCACTGCAGTCTTGAACTGCCAGGCTCAAGCAATCTCCTGCCTTGCACCTTAGCCTCCCAAGTAGCCAGGACTACCGTCATGCGCCATCATGCTGAGCTATGTTTAAATTTTTTTGTAGAGATGAAATCTTGCTATTTTGTCCAGGCCGGTCTAACTCCTTACCTCAGGCATTCCTCCTGCTGCAGCCTCCCAAAGCACTGGGTGTGATCCACCATGCCCAGCCTAAAGTAACATTTTTTATCTAGTTATTTTACATTTTTTATCTAGTTATTTTTTACATGCTCATTAGGGGAATCTTCAAAATCTAAAAGTAAAAGAATGAAAATCTCCTGTAATAACCCCACTTAGCGATAACTATGCTTAATGTTTTGGTTTATGTATTTCTAATGTTTTTTAAAAATGTATTTTCAAAAGAAAGGGAGAAAAGTTCACTTTCTTATACTGATTCCCAGTGCTAAACCAAAACTCATTCTATTTCAAGTCCGTGGGGAAAATCTTTTCGCCTCTCATACCCTATTTGTCTACCCACGACACCCTCTAACAAAATAAAGACATAAATAAATAAAAATTTGAAATCAGTTAAGGAACTCTTGCAAGCAATCACTGTGTATGTATGTGCATGCGTGTGTGTGTGTGTGTGTAGTATATACATGCATATACGATATATACACACATGTACATACATGCATATTTAGAAGTAAGGGAATAAATAAACATTGAATTCAATAATACTGTCATAAAAGGGCATCGCCTCCTCCCCCACAAAACAAGGTGCACTAAGCTTCTCAAACCCTCAATTCAGTGGGCTGATGGACATATAGCCAAAGTATTTTACCATGTTTTGTAAGATCTCTTGGTTTAGCAAATACATTCAGAGAAATTTTTCCACAAAACCTGCCACAAGAATTGTTTTCTCTTCATTTCTCCTGTCCAAGTACAGAATGGAGAGAAAGTAGGCAATCAGGGAGGGATACAAAGAGTCTAGCAAATTATTTCTAGCATAATCACACATTTAAGTATTAACTTCGGACTCAGCCTTGTTTTATAATTCAAAAAAAAAAAATGAAGGTCAAAGAGGGTAGAATGCTTTACCAGTATTCTACATATTTACACATTGGCAGCCAGGCTTAAAATAGAGCCTTACCTATTTTACTTACCACTGCTGGCTTGGATAATAGTTGGTATCAACAAAAGAAAATCCCCTTGGATAGATCAATATAAATTAGCCAAATATTATTAAATGACTTGTATAGTCTTAGCATTCCTCTAAGTGTTAACAGGCACCTAAGAGAACTAAAGCTCATAGTCATGACCTTGAAAAACTTTATGGTATAGTTTGGATACATTCAAAAATTTTTTGTTGTTTTTTATTTTGCTTTTGAACTGCCGAATCTTGTCTTCAAACAAGCTTGTCGTGGAAGACCAATAAATAAGTGGAGATTCCCCCTTTCTAGCCATCTCCCCAATGTCATGGAGTTTTAGAACAGAGCAGTGAATATACCACTGATCTCATGGATGAGGTAAAACACACACACAATGGGGAAAAAAACAATGTAAGATGGAATTTAGAAACTGGACCCTGACCTTTAAAAAAGTCTCATCTTGGCCTCCTTGTTTTACAGACTGAGGCACAGAGACATATGCTTCAAGTCACACAACCTCCTGTGATCTGACTTCATCATTTTGTGTTTAAACAAAATGTTACTATACAGTATAATTTTTTTCTTTTAACTTTTTAAATCTGAAAGGACTGGAGTTTGCTAGGAGGGGGTGAGCAGAAAGAACAGGAGAAAACATACTTTGTGTTAGACTGAAATCTGTTATCACTGGTAGAAACTGTTTAGTGTCAGTTGATCTCTTGCCTTTGATCATCTCCTTTGTCAAAATGACAGCACTCTTTTGCAATTGAGATTGGTTCCTCTTTCAGACTTGGCTTCAAGATCTGATCTCTTGGGGCCATGCTGTGTTTAGCAGTGGAAACTCAAAAAATTACAAATTCGTAACCCTAGATTATAGTCCATTTCCCATTACCAAGTGTTTAGAGTGTCCTAGTGGCAACTGTAAGTCACCTTTTATAGTGAGTTGTTATTAGCTCACTTTTAAATAAAATTGGAACAGCTTGGCTTTTATCAATGTAGCAAAAGATGATTTTTTAAAAGTGTGGGGCGTGGCACAGTGATACACACGTGTAATCTCAGTACTTTGAGGCTGAGATGAGAAGCTCACTTGAGACCAAGAGTTCAAGGTCAGTCTGGGCAGTATAGTGAGATCTCATCTCTACAAAAAACTGTAAAATTAGCTGGGCGTAGTGGTGCACACCTGTGGTGCTACTCAGGAGGCTGAGGCAAGAGGATCAGAGCCCAGGAGTTCAAGGCTGCAGTAAGCTGTGTGCACTCCAGCCTGGACAATGGAGTGAGATCCTGTCTCTTAAAAAAAAAAAAGAGAAAGGAAAGAAATAGAGGAAAAGCAGTATGTTTTGTGTTAAATACCCTCACTATGCTATGTATCTGCATAGCATTCTACCATGCAGAAGTAATTTATTTTCTAAATGGTAACATAAAAATTAATGAATATTAAATTTTCTTAGCATAGTGATGCTAACTCTAATCTTGTTCTTAACTATTCAATGATGTTACTTCTCCATAATGTTAACAAATTGAAAGTGCTACTATGGATGTTGACACTGATTTTTCTGTGAAAATCACAAATTTTCAGTTTTCCAAAATTATTTTTTAAATAGATGCTATGAGAGACCATCTGATCCAATTGTTTTATTAACCCACCATTCAATAAAACTAGACCTACATCTTTTAAAGGAAAAATTAAAAGCATCTACTGAATATGATATTAAAATGCCACCTGTAACTCAGAAAAGTGTCTAAGGATTATTTGAAAATGTCTGCTTTCCTTTTGCATGATATATATGTATCTTTATGAAAATAGGTTATAGTGATTAACCTAGATATATTCCATTCAGTTGTATAATTGTGATGATACACAGTTCTTAAACATGTCCAAAGAAGCCAAAAGCCAGTAGGCAGTAAACTGTTCACATTCCTAGGAGGGTAACAGTTTGTCTGGAGTACTGGGTTTTGTATATAAACTTTAAAAATTGAGTCCTTGATCCTATGTCCTTTTGAGAATTATCACCGACTGGCATAAGTGATTAGATTAAATATATTGTATGTTTTTGTTGAAAACGGGGGGGCTAAACAGGAAGTAGAACAGGAAGACCGGCAGTTTCTGCTTTTGTCTTAGTATCTTTGAGAGATAGTGCTGTTTCCTGCTAAGTAATTTTACATGTTGCAGAGTATTTAAACACTCATATGCATGATGTTCGAGTTCACAAAGGGAGTGGAATGACCCTCTTTAAACCATCCTATCACACTGGTTTTCTTTTTTCTAAACCACAGTTACTTTTGCACCAACCTAATACTAAGCTTTCTTCTTTGTAGACAAACAAGAGGTGGTTAGAAATGTTTTAGACAAATCTATTTGATTTGAAGTAGGTATTTTTGAGTGCACGGGTTAAATTCCTGCACAGCTGTAAGTATACTACATGACTTTGTAACAGGAAATTCAGTTAAAGCTCCTAGGTCCTGTGGTCTGTATAGAAGAGAGCTGTACCCATTAGCCTTTCAGAAGTGCCTCCTAGAGTAGTGTTTACAAAGACTTAATGTTAAACGTAATTCTCATTCCTTCTTTGATTAAAGATCTGTGACATGACAGTTGTTTGATCATATCATGTTTTCACAGTTGTCCAGAGTGTTCTTTTTATTGTAATTACATGTATAAAGGGATATTTTAGGAAAAGTGAAGAATCACCTTTGATAGTGTCCTAGTGCAGTTGTTACCTGCATCTATCCCTGTTAAATGCTGTTAGCCTGTTCCCCCAGCACACAGCTAAAGCATTTTGCCAGTTGTTAAACATGGAAAAGTCAAACTTCAGAAAATAACTAGTCACCACTTTACCGCAGGCAACTTCACTAAAAAGTTTTCTTAGGAAACTCACTGCATTTTATAAAATGAGGAGTCTATTTTAAAATAGATAACATGCGTTCCTTAACTTCCCGTGTAAAAACTTGGCCCAAACCTTGCCAGAGTTCTTATATTGCAGCTTAAGCACTGTCCACACACACTGTTTTTGGGGGAAATGGGGTTTTGTTTCATTTCCTGTATCCTTTGTAACAAGGGTTGTTGGCTTTACCAGCAGCATTCAAACAGTTAAGACTGTCTTAAGGAAACAAGCAGTCTCAGCCCTCCCTCCTTCCCTTTCTTAACCAGTCTCTGGCTTCCTCTTACGGTTTCACTAATGGCAGCTCAAAGCTGCTGAGTTCTACCTTGACGGCATGCACCCCCGCTTCTGTGAGAGCACGTTTCCTGGCATGGGGGTCGAATCATGTCGATAAAATGGGGTCGGTTTCATGAAGTACCCCACATAACAGTGAGATTCATAGGACCAAAGCATGGGGAGGTAAGAGCCTGACTTCTTTAAAGCACTAAATTCTAGTAAACACAGAAAGAGCCAGTGGAGTTGGTTGTTTTGTTTTGTTTCTATCCTGGGAAGAACTAGTTTGGATTGTTGCAAAGGGAAGCTATTTCTTATTTATTCAGGTTTGGGGAACATTGCAAGGCTTGAGAGGATAAACTGGTTGCCATAAAAAGATTTTTTAAACGATTGAAGTATACTTTAACTTTCCTGAGCAAAAAAATCGTGCTTTTCCATTTAACATTTTATGCATGGAAAAACCTTTAGCAAAATTTAGTTAAAAGAAAGAAATTATTTGAAAACCCCCAAATTTAGTTGTTATTATTAAAGTTTTTATGTACTTGTGCGGTTACCAATTTTCACTCAGAACAGCTTCCTGTTTTGTAAAGTGGAGGAGTTTTTCTCCCTTCCTCTCTCATTATTTTTTATAATTCAAAAGTGTAGTAATTTGGCTCTTAGATGTTCATTATATGTATTTGATTAGCAAAAGACTTCACATGAATCATAGATGTAGCAATTATTTACCATTTCATTACAGTGGATGGGTTCTGAACAGAAAGTCAGAAGACCTGTGTTCCCATTTTGACTGTGCTGATCATCTGTTGTGTGACCTTTTGCAAGTCAACCAACCTCTCCAGTCCCTGGCAGCATAGTGCAGTGTATGAGAGCTGAGCTTTACAGTCAGCCTGATCTGAATCTTAATTTCAGCTTGAGCAGTTACTGGCGTGTGGCCTCAAATGCGTTATTAAACATCTCTAAGCTTCAGTCTCTTCAGATGTAAAATGGAGATAATACCTAGTACTTAATTCATTGGGTTGCTGTGAGAAAATACATGTGAATTGCCTATTACTGTGCTTAGCACTTAGTAACTGTTCAGATTTTTAGCGGTTATTTATTATCTTTATCCTCTACATAGTAAAATGGGAAGCATAATGCTCACCCTGCCCACTTCAGAGTCATTGAGTCACACGAAATGATGTACGTAGAAGACATTGATTCAAAATGTAAGGCATTTAGTAATTGTCGTGATCACTGACTTGGGACACCCATTTTCCTGGAATTTTTTTAAGGACATAACAATAGTATTGGCAATAGATAAAACCTCCTACCTTGTGAATGGTAGTTCCTTGTAGTCCAATTGGTTTGAAAGGAAATTATCTCATCGATACTAATTAGCCAGCCAAGTACTCTGTCAAACAGTGCTTAAAGGACCTTTTACGGAGAGCATGGTTATGTCCCCATGGTCCTGGCCTCCTAAGGTTGGTGTTCACCTGAAATGTCCCTGACTACTTTAGATATTTAATTAAGGACCCAGCATTCATCAGTCGTTCTGCAGGTTTTCAAGGTTTGAATTCCTTTCCATTCCTCTTCATGACTGTGTAAGCTTTGATAACAACCTCTCTTCGATTGAGGCTTGATGTCATATGAGTCCTCTGCTTTCAGTCTGTCTCTAGAACATTTCTGACATTCCTACATTATTCTTGAGGTGACATGGCCAAGGTATTCTGGCACTTAGAGCTCTTGACTCCCAGCCCGTGCCCCCACTGGTCACCCAGTCTGATCTCTCCTTTGCTGGTGTCCCCTGAGCTTTGTACCTGGCCTGGTTATGGCCTGCTCAGTAAGTAGAAGCACCTGGGCAGTGACTGGGCACACAGGAAGCACAAGGTGAGTATCAGTTTCTGTTGCCACTCTGACAAGTGAGGGAAGACCACAGGAAAGAAAGGAACTTCACAAAAGAGGTCAGAGAGCACGGCTTAGGAAGGTTATCTTTCCAACCTAGGGACACTGCCTGCTTTTCCTGCCTTCCTGCACCCCTAGGTACTTAGGGTAGAGGAGTGAGCTACTAAGCCTTGGGACTTCCTTTCCCTAGTACTCTGTTTTCTTAAAGGAAGTGACCCTGTTGGTAACTAGCTTGAGGAACGACAAAGGTGGCTTTTGAGAAAAATTATTAACAAGGCTCCTTCCTGTCATCTGTGCATTCTCCTATCCTCCATGCCCTGCACCATTATCCTTTAGCCACCCCCCAGTTTCTTCTATCTTCCCTTCTCACATCAAAACTTCCGTTCCATTACCGCAAGCAATACCTTTCTATGTTGGCTTAGGAGAATAATGAGCTAATGAAACTCATTTCCAGTAAATTATGCATAATTAATAATAATGCTAAGTGTTACTATGTATTCAGTTTGTGCCAGGCACTGTGCAAAATGCTTTAGAAATGTATTATCTCACCTAATTCTCATATGTTTTAAAAAACGTATGAGATGGGTACTTTTGTGATTATTCCCGTTTGACAAATGAGAAAACTGAGGCTCAGAGAAATAATTTACCCAGGGTCACACCATTACCAAGTAGTAGTAGTGGTAGTAGTGGTGGTGTTGGTGTTGGTGGTCATGGTAGTAGTAGTAGTAGTACCTGAATCTGAACCAAGGTCTGGTACCATTATCCGTATTCTTAACCACTGTGTGGTTTTCCAGTCTCCCCCTCTTATCAGTCTCCTCTTGCCAGTTTGAAAATTAGGCCAAAGTTAATATTTATAAACCTTAAAATTCTAATTAGCAGAAACTGAAAATGTATATGTGGGGCATATTTATGTTTCTAACTAGAGTAAAGGAGGAAACTTCATAGCTACTCCCTTACTTAGGGATATGCGATTGATGTGAGAAAGTTAGAGAGGAGCCTCGGCAATTTTTCATGCCGCCCAGGCATCTTTCTTTCCCTCAGGCCAATCCCAGAATTGCTACCACCCTTTCTTCTGCCTTCTGCCTAAAGCTGACCTCTCTTCCTGTGTGGACTGTGCTGTAGCTTGCTGAGGAAGGACTGTGGCTGAGGCCTCAGAAGCCCTCCTTGCAGTGCTGGTCCTTGGGCATTGTGTCTATCGGTAGAAGTAACCAATGGATAAGCCACTTCCAGAACTGTTCGGCCTGCCCAGTTTTCATGTGAATTTTCTAATGTAGCTTGCATGCCAACACCTTAATTAAAAACACACACACACACACTTTGCCCAGAACTTTTTTTTTCACTCTTGTCCAAAATAGTCACCAGCCACTGTTGACCACATGCCATCTGGGTGCCCAGGTAAGGAGAAGGCCCTCCAGTGTTTAATTAACTGTGGATTCTTTTCTTTTCTTCAGCAGGAAAAGGAAAAAGAAAAAGATAAGATTAAGGAGAAGGAGAAAGATTCTAAAGACAAGGAGAAAGATAAGAAGACTGTCAACGGGCACACTTTCAGTTCCATTCCTGTTGTGGGTCCTATCAGCTGTAGCCAATGTATGAAGCCCTTCACCAACAAAGATGCCTATACTTGCGCAAGTAAGAGACGTGCTTCTTCCTTTCATAAGATGGAACTCTCTTGGCTCAGGAAAGCTCATTTCTAGTTTCCTGTCTACCCCACTCCTTATCTGTTCCTCATTTATGTGGAGAAGTAACCCTTTTTATATCTTTCTTTAGACATGATAAAGAAATTCTAGATATATAATATACAGCCTATGTTTTTTTTTTCAGACAACCCCAATTTCAAATACAAACAGTCAAGAGTCAAGTTAAGATGGTTCAATTTACAGTTTTTTAACTTTACAGTGGTTCAAAAGCAATACACATTCAGTATAAACTGTCTACCCATACACTCATTTTGTTTTTCACATTTAGTGCAGTAGTCAGTAAATTACATGAGCTAGTCAACACTTTATCATAAAACTGGCTTTGTGCTAGATAATTTTGGCCAACTATAGTCTAATATAAGTGTTTTGAATGTGTTTAAGATAGGCCAGGCTAAGCTATGATGTCCAGAAAGTTAGGTGTATTTAAATGCATTTTTGACTCACAGTATTTTCAACTTACCATGGGTTTATGTGGATGTAGCCTCATTGAAAGGATGAGGAGCATCTGCACTCTGTTCTATGATCTCTAAACCACTCCACATTTTAAAAGTCAGTGTCAGCATCAAAATTACCCATAGCCCCAAACCCTAAAGCTACTCGGTGGTCTTTTGTTAGATCATATGTGTTCATTTTTATTCTATTACTTTGGTGTATGCTTCAACCATTACCAACATTAAGCCATAGTGACTGCCAAGGGAGAGCACCTCCATGTACAGAGACATTCTATGCTGATCTGCTGAAAGCCAAGTCTGCTAACTGAGCATTGTTCCTGGTTTTGATAAGATACTCTCAGGCAGGAGTTGCTTAACTTTTTCTCTACAAAACGAGATAAAAATATCTTAGGTGTCGTGAGCCACATGGTCTCTGTCACAATTCTTGAACTCTGCAATTGCAGTGCAAAAGCAGCCCTAGACAATACATAAACCAATGAGTGTGATTCCAATAAAACTTAACTTACAGATACTGAAATTTGAATTTCATAAAATTTTTGTTATGTAATAATTTGATTTTTTTTTTTTTTTTTTTTTTTTTGAGACGGAGTCTCGCTCTGTCGCCCAGGCTGGAGTGCAGTGTTGCAATCTCGGCTCACTGCAAGCTCCACTTCCCGGGTTCACGCCATTTTCCTGCCTCAGCCTCCCAAGTAGCTGGGACTACAGGCGCCCACCACCACACCCAGCTAATTTTTTTGTATTTTTAGTAGAGACAGGGTTTCACCGTGTTAGCCAGGATGGTCTCGATCTCCTGACCTCGTGATCTGCTCATCTCCGCCTCCCAAAGTGCTGGGATTACAGGCGTGAGCCACCACACCCAGCCAATTTTTTTATTTTTAAAAACTATTTACAATGTAAAAATTATTCTTAGCTCACGGGCTGTACAAAAATAGGCTTCAAGCCACATTTAGCCCACAGACCATAATTTGCACATTTTTGCTCTAAGGCAATGCATCTCAAATTTTGTCAGTGTACAGATCAAAAGTAGTATTTGTAGAGCATACCAGGGTAAATCAAGGAGGCTGCTTGTGGTCAGAGGTGAGTTCCAGCCAGCCCAGGCCCAGCCCAGTCACCCAGAAGACTGAGGCAGTTAACCTGATATTATACCTATAACCAATTCAGACAAAATAGTAACGAATTCAGATGTCAAGAAGCAACTCTCAGACCATGATGTCCTGAAATCTTGTTTTCAGTCATTTATATTGGATATCCCAAGTAATTTCTTACTAAAAATAGTTAACTTACTCTTTAAGTTACCCAGGCTAGTCTTGACCTCTTGACATCAAGTGATCTTCCTGGCTTAGCCAGCCTCCTGAGTAGCTGGTATTTAGGCATGCACCACTGTGCCTGGTAGAAATTTGAAATGTTTAAAAGTGTATTTGGGCCAGGCGTGGTGGCTCACAACTGTAATCGTAGCACTTTGGGAGGCCGAGGCGAGCGGATCACCTGAGGTCAGGAGTTCGAAACCAGCCTGGCCAACATGGCAAAACCCCCTCTCTATTAAAAATACAAAATTAGCTGGGCGTGGTGACACATGCCTGTAACCTCAACTACTCGGGAGGCTGAGGCAGGAGAATCTCTTGAACCTGGGAGGGGGAGGTTGCAATGAGCTGAGATTGTGCCATTGCACTCCAGCCTGGGCAACAGAGTGGGACTCCATCTCAAAAAGCAAAAAAAAAAAACAACAAAAACACGTGTATTTGGACAGATTGGAACATACTTCTGTGATGATTTCCACTCACTTTCTTTGACAAAACAGGATACCCAAGACTACCACAAGAGGAAAAAATTCTGTTAAGCTGAGCTCACAATAAAAGATACATAGATGCCACATAAGGAAGTAAACCACCGTGAGGAAGAATTAGGAGATATACAAGCAAGAGATGTTGAAAATCACTAAAAGGGGCCAGGTGCGGTGGCTCACGCCTGTAATCCCAGCACTTTGGGAGGCTGAGGCGGGCGGATCATGAGGTCAGGAGTTCAAGACTAGCCTGACCAACATGGTGAAACCCTGCCTCTACTAAAAATACAAAAATTAGCCAGGCATGATGATGTGCGCCTGTAATCCCAGCTACTCAGGAGGCTGAGGCAGGAGAATCTCTTGAACCCAGGAGGCGGAGGTTGCAGTGAGGCTGAGATCACGCCACTGCATACCAGTCTAGGCGACAGAGTGAGACTCCGTCTCCAAAAAAAAAAAAAAAACAATAATTACTAAAAGGATGAAACAAATGGACTCTATAATGGAAAAAAAAGATGTAACAACTAATGGGTAGATTTAAAAACAGCTGAGTAAAACTTCAAGCATGCAAATAGTCACTGAAAGGTATTCATGGATTTTTTTCAAATATTTCAGCATGTTGTCCTGATTTATAATTGTTTATAAAGGAAGAAAATGGCTTCTACTCTGTTGTCTGCATTAGTAAGGGGAGAGCTTCAGTCTAGAAAATCTTAATGACTTCACACTGGATTTATTTTTTACATTTAATTATCAATAATTATACCCTTAAGTCCTTGAACTTATATGAAGTCAATCAACAAAGTTCATTTGGCTGAATTCTGCAAGCTACTGTGTTTGATATGTGATTCATTCAAAAGCAGTTTGTCAACAAATATTTATTGAATATCAGTATAAGCTAGGCACCCACAGTGGCTTAAAAAAAAAGGAATTCTAAAGTACGATCTTTGGTACTTATTTATTGTAACATTGTTTATATTCTGGAAAAATTGAAAGCAATTTAAATATCCATCAATAAAATATATTTTGTGTAGTATATAGATGGATAGGCTGATACTAAATAGAGAATATAGGGGTCAGGCGTGGTGCCTCACGCCTGTAATCCCAGCACTTTGGGAAGCCGAGGCGGGCAGATCACTTGAGGTCAGGAGTTGGAAACCGGCTGGCCAACGTGGTGAAACCCCATCTCTACTAAAAATACAAAAATTAGCCGGGCATGGTGGTGGTGCCTGTAGCTGGGAGGCTGAGGCAGGAGAATTGCTTGAACTTGGGAGGCAGAGGTTGCAGTGAGCCAAGATCTAGCCACTACACTCCAGCTGGGAGACAGAGCAAGACTCCGTCTCATAAAATAAATAAATAAAAAGAGAGAACATAGGACAGATCAGAGGTTGCCAAACTTTTTCTGCAAAGGAACCAACGGTATGTTAGGCTTTGCAGCTCATCAGGTCTTTGTCATGACTACTGGACCCTGTCCTTTTAGCACAAAAGCAACCATAGACAATGGATGTGACTGTGTTCCAAAAAAAAAATTTATTTACAGGCCTGGCACGGTGGCTCATGCCTGTAATCCCAGCACTTTGGGAGGCCTAGGTGGTTAGATCACTTGAGGTCAGGAGTTTGAGACCAGCCTGGCCAACATGGTGAAAACCCATCTCTACTAAAAATACAAAAATTAGCCAGGCATGGTGGTGCACGCCAGTAATCCCAGCTACTTGGGAGGCTGAGTTGGGAGAATCACTCGAACCCAGGAGGCAGAGATTGCAGTGAGCCAAGATTGAGCCGCTGTACTCCAGCCTGGGCAACAGAGCGAGACTTTGTCTCAAGAAAATAATTTACAAAAATAGGCAATGGGCCTAATTCAGCCCAAGGACCATAGTATGCCAAGCCCTGGGAGATATCTACAGGTACAGACAGAGCTCTCCAAGACATTTTGATGAGTTGAAAAGTCAGTAAATACAACAGTATATACAGCATGATCCCAGTTTATGGAAAACAAACAGTAGTTTATATAAATTTACAAAAATAGGCCGGGTGCGGTGGCTCACACCTATAATCCCTGCACTTTGGGAGGCCAAGGCAGGTGGAACACCTGAGGGTCAGGAGTTCGAGACCAGGCTGGGAAACATGTGTGAAACCCCATGTCTACTAAAAAACAAAAAATTAGCCGGGCATTGTGGTGCATGTCTGTAATCCCAGCTACTTAGGAGGCTGAGGCAGGAGAATCGCTTGAACCTGGGAGGCAGAGGTTGCAGTGAGCCGAGATCGCACCACTGCACTCCAGCCTGGGCAACAAAAGTGAAACTCTATTTAAAAAAAAAAAAAAATGTACAAAAATATCTCAAAGGCTATACACCAAACTGTTAACAATCTGAAAAAAAAGAGAAATAAGGAGAAAAGGAGTTGAAGAGGACTCTTTGTTTTATTCTTTTATATTGTTTGAATTTTTAAAGAATGTACTTACATATTATTTGTATGTCTAAAAATGTAGATATTGGACCACTGATAGTTTCAAAGGATTTTCTAGTTATTTATCAACTGATCTCTGATGAAAGCACAAAATAGGTTGGTGTTTGATTCGAGAATTTAATGGGCAAAGCAGAATTACTACCAGAACAGAGTAAGCTTATAAGCCTTAAGGAGAGTTGTTCTACCACTGTTATTGATAGCACCTGCTTGAATCAGAAATAGGATAGTTGATCTACCAACTCTCAGTTCTGGATTGTGATGTGAAACATTATCAGGAGATTTAAGGTTGAAAGTTATAGACAATCTTTTTGAAGACCCGAAGAATCTTGTGCTATAGAGGACAATAGATTTAAGAATTGTTGGTTTATGATTATAATGAGTGGCTGTACCTTTCCATGACTAGCTCCAGATAATTTTGCAATTTTAAGTTCAGGTTAAAGTAAGTTGTCTAATATATGCCAGTGTATATTTAGCCTTGTATTGCCATTGACTTCTGTATATACATTATTTCTAGGTTACAAATAGTTGAAATTTGCCCTCTTTGGTTGTATTAAGTCTTTGTCTACATTAGACTATCACTCAGAATTAAACCTGTAACTGGCATATAATAAATTTATCAGATAGCAAAAATATTCAGTTAATGTAGGAGAATGCACAGGCATCCTAAGCCCACTTTTGCTTTCTTGATACGTCTTCTTGTTAAACATAATAGAAATTATCTTTTACCGGACTCCCTGGATGATGAAGCACACATAGCTAGGACACCACAAATTATTGGACTCCTTATGGTATCATTGTCATGCTAGAACCACCTCTGGAGAGCAAGATCTGGGTTACCTCTTGGAGACTTCCATTGCCCAGTGATGTCATAGCTACCCATGAAGAATCACTTGTGTGGGGTTTGGTATTGATTGGGGAAAACTGTATGAAAGGTTTGAGACTCTGAGATTCTCAGCCCCACTTCTGTATAGTGATTAAATAGTTTAATGTATAGGGCAGTAGCTTTCAGGGTGTCAGGTGTTTGGAAGTTCCACAGATTTCTGATTTATATATATTTAAAACTACATAAAAACATACATCCTTAAAGGTATAATTCCCAGATTTTAACATCAACATATTAGCTTTAGCTATCAGCCTACCTACTCATTTGTATTTTTCCTTCCATCTCTAATTAATTGAAGATTGTACTGTGATTGTAAGGCAAGCCATTAAAAAAAAAACGGCTAATTTTGGTTATTTATCTACATGAAGAACGTTAAGATGTTCTCTATATCATGTACTCGAAATTAAATATAGAAATAAATTAGAGGTTATGGTAGATAAGTGAATTGCAAATGTCATGTACCTCTGATTTCACATTTTTTAGTTCATCACAGCAACTTCATTGTTCTCATTAACTTTAAAAGTAAACATTAAAATTGCAACTCAGAAAATAAATCTGTACTCTTTTACACATTTGAACATAGTATATTAATATTTTATTTCATGTAAGACTTTTTAAAGAGTTTTTCTAGTGTTTTGGAAAACCAGTGAAATAGTGGATTGGCTGCCGGTTCTGTGCTGATAAACACTTATAAGTGGAATGGGACTTTTTTGGTTGAACCTATAAATTTTAATATGAAGTCACCCAAGGAATTTGCTTTTTCTGGAAGCACATTATTTCATGAAGTCCAGTGTGTTATCACTAGACTAAAGTCTTGTCTGTTTGGGAAGTCTGTCAATGGGGACAGGGGTCATAATAACCTTTGCTAGTTGTTCTTTGATTTTTGGTAATAGCTTGATCTAATCGAATATCAGAGATTATCTTAGTTCTGCCTGCTCAGCAAAAACCAGGAAAAAGATGTAACATATTTGAGGGATGTTTTTTGTTTTTTGTTTGTTTGAGATGGTGTCTGTCTCTGTCACCTAGGCTGGAGTGCAGTGGCGCAGTCTCAGCTCACTGCAACCTCCTCCTCCCAGGTTCAAGCCATTCTTCTGCCTCGGTCTCCCAAGTAGCTGGGACTACAGGAACACGCCACCACACCTGGCTATTTTTTTTTGTATTTTTATTAGAGATGGGGTTTCACCATATTGGCCAGGCTGGTCTTGCGCTCCTGACCTCAGGTGATCCACCACCCTCAAACTCCCAAAGTGTTGGGATTACAGGTGTGAGCCACTGCGCCTGGCTATATTTGAGGTTTAAACTGAAAATAATCAGACAGCAAAAAGGAATAGTTTAAGTTGGGCTTGATTGTTACCCTAATAATATACACCTAAGTTTCAAAAATACATTCTTTAATTTACATACCACCCTACTCCAGAAGTAGTGTTGAAATAGTCTCAACATCTGGTGATAGCATTAAGGTTTGTGTAAGACAGTCTGCAGCCTGCCTCTTATAAAAAGAAGGGGGTAGGCCGGGCGCGATGGCTCACGCCTGTAATCCCAGCACTTTGAGAGGCCAAGGTGGTCGGATCACGAGATTAGGCGTTCGAGACCAGCCTGGCCAACGTGGTAAAACCCTGTCTCTACTAAAAATACAAAAAATTAGCTGAATGTGGTGGTGGGCACTTGTAATCCCAGCTACTCAGGAGATTGAGGCAGGAGAAGTGCTCGAACCCAGGAGGCAGAGGTTACAGTGAATGAAAGATCACGCCATTGCACTTCACTTCAGCCTGGGCAACAGAGTGAGACTCTGACTCAAAAAAAAAAAAAAAAAAAGGAGCGAAAAGGATTGAGAGCAACAAAAATAGTATATAATCATCTTCTCAAATGAACCGAAGTAATGGGCTGATTATCTTCAGCTTCCTGAAGAAGCTGAATATTTGTATGTATGAAGTCCCATGTGTTATCTTGGCAGGAAGTAGAAAATATGAGTAATTTGGGGACCCAGAATCTTTTGTCACTTCCCTCCATTGCCTCTCATATCCAAGATCTTCCCAGGAGTTGTAGGAAATGTAGCATCCATGCAGTTAGTCATTTACCTCCTAGGAAACCTTTGTGCTCTTGGGAGACAGTGGCTTCCCATTGTGGTTAAGCTTAACCATGTTTGGCTGATGCCTGGATAGAGCTTCATACCCTCAGCACTGCCTAGTCACCTTTGACTTGTGGTTAGAAAGATCAGCCATATAATCCATCATGATGATATATTATGATGATTTATATAAGAAACTGGGACTTTTTTTTATCTCAGCCAAAACTACTCTTGTTTTAAGATTAGGTGACTTTCACAGAGTTAATAGAGCAATATCTTTTCAACTCTTACTTCTCTATTATGTAAAGCTGTCCTTGAATAATCAGCTGTTCTTTCCAGCTGCCACAAATTATTTGTTCTTTGAAAATCTTAGTGACTTAGTGGAGTCCTTCAGAATAAGGAATTTGTTATGTTCGGGTTTTGGGGTCTTGCCAGTGGTTCTGTTTTGCTTGCTTTAAACAGATGTAAAATGATACTGAGATTATTGCTGCTTTATTTTCTGTTGTGCTAGCAGCATTTCAGTACTTTTGTGGTAGGTTGTTTCTTTTACGTAAAAAAAAAAAGTAAACCAGCTGCAATCTAAGTAGGAAACACAAGAATTTAGAATGTGTGTATTGGTTAGATTTTGCTTCTGATTTCATCAGGAAAAGTTGCTCTCTGGACAGACAGTTTTCTGGCATTTATAGTTCATTGCTTATGTGAGAGAGTAAAATGCATATTGATTAAAGGAAGAAAATTTATTACTTAGGGAAAAGGATGGTAAAAAAAAAAGACCCTAAGCAATAAAGGCAATTCTTTTTTAAGCAGAACACTTTCATTTTGTTTCATTTTTGTTTACCAGTGTTCTTACAAAAACTGCTGTTGGGGCTACTTCAGCTGAGATGATTTGGCTCTTTTTTGTGGCTTTCCTCTTGTTCTGTACATCAGCACTGTGGTTATCACACCAGCTACAAGAACATCTCACATGCCTTTGGCGTGTAAGCACTCTTAGTCCAGATAGGGCGATGTCTCAAATCCCCCAAAGATTTTATTTATTGGCCAGGTGCGGTGGCTCACGCCTATCATCCCAGCACTTTGGAAGGCTGAGTGAATCACCTGAGGTTAGGAGTTTGAGACCAACCTGGCCAACGTGGCGAAATACCATCTCTACTAAAAATACAAAAAATCAGTCAGGCGTAGTGGCACGGACCGGTAATCCCAGCTACTCGAGAGGCTGAGACAGCAGAATCGCTTGAACCCAGGAGACGGAGGTTGCAGTGAGCCAAGATCATACCAGTGCACTCCAGCTTGGGTGACAAAGCAAGACTCCATCTCAAAAAAATAAAATATATATATATTTAATAATTTTTTTTTTTGAGATACAGGGTCTCACTCTGTTGCCCAGGCTGGAGTGGAGTGGAGTGATCATGGCTCACTGCAGCCTTGACGTTCCAGGCTCAAGTGATCCTCCTGCCTCAGCCTCATAAGTAGCTGGTGCTGTAGGCATGCATCCCCATACCTGGTTAATTTTTGTGTTTTTTGTAGAGGTGGGGTTTTGGCGTGTTGCCCTTGTTAAAGATTTTAAACAAGAAGTTGCAGAAAGAATTTTGTAGAATGCATTTCTAAATTTGCTCATATTTAACTTTTTTGTTTTATTTTCATTTTCTTGATTAGAGTTGAAATGATAGGAGAAAGTTGTACATTTCTGTCCTTAAAGGTAATTCTTCAACTCGTGTCCTGAAGAAGGGTCAGGTCATTTTTCCCAGTTAGATTTTGCTGCTCACATCTGTAGGCAGAACAGTCAGAAGTCTTCAGCCTATTCCCAAATGATGATCAGTGGACTGAAGTACTAGAAGACCTCTTTTGTCAGAGCCCTGGCTACATATGACTTAGCTCACAAAGGTGACTCGTTTCTATGTAGGCAGTCCTTTGCTATTCTGTCATTTCATTTCAGTTTGGCATAGCCACTCCTCTTATCATTGTATAAAGTTGATTTTCTTAAGTTAGCCTCGCTAATGGTTTGTTTTATTTTTCTTCCCAAAGATAAAAAACACATAGTATATAACCATTCTCCAAAGATCTTTGGTGGTTGGTGGCATGGGCTAAAAAAAAGATACAGCAATAGATAGATGATAGTTTCTAGTCATGTGGATTTAACTTCATTTTCTTTGGTTTGATGCCTCCTTGTAGCAAAGAAAGAAGTTGAAAGCTGGGCTGTTTGTTTTAAGTTCAGAGGAATCCAATTAGGGGTTAGCTCTGTTCCCATAAACCACTGTGCTGAGACCTTTTTGAAGGATTTTTTAAAATAAAAGCATATTGCCTGCTGCTATTAGGAAATCTATCAAATAAATAAAAGGCCAGATACTTCTTCTCTGATCTTCATAACAGCATGGTATGGTTTGTGGCAGAGAGCTTAAAAATGTATTAGATTTGCCTTCAATTCTTGTGTTCTTGGTAATTTTCTGTTTTCCCAAACAGAGAGTAAGATTTTAATCTCATGACTTCGGCTGATGTCAGTGGGGCTGAAGTTTCTAAATCACCCACGCACAGCACTAAAACTGTCACTGTTAATTGAGTCCAGGACAACTTGGAAACAAGTTGAGTGTTTTTCAAGTAGGTACTTCAGCATCTTAAGGAGATGTCCATGCAAACTATCACTAAGACAAGACTCATGACCATAATATAGAGCCTGTTAAACTTCCAGCTGGGTTGTGGGTTTGGGGACGTTTCAATTAATTAAAAGTTAATTTATATGAAAAGTTCTTTACTAGAAGCACATTTTAAATGATTTTTTTTTCTGCTTTTATGATTCATCTCAGACACTCAAACACTAGCCTGAGAGTTTGAATATTGCTGAAGCCTTTTTAAAAGTGATAGTGCCACTCCCTTAAAAATCATCATTGTTTAAATCTCTGTAGGGTGTTGGAATTGGTTGGGAAGAAAGGAACAGAAAGAACAGAACTTGGAAACAAATTTTGCCCATAGTGTTCTTGGTCACTTTTGCAGATCAGAGTTAGTAGCTGGTTCTCTAGCAAATCTACCACCTCCTGTGTTGCCCTTAGGTGCCTAAAATATTCAAGACGTTCAATAAAACACAAGAAAAAAATGTGCTTTTATAACTGGATTATAAGACAATAAAATCTTATTTTTAAGTTATCACAAGATGTGATAAATGGATTATTCAAAAGGATATGGAAATGCTTATAAGCAAATCCAAGGAACTTTGAAAGACAGAGTGTGATGATTTTTTAAAAATTAAAAATTTTTTTAATTTTGAAAAATGTTAATACAAAGTATTGTACATAGGTAATTTAACACATATGTGTCCATGATTCAAAATGAACACATAGTAATATTCTGTCATACTGCTTCAGATTGTTTCACTTTTTAAGAAACCATTATGATTAAGTTCGGATTCCCCTTTGTTTCCCTGCCCCATGCATCTTCCTTCCTCCCCAAGGACAAGCACTATCATGAATTCAGTGCATTTGTAGTCTGTGTTTTATAATTTATTCTCATACATAAACAACATATAATTTGTTTTTGTTTTTAGCTTACATAAATGCTACCATACAATACCTCTCATTTTGCAATTTGCTTTATTCTCTTCAGTATTATATATTGAGGATTCAGCATGCTGAAAAACATAGATCTACTAATCATTGACTTTGCCTGCTCATAGTCTTTGCATACTTTTTCTGTAGAAGGGAAAGAGAAATGGACTTAAAGATGATATATTTGAAAGACTTTAGCTGAGTTGGGATTTGTGAAGAGAAAGGGTTTGGATGGGGTGGGCTTTCAAGTCTGTGCATGAGAAGGAGATGATGGATCAACTAATGGGAGGGGAAGAAACCAGAAAGGAGCATGCCAGCTGCAAGTCCCAGGCATCTCTGTGGCAGAGGAGGGGAGGTGCACCATACACCCTGAGTGAGAATAGTGCTTGTGAGGATGGGCAGAAACACATTTTGGCTTACTAGAAAATAAATAAAGTCATTTGCCTCGACCACTTTGTTATACTTCTTGCTGTGGGTCCAGCAGCCTGAAACTCACTTACCCATCTAATAGAATCACAGCAGAGGGAACCTGGGAGAAAATGTGGTTCCTCCTTTTTAATTTTATAGATGAGGAAACAGGGGCCTGTCCAGAAGGGACTTGTGCTAGGATCATACTAACTAATAAGCAAAGCCGGGACCTACGTCAAATTTAGTTTGACAGCTGTTTGTCCTTTTGTGTTACTAAATTGATATTTGACATACTGTAATCAAGGCTGTAATAGGGCATTCATCTAATTTTAGTTTAAATAGGCATAGTAGGGTCTACAGAGGGGCATTTGAATAGGATGCATGAGCCAGGCACTATGCTAGAGAGGCTTAATTGAAGATTCAGCAGTGGGTGAATGGTCCCTGCCCCAGAAAGGGGATAGAGAAAAACCCAAGAGAATCTCAATACACTGTGCCAGTGGTATTAAGGAGGAGACCTGTGAACCAAGTGGTTGTTAAAGGAAGTGTTACAAAAGGAATGGAAAAGGCCTTTGAGGTCTGGGATTCTAGCAGTCTCCTTTCTGGTTTCCTCCCCTCCCCATCACCACTCCAGTCACCCCCAAATCCATACGTCTGGGCTAAAGAGATGTTGGCCCCTAACTGGTGAGTTGGTATAGACAGGACCTGTGACGCTTCCTGAATCAGTCTGTGGGGCATTGCCTATTGAATGGTATCTGTGGTTGATTTTCTGAGTGAGCCCTTCCCATGAGAGTGTCTCCTCTTCGAGTGTCCCCACAGACAGATCTTTCGTTTGTTTCTGCTTTACCTCTGGCTTCCTGGAACGGTTCTGTTATGTGACTTTATAGCAGCACTGAGAGCTGATGGTAAGCCTTCTGGACACAGAGGCCTGGGTTTTTACGTCAGTGGCCCTTGTCAGCCAAGGGAGTGAAAAGTAAAGGAATTAAGATACAATGCTGTCCTTGCCAAATTGTGGTCTCTGCTTTATCTTTCAAGAAGTCTCCATTTTCTCTTAAGTCACAGTTTCCAGAGGTGCATGTGGGGTTCTGATGACCTTTCGTGTGTGGTTCCTGTCTCAGAGAATGGGTTGCAAAAAGCCCAGCGTAGTTAAGCTTTTGAGATTTTATATTCTGTGCTTTATTACAGTCATACAAATTTTGTAACCCCTATTGGGGGCTTTATTTATGTATTTATTTGTAATTTAGACTTACACATTGATGGCAGACACTTTCACTTTTGGTTTTGGTAGCCTCTCAGCTTCCTGTCTGAGAAGTTCCAGACTTACTAGTTTTTGTTAATTAGAAATCACATCTGTCACTCCCTGAGGGCCAGGAAACTCACCCTTCCCATGAGATCACTTGAGTCGTCGTTCCTCTCATTAAGCTGTAATCTGTCTCCCAGTCTCCAAATAAAGACACAACACTGGGGAAAAAAAAAAAAAAGAAATCACATCTGCTCATGTTTTTCCTCCTCCAAATAACATCACAGACCTGCTTCCTAGAAGAGGACTGCAATCTGTAATTTCAGTTAGTCACACTCTCACATGTGAGTGACTTCACTTTGAAATTCAGAGGCCACTTGTGACAGCAGTGGAAACTCAGAATCTGGAATCTGTTTGCTTTGTCCATGTGACCTTGGGTTTGCTTTCTTTTCAGATTGCAGTGCTTTTGTCCACAAAGGCTGCCGAGAAAGTCTAGCCTCCTGTGCAAAGGTCAAAATGAAGGTAAGACTTTCTGGCTAAAAGAAGGCTTAAAATAAAAGAGTTTAAACCAGCAAGATCCTCAGGAGTTGGGAGAGTTGAGGTTGTGGTGGATTTTGTTTATTTTAATCATTCGGTACCAACTTTGAGAACGAATTATAACTAAAAAATATTTTTTCTCTTACGCGATCAATCCTCTTCTTGAGTAATACTGGGGAATTAGACTTTGAGGAAAGAAAATGCTTTCAGAACTTCTTCATGTTCAATATACATTTCTTCGCGATTTTAATATTTCCGTGTTGCTATTAAAGTGGTTTTCTCATACACTTGTCTTCTTCCTTCAGGACCATCAGGGCAGCAGGTGGAGGTCAGGGGCATTGATCTGCTGGTGGGGGCGGGGAGGGTGTTACGGTTAGCCCTAGCCTGTCTGGTAGCACTTTTCTCAGGTACATAATACAGGTGGCTCTGATCACATGATGTAAGAATAGAAAGTGCCTGTTTTATTATGGTATCTGCCCTGAACATGTATGCTATGTAGTCATGCTTTTCCAGTGGCCTTTAAAAAAAAAAGTATGGGTTGGGGGCCATACCTTTTAGGCAGCCTGTGAGGTTTTCAGTGTTCTAGTCACCTGTGTCTCTTCATTCCTCGTCAAAGGAATGCTTTCCAACTATGTCGACACAGATGATTAATGAGCTGTGTGCTTTGTCAGTCACCAAACAGTTATCTAGTGCCATGACCTCAATCTGGAATGTGCATCAGAATCAACTCGAGGGCTTGTTGAAAGACAGCTTACTGAGCCTCACTCCCAGAGTTTCAGATTCTGGAGGAAAGTCCAGGAATTTGCATTTTTAGGAAGTTCCCAGATGATGCTGATAGTCCAAGGACCTCACTTTGAGAAGCACTAAAACTAGCATCAAAATGGCAAAAAATAGGATAGCCCAGATCTTCTTCGGCCCATGGACATATATTTTGTTTGGCTCATGTAGTACTTTTAAAATGTGAGTTAGTGCAGCTCTTTCAAAATCATGTTTTGTATCAGTCTGGATTCTTAAGTTCTCCTGAAAAAATTGGAAGATTTATAACCCTCGGCCCCCTGATATTTCCCGGTACCCAGCACTCCCAGGTTTTCCTTTTTTCCATAGTAGTTACCACCTTCTTAGAGTCTTTATTTACCCATCTTTATTTATTATCACATAGATTTCTTATGGTCTGTATCTTCCCCCCACTAGAATATAAGCTCCAAACTCATTAAGCAGGCTGAAGGCAGGAGTCTGCTCCATCAGTGGAGCCTGCAGGGAGGGAGGGATGGCTGGAGCTGAGTGGTGCTGCCTCTTTTAGACAGGATATGCCAGTTCCAGGCCGCCACTGCCTCCCCATACCCCACCCCACCCCAGCTTGCTTCTGTCATTTGTTACCTGCCGGCACCATAGTCATTTGAGTTTGTGATCTCTGGTAAGACTCAATTGTTGTGAATGTACTAGTTTATACAGAATGATCATAATAGAGATATAGCATCTCCCATATGAGAGAATATAACCTAAAAGGGGGAATTTTATTTTATTTTATTTTAGAGACAGAGTCTCGCTCTGTCACCCAGACTGGAGTGCAATGGTGCAGTCTTGGCTCACTGCAACCTCCGCCTCCCAGGTTCAAGCAATTCTCCTGCCTCAGCCTCCCAAGTAGCTGAGATTACAGGCGCCTGCCACCATGCCCAGCTAATTTTTATATTTTTAGTTGAGACAGAGTTCCACCATGTTGGCTGCGCTGGTCTCAAACTCCTGACCTCAGGTGATCCACCCGCCTTGGCCTCCCAAAGTGCTGGGATTACAGGCATGAGTCACCGCACCCTGCCTGGAATTTCATTTTAAATAGGAAGTAACCTATCTCAGATTAATTGCTTCAATCTATAATTTCTCAAGGTATTTTTGTTACATGGCTACAGCAAAAGTCTTAACTAAAATTAGTATTTTACCCAATAATTCAGCACCTTATAAATGCTAGTTACTGGAAATGAAATGCAAAAGTTAAAAGATGCTGCCCTTAAGGCACCAGCAATCTACTGGGGAAGATAGGCAGACAGTTACTATAAATGAGAAAGGGGTGCCAGTCACTGCCTTGGGTGAGGAGAGGAGAGAAGCTATAGATGACTTTACCAAGGAGGCAACACTTAAATAGTCTTGAAGGGGAAGAATGCCATGCCTCTGAAGGTGAGAAAAGCATTCCAGGCAGGATAGACAGCATCGGAGTATGTGGCAGGTTTAGAGGATGGCAATTGAGGGCGACTATGGCTGGGACACAGGGTGCTTAGGGCAGTGCGGAAAGCAGAGTGGGAAAGGAAGCTGAACTGCTTGCTCCCTTCCTACTCCGCTTCTCAGGGCTTGACAGAGGTGAATTGTCAATGGACTTACTTTCTTTCTCTTTAGCAGCCCAAAGGGAGCCTTCAGGCACATGACACATCATCACTACCCACGGTCATTATGAGAAACAAGCGTAAGTAGCTCAGCCCACCTCTCAATTCCCTTTCTGACTTTCTGGTTCTGAATGTGAAAATGCTGTTGTAATATTCAATTATTATTCATAGTCAAGATATGAATACCTATTTTGTGGTGAGAGAAGGCTGCTGTTTTATCCTGCAGATTCCCTGACCCATACCTGAACATTATACCATCAGACCCTCTTGGAAGGTTTCTAAAACAGTCTGTGTATTAGCTTAAAGGCAGCACCTTTGCCCTGTGTGTTTAAGCAAGTGACCCCTGTGCATCTCAATTTCCTCTTTAATAATAGTTGGGAATTAAAAGACTTGTTTGCAGTGCCTTACAATCATACGAATCGAATGAGATCTGGTTTGTTAAACTTCTTCTTTTTTTTTTTTTTTTTTTTTTTTTGAGGCGGAATCTTGCTCTGTCACTCAGGCTGGAGTGCACTGGCACGATCTCGGCTCACTACACCCTCCGCCTCCTGGGTTCAAGTGATTCTCCTGCCTCAACCTCCTTGGTAGCTGGGATTACAGGCACGCGCCACCACGCCCAGCCTAAACTTCTTTGTAAACTGAGAAGTTGTAGAAAATGGTTCTTTTTTTATTATTTCTAAGGACCTCAAGTGTTACTCAGAATTGGATAAATCACACTCTTCGTTCACATCAAACTATTTTCAACAGTGCATACAAGACTCCACTTTGGTTTTACTAATACTTTTCCCTTTTCACTCCCCATTCCCTGTCTCATTCCCACTATAGTATATTTAATGTATGACCTTCTAATCTGCCATATTTTTAGACATATGTATACTTTGAAAAAAAAGTATTATTTTGTGTGAATTTAAATTCGATATGACATATATTCTGCTTATTTTTTTCACTCAATACCGTTTTGAGATATGCATGTTATTATTGTACGCTGTTGTTTCAGACTGTGGCAGGCTATTCTTTCATAAGCATATTTCACATTTTAAGTTCCCCTAGAGACAGAATATTTACATTGCTTCCAGCTGCTACTATAAATAATGCAGTGATTAATATCTCGTTAGCTGGCTCCATGGGAGCCTCTGTGAGACTTTCCCCAGGCAATGTTCTTGAAAATGTAGTTTTTTAGAAGTAGAGATTCTTAGGCCCTACCCTGATCTATGAATCACAAACTGTGGGATGGGGCCAGCATTCTGTGTGTTTTTGTGGTGCGTGGGAGTATGTTTAATAGAGACAGGGTCTTGCTTTGTCACCCAGGCTGGAGTGCAGTGGTGTGATCTTAGCTCACTGTAACCTCAAACTCCTGGGCTCTGGAACTCCTCTCGCCTCAGACTCCTGAGTTGCTGGCACTCCAGGTGCCATATCTGATTTTTAAATTTTTTTGTAGAGTTGGAGTCTCACTATGTTGCCCAGGCTCATCTCAAACTCCTGGCCTCAAGCAATCCTCATGCCTTGGCCTCCCAAAGTGCTGAGATAATAGGCATGAGCCACCGTACCCAGCCTGGTCTGTGTCTTAATAGATCTTCCAGGTGATTCTGATGCCCACTCAAGCTTGAAAACCACTGCTTTGTGCCTAATTTCTCTGAGTACCTCCAGATAGCTCCTGAATGGCTGTACTAGTCTTCACTCCCACAAGAGTGTGATTCCCTTTAGACATGTTTAATCTGGTTATTATCCGTCTTCACATGTAGATGACTAGAAGAGGAGCTTCTCCAGGTTGACACCCATTTCAGTCTGTCATCTCACCCAGTCGACATACTTTTTATGTCTAGCTTCCTTAAATGCTTTTTTTTGTGACATTATCTGTTGTTTCATAAGTCTGTTTTCTTTCTTATTTTCATGTCTTAAAAACAAATGCCTATTATGTGCAAGGTTCTTGACTATTACCTTCGACCCCCACAAGTCTTCTTTTTTTTTTTCTTGAGACAGAGCCTTGCTCTGTCGCCCAGGCTGGAGTGCAGTGGCGTGATCTCTGCTCACTGCAACATCCACCTTCTAGGTTCAAGCGTGCTCCTGCCTCAGCCTCCCAAGTAGCTGGGATTATAGGTGCACGCCCCCTCACCCGGCTAATTTTTGTATTTTTAGTAGAGATGGGGTTTTATTATGTTGGCTAGGCTGGTCTTGAATTTTCAACCTCAAGGGATCCGTCTGCCTTGGCCTCCCAGGGTGCTGGGATTATCGGTGTGAGCCGCCGTACCTGGCCCTGCCACAAATATTTTTATTCCTACTGTACTCCACTGAGGCAACATAGTGGTCTAGAGTACAGATTGTGAATTCTAATTGTATAGATTCAAGTCTGACACCACTGCTTAATAGCTGTGTAACTGTGGACATTACCAAACCTCTCTGTGCCTCATTTTCTTCCTCTGTAAAAGGGGATGATAATAGTATCATAGTGTGGTAGTCAGGTTTAAATCAGATCATACCTGTAAAGTACTTAGTAGTAAACACTCCTTAAGTGTTAGTTTTCACTGCTATAATCATCACAAATAAGGAAGCAGCAATATTGAGTCACTTACTTAGGTAGAATATGGATTGGTTACAAATAAGGAGAGCGGGTATTTTCTTCCCCCATGCTGGCTTTTAGATACAAGTTATTATGAGCTCTGCCTAACATCATTCTGCTTTTCCAGACTTTTCATTGATTCCTTCTACCTGCTTCCTTTTCTATTCTGTGTCTCCCTTCTACATTAATACTACATAATTACTTCTGTCTTCATTCCCACGGTTCTTCTCATCAGAATTGTCCTCTATTTTTCTTCTGACCCATCCACATCCTTGCCATTCTTCAAGAACTAGTGTTTCTTCCTCCGTCCGATTTTATCTGCTCACTGACCTCTCTTCAGAAACATTCAGACTATGCCCCAGGCCCTTTAACTCTTAAGCTCATTCTCTTTTCTACCCACTTGCTTTTTTCCTCTTGGGTGGGGATGGGGGTGGGGGAAGAGGGGTAGATCCACATCCCATACCCCTTGTGTACTTCCTGCAGTTAGAATCTGGTTGGGTTGTAGTATGTCGGGTTTCTGCTGTTTTATTGTGTCATCATCTTGTAAATAGAATTTGAATTGGAAATTAATGATTATATTAATGCTTATTGAGTCAAAGGCATCCTGAAATACTGTGAAGTCATAACTACTACCCCAATCTTATTTCCTTCACCTCTTGACACTCCTGGGGGTGGACAGACAATGCAGCCTGTGAATGGGACAGCAAGTCAGTTACCAAGGAAAAATGTTCCCAAGTGCCAGCGTGACCACTTTAGCAAATTAGATCTCTAGTTTCCTCTTTTAGTCATGTTAATGAGAAATACGCACTGTGAGAACAAATTAGAATTGCCCCTTGAATAACTCAGATGATGGGTGTGCCAGCCCCGCCCCCATGCAGTCAAAAATCCACATAAAACTTTTGACTCCCCCAGAGCTTACCTGCTAATAGCCTACTGTTGAGCAGAAGCCTTACCAATAACATAAACAGCCAGTTAATGCATTTTGTTTGTTATGTGTCTTATATACTATATTTTTACAATAAATTTAGCCAAAGGAAAAAATGTTATTTGAAAAATCATACACAAGAGAAAATATATTTACTATTTGTTAAGCGGAAATAGCATCATAAAGGTCTTCATCCTTGTCGTTTTCACATTGAGTAGACCAAGAAGGAGGAAGAGGAGGAAAAGAGGGGTTGGTCTTGCTGTCTCAGGGGTGGTAGAGGCAGAAGAAATTTCACATATAAGGGGATCTATGTAGTTCAAACCCATGTTGTTCAAGGGTCATCTATAGTTACAGATGTTAAACAAGTGTTAAATTTTCCTCATCTGTAAATTAAAGGAAATCATCAAAATCTGTGCTCTCTAGCAGTGAGCAGAAGAATCACTTGAGCCTGTAAGATATGTAGACTCTTGGGTTCCACCCCCAGAAGACAAGGTGGGGGGCTGAGATTCCATATCTAACGGCACTCTTGGTGTTTTCATGGTGAACGCTCCTAAAGAACGCTGCTCCCAGTTATCTCTAAGGTTCCTTTTACCCTTAAAATTCTTTCAATCTTGGGATCAGGCACGGTGGCTCACGCCTGTAAACCCAGCACTTTGGGAGGCCGAGGCGGGCGGATCACGAGGTCAGGAGTTTGAGACCAGTCTGGCCAACATAGTGAAACCCTGTCTGTACTAAAAATACAAAAAATTAGTTGGGTGTGGTGGCGGGCGCCTGTAATCCCAGTTACTCGGGAGGCTGAAGCAGGAGAATGGCGTGAACCTGGGAGGTGGAGCTTGCAGTGAGCCAATGTTGCGCCACTGCACTCCAGCCTGGGCAACAGAACAAGACTCCATCTCAAAAAAAAAGAAAGTATTTCAATTTTATTTGCAGTTTAAATGTTAAAATACGTAATACTCCCACAGGATTCTTTATCCCCGTTGCCTATCCCATCCCAGAGGTAACCACTCTTCTTAGTTTTTTTTAAATTTATTTTCCTGGAGTTCGCCTGTTAAAGTAAATACAACTTGGATTATTTTTCTTTCTTTTAAGCATGAAAGATAGCCTGTTATATATTTTGTTCTGCACTTTGATTTTCCTCCCCTTAATAGATCTTAGAGATAGATCTATCTATCTGTGTCAGTACTTAGAAAGTAGTCCTCATTTTTTGTAAGTGGCATTGTATTCTGCTATGTGGTGTACCATAACTTATTCACCAGTCTTGTGATACTCGCGTCTTTTCCAGTCTTTTGCTTTTACCTATTGTGTTGCATTGAATAACTTTGGATATAACATCATTTCACGAATATACAAGTATATCTTGAAAAATAAACATAGCCTAAAAGTGAAATTGCTGGATCGAAGAACATAGGCATTTACAATTTCAGTAGTTATCACCAAACTATCCTCCATGGAGTTTTTATACCAACTTACAGTTCCAGGGCAAATCTACTGTAAAGCGCCTTACTTCTGCTTGTTATTTGTCAGATGGGTTAGTACTAGGTGGGACTGGATGAGTGATGCTTCAGTTAGTGTCCTCCTTTTGCAGCCGCACAGCCCAAGGAGCGTCCTCGGTCCGCAGTCCTCCTGGTGGATGAAACCACTACCACCCCGATATTTGCCAGTAGACGGTCCCAGCAGAGTGTCTCGCTCTCCAAAAGTGTCTCCATACAGAACATTACTGGGTAAGCGGAGATATTTAAAGATAGCACAGTTGGCATCTAGGTGACAAGAGCATAATAATCACATCATTTGACAAAAAGCTTTTTTTTTAAAGAAATAAATCTATAAAGTCATGGGTTGGTGCAGACAAGGATGATGGGGATTATGTTTTTGGTACATGTCATAATGGTCATTCTGTAGCAAGGATCTCCTTTAAATACCCTTAGCAGGCTGGTTGCTGTAGGCTTTTGTATATCATCAGCTCTACTTTTGAAGAATCTGAGTTCTCAAAAGATGATTTTTTTTAGATCAAAATAAGTAGGAATAAGAAAAAGGGTGATTTAATTCAGAATTTTGGGTTGCAGCCACTTACAGATGTCATGCTTTTCTATTGTTCAGATAAACCTGGTTGTTTTGTTTCTTATCTCTGTTTTACATCTTTGCCTCTTAACACTTAAGTCAGTTTCATGGAGGTGAGTGCTGAGCCAATTATTACTATTAGGTTCCCACTCACTGGTTTGCACTGAGTTTTTTTACTGGTCTCCTGGCCAGGCCTGGGCTGTCAGGTGGTTAACAGGGGGCTGATAATGATGTTGCTGACTATTTTGGGTAAGATGCCTGCCTTCCCATCAGGTGAATAAGCCATTTCAAATGTAGGACTCAGAGTATCTCTTTAACCTATCTTGGAGCAAAATTCCTAACTATGCAAAAGTCTCCTTTTGTTTGTAATTCCTAACCTCTGTGCTGGCTAATGTTTTCTCCTTCTTTAAAAAGTTTCAGGTATTTTTGTTTTGCTTTGTCTTTATGTTCTCATTATTTCCAAAAGTGTACTTTTCAAAAGTTGTAATGTTACTGAAGTTTGTATACATCGTAACTTTCAAAAGTGGGTCTTTAAAGTGTTCTTGCTTTTGTGCCTACTCACACATCAGTTGGTTGCCTGCTGTGCTAGTTAGTGAGTTAGGATTGAGAAAGTCCAAAGAGAATGTAGTTGATTCTAAGTGCTAGATGGGTAGTTATTTAGAGAACAGAAAAAAAAAAGTGTACTGGTTAGGCAATAAGTTTTAAACAGAAAGTTTCTTATATAATGGGTACATGGTTTGATGGAAGAAAGTTCCCCTTGCTTCTTATCACTTTCTTTAAAAAGGCTCAAAAAGTCCTCACAATTTGAGTCTACAATGATACTAAATGCTCTAGACTTTGTTACCAGGCCGTGTGCATGTTGCTGTGGCCCCAACATAAGCAATTTGTCTTCAGTCACTGTAGTACTTCCAGCCAGTTGTCATTCTGGAGTCTTCAGGTACTCATTTAAGAATGCAAGCCATAGGCTATCAGAATGTATTTGACAGTATGGAATTTTTTTTTTGTCCCCAGAGTTGGCAATGATGAGAACATGTCAAACACCTGGAAATTCCTGTCTCATTCAACAGACTCACTAAATAAAATCAGCAAGGTCAATGAATCAACAGAATCACTTACTGATGAGGGTAAGAGGAAGTTATGGCCTATATTTTATGCCTCTGTAGGGACTGTGTGTGCCATTACCTAGAATATAAGTCTTAATGGAGTGTTAGTGCCTGCCTCTTCTGTAACCCGTGAAGATTCTCTAAATTGTCAGTAAAGTGTCCAGTGCTTTATAATGACTGGGTAATCAAACTCATCTAGCAGCTGTCAAGTAAAGGATGTCATTTGTTTCAATGTGGGCATACTCTTTAGTACAAATCTTTTTCTTCCCTTAGACTTTTGTACATGTACAGTTCTAGCTCACAAAGCAATTGTAATCCTGCTCTCTTAAATATGAAAAGGTACTAGGTCCCTTCCAATTCTTAACTTCATGTAGATAGAAGTCATGTCTTAATCATGTTGGATTTATGTCATGTTTATTACTCTTAACCAAAACCTCGAATGTAGAGTCTGTCACTCCTGAACAAGATATTTTTTTCTGGTACTGGAATATGTGAATATTCCCTGTGAATATCCCCTGTATTCTCTGTGAATATCCCCTGTATTCATGCATCTTATGAAATCAACTATCATCTTGAGGAAAGTTCAACATAGGCTTATTCTACAGGTCACAAACCCAAGATTCTGATACTGATTTTTTAATATATTGAGGAGTAGGTACAGACATGAATGAAGGACAGCTACTGGGAGACTTTGAGATTGATTCCAAACAGCTGGAAGCAGAATCTTGGAGTCGAATAATAGACAGCAAGTTTCTAAAACAGCAAAAGAAAGATGTGGTCAAACGGCAAGAAGTAATATATGGTGAGATTCTTCATTTTGCTCTGATTATATTTGATTTGCATTGTCCAGCATTTTTAAGCGGTAATTTATTGCGCTATGGAAAATCAGTTTTTTAGTATGTGACTTCTTGAAAAGATTTCCTTTAAAAACTTTAAGGTACAGAGACATGGTCCTGTTTGTATCCTATCTCCTTTTTGTTCCACTCTTCTTTTTTCAGTTCTACTGAACATGGTACTTATATATGAGTGCTTATTTATACAGCAGTCCTAGAAAGAGATATCTCAGTTTTGTTCCTTACCTACGCTAAAAACTAGACTAAACACAAGTCATTTCCTAGAACTGGGTATACAGTCAGTTATGACAGGTCCTGAATCCAGTGAAGGCCTCTTTGGAAATCAATAATTTAAGACTGATGGAATTCAGTGTACCTACTATCAGAAAATAGGACTCATAAAAAATGGAGGAATAAGTTTAAAACACTTGACCAGGCGCAGTGGCTCATACCTGTAATCCCAGCACTGTGGGAGCCCAAGGCGGGTGAATCACTGGAGCCCAGAGTTCATGACCAGCCTGGGAACATAGTGAAACCCCGTTTCTACAAAAAATACAAAATCAGCCAGGCATGATGGTGTGTACCTGCAGCCCCAGCTACTCAGGAGGCTGAAGCAGAAAGATCGCTTGAACCCAGGAGGTCGAGGCTGCAGTGAGCCATGACTTCAGCCTGGGTGACAGAGCCAGACCCTGTCTCAAAAAAAAAATGAGAACACTTTAGGGGAAAGATAGCTATTGACCCAATTTTAAGGTTCAAACTGGGCTCTAAACTAGCTTTGGGACTGCAGCAGATGATCTTTGAGGGAGAATCCTCATGAAAGAGTGTTCCTGACCCTTGATCTTTTTCCTCCTTTTAGAGCTGATGCAGACAGAGTTACATCATGTCCGCACTCTCAAGATCATGAGTGATGTGTACAGCCGGGGGATGATGACGGATCTGCTTTTTGAGCAGCAGATGGTAGAAAAGCTGTTCCCCTGTTTGGATGAGCTGATCAGTATCCATAGCCAATTCTTTCAGAGGATTCTGGAGCGGAAGGAGGAGTCTCTGGTGGATAAAAGTGAAAAGAACTTTCTTATCAAGAGGATAGGGGATGTGCTTGTCAATCAGGTGAGAATAGGAAAGATCTCAGGTTCTTATATACATTGGGAAAAGAGGAAGTTATGGGGTTCCATAGCCATGCATTCACATCTTGTTTCTACCATTTATTATCTGTGTAAGCTCAGGGAACTTATTTAATTTCTCTGGAGCCTTGATTTCCTTTTCTGTAAAATGCAGATGTAGGGTTTCTCTCGTAATGTTATTTTGGAAGTTAAAGGGAGTGTGTATATAAACTACCTAATGCGCAGTAAAACTTAGTTTTTCTTCCTCAGTCTGTGCCATCATCAGAAACAGTAAAGTTTAAGACATCAACAAATGTGGGCAGGCACAGTGGCTCAAGCCTGTAATCCCAGCACTTTGGGGGGCGAGGAGGGCGGAGCGTTTGAGGTCAGGAGTTCAAGACCAGCCTGGCCAACATGATGAAACCCCGTCTCTACTAAAAATACAAAAATGAGCCAGACGTGGTGGCATATGGGAGGCTGAGGCACAAGAATCACTTGAACCTGGGAGGCAGAAGTTGCAGTGAGCCGAGATCGTGCCACTGCACTGCAGCCCAGGAGACAGAGTGAGACTCCAAAAAATTCAGCTAAAAGTTACTTTGGTACTTTTAGATGTGATTATCATAGACAGATTTTAATGTTTCTTTTAAAAATATTATTCTTGAAAAACACATTGCCAGTATAATCTTTACAGGCAGAGGGTTATAACATGTACATCTGACTAGATATTTCCCCAAAGATGCAGATTCCCCAAAGATTTTGGGCAAATATCTGCTGCTGTGTAGAAGCAGAGGCTTAGTTGCTGGAACATTTGTCTGAGAATTGTACATTTTGTCTTTCCTTTGTATTCTTGAGCCCATACCCTTCACTTCATTAATTTATTAGCACATTCACTCATTCGTTTTTCAGGTATTTACTGAGCATCTATTAAATGCCAGGTGGAACTACAAAGGGGGATGATATGGCTTAGGCCTCTGCCTCAGGGAACTCCTATTCTAGGAGTAAAAGTAAGCATGTTATGAAATAAATGCAAATGCAGTGTGGTAAATGTTTGAACACAGATAGCTGCAACAGATAGAGCTTAAAAGTAAGACCTACAAATGATGACCTTTCCTCCTGAAACATCCCCTCGGGCATTTTCATTTCTCTCTCTCTGCCCCTCCTTTCTGGTTTCATCTAACTTTTACTTCATCTAACTTAGTACTTCATCAAACTTTGACTCGTATTACCATTTGTACCTCCTCGCACTTGTGTACAACCCGTAGTAAGATCTTTGATGCTAGAATTCACCGTTTAACCTGTAGTTTCCATTTGCTGGTTCTGTGTGCTGCCAGTGCTAGGATCAACCTTTGGGACATTTGCTTTGTCATATGAGCAGATAACTTACTGTCTCAGCTCTTCCATTGGTAAATGGTGAAGGGAAAAGCTACCCTAATCCTTCTTTCCAGTTTTTTGGTAAGGATCAATTTGTGTTGCCTCTGGAGGTTTTTAGTACATGGAAATCAATGCTTAGCATGTATTTTATGAACTGCATACAGAAATTCATTGATTTACCACAAAGTGAACATACGTTCAGATGAACCATTGAGATTGCACACATTTGGGAATGATTTAAGGGCCTTGTGGAATTATTAGGACTACTGGCCTGAAGTAAGTAGTACAAACAGATCCCTAGGTAATGAGGGCTGTTTGTGATGTCTGTCTAACTTATCAAGGTCAGGTATTTAAGATTGTCTCATGAAAAACTCCTACTGAATCTCATTGTTTTATTACTGTTTATGACAAATAGAAGTTAGAATACATTTTACATTTCCTATGTGCACAGTACATAAAATTTCTGTAATTTTTTGTTGTTTTTCAAATCTGTATAACAGCTTTATTGAGATTTAATCCATATGCCATATAGTCTGCCTATTTAAAGTTGAACCTCTTGAGTAACTGCCAGACTGCTTTCCAAAGCTGCTGCACCATTTCATTCTTTTGGGCAAATTTATGAGGAAGCACTTTTGACTTTTACAAGTAGACTGGAAACATTTTACAAAATGGCATTACGAGTTTGGTGCCCCATGGCATGACTTCTGTTCTCTTTTCTCTGCAGTTTTCAGGTGAGAATGCAGAACGTTTAAAGAAGACGTACGGCAAGTTTTGTGGGCAACATAACCAGTCTGTAAACTACTTCAAAGACCTTTATGCCAAGGATAAGCGTTTTCAAGCCTTTGTAAAGGTATTGATAAGAAACATGAAAACCCCCGTCATTGTTGAGAGCAATGTGTCCCTGTCGCCTTTCACTAGAGCCTTTTTCATGTGATTCCTCACAGTCTGTTTACTCCCTTGCAGAAGAAGATGAGCAGTTCAGTTGTTAGAAGGCTTGGAATTCCAGAGTGCATATTGCTTGTAACTCAGCGGATTACCAAGTACCCAGTTTTATTCCAAAGAATATTGCAGTGTACCAAAGGTAAGTCTCCTTTCTAACCCAGTCTTGTATGGCAATGGACTGTTTCCTCTGTGGCCGGTAGTACTGGAGGCCCCATGGAAGTGCTGTTTCATGCTCTAGTAGGTCTAAAAGAGACCTTGTGTTTTATCTTGAAAATAATTTTCTTGAATGAAAATTTGGACTGTTATGTTACCAGACTTAGGGTGGATGATAGCAAGAAGGAAAGGGACCACATTGATTCCATCCAGAGTTCAATGACCTGAACACTATTCTCTTATCACTAGGCTGGGAGATAATTTCCACCAGTTCTTCCCAGAAGTTACATTAAGTAACACAAAGATACAAATTTAAAAAACTTGGTTGCTCTTCCTGCTACTACCTTTGTCCTAGAAGTCTTTAGTTCCTTTTATTTTAGAGCACAACATATGATTGCATATTATTTAAATCATTGAAAACTTCTGGCTTTTTTTAGAATCAAACTTATGACAGCAAGAGGGATAGGCACATGACCTCTGACGTGTTGGCTTCCCTCTGATAGCATAGTCACAAGGGAAAAGATGATATGGAGTGAGAAGTCAGGATTCCCTTGCTTCTTCCCTGGTCCAAAAGGAGCCATAAAAAGCAGAATTATTCTTTCCTTCCAAGACAATGAAGTGGAGCAGGAAGATCTAGCACAGTCCTTGAGCCTGGTGAAGGATGTGATTGGAGCTGTAGACAGCAAAGTGGCAAGTTATGAAAAGAAAGTGCGTCTCAATGAGATTTATACAAAGACAGATAGCAAGTCAATCATGAGGATGAAGAGTGGTCAGATGTTTGCCAAGGAAGATTTGAAACGGAAGAAGCTTGTACGTGATGGGAGTGTGTTTCTGAAGAATGCAGCAGGAAGGTTGAAAGGTAAGGCTTGGCTCTTTTGTCTAAGTGTGTGCCCAGGTACAACAGGCAAAATCCAAGTGCTTTTGTTGGAAATTCACTACCAGATTTTTTTCTCAGAGAGCCCATCTCCAAACACCACCCAGGAGCAACAAGCATTTAGTTCTTCATAATCTTATATCAAAAATGGTTTGTGATGGCCTACAAAATCATACAAAATAGAGCAAGATGACAAAGAAATGATGCAGTCAGGGAAAATGGAAAATAAGATTTTAAAAAAACAAAGCAAAGCATAAGATGAGTGCACATATGCAAGCTGTCAAGGAAGGTGTATTCCCCTACAAGAGATGGACAGCCAGGTTGGAATTGCGGTCTATGGCAAAACTCACAAGGAGGGAGACACAATCAGCGACGGTTTCACAGAATCTGTGAATTCAAAACACATCACTTGTTCACAAGCGATGTTAGAGGTTCACAGGCTTGTTCACAGCGATGTTAGAGGAATTTGCAGCTCCAGACACCTAATAGAAAGTTAAGTTTAACCCACATCAGTTAGATTTATTATTATATTTTATGATATACATATATCTTTAAAACAAAAGAAATCATAAAGGATGCCCATTTTCCATTTGGTTTTAATTTTTACATTTCAAATGGTCAGCCATGTCAAGTTAATGAAGCTGTGAGGCTTGTTTTTTAATTTATCTGTACATTTGATTTTGTTTGTTTGTTTTCATCAAACCTATACTCCATGGGTCTATGTGTTACACCAATAGCCTTGAGTTATACCCACCCCTTCACCCTGGCCTCAGTGAGCTGAGGACATTGAAGCAGGCTAGGCCAGTGCTGTCAGCCTCACCAGTATAGAAAGAAGGTGGAGGAAATGTGTGCTGCTTTCGTTTCTGAGGTGTAAGTGATGATGTAGGTAACTGCTGTCGGAAATACCCATGCTTAGAACAAATAGTAAAGAAGTTCCAGGCAATCAACTGGTTTCAACAATGAATAAAGCAGGACACCCTGCTTAGAAGTTGAAATCAAAATGAAGAGCTTTGGAAAGAGGTACCTGCTCTACAGTGTGATGTGTGCTGGATGGAGGAGAAAGCAAGAGGAATAGCATTAGAGTCAAGTCTTGAAGGATGACAAGGAAGGTACCTGGTACGTAAGGAGAAAGTGCTCCCCCCACTAAGGAAGAGAAAGTGGAAGCGTCGAGTTGAAAGGATGTGGCACGTCCAGGGAAGAGTGGACACCCGGGACTCTCAAACAGAGAGCAGAGTGAATGATGGGGGAGTGACGGGAAACTAGCCCAAAGAAATGAGAGAGGCCAGGTTGTGATGAGGTGCATTCTCCAGACTGAGGAGTTAACAGTTGATACTATTGATGAGGGAGGGGGGCAAAGAATGGGTTCAAAAAGGAGAACGGCAAGCAGGAAAGGGATACTACATGAGGTGGTTTTTCAGTATAACCACTAGGGGCAGTTTAGAGTGCAGCTGGAGTGAAGAGAGACTGGTGACAGATAAATCAAGAGACTGTGCAGTGCTTTGGGGAAGAGCTCATCTGGGCCTGCACTGTAACAGAAGACATAAAAAAGAAGGGCAGAAAAGATTCAGAGAAAGAAATCTCCTTTCCCACCACCAACTGGCTGTGTATTTCATTGTTCTGTGATAAACTCGAACTAAGGCTCCTTCCCTCCAGTCCTAATATTCTGTGATGTTGCGAGAGCCCTAGCTCTCTTTGAGACTTCTAAGCAGGCTTGCAGTTCAGAAATACCTGCCTTTTCTTGTAAAGGCCTGAATTTCCTAGAGCTGCTGCTGCCTGGAGCCAGCGCTTTATTATTTCCTTTACATAGCAATTTATTTATGTCCAAAATAAAAACTAGTAGATCCCAGCTGTTGGAATAAAGTTGTGGTCAAGCCATGGCAGAATGATAGGTTTTGTGGCCTAGAATGCCTCCAGTAGAGATAGGAGTTGGTGTTTAGTCATTTTCACCCCCAAGTGAATTCATGCCAAGTACAGCCAGTACTATGTTAGGTACTCTTTGAAAGGGGTGGGATTGGCCGGGCGTGGTGGCTCAAGCCTGTAATCCCAGCACTTTGGGAGGCCGAGACGGGCGGATCACGAGGTCAGGAGATCGAGACCATCCTGGCTAACCTGGTGAAACCCCGTCTCTACTAAAAAATACAAAAAACTAGCCGGGCAAGGTGGCGGGCGCCTATAGTCCCAGCTACCGGGGAGGCTGAGGCAGGAGAATGGCGTAAACCCGGGAGGCGGAGCTTGCAGTGAGCTGAGATCCGGCCACTGCACTCCAGCCTGGGCGACAGAGCGAGACTCCGTCTCAAAAAAAAAAAAAAAAAATGGGTGGGATTGTTTTTTTCTGATCCACTGACACTGATCGTATAAACTTCAAGATTCAATGAAGTTAAAATTTGTGTCTCACTTATTTGGGGGGAGGGAGAGGGTGCAGGCACCTGAATTATTTAAAAGTAAACTTAAAAAAAAAAAAAAAAAAACTTTTTCATAACTGATGGCAGTACACAGAAAATTGCAGTAGTTTAGCCTAAAAAAATTAGACCTCCCTAGGAATCAGATGTCCTTGCTTCTGTTTTCTTCATAGCTTTGCAGTGAATTCCACAGAAAGGGGATTCCAGTTGCAGCAAAGGTAGAAGAAAAGGTGGGGCATGGACTGTATAAGTCAGTTCCATCCTTTCCCAGGGAATCGTGGACTTCACTTTCCACAGTGAAGATGTTACATAGGGGCCAGCCTGCCAGCTCGATATAGACTCAACTCCAGAGACATCAAACCATCCTCAAGAGACTAGTGGAAAATGTTACTACCTACTCCTAGAGGATTAGTCAGAGCAAGAGTTTAAGTTGACTATTGCATATGGAGCTGAGGAAAGAGCCCTATATTCACATGTACCTGTAAGACTAGAAGGTGCCTGTGTGGCCACTCTTTGTTCTTTTGAGGGTGTGGAAGACAGACATCTTTTCATTAGACTTAGATATTTCTATACTTCATATTTGGGCAGCATTGCTGTCTCCTGCCCCACACCTTTCCCATTACTGTAATCAGAAGTCAAAAAATATTGCAACCTGAGTATTTTTTGGAGTATCCTGCTCTGTGTTGCTGTTTAACATCTGTGCAAGTCCAGCTTTTCAGCTTTATTCTTAAAAGTATTTTATTCTTAAACTCTTGTCTTATGGGATATATCTTTCTAGGACTGAGTACTTAAACTTTTCCAAAACAAGGCTTTGGTGATAAATCCCATTTTAAAATGCTGCTAAAAATCTGGTGACCAGATGTGAATCCTGGAGAACTGTAAAACTGTTGCTTTGGAGGAGTGTGATCTCAGATCATAGTTTGCCCTTATGGGGGTGTATGTATTGCACCTTCAATAAAAACCCTTCTGACTGTGGTAACTATTAAGTAGTCATTGTTCTATCTTCCCTTCTCCCATTTCCATTTTCCAGAGGTTCAAGCAGTTCTTCTCACTGACATTTTAGTTTTCCTTCAAGAAAAAGACCAGAAGTACATCTTTGCCTCATTGGTAAGCTGAATTGTTATTTTTGTAATAGCATTATAAGCATCTAGGTTAGTTATGGAATGTAAGCACTATATTATTGCTCTCCCCAGCCCTCTTAAAATTAAATGGCTCAGGACAAATTCCTCTGAGTAATTTCCCACACACCCTCACAATTTTCTGGCATCCCTTCTTCCCCAAAAATTATTATTCTGTTTCATCACAGTCTTCTTTTAGTGTCTTGGACATCTGACTATTTGACCTATGAAGAAACCTGTCACTGGAGTATTTCTCACATGTGAGCCCATAAATGATGCTCATGTATAATATTGCTGACTGGATTCTTTGGGGAACCTGGAAAGATTCATCATGTAGAAAACATGACTGGAACCTTTAGAGCCATAAATTACTATTTCCCTTTTGAAAAATCTTTGTTAAAATCTGAATGAAATGAGATATTTCTCTTTATCCTAAAGCAGCCATTGTTTTTCAAACTGTGTGCTTTTTTAACAGCATCTAGTCTTACCTTAGATTTAAGCTGTCCTTAAGAGTTAGAATATTGTATATGTATCTTTTATTTGCCCTCTTCCCTTTTTCCAGGACCAGAAGTCAACAGTGATCTCTTTAAAGAAACTGATTGTGAGAGAAGTGGCACACGAGGAGAGAGGTTTATTCCTGATCAGCATGGGGATGAAAGATCCAGAGATGGTAGAAGTCCATGCCAGCTCCAAAGAGGAACGAAACAGCTGGATTCAGATCATTCAGGACACAATCAACACCCTGTAAGTTAACCACCGGGCCCCACCCTTCCCAGCCCTCCTGATGTCTCTGTGTGTTTTCATAATAGGCTGTACTGTGACCAGAGTAATCGACATCTTAGGAACTTTTTGTTCTGTCTTGTTTGGGTTGTATTAGGAACAGAGATGAAGATGAAGGAATTCCTAGTGAGAATGAGGAAGAAAAGAAAATGTTGGACACCAAAGCCCGAGAATTAAAAGGTGAGGCATTGGGAGTGGTCCGAGCCCCTTGTCTGGAATGTCTGCAGTTGCAGAAGACTGCTGGTGGATTTTAGAGGATGGGTTTGCCCTCAGTTCTAAAGCTGCCCCAGAAGGCACTTGAAGGCAGTGAAACGAATAGCTGTTAACAAAAGAGAAACCAAGTCCAGGCTGACATGGGTCCTGGTAAAGAATGACTGTAAGGATGTGTCCAATACTGGATCAAGAGAATATTGATTCTCTTAACTCAGGATCAGTGTTCTCAAACCTCATGACATTCTCTGTACTTTGTCACAGATGAATTTGCCAAAATTTGTAGTCACATCTAAAATTAAAACAAGGAGAGAATTTGGGGAAAAGAATTCTCCAGTTAATCTGATTTAATCCTCCCACCAGTCCCTAGCGTTATCACTTATCTGCAGTTCACAAATGAGTTGCGAGGTGAAGTTTTGGGAGAAGGGTATGTATCGATCTATGTTTGACCCCTGTTTATTGAGTGCTGACTGTTTTGTGTAGTCTTGTCAGTGTCCCTACAACACAGGCATTCTAATCCCCGTTGTGCAGATGAGACAGTCGAGGCCCACAAAGGACAAGCTACGCAGGGTTACACGTGTAGTTAATGGTTAAGCCAGAATTCTGTTCTCTGTCTTAGCAAAGCCTGGTGCTCTTTTCTCTTTGCCAGTGGCTTATCGAATGTTTCTAAGTAAAGACTATGCTTTGGGTCGAAATAAGGCTTAGAGTTAAATAAATGTAAGCATCTAAGGAGTTTGGTTAGGTCTTAAAGCCATACAAATGAAAGCATTGAGTCTCACTGAGGGGAAAATTAAAAATATGGACAGATTTAGACCAGAGCCAGAGTTACAGCAGATTTATTGGCCCATGATTAGGATGACAAGGATAAAAATCTTCCTTCTTTAAATTTTGTTAAGTACCTGGCTAGGCATACTGCTAGGTACAACAGATGCAAAGATTCCTTAAAAAGAGCCCTTTCCCTTGAGAAGCTCACACCCTAGCAGGGGAGACATACCTCAACGATGGGCCACACAGTGATTTATTAGACCACAGGCACGATTAACATATGTGGGATCTGCTCATCCTGCGTCTAGTAAGTCTCACAGAGAAGCTGGTGCATGAGCTACATCTGAAAAAAATTATCTCAGCACACAAGAGTAGTTATGTGCAAAGGTGAAAAAGGACTTGACATGTCTGCCAAGGAATGACAGGTTTGGTGTGTTTGGAGGGTCAGGGCTAAGGGATGGGAGCTTAAGCTGGAAAAGCACCAGGTATTAAAAAGGCAACAAGGGACTGATGTAATTTTTTAAAAAAAGGAAAAAAAAATTTTTTTTTTAAACATGTTGAAGCTAGTTAGGAGAGTTGCTTGAGGGAATGGGAAGCGACTGGGAGTAGAAAGACCATTTGGAAGACTGTTAGGATAGGTTAAGTGAAAATGAGCTGGAGAGGGAACAGATGTGAGTAGGAAATAAGGTCATTAAAATCTGGTCAGTTGGCCAGGCTTGGTGGCTCACGCCTGTAATCCCAGCACTTTGGGAGGCCGCAGTGGGCAGATCACAAGGGTCAGGAATTGGAGACCAGCCTGACCAACGTGGCGAAACCCCATCTCTACTAAAAATACAAAAATTAGCCGGACGTGGTGGTGCGTGCCTGTAATCCCAGCTACTTTGGGAGGCTGAGGCAGGAGAATCGCTTGAACCCGGGTGGCAGAGGTTTCAGTGAGCCGAGATAGTGCCACTGCACTCCACCCTGGGTGACTGAGTGAGACTCTCAAAAAAAAAAAAAAGTCTGGTCAGTTGGTGGTGGGACAGAGTGAGGAGAAAGAATTTCTCACAGGTTTCCAAATCAGGTGACCTGGAAGATGATGAGTTGTTGACTGAGAAAGAGATTCCACACTAAAGGGAGGAGGTGATGGGCTAGAGAAAAGATTGGTTTCTCACATGCTGAGAACAAAGCATCTCAGTAGAGGTGGCCACTTGGGCCCCATGGTCTGCTGCTAAGAAAGGGAGGACTTTTGATTTTTTTTTTTTTTTTTAATGAATTATCAGCATATAGAAGGTAATTGAAGCCATGGGGATGAATGAGATCCTCAAGAGGAAAGTGGGTAAGGTAAAGAAGACAGCTCAGACCAGGTGCAGTGGCTCTCACCTGTAATCACAGCACTTTGGGAGGCCAAGGCAGGCAGATCACCTGAGGTTGGGAGTTTGAGACCAGCCTGGCCAACATGGTGAAACCCCATCTCTACTAAAAATACAGAATTAGCCAGGGGTGATGGCACATGCCTGTAATCTCAGCTCCTCAGGAGGCTGAGGCAGGAGAATCGCTTAATTGCTTGAACCCAGGAGGTGGAGGTTGCAGTGAGCCGAGAGTGTGCCATTGCACTCCAATCTGGGCAACAAGAGCGAAACTCTGTCTCAAAAAAAAAAAAAAAGAAGAAGACAGCTCTCAGGATGGAGCTGAGACAGAAGCCAGGAGCCCAGATAAGAGATTCCATTGCAGATGGCAGATCAGTAAAGTGTCCTGAGAAAGAATGGTAGGAAGAGAACCAATGTCCTAAGTTAAAGAAGGAAACATGTTTTAAAGGAGGAAGTAATCATCAATGCTGAAAAAAACAACCTAAAAGACCTCATTGGATTCAATCGTGAAGTTGAGCTGGGAAACCAGTTGCAGAGTGGACAGAAGCTAGAGAGTAGTGGGCTGAGAAGTAAACAGGGGACAAGGGAGTGGAAGCAAAGTGCAAACTTGTTATGTCACAATTTCCTCGCCAGAAAGATCCAGAATGGTTTTCCAGATAGAAATCACAGAACAGAAACAATATTGCTGTCATGATGAAAAAGAAAGGGAAGTGGGTGGGGTGTCCTGTCTTGTCCCTTTCCATAAATTACCACAAGGTGGTGCTCATGTCTTAGTCATCTCGTAATACTAAACGCCAATCAAATCACAGATCATTTTCTCCATCCTGCAGAACAACTTCAACAGAAGGACCAACAAATCCTACTCTTGTTGGAAGAGAAGGAGATGATTTTCCGGGACATGGCTGAGTGCAGCACCCCCCTCCCAGAGGATTGCTCCCCGACACATAGCCCTAGAGTTCTCTTCCGCTCCAACACAGAAGACGCTGTCAAAGGAGGACCTTTAATGAAAAGTGCAATAAATGAGGGTAATTAACATTCAACATTGCCTCCCTTCATCTCCTCCCAGAGTGGTTTACACTCTAATATTATCTTCCAGTTTTTACTTTTTTACGTTAAAATAAAGCCGCACAAATGCAGAAAATTACCCAAAACAAATACTTCACTATAGTAAATAATCGGGTGAATATCCTTTTAACCACTACCCACATCAAGAAATTAAATGTGGCCAGACACCCTGAAGTGCCTTCGTCCACGTGCCCTGTCCCCATCATACCTCCCTCCCTCCAAAAGGAGCAGTTATTCTGGCCTTTTTTTAAATTAATCATTTATGCCTTTTTTTTTTTTTTTTTTTTTTTTTTGGCAGGATCTTGCTGCTCTGTTTCCCAGGCTGGAGTGCAGTGGTGCAATCTCAGCTCACTGCAGCCTCCCCATCCTGGGTTCAAGTGATTCTCCTGCCTCAGCCTTCCAAGTAGCTGGGACTACAGGTGTGCACCACCACACCCAGCTAATTTTTGTATTTTTCATAGAGACAGGGTTTCACCATGTTGGCCAAGCTGCTCTCAAACTCTTGACCTCAAGTGATCCACCCACCTTGGCCTCTCAAAGAACTGATATTATAGGCATGAGCCACCACGCCCGGCTGTTAATCACTTACTTATATATCTTTATGACTTAAGTGCCTACTCCTAAACATTATAGTTTAGTTTGCTTTTTTTTTTTTTTGAGACGGAGTCTCGCTCTGTCACCCAGGCTGGAGTGTAGTGGCCGGATCTCAGCTCACTGCAAGCTCCGCCTCCCGGGTTTACGCCATTCTCCTGCCTCAGCCTCCCGAGTAGCTGGGACTACAAGCGCCCGCCACCTCGCCCAGCTAGTTTTTTTTTTTTTTTATTTTTTAGTAGAGAGGGGGGTTCCACCGTGTTTTCCAGGATGGTCTCAATCTCCTGACCTCGTGATCCACCCGTCTCGGCCTCCCAAAGTGCTGGGATTATAGGCTTGAGCCACCGCGCCCGGCCTACTTTGCTTATGTTTTTTTGATATGCATCTTAAAATTCTTAATTTACAGTTCCCCTCACCATCTTTTTTTTTCCCCATATAATTTATCTTTGAACAATATGAGCTTTTTGACTTAGAGAGTTTCCCACAGTTTGGATTTTATTCATACAGTTCTGTCCTCTGTTTCCTTCAGATTTGCAGCTGGATTCTCAGAGGCTTAATTAATCACTCAGACTTGATCTCTTTGGTAAATTGTGCCCTTATAGTGTGTTCTTTCATTGAGAGGGCATAAATTTAGTTGTCTCTTTTTTCGTGACATATAAGAAAAGATAAAAGGATAAACGCTTGATTATTTTTCCCCTCTATTTATTTACCAGTTTTTAAGACCATGAACATCTTCTGAAAGTGACCCATAGTTTTTATTATGGACTCATAAATTGAAGCATGTTTGATGGGGCCGGGCGCGGTGGCTCATTTCTATAATCCCAGCACTTTGGGAGGCCAAGGCGGGTGGTCAGGAGTTCAAGACCAGCCTGGCCCACATGGTGAAACCCCATCCCTACTAAAAATACAAAAATTAGCTGGGTGTGGTGACGTGCGCCTGTAGTCCCAGCTCCTCAGGAGGCTGAGGCAAGAATGTGTTTTGCTCACTTATTTTATGCACATGTCTTTCTGATGTGCTTTTATTATCTGTAGAGAAGTTAGACCCTGTGTTTTCTCTACCTGTGTTTTCCCTTTATATGAGATTTGACTTCAATATTTTCTATTGCTCATTTTTATGTGAAATTAGTGTCTTAAGTTTACAGGTTCATATAGATTTTCTCACACCATAGGACTCGTCTATCATTTTTGTGTAGGTTTTCTTTTTTAACATGGCTTGTCTTATCAGATTTCCTGCTATTGGTTCCCTCCCTTATTCCACCTGGCCCTTCTTTTTCTTTATCTCTTTTTCTCCTGTTTAACTTTTATTCCATTTTCTCCACTTTCTTCTTTCTGTGAGCCATACCCTAGAAAAGAACCCTAGCGGGCCAGAGTTGAGATGCAAATTCTTAGACTACTCTAGCCCCTTGAACTCACTCCATATTAGCGAAGCCAGAAACCCTGACTGTTTTACTTGCTGTTCTCAAATCAGTCCATCTTACTTTCCAAGGAATATCTTCTGGCTGCTTTGGATATGATTCCAGAAGCCATGTAACTTCTAGTAAATTACTCTGCCTTCCCTGTACACTTTCAAATTTCCTAGCCTCTTGTATATAAAGTGGAAAGTCTCATCTCTAAATTTCTAGTAGAGTCCAACCAAAACACATACCCTGAGCTGAGACCCTTCTCTGAGCAAAGGAACTCACCCAGTCACTCTTTGGAAATTTCCAATCATGCTCTTTGTACATATCATGTATACTGTGAACTTGTTTTCTCCTCATTGAAAGATAAGATGTCAGCTTTGCATGTTTCCTTTATTCCAGTGGAGATCCTTCAGGGCTTGGTGAGTGGAAATCTGGGAGGCACACTTGGGCCAACTGTCAGCAGCCCCATTGAGCAAGAAGGTGCGGTCGGTCCTGTTTCCCTGCCCCGGAGAGCAGAAACCTTTGGAGGATTTGACAGCCATCAGATGAATGCTTCAAAAGGTAAATGATGCGAAGTCATGAGCTTTTATAGGCAATCCTTGACTGTCCCACACAACTCAAAATGATTTGTGCTTTAGTAGCTACATTGTACTTTAGTAGCTACATCTCCGCTCCCATTCAATCAGTAAATTTCTTAGTGAGATCTTAAGACACTCAAGAGCCTGCCAATCAGACTCATATTCATTTTGAGTAACAAAAAAGATTTTCCTAAGATATCAGCTAAAAGAGTAATAATACATGTTCCTGCTTCCAGCTCTTCTGCATCCATAAAATTATTAGTAATCACTTAGCTGCCACCAAGCTGCTCCCTCTTTTTGGGGGCATCAGTAGGATTCAGAAATACTACCTCCCCAAGATACCTATATGATATTCTTTCCTTCGCTAATCTGTTTCACAACTTTAAAATTTAAAAAAAAAAAAAAAAAAAAACCTATTTTTTGTTTAGGAGGCGAGAAGGAAGAGGGAGATGATGGCCAAGATCTTAGGAGAACGGAATCAGATAGTGGCCTAAAAAAGGTATTTCTCTTTAAAATACACTATGAACCTCCTTGGCACTTTCCTCTGAATTCATAACCTTTGAAATTATTTCACTTTGATGTTGTTTTGGATACCTGAATTGCTGCTTTTAATAAAATTATTTTCAGGGAAAATCACATTTTTAAAACAAACAGTACAGTTAAGAATTCCACATTATTGGCTGGTGGTCTCACTGGCTTAGGGTGGTGTGTTTACATTCATAACTCTACCATGGTCCTGGCAGGACCAGTTTCATTAGGAGGTTTGTTTCAGGTGCTCCAAACTGACCTGACCTTCTTACAAGGTGTCAGTGATAAATAGTTCAACCTTAAACCTTCAGTACCTTAGTGAGAGGCTGTGGTAGGAAAGAAAGAAAATGGAAAGCTATAGCCTAACAGAAACACACTGTATGTCATTTTTGCATCAAGATCTTCATTTTTTATATGTATGGTTTTTGTTTCATAGGGTGGAAACGCTAACCTGGTATTTATGCTTAAAAGAAACAGTGAGGTAAGGACATTATGAGCTATTTAAGAAAATATGTGTTTGTTACCATTGTCAAGTTAGGAATATTCTTTGTTCCTTTTTTTTCTTTTTGCTGTTACAAAGAGGCTAACTGCTGGCTGTCATCTGTACATGTAAACAATACAGTTGTCAGTTTCCTTGACCTTTCCCCTTTTTTTGTTCCTAGGGGCACCGTCTTGGAATTTTGCCACTTAGAGAATTGCCTGCTAAGATGGCCTTTGATTCTCTGTCCTTAAGGAAGCCTTTTGCTGCTTTTTTTTTTTTTTTTTTTTTTGAGATGGGGTCTCACTCTCCCTGTATCACCCAGCTCACTGCAACCTCTACCTCCCAGGCTCAGGCAATCCTCCAGAGTAGCTGGGACTATAGGCATGCGTGCCACTATGCCCGGCTAACTTTTGTATTTTTTGTAGAGACAGGGTTTTGCCGTGTTGCCCAGGCTGGTCTCAAACTCCTGGACACAAGCAATCCACCTGCCTCAGCCTCCCAAGGTGCTGGGATGACAGACATGAGCCACCTTACCCAGCACTTCTTGCTTTTAATCAGCTTTCTCTAAGTAGGGCCCGCAAAATCCCCGTGATGGTTTCCTTTGGTCTAAGCACACTGAGTAGAATTCATAGCAGCCTTTTCTATCACAAGCCTGATACTAAGAGCCACAGGTCTGGAACATGGGCATTTAACTTGTAATTTGACACAGTAATTTCTTATCCTTCAAGTACTCAAGTTATATCATCATCTTTTTTCGGGGGGGGGAGACGGATCTTGCTCTGTTGTCCAGGCTGGAGTACAATGGTGCAATCTCGGCTCACTGCAACCTCCATCTCCCAGATTCAAGCGATTCTCCTGCCTCGGCCTCCCAAGTAGCTGGGATTACAGGCATACACCACCACACCTGACTAATTTTTTGTATTTTTAGTAGAGACGAGGTTTTGTCATGTTGGGTGGGCTGATCTTGAACTCCTGACCTCAGGCAGTCTGCCCACCTGGGCCTCCCAAAGTGCTGGGATTACAGGCCTGAGCCACCACGCCCAGCCATATCTTCTCTGAGTATTGCTTTAGACTTAATATGTGTCTTATCTGTGAAGCAGCCTTGGTGTCCTTCTGGAAGGATGCCCATCCCGCGTGCACCGCCCCCCTGACTCGTTGTGACATAATCTTCAGATTACTGCCATCTCCAAAATTAATTCTGAGTATTTGACTTTGTAAGCAGACTAGAAGCAGATACATGATAGTTGCTTTTTAGAGTATACTTCTCAAGCATTTTGATTGTGTTTCTTCTTTTTCTTGTGCTTGCTTTTAACGTACATTAAGTCTCCAAGGAACTTTATTTTGAAATTTTAAGGGGAATCTTTCCATTTTCCACCTAAAATACAGAAGGATATTGTTTTATATTTGTTGCCACAGAAGTCTAAATACAGTGGAGTCCTGAAGGAATCCTTCAGTGTGCTTATCTTTAAATGACAAACTTGAGCTTATGGAAGCTACTTGCTCTCTGGATCTGCTGCTTGAAAATTAGCTCACTGCAGCCTCCGCCTCCCAGGTTCAAGCAATTCTCCTGCCTCGGCCTCCAGAGTAGCTGGGACTACAGGCCCGCACTACCGCACCAGGCTGATTTTTTTGTATTTTTAGTCGAGACGGGGTTTCACCATGTTGCCCAGGCTGGTCTCGAACTCCTGACCTCAGTTTATCTGCCCGCCTCAGCCTCCCAAAGTGCTGGGGTTACAGGCATGAGTCATTGCTCCTGGCCTTGATTTTGCTTTATGGCAAAATTTCCCCCCTATATTTAGTTAGAAGAATCAGGGTAAGAAATAGTAGAAGACCCATTTGTTTTTCAGACATTCCAGTATGGATTAGACACTATAAATGCTTAGCTAGAGTCGGCAGGTTCTTCAGTTACTTCTCTCTGCTTATTAAGGATAAAATAAGGGGGGCCAGTCTTGTTGGCTCACTCCTGTAGTCCTAACACTTTGGGAGACCGAGGCGGGTGGATCACTTGAAGTCAGGAGTTCAAGACTAGCCTGGCTAACATGGTGAAACCCTGTCTCTACTAAAAATACAAAAAATTAGCCAGGCATGGTGATGGGCGCCTGTAATCCCAGCTACTCAGGAGGCTGAGGCAGGAGAATCACTTGAACCTGGGAGGCGGAGATTGCAGTGGGCCGAGATTGCACCACTGCACTCCTGCCTGGACGAGAGTGAAACTCCGTCTCCATCTCAAAAAATAAAAATAAAGAAAATAAGGGGTAAAAAATTTTCTCAGAAGAGCTAAGCCTGGTAATTAAGATTTTTGTGTTTTGTTTTTAAATGACTTAAGTATTGTAAGAGGAATACATGTTCATGGTAGATAAGTAACATAAGTTACTTAATAATAAACATCCCACCACTGGAAAATAGCTACTGTTAAATGTTTGGTGTTTATATTTCCAGCCTTCTACATAACATATCCGAGTTGTATATGTATGAATAGTATAAAAAGTTTTACATAATTTGTATCAATACTTCCTAGAGCTTCGTATCTTGCTTTTTTTTCCTCTTAATATGCATTAAAAGCATTTCCCCAAGGCATATTTTTACAAAGCATGCTGTTGAACAGCTTCATATTATTGTGTACCATAATTTTCTTAATCCTTCTGATAGTTAACTGTTTTTCTACGTTTTGCTTTTAAAGCAGTGAGCTAAGAACATCTTTGTACATACATTGTTTTTTGCACAGTTCTCTGATTATTTCCCAGATATGCCAAAATGCTATTGAACGAAGGTTTTGCAGTGCTTGGCACTACCCATTAGACATACAAGTGCCCATTTTCATCTTTTACCAACATTGAGTATTATTCTTACTAAGTTTTTGTTCGTTTGATAAGTTTGGGTCATTTATTTTATTTTGCATTTATTTGATTTCAAATAAGATTGAGTCATTTTTAATATGACATATAAATGCTATTGGCCATTTATATTTCTTCTGCAAATTGCTGGTTTGTGTTCCTGGCCTATTTTTCTACTAGGGTATTTTTTTGTCATAATGTTCTATGAGAGCCTTTTTTAAATCAAAGATTTTTCCATTTGAATTTCTATTAGTCCTTTGCCTTTTAATTTTAATTTTACATTTTTACATAGAAATTTTTGAAAAAATCATGTGGTTTCTTCCATTACTTCTGTGTTTGCAAAGCCTTCCCTGTTTTAAGATTAGAAAACCTTCTAGTTCCTTCCAGCTCTTTTTTTTTTTTCTTTTTGAAATAGGATCTCGCTGTCTTGCCCTGGCTGGACATAAATATGGTTTATTTTTCACCTTTGACATTTTCAGATATTTGAACCTTTTTTTTTTAATGTGAGCTAAGGTCTCAACTCAATTTTTTTCAGAAATATAGCCATTTTCTCAGAACAATTAATTGAATATTCTTTTCTTTCCATTGATTTGAAATGCTACTTACATGCTAAATTGTTATGGGAAGTTTCTGAAATTTCTGTTCTGTTGCACTGATGTATGCTGTTTTTATTCTAGTCATTTTAAGTATTGGAAGCTTTCTAATACATTTTAACTTGTGCTGATACTCCTCCTACACACAGGTCACTTTGGTCTTCTTTTGTTTTTCTTGGCTGCTGGTGCTCACTTACTTTGGTGCTTTCAATTTGAAAATATTTCATAAAGATACAAGCATTTAGTTGTATCTTAAAGAAGCCATCTTATCAGGTAAACATTAGTGTGATGGATTCTGAGATTCATAAAGCCCTGAAACAAATGTTTCCATTTTGTTCCTTTGGCAGCAGGTTGTCCAGAGCATTGTTCATCTCCACGAGCTCCTCAGCACTCTGCAGGTGCGTGCCTTCATCTTCCGTCCCTGCGTTTATTTGTCTAAAGAACAGCAGCTTGGGGCTGTTGTTGACTTGGATCTTTGAGGTTTGTAGGCTGTTTATGGGTAAATGGGGCCCTCAGTCTAGGGAAGACTGGCTCTCGTGGTGAGAAAGTTACAGAATGCTGTGGGTAGAGTATCATCGACCTTCCAGGACTAGAATTAGTGAAGAGCTGGTGTGCTGTAGGCATGGCTTGATAACCATGCTACAAATCACATAGCATGCTAACATGCACTTGGGAGATTATTTCACTTTAGAAAGCCTTAAGTATGATTATAAAAGTTTCTATATCCCATATCTCTGTACATTTGAATAGAGTGGCCTTCCTAATACAGCTTCCGTTTCGGACTTCCCAGGAACATCCTCAAATTCTGCTCACTTCCTTTCTTGAAGATCTGCCCTATCTCATTCCTTTCTCCCACTTCCAACACACACACACACACAGTACCCCAGGTAATACCAGTGACCGCAAACAGCATGTGACCAGATATGACAAAAACCTGTGAGTTCGTGCACCTTTGAGGTTCTTGTGTGATAAATGCCTGCAATTATCCTGGAGCATTTTTATTAGATGGGCTTGAAAAATGAGGGGAGAGTTCTAGTCCATCATAGTGCCTGGTGCCCCCTGCTGTGGGGTCAGGAGGGATCCAGAAGTTGGCTGTCATCCTGGCCAGAGTTGCAGGGCTCTCCTCCGTGTGCCTCCTCAGGGTGTGGTGCTGCAGCAGGACAGCTACATTGAGGACCAGAAACTGGTGCTGAGCGAGAGGGCGCTCACTCGCACCTTGTCCCGTCCGAGCTCCCTCATTGAGCAGGAGAAGCAACGCAGCCTGGAGAAGCAGCGCCAGGACCTGGCCAACCTGCAGAAGCAGCAGGCCCAGTACCTCGAGGAGAAGCGCAGGCGTGAGCGCGAGTGGGAAGCTCGTGAGAGGGAGCTGCGGGAACGGGAGGCCCTTCTGGCCCAGCGCGAGGAGAAGGTGCAGCAGGGGCAGCAGGACCTGGAAAAGGAGCGGGAGGAGCTCCAGCAGAAGAAGGGCACATACCAGTATGACCTGGAGCGACTGCGTGCTGCCCAGAAACAGCTCGAGAGGGAACAGGAGCAGCTGCGCCGGGAGGCAGAGCGGCTCAGCCAGAGGCAGACAGAACGGGACCTGTGTCAGGTAATGGCACTCCCTGCCGAGAGCAACCTAATGATATTAATTAAGAACCCCTGTGTACTAAGCATAGTAAGAAAGTGAGCAGAAATATAGAGCCTGTTTTTGGCAAGATGCAGTGGCTCATGCCTGTGATCCCAGCACTTTAGGAGGCTGAGGTGAGAGGGTAGCTTGACCAGCCTGAGCAACAGAGGGAGACTGTCTCTACTAAAAAAAAAAAAAAAAAAAAAAAAAAGTGTTTTTAAGAATCTTTGTAGCTGGACACAGTGGCTCACGCCTGTAATCCCAGCACCTTGGGAGTCCAAGGCAGGCGGATCTGTTGAGGTCAGGAGTTTGAGACCAGCCTGGTCAACATGGCAAAACCGCATCTCTACTAAAAATACAAAAATTAGCCGGGTGTGGTGGCAGACACCTATAATCGCAGCTACTTGGGAGTCTGAGGCATGAGAATCGGCTTGAACCTGGGAGGTGGGGATTGCAGTGAGCCGAGATCTCGCCACTGCACTCCAGCCTGAGCAACTCTGTCTCAAAAAAACAAAAAGAATCTTTGTTTTACCCTGAAAGAGAGGCAGAGGGAGAAAGTCTTTTTCTGCTTTTTGCATCTCTAGGAGACTGAAGAAGAGAATGGAAGTGCTGGGGCATTTTGGCCAGGCAGTAATGGATACTTAGAGTTGGCAACAGCTAGAGGAGCCTCCATGTATCTGAGAAAATGGCCATCAGCCATCCAGGATTTTAGGAGCAACCCCACTGCTCTGTGTCACATTAGAAGTCAGGCATGGCCCTGACCTGAAGGAACCTGTAGCTTAATGGGGAAGCACAGCAAGAATAAAAGATCCCCCAGAACATGTGGTGCCTGTGGTCCTGAGACAGCAGGAAATGGCTGTCAAGCCAGAGTTGCTGGAAGAACCCATGTGGCAGGATGGGTGGGAGGCAGTTACAGAGGGAAACGCCCATCCCAGCAACTAGGGGAGGCGGCCACTCCTCTTGTGAACAGATGATATTCTTGCTTGGGGATGTTGAGACAGCTGCACTCTGCATAGTTCCTGATTTGCCTCTCTACTGCTGATGAAACTTTTCTTTCTCTATAGCTGCTGCTTATATTGGAAAGCTTTTGGTAATTCAGCACACTCACTCCTGAGCTTATTTCAGTGATATTGCTTGGTTATTCCAAAATATGGATGCTTGTGGCAGATGGAGAGCCTGGGTGTACACAGATCTGCCTGTGTTTTGAAATGCATACATGTTGCTGTTTGTTTGACTGATTGACCTTGGACCATGAAAGAAAATTATACTGACATCTTCCAGAGTAGGGGGCAGTTGTAGCTTTCGGCAGATGTTGCCAAATATATTGGGCAGGGGGGAGCAGCAAATGCTTTGTGTTGCTTTTTATGACATAAGGAGGGATTCCACCCCATCCCAATACAATCATCAATGCTTTGACAAAGGAGGGTTCCCAGGCAGCTAAGAGAACCCAGATTAGATGGTCCTCTTTATCTCTGGTTTAACCTTTGAGTAGGATTCTTGGTTGTAAGCTCGGCTTTTCCACTTACCCTCTAACCTGAACAGGTGTCTGTAATCTCTTTGCCCTAAAATACTTCCCTGCATCCCTGTGCAGAGCAGTCTTAAGCAGCTCTCCTTCTTTCTTCAGGAAATGGGAATTCTTTTCTAAATCACCCCATCAAAGGTACTATCGGTTTTTTATGACGCCGGTGTTTGCGTATGTAGTAAAAGTATTAACAGTATTGAAGGCGGTATTTTTAACATGTTTATAGATACTACTTGGGGGAGGGCAGCTAATGAAACCTTTGAGCTCTATGCAATCCATAGAAGTGAGCTCTGTAGAGTTTACAGAGGTGGGTAAGTACCCAGCCAGCACACCCAGTTGAATTCAGCCAGGATTTATTGAGTAGGCATCAGGGATGCTGACAGCCTCCAAGTGAAACCCTTCTCTTGAATATGTACAGGTTTCCCATCCACACAGCAAGCTGATGAGGATCCCATCGTTCTTCCCCAGTCCTGAGGAGCCCCCCTCGCCATCTGCACCTTTGATAGCCAAATCAGGGTCATTGGACTCAGACCTTTCAGTGTCCCCAAAAAGGAACAGCATCTCTCGGACACACAAAGATAAGGGGCCTTTTCACATACTGAGTTCAACCAGCCAGACAAACAAAGGACCAGAAGGGCAGAGCCAGGCCCCTGTGTCCACCTCTGCCTCTACCCGCCTATTTGGGTTAGCTAAGCCAAAGGAAAAGAAGGAGAAAAAAAAGAAGAACAAAACCAGCCGCTCTCAGCCTGGTGGTGAGTCACGCACACCTGCTCTCCCTGTGGCCATGGTGTCTGTGCATTCTGAGAGAGGGTAGATTTTAGTGGCATGGGGCAGGGTTGAAAAGGGTACAGTTCAGATGCTCAGAAGCCAAACCGCTATCCTTCTCACCAGCTCCGCTTACTAAGAGCGCTCATGCAACAGACATTAAGAACCCACTCTGTGTGGCACATGTGCAAAAGCAGAAAGCATAGGTTTCATTTTCAAGGCATTATCCAATTGAGGAACTGCAGCTCACCTCTCAGTGAAGTAATTCAAGTCCTCCTTGCCTTTCTGGGCCTAGAGAAGTCATTGCTAACAGCTAGCATTTGGTGATTTAACTCTCAAATGGCTGTATGAAGTTGGCACTGCTAACCCCAAAGGAAGTGAGGAAACTGAAGCTCACAGAGGCTAACTAATGTGCCAGCGGCCACAGAGCCCGCGGTTGAATTCTACTAAATGCCTCCCCGTTCATGTGCCACTTTTCCCCCTGAATCCTTCTCTTTAGGATTGATCTCTCCTTTCTGTGGGGCAGGTTAAAGAAAAATGTACATTTTCCAGGCCTCTTCATAAATTCTAGTGCTTATTAAAAGTTAAAGGGAGCATTAGACAGTGAAGTAAGAACCTTATTAACCAAATTTGTTCAGAAACCCCAGTGTGCAGAGAGTCAATTGCCCATAAGCCCCCGTCACCTATTTGCATTACAGAAGACTTTGGTTTGGGGAGGAAGTTCAATGAAAGGAACAGTTTTTCTGAATTTTTTTCATTCTTGGTTTTCACATTTCCAGATGGTCCCACATCAGAAGTATCAGCAGAGGGTGAAGAGATCTTCTGCTGACCCTCTTCCTCTCTGCTGAGGCAGCTGCCTCCTGACCCTGGCCAGCTCACCTCTCCTGCTGTCCCCACGTGCACAAGTCTCTTACACTGGACACCCACTGCTCCTCAGCGTCCAGTCCTCCTGGGCGGCCCCAGGTCCTGGACAAGAAGGAACAGATGATCTTGAGTATCAGGGTGGGGAAGGAGGCCCAGACTCTGCTTCGGCCATGATTTGTGACTGCCCAGGACTCTCAGGTTGGGCTGGCCCTACTCAGGATTACACTGAAAGTAGTGGCCTCGTAAGTACAGGTGATGGTTTTGGACATGTCAGGAATTCCTAAAGGCTGAAAGAGTGTATCCAAGTAAGGTCTGAACCTCTGACTGCCTTTTATTTGGAGGAACACGAAACCAAACAGAAGATGTTTTGGACTTGATCTGTGTCCATACATGGGGACCTGTCTGCATATATACATGGGGAATGCTAGAAGAAGGCCCAGTCTGTACCAGATGTCTGGTCACCTTAGCTCAGCACAGGGGCAGTGCCTGGATGGACCCAGAGCTCCTGCATATCAGCACTTCACCCAGTAATCCTCAGAGACTGGTTTCCCTCTAAACCCATCCCGTGCACGTATCACCCATGTTTTGCATGTATTTCTCATTTCATTTTAGGGATGACAAACATTTGTGAAACCAGTGAGAGAAGGCTTGATGTGTATAAAAGACGTGATCTGCACCACCTCGATCTCGGTGTTTCAGGCACTAAAGCAACAAAACAACCCGTAGTATCTCATTTTGTCATCAAATCCAGAAGGAATACCCTGGTTTTCCGGGATGTTTACCCACATGTTTTGGGCACGGATAAAGTGAAGAGGCCACTCACCATTATCCCTGCAGGGTGACACTTTTGGTTGTTACTGACCACTCAGAAGTGGCTACGGCCTCCTGGCTGTGTTCCTGAGCCCCTGTCGTGCCTCTCCCAGACAGCAGCTGCCTGGCCCTTGCGGGTGAGGACACGCCCTATGGGCACACCACCACCAGGGGCCAGGCAGAAGCTGTGTTCTGAGGCTAGGAGAGCTGGCTGAGAGGTGGGTTCAGGCGAAGGGTGAAGCCGTGTGTGGCGGTTCCTGCCAGTGCGGGTCTGGAGAGGAGCTGGCCCAGAGGGCGTGGTTGTGAAAACGCCCTTCTTGTGTTAGGAGGCCTTGGCAAAATTGGATTTCTTCAAAAACGTATCTGAAGGTCTGTTGTTGAATTGTGCTCTGCCCCTGAAAGAGGGTACAGATGCTGCCTGCTGCTCGGCTTTGCTTTTGCTTTTCCCGCCGTGTTTTGATCTGTGTTCACTTGAGGCTTTCCCCAGCTGGTGTGTGCAGGACAGTTCATGGTAATGTTGCCCTCTGAGGCCCCGTACACCAGAAGGGAGGCCCTGGAAAATTTTGTGCTTCCGACGTGGCCTTCAGTTCTTGCTTTTTTGCCCCTCAGAAGCAAGGGGCTTTGAGCACACTTAAAAAAAGAAAAATCTGTAACTTGGTGCTTATTGATGAATTGCAAGCTGGCCTTGCAGATGGAGATATTTATCTTTCAGTTTATTTGAAAGAGGTCTGGTTTAAAATTTGTAGCCTAGATTTGTTTTATTTATTTTGTGTGTGTGTGTGTTTGTGTTCTTCTTTTTTAAGGGTGAGCCAGGACTAGCCCAACAGTCTAAACTATCCAGTCAATATTGAGTGAAGTGGCAGCCAGCACCGCTCACTCTGTGTCTTTTGAAGTGCCTTGAAGGCCCAGATGAAATTTTAAAGGGAGGGGTCCATGTCCTTCCGTCCCCCACCCCGCCTCATTCTTTAATCAAAGGATATCTTCTCCCTTGTTTGAGAATGAAGAAACTCACCACCTCTGAGCTACCTTTGCTTTTTTCTGTCATGGAGAATACCCAGCCTTCAGAAACAGACAGGCCAAAACCTGCTGATTTTTCTATTGAAAATATCATGTCCCCTTGCAAAGACCCTAAACAAAAAGTTAAGTTGCTTTCTTCCACCAGTCCATACAACTCCAAGTTACAGCTGAATCATCATGACTTTCCTGAGATCTACCCCGGGGCTTGGCTCTCTGTTCTGGTCACTAGCTCCGAGTTCCCCTACTGGGATTCGCAGGAGGGCAGTACTGAACCTGCATTCTTCTCTTTGTAAATGTAGGCTGGGTGCCCCTGTTGTCTGGGTTTGGAACGATAAGGGGTTGATGCTGATTGGATTTACTCACGTACATGCTCTTCACAAAAACACCATGGATGCTGAAGTTAGAGCATGTTGCCACAGAGGTTGACATCAATGTTAGAGTGTCTCTTGCCCCACTAGCTGTGATGTTTCACCTGCTTTGGTTGTTTTGGTGGTCTTTTTTAAAAATGGAGATTTCACATCTGCCCAGACCTCCCTCACTCAAAACGATTTCGGCAGGTTCTGGTTGGACAAGTTTAAAATCAGAAGGTAGTGCCCAAAATTCCCCCAAGCCACCCAACTTCATCCAGGAATACAGTCTGCAGTGCCGAAAGGGAACCACTTACCAAGACCTGTGCTTACATACCTTCGTCATCTCTCTTCCCCCTTGGAGTTGTCCTCAAGGGGATTTGTTCCTGTCCTGGGGGTTTACCTGGGATGGTGGCTGCCTGTGCTTTTGCACATGGCCTTGACAGTGTTCTAGTTGCTGGATCTAATGGCCTGTCTTGGTTTCTCTCACATGAGAAGGGGTTGTTTTCTGGGGTGACTCAGACTGAATTCCCCATACTGTTTCCACACCAGGATGCCATGTTCTCCATCAAGCTGAAGAAATCAGGTGCCTGAAATTGTGCTTAAGTTTTGGGGGAAAGATGGAGTTCCTATCCAGAGCCCCCAGATTTTCAGAATCGAGTGAGCTTTCTGGAAGGAGACTGCATCTTCTCTCAATTCCAGTCATCTCAGTCGTCATTCCAGTTGGGTGACATGTGCACTTTAAATGCTGTCACGGTTGGCTTCATTTTCAAGACAATCAAATGTATTGACTGTTTTCTTTTTAGAAAATGGAGAGGGTTAAAAACGTGCAAACTGCCACTTTCAGCCTTTGCCAGTACTCCCTCTACCCCCGTGAGAGCTATCTGGGGGAAAGAATCCTTACCAAGGTTTTTTTGGAAAGGTACGAATCTTACCTTTTTTCCCCTTCTGTGTCTCAGGGTAATACTCTATTCAGAGTCGCCCCTTTGCTCATTTTCTCCCATATTTGTTACCTTCCTGAGGCCTCAGTATTAGTCATGAGCACAAAGTTTGGAGACCCTTGGCGTTGTTTCTTGATGTGGGAAGGGAGGTGTTAGTGTGTGCAAGGGTTGAACTAGATAGACCCTGCCTTAGTAGAGGGTGGGACCATAACCTTAGAGGCCAGAACTTGATCCAGAAGTTGCTGTCCACAGAAGTGCTTTCTAGTTCATCATTTTTGTCTCTAGGGCTCTTTTTCTGTAGCCAGGTCTTTCTTCCCAGGGATTTTGGTATTTGCATTGGAGTTGAGGTTTACTCTAATGATGGGTGGCCCAACTGTGCCCAGAGGACAGCCAGGCCCTGGGAGGGGGTTTAGAAAGACAGTCCTGGTGACTGGGCTTCAGTGGTCACAAAGAGGGTGGCTGTGAGGTGACCCCAGACACTTCAGAACGATGTGCACCCTCTGCGTTTGGATGTCCTTGGAATGTGGGAGCCTAGAAATAACCCTGTGGATGAAATGGGGGCGGCGGCTGCTGGAGATCTGTGTGCCTTGCCTTCCTTCAACAGGACCAACTAGGTGTGCAGCCACCTACGGATATGTCCCAGCCAGCCCCGTCGCTCTCGCCCATCCTCAGAGACAAAGAAGAGGGCAGGGAGTTTGGGCTTGGTTTTGAACTTGCCTTTCAATGTAGCAAAGCATTCCTAGTTAACCAGAGCCTTGGAATCTACTACCTGCTGGCCAGGCTTTAAAATGAAAAGTGTTTCAATGCTGCCATAAAAGGGGGGTGGTGGGGAGGAAGGGAAAATAAAGGCATCTTTCCAAGTACTCATCTAATTTAATTGTCAAAAGATTGATAGGCCATGAATTCTCTATCTCACTAAGGGTTAAAGGCGGGCGACCCCCCACTGACTGTCCCCTGCCACCGAAGTAGGTGACCTGCCCTACAAGCAGGTGGGACCACCTGTGCTGCGCTCCAGGGGGCTTCTGCAGGAAGCACTCACCCCCACCTTCCCTGGCCTGAGCTTTTCCCTGCCTTTCTTCACCACCTGAGGGCATGGGCAGTCCCCGAGCCCTGGCCATGGGGCGTGCCTGGTGAGTTTGCCTGCGGTTCAGGCTTAGCCTGTGGTCACCTGTGTGCTGCTGCCTGCGTGAGGTGCGCAGGGGAGGCGCAGGGATCCGCAGGAGGGTGGTTGGGATACACCGGATACCTCTGCTCTCATTGCTCGTTTCCAAATGTTCTATGGACATTTCTGTGCTAAATCATATTAAATAAAACAGGCGGGTTAAAACCCAGATGCTGTATATTAATTTGTAATTATGTATAAAGTGAAGCAGTTTTAAACTGTAAAGATTTTTTTCAGTGTGTTTTCTGGAATTTTGCCACAACATACTGGCTTTGTATTTTATTTAGCTTTCTTTCTAGTTACCAGCTTCAGACCCTTGTAAAGTGCCCCTCAGCCCTTTCAAAAAAAAAAATAATAAATTGCCTGTGAAGTCTTGGTTGGTGCTGTGATTTATTCCTGTTCCTGGTTCCTGTAGAAGGGATACTCCCCATCCACCCCCAAAGCTCTTGAGGAGAGGCTTCTCCCAATGCGAAGGTTAATTTCCATAGTTTCAGGAGCCAGATTCTGCACCGGGCAGCTGCTGCTGGGGACGGCGTTGTCTCTCTCTCTCTCTCTCTCTCTCTCTCTCTCTCTCTCTCTTTCTCTTTCTCGGAGCAGAACCCAAACCCAGAGAGCGACGGATCAGCCCTAAAGTCAGAGTTTATGCCAAGAGCCCAAACTTTGTATTTCCAGATAAATCAGTACAGTGAACAGGAACTTTGCTATAGAGCCTGCGACTTCCCTTAATGTTCGTTTCTCTTACTTCACTAACATTCTCCACCCCATCCCACCCCCAAACTAGAGCAACTGCCAGAAACTAACTCAAGAAGAAAGATCGTCTCTACTTGTAGCTCCGGGGTGAAATCACCGGGTCTGACCCCGGAATGCCGGGTCTGCCCTGGAGACACACAGGGCTCTAGCTGTCACTGGCTCCACCAGCACAGCCTGTGCCTGCCTTTTTTAGATCACTGGCTTCCTAGTCTTCGAGTCTGCGCTCGAGTCTGCGCTTTCTAGACCTATAGGAAGGCCCTTAAATCCAGCTGGGCCTTGGAGAACTGTGCCACTCACAGTAATGCAGAGAACCTGGGCAAAGCTGCCCGGAGTCCCCGCTCTGCCACTTCCCAGCTCCCTGGCCCTTCCTGACCCAGTCACCAGAAAGAAAGTCCTGGCCAGGCACGGTGGCTCGCGCCTGTTAATCCCAACACTTTGGGAGGCCAAGGCGGATAGATCACTTGAGCTCAGGGGTTCAAGACCAGCCTGGTCAACATGGTGAAACCCCGTCTCTACTAAAAATACAAAAATTAGCCAGGCGTGGTGGCACATACCTGTAATCCCAGCTACTCGGGAGGCTGAGGCAGAATTGCTTGAGCCTGGAAGGCAGAGTTTGCAGTGAGCCGAGATCGTGCCATTGCACTCCAGCCTGGCCAACAGAGTGAGACTCTGTCTCAAAAAAAAAAAAAAAATTAGCTGGGCGGGGTGGCATGCGCCTGTAGTCCCAGCTACTTGGGAGGCTGAGGCAGGAGAATCGCTTGAACCCGGGAGGTGGAGGTTGCAGTGAGCCAAGATGGCGCCACTGCACCCCAGCCTGGCGACAGAGTGAGACTCCTCAAAAAAAAAAAAAACACAAAAGTCCTGCCCAGCTGCCAAGTGTCTTTCATTTTACCACAAACTTGGAAGTGCACGTGTTTCTTCACAGAGTCTTGTAGCCCTGGTGATAGCTGCCTCCCCGCAAGCCAGTAAACACTGGTCTTTTCTCTCTCGCTCGCTACTCTTGGCTGTCACTGCTGCCCCGGCGGTCTCCTCCCCCACAGCAGCCATACCGGCCTGGGTCCGTGGTGGCCCTCATCCACCCACACCCTCAGCAGGGCAAGAGGAGTGGTTCCCATGGCCTGCCTCCCTCCGCTTTCCACCGCAATTGGTTCTGAGCCAGGGACAGGCTGTCTGGGAGGCAAGAAGAGCCAGAAGGTTCCATTCTTCTCTTCCAGAACAGCAGAGACACAAAGCGCAGAGGGCCCCAAGAACACTAGACAGCCACTCAATAGGGACGGAAGCCTCTGCCGCAGCACAGACCTGGCCGCCAAGTGGCTCCTACCAAAGTGGCTATTTTCCGTTCGAAGGTCCCTCGTCCCCAGGGAAAGCCCGAGGCCTAGGGGTGGCCGCCTGTGAACTAGCAGGAGATGCTGGAGGCAGCCACAGCCTGCCGGAAAAGAAGTGGGAGTTGCTGATGCTGCAAGACAGAGATCTAAACCGGAAGTGTGGGGAGGACATTAGGAGGCCCCAAAAAGCAAAGGCCAGGGAGGAGCTTGGGAGGAGAGGAGGCATGCAGCGTGCAAGCCTTGCGATTTCCTTGGAAGCAGCCACAGAAGCAGAGGGCAGGCGAGCTGAGCTGCAGATTGTTACACCTCAGACCTGGAACTCCCTGAACTCCCTGCCTGGGAGTGACAGCCCCCTCATCCAGCCTCTACACAGCAAGAAGTGCCTCCCCAAGCCCCCCACCTCCCCGTTCCCGCCACAGTTCCTGTTCTTTGGAGTCTTAGGCGACTCCTTTGCCCTTAAAATTTGACTCTAGGCCGGGCGCGGTGGCTCACGCCTGTAATCCCAGCACTTTGGGAGGCCGAGGCGGGCGGATCGCAAGGTCAGGAGATCGAGACCACGGTGAAACCCCGTCTCTACTAAAAAAATACAAAAAAATTAGCCGGGCGCGGTTGTGGGCGCCTGTAGTCCCAGCTACTCGGGAGGCTGAGGCAGGAGAATGGCGTGAACCCGGGAGGCGGAGCTTGCAGTGAGCCGAGATCGCACCACTGCACTCCAGCCTGGGCGACAGAGCGAGACTCCGTCTCAAAAAAAAAAAAAAAAAAAAAAAAATTTGACTCTATTTCTTCAGGGGCACAGTGGCAAGTCACCCAGAGGGTCCTGGAGCAGTCCAGTTCCAGCACCGTCCTGCCACCTCTGTGAGTGTCCCCCCGGGCCAGAGAGGAGTCGCAAGTGGGAGGAAGTGGTGTGTGCCCTAAATGGGGAGGATGTGGCCCCAGCAACCTACTCCCTCCCCCCCAGTTTGGGGCCCTCCGTCGCTGCCTCCCCGCCCCTGCTCCCTCCACCATCCCCAGCTGCCTTTGGTATCCAAGTGACAGCTTTGGCCCCTCCCACCACCGCTCAAGCCTCCTCCTTTCATATGGTAATGGCCTGCTCTACACAGCCCTAGCCCCACAGATGTGTAGGCTACCCCTCTCCCCCCAAGCCTTTGGGAAACTTTCCTTCCTCCTGGGGAACAGAATCCGGACCCCGCCGGGGATAAGGACCCCGGAGGCCTCAGTGGGAGAGTTGTGGGGAGGGGGTCATAACGTGGCTCCTTGGAATGGACCAGCTGGAAGCCAGCCTGCTTTTCTCTCCCTTCCTCCTGGGTCACCGCTTCCCTTTAAGCTGTCCCTGGACTTCTCACCCCACCCCCAGCTTCGGAGTTTGAGGTGGCGGTTGCCTGGACAACCTCGGTTCTTCTCTGTGGTCCAAAGGAGAGGGCCGCTGGGCAAGTGAAGCAGAGCTGCCTGCCCTGAGGAGCCTGGGAGAGGGCCATGCTGGGGTCCCGTCTGTCGGGGAGGGCTGTGGACAGGGGCTGAGGGGGCCACTCAGAGGCACCAGGATGGACACAGACTCCAGGCCTGCCGCTCGTAGCCGAGTGGCCAAGCTATGAAACCTCTGTCTCCATTTCCTCTTTCAGAAGGGACTGCAGAGCCTGCAGGTGGCGGGCACATTCATCATGATGCTGAAGAGATGAGCGAAGTGCTTGGTCTGGGGCCCAGCACACTCATCTGGAAGCATGTCAGGGGAGTCGTGGGACAGCTGCCATGACAGTGGCCCCGGATTCATGAAGAGTCTGAAGAGAACTCTCCGGTGGGCAGACTCAGTCTTCTCCATCTTCCTGGGCAGCGCACAGCCACACACACACAGATGCAATCTGCCTCAGAGCAGCCACCTCCACCTCCCTTAGCTTAGCTCAGGTGAACTGTCACTTCCTCTAGGAAGCCCTCCCTGACAGCCAGGTCCAACCTCTCCCCACCTTCCCGTCTGCTCCCTTACCCACAGGCCTGCCTCTTACACACAGATACCTGGATCTCCCCAGCTCACTCCAGGCAGCGCAGTGCTGAGCCCTCCTTTGCCTGCTCCCCTGAAAGTGGGCTGAAGGCCTCCTCACCCACACCTTCATTCCAGAGCTGGGTCCTGGGAGTCAGGGATGGCCAGGGCTATCCCAGGAGGCTGGGGGGACACCACTGTGCCACCAGCAGGGCCGAGTCTGGAGGGTGGATATTGTTCCAGTGGTCTCAGAATGCTTGCCCCTGCTGGGGGCTTCCAGCTGGACTGCCCAGTGGCTTGCAGGACGGCTCAGTCCCAGCCAAAGGCAGCTGAGCCCCACCCCAACCAGGGGCTTTTAGCTGAAAGTGGGCCAGGCTGCTGGGACCCTGTCTAGGACCAGGGAGCCCAGGGGCTCTCACCCTCTCCCACTGGGATGAGAGTCGCTCAGGGAAGGCAGGCTGAAGAGTCAACCTGCTAGGTCTGGAAACGGATGAAGTTCACACGCTGGGCCCCCACGCCTGTGTGTCCTGAGGCAACAGGCTTAACCTCTCTGCACTACAGTTTATTTATAAAATGGGATGACACCTACCCCATACAGTTATTGTAAGAAAAATATACACCCTTTCGTCCTGCTTGGCAGGAAGGGAATGACAACATGGAGGCTGAACTTGATTAATGTCCTCACAGTTCCCAACAGCAGGCCTGCCAGGTGTGAGCACTTCCTGTGATTTGGAGGATTCCACGTGGTTTCAGACTCATCTGCGTCTAAGAAAGTTTTTCAATATTTTGACTTCTTGGAATTAGTTCTCTCGGGCCTCAGAGCTCGATAGAGGGGGGCACTCACTGGGAAAGCCACAGGAGTCTCCTACCCATGATCTTGGGGTATGTGACGTCCTGAAGGGGGATCGGATCGAGTCTCCCCATTGGCGGGTGATCACAGGGCTCATGGAGCTCAGCAATTGGCCCAGCCAGAGCCAGGCACAAACCCACATCTCTGACAGCAGACCTGGGATTTCCCCCTTAGACCAGTGTTTTCCAAAGGGCCTGGATCTCCTGCTTTAGAATGATCTGGACTGCTGGTTAAAATACATATCCGTGGGCCCAACCCCAGATGTAATGAATCAGACTATCCAAAGCTGAAGCCAAAGAATTTGCATTCTTTTTTTTTTTTTTTTTTTTTTTTTGAGATGGAGTCTTGCTCTGTTGCCCAGGCTGGAATGCAATGGCTCAATCTCAGTTCACTGCAACCTCTGCCTCCCGGGTTCAAGCGCTTATCCAGCCTCAGTCTCCTGAGTAGCTGGGATTACAGGCACATGCATCACGCATGGCTAATTTTGTATTTCTAGTAGAGATGGGGTTTTGCCATGTTGGTCAGGCTGGTCTCAAACTCCTGACCTCAAGCGATGTGCCCACCTCGGTCTCCCAAAGTGCTGGGATTACAGACATGAGCGCCTGGCCGACTGTACCCTTTCAATGCGTGGATTGTATGGTATGTGAATTATGTCTTGATAAAACTGTTATTCATATTAACAAGGGGCATAAGGAAGCTTTCATGGGTGATAGATGTCACTACGATGATTGTGATGAAAGTTTCATGGGTATAGACATATGTCACAATCTACAAAACTGTATAGTTTATGTGTAGTTTATTTGTACATCAATTATAATTCAGTAAGGCTGTTTCTAAAAATCACCTACAGTGAACATCTAGAAATAAGCACAATTCACACGGTGGTCCACCCTCCCGGTCTCTTTTCTATAAACACACATAGTTTATTTTATATAATGGGTCGTCCTGCCTTTTTCCACTTTATGTCGTAAGCATCTTTCCAAGTCACTAACTCTCTATGGTGGATGGTCACATAGCATTTTCTGTGCAATAATGTCATTAGTTTATTTCCATGCACGGGTATTTGAAATGAGACAACTGAAGTGTTTCGGGTTACAGGGTCACCCCCTTCCTGTCCCTACCTTAAACTCCCAACCCCATCGCTGCACCTGGCCTGGCGTCCTCTGGAAGGAACCTCAGATTTGGAGCCTCTGCCAGGGCAGGGAGCCTGTCGGAACCAGCCCAGGGCCAGCTGGCTCATTCCTGGAATTCCTGCCTCCTCTTACTGCCCTGGCTTGGCACTAGGTGCTGAGTGAGCCTCAGGCCAACTATGGGCATAGGCTCGATGCCGCTGCTTCCTCCTCCACATCAAGGCATCAGCCATACCTCATCCCAAAAGGCAGAGAGGAAGTCCAGCTAAGTCCCACACCCAGCTCTGTGCTGGCTTCTGAAGGGAAGACACGGTCACTGATCTGCACTTTTGGTTCATGTGTCCTCCTAAAATAAATGTGAACCACCGTGTACCTTTCACATGGTTTTATGTCTAGCTCTCAAATGGTATCACAAGTGCAACTGTTACCAAGTACATAATTTGGGACATCATTTTCATGCTTCAAATATATTTAGGGCTAAAGGCTTAAGTTGTTCAACTTATAGAAAATGCCCACCATGTGACCTCATTCACAAAGCCAGTACTTCCTGGCAAATTGATTGGCCAATTCAGAATTCAATTTCCATTAAAAGTTTGATTGCTTTTAAATTAAAATTAAAATGTTATTTAGTTGACAACTAAAAATGTTATTTAGTGACAACTATCTCACTTCTGAATTATGACTTAAGTTAATAATAGGGAGGGAGGGAGGTAGGATGAATGAGTAGATGGATGGATGGATGGATGGATGGACGGGTGGATGGGTGGATGGATGGGTGGATGGGTGGATGGGTGGATGAATGAATGAATGGTGGGTAGGTTGGTGAGTGGGTGCGTGGGCAGGTGGATGGGTGAATGCATGGGTGGGTAGATGGGTGGATGCATGTGTGGATGGACAGGCAGGTGAGCAGATGGACACACAAAGATATGGAACCTTGCCATGTGCTTGTCAATTGAATTCCAAAAGGCACTGCCCTGTTTAACAACCATATGCTTTGCAATCCACTTTTCCTTCATGCTGCTCAACCTTAACACATCCATTTGGTGCCCCAGATGTTTTTACACCCTGAGCAATGCACCATAATGAGTTTCAGGAGGGACAAGAGATAACTTCCTTTTGTGAAATGAAAGAAGGGTGATTGAGGAAGAAAGGTGGGAAAGGAGGAACAGGCACGGGCAGAGGCACGGTTCTGGGAAAGCGCATCCCTAGATCCCAGAGGAGTTCCTCAGGCCTCGCCCAGCCTGGGGCCCATCACAAAGCTCCTCTCTGCGGTGGGAGCCCTGTGTGCCAGGCCACTTCCCCCCAAGGAAGGTGGGGCCCTGGTGTCTTCCTGCTCTTTCTCCATCACCACAAGCATTTGAAGCCCTGGCTTTTACCTGGCAAGAGAGAGAAACACCTCCTCACCCGCTAGCCCTGACTCCAGCTAGACAAGCCTGGACAAACCCAGCTCATGCCCAGTGACATTCTAGGTCGCCTGGGGAAGATCTGCCAAGCCACGGCCTAACCCTTGGGGCTCAGCATGCACTGAGCAAAGCGCCCAACCCGTGCAGTCTTCTTTCAGTCGTCACACTGAGGCTTGGACCTGGGGGTGACTGTCCCCACCAGCAACACAGCAAATCAGTCTTCCTGGAGGCGGTCAGCCTCCCGAAAAGTCTGAAAATCAGGAAGTGACAGAAAGTTCTGTAAGACTCTGCATGCTTTCCAAGCAGAAGCTGAGGTCCTTTGAACCCTATGATGGCAGTAACCGTTTCTCTGGGGTGGCTCATACAATTTCAAGCCACGGAAGGAGGACAAAGCGCTCCTGCCAACAGGAGGGACGACACGCCTCTGTGAGGAACCTCCTGGTGGGCTCTGGGCTTCCTGGCAGCCACAGCTAAAACGGAAATTTTTTGTTGTTGTTGTTTTTTGTTTTGAGACAGAGTCACACTCTGTCACCCTGGCTGGAGGGCAGTGGTGCAATCTCGGCTCACTACAACCTCTGCCTCCTAGGTTCAAGCGATTCTCCTGCCTCAGCCTCCTGAGTAGCTGGGACTCCAAGCGCCTGCCACGACGGGGGTTTCACCATGTCGGCCAGGCTGGTCTCAAGCTCCTGGCCTCCAGTGATCCACTTGCCTTAGCTTCCCGAAGTGCTGGGATTACAGGTGTGAGCCACCGTACCTGGCCAGAAACATGTATTTTTATTGAAATTGCCTTCAACTCCCCAGAAAAGCTGGAATGCTTTCTTCTTTCAATTTTTACACACACACACACACACACACACACACACACACTTTACTCAAGTTGAAAACGTATATGGGGCAAAGGAAATGGACATTGTTGACAGAAATCTAGTAGCCCCTTTACCTGATTTAGTTCAATCCTTACAACAAGCAATATGATCTGTTCCATGTTTCTTTGTTACGAATGAGGAAATGAAGTTACAGGGGCAGAGGGACCTTCCCCAGGAGGGCCGCCAAGTAGAGGAAGAGCTGCTGTTTGCACCCAGCTGGCTTGACTGCAGTGTGGCCCCCGACGCTGCACAGTGCAAACTGAGGACCTACATCCTGAGGCTAAGCTGGGGGAGCCAAGCACATGGGCTGCCAAGGTCTGGCCTTGACCCCAGAGCAGAGCTCACTCTCCTGCTGGGAGGAGGAGACAGGCATGGCAGGGACCTCGCAGGCCTACAGTGAAGAGGCAGCCACAGCTGGCAACACCAGCTTGGAGGGCAGACTGGGAGCTGAACCCCCAACCCCCGCCGACTGGCCACTTCTCTCAGGCAAATGTCACAGCTGCATTTAACAGCACCGGGCTTTTCGGTATGGCTTCAACTCTCACTTTAAAAATCTCACTATTCTCCATGGGAAGTGGAGAGGCGGAGAAAGGAAGAGACAGGACCTGCTCCTCGCTAGTCTTTGATGAGGCCCTAGTTAGGGTTGTACAGATGAGACACACAGAGCGCCTCAATGTTCCCTCTGCAGAGGGGAGAGAAGCGGGGCCAGCTTTGGAAGCTTTGCGAAAGCTCACAGGAGCCAATGTGAAGAAAGAGCAGCCGTGGTGAAGCCATTCATGGCACTTGCTCTTGGAGCCTGCATTTCTCCTGAATGCACGTGGTCAGGATAAGACTGCGGTCCTGTTCGCTCTGCAGTCCCGACGCTGGTAGAGCCACCACAGGGTGGGCTTGGCGGGATGTGTCTCTCTTGCTCCCAAGTTCCCTGGTTCCCCACCAGCCCTGCAGGCTGAGTGGGGAAGCTGTGATGAGTCTACCTGGAAATGGCTTTGGAGCCCTGGGGCCTGGCATGGAGGTGGTGCCCATCAATAGAATTACATAATCTATCGTGCAACCCAGGAGTGCCTGGAAGCTTCTCTGGGTACCAGAGCAACACTGCTCATCCCCTTTACCTGCAGAAAGGACAGAAAAGGAGTCCAGCCCTACTCAATTCAACTCAAAAAAGCCACTGCTCCCCTACTGCTGCAAACCCTCAGGGTCCCAAGTGCCAGGTTCCAAACCCAGGCCAATCCCAGGGCCAGAGCAAGGCCCCTCAGTCAGAGGTTAGTGAAAATAAATATGTCATTTTTCTCCCACCCAAGTGCATGGATCCCCTGAATTTGATCCCAAATCCCAAGTTAAGAAGCCTGCGGCCTGTTCTAGGCTTTTCCTTAACCCTCAGTGAGGCAAAGCCACATCCCAAAGCCCAACAAGGCAAGGGAAAATGCAGGACAATACTGTGCCCACTCTGAGAAATTCACCCGAATCACCCTGGCTCCCTGGGCAGGGCCTGAACCTCTGCAGATACCATGGGCGGGACAAGCTGCATGGCAGGTAGGGCTGGGCCTGAGGGCAGAAGAGGAGCTGGGGGCCGATCACCTTCATGGTCTCTTCAAGTTGGAAGAGACCACCTCTTCCATAATTCAGCCATAATTTCCACCTCCTGAAGGAGAGGCCGGGCAGATCCATCGGGGCTGGGATTGGGGCCGGGGCCGGGACATGATGGACGGGGCATGCAAGTTTCTTACTCTGCAAAATATCCCCCCAGTGATGATCCAGAAGAACCGAGGTTCTTTGCAAGCTGCGCTCATTAGACAATTGCTTCTGAAGAGGCTGCCTCTTTCCCCACTAGGATTTACAGCCTTGGGTGTTGAGCAAGGGGCGGCTGCCACACACCTTTGGGGTGAATGACTCTGGGCTCATTCTTGTCAGTTCCTGGCCAAAGAAGTGTCCTTTGAAGGCAGGGAGACCTGGCTGAACAGCCAGGTGGAGGAGGCAGTTGGCTACCCTCTCCTTGCCCTTGGCAACTTGACAGCCCCCCCAGGCAGGCTCTCAGGATGCCAAAGCCTCCAAGATGGCCTGTTTTCTTTCCCGCATCAGGCGCAACCAAGGAAAGCTCCACTGGCCATCTTGGGCCCAAAGTTTCCAGAGAGGCCTTGCCCCATCACTGATGGGGAGGGTGGCTTCTCCCCTCCCCAAGCCCTGTCCCAGACTCAGTCTGACCCCTGGGAGGCCAAGGAACATGGAGTTAGGCCTGCTGGGTAATGACTGGAAGCAACACCACTCCCAGCCCCCACAATGTAGCATATGGCTTGGTTTCAAATCCCAGTTCCACTGCTGCAACGTGGCGGCCATTCTCCCCCGGTAACGGGCTATCTGGGCGTTGGTCATGGTGTTTAGTGCTTTATGGAACTCGACCTCAACTCTTAACCCTGCTATCATTAAGCCTGTGTCAGAGAATCAAGTGGTTTAACCAAGCTTGTACATACATGAGAGCCATATATAAGAGCTTGAACCCAAACCCAGGTGGGCCTAGCTCCAGAGTCCACATTCTGTCAGTTGCCACTGTATTGCCTCCTCCTCCTACTACTAGAATGAGACCTTGGGCAAGTTACTGTGACCTCTGGGCCCATTTCTTCATCAGCAAGACGACGACAAGAATGTCTACCTCTCGGGGTCACTGCGAAGGTTAAAGGAGGTAATTATGCAAAGCACTGGCCAGTGAGCAGCACACAATCGGGGCTTGACAATTGCTTGAGAAGAGGGGTTTGACAAGAGCCAGGATCTTGGCAGACGGTGGCTCTGCATGCTCCCAGAGAAGCGGGAGGCAGGGCGGTGTGCCCAGGTTCCTTCCAACCCTGACCCAGCATGTAGAGGAAGAGGCTGCTACCTGTCTAATATCTAGGTTCTCTTTAGTTGTGTTGGAGCCCTGGAGTTTCCTCAGGGCACTTTCCAGTCCCGCTCGCAATCAGGCATGGATGTGACTGAGTTCTAGCTACCAGGAGAATGCAGAAGTTATGGTGCAACTTCTGGGCCATGCCCTTAAAACAGGCTTGCCCTTCACTTTCTCTCCTCCCCTTCCCACTGGCTGGAATGCAGATGGGACAGCCGGGGCTGGAATGGCCAGGGTGGACCAGGAAACCGCTGCATTGCATGGAAGATGGCAGAGCAGGGAGAGAGGGGGTGGGGTGCAACGCTGGGGCCCTGTGGGCCACGGCCGGCTCACACTCACCCTGTGACTGTGTGACAGGGAACTTCACCTCTGCTGCTGTCTGAGCTGCACTCACAGGACTCCAGCTGGAGCCAACTTCTGGCTTTGGATGTGAAGCGCTGGCCAGAGTGAAGCGCTCAGGCCTGTATGGAAGTGGTGGCGTTCACCTGTGGTCCCCACCACTGCTGCAGGAGCCGACAGTGCGAGAGTCCTAGGACGCCCCTCCCAGGGCTGCACCTCTGGGCAGGGGGAGGGACGAGGCCCTCTGCTCTTGGCCCTTGTACACGCACTATACTCACCTCTGAGACAAACCCACTCAAGATCATTCCATTTTCTAAGGAATGTGACGTCACGCCCCTACGCCAGCATCAGAGCACTTCTTACACTGTGAAGGCGCCATTTGGATTTTGTGGGCCAGCACACCACTGAGCACCATGGAAGCCACCGCTGAGAGCCACCGTGCTGGGGCACCTCCGGGTTCCCGTTCACAGCACAGCCACCCCGCGCGCAGGCTGCGCCACAGCATGACCTTCTTGGGCTGCCCGCTGTCTGAGGGGCGCCTGAAGGTGAGACCACAAAACATAGAACACGATGTTTACCCCGCGGGCATATGCTTGAGCTCATGAGGTTCACGGTGACTATGAAAACACACAAGGAGGGCAGGTAGACCAGGACCCACAGTGCAACCAGTGGGCACAATAGTGCCGTGAGCTGGCGCTCAGACCGCAGAGCTGCCTCCTGGAGCCATTTTGCCCCTCTGAATGGCGCTTGGGTTATTTTCAGACAAAGGAGCATCAACTGGAGGTTCTGCCTTTTCGAGTGGATGGAATGACATTCCCAGCTTCTATTTACTAGTTTCCAAGAGAGAATCGCCCTCCAGAGGAGGGGGCAGACAGGATCAGGGCTCTCCACGGAATCAACTTCACGGCTTCTGAAGTAACTTCAGGAGGAGACAGGAATGGGGAGACCTCTCATCCGGGTGGGTCCCCCTTCCCAGCTCATGAGAAGGGCAGACGCCAGCAGGCAGGCCTGAGCCTTGGCTGGTGGGACAGGACTGAAGTCAGCCAACAGGAATGTCTCCAAGACTAACACCAGCACACAAGGCAGGCAAAGAATTTTCTCAACTCTTTTTATTAAGTTAGGAAACTGATAAAAACTCAACACAACTTTTGGGGAAAGCACCATGGCCCGTCCTTTGTGCTATGTGATAAGTGTTCTTTATCTCAATGAAGCAACGCCGCGGGTCCAGGTGCACTCCCTGCAGCCCCCGCGGCCGGGCTCCTGAGTGTGCCAGCAAAGCCATCCCCGGGGACCACAGCCAAGTGTCTTCGGGCAACCGGCCTGACACAGGTGGGGTCTGCGGGGTCTATAGGGTCCAAGGAGCCCCATGTAGCCAGGGCCCCATGGTGGGGGGCGCATCAGTGGGCAAACCCTGCCCAAAGGTCCCACCCCCAAGAGGCCTCCAGGACCCGCACCAAGGCATGGGGACACTCAGGGCTGCTTAAGTAACTGGTTTGTGGCACAGCCCCCTCTGCAGCCCTAACCCTGAGCCAGTCAAGCAGTGTTCACACTGCAGGTGCCTGGGAAGCCACAAGTTTGGACACCCTACCCAGCCCCGTCAAGGCACCAACACCCCTCCCCCTCAAACAGGGGGTTAGGAGTGAGTGAGAGGCATTAGGATGGCCACTGACAGGCACCAACCTCTCCACAGCCCAGGTGTCAGGGAGGCTCTGCTGAGGGACCCCAGTGATTCAGGAGGTGACAGCAATGAACAAATGTTCAGCAGTTCTCTCACGGCCATTCTTATCTTGGAGCTCAGGGTGCAAATGGGGGCCAAGATTCAAGAGGATGGTGAGGGCCCCATCACTGTCCCCCAAACTGAGACAGATGCGGCCCTGGTGGGGTCTGCAGGGGACTCCCTGGGGTCCCTCTGCTATCTCCAGCTCACAGCTGCCCCTTGTCTTGGAGGGCAGCGTGGTCTCCCGGGGAGAAGCCCCCAGTGCTGTTGGCACGTGTGTACCATGGGCGTCACTGCTGCCTCTCAGGGTGGGCTCTGAGGAGGGGATGTGAGGGGTGACCCCCAGGGCACTTGGAGTCCTGAGTCTGCTGCAGGCCCAGCTCCACTGAGTGGCCAGAGCATCTGTGTCCCCACCAGGCCACAGCACTGAGCAAGGCCCTCAGTGGGTGGGCTGGGACTTACAGCTTTGTGGCAGGGGCCCACAAATCTTGGAGGTCTGGGTGTCCTTTGCTCTTATTAGCAAATAAGGCAATTAGCCTTATTGCCTCGTGCATGTCACTGAGGCCCCCCTGTAGTTTCTGCACCTTATAAAATCTGTCCTGGGTTCTCTGCTCATCAACCTTCTGGTCTCAACCCCTGGGAACCTGGTTTCCCAGGCCTGGGACACCATCTATAGACAGCAGTAGTGCCCCAGCAGGGTGGGCTGGGAGGAAAAGGATGTGTGGCAGTGCTGCAGCCCCGAAAGCCACCCGGGGCTCCTCCCTGTCCCTGCCTGCCCGGCCCCAGTCCAGGACCTGCCAAACAGGTGATCTCAAGGCTCTGCAAGTGTCCTCCCGACGCCGGGGTCAGTCCTGGTGGCAGTCCATGCCCCTCTGGGAGGTATGTCTTCCTATAAACCACTGCAAAGCTGAAGAGGCAGATGCAAGAGATGCTTCTCTTCTTGTGCCTAAAGCTCCGAACCGCCCAAGGCTGCTGCTCCCCAGAGCTGGCGGGGCCCCTTCCACCTCTCGGAGAGCTGGTCCAGGACCCGCTTAGCTCCTGCTGTGGCACATAAGCCAAGGCCACGCTGTGACACTGAGGGCCGCGGGCTGTGGAAGGAGGAGAGAAGAGAAAATCAATCAGTGGCCACATTGTTTTGTTCTGACCTGATCTGAAACAAAATGACAATGAGGCAGCTGCCCACGAGGCTTGGGCATGAGAACGCTGGATCCACCATTCACCAGCAGCGCAGTCCGGTGATTCAGGCACCCCAGGCCTGCTTTCATCCGCCACACTCGGATGACTCAGGTGTCAACTTGATTGGATTCGGGGATACCCAGACCCCGGGGATGCATTACGTATTCTCAGTGCTGCAGCAGGCATGGAGCCTGGCCCTCTTCTCCTAGAAGGGAAACCCAGGCGGCCTGGCACTTGATTCGAATGGCTGGGCTGCCCCGGAGAGTCTGTGTGGGTGCTTCCAGAGGCAACCAGCGTCAGAGCCATGGCCCGGGTGGGGAAGATCTGCCCTTAGTGCAGGTGAGCACCACAGGATGGGCTGGGGCCCTGGTAGAAAAAAAAGCTAAGGAAACGGGAATTCAGGTTTCTTTCTTCTGGAGCTAGGTTGCTCTTTCTCTGCCATCGGGCATCAGAGCTCCAGGTCCTCTGGCCTCTGAGACTTGCTGCCCACCACCCCATCCCCACCCCAGGCTCTTGCTTCTTCGTAGCTGGGCTGAGGACTGCCCCCGGCTCTCCTGGTTCTACAGCTTGCAGCCTATCATGGGGCTTCTCAGCCTCCATCACCAAGTGAGCCAATTCCCCTCACAGAAGTTCCCTCTCACATACCATCCGAGGCCCTGAAACGGGAAAAGGTGTCTTCTTACACAGGGGGGCGCGGGCAGGCAGAGCGCTCTAGCAACCCTGCGTGTTCATCCACTCCACGAGGCAAGGGGCCTCAGCAAAGCAGTGATTAATGGTGACGCTGTCCGGGGTTTTTGGCTTTGGCTGTATTTAACCTGTACGTGTTCGTCTTACAGTTGTGTAAGAACAAGAACATAAGGGGCTTTACTAGTTGCATGCTTGTGTGTATCTAAGTAACCTTAGTAACATTTCAATTAAAACACTGAAGCCAGCACTGAGGCTCCATGGGACTGTCCCCTTTAAGCGGGGTACACCTCTCCATCCCTCACAGTGCTGGGCCCTCTGCTCTCTGAAGGCTACTCTGCAGGAATGCTGCCCTCCCCAGGTGGTCAAGTTGTTTCCAGATACAGAGGCTGGGTTGGGTGACTGAGAAGGCCCCTAAATCCCTTCAAGCTCCTCACAAGTGTGAAGCTGGGGTCACAGGGGCCCTAACCATCCTGAGGTGCTCTAACACAGCAAACCCGAACCTTTGGGGCCTGGCTGCCCGGTCTTGGCCCTGTCCCAGCACGCCACATGCTGACATGTGGTCCCTACAGGGCAAGGCCTGTTACCTGGAACAGCCACCCCACCTACCTGGGGGTGTCCCCCAGGGCACCCTGTGTTGCTGAGAGGAATACAGATGACAGCCAGAAGCACAGGGGTTGGGGAGCCTCGGGGCCAGGCTCCTGTGTTCCCTCTCAGGCTGGGCCCTTTAATTTTTGGCAGGTGCTCCCTGGGCCCGGCCTCCTCATCTGTGAAACGGGCTAACCCTCCAGCCTGCAGAGGGGACAGGGGTCAGCGGCCGCCCTGCACTTCCTGTGTGCAGGGCCGACGTGTACCCTGTGGGTTGTTGGTGTAGGGCCTGCCCCGCTGGACGCAGCCTGCCCCATCGAGGGTGGGATGGTGCTATCCCCCAGGCTGGCACAGGAACGAATGACTGCTGACGCCTGGACGGACGGACTCCATCCTGGGCACTTGCTTAGCCAGGCCCAACCCTCGAGGCTGGCAGAAACCTTCAGGCCTGTGCTCTGGGATTTCCCATCTGTAGCAACTTCTTCTAAGACAGGAGGGAATGTGCCGCACTGTCCCTCCTGCAGCAGTGACAGAGCCCACAGTGGATTAATGAGCCCTGCCCTGCACCCCAGTGGCCAGGCCCCAAAAACACCTGTGAAGAGAAGACATGCTGTCGGCAGCTGGACGCCTGCCTTGCATTCGGCAGCCCCCCATGCTGGAGGCAGGTGGGAGAGAAGGGTCGGGGGGCTGCGCCTTAAAGGGCCTGGAGTAGGGGGTACCCAGTGGGAGAGAAGGAAAAGGAGAGAATGTTCACAGCAAGACCACCCTTAGTGGGTAACGGGGCCTCCTGTGGCCGCTGGCTACTGTCCCCGAGGCTGTGGATCCAACCGCAACACTGGAGCAAGGGCTGCCCTGGAGGTCACTCAGGTTCCAGCTCAGCAATTCCCCGCCGCTTCTGGGCAGCTGCTGGCCAAGCCTGTGCTCTGTGCCAGGGGCGCAGATGTGAAGATGCCCGTGGCCAGCTTCCCGGCACATTCAGGGCTCAAGTCCTGCTCCAGCCCTGACTCGCTGTTCATATGATGCCAACTGTCTCCCCTCTCAGAGTCCCAGCGGGTGCCCTATAACAGCAGGACCTACGACAAACAGCTGTGGGAATGACAGGGGACTCGATGCAGATGCTCACACCTACGACGAGTTCCAACAAGCGGCCAGGACAGGGAAAACAAATGCTTGTGGACAAACAGGGGCCATCATCTGGGGTGCAGAGGCCACAGTGTGCAGGGGACCTCCTGGTGGCTTCTGAAGCTTATCTCAGAGTCTTGCAGGATGGATGGAAAGGGGCCTCCAAGGACAGGGGCAGTTGGGCCCAGCATGGAGGCAGGAGACTCAGCCATGCTTGTGGGGACGAGCGAGAGCTGGACTTCTCACCAGCACCCTGATCCCCACTGCTGCCTGGGAGAGCAGAGTCAGGGAGGGGAACGTGGGGAGTGGGGTGGCCACAGAAGCCATCTCGGGCCCAGGCACTGCCAGAGGACACTCTAGGTGGCCGATGCGCTGGTTGGGGCTGCAGGCAGTGAGGCCCAGTGAGCAGCGCCACGGTCACCAGGAGGGCCCACCGCGTGGGGGAGGCGGCAGGCGTGCTTTGTTTCCACCCTCCCTGGCCCCGTCCTTGTCGAGGGCGCTCCACTCAGCTCCCCGTGAGCCTTGTCTGGTTCCAGGGCTCGGCCCCTCCCACTCAGAGCCACATCACAGGCCCCGTCTGCAGCAGCCTGAGTTGGGGGCTCTCCTCCGGCTCAGCCCTGACAGCTCTGCAATGGCTGCCTGAGCAGCAAGAGTGGCCTGCAGCCACTGTGGTTCCACTTCCTGGGGACCTAGGAAAGGCCAGGCATGCCCGGGCGTCGGCTTCTGTGCTGCAGGCCCTTCTATGGAGAGCCCAGCTCACTCTCTGCCTTTGAAGAGAACTCGGACTCTGAGCTGTCCAGGCAGAAGCTGGACAGGAGGAGCTTTGCAGAGCATGGGAACAACCCAGGGTCATAGTGAGGGGACAGAAGCCACGGGACTGGGGCGGCCTCAGGCAAGGACGGGCTGCCGGAGTGTCTCTGGGTCGCTGTCAAGCCCATGAGAAAGCAGCAGCTGGAACGCAGGGCAATGGCAGAAACTTAAGAGCAACCTGGACTCAGCGCGGCAGCCGAGGAAGCACACAGCCCAGAATGCCTTGGGGACATGGCTCTGGGATGACAGGGTCTGGAAGTAGCTCCCCCATCAGGTCTGGGACTGGCTCAGTCCTGTGTGTCTGCTTCCTCATCCCTAAATGGAGCTGATGACAGCAAGTCCATTACAGACTGAGGATGACTCCAGTGGGCACAGGGCAAGTGCCCGCCGAGGAACAGCAGTCATGGGTGGACAGGCCTTTCAGAGGGAGGGGCTAAGCAGGGACATCTAGAGGCCCTTGCAGCCCACAGCACCCCAAAACCATCATCATCAGCATCTCCCTGTCCTCCATCGCTACCCCTTTTAAAGCTGCTTCTGAAACTGGCAATCATTTGATCTCTATTCAAGTGCTATGAGTAATACGATTTCCACTCGTTGTCCAGATGGAGAAGCTGAGCCAGTCCAGGGTGAAGCAGCTGGAAGGTCACAACCAAGACACCAGGCATGCTCCCCTTCCGGGGCCCCTGGGATCAGAGTAATCCCTGGGAGAGTTCACCAGGTCCAGCCGACAGGGCAGGGCCCGGGGAGAGGGAGCCTCCAACCTGGAGGGTAGGCAGGGGGTAGTCTGAGCCTCCAGACGAGAGATGGTCTTAGCTGCCTGAGGCCAGCAGCATGGGTCCCTTCATCCTGCCCATCCCGGCTGGCCTGGGGTGGGAGGCACCTCCATTTCCCACAGGCAACATTCCCCAGGTTCCTAAATGACCTAGAGGACAGCAACAGGGAATTAGGAAATGCCAGTATCCTCTTGGAATCTCCTCAGGGAATCAAGAAATTTGGCAGGTCTGATTTTTCTCCAAAGAGAGCAGATTTAAAAAAACAAACAAAAAAAAAACAACAAAAAAACAGAATGCCGGGTGCAGTGGCTCACACCTGTAATCCCAGCACTTTGGGAGGCCGAGGCGGGTGGATCACCTGAGGTCAGGAGTTTGAGACCAGCCTGGCCAACATGGTGAAACCCCGTCTCTACTAAAAATACAAAAATTAGCTGGGCGTGGTGGCAGGTGCCTGTAATCCCAGCTACTCAGGAGGCTGAAGCAAGAGAATCGTTTGAACCCAGGAGGCGGAGGTTGCAGGGAGCCAAGATCGTGCCATTGCACTCCAGCCTGGGGGAGAAGAGCAAGATTCCGTCTCAAAAAAAAGAAAACAGAAAAGCTGTAAAAGAGAAAAGCAAGCCAGATGTGGTGGCACGCGCCTGTAATCCCAGCTACTCAAGAGGCTGAGGAACAAGAATTGCTTGAACCTGAGAGGCGGAGGTTGCAGTGAGCCGAGATCGCACCATTGCACTCCCGCCTGGGTGACAGAGCGAGACTGTCTCAAAAAAAAAAAAGAAAAAAAAGAAAAGCGGTGTTCCTATTCAGGCTGGCCTCTGTGAGCCCAAACACCCTGTGTTCACCAGCTTGATGCTTGTTCTTGGGCTCTCCTTGCCTGCCACCGTGTCCCCTTATGGACTCGAAGGCTTGGCTGGGTCTGAGTTAGCGGCTGAGCCAGCAGCTTCCATTGAGAAGCAATCCCAGCTAAGAGTGGCCGCCTTCGCTGGGTACAGCTTTCAGCATTTGTATCAGCAGCCGCTGGCTCACTGAGGAAATTAATGTTTCAGCTTGGGCCAGCTCCTGACAGGGTTCCTATGACCTCAAGCTGAGCCCACACACAGGGATCAGTGCCACCACCCAGTGCCGCAGGATCGTGGGAAGCGGCTCGGCTCCCTCCGGCAGGAAAGCTCATCTTCCACAGTCTCTTCTTGTGCTGGAGGTAGAGCGCACCCAGGGATCTCCTGCCCCTATCCCAGGGGTGAGGGGCCCAGGAAAGCATGAGCCGGGAGAATGGCCAAGGGTTAGTGGCACACACCCTGGCCTTTCCCAGGCCCTAACCACAGAGAGCATGTTGGGCACAAAACCCTTCTCTGGCATCTACCCCAGTACCCTACCAGGCTGGCCGGGATACCCTCTCTCATGGCAGGACCTCACGCTGATCCTGCCCCTATTTGCTGCGGGAAGACCCTGCCCCCAGCTCAGCTTCTCAAGAGATTAAACCAGCACCAGATGAGACGTTCCTCCCGCCCGTTCCTTCCCCTCACCGCAGGGTCTGCAGGGCCTGGCTCGAGTTGCTCCCAGTGTCTCTGTCCCACCATCACCTCCCAGAGTGCCTTGTGTGTCATCTGTTTTCATAGCGATTCCACACAGTGACAGTGTGGCAGCAACCCACGGACACTTGCTCTGCAGGAAGCCCTGCTCCAAGGCCCCCGAGGATGACCTCGCTTAAGCTAGACGCCTGCTGGTTTTGAGGAAGGACTTCTCCCCATCCCTTGCACGCTGGTGAGCATACAGCTGCCCCCAAAAGAAACAGCACTCAAACCAAGGCTGTCTGTTCTGCAGGCTTTGGTGTTTACAGTTCTTGGGGGGACTCCACCATTTAGACATGGATATCATGCCCGGTTGGCAATCTTTTTTTTTTTTTTGAGGCGGAGTCTCACTCTGCTGCCCAGGCTGGAGTGCAGTGGCATGATCTTGGCTCACTGCAGCTCCACCTCCCAAGTTCAAGTGATCCTCCTACCTCAGCCTCCCGAGTAGCTGGGATTAAAGGTGTGCACCACCATGCCTGGCTCATTTTTTGTATTTTTAGTAGAGGCGGGGTTTCACTGTGTTAGTCAGGATGGTCTCGATCTCCTGACCTTGTGATCCACTTGCCTCGGCCTCCCAAAGTGCTGGGATTACAGGCATGAGCCACCGCGCCCAGCCAGGACTGACTCTGAACATTGCCCAGGCTGGTCTTGCACTAGGCTCAAGTCATCTGCCCACCTCAGCCTTCCTCAAGTGCTGGGATTATAGGCATGAGCCACCGTGCCCAGGCCTGGTTGGCAATCTTCATACATATCATTACTCATCAGTGCCAGGAGAGTAACACTGTCCTGATTCCATGGGGAGGGGGCCATTCTCCTGAACTCTGCCTTAGTACATGTCTCTTCCCTTGGCTCATCTTAATCTGTATCTTTCCCTGTAATAAACTGGAACTGTGAGCGTAGCAGCCTTCGGCGACTTCTCTAAGTCCTTCTGGCAAAATTGACCAAGCGTGGTTTGGGAGGCCCTCTTTGTTGCACCTGGTGTCAAAAGTAAGAGCAGGCTTGTGTGGAGACTGCACCCTCCGACTCTGCAGGTTGACCTATGCTCCACACGGCACGTCAAAATGTCCCTGGGTGATTCTGAAGTGTAGCCATGTTTGGGAACTACCATGTTGGTCTAACTACGGTTACTGTCCCTATTCTGCAGACTGGTTGAATAATTTGCTCCAGGTTAACTGCAAATAGAAGGCAGAGCCAGGAGTTGACTCCAGAGCACACCAGCCACCTGCTGCCCACCCAGACCTCCCTGGAAGACACGGTGACCTTCACCCAGACTGAGAAGAGGTGGGACTGCATTCCCCCATGACCTTTCCAGATCCAGAGTAGCCGTGGGCTGCCAGGGGCTCACCTGGCTGGGCTCGGCAGGTGCTCCTCACGCGGGCAGGTGCTTCCAGGTGCTGACAAAGGCCGTGGGGATAAGTGAGTAGGGCACTGTGGTGATGCAGTTCCATGTATCTGAAGTGGGGTCATAGCAGTCCAGAGTCTTACACCTCTGGGTCCCAAAGTAGCCCCCAACCACATAGAGCTTGTTGCCGGACGCCAGGGCATGGCAGGACATGCGCTTGGCGGTCATGTCCCCAATCCGTGTCCACTGGTTGGTCTCACAGTCAAAGCGGTAGGCCGAGGCGGCCGTGAATTCCGTGTCACCTCCCATGATGAAGATCTGGCTGCCCAGGACGGCAGCGGCTGTGTACCGCCACGGCTGGGGGCACTCAGCCTTGATCGTCCACCTGTTCTCCGCCGGGTCATAGCACTGGACCTTGGACACCATGTCCCGGTGGATGCTGGTTCCTCCAAACACAAAGAGCTTCAGCTTGGCACTCACTACTGCGGCATTGCTGACGCCATCCCTCAAGGGGGCCACCATCATCCACTTGTTGGCCCCAGGGTCGTATTTCTCCACTTGTTTCAGGGAGACAGAAGGGGAGGCTGGGAAGACCCCTGCCAGAGAAGTGTGTCCCCCCACCACATAGAGGCAGTTCTCCAGCTCCGCTGAGCCATGGCCAAAGCGGGCAATCAGCATGGGCGCCGCCTTGGACCATTCCTCATGTACGGTGTCATACACCCAGACGTCCTTGGAGACCCCGTTCTCGGAGCCCCTGCCCCCTGTCACATAGACCTTGCAGCCGATCGCTGAGGCGCTGAACTCCTTCCGGGGGCTGGGCAGGTCGGCCTTGGGGATGATCTCCTTGGCCTTGTGGTCCACCTGGTAGATCTTGTCACACATGAAGGTCTGGCCCCCCAGGATGAGCAGCGTGTGGCCTGCTTTGCGTGGCCGGGCACAGGGGCTGGTGACCACGCCGTCATTCTGCAGGATCCTGGTCTTGCAGCGCAGGGCCTCGTCTATGATAAGCTTGGTGCGCTCGTCCGCCATGAGAAGTGCCTCGCTGGAGACGGCCTCCTGCAGGCAGTCAGACGGCAGCAAGGCCAGGCGCACGCTGCGGAGGAGCTCGGGCAGGTGGGCCTTCCGCGGCTCCAGGTCGTGCTTCACCCACTGGAGGATGGCCTCGAAGACCACCCGCTCGTCCTCGGTCTCCAGCTCGTCACTCGAGATGAGGTCCAGCAGCGTGTCCTTGGACAGGCTGTTGAAGTCCTCGCTCTGCCGCACCGTCTCAAAGTGCACCAGGCACATGCGCCAGGAGAACTCGTACAGCCGGCGGCACTGGTGGGCGTCCGAGAGCAGCATCATGCCCAGGCAGTTGGAGGGGAAAAGGTTCTTCTCCAGGAACTCGGCGGCGGCGTCCCGCACGTCGTGGAACTGCAGCATGTCGCCCGCCTCCAGCAGCGACTCAGCGTTCTCCTCGTTAATGGCGATGCGTGAGGAGTAGGCAAAGTCCAGCAGCAGCTCCAGCACCTCCGGGTGCAGGTTGTCCTGGAAGTTGACAGTGTCGTCCCGGCTCTCCCGCAGGCCGTGGCTGAACATGGCCTCAAAGTAGCGGCTAGAGGCGGCCAGCACGGCACGGTGACAGGGGAAGGCACGATCGCCCGCCCAGAGCGTGACGTCAGTGAACATGCAGTGCTTGCGAAGCGTGTTGAGGTGGGCCAGCACGCAGTCCGGGTGGGAGGCCTTGTGGAAGAGGGTGACGTTCATGGACCCCGTGCTGCTCCGCGACTTGCGGGTCTCATGGACGCTGACCGACATGGTGCACCAGCCTGTGGGGGAACAAGCCCACAGGTCAGCGGAGCCCCTCCTGTCCATCTGCCCTCTCAGGACTCTCTCTTCAGCATGAGCCCCCTTGCCCCCTCCCACCCACTCCCTGCTCACCTCTGCTAAACCAAGTCCCTCTCCCGCAACCACGTTGCCAAGGACAACATAGGCAAGAGTGGCTGGGTCTGACCCTGCCCTGCAGAAACTGGTTTTGTTCTCAGGGTATGGGCCAGCTCTGGGACAAACATCTTTGGCCTGCAGATGAGCCACCCCCTAGGTGAGCTAGAGTTGAGGCTGCCTCCCATGGTTAAGAGAACACGCAAACGGTGTTCCTGACTCAGGCAGGTGTCCGGGCAGTGCTAAGTAACTGGTGCCTTTGACCACATTCCACTCTCATGACAGTCCTCTGCAGAAGCTTCTCCTGTGAGTCCCATTTTAAAGCTAGGGAAGCCACAGCTCAGAGAGGCAAAGAAACTACCCAAACCGCCACAGCCAGGATTCTCATACGGGCTGTCCGGCTCTGGAGCCTGATCTCTGTTCAAGGTGACTGATCCCTACAGGGTTTGCTGTGGACACCCAAGTAGAGCCTCATGTACCTGCTTCCCTGCTCCCAGCAGGCTCTGCCCTGGGCTGGTACTGGCTAGACATCCCCCTAGCCTTGGAACAAGAGCTGCCATCAAGGCCCAAGTGCTCAGTGGAGACATGTTCTCTGAATCCAGGTGTCCCCACAGGGCTCTTCACTTAGCTGGGGCAAGTGATGGCCTGGAGGTGGGGCCACAAGTGACTCACCCTCAAGACCAAGGCAGAGGCCCAAGATGACAGCAGGACATGCTGAACACTAACTGAAGTGATCCAGATTTGCCTCAGCCAAAGCAGAGAAACATGCAGCCAGAGCTTCCCGGGTCCCCGATTGACTCCAGGACCCTGAGTCAATGCGACGCCTCCCCTGCCTCCCTTGTCTGCCCTTCTCCCCCAGGCCTGGGGACCGGGTGCTCAGAGTGATGGAGCGATGGTCTGTGCCAACAAACAGGTTCGCTGCCTGCTCAATCTAGGGGAATTCCAAAGCACTGTCATTAACGTCCAGTGAACAGCATGACCCAAGGCCCCAGTTCAGTACTGAGAACTCAAGGGTCAGACAAAACTCATGCCTAGAGAAATTATGGCCAACACCTTTGATGCCATCTCTAAGACCACAGCTACCTGCCCCCTGACCTGTGGAAGGAGACTGTATTCAACAAGTCTCCCGATCAGGAATTCTCTGACCACCTTGTCAAGACCCTCACCAGAGTCTCCGTGCTGCGGACCCAGGCTCCAGCTGTGGCGACAACAGGGTTTTTACACAAGAAAAATAAAGTGAATTAAGCCTGGAAAAAAAGAAAAAGAAAAGAAAAGAAAAGAAAACATGGCCAGGCCGGGCGCGGTGGCTCAAGCCTGTAATCCCAGCACTTTGGGAGGCCGAGACGGGCGGATCACGAGGTCAGGAGATCGAGACCATCCTGGGTAACACAGTGAAACCCCGTCTCTACTAAAAATACAAAAACTTAGCCGGGCGAGGTGGCAGGCGCCTGTAGTCCCAGCTACTCAGGAGGCTGAGGCAGGAGAATGGCGTGAACCCGGGAGGCGGAGCTTGCAGTGAGCTGAGATCCGGCCACTGCACTCCAGCCTGGGTGACAGAGCGAGACTCCGTCTCAAAAAAAAAAAAAAAAAAAAAAAAAAGAAAACATGGCCAAAACGCAAACTGCATTCCAGCATTTTGACCCCCTAAAAAAGCCTATGCTGCCGTCTTCCTGCTGGTAATGGGGCCAAGAAAAACAAAAAACCCTAAACAACAAAGTTTTTCATTTTTCATTTTCAAAAGTATGTAACTTCCCTGCCGCCTCCCACTCCAAGTCAATTTTCTACTTACCTGGTAAAGGTAGGAAACGACTTCATGCTTCAATGAAATTGCAAATGAGTGTCCGACTACATGGCTCTCTCTTGCTCACTCCTCCTCTGGCAAAGAGGCAGAGAAGCCACAAACTGACAAGATTAGAGCTAGGCAAGGTCCCTGCTTTTGGGCTTAGGCAGAGAGGGCACAGCAGCCGTACTGGCCTTGCTGCTTGGGCCCCCAAGCTCCAGGCAGACTGCAGACTGAGGACCTGCCTAAGGCACTGCTGTCCAAACCTGCAGCCCACAGGCCACAGGGCTCCGATGCTATGAGGTTAGCCCTTCTGGGGGTTGAGGCGAGAGCACTGGATGCAGGTCCAGGCTGTATCCTGACTCCACCTCCATCCTGCACCTCACTATTATTTTCTTGTAAAGTGGGATCTCTATCCTATGCAGACCTCCACAACTCACTTGTTGGCAACTATTTCCTGAACGCATCCTCAAAGCTGGGCCCTCAGATGCAGTGGCACAGAGCCTGAGAGGCTGCACTGACCTGGTCTAAGGGAAGCTTTGCCAACAGCTTAGTTCGTGACTGATCGGAATTGCCCAATCTGAATTCCAGACTCTTCGATATTTCCCCAAATCCTGCTGTGATTGCTAAACCCTCACTCCAGTTTCCAAACTCCAGATCACCCCCTTGGTGATCAAACAATTTCCCAAATGTGGCTCTGTCCCCTCCTGCCCCACCCCACAGTGTCAAGACATTTTAAGAGGCATTTGTTGCCTCTGGTCTGCAGACTGTGCTGGGGGAAACATCGAGAGCCAAGGACCAGGAAGAACTCTAGTTCAAGCCCTGGGACTCCTAAGCCCAAGCCCTCTCCACTGAGGTCACGTTTAAGGACCCTGATGCTGAGGTTCGGCCTCAGTTCCATTATCAACACACCTGTGCTTCCCAGGGCCTCCCTGCTCTAGGTCCCTAGGCACCTCATCACACCTGCACCTGGCCCTGCCGGGAGGGAGGCTGGTTCTGAGCTTGGGCTGAATGGCACCGTGAATGCCTGGGCTTGGACACTCCAAGCGTGGGGCCAAGCCCCTCTGGGATTCTTCTTACAGACAGCCCCAGCTCGAATCCCAGCTTCTCACCTTAGTAACTACGGCCCTGGAACCAACACACCTAGAACTAACTCCACTCTGGGCCACTGTGTTAACTGGGCTGCCTGCGAGGGCACCCAGGCAGAGACTCCCTTTGGAGGGGGTTATGGGCAGGACAAAGTAAGACTCCAAAGACCGAGAGGGCCAAAAAGCAGGGCAAATTGAAACAGAGCAGCCACAAAGGTCCAGAGAAGGAGACAGAGCAGCGACCTCTCCAAGCCAACACTGAGCGGCAGCCCAGGGTCCCAGAGCTGACAGATATCCTGCCAAAGTCAGTGCCAAGAATGCCTGCCTACTGACGCAGACACTGGCAACTCATGTACATACCCAGGCAGGTTCCCACCCCCTTAGAGAGCCGCCAGCCTGGGACACCTCTGTGCCAAGGACAGAAGCACCTGCCAGTTGTTTCCCCGGTTTGTCCCATCTCCTTCTGGGCAGGGCTTGCCCCTGAGCCAATCTTCCACTGATGGCAGCCACTCACTCACCGACTCAGCCTGATCCCAAGTGAGGCACTGGAGCCTCACTTTACAGGCAAGGATGCTGAGGCCCACACAGGTTCTGGGCATGTTATTTGTGTACTGTCTCCCCAACTGCACAGGAGGCCCAGAAAGGCAGGGACCATGTGTGGTGTTCACTGATGTGACCTCAACACCCAGGACTGATCCCAGCACAGAAGTCACTTGATTTGATGGCATGGACCTGTCCATCTCTTCCTATGTCCATGATGAAGCCCTGAGGCACAGCACACGAAACTCATTCACATCACCTCCACCATGACTGCCAGCCCAGCCACTTGCAAGACTCAGGAGAGGAAGGCCGAGACGGTGGCGAATGCTGCCCAGGTGGCTGCGACACCTGACATGTGGTAGACACGTGGCATTTCACTCGTGCCAGCACAATGCCGCCGCCTCCTCCTCGCACTCACACCCTGACTGCTCTCTGGGAACCACCTGCCTCCAGGCAGCCCGGCGGGTGGGATCCCAGGATGGGCACTGGGCCCCAGGGATCAGGTGGGGTGTGCATGCGAACCAGGCCTGTCGGCTAGTGTCACCTCCCAAACACTGCGATGGGGCCTACACCCGGGACAGACCAGTGGGATTCTCTACGAAGACGTTCCCTGGAACTTTGGGGAATGAAGCAGGCCCTTTCCCCATGACTGTGGACCGGACTGGACCAGGGTTGGGAGTGGGAAGGAGTGACGGCTGTGTTGCCACCTACCCAAGACGGAAGCCTGCGCAGAGGGCCGAGTGGAGTCCTGTGGTCCCCCAGTCTGCCCCCTTTTGCTGAGGCCTGTCACATAAGGACTCACAGGGTCATCAGTGCCCTGAATTGGTGATCAGGGGCTGCCTGTCTCAGTAGGGGGTCTCAGCTGTGTGTGTCCCTCCACCCCTTCCATCCAGCACCCAGGAGGGATGGTTGTGTGTGATTATTTTCAGTTGCTCAAGATGTATGTGTTCAGTATCAGTGGCGTACCCAGCCTCACAGCAGGGCTTGGCGATGCAAAAGCAGCCTAAGCCAGAGGCTCCCCGTGGCAGGGGGTGGGGAGCATGTGAGAGGGCCCAAAAGCAGGCCCCAGGAAGCCTCCCTGTGCCCACGGCCCACGTCTTTGGGGCCATAATCAATCAGACAGTTCACACTGCACTCTGCACAGATCACAGAATTGTTCTGATGACCTAAGCACGGTCCTGAGCTTTGATGGATGTAAAGCATATAGTGTAACTGCACAATGCTGCAATGCCACAAACCAGCAATCCTTCACCCTGCTACGAGGTGTGGATCCCCCTTGGACAGCGCTGCTCCCCAGGCAATCCTTACCTACAGACTCGGCTAAAATGTACCCGGTAACAATGTGCCCAGCTCCCTTCTCCGGAACATCTTTGGAAAGTTAAATGCACGAGGAAACAAAGTAGCCAAGGGGTGAGACTTTCTGAAGAAAACTTGCCACATTCACAGAAGATTCCAGTGACTGAAAGCGAAAGGCCTATCCTGAGAGACATAGGAACCAGGATGCCATCAAACTGCTTTTTCCGTGCCACTCTCAGGAAGGCCAGACTTAGTCTGGCTGCAGCACTAACCCCCTCCCACCTGCCTCCACTAACCAAGAGTTAGCAAGGCTCAAAATGAGGCTGTCAGCTCCATCATTCTTCACTAGACGATGGGGAAACAAGAGAGGCACAGGGCTCAGCCTGCATAGTCCCCAGCCATGAACAGCTCAAATCATCTCCGGAGCTCAGGGCCACGGCCAATCCGTATGGCCCCCTGTACAAACTGAAAACCCCTCCCCACTCCCACAGTGCGATTCCTTTTTTTTTTTTTTTTTTTTTGAGATGGAGTCTAGCTCTGTCGCCCAGGCTGGAGTGCAATGGCGGGATCTTGGCTCACTGCAACCTCCGCCTCCCGGGTTCAAGTAATTATCCTGCCTCAGCCTCCCGAGTAGCTGGGATTACAGGCGCCCACCAACATGCCCAGCTAATTTTTGTATTTTTACTAGAGACGGGGTTTCGCCATGTTGGCCAGGCTGGTCTCAAACTCCTGACCTCAGGTGATCCACCTGCCTTAGCCTCCCAACGTGCTGGGATTACAGGCATGAGCCACCACGCCCGGCCAGTGTAATTATTTTCGGTTTGCCTGTGTACCTGCAGTGTACCAGTCTCTGGGTTAGCAGGAAAGCACCTTTGTAAACTCAGAAAAGCCAAACCTGGTTTTTGGGCTTTTTGACAGATGTGGCTCTGGGCCCAAGCACAAGACTTAGAGAGGAAAATGCAGCTAAAATTCAGCCTGCATGAGGCTGGGTACCCTTATGTAGTGAACAACCTGCACAGTGGTTCATGGCCACCCTGCAGGAGCCGACGCTGACAGCAACCCAAGACACGGCCCTTCCTGGCACCAAGTATGCACTGGGTGCATCGGAGTCAGGATTCCACCAACAATGACTTCATGAAAACACAGAGCTGCAAGGACCTCAACATGTCCCATTGCCACGACTTCCATCATTCCCATTTTATTGATAAGGAAACAGACTCAAGGCCACATTCTCGGAACTTGGGCCTGACTACAGACTCTGAGCTCTTAATTCCTCAGGAAGGCGGACTCGTTCAGTAAGCAGTGGGAGGAAAGGAGATGGAAAGATGAACTCCTCGCTCTCCTGTCCCCTCCTGAGGGTTGGCAGCGCCAGCTAGGTAGGATGCCCCAGCCACCCGGCCTGATGTCCCCTGCCTGGGTTTCGGAGGCTGTGGGGGCAGCAACCATGCATGAGGGCACCCAGCCAGGTTGCTGCCTTTCAATGGCCCGTTTAAAAAAAAAAAAAAAAAAAAGTGGCTGGGCATGGTGGCTCACGCCTGTAATCCCAGCACTTTGGGAGGCTGAGGCGGGCCTATTACCTGAGGTCAGGAGTTCCAGACCAGCCTGGCCAACATGGTGAAACCCTGTTTCTACTAAAAGTATAAAAATTAGGTGGACGAGGTGGCATGCGTCTGTAGTCCCAGTTACTTGGGAGGCTGAGGCAGAATTGCTTGAACCCGGGAGGCGGACGCTGCAGTGAGCCAAGATCATGCCACTGTACTCCAGCCTGGGTGAAAGAGAGACTCTGTCTCAATAAATAAATAAATAAATAAATAAATAGCAAAAAAACCCCTTTATGCATATTTATTCAATATTGTATGTATCTTGTTATTTAAAATGTAACTGATCCAAATTATTTATATTTTTCAGTGTGCATATTTATTTAGTTTGATTTTATTTCATCTTTTTATTGTGAAAAGATCTGAGACCGGGCATGGTGACTCATGCCTGTAATTCCAGCACTTTGGGAGGCTGAGGCGGGAGGATCATGAGGTCAGGAGATGGAGACCATCCTGGCTAACACGGTGAAACCCCGTCTCTACTTAAAATACAAAAAATTAGCCAGGCGTAGTGGCGGCGCCTATAGTCCCAGGTACTCAGGAGGCTGAGGCAGGAGAATGGCCTGAACCCAGAAGGCGGAGGTTGCAGTGAGCCGAGATGGCACCATTGCACTCCAGCCTGGGCGACAAAGCGAGACTCTGTCTCAAAAAAAAAAAAGATCTGAAACCTGCAGTGAAGTCACAAGAATTGTGAAATGGCACCTTCTGGTCTCAGGTGGACAGTTTGCTAGGCAGTATTCAGATCTCCTAGCCCGCAGCCTCACCCCCGCTTCCTTGCCTCACTTTGGCCCCCATGCCTCCCGCACAGGAATGGGCTGCCCATGGGGCAGTTCTAGAATGGAGCAAGGATCAGGGAAGGCCTGAGGATGTTTGCTTCAGACAATGCTTGGTAATAAATGGGCTTCCCCTTCAGGCAATCCCATGAGGTCCCTGCATCAAACAGCTCCCAGCCAATGCCCACCCCAATAGCACAGAACCACAGCCCTGCTGCAGCCTCTGACAGTGCACGCAGTGAGACCACCTGGCTTCACCTGCTGTTCTGAGGTCAAGATCAACACTGCCAACAACCAATGCTCTCAAACTTGTGTCTCCTTCCCCACCCAGACACAGACACAGTCTCCCTTGTGGACAATGAATCAGAGGACTACTCTCTACATGGCTACCCGTCAGCCTGCAGCCAAAGCCTGGAAAGTGAAGGGAGGTCCCGACAGACCCAGAGGGCCGGCCAATGTTTCAGTGCCTTCTCCACATGCTCCAGCCTTTTTTCTTTACGCACCCAAACATTAAGCACACTTGAAGGGCAGCCACTTTAACTTCCAGGATCGACCTCCGAGTCCCAGGGTGACTGCAGCCTCTGGTCACCAGGGAGTGGGAGCTGTGATTACAAGTTGAGATGGATGCCTTCTCCACTCCAGAGGAATGGGTCGGGCAGTGCACCATGCTGGGTCCTAAACAGCTCGGTGAAGCTCTTCTTCACAAAGAAGGCACAGAACAGGAGGTAAGGGGTCAAGGCCTGTGAAACTGCTGAAAGATGAAGCAACACTTGCTGCTAAAAATGAATAGGGGATTCTGTCCAGGAAGGGAGCCAAATCAAATGCACGACTATCATGTACCTGATACTGTGCTAGGCATTTTACATACAAAATTTAATCCTCACAACCAAGCTCAACATGGTTATGACTTTCTGTCTTAATCAGGACAGACAAGGTTCTATCGCAGCAAGGAACAACCCCCAAATCTCAGCAGCTGTACAGGAGAAAGATTTTATTTCTTGCTCGTACTATTAATACATGCATCATGGTTCAGGCGGTGATGAGTGTGCTCATCAATCCCACTCCTAGGAACCCAGATGACAGAGCTGCCACCATGTCACCAGTCACTATGCCACAGGGCGGAGAGAGAGCTCTGGAAAGCATAGCACTGACAATTAAATGCTTGGCCTGGAAAAACACACAGCACTTCTATTCACATCTCACTGGCCAAAACCAGCTACACGCCTTCACTCACCCACCAGAGAGCCAGAAAATCCAATCCTGCCATATGCCACACTATTTCTGTAAAAAATCTACCGATAAGAAAATAGAAGCTCGCAGGTTAATGATAATGGCAACAACAGTGCTAATCACAGTTGCTTAGTATGATATGCTGGGCACCATCTCAGCGCTTCGTGTGTGAACTCACCTCATCCCTACTCAGCCTTAGGTATAATCATGGTCTGCATTTCACAGCTTAGGAAACTGGGCAGGGGGATGTTAGGCAATTTGCCCAAAGCTACGCAAGGAGTGGGGGCAGAGCCCAGGGCTCTGTCTTGTTGAGTCTGTTCCCACAACTACACTATGTGAGCTCACTGGCCCAAGACTGGGGAAGGGGTGGTGTTCAAATCCAGGCCATCCCTCTCTTTGCTGAGCACCAAAGGGGACAGAAGAGAGGTCTGTGGGGCCTCAGCCCTGTGTCCACCAGCAGGTCCCAGCACCAGGACACTGTCCTCTCCGTCTACCCCTTAAGCAGTCCTTCTCCACCAGCTTCTGTGCAACCAGGACAGTGGGATCCTGAAGAGGATTAAGCTCCCAGGCCCCATGATATCAACTTCTCTCCTGTGGGTCACTGGTCCTAGTAGGCAGCAGCCTCTGTGATCACATGGGGAATCAGGATTGAGAAAGTTCACCCTAGAGAAAGGACCTATCCAGGACTTGCCCAGCTACTCGAAGGCAACGTATGGATTTGGCCAGCTCCTCACCAACAATTTTTTTGTTTGTTTGTTTGTTTTAAAAGAGAAGCCATCTTGCTAAGAGGAGAAGCCAGCCGAGCCCTCACATGGGAGGAACTGTCCAGGCCACACATCCAGCCCGGGGCAGGTACAGATAGAAGCAGCCATGGATGGGCAGCACCCGCCTTTCTGCCCAGCATCCTGTCTTCTTGAGTGGGAGCTCTGCAGACCAAGGGAGAGAGGCCAAGAGCCTCACCCAGGAGCTCCACTGTGTTGTCTTTTACTGACATAACAGTGAGGAGCAAGACAGAAAAGACACTAATGCCCTAGAACCACACCGCCTGACCAGGGTGAGCAGGGAGGAGGCAGTGGATGGGGACACACAGCTTAGTTCTTGGGGAATGAAAAACTCTTCTTCATCGTATGTATAAGGCATAGATATATACGCGGTATTAAAATGCAATGAGGAGGGTGGGTGTAATTAGGAAAAACATGTCTAAAAAGGCTTAGGGGTGGGGGGTGCCAGCAAGATTGAGAAACACTGCAAACACAATGACTATTTTCACTTTGGCTTATTATGTTGAGCTTTTAATCCAAAATAAACACTTTGAAATTACTGCAGTTACGGAATACTATTTTACACTGGTTTTACCTCAACTTTTCACAGTTGCCATTTTCCTACCCTTCCCTCACTACTGAACAAAGACTGATTAGGGGTCTGCCAAGTGCAGACACTGGGGACCCAGCCTTCTGGAGCCCTCACGAACCTCAGTCTAGTGTCTTTGTGGTTGTCAACTGTAAACTGTAATGTCCATGGAAACATCACTATGGCTTACTAATCCATTCACCCATAATTTTCTGAATTTTTATCCAAGGAAAAAATAATGCCTTTTGCTTCTGTTGGTTCACTGTATTCTCTTGAGATAAATCCTTTCGAGAAAAATTTTTTTATGTCACACTGTCCTAAAAGTTCTATTTATCAGGCAGGCCACCCGCAAGCCACACTTAAACCCCCCTGCAACGAAGAGGCTTCTTTCAGCTCAGGAGGGGTGGTGGCCCCTCTAAATCTGCCAAGGCAGATGGAAGGTGCCGCCTGGCTTCTACCTGCCGCATCCCAACCCCCTCAGCCTGGAGGCGCTGCTCAGGCTTTCTCTGGACCCCAGAGCTTGGAGTCATCTGCAAGCCCAGCTGCTGCTCCAGACGGGAGTAATGTCCATACGATGGACTCCACTGCTCTCACCACAGAGGGGACAAAGAACTCGGCACTCAGGTTCACCCACCTGGTGAAGTAACTTGTTTACTTCCACTTATCCAGAGCAAGCCAGAGAGAGAAACAAAGAAGGGCAGCAAGACTGGCTCCCTCCAAAGCCAACATGGCCCCCTGAGGAGGATTCCGCCGCTACAGCACGACTGGCCTTTGTAAACAGATGCAGCCTGAGGACCTGGAGGGAGGCTGTCTCTGCTCCTGTCTGGTCCCACAGATGGAGCCATTAAAAGCACTGTGGCCTAGATATCACTTTCAATGAACCACCAGGAGCGACAGTCTTGGAAGAACACAAACATGCAGAACAGAACAAAAAATGAACAAAAGCCAAGCACTGGCCACTTACTGGTAGTGAATTTCTTTCTCCCTGTTCTCCAGAAGCTCTGTTCTTCTCCAGGCTGTCAATGCTGATACTGAATCAGAATGAGAATGCCTCTCAATTCCCAAAGCCCAAGATACAACTCTTCCTTTACCCGCCGAGAGAGATGAGAGCAGGGGGAGCATAGCTGGCACAATCTCCTCAGACAACAATTGGGCAACATCTTACAAAATGACAAATGCATGTGCCCTCTGCCCCAGCATTTCCACTCCTAAAAATTTCCTTTCCATCATGCCTGCACGTGGTTACAAAATGGTTACATGCCGCAGCATGGTTACAAAAGGAAGGGCTGCAAACAACCACAATGTTCACAAATAAGAGGCCTGGTGAGATAAACTTGGGCACCTGCACAGAGTGGAGTACCACACAGCTGTCTAAAAACACCAGAGGGGCCGGGCAGTGGCTCATGCTTGTAATCCCAGTACTTTGGGAGGCTGAGGTGGGTGGATTACCTGCCAGCCTGGCCAACATGGTGGTGGCAGTCACCTGTAATCCCAGCTACTCAGGAGGCTGAGGCAGGAGAATCGCTTGAACCCAGGAGGTGGAGGTTGCAGTGCCAAAATCGAAGTATTGCACTCCAGCCTGGGCGACAAGAGCAAGACTTCGTCTTAAAAACAAAAACAAAACAACTGGCTTTCTCCACTAAAATCAAAGAGCTGTGTATCAGATGTTACTTTTTTCTTTTTTGAGATGGAGTTTCACTCTTGTTGCCCAGGCTGGAGCGCAATGGTGCAATCTCGGCTCACCGCAATCTCTGCCTCCCCGGTTCAAGCAATTCTCCTGCCTCAGCCTCCCAAGTAGCTGGGATTACAAGCATGTGCCACTACGCCCAGCTAATTTTGTACTTTTAGTAGAGACAGAGTTTCTCCATGTTGGTCAGGCTGGTCTTCAACTCCCAACCTCAGGTGATTTGCCCACCTCAGTCCTCCAAAGTGCTGGGATTACAGGTGTGAACCACCACGCCCGGCTCAGATGTTACCTTTGATATGTGTGAAAAACCAGACTATTCATACACACACACATATATAATATAGACACACCTACTGGCACATGCACAAACTCTCTCCGGCAGGCTATGTAAGAAATTGGTTACTGCTAGCTATGGCGGAGAGGAGAGCAGGGGAGACTGTTTTCACTGCACACCCTTTTGACCTATTGAACTCTGTGTCCAAAGTGGTATTATCTTCAAGCACCTTGCTGTATGTGAGCTTTGTGTCAGGAGCCCTATCTATATTCTTTCATTCAATCCTTTCAACATCTTCACAAGGTCTCCCTGTCCTGGTTGTACAGATACGCAAACTGAGGCTCTGAGAAGATAAGCAACGTGCACACATCCTTAGTTTGGCTGGAGCCAGTACTCAAAGCTGTTTCACTCCAAAACAGCAAAATGTAGGATATTTATGAAGATGAAGCACACCAACACTGCGTGTGCCTGAAGAGAGGCATGCTATTACAAACTCTTGATTTCCCAAGCCTCCCGCTGCCACAGCAAATCTATGCCTGTCTTCCCAGGCATCAGGAAAGAGGACAGCACATGGAGATACACCTCCCTGCCAGGCTCAGCACTGCATACTAGGCGGAGGACTAGAGCATACAGAGCAGGCTCCCCCTGTCCCACGCCCCGACATCTGCCTTCCTCTCTGCCTGGGACATCCCCACGTGCCGGCGCTCCCACCTCTGCACTGTGAGACCTGTGCCTGGGATTCATGCTCAGTGCCTCAGTTTCCTCATTTGTGAAACAGATACTAAAAGAATTACACCAACCCCAAAGGACTGGTGAGGGACTGAAAAGGGAAGGTGGTTTGCAGAGCCAGGCACAGGGTCCGACACTCAGCTCCCGGTTTTCAGGGGCTTTAGATGGTACAGCTTTTCTCAACAACTGCTTGGTCCCAGGATCTTTACAACTGAAAAATAACTCAGGACCCTAAGGGGCTTCTGCTTATGTGGTTTTGCCTATTGGTATTTACCAGAGTTGAAATTAAAACTGAGCAAAAAACTATGTTAATTTAAAATAACAAAACCTTCACATGTTAACATAAATAACAAATGTTTTTCTGCCGCCTAGGCTGGAGTGCAATGGCATGATCTCAGCTCACCACAACCTCCGCCTCCCAGGTTCAAGCAATTCTCCTGCCTCAGCCTCCCAAGTAGCTGGGATTACAGGCATGTGCCACCACATCCAGCTAAGTTTTCTGTATTTTTAGTAGAGACGGGGTTTCACCATATTGGCCAAGCTGGTTTCAAATTCCTGACCTCAAATGATCCACCTGCTTCGGTCTCCCAAAGTGCTGGGATTACAGGCGTGAGCCACTGTGCTCAGCAGTAACAGGTGTTTTTCATAAATCAATTTCCCAAGAAAAGATAAATGTTTCAGGTGATGGGTATCCCAGTTACCTGATTTGATCATTACACACTGTATGCTGTGTATCAAAATATCACAGGTGTCCCCAAAATATGTGCAACTGTTACATGTCATTTTTCTAAATTGCTTTTTGACCAGATAGTGGCTGGATTCTCATATCTGCTTCTGCATTCAATCTGTTGAAATGCATTGTTTTGACTATACAATATAAAGAAAATCCAACCTTACACACATAGTTGGAAAAGGGAGATTGTATTTTCAGATCATTGTGGATACTCTCCTTTGATACTACACTAAAACTTGACAAGTATAGTGCCTTAAAGGTTAGCTGCAATGTGAAATCTGAGCCCGTATCAATGAACTTTTGTACTCAGTGGCATTCCCATCTGACAGCCTGTCCTGCACTTTGAATGGATTGTTTACCCATGCGTGATTTTGTAACATCAGGCACCAGCCATTTGGAAAACATCGGTTCACTGAGTTATGCACTCTGGAGAGAATGAGTGAAAAAGACAAATAATGTTTTAGTATTACCATGAAAATAGTTTTGACCTTGTGGACTCTCCACCAAGAGAATCTCAGGGACACCCAGACCACACTTTGAGAACACTGGGGTAGCAGATTTTTCTTTTCTTTTTTTTTTTTTTTTTTTTTGAGATGGAGTTCCATTCTTTTTGCCCAGGCTGGAGTGCAATGGCGTGGTTTTGGCTCACTGCAACCTCCACCTCCCGGGTTCAAGGAATTCTCCTGCCTCAGCCTCCTGAGTAGCTGGGATTACAGGTGCACGCCACCATGCCGGCTAATTTTTTGTATTTTTAGTAGAGACAGAGTTTCACCATGTTGGCCAGGCTGGTCTTGAACTCCTAACCTCCAATAATCCACCCGCCTGGCCTCCCAAAGTGCTGGGATTACAGGTGTGAGCCACCATGCCTGGCCAGAAGATTTTTCTTATCCTCCACACTAACCACAGTTTTTTTCAAGAACTCACAAAAAGAAACTTCTGTAGGAAGCATGGGGGCCTATGCAGGGGGTCTCCATCCTGTTTGTTCTACAATGCAGGCACTAGAGCCTGCTGTCACTAGAGGCAGCTGGACCCAGTACCCTCTCACCCACTGCTGGCTGTCTCCCTCTAATGAGCTGGCCCTGCCTGCTCCTCCCTTCATTATCAAAAGCCTTCTCTCCCCCACAGGACCACCTCATCCTTCTCCAAAAAAAACAGACCTCAGGGGTTTGCAGAGGGCAGGCCCTCCAGTAGCAAAGTACAGGGGCCATGAGTAGACTGCTACACTTGGGCTTTGCAGTTGATAATTCTTGGTCTCTTGAAATTACATATGTATGTGTATTTATAGCAAAAACATGGGTGCCCATAAATAGCCAGTCATTCATGTACACATTTTTAGCATATTGTGTAGCCACCAAGTTCCACTGCATCCTCCTTCCTGGGACCTTGCATTGGGGTTTTCCTTCCCAGTCTTGCCACCACCACTGCAGGCCAGGTTATGGCCAGGCCCCTGAACCCTCTCTTCCCACACCTAACAACCCAGTGCCAAATTGTGAGAGCTCCTGCTCAAAAGCCTTCAATGATGCTTTCACATCCAAGCTATGTTCAATCGGTTCCCTTTCCAGCTTTGTCCCACCCCCAGCCCCTCTTCCTCCCTCTCTCAGCTTTAGCTCTCCCCCTCCCTTCCCCTCATTCTCCCTGCTCAGCCCTATACCCTCCCCTCCATAATCTCTCCCTTCACAGCTGCACCCCACTCTGGATTTTATATTTGTCGGTCATGTAGATGGCCTTGTCCATAGTACATGCTCAGAAAATGAATGCAGTAAATACACTGAAATCTGAGCACCTACAATGTGGCACCCCACGCAGCGCACAGGGCATATGGCATGCAGTAAAGAACATCATTTTGTCGTCTCTCCTAGAATGAGCGTTCTTCTGCCCTCTGTGTCTCTGCTGCAGCACGGCAGCCTTTCTTCTACTGCTGGACTGCACTGTCCACTCCTCAGGTCACTGTGTATTGTGCCCTTCTCTGTACTGGCAGCTCAAGGACAGTGTTCTGTGTCATCTTTGCTACCTAGAATCGATTAGATGCTTAATAAATACTGCTAAATGAAACGGGGATTAGCCACAATACCCACGGGAGAAAGAATCAAAATGATCCAGAGATCTGTTAGACCCACGTGAGAGTTCCCTGGTGCCTGCCTGGTACCTGCCGTATTATTTGCAGGATAATCAACATATACCATATTTAAACATTTTATTTATTATTTATTTATTTTGAGACATAGTCTTGCTCTATCACCCAAGCTGGAGTGCAGCGATGCGACCTCAGCTCACTGCCATCCTCTGCCTCCTGGGTTCAAGCTATTCTCCTGCTTCAGCCTCCCAAGTAGCTGAGATTACCACGACTGGCTAATTTTTGTATTTTTGTTTGTTTGTTTGTTTGTTTGGTAGAGATGAGGTTTTGCCGTGTTGGCCAGGCTGGTCTCAAATTCCTGACCTCAGGCGATCCACCCGCCTTGGCCTCCCAAAGTGCTGGGATTACAGGCGTGAGCCACTGTGCCCGGCCATATTTAAACATTTTAGGCCAGGCGTCGATCTTAAAGAAGGGAGATTATCTGGGTGAGCCTGATCTAGTCAATAAGCTCCTTAAAAGCAGAGTTGGCTGGGACGGTGGCTCATGCCTGTAATCCCTACTCTTTGGGAGGCCGAGGCAGGCGGATCACCTGAGGTCAGGAGTTCGAGACCAGCCTGGCCAACATGATGAAACCCCTGTATCTACTAAAAATACAAAAAATTAGCCAGGTGTAGTGGTGCACACCTGTAATCCCAGTTACTCAGGAGGCTGGGGCAGGAGAATTGCTTGAACCTGGGAGGCAGAGATTGCAGTGAGCCGAGATTGCGCCATTGCACTCAGCCCAGGCAACAAGAGTGAAACTCCGTCTCAAAAAAAAAAAAAAAAATTGCAGCGTTTTCTCCAGCTGGTCCCTAAAGTAAAAGTCAGAGATTCGAAGCAAGAAAGGATGTGACACATCTCTGCAGGCTTGAAGATGGAGGGCATTGAGACTGGCACCCAGCTGCGGCTAGCAAGGAAATGGGGACAGACTTCAGTCCTACAACCATAAGGAACTCGATTCTGCCAAAAACCTGAGCCTGGAAGCAGATTCTTCACCAGAGCCTCAAGAATCCAGTCCAGCTGCACCTTGATTTTGGACTTGTGAGACCCTAAGTAGAGAACGCAGTCAGGCCAGCCCAGACTTCCAGGCTACAGAACTGTGCACTAATCAATAGGTACTGAGTAAGCCACTAAGCTTGTGGTGATGTGTTATGCTGCAATAGAAACCAATATAAGCCCCATCTGGCCTCTAGTCATAATGTATAGACATTAAAAACACACCAGGTAATCATCCAAAAGGTGCAGAGACTACTCACGCTTTCTGCATTTTCAATTCCTGAACATGTGATGCTAGAGAGCAGAGACTGATGTATTTCTACATCAGAGACTGATGTATCCCTACATCAGAGACTGATGTATCCTGGTCCTTAGCACAGTGGGTAGCACAGAGTAGGTTCTCAATCTCGTTTAACAAAGCTTCAACTTTCTGGGCAGTCAGAACAACATGGCTTACAGTTTTGGAGCTGCCCGGCAGCCAGGTACAATTATCCGGGCAAAACCCAGCAAAGTCCTTTTTTTCCCCCACCTAGAGGAAACTCCAGGCACAGGAAGTGGTTCAGACAAAGCCGCCCAGCAACCAGGGTAGGTGTGTGTCCACATGCAAACGTGTCTTACTTTGTACAACACAGGACCATGTGCAGTGGCCCTGCCTCAGCCCACAGCAGCCTCCCAGGGCTTAGCTAACCAGCCAAACCCTGGCATTTTGCTTGTAATTGTACCTCCCAGTAAAAAGTCCTGGTTGGAGTGGTAAAAATAGCAACTGCAACTTCCTGCAACACAGATATACCAGTTGATGCATGAAAAGAAACCTGGTGATCCGACCTCACTCCAACTCAGCGAAATGCCTTCAAGCTGTGCTCAGAATGGCAGTGGGACAGGAGCCCAGCAAAGGCAGCCGACTCACCCCCCTGCCCCAGGAGAACCCATGCAAAACCAGCTCTAGAGTGAGATGCTTCCCTTACTCTCTTAATGAAACACCCAACTCTCAGAATCAGCAGGTGTCTAATAAATGCAAAAACTGCTTTCAGCGAGGCCCCTCCCCTCTCCCTTCTGCTCACTAGCTGCAGAGGTATAAAGGCAGGAGGCCTCCCTACCAAGCCCTTTGAGGGTCCCATTGTCCCCTTGGTTACCCTCTCCCTTCCCCTACCTACATCCGTCCCTGAGACTGTTCCAAGTAGGTCAGGCTGGCTGGGATCACAGGAGCCTCCTCTGGAGCTTGGTTCTGAGTCATCTCCAGGGCAGCAGGGGAATCATGGCCAAACCTGGATGTTGCTTCCTGAAGGGTGAGGAGAGCCTGGCCAAAACGTCCCCAGGTACCTAACCCCAGCAGTAATGAATTCCTCTGGGGCCCAGGCCATGGTCAGCAGTTCCCTGGCTCCTCTATCACGGGGCCTGATGCCTCCTGGGACCACACAGGCAAGTAAACAGGGTTGAGTCTGTGGTGGCCACTGCCCCTTTCTGGGTCTTTTTCTAGACCAGCTAGGGAACTCTCTCTGTCCTCCTGGCTCATTTCTTTATTCCTGCAGACAGGTGACAGATCACTGACTGGGTCAGCCCTCTGTGAAGAGTTCTCAAGCCCAGTCAGATGGCTCTCTCAGCCAGGTAAGGTCCCGTGCATCTCTGGGACAATAGGCAGACACCTCCCACCTATGGCCAGCTCCACTGCACATGGGCAAAGTCACCCCAGCTCCTCCCCTGTATATGCTGGCTGTTTAGAAACACCTGAATTCATTCAAATGTTCCAGATACTTCCATTTCCCTAGTAAAAAACCATGCCTCTTCATGTTTGCTGAGCTTCTCGGCATAAAATGAACTTTTAGGAACATTTTCCCATGTAAAAAATACAGCAGCCTAGTGGTGGGCAGGGGCGGGCAGGGATTAACGGCCTCATTTCACAGATGAGTCCCCAGCTGAGGTCAAGAGACCAATGAGAGGCAGAACCATCACTCAATAAATTTTGATCTTCTGGAAAGACAAACGTGGACTAGAATCAAAGGACAAAGCCTGAATAAACTTTTTTTTTTTAATGGAACAATGAGATTCCACCGCCCCTGCACTCCCCCTCCGCCCCCGCTGCCCCATCACATTAACTAAAACTAAAAATGCGGATAATACCAAAAATGTGGGGGCTGGGAGCAGTGGTTCATGCCTGTAATCCCAGCACTTTGGGAGGCCAAGGCAGGCGGATCACCTGAGGTCAGGAGTTTGAGACCAGCCTGACCAACATGGAGAAGCCCCATCTCTACCAAAAATACAAAATTAGCTGGGCTTGGTGGTGCATGCGTGCAATCCCAGCTACTTGGGAGGCTGAGGCAGGAGAATCGCTTAAACCCAGGAGGCGGAGGTTGCTGTGAGCCGAGATCACGCCATTGCACTCCAGCCTGGGTGACAAAAGCGAAACTCCATCTCAAAAAAAAAAAAAAAATTGGTGAGTCTGTAGAGAAATGGGCACTCAGGCACTATTATTAGTGGGACAGTAAACTGAATAAGTCTTTGCAAAAGGCATTTGGCTTTGACAATGAAATTTAACATAATCACACTTGCTCATAAAGATGCATGATCAAGGACACACAAGATTTCATTGATCGTACAGGGAAAATGAGGCATGACCTAAAGTCTCTCCTTAGGACACAATGAGAGGAAATGATGGTTTGGCTGCAGTGTGGAATATGACGACACTGTGAAAAAGAGCTCCACCACACACTAAGTGGTATAAGTTGTAGAGTATTGAGTATAATTCAAATTACATAAATGCAAAATCTACACATACAACGGAGGACTAGAAGGGTATGCATCCATCTGTGGACAGATACAAAGGAGAGGATGGACCCTCACACTGTGCTCCATCTTTTCCTATACTTTTCATTTATAAAGGAAATCCTAGCTGGGCGTGCTGGCTTGCACCTATAATCCCAGCTACTTGGGAGGCTGAGGCAGGAAATCGCTTGAACCCAGGAAGTGGAGGTTGCAGTGAGCTGAGATCGCGCCACCGCACTCCAGCCTGGGCAATGAGAGAGAAACTAGTTCTCAAGAAAAAAAAAAAAAAAAAAGGAAATCCATTGATATATTATTTAAATCAGAGAAAAACAATAAAATGAAAGAGAACAATGTTATCCTTAGTCTCCCCCTGTACCAGAGGACTGCAGATAGTCAGGGTGTGGCGCCTCTCTGTGCCTCATGGTGTCTTCGTCCGCAGCCCACACAGGCCCAGTCTTTGCACGAGCTGTGCTCCCCACCTGGCAGGCCTTTCTCTGATCCTCCCGCGGCTGGCTCAAATGTCACCACCCCAGAGAGGCCTTCCTTGACTCCTCTTTGGAGGGCATCCTCACTTGACCATCTTCCCACACCTCCCTGTCTACTTCCTCTGCAGCTTCATATTTTTGTCAGTCTGTTGTCTGCCTCCCTCAGCTGAATGTGGGATCAGGAGGGGGCCGGGGAGAACCTTGCCTTGTTCTCCACTGAATCCCAGAGCCTGGCAGAGAACAGATGGGGAAAAAAAATTCCCTGGACACATTTGAAATGAGGAAACCAACAGTCCACTTCCTCACCTCATCAATGAGGAAACTGAGGCAGACTCTCAACATGCCCACTATTGAGACTCTAGCACTGTGCCATACTACCTGTCTGCCTCCCACGTCAGACACTGAGCTCCCAAGCAGGTGCTCTTTGAACCTGACTTTCTTTCCTCAGCTTCTACTCCAGGGCGAGCCATTCAGAAAACTAAATAAATGTTTGTGGCATGAATGGAGCTGGATACCTTTCTCCCTCAGATTTCCAAGCCTGTGAACAACAGAGGCATTCACAGGTTAAGGGACTTGCTGCCAAGGTCTCACAAGCTCAGCTAGAGTGCAGAATATGAACTCTGGGCAATGGATGGAATCGCCATAGTTTTCTAGAAAGAGAACTGCTCCATCTCTTGGCCCTCACTCCTCTCACAAATTGGCCTGGCCAACAGCAAACCTGGCTGGCAGCTTGTCCTGCGGTTTGAATGAGCAAAGCTTCTCCTTATCTCAATTAGGAAATTAATTATGCTCAGCCTAGATGGATCTGTGGTCAGCCTCTCCTTGGGGGCCCAATGGGAACAGGCAAAAATGTAAGCAAGGCTTTTTTGTCTCCATTCTTTCCTTGCATCCTACTCCTCACCACATGGCTGATGGTGGAAGGCTCCTCCTGGCAGAGGTGGGTGGGGAGTGACACCTAAGGTGAATGTGGCCCTTGGGCTGGTGGCAGCAGGCAAAGCGCTCCCACGGCCTGCTCAGCTCTGCTTCCCCGTGGGAGGAGTCATCCAACTGGTCTTGCAGGCTGGTGTTCAGCCGCCTCCTCCTGCCCCACTGGGCTCCCTCAAGATCCCCCCTTTTTTTTTTGAGACAGAATCTTACTCTGTTGCCCAGACTGCAGTGCCATGGTGCAATCTCAGCTTACTGCAACCTCTGCCTCCAGGGTTCAAGTGATTCTCCTGCCTCAGCCTCCCAAGTAGCTAGAATTATAGGCACCTGCCACCACGTCCGGCTAATTTGCTTAAGATCCCCCTTGCTCCTCAGAGCTCGTTGTCCAACTCTCTGCTGGGAGGTGGCCCTGGCTCTGTGCCCAAGGGACATCCCACTAGGGAGGTCTCACCCTAGCCATTCCAGAGGGGGTCATCCTGGTGCTCCCATGAACTGCTGCCCAGCTCCCTGCCCACAACCAGAGTGGCAGCCTTGGGAAATGAGTAACCCATACACCACCTTCCTTTGAGCCCTCGCCTGCTCCCCTAAGCCCAGCCTGGTGCTCCCTGATGCAGTCTTCTGTCTCCACCACCCCTTCGCAGGAGGCCCAAAACTCTGAGGCAGTGGGCAAGGACAGGGAACTGACGGAGGCTCAAGAATAGCCCCGTCCCTTTGGAGTTACTGGGAAAATCTCAATCGAGTCTCCAGGAAACTAGGAGCTTGCTTACGTCACCCCTCTCATTCTACCGGTGAAAAAACTAGAGAAAGTAACTTGCCCAATTCCCACGGCACACATCCGAGGCAGAGCTGGAACTAGAACCCCATTCCTGACTTCTTTTTTTTTTTTTTTTTTGAGACAGAATTTTGCACCTGTCGCCCAGACTGGAGTGCAATGATGCGATCTCGGCTCACAGCAACCTCCGCCTCCTGGGTTTAAGCGATTCTCCTGCCTCAGCCTCCCAAGTAGCTAGGATTACAGGCATGAGCCACCACGCCCAGCTAATTTTGTATTTTCAGTAGAGATGGGGTTTCTCCATGTTGGTCAGGCTGGTCTCAAACTCCTGACCTCAGGTGATCCGCCCGCCTCAGCCTCCCAAAGTGCTGGGATTACAGGCGTGAGTCACCGTGCCCAGTCCATTCCTGACTTCTAAATTGGCCCCTCTGTATTCTACTGGCTGCTCAAGCTCTTCCTGACCAGAAGGGCTAAGCAAGTAACTCAAGCCTTATAAAACGGCTGAATACCAGAGCTTGCAAGAACTTTTGAAATTCTATAGCAAAATATTTAATAGAAGTATTATACAGGAAAGCAAATTGAGGCTCACAGAGGTAAGGGAACCTGCATGGCGTCACACAGCCAAGCAGGGGCCAAGCAGGACTCCCCTACTCCAACTCAAGTGCTCTTTCTGCCAACAGGTTCCAGATCTGAAGGTTCTAGCTACCGGATGGTGAAGACACGGAGTTGGCCTCAGACCTTGGTCACACTGAAACAAGACGTGGCCCAGGTGAGCCTCATACTCTGTACCCAAGTCAGGGCACGGGAGACCACTGTGGGAGAAAAGTATGGCTGGGAAGATTTGTATGTATTTGCAGAAAATTTGGTGCAATTTCTCAATGAAATTGATTTCTGAGACCACAGAGCTGCCATTAAAGAAAGAAAGAAAAAAAAGGCCAGGCGCAGTGGCTCACACCTATAATCCCAGCACTTTGGGAGGCCAAGGCAGGTAGATCACGAGGTCAGGAGTTCAAGACCAGCCTGGTCAACATGGTGAAACCCCATCTCTACTAAAAATACAAAAATTAGCCGAGTGTGGTGGCGGGCGTCTGTAATCCCAGCTACTGGGGAAGCTGAGGCAGAAAACTGCTTGAACTCAGGAGGTGGAGGTTGCAGTGAGCTGAGATTGCACCACTGCACTCCAGCTTGGGCAACAGAGTAAGACTCTGTCTCAAAAAAAAAAAAAAAAAAAAAAAAGGCCAGGCACAGTGGCTCATGCCTGTAATCCCAGCACTTTGGGAGGCTGAGGCAGGCAGATCACCTGAGGTCAGGAGTTCAAGACCAGCCTGGACAACATGGAGAAATCCCATCTCTACAAAAATACAAAAATTAGCCAGGCATGGTGGTGTGTGCCTGTAATCCCAGCTACTCAGGAGGCTGAAGCAGGAGAATTGCTTGAATCCGGGAGGTGGAAGTTGCAGTGAGCCAAGATGGCACCATTGCACTCCAGCCTGGGCGACAGAGCGAGACTCCTTCTTAAAAGAAAAAAAGGTCAATACATACACACGTATCCTTTATCATCCAACAAGGTGCTGGGGCAGGGCTTGGAAGGAAAGGTTTAGCAATAAGAAAGAGTGTCAAGAGAGGGACGGGGCAGGGGTAGGGGGAGGTGACTGGGGGCTCAGGGGAGGGCTGCAAATCAGCTGCAGAGCAAAAGCACCCAAGCTCAATTCTACACCCAGAGACCAAAACCAAAAAGGGAAAGGGGAGCCTGGCATGACTGACACCCATTTGGTGCCAGACCCCATTCTAGGGGATTCTGCATAATATGGTGGTTAACCTTCACCATATCCCTGAGAAAAGCTAACAAAGAAAGCTCAATGAGGTTAAGGAACTTGATCACAGACCCACAGCATTTGAACACCAGTCTGGTGCCAGAGCCCATGCTCTTTCCACTGCTCCTGGGTTAAAAGGACTTAACAGGGAGCCCTTCCTATCCCTAAACCCCTTCGCTTCCCCACCTAATCCCACAGCACCCCTTCCCCAGCTCCTAACAGCCCCAGAAGGACCTGGAGGCAGTATGGGATGATGAGGCCCTGAAGATGACAGGTATCAGCTTTTGACACCTTTAGGCTGGTACGGCAATGAGGTGGTCCAGGAAAGGGGTTGGAACCTGCTGTAGGGGCTGGGCTGACTTCCATCAGCTGGGGATAGCTGCTGATTGATAAGTCCTGCTAGGATGCTGTGACTGAAAGCTGTGGATGCTTAAGTTCTCCCTCCTCCCTGCTCCTCTGCACCTCCCCTCTCTACCCACAGCTTGTTCCAACTAAGTGTTTCCTGGTGGGGAAAATGCTTCAACAGCCTTGGCTGGCTGAGGCAATTAAATTATGAAATTTACCACATTAGATGAAAACCAGCATTTCAATCAACCAATTCATTTGTGTCTGGCCACTGTGTTTTCTTGTGCCAGCTCTGCCCACACTGGCCAGGCTACGCCTACACTGCCTGCTGGTACAGAGGGACTAGAGGCTCAGACAATGGGCTGGTCTTTGGGACCAGGGACGTAGGTTCTTTCAGGATCCCCGGAGAAGAGAGGCTGCATCCAGAAGCCATCCAGCTTCCTGCAAATGCGCTGGACTGCTGACTGTGCGGCCAGACACGAGGGAGAGAGCAAACCTTCCACCACATCCCACTTGCATTCTCCATGGCCTCAACCTGTGCCTATCTTGAGGTTGGCAATGAATTGGCCTCTGGGAGAAGTGTGGGTGAGAGACAGGAAAAAGGTGGCTGCCCTACACCTGGAATCTGGGCTGTGACATGCCTTTCCCATCTTAGTCAAGGCATCCTCTCCCCAAGAAGCCTTGCCCACCTGTGTCTCCTCCGCTCCTCTTGCTACCTCTATCACTACGATGTGTCATGGTTCCTAATCCATGTGCCGGCACTCCCTTATGTAGGTGCTCACTAAAGGAAGAGTCTCCAGCACCTAACCCAGGGCCTGGCACACAGCAGGTGCCCACTCAGGTCTGTTCAAACAATGAATGAATGAATTAATCAATCAGTCACAAACCACCCACTAAGTAACACTCTCACTCATACTACCCTTCCCCGCTGCCCCCGCCCAAGTGATAGACGGACGAATCAAGCTTGCTTTTCACTGGGTAATTGTTCTCTTTTCTTCCTGCTCTCTTCTGCCCACACGGGGTGCCCGCAGATTTAAAACGCTATTAAGGGGCATCGGGCTGCAGAACCTGCTTCCGATGTGGAGCATACAGCTTGTCTTCAGCTCTTCTCTCCGCACCACACACATAAATCCAACTGCAGCCCAAGACCCCAGGATGAAGGTGTCTTCCATTTCTGCTTCCCTTTTATCAACCTCCCTGGAGCCACTGCCTGACAAATGACTCAAAACTGAAATAGCTGCCGGGCCAGAAAAAGACTGACTCCGTCAACCTTCACAGGCACAGCTTGGGGACCCAAGGGCCTCCGGTCTTGGGACACCAAATGGACCCAGAGATGGGGTAGACTGTGTCCTACTCTTCCCCAGACCCCCAGGCAAGCCTTCACCAACATGCCAGGAATCCTCACAGCTCAGAACAGCACACTGAGCATCAGTTCCTCCTATGAATGGGGAGACTGGGGCCCAGGGTCCCAAAGAGCTTGGCCCCATCACAGTCACTGGAATCTGCTCCAGGATACAGACCGTGGGATCCTGCCTCCTCTCCTGGTGCCACTGCTAACTTACTTCCCTTCCTCCCTCTATTGGGCCGACAGAGTGGAACCAGATGGTCCAGACACCTAGCATTCTCTGCCCTGACTACCGAGGAGAGTCAAAGCCCAGCCCGCCTTCCCCAAGGTCAAAGCCACCGGGATCCAGCAGGACCCAAGAGCGTCCAGATTAAATCTGCAGGGGCCTGGTTCCGCCCCCTCACCCACAGTTCGCGGGGTCAGGCCTCTAGAGAGATTTTTCTTTGTTCAAAGACAATGGGAATGCACTTTGGGGGCTTAGAGCAGCAACACAAAAAAGTATCTGGTATCTCCCGGGCACAAGCCCCCAAAAGAAAAGCTTCTAAAGCAACTACGAAAGAGACAGGGGGAGTGGGGGCGTAACATCGCGCGGTGGTGTCTCGGAGCCAGGGCAAGCGTGGGAATTAGAGTCAGGCTGGAGGGCTTGCTCTGGACCTGCTAGGCTGGCCGCCACCCAGGTGGACAGGTGGGTGTGCCTTCGAATGCGACCTTTCTCTGCCGCTGGACAGTTCTGCAAACCGAAACGAGGGACCCTGGCAGGGGGGAACGTGAACGGCCCGGGGCAGGCCCGCGCAGACCCTCCCCTTGTGAACCCCGGGTTCTCGCTCTGCGCCGGGCAGGCAGCCATCCGGCCTGGGCGTCCAAGGCGCGGGGCATCGCCGCTCGCGTCCTCAAAGACAAGCAGTGTCTCTGTCCAGGATCAATAGTAATTTTTTAAAAAGAGAGTCTGCGGACTCAATGAATCAACCACTCCCTGGGGAAAGAGTAGCGGCTCCCGCGCGCAACATCCATTTGCCAAACAATTCATTCCCTCGCGCAGAGCTCTCGGTGAATTCCCTCGCGGAGCCGCGGGGTGCCGGCCGGCCGCCGCTCCCCACCATTGTCCCAAGGCCCCCGCCCCAGCCGTGCAGGCTCCTCCCGGGACACACAGCCCCGTTGGGGCTCCGAGCACTAGGTCCCGGCCCGGCCCGGAGGTGGCGAGCCCCAGCGCAGGGAGCGGGGACGCGGGTGCAGCGGCCAGAGCACGGCGCCCCCGCCCGGCCTGGGTACTCACTGCCGGAGGCGCTCCCCGCCGCCGCCGCCTCAGAGACCACCCCTAGCCGACCGCGCTAGCTCTGCAGGCCCCGCCGTGGCTCCAGTCGGCCGGATCTCTACAGTCCAAAACGCTCCCGCTGCGGTATAGCCGAGGCGCCACCAACAAACTAGTTTCTCCGGCCTTCCCGCCCCGCCTCCCGGCCCGAAGCGCAGCAGCCAATCAGAGGCATCGCCTCTGTGACGGATGGGTAGCCGAACCCTTCAGTGCAGCCTCAGAGAAGAAAGGGGTGGGCCCCACGCCGCGCCGGCCCCGAGGGGGTAGGGGGGACCGGGGGCGTGGGGGGGCCGGGGGCGGGGAGGGGCGAGGAAAAGGACTTCGACCAGATTCTTAAAGAGACAGGCGCCTGCCCACCCCAGCGGCCCAAGTTTGGGAACAAAACGCGACGGTGTTCTAGAGCTTTCCGGAGGGAGCATTGTAGATTGCATATGCCTCTTTTGTGTTCGGGTCACAAGTGTTGTAGATCTCTTTAGACTCTGCAGAACCACATTTGCCCGAGTGTTAATGAAACCCTTTCTTTCACTCTGGGCTTGTTAGAATGTTTGGGACTTTCTGCAGCCCCAAACCCCACCTGTACTTGAAATCTGTATTTTTCGGGGTATTTCAGCTCTTCTCTCTGTGTTATTTCTCACTAAACTCCTTTTGTAAGCCAGCCTTTAAATGTTCATTCATTCATCCATCCATCCATCCATCCAATAATTTCTTCCAGGAACGTTTCCTGGACGCCCACACCATGCACTCGTCTCGGAGGGGGAGAACGGTTTGTGATTCCTCGTCCTTTTCCCTCCTGACTACTCCTTCAGCTTGCTGTGTGTGTCCAATCTCATCCGTAAAGCGGCAGATAAAAACTCTTCATCGGATTATTTGGGGGATTAAAGGAGACAAACTCCCAGACAAAATGAGTGCACAATAAATGTCCTCTCTTTTCTCCCTCCCAATGATAATCAGTAATTCAAGTAGGTTGCTTAAGGATACAAAAGGTAAAGCATAGAAAGTGATAAGAAGGAAAGAGTCAAGCCTGGGGCGGGGAAATTCCCAGAAAGCAGAGGTCACCTTGAGGGAGGTGGGAGGTGCAGGGAAGGTTTAAGGAAGCGTACAAAGATTTGGGAGAGGGGATAGGATTGTGACTGGTGGAACCTGGGAAATAGAATCCCTGGGTAGAAAGCTGCTTAGACCGGACAGATATTCCAGGGTTAAAAGACTGGGAGATGATGAGAAGATACCACCAGGGAAGGTATTTTTGAGAAACAGTTTGATGTTCTGGATTTGAAACCCCGCCCTGCCCCTCAAGAGTTAGGTAGGACTGAAGCAGATGGCTCAGACTCTCTGGTGTCTGGTTCTTACTGGTGAAGAGGATTCTAAAACCTTTCTTGCAGTGGTATGGGAAAGATTAAGATAACATATGGAATAGGCCTGGCACGTAGTAAGTGCTCAATATAGATTACTTTTTGTGCTTCCATTTGGCCCAGATCTGCAGATCTGCAGACACCAGGGTTCTGATACTTATGAACAGTATTGGCCAGAGGTAAGAAGCTTGCCAAGTGCACTGTTAAGGTGCCTTCAGAAGAGAAAAGGTAGTGAAAGGTGAAGCCAGCAAAACTTTCTGGGTCCAGTGGGGACTTGGAGTACTTTTGTCTTACCAGAGGATTGTAAAACGCACCAATCAGCGCTCTGTACCTAGCTAGAGATTTGTAAAATGCACAAATCAGTGCTCTGTAGAAACGCACCAACTAGCACTCTGTGGCTAGCTAGAGGTTTGTAAAATGGACCAATCAGCACTCTGTAAAATAGACCAATCAGCAGGACATGGGCGGGGACAAATAAGGGAATAAAAGCTGGCCACACCCAGCCAGGAGCAGCAACTCACTCAGGTCCCCTTCCGCGCTGTGATCTTTGTTCTTTCCCTGTCCACAATAAATCTTTCTGCTGCTCACTCTTTTGGTCCTCACCACCTCAAAGAGCTGTAACACTCACTGTGAAAGTCTGCAGCTTCATTCCTGAAGTCAGTGAGACCGCGAACCTACCAGAAGGAACCAACTGTGACACATTAGCATCAAAGTAATTGCTTCATTAGGGAAATGACAGAGATCACATTTGTAGTTTATCATCCTGCCGATTTTCTAGCACTAGAGTGTTTATAGAATTGTTGGTTGAATGAAGCTCCACATGCATAATTGATTCTTGGCAAGTTTATAACTGTTGCTTATTATTCCATGCAGGTTCGCTGTAAAATTATAAGTGCCAACCAAATAAAATCTGGTCCACATTATCATTTTTCCTCTCTTCACCTCCAAGGCTTAAATTAGGTACTAGAATATATTAAAATCAAATACAGTATAAGCAATGGGACAAAATCAGACCAAGAACACGTGTGGAGTTAATTGAATTTAGGTACAATTTGAAAGAAGATGAGAGGAGGAGAGGAAGTTTGCCTTGCCATCTGTTGCAGACCCTGGAGCATTACCGTCAACACAGCCCTTACCAGCCAGTGTTGTAATGGCCTGCTTACCTAGTCCACCTGCTGTGCAGGGAGTTCTGGGAGGGCAGGGACCATGAATTCGTCTCAGAACTCTTGGGGCTGCACCAAAGTTGTCTACACAGTTTTGAAATACTATGAATAAATCTCATATCCGTTAGAATTAGTTTTTACTGCATATGACAGAAAACCCCAAATTAGCTGTGACTGAAACAAGATAGAAGTTTCTTGCTTATGCAAAAGACATCTAAAGTCAAGCTATTCCTTGTTGGCCACTCCACAGTTGTCAGAAACACGGGCTACTGTATTCTTATTCTTCATCTGTAATGCTTGGTTCCCGTTTACAAGGTTGCCCTGTAGTCCAAGATGGCTGCTAGGACTCCAACTCTAACATCTATATCCCAGACAGTAGGAAGGAAAAATGGTGGAAGAACATCAGATGTGTGTCTTCCAGCCTGATTAGCTCCATTTATGTAGACTGCAGAAGTCCCACATAACACTTTTGTTTATGGACAGAATTTAGTTTTCCTACCTGCAAGAGCAGCTGGGAAATGTAGACTTTTATGTTATTACATCGCCTCCTCAAAGCCAGGATTCTGTTAACAAGGAAGAGGGAAGAATAGTTGCCTGTTGTCCACCAACAGACCTTACCAATACCTTCCTCCCAGCATTGCCATCTAGCTAGTATTCCTGGTGGCCCAGAATCTGAAGTCTCAGAAATTCTGGGATGATGTGTAGAATTCAATATATATTTGTTAATAGATGATCAAATTCTTGGTTTTGTTTTTTTTTTAAGATGGAGTTTCGCTCTTGTTGCCCAGGCTGGAGTGCAATGGTGCGATCTCAGCTCACAGCAACCTCCACCTCCTGGGTTCAAGTGATTTTCTTGCCTCAGCCTCCCAAGTAGCTGGGATTACAGGCTTGCACCACCACGCCAAGCTAATTCTGTATTTTTAGTAGAGACAGGGTTTCTCCATATTGGTCAGGCTAGTCTCAAACTCCTGACCTCTGGTGATCCGCCCACCTTGGCCTCCGAAAGTGCTGGGATTACAGGTGTGAGCCACCTCGCCTGGCCTGTTGGTTTTCTTTCTACCTCCTCAGATGTTCTTTTCAGTCTCCTCTGATGATTCCTTCTTACTTCTCAGACTTGCAAATATTGGAGTGCCCAGGAAGCGAGTGTAGGGAGCATAGGGAGATAAGAAGACCTATTCCCTTCCCTACCTACACACGCTAAGTGATTTCATCCAGGCCCATGCCTTACGTTCATATAAGCACTGGCAACTGCCAACGCTGTGCTCCCACCCCGCCTTCTCCATGAACTCCAAGCCCATGGGTGCAGCTGCTTACTGGGTATCTCTATGTGCATGTCTAGGGCGCCTTACCCTCAATCTGTCTCCACTGAGCTCCTATGGCTGCTCTCCCTGTGGGCTTCCCCATCTCAGGAAAGGACAACTCAGTCTTTCGTTTTGTAAGATAAAACTTGGCATCATTCTCTCCTACCCCATGCATCAATCCATCAGGAAATCCCTGTTGAGTCTGAGTAGTAACTACTTCCACTGCCACCCCTAGGCTGGTCTAGAGATACTGTCATTGTCTCTCCTCTGTGACATTATAGCAGCCTCCAGACCATCTCCCTCTTTCACCCTGCTCCCATAGAATATGTTCTCAACACAGCAGCCAGGGAATCTTTTTGTAAGATAATCTCACTATGTCTGTCTTCCCCTCGAAATCCACCAGTAGCTCCCACCTCACTCAGAGTGAAGGTCAAAGTCTTACCATTGGCCCATAAGCCTGCCCTGGTCTGGCCTGGGCCACCCTCACACGTCAACTCCCACCTCCCTGTTCCTGACCCTGACATGCTCTGCTGCAGACCTACTGATCCCTTTTCGAGATCTCAAACAGGCCAAGCCCACTCCTGCTCAGGGCCTTGCCCTTGTTGTTCTATAGGATTGCTCTCCCTCAGAGGGCCACTCGGTTCCCTCCCCTGATTCCTTCCAGTTTCTACTCACGTGTCACCTTGCCACCTAGGCCTTCCTGACCACCCTGAGCAGCCACATTCCCCACTCCTGGCAGTCCCTCACTCTAGTCCATATCTCCAAGGCACTTACTTCCACTTGAAAGTATATACACACACAGAGAGAGAGAGAGGCAACCCCTGGCAGGGAGGAGCTGGCCTACATGCATAGCTAGGCCTTGGTGCTCTCCTGTTGAACATAAACAATGTCATAGACCATCAGCATCAGAAAAGAGCACTGTGGCCGGGCATGGTGGCTTACGCCTGTAATCCCAGCACTTTGGGAGGCCAAGGCAGGTGGATCATGAGGTCAGGAGTTCAAGACTAGCCTGGCCAACATGGTGAAACCCTATCTCTACTAAAAATAAAAAAATTAACCAGGCGTGGTGGCAGGCGCCTGTAATCCTAGCTACTCAGGAGGCTGAGGCAGGAGAATCACTTGAACCCATGAGGCGGAGTTTGCAGTGAGCCTAGACTGCGCCATTGCACTCCAGCCTGAGTGACAAGAGAAAGACTCTATCTAAAAAAAAAAAAAAAGAAAGAAAGAAAGAAAAGAAAAGAGCACTCTGTGACCATGAGTGATCAAGACAAACAAGCCCACTCCATCATCATGTCCGAACATAGACAAAGCACTAACATTGTCCAAGCCCCAAAGTGTCAAACATCCTCCTCTCCCGGCTGCTATGAATGACTGCTGCCTCTTGGTTAATTCTAGCTTTAACCTCACTCTAGTCAGCTGTCCTTTTGGATAAGATAACCTATCCCAGACTTATCCCTGCTTTCTGAGGGCAGCTGATGCAGAGCAAATCCCTACTTCCTTGGGTCCTCTCCAAAGCCACCCAACTGAAGCCCAAATTCTACTATAGGTTCTTCTTAACACTCCTGTACTGAGATGCTCATGGTTACCCCATCGTGTGTGGTCTCCCTCGGAACAATAAGCTCAAGTTGTTCAACTGCAGGTGTTTCTGATGGAGGGCATTGACAATAAGATACACAGATATAAATTATATTTGGGGAAGTGAGATTTGATTGGCTGTCTCCTCTTCCAAAATATAAGTCCCATGAGAGCAGGGCCTCATCTCCAGATCTGGAAGCTCTCCATATTTATCCAGTGAATTCAGAATAAACTCAATGTAGCTTCAGAGATAGTGTCCACCACCATAAAGTTAGGAAATTCTGATCTTGGTGTTGGATCTATTCAATAAAGTCTTCAATTTTTAATCTAGCACCCCAAAGATGGAACCCACTCAGGGCAAGGTAGTGGCAAAAAGTGGCTTTGTCAGCGTCAGTTCCCAAGGGAGGAGCCAGGTGTCGGTGGTTGCCTTCCTGGGGGAGCAGCCAGGATTAAGGTCACTGGTGAGTCACTGCTGGCCCTGGGCACACAAAGGAGCAGGAGGGCTGGGTCTGGCAGGGACAGCAACTGCGGGAGGCAGGAAGCTGTCATGTTTTCACCTGGCGGCAGTGTGGGGACTGCCTGAGATAGAAGCCATCTTAAGGGAGAAGACCACCCCTCATATTGTCATGCCCAATTTCTGCCTCCAAAGAAAGAAGAAGTGAAAACTAAAAGGCAGAAATGAAATCCACAGGCAGAGAGCCTGGTGCCGTGCCCTGGGCCTGGTAGTTAAAGATCGACCCCTGACCTAAGCAGTTATGTTATCTATAGATTCCAGACATTGTATAGAAAAGCGTTGTGAAAATCCCTGTCCTGTTCTGTTCCGTTCTGATTACCGGTGCATGTAGCCCCCAGTCACGTACCCTCTGCTTGCTCAATTGATCACAACCCTGTCACGTGCACCCCCTTAGAGCTGTGAGCCCTCAAAAGGGACAGGAATTGCTCACTTGGGAGCTCGGCTTTTGAGACGCAAGTCTGCCGAAGTTCCTGGCTGAATAAAGCTCCTTCCTTCTTTGACCCGGTGTCTGAGAAGTTTTGTCTGTGGCTTGTCCTGCTACAATCTGACTCTCACTGCTTCTTCTATTTTTTTTTTTTTTTTTTTTTTGAGACAGAGTCTCACTCTATTGCCCAGGCTGGAGTGCAGTGGCGTGATCTCGGCTCACTGCAATCTCCACCTCCCAGGTTCTCCTGCCTCAGCCTCCCAAGCAATTCTCCTGCCTCAGCCTCTCCAGTAGTTAGGATTACAGGCGCATGCCACCACGCCTGGCTAATTTTTGTATTTTTAGTAAAAACAGGGTTTCACCATATTAGCCAGGCTGGTCTCGAACTCCTAACCTCAAGTGATCTGCCCGCCTTAGCCTCCCAAAGTGCTGGGATTACAGGCATGAGTCACTGCACCCGGCCTACTCCTTCTATCTAAAGAAGCTGCAGTCACTCAGCAGTCTTCGTGAAGCCCCTTTCTCTAAATTATTTCCTCCCACACCCCTGTCAATGCCGTCATGAAGACCTTTGTCTGACATAGAAAACATGCTTGTAACAGCCCAGTATGTTCACCTTGCTTGCTGCCTAGACAGAGCCAATTTATCAAGACAGGGAAATTGCAATGGAAAAAGAGTAATTCATGCAGAGCCAGCTGTGTGGGAGACTGGAGTTTTATTATTACTCAAATCAATTTCCTTGAAAACTCAGGGATTAGAGTTTTTAAGGATAATTTGGTGGGTAGGGGGCCAGTGAATTGGGAGTGCCAATTGGTTGACTAGGGGATAAAATCATAGGGAGTTGAAGCTGTTCTCTTCTGCTGAGTCAGTTCCTGGTTGGGGGCCACAAAACTGGTTGGCAGGTCCAGGTGGGGGTATCCAGTTGTTAGAAATGCAAAAGCCTGAAAAGACATCTCAAAAAGCCAATCTTAGGTTCATAAGAGAGATGTCATCTTCGAGAGTAATTGAGGAAGTTGCAAATCTTATGACCTCTGGAATGATGGCTGTTAATATTTAGAATTCCAGCCCCTCTCATCTTGACTTTGTGGTGGCGTTTCATTTGTTTTACGAGAAGAGTTTAGCCTTTTGGGAAGGGCTAGTATTTAAACCATACACTAAATTCCTTCCCAAAGCTAGTTTGGCCTATGCCCAGGAATGAACAAGGACAGTTTACAGGTTAGAAGCAAGATGGGGTCAGTTAGATCTGATGTCTTTCATTGTCATAATTTTCTTTCTTTCTTTCTTTTTTTTGGAGACGGAGTCTCGCTCTGTCGTCCAGGCTGGGGTGCAACGGCAGGATCTTGGCTCACTGCAACCTCTGCCTCCTGGGTTCAAGCGATTCTTTTGCCTCAGCCTCCCAAGTAGCTGAGATTACAGACATGTGCCACCATGTCTGGCTAATTTTTGCATTTTTAGTAGAGATGTGGTTTCACCATTTTGGCCAGGCCGGTCTTGAACTCTTGACCTCAGGTGATCCGCCTGCCTTGGCCTCCCAAAGTGCTGGGATTACAGGCATGAACCACCACGCCTGGCTGTCATAATTTTCTGTTATGATTTTTGCAAAGGTGGTTTCATGCTCATGCACTAGCGTGCTACGGTGGCATGGAAGAATGAAGGGTATGACCAGTCTGGTCTATAGGGCAGCAGGCATGTGCAGAAACTCCAAGGGGAACTTTAGGTGTCCAAGGCCTGGCCAGAGATACCAGTGGCAGGGGAGCTACCAAAAAGGAGGAAGGGTGAGGCACGGTGGCTCACGCCTGTAATGCCAGCATTTTGGGAGGCTGAGGCAGGCAGATTACCTGAGGTCAGGAGTTTGAGACCAACCTGACCAAGATGGTGAAATCCCGCCTCTACTAAAAATACAAAAATTAGCCAGGCATGGTGGCACGAACCTGTAATCTCGGCTACTCAGGAGGCTGAGGCAGGAGAATTGCTTGAACCAGGGCGGCGAAGATTGCAGTAAGCCGAGAGCACATCACTGGTCACTGCACTCCAGCCTGGGTGACAGAGCAAGACTCTGTCTCAAAATAAATAAATAAATAAATAAATAAATAAAACCAAAAGTGGGGGAAGGAGCTGCAGGGAGGAAGATAAGTGGTGTCAGAACAAATGCCGCCATTTAGAAACACTGGCCCAGCCTGCCCTACTCCTTTCCTTCCCAGAAATGAGGAGGAAAAACACAACAGGGAACAATGGTTAACAAACAACGGTTGAAGATGCAAAACAGTTTGTATAGTGTGCTAACTTTTGGCCCCCAAGTCGGAGAATTCAGAAAATACTCTTGGAAATGCATGTATGTGAGTGAAGATTCCCTGGAGGACATTCAGGAAATAACCCAGCAGCCGCCTGTAAGTGGGGAGGGGCAATATGGGGCAGAGGTGGACTCCACAGGATACCTTGTTAGTTTCATTTCTGAGCCATGGGAATCCATTGTTTATTCAAAAAACAATTCAAAGTCTGGGCACAGTGTCTCACACCTGTAATCCCAGCACTTTGGGAGGCTGAGGTGGGCAGATCACGAGGTCAGGAGATCGAGACCATCTTGGCTAACATGGTGAAAACCCATCTCTGCTAAAAATACAAAAAATTAGCCGGGCGTGGTGGCAGGCGCCTGTAGTCCTGGCTACTCTGGAGGCTGAGGCAGGAGAATTAACCCAGGAGGCAGAGGTTGCAGTGAGTTGAGATTGTGCTACTGCACTCCAGCCTGGGCAACAGAGCAAGACTCCATCTCAATAATAATAATAATAATAATAATTTCAAAAACCAAGTTGGAAACTCAAAAAATCAGTTAAAATGATATATTTCTATGCATGAATTAGAGGAAGAAGAAGGATAAAGGAGGCTTGTACTTTATCCATATGATCTGGAGTTTTAGAAAAATGTATTCGGGGTTTCTCTGTATAATCAAAAAATAATGTTCAGAAGGAAGGAACAAAGGAAGACAGTGAGGGAGAGTGAGAGAGGAAAGAAATGGCATTTGGAGAAAGCCAGAACAACGTGAGTTTGCATCCTGGCTCTGTCACCTGGTGGGTGCCATGGGCAGCTGATTTGACCTCTCAAGGCCCCGATTTTCCCATCAGTAAAAGGGGAATAATAACAATTCCTACTTCATAAGGTTCTGAAAAGGTTAGATTTAAAAAATCATTCTGTGTAAGGTCGGGCGCGGTGGCTTACGCTTGTAATCCCAGCGCTTTGGGAGGCCGAGGCAGGCAGATCACCTGAGGTCAGGAGTTCTAGACCAGCCTGACCAACAGGCTGATCTAGTGAAACCCCATCTCTACTAAAAATACAAAAATTAGCTGGGCGTGGTGGTGTGCACCTGTAATCCCAGCTACTTGGGAAACTGAGGCGGGAGAATTGAACCCAGGAGGCAGAGGTTGCAGTGAGCCATTGCACTACATCCTGGGCAACAAGAGTGAAACTGTCTCAAAAAAAAAAAAAAAAAAAAATTCTGTGTAGAGCACTATGGCAGAGACTGGGGGCTAATAAACCCTAGCTAGGAAGCATCCTAGCTGTGAGTACAGCTGAATGTTTGTAAGTTGCTGAGGAGAGTCCTTGATTACTTTTCCTAAGCGCTCTATTAATTGTAATTATTGTCTGTGAATGTCACTATTATTATCAATGTCATCTCTGATAACTCCCCAGCTGGAGGAGTAAGAACCTCTCACTTACCACCCCTGAAAATCTTATCGCATTAGGATTCTAATCCTTGGTAGTTGTTGATGGCAGAGGGGATGGCCTCTACCCCTTGGGGCCCCTCCCTGGCATCCATGAAAGCTGTGGAGATGTAGCTAGGACAGGACTGGAAAATTCCTGGGCTTGGTTCCAGAAAAGCTCCTCCAGAAAAATAGACAGTGAGCCCTGTGGAATTTGGTTCCATGTTCAAATGAGTCCATGCATACCCAATTGGGGATGTTATCTAGGGATTGTTTAAAGACCACAGGCTTAGTTCATTAATGTGTTGATTTCAAAATGTCTATCAAGTACACAACATGTTCTAGGCACAATGCTGGGAGTTGAGTAGATCTAGAGAGAGAAGGGATACAAAGGTGAATAAATCCTAGTCCTTGTTCTTAAAAACAGCACAAATAACGCCTAACGTTGCAAAAAAAAAAAAAAAAAAAAAAAGAAAGAAAGAAAAAAGAAAACAAAGAATGCGATAGAGTCAAATAAAACGTCATGGCAGAGTTGAAGAAGAAGAGATGAGATTTGGAGGTAACATTTGCACTGGGTCTTGCTGGGTGGGTAAAATTCAAAAGGGGTAGAAAAGCATCTCAAGGTGTAAATGAAGACACCTTACATGGGAAATTGCAGGGACAGATTCAAGAAAAGAAAAGGAGGCCCTGGGAGGAGTAAATGGGGGCATGGGGGAGGGAAGACTCAAATAAACTGACTTCTGGCTAGCAGTCCTGCCAATTGTCCTGCTGCTAAGCCTCCTCAGGTCCATCATATACTGAAAACTCACCACAAGAAAAACGAGGCATATGAGTAAATTAACTGTTACTGTTTATTTATAAGAAGGATCGCCCACACAACAGTGAAAAGTAATCAGCTGTTTTTATGTGCCAACACAGATACATCTGGAAAACTCCTGTTGAGTGAGAAAAGCAATTGGCGAATGGATACATGAAGTACAATCATATTTATGTACATTATAACATCTTACAAACAATGCTGTAAAGTATACACTATTTATAGATAATTGCAAATATTGTATAAATATAAAAACATCAGGTATGCATATACACTCAATATGCAACAGTTTAACAAAATATTTTGAGAACCTCGATAAGGCTGAAGATTTTCCAGGAAAATATAGGTTATTGAAACTGCCTCAAAGATGTAGAAAACACAAATAATTGCTCAAGCCCAGGAGTTTGAGACCAGCCTGGGCAACATGGCAAAACCCCATCTCTACAAAAAATACAAAAATTAGCTGGGCGTGGTGGCAGGCATGTATAGTCCCAGCTACTTGGGAGGATGAGGTGGGAGGATTGCATGAGCCCAGGAGGCAGAGGCTGCAGTGAGCCCGGATTGGACCGTTGCATTCCAGCCTGGGCGACAGAGCTAACAGAGCAGGACCCTGTCTTAAAAAAAAAAAAAAAAAAAAGCATATTCCTAGGCTTCATCCCCTGCCAAGATCTGCAGGGGGAAGTGGGTCTGGGAGCCTAGAAGACAGACAGACAGAAGGAGAGAGAGAGAGAGAGAGAGCGTGAGGGAGGGAGGGAGGGAAAGAACAAACAGTTCAAAGACAATAAAAAGGATTAATCTATCAGGATGACACAGTGATTCTAAATGTGAATGCACCAAAAAGAGAAGTTCAAAATACATGAAGTAAATAGTATAAAGCTAAAAGGAGAAATAGACAAATGCACAATCATAGTTGGGGACTTTAACGCCCTCCACTCGGCAACTGATAGTACTATTAGAAAACCAGAGAGGATATAGATCTGAAGAGCACAATCAATACAAAGACTCTAATTGACATTTATCAAACACTCCTTCCAACAACAGAATATACATTTTTTCCCCAGGTGCCCATGAAGCATTCACCAAGGTGAATCATATCTTGGGCCATAAACCAAACTTCAACAAATGAAAAAAGAAAAAGACATTATAGAAAATGTGTTCTCTGACCATAATGCAATCGAACTAGAAAACAATTACAGAAAAACAAACAGAAAACTTCTAAACATGTAGGAATTAAACACACTTCTAAATAATCTATGGGTTAGAAAAGAAGTCTCAAAAGTAGAAATAATTAGCAAATACATACACAATCCCAGCAATACAACTTTCCTGACAATACAATATTGAAAGCCACGGAAGTTCAATTCGCTGTAAAATAATAGGTAGAGAAGCCAAGTTCTTAATAAGATGCTGTTTGTTTCAATACTGAAAAGAGGATTGATTTGGTGTGCACCAGCTGGCAAATGTCCCACACTTTCTCTCTCACGTGAGAAGATTGGACCTTCAGGAAACCTACACATGGCTGAGCTGACAGCGTCCCTACACCCTCTCCTTTCAATATAGTTTCTTTCTAACTTTCCTCCAAGTTTGTTTGAGTTGTTTTCAGATGTATGCCTGAGTTTGAGAACAATTCTGTTTTGTTTGTTTGTTTTCTACACAAGACATGGTTCAGAATTGTTGGTAAATGGAAGTTCTTCATGACATTTGTATGAGAGTGGATCATGAATAATAAATAATGTACACTGCTGACTATTAAAAATTACATAGAACAGAATGAAAACAAAAATACAGCCTATCATAATACGTAGGATGCAGGTAAAGCAGTGTTTAGTGGGAAATTGATAGCACTAAGTGCTTACATTAGAAAAAAGAAGGCCGGGCGTGGTGGCTCACACCTGTAAATTAAAAAAGAAAGAGGCCGGGCATGGTGGCTCACGCCTGTAATCCCAGCACTTTGGGAGGCCGAGGTGTGTGGATCACAAAGTCAAGAGATCGAGACCACCCTGGCCAACATGGTGAAACCCTGTCTCTACTAAAAATACATAAATTAGCTGGGTGTAGTGGCATGTGCCTATAGTCCCAGCTACTCAGGAGGCTAAGGCAGGAGAATTGCTTGAGCCCAGGAGGCGGAGGCTGCAGTGAGAGGAGAGTGTGCCACTGCACTCCAGCCTGGGTGAGAGAGGGCTAAAAAAAAAAAAAATACTGATTCTTAGGAAAAACATCAATAAAATTGATAAACTTCTAGTGAGACTGACAAAAACAAAAGAAGAGAAGACACAAATTACCAACAAAAATAATTAAATAGGGGATATTGCTACAGATCCTGTAGAGTTTTTTTTTAAAACAAAGATAATAAAGGCATTCTATAAACACCTCGATACAGTTTGGCTGTGTTCCCACCCAAATCTCATCTTGAATTGTAGCTCCCATAATCCCCACATGTCATGGGAGGGACCCAGTGGGAGATAATTGAATCATGGGGGTGGGTTTTCCTGTGCTGTTCTCATGAGATCTGACAGTTTATAAAGGGTAGTTCCCTTGCACAGGCTCTTTTGCCTGCCACCATGTAAGATGTGCCTTTGCTCTTCCCCTGCCTTCTGCAATGATTATGAGGCCTCCCCAGCCATGTGGAACTGTGAGTGCCATAAACCTCTTTTTCTTTTTCGTTTTTGTTGTTGTTGTTGTTTCTGCTGCTGCTGTTGTTGTTTTTTGAGATGGAGTTTCACTCTTGTACCCCAGGCTGGAGTGCAATGGCATGATCTCAGCTCATAGAAACCTCCATCTCAAGCAATTCTTCTGCCTCAGCTCCTGAGTAGCTGGGATTACAGGCACACACCACCATGCCTGGCTAAGTCTTGTATTTTTGGTAGAGATGAGATTTCACATGTTGGCCAGCCTGGTCTTGAACTCCTGACCTCAAGTGATCTACCCGCCTCGGCCTCCCAAAATGCTAGGATTATAGGTGTGAGCCACCATGTCCAGCCCAAACCTCTTTTTCTTTATAAATTACCCAGTCTTAGGTATGTCCTTATAGCAGTGTGAGAATGGACTAATACACAACTTCACAGTGATAAATTTGACAATTTTATGAAATGGACCAATACTTCAAAAACCACAAACTATCAAGACTCAATCAAAATGAAACAGAAAATCTGACTAGTCCCATAACCACTGAAGGAATTGAATTAACAAATTCAAAGCTCTCCCTGCAAAAATATCCAGGCCTAGATAGTCTCACCGGAAAACTGCCAAACATTTAAAGAATAATGAATGCCAATTTTACACAATTTCTTCCAGAAACTAGAAGGCATAGGACTATTTCCAAAGTTATTTTATGAGGCTAGTATTATCCTGCTATTGTTTGAATGTTTGTCCTCTCCAAAATTTATGTTAAAATGTAATTGCTGGGCCAAGCACAGTGGCTCATGTCTGTAATCCCAGCACTTTGGGAGGCTGAGGCTGGCGGATCACCTGAGGTTGGGAGTTTGAGAACAGCCTGACCAACATGGAGAAACCCCATCTCTACTAAAAATACAAAATTGGCTGGGTGCAGTGGCTCATGCCTGTAATCCCAGGGCTTTAGGAGGCCGAGGCGGGCAGATCACCTGAGGTCGAGAGTTCAAGACCAGCCTGACCAACATGGAGAAACTCCATCTCTACTAAAAATACAAAAAATTAACCGTGCTTTGTGGCTGGTGCCTGTAATCCTAGCTACTTGGGAGACTGAGGCAAGAGAATCGCTTGAACCTGGGAGGCCAGAAGTTGCAGTGAGCCGAGATAGTGCAATTGCACTCCAGCCTGGGCAACAACAGCAAAACTCCGTAACAAACAAACAAACAAACAAAATTAGCTGGCCGTGGTGGCTCCTGTAATCCCAGCTACTCGGGAGGCTGAAGCAGGAGAATCGCTTGAACCCAGGAGGTGGAGGTTGTGGTGAGCCAAGATCACACCATTGCACTCCAGCCTGGGCAACAAGAGCAAAACTCCTTCTCAAAAAAAAAAAAAAAAAAAAAGTAATTGCTATTAAAACATTAATAGAATTGGGATCTTTAAGAGGTAATTAGGCCTTGTGGGCTCTGCCCCTATGAATGGATTAATGCCATTATAGCGGGAGTGGGTTTGTTATCCTGGAGTGAGTGGGTTCATTATAAAAAGGTAAGTTTGGCCCCTTTTCTCTCCCTCACCCTCTCATCTTCTGCCATGTCTACATTTAAGCCTGTGACACATTTTGATTTTTTATTAATATTATTTTTAATTAACAAATCATAATTGTATACATTTATGGAGTACAATGTGATGTAGACATAAAACTGTAATTTTTTAAAAATTAGGCAAAAATTTTCAGGATTTAGCGCTAGGCAAACAGTGTTTAGATTTGATACCAAAAGCATGATTCATAAAATAAAAAATTGATAAATCAGACTTCATCAAAATTAAATTTTTTTGGCCAGACGCAGTGGCTCACACCTGTAATCCCAGCACTTTGGGAGGCTGAGGTGGATGGATCATGAGGTCAGGAGTTCAAGACCAGCCTGGCCAACATGGTGAAACCCTGCCTCTACTAAAATACAAAAAAATCAGTTGGGCATAGTGGCGGGTGCCTGTAATCCCAGCTACTCAGGAGGCAGAGGCAGGAGAACTGAATTGCTTCAACCCTGGAGGCAGAGGTTGCAGTGAGCTGAGATCTCACCACTGCACTACAGCCTGGGTGACAGAGTGAGACTCCGTCTCAAAAAAAAAATTAAATTTTTTTTTGCTGTGTGGATGTCCATGTGAAGAGGATGAAGACAAATTATACACTAGGAGAAAATATCTGCAAACCACATATTCAGCAAAGGATTAGTATCTGGAATATACAGTGATCCTTACTTATCCTTGGTTTCACTTTCTGTGGTTTCAGGTATCTGCTCTCAGTTGCTATCTGAAAATATTAAACAGAAAATTCCAGAAATAAACAATTAATAAGTTTTAAATTGTGCACCATCCTGAGTAACATGATGAAATCTTATGCTAGTCCTCTCCCCCTTACCGGGATGGGAGTCATATTCCTTTGCCTGGGATATCCACATTGTCCACACTAGCTACCTAGAAGTCACTTAGTAGCCACCTCAGTTATCAGATTGATTGTCCCAATATCACAGTGCCTGTGTTCAAGTAACCCTTATTTTATTTAATAATATTTTACTAATAATAACTTAATTATTGGCTGGCCGCGATGGCTCATGCCTATAATCCCAGCACTTTGGGAGGCTGAGGTGGGTGGATCACGTGAGGTCAGGAGTTCAAGAGCAGTCTGGCCAACATGGAGAAACTCTGTCTCTACTAAAAATACAAAAATTAACTGGGCGTGGTGGCGGCTGCCTGTAGTCCCAGCTACCTGGGAGGCTGAAGCAGGAGAATCTCTTGAACCCGGGAGGCAGAGGCTGCAGTAAGTTTAGATCGTGCCACTGCACTCCAGCCTGGGCAACTGAGTGAGACTCTGTCTCAAAAAAAACCCAAAAAACTTATTAGATATAGTTGTTAATCTCTTACTGTGCCTAATTTATAAATTACACTTTATCCTGGGTGTGTATGTGAAGGAAAAAACAAAGTATGTACAGAGTTCGGCACTATCTACTTTTCAGGCATTCACTGGGGGGTCTTGGAATGTGTCTCCCGAGGATAAAGGGGGAATACTGTTTAAAAAACTCTTAAAACTCAATAGTAACAACAACAACAACAACAATAACAAAACTATCCAATTAGAAAATGCGCAAAAGACATGAACAGAAATATTACTGAAAAGGATACAGGATGACGAAATAGGCATATGAAAGATATTCAACATTATTAGCCGTGAGGGAAATGCAAGTTAAAATCATAATGAGGTGCGCTGTAGAGTCATCCCTCCATATCCATGAGGAGTCAGTTCCGGCACCCCTCTTCCCCCATAGACAGCAAACTCCACAGATGCTCACGTCCCTGATGTAAAATGGCATACTCTTTGCATATAACCTGTGTAATCCTCCTGTATACTTTAAATCATCTCTAGGTTACTTCTAATACCTAATACAGGCCAGGTGCAGCGGCTCATGCTTATAATCCCAGTGCTTTGGGAGGCTGAGGTGGGAGGATTGCTTGAAGCCAGGAGTTTGAGACCAGCCTGGGCAATAGTGAAACCCTGTCTTTACAAAAAAAAAAAAATTAATTAGCTGGGCATGGTAGTGCATGCCTGTAGTCCTAGCTGCTTGGGAGGCTGAGGCAGGAGGATTGCTTGAGCCCAGGGTTCAAGGCTGCAGTGAACTGAAATCACGGCATTGCACTCCAGCTTGGGCAACAGAGTAAAGACTGTCTCTTTTTTAAAAAAAAAAAAGTTAAGCTAACCTTAATACAATGTAAATGCTAGGTAAACAGTTGTCATACTGTATTGTTTAGGAAATAAGGACAAGAATTTTTTTTTTTAACATATTCAGTGTAGACACAACCACCGTCTTTGAAATAAAATATATTTTTGATCCTCGGTTGGCTGAACGCATGAACATGGAACCCATGGATATGGAGGACTGACTGTATATCTATTAGAATGGCTACAGTTGAAAATGACAACATCAAATGCTAGCAAGGAAATAGCGAAACTGAATTACTCATGCATTTACTAGCAGAAATATAAAATGATGTCACAACTCTGGAAAACAATTTTGCACTTTCTTATAAAATGATATATGCACTCACCACACAACCCAGCAGTTGTACTGTTGGGCGTTTATCCTGGAGAAATAAAAACTTCTTTTTTTATTTTATTTTTTTAAATTGAGATAGAGTCTCACTCTGTTGCCCAGGCTGGAATGCAGTGGTGTGATCTTGGCTCACTACAACCTCCGCCTCCCAGGTTCAAGCGATTTTCCTGCCTCAGCTTCCAGAGTAGCAGGGATTATAAGCAGCCTGTCATCATGACCAACTAATTTTTGTGTGTGTATATATATATATATTTCTTTTGATACAGAGTTTCTCTCTTGTTGCCCAGACTGGAGTGCAATGGCACGATCTCGGCTCACCACAACCTCCACCTTCCAGGTTCGAGTGATTCTTCTGCTTCAGCCTCCCAAGTAGCTGGGATTACAGGCATGCACCACCATGCCCAGCTAATTTTGTATTTTTAGTAGAGATAGGGTTTCTCCATGTTGGTCAGGCTGGTCTCGAACTCCCAACTCACATGTTATGCACACCTTGGCTTCCTATAGTGCTGAGATTATAGGCATCAGCTACTGTGGGCCTGGCCTGTATTTTTGTATAGATGGGGTTTCACCATGTTAGCCAGGCTGGTCTCGAACTCTGGACCTCAGGCGATTCACCTGCCTTGGCCTCCCAAAATGCTGGGATTACAGGCGTGAGCCAGCGCCCCCAGCTTGAGCCACTGCACCTAGCCCCAGCTAATTTTTGTATGTTTAGTAGAGATGGGATTTCACCATGTTGGCCAGGCTGGTCTCGAGCTCCTGATCTCAAGTTATGCTTCTCAAAGCGCTAGGATTACAGGCTTGAGCCACAGTGCCCAGCAGTATACTATAGTTTTGCAAACTGTTACCCTTGGGGACAACTGGACGAAGTTTACAAAGAGCCTCTCTGTATTGTTTCCTACAATTGCATGTGTGTATCTGCAATGATCTCAACAAAAATTTCAATTAAAAAAATTATCAAAAACTTACTGACCCTCTCATTGTCCCTCCCCGCATGAAAGGATCTGAGTTAAAATGTTTTAAGGAACAGATAATTTTCCATGTTATTTAAAGTGGTTCAGCACATATGAAGAGACGGGAAACCATTTCATTTATTTTACTCAGATAATGTCAATACCAAAAAGCACACATGGAACCCCAGTGTGGAAAGACTTTAAAAGATGAGCCGTTGCTGGTGGAAACAGAGTGGGGAGCTTGTAGTCACTCACTTTCCTTCCCCTCTTCCCACCCTTTCCATCACAAACCCCTTCCTGCCTACTCCCCACCCACAACTACATTTTGGGTTTCTGTGGAAACTAAGGGCTGTGCAACTTGCTTTTTGAAAATTACCTCTATTGCACAGTCCTAATTATTGAGAATTATTGCCATAAAAAAATCCCAAACAAAACACTAGCAAATTGAATTCAATTTAAAACAATTATCTACTATCACCATGAAGAATTTGTCTCAAGAGGGTTAAAATGGCATAAAAATGGAAAATATGTTACCGTGATACGGCATATCAGTAGGTTCAATAAGAACCTACTGATATGTTTAAGAGATACTAAAAAAAGAGATATAATGAGATTAATACCCATTTCATTCTTTTTTTCTTTCTTTTTTTTTCTTCTAGATTCTTCGTCCAGGCTGGAGAGCAGTGACATGATCTTGGCTCACTGCAACCTCTGCCTCCCAGGTTCAAGCGATTCTCCTGCCTCAACCTCCCGAGTAGCTGGGATTACAGGTGCCCGACACCACGCCCGGCTAATTGTTGTATTTTTAGTAAAGACAGGGTTTCCCCATATTGGCCAGGCTGCTCTAGAATTCCTGACCTCAAATGATCTGCCTGCCTCCGCCTCCCAAAGTGCTGGGATTATAGGCGTGAGCCACCATGCCCTGTCTTGATTAAAAAAAAAAAAAAAAAAAAAAAATTCTTATTTACTAAAAATAGAAAGAAACATTTTTAACCTGATAGATTATGGGGCAAGGAAACATTCCTATATCTGCATGATGTGATCTGAAGTTTAGGAAGCTTCATCTTCTGGAGGGGAGTGGAAGACTAGAGGGACAAAGACTCCAGGTGGACAGACTAATCAATCGTAGACAACCGCACTGGTCCAGGCAAGCAAAATAAGAGTCGGAACAGCAGTGCTTGCTGGGGTTGAGGTGGTTCTCCCAAGAGGTACCTGAGATTGGCTTGAGGGATGAGGGTGAAGGAGAAATTGAAATTGGCTCAGGCTGGGCGTGGTGGCTCATGCCTGTAATCCCAGCACTTTTGGAGGCTGAGGCGGACAGATCCCTTAAGTCAGGAGTCCAGGACCAGCCTGGCCAACATGGTGAAACCCCGTCTCTACTAAAAATATAAAAGTTAGCTGGGCATGGTGGTGCGTGTCTGTAGTCCCAGCTACTTGGGAGGCTGAGGCAGGAGAATCCCCTGGGAGGCAGAGGTTGCAGTGGACTGAGATTGTGCCACTGCACTCCAGTCTGGGCAACAGAGTGAGACTCTGTCTAAAAACAAAAGAGAAAGGAGAAGACAAAAGAATGACAAGAAGTCCTCAAAGAACCTAAAACATTTTTTGGTATTTGTGCAGGTACATCATGTTCTTTCAAAATCGTTTAATTTCTATTACTTCACTTAATCCTCACCCTGTGAGGCTTCCACAAGGTTGCGAACATGAAGGCCCATCTTGGTAGCTGTGCCAGGGCATGTAAGGCCTCAAAAGGTGATGGGCACGCCTCATTTTAGAGGCTGCACTTCCCTACAAAGCACATGAAAATATACCACCTGCCATACTGAATATAATTCATACAGAACCAGGTGAGAGCTGAGTTGAGCTACAATTGACTAGCTGCCTAGTGCTACATTTAAACATGTATTCAAATTAATTTCTGAGTTGCCTTTTATACTTCAGAACCCATTCATTCTTCCTGGAATCTAACATTTCTAGCAATCCCTTTAAAACTTCCCAACCAGGTCATACCGCAGTAGCTCATGACTGTAATCCCAGCACTTTGGGAGGCCCATGCTGGAGGACCACTTGAGCCCAGGAGTTCGAGAGCAGCTTGGGCAGCATAGCAAGAGCCTATCTCTACAAAGAATGTTTTTAAAGTTAGCTGGGTGTTGTTGTGCTTGCTTGTAGTCTCAGCTATTTGGGAGGCTGAGGCGGGAGGATGGCTTGAGCCCAGGAGTTTGAGGCTGCAGTGAGCCATGATCGCACCACTGCACTTCAGCTTGTGTGACAGGGGGTTGCTTTTTTTTTAATTTTAATTTTTAAAATTGAACCCAACAACCTTGTGGATACAATGCCCTGAACTCTACCGTGCCAATCCAGGCTCCTTTTTTTTTTTTTTTTTGAGATAGAGTCTTGCTGTGTCACCCAGGCTGTAGTGTAGTGGCACGATCTCTGCTTACTGCAAACTTCACCTCCTGGGTTCAAGCGATTCTCCCACCTCAGCCTCCCCAGTAGCTGGGATTACAGGTGCTTGACATCATGCCCGGCTAATGTTTGTATTTTTGTAAAGACAGGGTTTCACCGTTTTGGCCAGTCTGGTCTCAAACTCCTGACCTCAGGTGATCCGCCCACCTCAGCCTCCCAAAACGCTGGGATTATTGGGTCACTGCGCCTGGCCCAATACAAGCTTCTGAAGTCCTGAAGATCCTTGCAGAGTGTGACAAGCAACGTGGGACCAATGGTTGGAATACCAAACTTAGAACACTTATGTGAGACAAAGAAAATGGGGTGTGGGCAAAATGAGTGGCAGGCAGGAGGCAAGCTGCCAAGGCTCTGGGCAGGAGAGTGGGTGACGGTGCTCAAATAGCTCCCACCTAACTCAGGGAGAATTTATTTCTAATTCCTCCAAAGACATACAGTTTTCTCCTCTTGTAGCTGAGAAAAACTCTTCTGGGTCTTGCCCCTTTTGACTGACAAACTATAGAGCAGATTCTCTGACCACCAGGTCTAAGTGGAAGGAAGGGAGAGCGCAGGTTTCCCATTCTGTGCGTCTCTGGCTCCACTATCAAGTTGAGAATGCTTCTTAACTCTTCTGTCAGATTCTGGTTGTCATGTGCAATTTGACTGTTTAATCCCACTCATAAAACTCTGGGCTTTTCCCCATGAGGCCTTCAAAAGCAGTCTTGTGGCATTTATTTCTGTTTCTTTTTTTTTTTTAGATGGAGTCTCACTCTGTCGCCCAGGCTGGAGTGCAGTGGCACGATCTCGGCTCACTGAAAGTTCCGCCTCCCGGGTTCACGCCATTCTCCTGCCTCAGCCTCCAGGGTAGCTGGGACTACAGGGGCCCGCCACCACGCCCAGCTAATTTTTTGAATTTTTAGTGGAGACAGGGTTTCACCGTGTTAGCCAGGGTGGTCTCAATCTCCTGACCTCGTGATCCGCCTGCCTTGGCCTCCCAAAATGCTGGGATTACAGGCGTAAGCCACCGCGCCCAACCATTTATTTCTATTTCCATTCATTATTTTTCTTTCTATGTACATAACAGGTCTGATCACACTTCCAATCACACCTTTCAGGGAGGACAACTGGTTTATTTAGATGGATTTGGACATGGGTAGAGGGAAATGTACAGTACAGATGAGCTCTAGAGCCCATTTCTCTTGCTCTCTGCAATGTAGGTATTTTTGTTTTTGTTTTTGTTTTTCAATGATCAGCCTTGAGTGACTCGATGTACACCTGTGGGTTCCAGATTCAGGAAATGTTTGATGCTTTTTCATACTGTTGCAAATGGTATTTAGTTTGAAATTTCATATTAGTTTGTTGCTCCCGTATAGAAATACAACTGATTTTTGAACTTTTATTTCCAGATTCCCTGATAAATTCATTTATTAATACTAATGGTTAATCTATAGGTTCTAAAGGTTCTTTCGAATTTTCTGTGAATCTTAGCAGTTTTATTTATTTCTTTCCAATCATTATGGTTTTTGTTTTGTTTTGTTTTGTTTTGTTTTGTTTTTTGTTTTTTTGAGTCTGAGTCTTACTCTGTTGGCCAGGCTGAAACACCGTGGAGCGATCTCGGTTCACTGCAACCTCTGCCTCCTGGGTTCAAGCCATTCTCCTGCCTCAGTCTCTCAATAGCTGGGATTATAGGTGCGTGCCACCACGCCCAGCTAATTTTTGTATTTTTAGTACAGACGGGGTTTCACCATGCTGGCCAGGCTGGTCTGGAACTCCTGACCTCAGGTGATCCACCACCTTGGCCTCCCAAAGTTCTGGGATTGCAGGTGTGAGCCAATGCGCCTGGCCCATTATGGTTCTTATCCTTTCTCTTGCCTTCTTGCACTGCCTCTGACCTCTGGTACACTGTTGATAAAAACAGTGCTCACTTGTCTTGTTCCTGACCCCAGGGGAAGAACACTCACTGTTTCACATTTAAGTGTGCTGTTAGGTGTAGATTTAGTAGGTTCTCTCTATCAGACCCCTCCCATGCATCATTCTGAATTCTCTGCCTCACATCTTGGTCTAGCTGGTGCTGCTAGAAGCGTCTTTTCACAGGCTTTGATCACCATCCCAGACACACTTTGACAGCACCTCTCTTCATGCCACACTGTGTGATTCTTCCCTCATGCCCAGAGGGTTTCCGTGCCCACACTGAGGTGGGAGACACAGTGGGTCTGCAGTGAGTGTCCCTAACAGTGTAGCCTTAGGGCCAAGCTTTGACTGGTAAAGATGGGAGCCAGTTGATCAATTCTTCCCAATTTCTCCCCTCCCAGACAGACTGTGCTGAGAAGCTGATGGTCCCACCTGACTGTGCGTTAACAGGCAGGGGCCAGCTGGCAGTGCCTCCTCCATCACTCTCCCTCCTTCCCTACCACCCACATCAAGCTCCTTGGGATTGCCTCAGGTTCGGTTGTCTGGGAAGCTCTGACCAAGATATTTAATAACAGGTGTAACCCTGGAAAGCAGACCCTTAAACAAGAATTTTGGAGTAGACCTTAAGGTCATCTCAAGGACCCCATTATTAGTGATTGGGAGGGGAATATGGTATTACCTGGTATGCAGTGCCATCACAATTATTAAGCTTTTGGCCTGCGGTGAATTTGGATAAGGTACAGGTGGAAAGTGAGGCATTCGCTTATGCAGTGGCTGTGGCCCTCGTACGCCATGCAGCAATGAGAGGCATGAGGATTGTGGTGCACACTTGTTATTGTTAATGGTAGGCTCAGCACAGCCAACTGTCAACTCCAGGTGCACTCTGAAAGTGACAAATGAGAGATCTACCTCCTAATGTTGCTGAGAACTGTGCTGAAAGTCAGTACCATCGATTTTTGTTTCGTGTATCTGGGAGCTATGTTATGAGATGTGTGCACAGTTAAGATTGTTCTTTTTTTTATTGATGAATCAACCTTTCTATTGGAATGAAATGTCTTTCTTGATCTTTAGGAATAGTCTTTCTCTTGAAGTTTATCTTGCTGGCTATTTTAATAGTCATGCTAGCTTTCTTATGTTTAGAGTTTGTATGATTGATCTTTCTTTTTTTTTTGAGACGGAGTGTTGCTCTATTGCCAGGCTGGAGTGCAGTGGCATGATCTCAGCTCACTGCAACCACCACCTCCCAGATTCAAGTGATTCTCCTGCCTCAGCCTCCCAAGTAGTTGGTTCCACAGGCACCTGCCACCACACCTGGCTAATTTTTGTATTTTTAGTAGAGATGGAGTTTCACCATGTTGGCCAGGGTGGTCTCCATCTCTTGACCTCGTGATCCACCCTGCATGGTAGATCTTACAAAGTGTCTTTATGATTAAAGTGTGTTTCTTGCTGGTCATGGTGGCTCACACCTGTAATCCCGGCACTTTGGGAAGCCAAAGCAGGCAGATCACTTGATTTTGGGAGTTCGAGACCAGCCTGGCCAACATGGTGAAACCCTGTCTCCACTAAAATACAAAAAAAAAAAAAATTAGCTGTGCATGGTGGTGTACGCCTGTAGTCCCAGCTACTCTGGAGGCTGAGACAGGAGAATCGCTTGAATCTGGGAGGCAGAGGTTGCAGTGAGCTGAGATCGTGCCACTGTACTCCAGCCTGGGTGACAGAGTGAGACTCCATCTCAAAATAATAATAATAATAATAATAGTAATAATTAGCTGGTGTGGTGGCATGCACGTGCCAGTATCCCAACTACTGGGGAGGCTGAGGCAGGAGAATGGCTTGAACCCGGAAGGCAGAGGTTGCAGTGAGCCACTGCACTCCAGCCTGGGTGACAGAGCAAGACTCTGTCTCAAAAATAAATAAATAAATAAATAAAATAAAATGTGTTTCTTATAAAGAATATATACAGTAATTGGGTCTTGCTTTTTTTATTGAGTCTGCCAATTTCCACCTTTTAACTGAGATATTTAGATAAGCATTTAAAAATCGATTGTGTTTTACTCTTTCATTGTTTATTTCAAAAGATAAATATATGTTTTTATATTTATATTTCCCCCTTCTTACACCAAAAGGAACATGCTTGGCTTTCCCCGCCCCTGAACAATACTTCATGAAGATCAACTCCTAGAAGTTCACAGGCATCTTCCCTGTTTCTTTTTATAATTACAGAACTCTCCATTGCTTTGGGTTGAATGTTTAGTTAACCTATTCCTACTGACATTTGGTTCCAGTCTTTTGCTATTACAAATACAGTTGCAATGAATACTGTTGTGTATATGTCTTTTCCATAGTTTGTCAATGTGTCTTTTGCATAGATTTGTGGACATGGGCTTGGTGGTCAGAGAACAAATGCCTATGTAATTTTGCTCCATATTGCTAAATCCCCCTTCTTAGGGATTGCACTCTTTCGCATTTGGTAGGTGGGGCTTCTCCCATGGGAGTCTCTGTCGGGGTGACCCAGAGGGCTGCTGTCCATTATCCTGGGCCCCTAAAGGCTAGAACACAGAATTCTTTCCCCAGGAACATTCAGTTTCTTGAAGAAGAGGTTATCTGATCGTTCATCTGGAGGGAATATATATTGTTCCCAGGTGTTTGTGTTTCCACAGGTGCATGTGAAATGGGTGGATTTGAAGGTTGGTGGTGAGTCCGCTTGTTTCATGTGGACATCCTCCATAATTTTCTATTTCAGCTCGCATTTCACTCCCACCGGGCATTTCTGAATCCCAAGTCTCTTTAAGTTTGTGCAAGACTTGCTGACATCCTTCCTGGGTGTTACGCTGAACACCTTACTCTTGGCTGGGACTTCTTCAGTCCACCCAGTAGTTACTCTTCTCCAGGCGCTCCTCATCTTGCAGAGCTTTGCTGAAATCTCTTGTGTGTGATCCACCTCCTATTTCTTCTACCATTGAAGGTTTATGCCTTTTAAATTAATTCAGTAGCATTTTATGAGTTTGAGATTGGGGAGAAGATAAATTTGTGGTGTTTTTCCAACATTTTGATCCAGATGAGCACCAAAAATGTGTAGAAGGAGGCACTGAAGCAGCTAGAGTATGAGGTTGGAAAAGGAAAGGGCTTTCTAATAAGGGCTACTCTGGAACATTTATTTGGCCCTACTTCATGGCTTCTGAGAAACACAAGGGAAGGATCTGAATTATTTTGAAGTTGCTTTTTCTCTTCTTTTCTTTTCCTTTCCTTGCTTTTTTCCTTCTTTCTTTCTTTCTTTTTTTTTTTTTTTTTTTTTTTTGCGACAGTCTCACTCCGTTGCCCAGGCTAGAGTGCAGTGGCACGATCTCGGCTCACTGCAACCTCTGCCTCTTAGGTTCAAGTGAATCTCCTGCCTCAGCCTGCCCAGTAGCTGGGACTTATAGGTGTGCGCCACCACTCTCAGCTAATTTTTATATTTTTTGGTAGAGTTGGGGTTTCCCTGTGTTGGCCAGGGTGGTCTCGAACTCCTGGTCTCCAGTGATCCACGCGCCTTGGCCTCCCAAAGTGCTGGTGTGACAGGCGTGAGCCCCTGCACCTGGCCTGAAGTCACTTTTAGTTGTGAGATGCGTGTTTCTCTGACTGGACCACATGGCTTCTTGATACTTAAATGATCAACAAGTTAATTTGGAAAACAGAGCAGATACTATGCTTAAAATATGGTACATGCTAAGATATTAGATTCAGCCACCCTACTTTCTGACATACATATGAGGCTTTAATTTTATTATCAAGCAAAAAATAAAAACAAAAAACACAACCCCAAACAACAATAACAAAGCAAGACATCTGCAGAATTGTGTTATGCTCAATTTGTGGGGGCCCTTGCATATGCCCGACATTTTCTTAGATGCCTTTTTCCTTGTAAGACTGAAATATAAAATGAGTATTTGTCCTTATAAATGGTACAAGTCTCACTTGCACAATGATCTAACTCCTATATATCCAGGGTCATAATACCTTGTATCAGACAAGGGGTTAAGACAGGAACAAGTCAACCCTGTTGTCAGGGAATGCACAGTTTAGTGGAGGAGGTAGAGGAGGTGGACCAGCTAAGAGACAGTTACAAAATGATGTGATGCTTGCTGTTATAGCGGAGTGTTCAGATGAGTCAAGGATTTAATTATCATAGCTGACAATGTACATTTTTATACATGCTCATTTTGACAGTGCATATATTAAAACCGAAGCATTACAGAGACAATTGGCTTGGTCCCTGAACCGAGATGACTTAGAGACTCATGAGACACTTACATTTTTGTAGATAGCCTGTTGTCGTGGAAACATGTCTAGACTTGGTTCCCAAAGGCCTAGGTTTGATTCCCATTCCTACTTTTTATTTCTATTCAGGAAGTTCCTTAACCCTCTCTATGACTCAGTTTCCTCATTTGTAAAAGCATGGTGTCCAGGAGCCACGGCTCATGCCTGAGATCTTTGGGAGGCTGAGGCAGGAGTTTGAGACCAGCCTAGACAACATGTCGAAACCCTGTCTCTACTAAAAATAAAAGAAACATAGCCAGGCGTGGTGGCACACGCCTGCAGTCCCAGCTACTTGAGAGGCTGAGGCAGGAGAATGTCCTGTACCCGGGAGGCGGAGCTTGCAGGAGCTGAGATCACACCACTGCGCTCCAGCCTGGGTGACAGAGCGAGACTCCCTCCCGTCTGAAAACAAACAAGCAAAGCATGGGGAGAGATAAAATGATCGTTTAGGCTCTTCCCTTCCATGTCAAACATCCCATGGGGTGAATTCCAATCATTCTTTGAGGAGGAACTAATAGCCTGGCGAGGCTATCACCGATTCTGTTACAGAGTTGGGCTAGATGCATCAAAATAACCAACTGGGGTCTTTGTAGGTGTCAGTGTTAGATCCGTGAAGTACCTTCGCGGGGAACAAACTTGACAAGTTTAAGGACAATGGAGTTATTTGCTCTTTATTTCTGGAATCAGAGATGTGGTCTCCTTGTAAAATGCTGTCTGAAACATACATACAGAGCTGTCTTTTCAACAGGGTGAACAGAGCTAAGACAGTGGACACTCTGAAATATTCACAGGCCAGTTCAGGTTACCAGCCCCTGCTTAGGCTGGAGAATCTGCTCAGGGACGGTTAAAACAGCCTGACCACTGGCAATTTGTTAATAGAGTCCCAAGAAGTCTAGAGGGAACCTGGTGCTCAGTAAGATTTAGTCACTTGAAAGATAAAATGTTTGTTTTGGTTTAAGAGACATTTTTGAAGATTGAACATCTACCTTTTCCAGGTTCATGTGTGGGTCTATGAGAAGCCAGGTCTATCTCATTTCAAAGTGTATGCTTTTAACCACTCCCCAGGACTCCAGTGGTGCAGGAGCTGGACGATGCTTTCAGTGTGGCTTTACTTATTTATTATGTTATTGTATTATTTTTGTTTGAGACAGGGTCTCACTTTGTCACCTAGGCTAGAGTGCGGTGGCCAAACATAGGTCACTGCAGCCTCGACCACGTGGGCTCAGGTGATCCTCCCACTTCAGCCTCCCAAGTACCTGGGACTGCAGGCGGGTGCCACCATCCCCAGCTAATTTTTGTGTTTTTGTAGAGATGGAGTTCTGCCATGTTGTCAAGGTTGGTCTCAAATATCTGGGCTCAAGTGATCCGCCCGCCTTAGCCTGCCAAAGTGCTGGGGTTTACAGGTGTGAGCCACAGTGCCCGGCCTTATTTATCATTTTAAATTGTGACAAAATACATATAACATAAAATTCACCATCTTGACCTTTTCTTTTCTTTTTTTTTTGAGATGGAGTCTTGTTCCATCGTGCAACCTGGAGTGCAGTGGTGTGATCTCAGCTCACTGCAACCTCCACCTCCCAAGTTCAAGCAATTCTTCTGCCTCAGCCTCCTGAGTAGCTGGGACTACAGGTGCATATCACCACACCCGTCTAATTTTTATATTTTTAGTAGATATAGGGTTTCACCTTGTTGGTCAGCCTGGTCTGGAACTCCTGACCTCAGGTGATCCACCCGCCTCGACCTCCCGAAGTGCTGGGATTACAGGCAGAAGCCACCGCACCAGCCCATCTTGACCATTTTTAAGCATATAGTTCAATGGTAGTAAGTAGATTCACATCGTTGTGCAACCATCACCAACATCCATCTCCAGAACTCTTCATCTTGCAAAACTGAAACTCTGTACCTATTAACCAACAACCCCTCATTCCCCTCTCCCCACAGCCCATGGTCACTGCCCTTCTACTTTCTGTCTCTGTGAGTTTGACTAGTCTCGGTACCTCATCTAAGTGGAATCATACAGCATTTTTCCTTTTTTATCTGACATATTTTATTTAGCATCATGTCCTCAAGACTCATCAATGTTGTAGCACGTGTCTGAATTTCCTTCCTTTTTAAAGTAGAAAAAGTGTTATGAAATGAATGTTTGTGTGCCCCCCAAATTCATATATTGAAACCCTAACCCCCAATATGGTTGTATTTGGAGTAAGAAAGTAACTAGGGTTAAATGAGGTCAAATTCAAAAACATAAGAATTTATGTTCTTATAAGAAGAGCAGCTGGGTGCAGTGGCTCACGCCTATAATCCCAGCACTTTGGGAGGCTGAGGCGGGCAGATCACCTGAGGTTGGGAGTTCGAGACCATCCTGACCAACATAGAGAAACCCCATCTTTAGTAAAAATACAAAATTAGCCGGGCCAGGTGGTGCATGCCTGTAATCCCAGCTACCTGAAGGGATAGAAATCGCTTGAACCCAGGAGGTGGAGTTTGCAGTGAGCTGAGATCACGCCATTGCACTTCAACTGGGCAACAAAAGTGAAACTCCGTCTCCAAAAAAAAAAAAAGAGCACCAGAGGCTGAGGCAGGAGAATCGCTTGAACCCAGCTTTGGGGGGTGGAGGTTGATATGAGCTGAGATCGCACCACTGCAGTCCAACCTGGGAGACAGCGAGTCTGTCTCAAAAAAAAAAAAAAAGAAAAAAAAAAAAAGGCACTAGAGAGCTAGCCCTTTTCTCTCCATGTGAAGGCACTAAGGAAGGGCTTTGTAAGGACAGAGCAAGAGGCAGCCATTTGCAAGCCAGGAGGAGAGCGCTGACCAGATACCGAATCAGCCCGAAACTTGATCTTGGACATCTAGCCTCCAGAAATGTAAGAAAAAATATTTGTGTTGTTTAAGCCACCCAGTCTGTAGATTTTTTGGTCTTTTTTTTTTTTTTTTTTGACAGGCTCTCATTCAGTTGTTCAGGCTGGAGTGCAGTGGTGCAATCTTAGTTCACTGCAACCTCTGCCTCCTGGACTCCACTATCCTCCCACTTTAGCCTCCCGAGTAGCTGGGACTACAGGCACGCACCGCTATGCCCAGCTAATTTTTTGTATTTTTCCTAGAAACGGGGTTTTACTATGGTGCCCAGACTGGTCTAGAACTCCTGGGCTCAAATAATCCGCCTGCCTCAGCCTTCCAAAGCTCTGGGATTACAGGCATGGGCCACCATGCCTGACCTGCAGTCTGTAGTTTTTTTTGTTACGGAAGCCTGAGCAGCCTGATACAATAATGTTCCAATCTCTGTCATTTTCTGTTTTTTTTTTCTTTTTTTTTTCAAGGGAGTTTCACTCTGTCGCCCAGGCTGGAGTGCAATGGCACAATTTTGGCTCACTGCAACCTCCGCCTCCCAGGTTCAAACAATTCTCCTGCCTCAGCCTTCTGAGTAGCTGGAATTACAGGTGCCTGCCTCCACTTCTGGCTAATTTTTGTATTTTTCATAGATACGGGGGTCTTGCTATGTTGGCCAGGCTGGTCTCGAACTCCTGACCTCAGGTGATCCGCCTGCCTTGGCCTTCCAAAGTTCTGGGATTACAGGCGTGAGCCACTGCACCTGGCCTTTTTGTTTTGTTTTGTTTTTTTGGATAGGAGCCATCCTAATGGGAGTGAGGTGTGGGCTTAAGAAATAGAAACCATGGTGGTTCCTAACCTTATCCAGAGCAGAGAATCCAAGAATCTGGTGAAAACTCTGCACCTTCTCCCTAGAGAAATGCCCATAAATATACTATTTTGCATAAAATTTAAGTAAGTTTCTCTAAGGCACCATAAACCTCAAATTATAAATCCTCAATCTGAGTATACTCAGTAAAATATACTCAGCACTTTTGAAGTATTGCACTGGTAGGCCAGGCACAGTGGCTCACACCTGTAATGCCAGCACGTGGGAGGTTGAGGCAGGTGGATCACTTGAGGTGAGGAGTTTGAGACCAGCCTGGCCAACAGGGCAAAACCCTGTCTCTACTAAAAATACAAAAATTAGCGTGGCATGATAGCATGTGCCTGTCATCCCAGGTACTCGGGAGGCTGAGGCAGGAGAATCGCTTTAATCTGGGAGGTGGAGGTTGCAGTGAGCCGAAATCGTGCCACTGCACTTCAGCCTGGGTGACAGAGGCAGATTCCATCTCAAAAAAAAGAAAAAAAAAAGAATTGCACTGGTGGTTGTCTTCTCTATTTCTTCCATATACTTATTGGGCATTTATTATCTGGCAAGTGCTGTGCTAAATACTCAATTATATTATTATATGTATAATATTACATATACTTATTTATATTGCATATTGCATTTTATACAATAAAAATGTATCATATATAATTATTATATACTGTATTTTTCTTCCTTAAAACAACTCTGTGGAATAAAGCTAGTTTACCACTTTGCAGATGAAGAAACAGAGGCTGATGGAGGTTGGTCATCTGCTCAAGGTTCCCATTGCAGTCTCCGGAGGAACTGGGATTCTTTGAGCTTAAAGATGTTAGTATAATTGAGGAAATGTACAGACACTGTGAGAAGGCAGCACCCATGGCAGATGCCTCAGGCTAGTGAGCACCCTCTAATGTTTCCTGGGAGGGGGCAATTATTTGCAATAGTTGACTCCGTCCAAGTTTATCAAGAGATGTCCAGTTGCTGACCTTCATATACTTTCTAGAATTCCTGGGGTTACTAAAGCTTCCTAATGCTTTGATGACAACCTCTCTTTTAGGAGTCCAAGGGGTAGCACTGTGTTTCAATGATGAGGTCAACAGAGAAAGACTACCCAGAACAAAATCAGAACGTCCTGTTTTATGAAGATAAATCAGACATAGAAGTGGGAAATTAAAATATATATATATCATGGAACTTCCTATTTTCACTTCTGCTACCATAACTACCATTCAAGGACCAATAGCACTTGAAGTCAAGCATGCATAGTATCTGTTCAATCTGCTAAAAAATACTAAAAAATAAAGGAAGTGCCATAGCCTTGCCAGCGCTACTCATTTTCTTTTGCCTTTTTTTTTTTTTTGAGACAGAGTTTTGCTCTTGTTGCCCAGGCTGTAGTGCAATGACATGATCTCAGCTCACCACAACTTCTGCCTCCTGGGTTCAAGCGATTCTTCTGCCTCAGCCTCCCTAGTAGCTGGGATTACACGCATGAGCCACCACGCCTGGCTAATTTTGTATTTTTAGTAGAGACGGGGTTTCTCCGTGTTGGTCAGGCTGGTCTTGAACTCCCAACCTCAGGTGATCCACCTGCCCTGGTCTCCCAAAGTGCTGGGATTACAGGAGTGAGCCACCGCCCCCAGCCTCTTTTGCATTTCTGTAAATAGTAGCCATTACTGAGCCATGTTATCACCTACTGGAAAGGGATATTCCTTGGCCCTGGACTCAGAGTGAGAGTTGTGGCGACTCCTTACGGGTCTGCAACAAGCTCAATTCTTGCCTCCTCAGGAGAAAGAATTTAACCAAAGGGCATAAGGCAGAGTGAGAGACAGGCAAGTTTCAGAGCAGGAGTGAAAGTTTATTAAAAAGTTTTACAGCAGGAACGAAAGGAAGTAAAGTACACTTGGAAGAGGGCCAAGCAGGAGACTTGAGAGAGTCAAAGTGCACTGCTTGACCTTTGACTTGGGGTTTTATACAATGGCACACTTCCGGGGTCTGCATCTCTTCTCTCTTGATTCTTCCTTGGGATGGGCTGTCTGGGTGCACAGTGGCCTGCCAGCACTTGGGAGGGGCCGCATGCACAGTATGTTTAACTGGAGTGTGTGCATGTTCACTTGAGGGTCTTCTCCCCTTACCAGTGTTCCTAGAGGAAGGTCATATACTGGTTAAACTCTGTCATTTTGCCCATTATTGTACATGCTTGAGCCCACTCACCCAACTCTAGAGATCTCACCCAGAAGCTGCTGATCGCCAGTTCCAGGTGTTTCTCTCTATCAGGAGACTGCCTTTCCCAGGCACCAGCTGTGACCAATTCTTAGGTTGGTGCAAAAGTAATTGCAGTCTTTGTCATTAAAAACAATAAAAAAACAGCAATTACTTTTGCACCGACCTAAATATTATTTTAGGGAGACAGTGTAACACTGCTTTACCATCACCTGATGGTTGCCTGACATTCCTGGTGATTGGGAGGGGTCCTCTCCTGCCCTGCTCATGGCTGGCTAGCTACCTACTATAACAAGAGCAGGGCTGTCAAGCAGATTTTTGGCTTCCCAGACGGGGCCCATGGATTTTGTGAATGCAGCCACTGTTTATTGATGTAATTGCTCTACCCTATAGGGCTGGAGTTGTGCTTAGCCACAGAATGCCAGATGGCCGTTAGGTACCAGCTGCTTCCACCCAAGAACACTGTCACTCACAGAATGCAGCTGCACAGATACCAAGATGGAAGCCCCAAGAGTTATCATGGATGTTAGGAAATCTTATCACCACTTCAAATCATAAGACTAGCTAACATATATTGAATGCTTATGACACATCAGGCACTGGGCTAAGCACTTCATGTGGATTATTAGTTCCTTAAATCCTTCCAACAAGCTATCATTTGACTTTCCAGGGACTCTTCTAAGAATAAACCTATCCTTGAACTACAGCACTGTTTTATGAATTGTGGGACTGTTTGCTTCCAACCCAACTCCTAAGCTCTCTTGGGGAATCCTTGAAGAGCTCTAATGAATGCTGTCCCCTAAGTGCCCTCACACTACACACTCCTTGTCAGCTTTACAGGACATGGGGATCCTGGGAGACTTACCTCATTCTCTGTTGAAGAGAAGACAAAATATAGTTTTTTGTTTATTGCCTGTGTGATGCTAGATCAGCTTGTGCCTTAAACTTGGTATTGAAGGGGTGATCTAGAGAGAAACTGCCCAAAGAATGAAAATTATTTACTAATAAGTATGAATTGTCTGCATGCAAAGGATGCATTTTATTGGAAAAATTTATCATGTCAACATATTTTTACCATATTATCTTGGCTATATCATAACAGCATAATGGGAAGTTATTGACAGGAAGGAATCTATGTTTGCAGTAAGCCATCATGGACCATGGAATTAGTGTGCCACTGAAAAAGGCTGTATTTATGATTACTGTAGGCAACTTGAGAAAAACCCTTGAGGGAACTTATGGCCAGGTGCAATGGCTCACACCTGTAATCCCAGCACTTTGGGAGGATGAGGTGGTTGATTCCTTGAGTCCAGGACACCAGTCTGGGCAACATGGCAAAACCCCATCTCTGTGAAAAATACAAAAATTAGCCGGGTGTGGTGGTGCGTGCCTGTAGTCCTAGCTACTCAGGAAGCTGAAGTGGGGGGATCACCTGAGCCCAGAGAGGTCAAGGCTGCAGTGAGTCATGTTTGCGCTACTGCATTCCAGCCTGGATGACAGAGCAAGACCCTGTCTCAAAAAGAGAAGTGATCTAGATTTTTTTTTTTTTTAAACATACTGATAGTACAGAAACATTCCTGGGGAATAATTTGACTGTAAGAGACGTTTAAAAAAAAAACCAAGATAGTTTTGATACTATCTCAAACCTTCCCTTTAATGATTGAGGCTTTACATCAGTTATTTACAAGAAACCTGGAATGCCAGACAATAAAATTTGTAATAATGGTGCAATTACAGAATTTGTGTCTAAAGGCTTTATGAGTCGTTATCAGCACAGCTTATTACTCAGTGGTCTAAGAGAACGGCCACAAAGTTGCTGCAAGTATCTCATCCCTCAGCACACCACAGGAACTGCCTGTGTAGAAGTACTAATCAGTCAGCATCTCTGGACTTGCTTCAGTCATTTCTGATCAGATTTAACTTGCTATCTCTAAGACAAACAAGAGTATATTTGGGTTATTTATTTGCATCTATTCAGTTTTTATCATGAGATTTTTTTTTTTTTTTTTGGAGACAGTCTCACTCTGTCACCCAGGCTGGAGTGCAGTGGTGCAAGCTTGGCTCACTGCACCCTCTGCCTCCTGGGTTCGAGAGATTCTCCTGCCTCAGCCTCCCGAGTAGCTGGGACTACAGGCACCCACCGCCTTGCCCAGCTAATTTTTGTATTTTTAGTAGAGATGGGGTTTCACCGTGTTGGCCAGGCTGGTCTAGAACTCCTGACCTCAAGAAATTTGCCCACCTCGGCCTCCCAAAGTGCTGGGATTACAGGCATAAGCTGCCACACCTGGCCCTATTTGGCTGCTCCTGGATAGCCCTTTTGCACAGGGCTGGATTCCCTCAACTCACTTTTCCGTGCACAGCTGGAGTAGGGACAATCAAATTATTTACTTTATAAATTATGCCATTATTACTTCTAAGAGTACTGGTGTCCATTACATCCTTGTCGAAGACTTTCACTGGTCAGTTGAGATATCTGGCTTTTTAAGATCCAGATTTTTTTCTTTATCGTTACCCCACTGTTTTTTGATAGATATACCTGAAAATATAAAAGATTAACAAGGTCCAGGGAAGCCAGTATTTATGGAGTAACTATTTAAAGATAACTGGAGCGGACACTTGTTACTCTAGAAATTTCCCTGTATCTTCTGTTCCCATCCATATGGCTACTTTAGGAGCTGCCATCTTGGTTCAATGCCAGTCTGCCATTGGGCACAGTTGATTGGACCAAATTTAGCTTGCAACTCAAGCTAGGCCAATCAAAGTTATTTCACAGAGAACTGGATTTGGAAAACAGATTTTTTTCTTTCTGGAAGCTTGATTGACAGGTGTCAAATATGCAAGTTGTCGGCAGTTCTGTGGTTTAGGGAGTACAGGGGTTGGTCCGTAGCCAGAAGAAAAAGAGAAGCCAACACAACAAAGAGGGTAGAGGCTGGAAACAGAGGGTATTTTTTTCCTAGGGCTGCTGTAACAAATTACCACAAACTGGGTGGCTTACAATGACAGAAATTTAGGCTGGGCGCAGTGGCTCACCCCTGTAGTCCCAGCACTTTGGGAGGCTGAGGTGGGCAGATCATGAGGTCAGGAGTTCAAGACTAGCCTGACCAATATGGTGAAACCCCATCTCTACTAAAAATACAAAAATTAGCCGGGCGTGGTGATGTGCATCTGTAATCCCAGCTACTCGGGAAGCTGAGGCAGGAGAATCGCTTGAACCTGGGAGGCAGAGGTTGCAGTGAGCCAAGATTGCGCCACTGCCACTGCACTCCAGCCTGGGCGACAGAGCAAGACTCCATCTCAAAAAAAAAAAAAAAAAAAAAAAAAAAAGAAATCTATGTCACAATGTTAGACACCCTTATCTAAACCAATTACCAACAAAGGGTTTGGGAACCCGTGATTGGCTTGGACCTATGAGGGCTGTGATCAACCCCTCGTGAAACACAAAGCTGAGCAAAGAGGGCAGATGCTGTTCTGAATAGAAAGAGGAAAGGAGGGTAGGTGAGAAACGCATGTTAAGTAGGCAACCAGCAGTGTCACTGACACATGGCCGACTTAACGTTTTCAAAATTCTAAATGCCTCCAGGCACTTTTCACCAGATTTTTTTAGCTTACCTCTAAACAGCCATCCATGTACTGTAGGCAAATTTTGGCAGGAAGTGCCAGAAGGTAGCATCCCGCCCCGTTCTAATCTGCTTACTATGCCTCTGACATCAGTAACAAAGGGTAAAAATCAGTGCAGTCAGCTCTCCTAATGGCTGTATGACTTTGGAAGTGGCTGTTTGGAAAGTGGTTTTAAGAGACCTGTAAAAGGACAGACATGCTTCATGGTTGTGGCTCCCAGGTAACAACACTGAAGGACTCAACAGCTGGATTCCTGGCCAGAGCCCCTCAGATGGCCTCCATGTAGGTGCCATAGCAAAGAATCCCATTTTTTTTTTTCCAGCTAGGAAAAGGGAACAAAGGTGTGGTTCCGATCAGGGTGGTTGGTCTAAATCCATAAAAATCATCTGTTAAACAACTACTAAATGCAAAGATCGACCAAATTGACTGGTTCTGTGTGGGCAGTCTCCATACAGCTGCTACAGGCTTTAAATAAGCCACCATATAGTATGGCGGCTCATACTATCAACTCAAGATAGTTGACCTTGTAGGTCAACTGTGGAAAGCCATGGAACCCTGGCAGCAGGAACTATTTCTCTTTGGGACCAGGTTCTTGGAGAGAGAGACTAGGCTTAGCTTTCCTGCAACTTGTAGGGTTGAGTCAGGGGCATCTGGCCTGAGACAGAGACAGTCACTTGTGGGGACAGTGGGGAGCCTGTCCTAGTCCCCTCACCCCACCCTGGAGAGTTATCGCCACAGAGGAAGGAGGAAGGAGATGTTTCTGTTTGTCATCTCATGACATCATCACAGCAGCCAATGATGTGGGCAATGCTGGGAGTGGTGGCCGATGCCTATAATCCCAGCACTTTGGGAGGCTGAGGCAGGCGGATCACTTGAGGTCAGGAGTTTGAAACCAGCCTGGCCAACATGGCAAAACCCTGTCTGTACTAAAAATATAAAAATTAGCCTGATATGGTGGTGCATGCCTGTAATCCCAGCTACTCAGGAGGCTGACACACTAGAATCACTTAAACCCAGGAGGTGGAGCTTGCAGTGAGCCGAAATTGTGCCACTGCACCCCAGCCTGGGTGACAGTGAGACTCTATCTCAAAAAAAAAACACAAAAGGATGTGGGCATTAGCACTCCCAAGTTACATTTAAGGAACCTGCGGTTCAGAAAGGATGAGTTGGTTTCCAGGTCACACAGCTAGTTAATGGATTCAGAGCCCACGTGAGGTCCTGAGGGATTGGGACACTGGAGATAAACACATGATGGAGGACAGAAATTCAGGGGACACCTGGAATGGTACTCGAGAGGGGACTCTCTGAAACAGGAGATAGCTTGGGGACATAGGAGTTGTCCAGAGAGGACTGAGCAGCAGGACAGGAGGTGAACGTGCGTCCTCCTATGGCTACCGGTGGAAAATCATATGTATGGGATGCCCAGGGTTCAGCTCTCTCCAGGGAGGTGGAGCTGGCTAGCATGGCAGTTTGTGGGAATAGTTTCTAGGAGGCAGGAAAGCACCAGGGGCTGCGGGGAATGGGGCCAAGGGTTGCTGCTGTTACTTGTGGATGCATTACTGGGAGGGCCAGGGGGAGTCCTGGCTGAGAGGAAGTCAGACCTGATCAGGGAGGTAAAAGCATGGATCAGATTCAAGTAGTAGTGAGTAAAGGATGGAATGGGAAAGGAACAGCAAGCTGAAGGCCTTGGAGGGGCAAGACGAGAAGGCTGGACCTGAGGGTGGAGGCTTCCTAGAGCACCTTATTACACAGGGCTGCTGGGGGGCCTGAGGATGCCAGACAAGAGAGGACCTGGCTAGCTGGCAGAGGGATGATGCCACCTGTGTGTTTCATCTGAAGAGAGCTTATGACCTGGAGGCTGTGTGTGTCCTGAGGGTAGAGAGGAGGAAAGATGGAAGATGGGGGTCTAGAGGGTTAGAGTAGAAAAAGTGAGGATGTGAGATGCTGGAGGAAAAGTCTCCCGAAATTCATTCTGACAGCCCTAGCCCTGTCCTCTGAACTCGTCTCCCTCCCCATTCCCTTCCCAATCTCCCTGGCACAGCCTTTTTTGGGACTACCAGCAACCCCTAAAGGGAAGGCCCCAACCCTTTCCTCAATTGGGGACCTCAGGGAGAGCTGGCAGGGCCCTGGGGCCCAGAGGGCTGGCTTCCTTCTTGTCAGAGGCAAAACAAAGGCACCTCCAGGGCTCAATGAAAACTCAGTTTCTTTTCTGGCTGTGGCCAAGGGACACCTTTAATTGCAAAATTTAAGACCAGCCCTTGTTGGAAATTGCGACAAGGCCAGACCATATGGGAATGTTTCTCCATGGAAAGGAGCATCTGTTCTCTATAAGAAATGCAAATGACATATAACTGCACCTTCAGAGGGCTCTGCTTTCTGTCCCCAGCACAGTGCCCACAGGCGGGGGAATCTGACTGTGGATTAAAGTCCTCAGCCCTCCACCCACAAGACAGAGAATCCACGCTGAATCCACACTGCACGATTCTCAGACTGAGAGGCCCAGAGCAGCCAGCGCCCTCTGCTGACATTTTCAGCCTTGTACTCAGGGTCCACAAGGGGTTGATGCAGGCACAGACCACATTCCTATTCTGTTCCAGGCTTTGTGCAGTGTGGTTGTTTCCTTTAATGTGGGAGAAAACCCCAATGAGATCTCTTGCTTTGCGGACAAGGTAACCGAGGCTCAGAGGATTTATGTAGTGGGTCTGACATGTCATCTGGCACAGGGTGGGACCGAGTTTCCAGCCAGGACTGACCGCTGGAAAAGCCCCTCACGTGTCTTCTAACATTTACTGAGTGCCTAGGTCATTTCTTTAGCAAATGTTCTCTTATTCTGTCTCCTGTCTGCAAACGCCTGTACTCTCTGTCTCTCTCTCTTTGTCCCTCCTCTCTCCGGGAATGGCTGAATAAGGGTCTTCATAAGAAAGGATCATTTCTTCAAAATTAATGCCGCCTTTGCTTAAAATGTGTTAGAAATGTGTTACAGCAAAAAGCACTTACAATAGCACTGGTAAAATGAAAATGTACATTAAAAAAATTAGGCTGGGCGTGGTGGCTCATGCCTGTAATCCCAGCACTTTGGGAGGCGGGAGGATTACGTGAGCTCAGGATTTTGACACCAGCCCGGGTAACATAGTGAAACTGTGTCTCTGCAAAAAACACAAAAATTAGCCGGTGTGTTGTCCCAGCTGCTTGGGAGGCTTAGGTGGGAGGATTTCCGGAGCCTGGGAGATCAAGGCTGCAGTGAGTTGAGGTTTCATTACTGCACTACAGCCTGGGTGACAGACAAACAAAACCCAAAAACACAAACAAACAAAACAATCACCAAGCCATTTAGAGGAACCAGTCATTCTCTGCAGGAAGTAAAGGAACTAAAGGAACTAAGAGTTACCTCATCACCACTGCCACCACCGTCACCACCATCATCATCAGAATGGTGGTGATGCGGTGAGGTTTCATGGCACTGCTCTTCACGGCTTGTGAGGAGCTCTGTGGAGCAGCTAAGCCAGGTGAGAACACAAGTCACGGGCCCTGGAGTCAGCCCTTGTGGGAAGTGGCTTCCTTCTCTGTGATCTCCTTTCTATCTGTGAAATGGGGATCACAGTTCCTACATTATGGGTTTGTTCTGAGAGTTCACGTGCTAATGTTTTTAGAAGAGTGCCTGGCCTGTAATAAGTGTTTAATACACACTAGCTGTTATTACTTTTCAAGGTCTTGCAGGAGACTCTGCGTGGTGATTTGAGAACTTCCTGGAGTCCTGGGGTGAGACGTGGTGACTGCTCTGGCTTCTTCCACCACACATACCAGGGTTTTTACCTTTTGTACACATCAGGAGGCTTTAAGACATTTGAAAAACTGCCTTAGATTATAGGGGTCATTTAATCTCCTTGAGCTCCATGAGGGCAGGGAATGTCACTTACAGCATCCTTAGTGTGCAGAGAGTTCCTGGCATAGAGTAGATGCTTGATAAATCCACACCAGATTGAATGGTGCCTCCTTTTTCTTTTCTTTTTTCTTTTTTTGATTTCCAGGGATATGATCTTGGTTCGCTGCAACCTCCACCTCCCGTGTTCAAGTGATTCTCCTGCCTCAGCCTCCTGAGTAGCTGGGATTACAGGCATGCACCACCATATCAGGCTAATTTTTATATTTTTAGTACAGACAGGGTTTTGCCATGTTGGCCAGGCTGGTCTCGAACTCCTGACCTCAAGTGATCCACCTGCCTCGGCTTCCCAAAGTGCTGGGATTATAGGCATAAGCCACCACACCTGGCATCCTTTTTCTTTTCTATAAAATGTAAAAAGAATGCCTATGAGTAACCTTTTTAAGGGAGATGTTCTTCCAGGAAAGTGCCTTGTTCACACACTCTGGGCCACGTGCAGGGTCTCTGGAGGTGGTCTGACTCCTCCACTATTTAGTGCCAACCTCAGGGCACACTGCCTGACCGAGGCGGAGGAGAATAAGCCCTGGCTGTGTCTATGAAGCTAGAGGGAGTGGGAGACAGAACAGGAAGGTGAAGGAGGAGGGTGGCCAGCATCCTCATGGGGTGGGGGCAGGTGGGTGGAGAGGCTGGGAGAGCTGGTGTCTACCAGAGCCTGCCACATGGCACCTGGGCCTGGTGCTCAGGGAGAAGTCCTCTGGCACCTCTGTGGGTGGTTGGGGGCTTGCTAATGTCCAAGATGGGCTTTGGCATAGCTGCTGTAAGCCTGTGGGCATTCTCCTCCCAGTTAGAAAGAAGAGGGGCTGCTCCTGTCTGCTCATGCCAGGGGAAGCTGTTGGTTAGCTGCAAAATGAGAACATGCTCAAGACTGGCCTCTGCAGCGGCTGTGCTCCCACTTCCCCAGCTCTGACCCACTTGCCATATGTTCTGGGAGGAAAAATCACATCACTGAGGTTATTGTCCAGTGAACTGGTGACCCTGCTCTGGAGCCCTGCCAGAGCTGAAAGACTTTGTTTTTCAAATATCATTTCCCGGAGAAAGGTTATGGGGGAGGTAGGGCTTGTGGCAGGGTGGAGGGTTTTGTTGGATAAGTAGAACTCTCTTCTTGTTTGTCCTGAGCAAGAAAGAGTATTTCTGTCTTACAGATGAGACCAGACATCTGAGGCTCAGAGAATGACTTCTCCAAGGCCACACAGCTAGGAATTTGGACTGAGTCTGTCTGAGATATTTTTTCTTTTCTTCTCTTTCTTTCTTTTTTGTTTTTGAGATGGAATCTCTCTGTGTTGCCCAGGCTGGAGTGCAGTGGCGTGATCTCGGCTTACTGCAGACTCCACCTGCAGGGCTCAAATGATTCTCATGCCTCAGCTTCCTGAGTAGCTGGGACTACAGGCGCGCACCACCATGCCCAGCTAATTTTTTTTGTATTTTACTAGAGACGGGGTTTCACCATGTTGCCAGGGTGGTCTTGAACTCCTGAGCTCAAGAGATTCGTCCGCCTTGGCCTCCCAACGTGCTGGGATTACTGGCATGAGCCACTGCGCCCGGCCAGGATATTTTTTCTGAACACAACATTGCTCTGCAAACTGTCAACTCTGCACGTCTGTATCCTGTTTCTCAGGCCCTACCTTCATGGATGAAAACTCCCAGAGAGGGAGTGCGGAAGAGCCCACCCCCTACAGCACTCAGGGTTACTCTGTAGATGCCTTGAGCAGCCTCATCACGTGAGTTCTCAGCCCCAAACTTCCCCAGCCCCTGGATCTCGTCTCTCCATCTGTCAGTGATTGCAAAATGAGGTCACACTTACCCTTGTGCCCAAATTGCAGATTCCGAGCCACTCATCACCCGAGACACAAGAACGTTAGCCTTCAAGGGTCTTCACTCATTCATGAGAGATCTCAGAGGGAGCCTCACACATAACCCCTCTGTCAGTTGCAACCCCAGACAATGTCCACCCCTTTTTCCTTTCTGGTTCTCGTTTCCACCTGTGCACTAGTCATGGTTTTCTTGTCATTATCACCACAAAAGGGGCTACCTGAAGAATGATGTGCTGCCAACATCTGGGCCAATGCAGCTTGTCCAGTGTTCGAAGGCCCTCACTCACTGGCAGAATCTCCAAAAGACTTCATAAAGGCAGCTCGAACTTCCACCTCGAAGGTCTTAGAACTTGTCCAGGCCAGGTGTGGGGCTCATGCCTGTAATCCCAGCATTTTGGGAGGCCGAGGCAGGCAGATCACCTAAGGTCAGGGGTTGGAGACCAGCCTGGTCAACATGGTGAAACCCCGTCTCTTCTAAAAGTACAAAAATTAGCCAGGTGTGGTGATGCATGCCTGTAATCTCAGCTACTTGGGAGGCTGAGGCAGGAGAATCGCTTGAACTGGGAGGCGGAGGTTGCAGTGAACCAAGATCATGTCATTGCATTTCAGCCTGGGTGACAGAGCCAGACTCTGTCTCAAAAAAAAGAAAAAAAGCATGCATCGCTACTACATGCAAATCTGTTTAGTCATATAGTTTATACAGCTAGCACTGGATTTATATAGGATGTACATTAAAACCATGCACTAAATAGAAATTACAAGGATGCTTTTTCATAAATTATAAACATTTATGTATTATGCTCATTAAAGCCATATATAAAAAGAGAAATGTAAAATGAAGACATAAAAATAACTATAAAAATAAGTTTAAGAAATAACTATATTGGACCAGGCACAGTGGCTCATGTCTGTAATCCCAGCACTTTGGAAGGCCAAGGTGGGCAGATCACTAGGTCAGGAGTTCGAGACCAGACTGGCCAATACGGTGACACCCCGTCTCTACTAAAATTACAAAAATTAGCTGGGCATGGTGGCGCACACCTGTAGTTCCCAGCTACTCGGGAGGCTGAGACAGAAGAATCACTTGAACCTGGGAGGCAGAGGTTGCAGTCAGCTGAGATCGTGCCACTGCACTCCAGCCTGGGAAGCAGAGCAAGACTCCATCTCAAAAAAAAAAAAAAAGGCCGGGCGCGGTGGCTCAAGCCTGTAATCCCAGCACTTTGGGAGGCCGAGACGGGCAGATCACGAGGTCAGGAGAGCGAGACCATCCTGGCTAACACGGTGAAACCCCGTCTCTACTAAAAAAAATACAAAAAACTAGCCGGGCGAGGTGGCGGGTGCCTGTAGTCCCAGCTACTCGGGAGGCTGAGGCAGGAGAATGGCGTGAACCCAGGAGGCGGAGCTTGCAGTGAGCTGAGATCCGGCCACTGCACTCCAGCCTGGGCGACAGAGCGAGACTCCGTCTCAAAAAAAAAAAAAAAAAAAAAAAAAAAAAAAAAAAAAACAACCAAAAAAACAAAAAAAAGAAATAACTATATTGGCTGGGTATGGTGGCTCATGCCTGTAATCCCAGCACTTTGGGAGGCCTACACGGGCAGATTACCTGAGGTCAGTTGTTCGAGACCAGCCTGGCTAATACGGTGAAACCCTGTTTCTACTAAAATATTAAAAAAAATTAGCCCAGCATGGTGGCATGTGCCTGTAATCGCAGCCACTCAGGAGGCTGAGGCAGGAGAATCGCTTAAATCCAGGAGGCGGAGGTTGCAGTGAGCCGAGATCACACCATTGCACTCCAGCTTGGGCAACAAGACAGAAACTCTGTCTCAAGAAAAAAAGATATAACTATAAGAAATAAGTTCTTGGCTGGGTGCAGTGGCTCAGGCCTGTAATCCTAGCACTTTAGGAGGCCAAGGCAGGTGGATTACAAGGGAAGGAGTTCGGGACCAGTGTGGCCAGTATGGTGAAATCCCGTCTGTTCTGGAAATACAAAAATTAGCTGGGTGTGATGGCAGGCACCTGTAGTCCCAGCTACTTGGGAGGTTGAGGCAGGAGAACTGCTTGAATCCAGGAGGTGGAGGTTGCAGTGAGCCGAGAGGGCGCCTCCAACCTGGGCAACAGAATGAGGCTCTGTCTCAAAAAAAAAAAAAAAAAAAAAAAGAAAAAAAAGAAATAAGTCCTTATCTTTTCTTCCTCTACTCCAGTGATTTTTCTCCCCTCCTCACTCCCAGGGTACCTGCATCTCATTTTATTTATTTTTTATTATTACTATCATTTTCGAGACAGAGTCTCACTCTGTTGCCCAGGCTGGAGTGCAGAGTGATCTCGGCTCACTGCAACCTCCACTTCCGAGTTCAAGCGAATCTCCTGCCTCTGCCTCCATAGTAGCTGGGATTACAGGCATGTGCCACCACACTCAGCTAAATTTTTTTTTGTGTTTTTAGTAGAGACGGGGTTTCACCATGTTGGCCAGGCTGGCCTTGAACTCCTTACCTCAGGTGTTCTGCCCACCTTGGCCTCCCAAAGTGCTAGGATTCCAGGCATAAGCCACCGCGCCCGGCCTGCGTCTCATTTTAGAAACCGGACTCTTCTGTCAACATCTGCATACTTGCCAGCTGCCTATTTTACACATGCAGTTTCACTTAAGCTTCATTGCCACCCTGGGTGTTTCTACCTTTGCTTTCCATATTAGATCAGAAAACAGACTGAGCCAGGCTACGTGACTCATTCAGGACACACAGCGAGGAAGTTAGGAGCTTGATGTTGACTCCTGTATTTGTTTGCTCAGGCTGCCAACACAGACTGTGGGCTTCAATAATGGAAGCTTATTTTCTCACACTTCTGGAGGCTGGAATTCCAAGATCAAGGTGTTGGCATGTCTGGTTTCTTCTGGGGACCCTCTCCTTGGCTTGCAGATGGCTGCCTACTCATGGGGTCCTCACACAGTCTTTTCTCTGTGCAGACACATCCCTGGTGTGTCTCCCTTTTCTTAGGAATAGCAGTTCTGTTGGATTAGCGCAGTGCTCTGTGACCTCATTCGAACTTATTACCTCCTTAAACACCCTAACTCCAAGTACAGTCACGTTCAGCGACACTGGGGGATAGGGCTCCAGCGTATAAATTTTGGGGGGAATTCGACTCATAAGGGCTCCCAGGCCTATGTCCTCTAATCACTGGGCTGCTCTACTTGACTGGCCTGCATGTGTGACCTGAGGGCACCCACCACAAAGGTAAGTGCCCTTGTGGCCTTCCAGGGGACAGCCCCAGCAGAATCTTCACATTCCTGTAAGATCCCTTTATCCCCTGCTTCCAGGATGCTGGTCCACCCATCCTTCTGCCTGGAATATCCTCTTCTCTCCTCTCATCTGCTCCCTTGCCACCTTTCCCACCTCCCCACTGGTCTAAGTCCTCTCTGTCCTCTCTATTCTTTCAGCAGACTCCAATGTCATCTCCTCCATGAAGCCCTGGCTGCCACTCACAGAGAAGCAGGCTGAGTCCTGCACCAGGGTGCCTGACTGGGGAGGAGAGTGGCCTAAAAGCATTTGCTCTTTGTTTGCAGGCCCCATGGGCCCAGGAGGCTGGATCTGTTCAGGTAAGCTCCTTCTAATTTGCACCAACACTCATAAGGGGTAGGATGACCCGGGAGCATTGCTAGAAGTTATTTTTCTCCTTTGTTCATTTCCATAAAATTTTATGGTACCTCTCATATACCATTCTGGGTTATTGGTATTTTTGTATGTGAATTGTCTTCTTATCTAGAAGGTGAGTTCTGAGAGTGCAGGGATCCTATCTTCATTCATTCATTCTTTCTTTCCTGCACTCACTCCATAAAGACCCTTGAGACTCCATTGTGTTTGTTCAATTAAAGCTTGCTGAAAGAATACCTGAGTGAAACGCCCCCCGTGCAGGTTGCCCGTGCTCATCCTGGATCTTCCCCACTCAATTGTCCCTGCTCTTTCATCCAGTTTCCAGAATCAGACCCCTCACACACTGGCTTTTAGAGCTAGGGTCAGGTGTGGGTGGCCAAGCAGCATCTGATATGAGCAAAGGTGGCCCTGCTCTTCTCTGACCTCTCTACAGGCCCCAAGTGCATTCTTTGCCAAAGCCACCCCCAACCCCATTCTCTGCGAGCGTTCCCTCCCCAGCTGCACACTGCCCTCCCAACTCCTAGGATAGTTCACGAGGCCCTGGTAGTGCAGATGGAGCACAGCGGGCAAGGCTGGGCAGTTTCCGTCCTCAGAGGGAGGACAGAAACCTGTGGAGCAGGAGGCGTCCCTTAAAGGAGGCAGGCAGAGAGGTGGGCCCTTGTCGCGGGGCAGGATCCTAGCAGGGAGCAGATACACCTCAGCTTCTACTGGGGAGTTGCCAGGAAACAATTGTCAGTCTGCACACTCCCAGTTGGCAGCTTCTGGAACACAGAGTAGAGAAGCCTGAAAAAACTGAACAAGGAGAGCAATTGATTTCGTTCACGTTATCGCAATAGGAAGAACGCCCCAGACATGAAGATTAGAGTAATGGAAAGCAGGTTTTTTTTTCAAGCAAACTTTTCATTGAATGTTAACAATGTTTTACATGCATATGACCACTACCACAATGAAAATACAGAACATTTCTGTTGCTCCCCAGAGTTCTCTTGTGCCCCATTCCATTTGACACCCCAGCCAATGGCCCAAGGTAAGCATTCATCTTCTTCTGTCATGATTATTTTTTTCTACAGTTTTATATAAATCGAATTATAGGGTTTATATGTACTCTTGATATCTGGCTTTTTTTTTTTGGAGACAAAGTCTTGCTGTGTCTCCCAGGTTGGAGTGCAGTGGCATGATCTCGGCTCACTGCAAACTCCGCCTCCCAGTTCAAGCGATTCTCCTGCCTCAGCCTCCTGAGTAGCTGGGATTATAGGTGCCCGCCATGATGCCCAGCTAATTTCTGTATTATTAGTAGAGACGGGGTTTCACCATGTTGGCCAGGCTGGTCTCAAACTCCTGACCTCAGGTGATCCACCCACCTTGGTCTCCCAAAGTGCTGAAATTATAGGCATGAGCCACCGCACCCAGCATGATTATGGTTTTAAAATACAGAGTGACTTATGATTTATGCCGATTCTCTGGTGGCTGGGGAACCAAATAGTCTCAGAAAATACTTGGGTCAGTGGGAGCACTGGGATGACTGGAGCTGAGGAAGGGTTTGAGGTGTGAAACATCATTTATGGGAGGCTGTTGTTATGGGACTAGTCTCCTGCACTAGGCCCCAGCAGGCCAGGCACCAGAATGGAGTCAGTTGTGCTAAGTGCCGTGTCATCAAACTGAACTTTGAAATGGGCCAGTTCCCCTAAAACATTCCATTTAATCTGCATCAACCCGAGTAATAAGGAAGTCCCCTCTGCTTTAACCCTATATGGAAAGTAACTTTGACATGATCAATCCGTGTTTTGTTCTGTTTCTGCTTTCTGCAGCCCTTCTCTGTCTGCAAAGCCAACCTCCTCTGCTCAGCTCACTTTAAGGATGAGGTGTTGCTCACTTCTAGAATTGCAAAGTTTGAATTTAAGTTTGTGCTTCTGTCTTTTGACAAAGGTTCACAACTTCTCCAGCCCTCCACGAAGAAGCTGGAGGGAGTAGGGTGCACAGGCTCTTTGAAGATGCTGAGTGAGGTCCCAGGGCACCCACAGGAGCAGCCACCTCAGCCCAGGGACACAGGTACTCTGAGCCCCTTTGCTCATGGGGGAAAGAGCGGGGGAGGCATGCTATCCCTCCCTCCACCCCATCCCCAAAAAGTTGCTTTGTCTTCAGAGGACCAGGAGTCCTGATTGGGCAGCCTCTGCCAGGAATGAAATGCATGTCCTTCGCACTTCCACTCCCGTTCTATTTTCAGGCTGATTTATAACTAAAATGTGAAATAAGTCATAGGAAAGCGTTTAGCATTGTCTGACACTTCCTCAGTACACTCAGTCTCCTCTCTCCTCCATCAGAATCTCTGCCCGGCCAGGCAGCAGGCGCTGACTCTCACGCTGTCCGGTTCGAAGAGCTGTTTTCCCCAAGTACTTGCAGCAGTAGCTGGCCTGGGACCCGCCCCCGGGCAAAGTCCGCTCGGGAGCCTGTCACTCCTGGGCGCGGGCCACCCAGCCCCTGGCGCCCTGGCGCTCAGCGCTCCGTGGGCGCGCCCTCTGGCGGCAAGAGCCCTGAACATTCGCAAGCGGCGAAGGCTGGGGAATGTTATTCTGGGCACCCATCGACCGAATCGCTGGGCAGGGCTGCAAGGTGACTTGCTAACGCAATTAGACCAGAAAGGAGCGCGCGTCTAACTGGGGAGAGAAGGGAGAAGCATGTTCACATTTTGTAAAATGCAAGTGGCACTTCTCCCCATTTTCCTCAAAATTTTATTCTGAAAAACTTTAAAGTACTTAAAAGTTCAAAGGCTTTTACTGTGCACACACATTTATCAGCTAGATTGCGTTATTCATATTTTACTGTATTGGTTTCATTGCATATCTGTCCATCTGTTCATCCTTCTTTCCATCCTTCAGACTTTCTTATTTTTTCTTTTTCTTGTTCTCTTTCTAATTTTTTTTTTTTTTTTTGGTGACAGTCTCGCTCTGTCGCCTAGGCTGGAGTGCAGTGGCGCAATCTCCGCTCACTGTAAGCTCCGTCTCCAGGGTTCATGCCATTCTCCTGCCTCAGCTTCCCGAGTAGCTGGGACTACAGGCGCCCACCACCATGCCCGGCTAATATTTTGTATTTTAGTAGAGACAGGGTTTCACCATGTTAGCCAGGATGGGCTTGATCTCCTGACCTCATGATCCACCCACCTCGGCCTCCCAAAGTGCTGGGATTACAGGCGTGAGCCACCGTGCCCGGCCTCTGTTCAATTTTTTATAGAGATGAGGTGTTGCTATATTGACCAGGCTGGTCTCGAACTGGCTTCAAGTGATCCTTCTGCCTCCGGCCTCCCACAGTGCTGGGATTACAGGTGTGAACCACTGTGCCTGGCCCCCATCTTATTTTTAGGCTGCATTTCAAAGTAAATTGCAGACATTAGAACACTTCCCGCTAAATATCAGCCTTCAACTTTTAAAGAAATGGAAGAGATAGCTAAAATTTATTTTGTTATAGAATTCTTTTTTCACATTGTGTTCTTAAAATCATTTGAAGCAGGTTTTTTTGCTTTTTCTTTTATTAAAAAAATTTTTTTTTGAGAGAGACTCTTGCTCTGTCACCCCAGGCTGGACTGCAGTGGTGGAATCTCAGCTCACTGCAACCTCTGCCTCCCGGGTTCAAGCTATTCTCCTGCCTCAGCCTCCCTTGTAGCTGGGACCACAGGTGCGAACCACCACGCCCAGCTAATTTTTATAATAATTTTTAAATTTTTAGTCAAGATGGGGTTTCACTATGTTGGCCAGGCTGGTCTCAAACTCGTGGCCTCAAGTAATTCACCCACCTTGGCCTCCAAAGTGCTGGGATTACAGGCGTGAGCTACCACGCCCAGCAGCTTTGTCCATTTTCTTTTCTTTCTTTCTTTTTCTTCTTCTTCTTTTTTTTTTTTTTTTGAGACAGGGTCTCACTCCGTCGCCCAGGCTGGAGTGCAGTGGCACAATCTCAGCTCATTGCAACCCCCACTTCTCAGGTTCAAGCTATTCTCCTACCTCAGCCTCCCAAGTAGTTGGGATTACAGATCTGTGCCACCTCGCCCGGCTAATTTTTGTATTTTTAGTAGAGACGGGGTTTCACCATGTTGGCCAGGCTGGTCTTGAACTCCCAGCCTCAAGTAATCTACTCACCTAGGCCTCCCAAAGTGCCGGGATTACAGTTGTGAGCCACCGCACTCAGTCTGCTTTGTCCATTTTCTAATGGAGGTATTTGTGTTTTTATTATTGAGTTGTTTCAGTGTGGGTATTAGTAAGGAGATATGGGGTTGGCTGAATTAGTTCACCATCTGAGCTGTCTGGAGATAGATGGATCAGAGAGCACTGTCTCTCCTCGTAAAAAATCAAAATTTCAAGGTATTATACAATTTCAGGTAGGTCAAAATTCAAGTAAGCCAATTTGGAGTAGGATGCTCCAAGGCTCACTAGCCCTGTGGAGAAAGGCTCTCTGGCTGTGTAGTCTTGAATAATACTTAACTTTTCTGAGTCTCAGTTTTTGGTCCATTTTATAGGCGCATGTGCTCTTTCTGTGAGTCTAAGAAGGTAAGGGCAGCAGCTCGCCCTTGCTGAGCACCTTCCCTGTGCCCGGGGCTGGAGCAGGTGCTGCACGGGGGAGGCATGCTATCCCGCCCCCCTCCCTCAGAATCAACAGGAGCCATTACTCTTCTTTTTCACATCTGGAGGCTCAGCTCCAGCTCTCAGGGACCACAGGTTCAGGTCTCATGAAGGAAATTCACACTTGCATCATGAGAATAACCAAAACAACTTCAGATTCATGATGGATGAAGGGCAGGACGACTGGAACGGAATGGGATTCAATAAGATCACTGTTTCCCCTCTTAAGTGAGGAGTGCATAGGGAAATGTACAGGTGTTTTCTCTGCTCCCTACAGACTGTTTCTACTGTTTCTTGTCAATCCAGCCTAGGTTTAACTCAGCAGTTAGTTCATTCATCTATTCATCCATTCTCAAACATTTATGGAGCATTTCCTTTGTGCCAATGTTGTTTCAGCCACTGGGGGTTCAAACCCTAGGTCAGTCCCAATATCCTCACCATCAAGGAACAGAGAAGACATCACAAGGGAGGCAAAATTTTTTACCTGTACCCTCTTACGGTGTCGTGGCTGGGCCTGAGGATTAAAGTGACGCAAGACAGATTTACAGGAGAAAAGCAAACAAATTTACTTCATAAAAATTTTGTGTGACATGGGAGCCCTCATGAGGAAATGAATACCCAAATAATTGACAAAACCTAAGGCAAGCAATTGTGGAAAAGTTACTAAAGTATGTGAGGGGGCTGATTGGGCGCGGGGCTCGCCTGTAATTCCAGCACTTTGGGAGGCTGAGGCCAGCAGATCACCTGAAGACAGGAGTTCAAGACCAGCCTGGCCAACATGGTGAAACTCCGTCTCTACTATAAATACCAAAAATTAGTTAGACATAGTGACTGGCGCCTGTAATCCCAGCTACTCAGTAGGCTGAGGCAGGAGAATTGCTTGAACCCGGGAGGTAGAGGTATTGCTTGAACCCAGAGAGAGACTCCGACTCAAAAAAAAAAAAAAAAAAAAAAAAAAAAGAAATATGTGAGGAGGCTCAAGAAAGATAAAAATGTTAACAAGACTTACTTTTATATGATTATCTTGGTCTCAACTTCCCATCTTTGATAATAAGAACAAACGTTCCTTCTGGCACAGGGAGGACCTCTTCAGTAAGGAGGTGTTATCTCCTTCTTTCAGGAAGAAAAGGGGAGGGTCAGAATGCCCTTCTTGATTTTTTTTTTTTTTTTTGAGACGGAGTCTCGCTCTGTCGCCCAGGCTGGAGTGCAGTGGCGCGATCTCGGCACTGCAAGCTCTGCCTCCCGGGTTCACACCATTCTCCTGCCTCAGCCTCCCAAGTAGCTGGGACTATGGGCATCCGCCACCTCGCCCAGCTAGTGTTTTGTATTTCGTAGTAGAGACGGGGTTTCACCGTGTTAGCCAGGATGATCTCGATCTCCTGACCTCGTGATCCGCCCGTCTCGGCCTCCCAAAGTGCTGGGATTACAAGCTTGAGCCACCGCGCCCGGCCATTGCATATATTTTTTAAAGTGCCTATAGCTCAAAATAATCCTTATGCCAGAGCAGCATATGTTGAGGTGGCATATTCTGTCGGCCTTCAACGTGCAAGCAGATATTTGTATATTTGAGTACTCTGTGAAGCTGGATTTTAAAAGCTGTCCCAGTATCTTCAATATCTGGCCAGATATTAAAAGTCACTGTGAGATGGGCTCTTTTGTTTTCTGAAGAGCCACTTGTGTAGCTCCTATCAATATGCAAGGGGAGGAATGGTAGATAATCCTGTCCTCGGAGCAGAGGCCAACAGGATGCTTTATCTGGCTCGCCAAGGCTGCTTCTCCTCTCCAAGTGTAAGAGGATGTGGCTGCAGGAGATGGCAGGAGTTGGAGAATGCATCGACTTGCATTAGAAGTCTAGAGGCCTTGTGGAAGGAAAAGGACTGATATTCCAACCCCTGTCTGGAATTAAAAGATCAGGAAGCCTATAGGAGTACAGAACAAGTGGTCCTCAGCAAGGCCCTATGAGAGGAAAGGACGCCAAGGGCCTTGGAGTGCAAACTCACTGGGAGGGAAGGTGAGACGGTGACCCTTGGATTTGTGAGAAGACGTGGAGCTGGCCCTGAATGTGGCTGTGGTTGTGGATCCAGGCATGTCCTGTGCTTTAGGCAGTTTGTGCCTATAAACTAGGAAGAATAACTTGAAGTTCCAGTGTAGAACACTACTCTTGATTGTACAGATCTGGGCCAGCAAGGGTCTTAGCTGGAAGGAGGCAAGGAGCTATGGTGGGACAGTGTTCAGAGTGATGGTACAGAAGCTACTATGTGAATCGGCCAGTTGAACTTATCCGTTTGCGTCTCTTCTCTTTCTTTCCTCTCTTTTTCTTTTTCCTTCTTCTACTTTCCTCTCTCTCCGTCTGGTATTGGAAGGTAGAATTTGATCCCTTTGGACTCAGTAAGCCCTTAAGGTTTTGCACAATTTAAGCAGGAAATAGGGAAGGAGGTGGGCAAGACTCAAGATGATCTGTTGGACTTCCTGCTAATATAATTAGGTGGATTCTCAAGTAGTTCATTAACGAAATGCAAAAGAAATAGAATTCTTGTTCTCATCCTGTATGAATAGATCTTGTTGAAAAACCAGGTCAGCATCTGATCAGGCATCTAGATGCAATCACCAACTTATAAGAAATACAGGGGACAAAAGAAAGTTTGAATGACATCATAGGGATACAATCAGCAAAATCCAGATTGTGGCAAAATCTATATGAGAAATGATCTGATTTCTTCATCACATAAACTGTTAAAAAAGGAGGGGGGACCAAAGAAGTGAACAGTCTCTAGAACGAAAACTGTAAAACACTGATGGAAGAAATTGCAGAGAACACAAAAAAAATGGAAAGATATTATATGTTCGTGAATTGGAAGGGTTAATATTGTTATAATGTTCCTACTATGTAAAGCAATCTACAGATTCAATGTAATCTCTGTCGAAATATCAATGACATTCTTAAAAGAAATAGAAAAACATCCTAAAATTCATACGAACCACAAAAGGGCCTGAATAGCCAAAGCAATTCTGAGCTAAAAGAACAAAGCCGGGCCAGACGCGGTGGCTAACACCTGTGATTCCAGCACTTTGGGAGACCAAGGCAGGTGGATCATTTGAGACCAGGAGACCAGCCTGGCCAACATGGAGAAACCCCATCTCTACTAAAATACAAAAATTACCGGGAGTGGTGGCGTACGCCTGGGGTACGAGCTACTCTGGAGGCTGAGGCAGGAGAATCACTCGAACCAAGGAGGCAGAGGTTGTAGTGAACCAAGATCACGCCACTGCACTCCAGCCTGGGTGACAGAGCCAGACTCTGTCTCAACAACAACAACAACAACAACAACAACAAAGAACAAAGCTAGATTTCAAAGTACATTACGAATCTGTAGTAACAGATGTAAAACATGCAGTAAAACAGCATGACACTGGCATAAAAATAGAGAAAGTAAAGAATCCAGAAGTAAATCCTGAAGCCAACTCATTTTTGACAAAGGTGCCAAGAACACCCATTGGGGAAAGGACAATCTGTTCAATAAATGATGCTGGGAAAACTGGGTATCTGTATGCAGAATACTGGAACTAGATCCCGATCTCTCACTATCTACAAAAATCAAATCAGAGTGGATTAAAGACTTAAATGTAAGACCTGAAACTATGAAACTATGAGGCAAAAACATTGGGGAAATGCTCCAGGACATTGGTCTGGATAAAGATTTCTTGAGTAAGACCTCACAAACACAGGAAACCAAAGCAAAAATGGACAAATGGGATCACATCAAACATAAAAGCTTCTGCACAGCAAAGGAAACAATCAGCAAAGCAAAGAGACAACCTACAAAATGGGAGAATATATTTGCAAATTGTTCATCTGACAACGAATTAATAATCAGAATATAAGGAACTCAAACGACTCATATATTATTTTATATATTATTTATATATTAATTGCTTAGTACAATTTCTCAAATCAGTGGCGTTTATAGTGTATGTAGATGTACCACAATGACAATAGGGGTAGAAAGGACTAGGCGAGGTTAATGAAATGACAATGTCGCAAATTTCTCACATTTTATGTGAGACCACTAAAATTGTAAATTGGTGTGACTCAAAAGCCAATAGAGGAGTTAAAATAGAATACTAAAAAAGTTTGATTAACCCAAAGGACAGTAGAAAAGCAGGAACAGAGGATCAAAAAAGATACAGGACAAATAGAAAACAAATAATAAAATGATAGACCAACATATCAACATTTGTATTAAATGTAAAAGGACAAAACTTACCAACTAAAAGACAGAGATTATCAGACTGAATAAAACAGCAGTTCCCATCCTTATGCTCTATAAAAGTGTGTCTATAAGGACACACTTTTAATATAAAGACACAGATAGTTTAAAAGTAAAAGAATGTAAAGTACATTCCATGAAAATAGTAAGTATAAGAAAGCTGGTGTGGTTATAACAGTATTAGACAAAATAGACTTCAAGGCAAGGAGTATTATGAGATACAACACAGATTATTTTATAATAATAAAAGAACCAAATCAGCAGGAACATATATCCCTTCTATATGCATATGTGACAGAACTTCCAAATGTATGAAACACAAACTGAGAAAATTAAAGGGACAACTAGGCAAATCAAAGATCCTAGTTGAATGTTTTTAACATCCCTTTTTCAGTAATTAATAGAACAACTAGACAAAGGTATCAGTAAGAATACAGAATATGTAAATACTATTAATTGCCTGGACCTAATTGCCATTTATAGGAGATTACACCCAAGAACAGAATACACATTCTTTTCAAATGCGCCTGGAATATTTACCAACTTAGACCATATGCTGGGTGACAAAATAAGTCTTAATAAAATTCAAAAGATGAGGGAAAAAAAAAAAAAAGCTCAGCAGTGCAGGCTGCTGGGCTGATATTTAAACAGCTCCCTGGGTCATGATCCCAGAGCTACGGTGGGAGAGCTCTATGACTGGAAATGGACATTTACAAGTCAGCAGATGATTCCGGCAGCATTTTGCATAGGAGATGAATGGACATCTGGATTCACAGAAGCTGGATTTGAAATAAATCCTCTGTGTCGTCCAGCCTGTCTGTTTCAGTCCCTGAGAATATTTCTGGTCACCTATTTATCACTGATTTGAGAACAAAAGGGGATTAAACTGGCCTGACCCTTGAATTTTCAGCTCCAGACTTTCTGGTTCTTTAGCATCTGGGAAGAATATTAACTACTCATAATAGAATGAGTCACGTTGAGATACAATATTAAATAATACGTTTTATTAAAGGAGCACACTGGGTTGTAAAATGTCACACTGAGTATTTCTCTACAAGCAGACTTGAAATCTTGGGACTCTTTCTAAACATGTAAAGCCTGTGATGGGTGCTCCAGATGATAACTAGTTCTATTTCTCCTAGAGTAGTACCTTTCCAACCCAATCCTAACCCATTTTTCTTATTTTTCTGTGCTTTAATATTATTCCCATAATGTGATCATATTATCATCAGAGTAACTATGAATAATGCTTTGGCTATTTTAATAATGAAGCTTCTCAATATGATTGATGCTGTGGAAACTGACCATTAAGGTTACTGGAAATGCATAGAAACAGCTCCTTAGACTAACTGTAAAGAGGAATTTTATTCCAACACGTGAGCATCACATTCTGTCTTTCTGCTCCAAGTCTCTCTTTCTCCATCTAATCCACTTCCACCTGCACTGAATATAGACTCCTCAGTTATTGTGATAATGTGGGAAAGTGTTAGCATGGGAAAGTGAAAGTTCAAAGATAATCTCCTACCTGGGATCAGGCTGTCTAGTACATGAAGAGTTTAAAAAGGTGGGAAACAAAAGGGGAGTCTGGATGTCTAATAATTTTTTTTTTTTTTTGTGAAAAGCTTTGAAATTTTCCCATGGTGAGTGCAGGATAACCTCAGAATGTCAGCTCAGCTGTTCAGTCCTGGACCTCTTCTCTTAAAGATGCATTACCTGTAAAGTGACCCCATGGATGCCTTGTGTTTGATTCTTTATTATCCCAGGGCACTGGTATCTGAGGGGTACCTGTCCTTTCCATACCCTGTCTAAGTCTTACTCACAGTCATTTGCAATAGCTATCATACATATCATATCACCAGATCCAGGGAGGTTTCCACATAGGAACGCCATTTATATTGTGGTGGCTAATGTATTATAAGGGTTATCTTAATTATTCATTTTTTCACTCAGACACTTTAGTATTGCATAGACCCTACCATTATTGCCATATTAACACAGGTCTTCAATAATAGGTCCCTGTTGTTAGGCTCAGGGCCAGGTATTTTACTCAGGTTGATGAGGTGGCATTATTCTCATTTTACACACGAGCAAACAGAGATCCAGTGAATTTAAGTGATTTGCCAAAATGCACATAGTAAATTACCAGGCGATCCAGACCCCTGGCTCTTTCTACCACACCATGCTGCCTCAATGTGGTAAAATGGGGGTTTGTAAGTTTGTTGATTACACAAGTCAGTTGATTTGACCTTTCATTAATTATGAGTCGTTAACTCCCATCTGGCAATTCAAGCCACAAAATGTTCCAAGATAGGAGGGGAATTTGTAGTGTCTTTCATTTCTGGCATTTGTACATTCGATCATTGTTGATGTGCTCAGTTTCATTAATCCCTTTGTTACAAATACAGTACACCTTACTCAGCCCATGAATTCCTGCCACCCTGGATAACTATTTTGATTCACTGGGCCCACTAGGATGTTCCAGAATGACACCCCCCTTATCCCAGGATCCTTAATTTAATCACATCTACAAATATCTTTTGCCATATAAGATAACACATGCACAGGTTTGGGATGTTAGGCTGTGGTTATGTTTTTGAGGGTCATTATCCTGCCTACCAAAACTATCCTGCCATCGTGGCCAAACCAGAACTTTATTTTTCATCCTCTCTGCTTAGCACAAGGCTGAGCATGAAGTAGGTTCTTTTTCTTTTTCTTTTTTTTTTTTTTTTTGAGACAGAGTCTCGCTCTGTCACTCAGGCTGGAGTGCAGTGGTGCGATCTCCGTTCACTGTAACCTCTCTGCCTCCTGGGTTCCAGCGATTCTCCTGCCTCAGCCTCCCGAGCAGGTGGGATTTCGGGCACATGCCACCATGTTTGGCTAATTTTTGTATTTTTAGTAGAGATGGGGTTTCACCATGTTGGACAGGCTGGTCTCTGACCTCAGGTGATCCACCCACCTTGGCTTCCCAAAGTGCTGGAATTACAGGCGTGAGCCACTGCACCCGGCCGAAGTAGGTTCTCAAGAGGGCTTGCTGAACTGAAGGGAATTCCCAGAGCTTGAACATCCTTCTCAGAAGCTTTGCTATTAGCACCAGGTGGCGATCCTTGGTGCTCACCGTAGGTCACAGCCGAGCCCCTCTGGCAGACTATGTAGTGGAGTGGAGTGGATGCCTCCAAGGAGTCCTTCCCCTGTTGGGGTGGTGGTGAGGACAGTGTTGCAGACTGACTGACCTCCTCCATACTTTCTGTTTCTTTTCCAAGGCTAATCACTTCCATTAAAATCCACCACGTGCTTTCAGTGTATCAGATATATATTTGGTTTTATGCTGTGCATGTCTTCAAAAATGGAGAGGAGACACATGCTGAACAACTCTGAACCAGTAATACGGATTTACATTCACACGGTGTGCAGGAAATAGAGTTCTAGGGAATTCAGGCTGATTTAGTGTAGCCCTAGAGAATAGACACATTCCAGAAATATTCCCTCTCCGCTAGCCTCCTCCCAGCTCTCTGAACTGCCTTAGCATCAATTCACAACACAGAGGGTGGCGTGGCCGGTTGATTTCCCTGAGGGCTGGGTGGGCAAGAGCAGGTGTTGGCCTGCACCCGGACAGAGGGTGGAGCCCTCCTGGGCCCCTCCTCTTCCCCCTCCCTGTCCCTGAACCAGTGTCCCTGGGAGGCCCATCCCTTTGTCTAGGCCTTTCTGGGTCTTATATTCTGGATTTCTGGGGACAAGGTCTCACTCCGTCGCCCAGGCTGCAGTGCGGCAGCGCAATCTCAGCTCACTGCATCTTCCGCCTCTCAGATTCAAGCGATTCTCCTGCCTCAACCTCCAGAGTAGCTGGGGTTACAGGCACTGGCCACCACACCTGTAAGTTCCAGGTAACTTGTATTTTTAGTAGAGATGGGGTTTCTCCATGTTGGCCAGGCTGGTCTTGAACTCCTGACCTCAAGTGATCTGCATTACAGGCATGAGCCGCTGCTCCCCGCCCAGCCCAACCTTCCTTGATAAGGGATGACGAAATGCTGAAATGGAAGCTACATTTAGTAATTTGGGGGTGATTGATTAATATTCATGAAAATGTTTGCACACAATGCCAAATTAATGTTTTTAAAAAGAGACTTAGGTACGAAGTAAATATTTTGACAGAGATGTGAAAATAACTATGAAGGCCACTCCATCTGCTCCTTGTTTATTGCCTGAATATTTACATCACTGCATTGGAAACTCCACTGATTCAAGAATTAACGTACAGAAAAAGATTCTGTCTCCTTGTTCTGTGAGTTGGGGGTAAGGAGATAAAACACAAATGAGTGCACACAACCCCTAGAGATTTTCCCCCTTCCTTTTCTCCCCCAGGACTAACATCACCCCCATTCCCCCAAGATAAGAAACTCTAAGAACGTGTTGCTGTTGTTACTGTCAGGTGCTGATGTGGTTATGGTTGTATGGGGAAGGGAATGGCTGCTATTGAGAATCCTCGAGTAGGGATTAATATAGAGTAGGAAAGACACAACAGAGGGAAGATCCTGTTTGTACTGAAGGAATTCTATTTTTATTTATTTATATTTTCTCATTTAGCTTTTTTATTCTGCATTTATTTATTTATTTGAGATGGAGTCTCGCACTGTTGCCTGGGCTGGAGTGCAGTGGCGTGATCTCGGCTCACTGCAACCTCTGCCTCCTGGGTTCAAGCAATTCTTCTGCCTCAGCCTCCTGAGTAGCTGGGATTACAGGCGTGCACCACCATGCCTGGCTAATTTTGTATTTTTTTGTAGAGACAGGGTTTCACCATGTTGGTCAGGCTGGTCTTGAACTCCTGACCTCAAGTGATCTGCCCACCTCAGCCTCCCGAAGTTCTTTAGTTTAATTTGATCCCATCTGTCAATGTTTGCTTTTGTTGCCATTGCTTTTGGTGTCCTTGTCATGAAATCTTTGCTAGGGCCTATGTCTTGAATGGTGTTGCCTAGGTTGTCTTCCAAGGGCTTTCATAGTTTTGGGTTTTACATTTAGTCTTTAATCCTGAGTTAATTTTTGTATATATGGTGTAAGGAAGGGATGCAGTTTTAATCTTCTGCATATAGCTAGCCAGTTATCCCAGCACCATTTTTTGAATAGGGAATCCTTTCTCCACTGCTTGTTTTTGTCATGTTTGTTGAATATTAGATAGTTGTAGGTGTACAGTTTTATTTCTGGGTTCTTTATTCTGTTCCACTGGTCTATGTGTTATGTGTCTGTTTTTGTACCTGTACTGAAGGAATTTTAGATCTGTAGTGCTCTGAAAGAAAACCCACAGGACTTTTTTGGAATGTCAGTGCAATATACATATGAGAGGGTGGGTAGTCAGAGAAGGCTTCCTGCAACAGGGTGGTTTTGAGGCCAACTTGGGAATGTCGACAAGAGTGAAGAGTCTGGCTTAATATTTCCAAGCACACTGAATTAGGGGGGGCTCCCCCCACCCTCATACTCTTCTGGTTCTTACCTGGTTCTTGTGCTTGGTCTCTCCACTGGCTCTCACTGTCAGATCTCAGCTCAAGCACAACCTCCTCTCTGAAGCCTCCTGATGTCTTTGGGCCAACTGACAGGTCCCCTCTCTGCATTGTATATACAGATCTACAAACACGTATCTGTAATTCTGAACTCCAAAAAATTGTGAAAACTGAAAGCTTTTTCTTTTTGGTGCTAAAACTCATTTGGTGGCAAATCCTGCCTGAGACAGCACAAGGCTGTTGCCTGTCTTTATTTCACTTTACTGCTGGTACATTTTGCTGCAGAAATGTGGATGTGATTGATTATGGGTGACATCCTAGATAGTTCCTAAAATCTGACAAATTCAGAATCCCCAAACTCATCTGGCCTAAGCGTTTTGATGAAGGGCTTGTGGGCCTGTGTCTCTGTTGTAACAATTGCTGGGAGGATTTCTGTATTTGGTTGACTAGTTTGTCTCCCAAGGAGTCTTTGACTGTAGGACAAGGAGTTTGCATTTTCATTTTTATGTACCACAAGCCCCAGGTAGGTCATGCCCCTAAGTGTGATAAATCTTGGTTGACAGATTGTAATTGGAGATATTCACCAAGGGTCTCCCTCTTTCACTGGCACCACCTGGCAGTCATTGTTCAGGAAGGTTGGCAGGGCAGAGCAGCAGGGGGTGGCTTTGGCCTGCAGACACCCCAGGGTTCGACCAGTCGGACCTAGCAGCGCTCTTCCCCGGGATCATGGCTTGAAATGAGCAGGGAGGGGGACTTGGTGGTGGATGGGAGTGTGGATTGATAAGCACTCTGAGGATAAGATGCTCCTAACCCACTCTGCCCAGACTCAACACCCCATATGTCCTCTGGAACTTGGATAAAGTGAGGGTGGAAGACCCTGCATTTATTTATATTAGCTTCTGCTACCCAATGCAATGGGTAAACTCCTCACAGAAAATAAAGAAAATCTGGCGGGGTGAGGTAGCTCACACCTGTAATCCCAGCAATTTGGAAGGCTGAGGTGAGTCGATCACCTGAGGTCAGGAGTTCGAGACCAGCCTGGCCAACATAGGGTAATCCCATCTCTACTAAAAATACAAAAATTAGTTGGGCATGGTGGCGGGCACCTGTAATCCCAGCTACTTGGGAGGTTGAGGCAGGAGAATCATTTGAACCTAGGAGGCGGAGGTTGCAGTGAGCCAAGACCGTTCCATTGCACTCCAGACTGGGTAACAAGAGCAATACTCCGTCTCAAAAAAAAAAAAAAAAAAAAAAAAAAGAAAATGAAGAAAATTGACTTGTTTCACATTCAAATGTGTGAGCTAGAAGTCACACAAGGTCAGAAAAATGAATAAAATGATCAAAGAGGACTTCATTTATTTTTAATCCTCAGGCATCTTACTCTCCTATTGATCAGGTGTTGGTTTGTCTTTGTTGTTATATGTGACAATCAAGGGACCCAGCCATTCCTGCGTTTTTTTTAGAAGTAAGCATGAGGTGGCCGGGCGCGCTGGCTCACGCCTGTAATCCCAGCACTTTGGGAGGCCGAGGCGGGCGGATCACGAGGTCAGGAGACCATCCTGGCTAACACGGTGAAACCCTGTCTGTATTAAAAATACAAAAAATTAGCAGGGCGTGGTGGCGGGCGCTTGTAGTCCCAGTTTCTCGGGAGGCTGAGGCAGGAGAATGGGGTGAACCTGGGAGGCGGAGCTTGCAGTGAGCTGAGATCGCGTGACGGCACTCCGGCCTGGGCTACAGAGTGAGACTCCGAGCCTCCCCCCACCCCACAAAAAGAAGTAAGCATGAGGTAGTGAAGCCAAGCGTCCCAAAAGTGAGAGGGACTGCCAGTGCTCGAAGTGATCTATTTTTGAGGGTGGGAAGGAACCAGCCTGGAGGAAGTTGATTGAAGTAGATTCTGGTGGGCAGATCCCTAGGACATTGAAAGAGAGCACCAGATAGCTACCAAAAACAAAACAAAAAAGCAAAACAAACAAAAAACCTAACCATTCCCTCCCATCCGAAGTCTTGGGATTTGGAGGATGCAGGATAATCAATGTCCCACTAGGTGGCACTGATGATCCACATTTGGGATATGCGGAGTCTGTCTCTATGGCAACAAGTTTACAAATTTATAGGGAGAATTGACTTTGTCCTCTGGGGTGTGTGTGTCTGTGTGTATGAAGGAGTTTTTGAGTGTTCAGAAAAGTCTGCTGTGTGCAGAAGGGACCATTGATATGCAACTGTCAGAAAATCAAGGAAATATTATCATAGTGAGCACGGCAATAAGGAACGAGAGAGGAGAAATCACTCCTCTCAATGCAGTAACAAACTACCTTGCCGCTTGGACTCTAATGTTCTCTAATGCATGCGGTTAGGAAGCAGGGCTCCCAGGCATGCTGGGATCCTGGGGCTGGGCTGCAGGCTGGATTTGCTTTTGGGCAGGCCATTACTGCAGGAGCTCAGCCTGCAGGGAGCTGGGGTTGCTTGAACTATGGATGTTTTAGGGATGCGATGATGGAAAATATTACAAATGCCCAGCTATCTAGTTCTTTTTTTGAGACGGAGTTTCGCTCTTTTTGCCCAAGCTGGAGTGCAATGCCGCGATCTCGGCTTACCTCAACCTCCGCCTCCCGAGTTCAAGCGATTCTCCTGCCTTAGCTGGGATTACAGGCATGCACCACCACTCCCGGCTGATTTTTTGTATTTAGTAGAGACGGGGTTTCACCATGTTGGTCAGGCTGTTCTCAGACTCCTGACCTCAGGTGATCCACCCACCTTGGCCTCCTAAAGTGCTAGGATTACAGGCATGAGCCACTGCGCCTGGCCCCAGACATCTAGTTCTGCATGCTACTATATGTCTAGACAGTTACAGTCCATCTCTCTCGGGTGTGGGTTTCCTATGCTGTCTGTACAAAATGTGTTTTTCGGCCGCAGCCTCCCAAGTAGCTGGGATTACAGGTGCCTGCCACCATGCCCGGCTAATTTTTGTATTTTTAGTAGAGATGGGGTTTCACCATATTGGCCAGACTGGTCTCGAACTCCTGACCTCAGGTAATCTGCCCGCCTTGGCCTCTCAAAGTGCTGGGATTACAGGCATGAGCCATCGCACCTGGCCAATATTTTATTTTATTTATTTAATTTTGAGATGGAGTTTCGCTCTTGTCACCCAGGCTGGAGTGCGATGGCACGATCTTGGTTCACTGCAACCTCTGCCTCTTGGGTTCCAGCAACTCTCCTGCCTTAGCCTCCCCAGTAGCTAGGACTACAGGCGTGCACCACCATGCCCAGCTAATTTTTGCATTTTTAGTAGAGATGGGGTTTCACCATGTTGGCCAAGCTGGTCTCGAACTCCTGACTTCAGGTGATCCACCTGCCTCAGCCTCCCAAAGTGCTGGGATTACAGGTGTGAGCCACTGCACCCGGCCAATTTTATTATTTTAAAATGATGAGATAATTGAAAATAAAAACATTTCTCCAGAAACAAGATTATTGAAATATAAAATTTTCCCCAAAATTGTTGAAATTTGGCATCTCTAAAAATACATACAATGTTTGATATGGTTTAGATCTGTGTCCCTGCTCAAATCTCATGTCAGATAGTAATCCCCAATGTTGGAGGTGGGGCCTGGTGGGAGGTGATTGGATCATGGGGCAGATTTCTCATGAATGGTTTAGCACCATCCTTTTGATGCCGTTTTCATGATAGTGAGTGAATTCTCACCAGATCTGGTCATTTAAAAGTGTGTAGCACCTCCCTCTTTCCTCTCTTGCTTCTGCTCCTACCATGTGAGACAACTCGCGCTCTCTCCTCCTTTGCCTTCCGCCGTGATTGAAAGTTTTCTGAGGCTTCCCCAGAAGCAGAAGCTGCTATGCTTCCTGTACAGCGTGCGGAACTGTGAGACAATTAAACCTCTTTTCTTTGTAAATTACCCAGTCTCAGGTATTTCTTTATACCACTGTGAGAACGGACTAACACAATGTTGAGGAGGTATTTTTTTTTTTTTCAAATTCCTGATTCTGAAAAATTAAGAAAAATAGAAACAAATAATTGTTTGGAAAATTGCATGAGTCTATTCTCATATTCTCATTAACATATTCTCATTAGGAGAATGAGAACATATTCTCATTAGGAAAGTGAGACATCACTTTATATTTATTTGGTTGTCAGGGAAGGCTTCTCCCCTTCATTGTTCTAAGCTAAGAATTTAACTATTTCTATGGCCACTTAACTTCTGACACAGCAGAGGCCACATATAGAAATAAGTGTAGAAGTCTGGGCGTGGTGGCTCACACCTGTAATCCCTGCACTTTGGGAGGCTGAGTCGGGTGGATCACCTGAGGTCAGGAGTTTGAGACCAGCTTGGCCTACATGGTGAAAGCCCATCTCTACTAAAAATGCAAAAATTGGCCAGGTGTGGCAGTGGGCACCTGTAATCCCAGCTCCTTGGGAGGCTGAGGCAGGAGAATCGCTTGAAACCAGGAGGTGAAGGTTGCAGCGAGCCGATATCGCACCACTGCACTCCAGCTTGGGTGACAAAAGTGAAATTCCATCTCAAAAAAAAAAAAAAAAAAAAAAAAAAAGGGAATAAGTGTAGAGACAGGGCAGAGGGTTGGGAGCTGTTTTGCACTGGGACTTCCCTGTACATCTTAGGTCTGCAATTTTTAGGATGCCCTGAATTGATCTGCATGAAGGTAATTTGACTCTAGATTACTACACACTCAAACCTCAGGCATATTTAAGCCATGTATTTTTTTTTTCATTAGAATTCTGATAGTTAGAATTTATTTTCCCCATTGAGATTCACTCCTGAATGTTAGTTCTGACAGTTCCCACTCTAACCTGGGAAGAACTAGAGCCACTGCTTGGCTTTGTCACTAATTAAATTAGTGATCCTGAATATGTCAATCGGCCTGATTTGATCATTCCACAATCTATACATATTTCAAAACATCACACTGTACTCCATACAGATATGTTATTATTTGTCAATTAAGTGAAAATGAAGAAAACAAACTAATGGCCATGGGAAACAGTATTTCTTTCTTCTTTTTTTTTTTTAGACAGTGACAGTCTCCCTCTGTCACCCAGGCTGGAGTGCTGTGGCATGATCTTGGCTCACTGCAACCTCTGCCTCCTGGGTCCAAGTGATTCTCATGTCTCAGCCTCCTGAGTAGCTGGGTTTACAGGTGTGCACCACCACACCCAGCTAATTTTTTGTATTTTTAGTACAGTCGGGGTTTCTCCATGTTGGCCAAGCTGGTCTCAAACTCCTGATCTCTAGTGATTCACCTGCCTGGGCCTCCCAAAGTGAGACACCACACCCAACCCAGGGAACCAGTATCCCTCCCCTCCCCTCCCTCCCCTCCCTCCCCTCCCCTCCCTTCCCTCCCTTCCCTCCCCTCCCCTCCAAGGAACCAGTATCCCCTCCCCTCCCCTCCCCTCCAGGGAAGCAGTATCCCCTCCCCTCCCCTCCCTTCCCCTCCCCTCCCCTCCCTTCCCCTCCCCTCCCCTCTCCTCTTCCTTATTTTCTTTTCTAAAACGCTGGGATTACAGGCGTGACCCACCGGGCCTGGTCGGGAACCAGTATTTCTGATGATCATTTTTTCTCATTTGTAAGACTGAAATTAGTAACAGTAGCCCTTTCGCTTCAGGAGAGTGAGTTGATACATTTGTCCTCTGTCTGCTGAACCGGTGGGTCCCACCCTGGGCTGCTGTCCTGCTTCCCCTTCCTGCAGACTGTGCTCACAGCAGGTAGAGAAAGAGCTTACATTTCTTACCGACAGCTCTTACTCAGGGAGCTCGCAGCAGTGGTGCGTGCATGCGTGCACACGTCCCTCGTGGCCGAGTCCTTTCCTCCGAACCCAGCAGAAGATCTGAACAGGTCTGAACCCCCAGGTCTCACCTCAAGGTGAGACAGGTTCGTGTCTTTTTCAACAGAGCCTCCGGACTCTGAGCACATCACGGTCGGCGGCGCCTGGGGTTTAAGCCTCCAATATTAAGTGACATTCTCAGCTGACCTCGAGGGGGCAGCATCGCCCAGCCCAACTCCTCCTGCGGCCTCCTCGGGTGTGGCCCAAACCCTTAGTGCCATTCTGCAGGGCATGGTGAGCCTTCAACAAATTGCAGCTCCCACAATGGCTGTGATTCCTAACTAGTTTCCTTCTTTGCCCTCTGTTGCAGCCACATGTCAGAAACGCCTGTCGACATCTGAGCCAAGGGATTTTTTTGCCTTATAGAACTTCTTAGCACTTAACATCTGAAAATCTTGCTTGACATTTGGCTTATCCTGACTTTCATTGCAGTTTTTGCTTTTACTATAGTTAATGTCTATATTTAGTTTTAAGTTCCTGGAGAGAAGGAATGTGTTTTTATTTTTTATTTTTCTTTGACTCATGATCATCTCTGCTAGCTACCTCTGCACCCCCAAACAGCAGTTAACTTGGAATTAGATACAGAACAGGGTCTCAGTGAGTGTTGGTGGATGATAGTGTGATGGGTGCAGGGGGTAGGTATGTAGAAACCGTAGGTGAGACTCAGAGCCACTCTGTGCCTAGGAATTTCAGGGTATAGCCATATACTGTCCCTAAACCCACTGCAGGACTATATTCCCAAAAGCCCTGTTGTTCTGATCCACTCCCCAACCCGATTCCTCATTCTGCTGTTTCCTTATCAAATGGAGACAGTACTAACATTAATATTTACCTCATTGCCCACAACATTTGAAAAGTATATGCTTTCCTATAACTTCCTTAGGGGCTGAAGGATGAAAAGAATAGTCAAACACAGCAGCTAGGAATTTAAGGCCCAAGAGAGATCCGATGTCTTTTTCTAAAGCCTTTTGCCTCAGGGATGACCAGGTTGATGGGGCTCACTGGCTATGAACACAGTGTGGCTCTAGGAGAAGCCTGCTGGGACCTTCTCTGCATCACTAATGGTGCCTGTCGCCCTAAGGGACCTGTGGGGCAGTGGCTGATGAGGACAGGAGTGAGGATGCTGGGGGCAGCACATTGCCCTTCCACCTCTGGACTTTTGATCATGGTTCTTTGGCCTTACATTTGTGCAGCCACTTGTGATTTTCAAACATTGTCAGGTCTCTGTTTGTATTAGGTGTTACAGGGCCTGTTGTGGCAGCCAGTACATCTGATACAGGGATTTTCCTAGAGTCACAGAGCTTACTAATGGAGGAATCAGTACTAGATTGAGTCTCTGGACATCTTCTTCTGTGCTGTTTCTTTAAATTTTTTTTTTTTTTTTGAGACGGGGTCCCACTCTGTGGCCCAGGCTGAAGTGCAGTGGTATAATCACGGCTCACTGTAGCCTCAAACTCTTGGGTATAAGCGATCCTCCTGCCTCAGCCTGCTGAGTAGCTGGGAATATAGGCACTTGCCACCACATCCAGCTAATTTTTTGAAAACTTTTTTTTTCCTTTCTTTTGTAGAGACGAGGTCTTGCTATGTTTCCCAGGCTGATCTTGAACTCCTGGCCTCAAGTAATCCTCCTGCCTTGGCCTCCCAAAGTGCTGGGATTACAGGCCTGAGCCACCGTGCCCATACGCTGTTTCTTGTAAGTTTCACTGCCTACTCAGAAACGTCGCCTCTCTGCAGGGCAGGAGGCAGAGTGAGTGGGGTGCCTTGGGAATGCTGGCAGTGCCTTGCCTTTTTCCTGCATTCCTGTCACTCACGGGAGTGGCTGGTCACGTCATCATTTCATGGCTTCTGAGTTGGATTAAGTTACTGAATGTGTAGCCCCTGGACGGCAACGGTGGCATCACCTGGAGTGTTAGAGATGTAGATTCACAGTCCCACCCCAGGTCTGTATCAGGCTCCACGGCTCTTGCATTCACAGTGTTAGATCTTTTTTTTTTCCATTAAATCTTTACTGCTGCCATATAAGGTACATTTTCAATTTATTTTTTATAATGTTTGTAGAGGGGAGGGATAGCATTAGGAGATATACCTAATGTAAATGATGAGTTAATGGGTGCAGCACACCAACATGGCACATGTATACAGTGTTAGATCTTTTCAGGGTATTGTCATTCCGTCATAAGACCTCTGTGGTCAGAGCTGCCCCTGTTGAGTGAACTGTCATCAAGGTGTGCATGTTGGGGGGCTGAGTGGCTCTCGCTTCCCAGGATTGGACGATATATTCAGACCCCAGGTGGACAGCCCCATGCGCTGAGTTCAGGGGTCAGATTGGCTGCCTGATGACTCTCACAAGGGCCTGTTTAAGACTCATGGGGCAGACTTCAGGCCAGGTGGGCTGTGAAACCCCATGGAGCCCACGGCCCTGAGGGCCCTGTGTCTATGGCCTCTACCTCATTCACAGGCCACCTTCAATCTTTTGTTCTCCTGCTGACCCTGTGTTCTAGGTGGACAATTTTTGCACAGTGCTGGACCATGCCAGACACTACTGAAAGTCTAAGCATTTTCCCCAATATGAACAGAAAGAAGCTCACTTTATTAACAACATAAATCTAAGAGCAGTTTCATCTTCAAACTTAACTCCCAACCACCAAAGCCCTGGCTCTTTATAAAATGTTCTTGAGACGTGCCAGGAGATCCTCAACCATTGGGAGGACATCGTCCTGTGAGCATGTGAAGCCCACGAGTGGAAGGCATCATCTTAGCAGAAGTGGTGTCAGCTTGAACCTAGCCAATTCAGCTGAAAGCAACATCCATACCAAAGGATGGCAAGTGAAAGATTTGTTTAAGGCTGGGCACGGTGGCTCACGCCTGTAATCCCAGCACTTTGGATGCTGAGGCAGGGGGATCACCTGAGGTCAAGAGTTCAAGACCAGCCTGGCCAACATGGTGAAACCCTGTTTTTGCTAAAAATACAAAAATTAGCCAGGCATGGTGGTGGGGGCCTGTACTCCCAGTTACTCAGGAGGCTGAGGCAGGAGAATGGCTTGAACCAGGGAGGTGGAGCTTGCAGTGAGCTGAGATTGTGCCACTGCACTCCAGCCTGGGCGACAGAGCAAGACTCCATCTCAAAATAAATAAATAAATAAATAAATAAAAAATAAAAAAATAGAAAAGAAAAGAAAAAAGATAGTTCATTCACCCAACTTCTTCAAGACTGTTATGCTGGGCAAGGACAGGAGGAGGCTGGGGTTCAAAATCCTCTTTGGAAGCACAAGAGTTGAGCTTGACCACAAGCAGCAGGCTTCTCTCTCTGTTGGCCACCCCCTGACTGTGGCTCAGCTAAGTGAAATGTGTTCTCACCCCAGTCTGGACAATCAGGAGAACTTTGGAAATACTGATGCTCAGCCCCCACACTGATTTCATATGCCTGGGTTGAGCCCAGGTGAAGCTGAGATGCACCCCCAGCGGAGAAGCCTTATGGTAGGTCACTGGCTGATGAATGAAATTGAGTAGCCATCCTTGAAAAATATGCTGAGTTCTGGGCCTCGTCAGAGAAGATTCTGATTGAGTAGATTAGGGGTCAGGCCAGGGACCTGAATTTAAAAAACCCGTCTCAGGTGTGTCTGACAATCATTCTGGGCTGGGAACTGCTGGTCTAGATGATGTTTGCACTATTGAGTGAATGCTCACATTTTCCAAAGTGTATGTTTAATATTAAACCAGTGGTTTTCATTCTGGCTGCATATTATGATCACCGGGGGAGCTTTAATAAAAAATACTGTTACCTGGGTCCCACCGCAGTCCAATTAAATCAGAGTCTTGGGGGCGGGGGGTGCTCCAGCACAAATATTTTTAAAAGCTCCCCAGTTGAATCTAATGTGCAATTAGGGTTGAGAACCTTTATATTAAACCTTGAAAGAACAAACAGAATTTACGCCTGAACTACATTTGGAGTTTGCTTTTGATTATGGTCCGCTTTTAGTTTTTTCATAGAGCTAATTTGTTATTAAGAATGTAAATTATTCATTATGGCCTGATTGGTGTAAATCATATCGGATTTGTGACTTCCTTTGATCTGAATGCTAGACTTCCATAAATACAGTTGAAGACGGCTCTAGACTTTTGTCTCTGACTTTTTGATAGCTGTATCAATCTGCTGGCTCACTGGGCTCGTGAAAGAACCAAACCTTCAGGTCTCTTTCCCATGTGCTGCCATTGACGTGGCTTCCTGTGTCAGGAATTTTTGCTAGTGATCCTTTTGCTTACTGTGGTCAGGAATGGAATGGACCTAGGTCCTGGAGAGGTGATGGGGTGACCCTTTAGGGTAGGTGAGTAACAAAAGGGCGCCCCTTCCCCTGGGCTAAGCAGCACATGCTTTGCTGTCAGAGAACGGCTGGATTTCGGACCTGCTCACTCTGTCCACCACGCACTGCTGCATTGGGCGTGAATGGCACAACCCCACGTGGCAGGAGTGAGGAGGGAGCCCCACTTGAACCACATGGGACAGGGATGGTGGAGAGTGGCTCCCCAAAGGGAGATTGAGGTGCTATTCCCAGACATGGCGAAATGGATATCGTGTAGGCCAAACCAGCCCTGGCCTTAGACTTGGGCAAGACAGGCTCCTTCTCAGGTGCTTCTTCAGGGTATTGTCATTCCATCATAAGACCTGTGTCCAGTGTCTTACCCCGTCATAAGACCTGTGTCTTCACATGCACACGTGTGTTTACTGCAGCACGATTTACAATAGCAAGGACTTGGAACCAACCCAAATGCCCATCAGTGATAGACTGGATAAAGAAAATGTGGCACATATACATTTTGGAATACTATGCAGCCATAAAGAAGGATGAGTTCATGTCCTTTACAGGGAAATGGATGAAGCTGGAAGCCATCATTCTCAGCAAACTAAAACAGGAGCAGAAAACCAAACACCGCATGTGCTCACTCATAAGTGGGAGTTGACCAATGAGAACACATGGACATAGGGAGGGGAGCACCACACACCAGTGCCTGTCAGGGAGCGGGGAGTAAGGGGAGGGAGAGTATTAGGACAAATACCTAATGCATGTGGGGCTTAAAACCTAGATGATGGATTGATAGGTACAGCAAACCACCATGGCACAGGTATCCCTATGTAACAAACCTGCACATTCTGCACATGTATCCCAGAACTTAAAGTAAAATTAAAAAAAAAAAAAAAAGCCTGTGTCTTCTTCAGTCAAACGTCTCTGCACAGGGTGGGGCCAAGCAACTGTGCCCATACAAGCCTGAGCCGCACCACTCTGTGCCTGAAATCCCAGCCTAAGCCCACGTGGGTCTTTTCCCTGCACTGCTGTGAGAACTTTGCTTTATCTCATGTCTAAGATAAACACCCAGGATATGTCTTGTAGAGATATACTCAGTCTCAGAAATGCTTGTGCCTAATCAAAGGGGATGTGTTGGAAGGAGCCCTGGGAGGTATCTGATTGACTGTTGATTACCTACCCCGTGCTTACCATATATTTATGCCATTTTAGTCCTTAAAACAATGGTTCTCAAAGCATGGTAACCAGACTTGCAGCATCAGCGCTACCTGGGAACTTATTAGAAATGCAGAGGTGGGAGGATCACTTGGGGTCAGGAGTTCAAGACCAGCCTGGCCAACATGGCAAAACCCCATCTCTACTAAAAATACAAAAATTAGCTGGGCATGGTGGCACATGCCTGTAGTCCCAGCTACTCAGGAGGCTGAGGCAGGAGAATCACTTGAACCCGGAAGGCGGAGGTTGCAGTGAGCCGAGACTGCACCATTGCACTCCAACCTGGGCAACACAGCCAGACTCTGTCTCAAAAAAAAAAAAAAAAAAAAAAAAAAAAAAAAAAAGAAAGAAAAAGAAATGCAGTTGCTTGGGACCACCTGGGACCTGATGAATCAGAGACTCTGGGGGAGGGATGGGGGTAGGAATCTATGTTTTAACCCTTTAGATTATTCTGGGACTTGTTCAAGTTTGAAAACTGCTGCCTTAAAACATTCTCAGTCCTTAACATAATCCCCTGTGTGTTATCCCCACCATTCTGATAACAATCCCCAGGAGATGTCTAAGCTGCCCCAAGCAGAAAGTGGCACCTCAGTGCTGAAATGCAAACCCAAGTCCACCTAGCCTCAAAGTCCTCAGAGTTTTTTTCCACGTCCACCCTGCCTGCAAAGAAAATCTAGAAGCTAGTTTTGTTTCTGGCTCCTCCTCCCACTCTCCTTCTTTTAAGGTAGTCCACTACCTTCTCTTTCTCACTGTCTCCGATCGTGACTCTCCCACACCTGCTTTCAAAGCTTTGTCTGTGAACTAATTAGAGGTTTGAAAAGCTGGTATCAGAAGTGCCCAGTATCATTTTTATGAGCCTTCATGAATAAGAAAACAATGCCAACAAGTCAACATTGCGTGCAAATGGCAGTAAAATCCCACTCAATGGCTCCCTAGCCTTGATTTTGCAGAGTGAAATCGAAGCAAGTTTTGTTAGGCCTGCTGATTTTAAAGGAGGAGGACCCTGTGCATCCAGAGAACCCACTGAAGGATGTAGGCTGCATCGTCACTCACTCTGGAAGGAAGTTAACGAAAGTACTTACATAACCTCCAGCGCGTTCCTCCCCAGGCTGTGGAGGGGAGGTCCTTAGCCTGCAGTGACCTGGAATATCTGCTTCCAACCTTGCAGAAATGCTGAGATCCACAAGATGGCAGCAGCCGCTCAAGCTTCGCACAGGGTCCCTGCTACTTTTGTAATTCCCAAATTAAAAACCAAACCAAACCAAACCAAACATATAGCTGCAATCTGGAAGACGCCAGATTCATTCATTCTAGGCCTGCCCCCTTTACATACAGAACTGTTCAGAACAGAATCAATGTGAGCAAACTGCTTATAAAGGTTTTAGAGAAAAGGAATCTCAATTGTTGACTCAATTGATTAATTTATTTACTTATTTTTCCATCCTCCCAACTTTTCACTCTGAAAAGTCTCAAACCCGTAGAAAAGCCGGAGGATGAACACCTTCTTGGTCTTCACTGGGATTTATCAAATTATTACATTTAGCCACATTTATTTCATCTTTCTCTCTCTTTTTCTGGATGAAAGCTTTGAAATTTGCAGACACCCTGATACTTTACCTCTCAAGAATTCAACATGTCTCCTAAGAATAAACACGTTTCTTTATGTAACCACAACATCATCATATCCAAGAAGTTTAACATTGATGCATTACTTGATTTATAATCATATTTAAATTGCCCCAATGGTCCCAGCAATGTTCTTTACAATAATTTTATTTCTTTTCTTTCTTTCTTTTTTTTTTTTTTTTTTGAGATGGAGTCTCACCCTGTCGCCCAGGCTGGAGTGCAGTTGTGTGATCTCAGCTCACCGCAGCCTCCGCCTCCCAAGTAGCAGGGATTTCAGGTGCATGCAACCACGCCTGGCTAATTTTTTTGTATTTTTAGTAGAGACGGGGTTTCACCATATCGGCTAGGCTGGTCTCGGACTCCTGACCTCCAATGATCCACCTGCCTCAGCCTCCCAAAGTGCCGGAATTACAGGTGTGAGCCACATCGCCCGGCCTACAGTAATTTTCAATCCCCTGCTACAGAGTCCATTTGAGAATCACAACCTTATGTAGTTGTCATGTCACCTTTTTTGTAGAGCTCTTCTCCTCCTCTGTTGATCTTTCAGGACATTGACATTTCTCAAAAGTCTGGTTCATGTGTTTTGTAGAATGCCCGGCACTCTGGATTTGGCTTACTGTTTCTGGATTATTAATCCAGGTTAAGTATCTTGGCAAGAATTCTACCTGGGCAATCTGCCATCCTTGTTGCATCACTTCAGGTGGCACATGATGTCATGTGGTCCCATTACTGACGATGCTGAATTTGAACACCTAGCTAAGGTATCAGACCTCGGGCAGAGAACTCATTCTTGTCCTGCACCTGCAGCAATCCTGAATGGCCACCCCAGCTCCTCTCTTGACTTGCTGGTCTGTACTCTCCCCGCAGCAGCCAGAGAGATGCTCTGAAAGCGTCAGTCGGATGAGGCCATGCCTTTGCTCAAAACCTTCCTGTGGCTTCCCACCGTTCCCAGAATAGCTTCCAAACTCCTCGCCATGCCTTCACAGCCCTGCATGGTCTGGCTGCTGTCTACCTTCTTTTTCAACATTAAAATTAAAAAAAAATTTAAAATAAAAAAATTTAAATTGGCATAATAATTGTACATATTTATGAGGTTCATAGTGAAGCTGCAATACACATAATGTATAGTGATCAGGGTAATTAGCACACTCATCATCTCAAACATTTATCACTTCTTTGTGTTGGGAACATACAACATCCTCTTTCTCGTTATCTGAAACTATTAATATCTAATATCTTATTGTTAACTGTGGTCATCCTACAGTGCTATAGAACACTGCAACTTATTCTTCTTATCTAGGTGTGATTTTGTATCCTCCCTATTCCTCCTTGCCCGCTATACTTCCCAGCCTTTAGTATCTTCTGTTTTACTTTTTACTTCTATGAGAGCAACTGTTTCTAGCTTCCATATGAATGAGAACATGTGGTGTTTAACTTCCTGTTCCTGGCTTATTTTATTTAACATAATGTCCTCCAGTTCCATCCATGTTGCTGTGAAAACAGGATTTCATTCTTTTTTATGGCTGGATAGTATTCCATTGTGCATATACACTACATTTTCTTCATTCATCTTTGTTGGACACCTAGATTGGTTTCATATCTGGGCTATAGTGAATAGTGCTGCAATAAACGTGGGAGTGCAAAAGTCTCTTCAACGGACTGATTTCCTTTCCTTTGGATAACTGCCCGGTAGTGGAATTGCGTAACTTACAGTAGTTCTATTTGTAGTTTTTTGAGAAGCCTCCACACTTTTTCCATAGTGGCTGTACTAATTTACGATCCCATTAATAGTGGATGAGCTCCCTTTTCTCCATATCTTCACCCGCATTCGTTATTTTTTGTCCTTCTGATGATAGCCACTTTACACTCTAACTAGGCGAGATGATACCTCATTGTGGTTTTGATTTGCATTTCCCTGATGATTAGTGATATTGAACATTTTTTCATATATTTGTTGGCCATTTGTATTTCTTCTTTTGAGAAACATCTGTTCAGATCACTTGCTTCTCCTCCATGTCATTCCCTCACCCCACTTTTTTTGTTTTTGTTTTTTTGTTTGAGACAGTCTCTCATTGTCACCCAGGCTGGAGTGCAGCAGCATGATCAAGGAGCACTACAGCCTGGACCTCCCAGGCTCAGGTGATCCTCCTGCCTCAGGCCCTCCTGTCCCCACAACCTTGGTGGCTGACCACACCCAGTTAATTTTTGTATTTTTGGTAGAGATAGGGTTTTGCCATGTTGCCCAGGCTGGTCTCAAACTCCTGGGCTCATGTGATCCTCTGGCCTCGGCCTCCTGAACTGCTAGAATTACTGTCATGAGTCATGATGCCTGGCCTTTTTGCCCATTTTTTAATTGGATTTTTTTTCACTGTTGAGATATATTCTGGATATATTCTGAGATATATTCTGGATATATTCTGAGATATATTCTGGATATATATTCCTCATATATTCTGGATATTAATCCCCTGTCAAATGAATAGTTTGCAAATATTTTCTCCAATTCCTTAGGTTGTCTTCTCACTCTGTTGATCATTTCCTTTGATGTGCAGAAGATTTTTAGGTTTGATGTAATCTCATTTGTTTATTTTTGTTTTTGTTGCCTGTGCTTTTGAGGTCTTCTTCATAAAATCTTTTCCCAGATCAATGCCCTGAAGCATTTCTCCTATGTTTTCTTCTGGTAGTTTTACAGTTTGGGGTCTTACATTTAGGTCTTTGATTCATCTTCAGTTGATTTTTGTATATGGTGAGAGATAGGGGTCTAGTTTCATTCTTCTGCATATGGATATCCAGTTTTCCCAGCACCATTTATTGAAGAGACTGTCCTTTCCCCAGTGAGTATTCTTGATTCCTTTGTCAAAAATCAGTTGACTGTAGACACCTGGATTAATTTCTGGGTTCTCTATTTTGTTGTTCTATTTGTCTGTGTGTCTGTTTATATGCTAGTACCATGCTGTTTTGGTTAATAAAGCTTTGTAGTGTTTTTTTTTTTTTTTTCAGAATCTCCCTCTGTTGCCCAGGCTGGAGTACAGTGGTGCGATCTCAGCTCACTGCAACCTCTGCCTCCCGGGTTCTGAGTGATTCTCCTGCCTCAGCCTCTGGAGTAGCTGGAATTACAGGTGTGTGCTACCATGCCTGGCTAATTTTCTATTTTTAGTAGAGATGGGGTTTCACCATGTTGGCCAGGCTGGTCTCAAACTCCTGGTCAGTGGTCAACCCATCTTGGCCTCCTAAAGTGTTGGGATTACAGGTGTGAGCCACTACGCCCAGCCTCTTTGTAGTATATTTTGAAGCCTGGTTGTGTGATACCTCCAGCTTTGTTCTTTTTGCTCAGGATTGCTTTGGCTATTAAGGATCTTTAATGATTCCATACAAATGTTAAGATTTTTTTTCTATTTCTGTGATGAATGCCACTGGTATTTTGATAGAGATTGCACTGAATCTGTAGGTTACTTGGGTAGTACCTGCCTACCTTCTGATCTTGTTTAGCTGTTCTCCCTCCTGCTCACCGTGTTTACCTACCTGGCCATCTTTCGGTGTTTTTGGAGACATCAAACTGCGCTTTCCATTCTCTCCACCCTTAATGTTCTGGCACAGTGCCTCCCTCTTATTACCCAGGTTTCAGTTAAGATGTGAGTTTCATCTCTAGCTTATTTTTCTATGAAGCACTGATCATCAACTGAAATTAAGTACTTATTTATTCCTTTACTTTCTGGCAAGTAAGAAATGACTTACCCCATCCTACAGGTTCCCAAGATCCACGAAGGCCAACACCTGGGTTTTTTGTTTACCACTGCATCATCACCCCTAATAAAGCCCGGCACACAGTAGGTGCTCAGTAAAAGTTTGTGAATGAATGAATGAATGAATGAATGAAATCAGCTCAATAGAGTATTGGGGCTTTTGTTTGTTTTTCTTTGAGACGGAGTCTGACTTTGTCATCTAGGCTGTAGTGCAGTGGCATAATCTTGGCTCACCGCAACCTCCGCCTCCCAGGTTCAAGTGATTCTTCTGCCTCAGTCTCTTGAGTAGTGGGGATTACAGGCGCCCACAACCACGTCCGGCTAATTTTTGTATTTTTAGTAAAAACAGGGTTTCACCATGTTGATCAGGCTGGTCTTGAACTCTTGACCTCAGGTTATCCTCCTGCCTCGGCCTCCCAAAGTGGTGGGATTACAGGTGTGAGCCATTGAGCCAGGCCTTGACTCCAATATTATCTGAGACCAAGTTCTACTCTTCGTGGGCAGATGACCCTAGACAAACTTCTTATTGCTTTGTGCCTCATTTGCTCCATCTTTAAAATGGAACTAATCCATTTCTGTCATATAATTGGCAAGAGGAGTGATGTGATGGTGAATGTGACCAAGCTCAGTGAACCATACAACACAGTCTCCAAATATAAGGGGTTATTCTCATTCAGGGGCAGTTTTCCTGAAACAAAGAAATCCCAGTTTGTCTGAGTCTTCAGAACTTTCTTTCTGCAGCTCCCTGAGTAAGAAAAACTAGTATTTTAGTCCAGAGTGCTTCCCTGGAAGCCTTGCTGTTTAGAGCTGAAGGGTCATTAAAAGACCAGATGGCAGAAAAACCTTTCAGATTACTGTTTCCAGAAGCTCCGTGGTTTAGTTGAAAGCCCCAGTGCTCTGGCAGTGCCCCGCAGAAACAAAGATCAATAATGCCCTTTGCAATCAATGCTTTTGGTGCTCTTCACATCTGCAGGCCGTGCCTGCCCTGGCACAGCTGCCCACCTGCTGCTTTGGAGATGAGGAGTAGACCCAAGGGTTGGACATATCACACATCACCATGACAACCATAGCATGTGCATGTGTGTGTGTGTGTGTGTGTGTGTTCGTACATGTTCCCATGCTATCCACCAGCTGTGGGATGAGGGGTGCCGGGAGCCCATGGAAGGAGGCCAAAGGGCACAGCAGGAGGCTGGGGGTAGGTGTGAGAGGGCTTGGGTGGGGAACCAAGTGACAACTTTGCTTTCCTTTTTTTTTGTGTGTTTTGATTGAGATATGATTCATATGTCATAAAATGTACCCTTTTAAGATGTACAATTCCATGGTTTCTAGTATTGAAAGGTTGTGCAACTATCACTAATTCTAGAACATTTTTGTCACTCCAAATACCCTTTAGCAGTCACTCCTATTCCCACTCACCTCTCCATGGATTTACCAGTTTTGGGCATTTCTTGTAGGTGGAATCATATACTGTTGTCCTTTTATGACTGACTTCTTTCCCTTAGCGTAATGTTTTTGAGGTTCATCCATGTTGTAGATGCATCAGTACTTCAGTCATCAGTACTTTTCAAGGCTGAATAATATTCCATTATATGGCCACACAACATTTTGGTTACCCATTTATCCATTGGTGGATGCTTGGGTTGTTTTCACTCTTTGGCTACCGTGCACTACACCGCTATGTTCATTTGTGTACAAGTTTTTGAGTGAACATAGGCTTTCTTTTCTCTGGGGTAATTGCTGAGTTCTTTCTCTTTCATTTCTTTTTCCTTTTTCTTTTTTTTTTGAGATGGAGTTTCACTCTGTTGCCCAGTGCAGGAGTGCAGTGGCACTATCTCGGCTCGCTGCAACCTCTGCCTCCCAGGTTCAAGTGATTCTTCTGCCTCAGCCTCCTGAGTAGCTGGGATTACAGGCACATGCCACAATGGCTGGCTAATTTTTGTAATTTTAGTAGTAATGGGGTTTTGCCATGTTGGCTAGGCTGGTCTCGAACTCCTGACCTCAGGTGATCTGCCTGCCTTGGCCTCCCAAAGTGCTGTGATTACAGGCATGAGCCACCGTGCCCGGCTTCTTTCCCTTTTATTGCTGGCATTCCACAGCATTGTCATGTTGAAGCCAGGTATGGAAAAGGCTTGTGGCATGAGGGAGGCCCTTGGACCCTCTGAGCTCTGAGAGTCCTGCTTTGATGACTAGTGAGTGGTGAACACAGAGGCAACCTGGAGAGCCAGCACACAACCCCCTTCCTGTTTGCCTGTGGTGCACAGCCGGCTAGCTGTATTTCCCTGTCTCCCCTGTAGTTAGCTTCAGCCCTGTGACTGTTTCAGCCAATGCAGTATGGGAGGCAGTGATGAAAAACCATTTCCAGGCCTGGCCCTACAGCCCCTGCACAGCTCTCTCCCCACCCTCTCCTCCTGTGTCTGCTGAATGAACACAGAGGATCCAGAGGGCACTTCTGCACTAAGGGGTGCCACACTGATCCATGGAAGGCATCCACATCCTTGGTGCGGGCCTCTCTGCCAGTTCACATGAATTTGTGATGTGAACAAGATATAAACCTTTATTATCTCAGGCCACTGATATTTTGGGGTCATTCTTACCCCAGTTAGCCTGTCCTGTCTAGTACAGTTTCTTCAGGTAAGGAACAACCAACCAGTCTCTAGAACTGTCTGACAAAGGTGTCACGGCAGTTCTAGAACTGTCTGCAGAGCTTCTGGCCCTGCCTCCAGCTTCCTCCCACCTTGACCTTGGCTCCCTCCACAGTGGGGTTTTCTACAAGGCCTCCTCTGGATTTGATGTCTTCTGCTAAGGTGATCCATTGTCCTGGAATGCCTGGAATGGAGGGGTTTCTTGAGAGTTTGATTTTCGGTTTGAAAACCGAGACCCTCCCAGGCAAACTGGGATTGTTGGTCACTTCCTGACATTCTCACCTCGTCTCTGATCTGGAACTTAGGCTGGACTCCACTGTCTTTGGCCCAGCAGGGAAGAATGCCATGTCTGTTGTGGTTAAAGTTTGGGAGCATCAAGGCATACGTATGAGGTATTTGCCATCTGTGGGTCAGATTTTAGGATCCTGCCTGTACTCTCCCAGGGCTGGAATGAGCCGTTCTCAGGCTGTGCTGGGAATAGATGCATGGGGTAGGTGGGGTCATCACGTCTTCAGCCAGGGCTGCCATGAAGGCAGTACTGATACACGGTGACCCATTGGATGTGCCATATGAGGTTTATTCTAATGAGGGAGGAGACCTACGAATGCTTAAAAATGAATCAGGAAATATAAGACAGGTAATATAAGACTGGTCAGCCTGCCAAGCTAGAGGGATAGAGTATGCGAGAAGGCAGAAATGAACGGAGGACTGGAAACAGTCCTGGAAAGGGAATGATTCCATATCCATGCCCGCAAACATATCCCTTCTGCCTGGGCACTCCTGTGTGCTGCTGGTATATCTTGTGGGCCTGGGTCTATGCTCTCATCCATCCTGTTTATGCATCTGGTGACTTTTGGTTTGTTTCTGGTGTAACCTCTGGGTTCCAGTGTCTGAAGTCTTCCAATAACCTCTCCCTTCAGAAGGCCCAGGGAGGACCCCAGGCTTGCTCCTTGAGTGGGTAGGACTCATACTCGTCATTCCAAGGCTAGAGCTCAATGCAAACACACCAAGGTGGCAGGTGTGATCCTTGGATGCGTGCTGTGTAATGGTGCATCCCTAGCCTTGGCTTCCCTCCTAAACCCAGGCCCCCTCCTCATCAGTGCCCACTGCTGGTCATGGGAGGGAGCGCAGAAAGTGAGGTGGACCAGCACCATCCATCACCACCATCAGAAAACAATCGTAAGCTCTTTTGTTCACAAGCCAATAGTACTGTTTTTGCTGGTTTGGCTCTGTTGTAAGCCAGCAATGAGGGAATTAAAGGACTCATTAAGGTCCTCCAATGATGTAGACAAGTGCTCTCAGTGGTCATTACCCATTAAAAGTGAATAAGACTATCAATCGAGTCAGGTATTAGGCTTGAGTTCCTTTCTCTAAGTGCAAAAGGGTGTTTTCTGGATCATGAAAACTAAATGCCCATTTCTCTTCAATCAAGTTAACACAAGGGACCTGGGGGGCAGAGTCTTACTGTTGTCGTGATGGAGGATTTGCTGAATTATCGCAGCTGAGTCTTTCCAAGGTTGTTTTCATCATAGCCGCTGGAAGAGCCATTGCAGCTGTGGACACAATATAGTCAGGGGCTCTGTTGAGAGGCATATTCCCTTCTTGGTGGTGTAGGTTGGCCGGGCAAGAGAACAGGCCTGGGTGAGTGGGTCTGGCATGGAGGAGCCACAGAATCCCTGGTTATTACCATGTATGTGCCAGGAACCAGGCAGAGCATTTCCCATGCCTTATTTCATTTTCATTCTCCTGGCAGCCCGGGGGGCATTTTTACAAAGGAGGAAACAGATACTTAGAAACTTATCCTGCTTACAAATACAGCCACCCTGGTCTGCCTCCCGGTTGCGGGGTGCTGGGGAGGATCTGGAAGGGATACTTTCTAGAAGCTGTCCAATGGGAAAGTACAAAGCTGGGCTTGCTTTGGAAAGGAGGAAGAGATGAAAGGAACAGCCCAGCGGGTGGGGCCAGCTGTGCCTGGGCAGAGGCACAGGTCTTGTGGCTCCGGCCCTGAGCATTCATTGTGTGGGAGCCCCAGCCAATGACAAAGTAGAGGCAGCAGCCCTTCAATGGAGGGGACTGGAATGGGCAAGGCAGGGTGTCAGAGCACCAGCTAAGATGGTTCAGAGCTGGGCTTCCTTCCCAGCGGGGAATGGGAATGCTAACATGGAAACTGAGACAGAAGCTTGCTTGAATAGACTTGTCAACGGGGCAGGGCTTATTAAACCTGAGACTCATGGCTCCATGAGAGAACAGGGCTCAACCTGGGCTCCCCAGACACTGGGTCTATAATTGTATGATTTATTGCAGACAACCTCTCATTATCCCCTGAGTCCTGATAAGGCAAGGCAGGGCCTGAGTGACTGAAGACAGAGTTGGGTTTTTTTCCCAGTGTGTTGAGAGCCAGAATTATTGAACTTTGGTGAGCTCTGCAGGACCTGCCTCAGATCTGCCATAAGGATGCTTTCCCTCAGTCTTCTATATGGAGCTCATGGTCAGATTTTTGAATTTGGATGCATAAAAGTGATTGGAGACTGAGCTGGCTCTGACATGTATTAGCTGTGTGACCTTGGGTAAGTCTTTATTTTCATCTTAAAAATAATCCGGCCGGGTGCAGTGACTCACGCCTGTAACCCCAGCACTTTGGGAGGCGGAGGCGGGAGGATCACTTGAGGTCAGGAGTTTAAGACCAGCCTGGCCAACATGGTGAAGCCCTGTCTCTACTAAAAATACAAAAATTGGCTGGGTGTGGTGGCTAATCCCAGCTGTAAACCCAGCGACCCAGGAGGCTGAGGCAGGAGAATCACTTGAACCCGGTAAGTAGAAGTTGCAGTGAGCCGAGATAGTGACATTGCACTCCAGCTGGACGACAAGAGCAAAACTCCATCTCAAAAAAAAAAAAAAAAAAAAAAAATCCACAAGGCTTATTGATTTAGGCTGATTCTAAAATGTATATTGAAAAGGAAAGAAAATGGAATAGGGCAAAAAAAACTTGCAAGATTCCTACTACCTGATTTTGAGACTTACTATAAAGCTAAAGTAATCGAGACAGCATGGTATTGGAAAAATGATAGACACATAGATCAATGGAATAGAATAGAGTCCAGAAATAGACCCACACATATATGGTCAGTCAGTTTCGACAAAGGTGTCATGGCAGTTCAATGGAGAAAGTATCGTCTTTTCAATGTTGCTGGAACAATTGGATATCCATAGGCAAGAAATAAACCTTGAACAATAATTAACTCAAAATGAATCACCAACATGAATGTAAAACCTCAAATTAGAAAACTTCTAGAAGAAAACATAGGAGAAAATCTTTGTGACCTTGGGTTGGGCAAAGCTTTCTTAAATAGGAAACAGAAAGCAGGAACCATAAAATAAGAAAAAAGGATAAATTGGACTTCATCCAAATTAAAATCTTATGCTCTTCCAAAGACAGTGTTAAGGAAAGCAAAAGACAAGACAGTCTGAGAGAATACATTTGCAAACTTGTACCTCAGAGAGGACTAGTATCCAGATGTTAACTGTGTGAGTGAAGAACTAGAATAAAGAACTCTTACAACTCAATACTAAGAAAGCAAATAATCTAGTTTTAAAAACTGGGCAAAAGACGTGAGCAGACAATAAAAAATATGGATAGAAAATAAGCACTTGAATAGATGTTCAGCATCAGTGGTTATTGGGGAAACACAAATTAAAATCACAAAGCCACAACCAGATACCACTCCACTCCTGTTGGAATGGCTAACCGTCTCTCTTCCCCAGTCTGACATGTTCGTCGACGCCACGAAAGTGGAGTTCTCATACACTGCTGCTGGGAATGCAAAGTGGCACAATCACTTTGGGAAATAGTTCGGCAGTTTCTTGTGAAGTTAAGCACACCTACTTTACAACCCAGCAATCCTACTCTTTGGTGTTTACCCAAGACAAAGGAAAATATACAGTCCTGCAAAAGCCTGTATGCAAATGTTGATAGTGGCTTTATTCATAATCACCCCAAACTGGAAACAACCCAAATGTCTGTCTACTGGTGAGTGGATAAAAAAAATGGTGGCGAATTTATACACTGAAATTCTGCTAATCCATAGAAAGGAAGAAACTGCTGATCTGCACAACAGCATGGGTGAGTCTCAAGTGCACGATGCTAAGTGAAAGAAGCCGTGTTCAAAAGGCTACATACTGTGGGATTCCATTCATGTGGAATTCTGGAAAATGCAACTTTGTAGGGATGGAAAACAGATCAGTGGTTGCAGGGGGCTGCGTGTGCAGGGAGTACATTGCCTACCAGGGGACATGAGGGATATTTTTGGGGTTATGAAATGTTCTGAATCTTGATCAGGGAGGTGGGTACATGATTATGTGCATTTGCCAAAATTCCTAGACCTACACATGGAAGTTGCAGTTTTCGTAGGTCAAAAACAGTCCAAGAGCTCAATTTCATGTGGTCTAATCTATACATACCACATGAAGGTGATATAAGTGGCAAGGCTTAAGTGCATGAAAGTAGGTGGAAGGGCTTTGTAGTCTATAGCATGAGAAAGATGACATGCTGGTGGAGCCATTCAGCTGGTGGGAATTCTCTATTCATCACAGTGACAGATTTCCCTGAACAGAGCCTGCTTATGCAAGAGCACCTTCCAGGACTCTCTCCTAAACCGCGTCCCTCTCCTGGAGGTGACCAGCCAGCCTCACTGGAGTTGAGGCATGAGTGTATTCCATACAACACCGTTCCCTCTGGATTCAAACTTCACATCTCAATGCCCTTTTGTCTGCCTGCCATCTCAGCTGCCAGTGGCATCCCATAGACGTTTCCTTTGAGCTGACAAGTAAAACGCCAATAATTCTGTGTCAGGCTGAAGCTACTCTTACAGCAAACCATTGAATGGTCATTTCAAAGGGGACAAAGAATAGAAGCTATCCTTAAAGCTCCCCTGACAGGAGAGATTTCAGAACACGGAGGGGTATTATTGGGCTGTACCATGACTGGATGAACATTCAATGACAGGCATTACATGGCCGATGATAAAATCCCTAATGTCTCCGTGCTTTACCTCCTAGTGGATTTGATTCTTCCCTTGCAGACAAAGTCCCCATCAAGAACTGTTTTCTTTCATGAGGGTAGGCGGCTGCAGAGAGTACACTTTTGTCGTCAGAAAAATAGGTCCACTTTTGAACTATTTTTTTCAACATTGATAAAAAAAAGTTATTTTATCTCCCTTGAAGGGCATCCTGCTTCGAGCTCAAGTTAGCTAGATTTGCCACACTCTCCGACTCCACCCAACTAGGCTGGTTCTTGAAGAATTTCTAACAGAAACCTCATATAAGGCAAATAACAGACATGGCCAGAAAAGTTCTGCCCATCTTTAAGGCATCTTTCTTTATAGACTCATGAAAGTGTCCGAAGGATGTGGTCTCAGGAAGTAGGAAAGAGACCCCTATTTTGATAAAATAACTATTTTATCATATTTTAGGGAAAGTTGAGAAAGAGACTCCACAGGACACCCTGTTGCTTTTGCTTTCCATAGATTCCACTAATTTTCTGTGAGGGCCCTAGGACTTGAACAGATACCTTATAGTTCTTATTTCACCAGCCTGAAAGTTTCATAAGGTTGTGAGGTTTATTTATCTTGATATTCCCAGCATGTAGCATAGTGCTTGGACTATAGTAGGAGAGAAAAGGAAATTTCTGTTTATTGAGCATCTACTATATTCTTGGCCCTGAGGGGGATGCTTTATCTGCACATGCTTGTGTGTCTACAGATGTAAGGGTGTTGGTGGTCTATTGCAAGAATCCCAAAATTCAGTTGATTAAAAAAGCCTCAATCATTTATCATTGTTTACATTGTCTGGGGATTGGATGATCTAAGTTGAGCTGGGCTGGGTTTTCTTGGGTGATTCTTCTCGTTGAGGGTCTGTGAGTTAGCTAGGATAGCCCTGTTTCAGGCTGTAGTTGCTAGAGTGGCTCTGCTCCATGTATTTCTCATCCTCCCCCTGTGACCAGCAGTCTAGTCGAGGCATGCTCTTCTCTTGGCAGTGGCGAAGGAACAAGAGAACAAGTGGAAACACACAAGGTCTCTGGCCTGTGTTAGGAACTGGTACATTGTCACATTCACCTCATTCAATTGGTGAGAGCAAGTTACATGGCCAAACCCAAAGTCAGAGGGCGGGGAAATATGTGGTTAGGTGTGGCTTCAAAGTCACATGGCAAGGCACGAGGGAGAAATGAAGATTAAAGCTAACAGTGCAGTCTAGAGCAATATATTTAATATTAACAACAACCCTTTGTGCTAAAGATGATACTATTCCCCATTTCACTGATGAGAAAACTGTGGTCAAGGTAAGTGAGACCCAAGTTTCAAAGACTGTTTTTTTTCTAGCACACCACGCTCTCCCTCTGAGGTGTTTCCTGGTGCTTAATAAGTACATGTTGTATACATGTTAGTGGGTAAAATCACAAGCCCTGGCCGCGTGCGGTGGCTCCCGCCTGTAATCCCAGCACTTTGGGAGGCCAAGGCGGGCAGATTACCTGAGGTCAGGAGTTCGAGACCAGCCTGGCCAACATGGTGAAACCCCATTTCTACCAAAAATACAAAAATTAGCCGGGTTTGGTGGCATGCACCTGTAATCCCAGCTGAGGCAGGAGAATTGCTTGAACCTGGGAGGCAGAGGTTGCAGTGAGCTGAGATCATGCCGCTGCACTCCAGCCTGGGTGACAGAGCAAGACTCCGTCTCAAAAAAAAAAAAAAAAAAAAAAGAAAAAATCCAGTCAGGGATTTATTTTACCGAAGTAAATTTCAGTTTGTTTGAGATTTTCCTTGTGCAGTTAATCTGGTTCTGTCATTCCCACATCCTGGCATTGTTCAGAGTTTAACCAGTTGGGCTGGGTTAGATCCCTGGTCACGCCCTGCTCCCCTGCTCTGTCTGGGGCAATCAGACAAGAAGCCACACAGAATGGGGCCCCCAGGCAGGAAGGACACCTCCTCCACTCCTTTTGCCAAAATGACCCTCTGATTTTTGGAGCACACAGGTGTGGATGTGGATGGATTTCTTAATCAAAATTAATTATGCCATCATAAAGAAATGTGTCCTCTGGGTTAGCTGCCAAGTTCCCACATTATTTTGCAGACCTGGGATGGTCACATAAACGGTCAGACTTTGTGTCTGTCCACACCGATGGATGTAGGGGGTAGGCGGTTGGAAAAGCCCTAAAGGAGAAGGTAGGAAAGGCTCCTGGTGCCTTCAGGCTGTGGGCCCACTGAGGAGCTTATCAGAGTTTAAGATTTCCTAGAGACACAGAGCCAGCTGCTAGTGCAGTGTCAGTGATACAGGAAGTGACATTCTCTCCTCTGAGGACCTCCACGGGGCACCCTGCGGGAGTCTGTGTATTGATAGATGCAGGCATTGTGTTTTCCTAAGAGCACAGTTGTTCCTCTGCCTACATGGGGTCACCAGAAGGCTCCTCTCAGCGTGGGGACTCACAGAAAAGTGAATGGAGGCAGTTCAAATCTCAGTATAGACTGGTGGGATAGGAGCATCTGGAAGTTGAGGGGTGGAGAAATTTGTCTGGGGACTTCCAGCCTATGCCACTAGAGCCATTGCCAAAATGTGAATAGTCGCCTCTGACATCCTGACTGGATCTCAGGCTAATCGCTGCCCCACCCCACCTTCTGTCCCTCTCTGCGTTCCTGTGAACTGAGTTCCCCGCAGCATTTCCGAGGCTGCCACGTGGCTGCCATCTTTCTCATGGGGGATCGTGGTGGTCACATCATTGGTGTGAGTAAAATGCCTGTTTTGGGGCAAGGGATGAAATGTGGTTTTGGAAAAATTTCTAACCAATTTTGAAAATGTTGGAAGAATGGGGCTATTGAAACGCCAGCCATCATTATACACTTATTCCTCACTGCTGCTTGTAAGAATCCCTCCGAGGCTGAGGATGAAATTGGTTTCTCAGTGATCTCTTTTCACCCTGGGTGATCCACGTAGGATTCTTCACAAGGACGCAAATCTTTGTTGGGGTTCATTGGTGAGGTTCTCCTGGGGGAGGACAAACATGGTTTTATTTCATTTCCAGTGTATTGCATTTTAGGAGCTGATCTATTGGAATAAGGGAAGGAAATGAGGAAGGAAGGAGGGAAGGAAGAAAGGAAACAGCATTTTTTGAGTGCAGAACTTATATTTAACCCTTTCATGTTTATTGTCTCAGTTTTTGTTTATTCTTCCAGCACATCTTTGAGGTGGGTACCCTGATGCTTGTTTTACAGATGAGGGGACTGAGACTTACAGAGGTTACATAAATTCAGTAATTTACCAGTAATCTGGTAAATCACAAGAGGAGTGATTCAAATCCGAGTCTTTCTAAATCCAAGCCTGGCTAATGTTTACTCCTTCCTAGGGAGCACCTTTCCCCCTCACCAGCCTCCCTGAACCTGGCTTTTCTCCTTTCAGTCATTGAAACCACCCTGGCATAGCTGCTCCTCCTTCTGGACAAATGGTCATGACTTTTCCTCCATCCTATCTATGCTTTTCAATGTTCGACTCCCCACATTTCCCCTGGAGTTAGGTTTTGGTCCTTGAGTACAGGAAAAACCATTATTCTCCGCTGTAGGTGGCCAAGGGATTCTTTTAACTAGTTTTTTTCCAGCCCCCAAGATTGTTTTTTCTGCTGCTCCCAGCCTTTTATTAGCAAAATCAAAATGATACAGAATAGCTCATTGTAATGGGGCCACACACAGCAGTTTAACTAACAGAGCAGAACTCTGACCATGGAGGGCTTCTCATCCGGGCAGCCTGGATCCCTAAAGCACAGGCCACAGGTATACGAATGCCCAAATTAAAGACCACACAAGTACACTCGGTAAATAAAATATTTACACTATGTTCAGGCAAAGAAGGGAATAGTGTGGAGCTTATTCTGGAAATAAAATCACAAAGCTCGTCATTCATCCAGCTCTTTTTCACAGGGGAATATAGCAAGAGAAAATGAAGTAATTTCACTGGAAAGCACACATTTAATTGCCTTTGCAAACTGACCTTCAACCTGGCTTACTTTTCTACATATTTCATGTCTGACATCTGCCCCTACCCATTTTCTTATTCCAGCTTTTTCCGTAATAAGGGTGTCCAGAGGTTTAATTCCTGAGCCAACTCTTAGTGACAAGATGACTTCTAATATTTCTGACCTTTGTCCTTTTGGGTTACTTTTGTGTCTGGTACCTTGTGTTCTACTGTCTTATGGGGACACCAAGTCTGCTTCCTCCTCCCTCCCTGCTGAGACATCAATGCTTGCCTCTGCCTCTGCATGGCCTTCTGTTTTTCCCCTCTTCCTTCCACTACTCCTTTCTTTGTTTTTGTTTTTTGAGACAGAGTCTCACTCTGTCGCCCAGGCTGGAGTGCAGTGGCACAATCTCTGCTCGCTGTAACCTCCACCTCCTGGGTTCAAGCAATTTTCCCGCCTCAGCCTCCCGAGTAGCTGGGACTACAGGTGCCTGTCATCATGCCCGGCTAATTTTTGTATTTTTAGTGGAGACAGGGATTCACCATGTTGGCCAGGCTGGTCTTGAACTCCTGACCTCAGGCGATCTGACCGCTTCAGCCTCCAAAAGTGCTGGGATTATAGGTGTGAGCAACTGCACCTGGCCCACTACTTCTTTCTTATTTTAGTACAAGACCTGAGCTGGTGAAGGTTGGTGTTGTTTTATAAGCAACTGGGAGCATTCAAGGTTTGTGAGGATAGGGCTGACTCTATGAATGGGGAAAAGGAGGAGCTGGTGGTGATGAGGTGTGGTGGAGTTGAATTGGGGAAATCATATACAGCTATTGAAATACTTGAGGGAAAGAGAGTGAGTCTCGAGCTAGGGGACTGGTGTTGGGAATGGAAAGGAGGGGAGAGTTTCTGTGAGAGTTCCTTTCCTCTGGGATTCCCAGCCTTTATATTAAAAACATCTCCAGACTTTAGCTTTTGTATCAAGCTGCCAGCTGCCTTGGAAATGATCCAAAGATAAGAGACATGTAATTCCAGGCTGTGATGGGGGTTAATGGTTGGCCTTGTATAAAATAGAAGTCCCGGAAAGGAGGTTTGGTCTCAAACAAAGGGGAGAAAATAACTTGAGCTATTATAAAAGAAAACATTTCAGAGTTAGATTAAGAAAGTGGGACGAGGAGGGATAATGAAGACTCTGTAAAGGAGTGCCTGGGAAGGAGGGAGGCTGTGTGCTTCAGCACAGGAAGAATAGATCCTTTGGATCTATTCCTCTATTTATATAGTTGATAGAGGGAATGCCTTTTAGGGAAGAAAATATTTAAGAAATGATCCTGCTTGGTATAGAAGGTAAGATGTTGAGAGCATAGTTGATAGAGAGTCAAGACACAAATTTCTTTGTATTATAAATAAATAGAAATTTGGTGATGTGGGGGTAAAGAAGAGAGGAGCAGAGAGAAGGTCAGAGGGAAATGTAGGGTAAATGCACCCAATAGCAATCATTTAAGCATACCCTTAGAATGACCCTGCATGGCAGACACACCTGAATGTGTGTTCTGAGCTAGGGAATCTGGTAGTAGTCAACCCAGAGATTCATTCTTTATCCATGATGAACGTCTGAGCCTACAGCTTACCCCATGGAACACAGGCTGTATAGGGAATTGAAGCCCTGAGTTCTGGGTTAAATGAAGGTTGTCAGGTGGAGGTCATTAGGCAGAGGGGGTTAAATTAAAATGCTATATAAACTGCATGTTATTTGCAGGTGGCTGTGGTTATCATACCCAGCCCACCACCACTGGACTGTAGATGAGGTGGATATCTTGTCCAGCCTGCTGCCACTGGACCATTTCTGTAGGTAAGGGGGTCAAACCCACAGCCACTGGACCCTCTTCTCTGTAGGTGAGCTCCCTAATAAAGCCCTATGTCTCACGTGCTTGCTCTGGGACTCTGCAGCCTCTTGAACCTGATGCCTTCCCTACTGAGGTTTACAGGGGTTCAGCACATAGGGAGGGGAAGGTGTCAGAGCATCCTGGTAGGTTCTGGGGCTTTTAAGAGTGGAGATGCTGCTACTCAGCTTGAAATGATTTGTAGTTCTTTGATTGGAGCCCCTTTCCCCAATGGCTTCAGGAAAGTGTACTACCTTCAAAATCCTAGTGGGAGATGTTTCATAAAACGGTAACCACAGATGTGCTGGGTCCCATGTCCAGGTTGATGCCGTGGGGCAAGGGGACTCCCTGTGAGGATGGGTGAGGTTGTCTATATGCTGACTTGATTCAGCTGCAGGAACTTGAATCTGGAAGGCACCCAGAAATCATGGAAGGGAGGATCCTGGATTTCCACAGGTCAAGGAGTGAAGTTCTAGCTGGTGGTATCTGGTCCTTAAGTGTGGAGAGACCTCCACTGGTGGCTGGATTACAGATCTGGGCTGTTCTGTTTTCTTCTGGGGTTTGGCTTGATTGTATACGGTGTACCAATTTGGAACGGCCACTACTCAGCTCCAACCAGCTGAGCTCTGAAACTTGGGAATTCCTGGGCTGGCAAGGGGAGCCTGCATTCTGGGTCTGATGTCTGTGGGTAAGAGCATCAGGAGGTTGGAGCAGCAGGAGACGCTGCTGGCTGGCGCCGGTGTTCTGGGTCTTCCTTCCAAGCTGCACTCAGGATTCCTTTCCTGAGATTCCTCTGAACAGCCTCTCTCCAAAATGCATAAGATGTTTCTGAAATCAGTGCTTCTCAAACTCTAATGTGTACCAGTATCACCTGGATGGCTCGTTAGACCCACATACTGAGCCCCATCCCCAGAGGTCTGGAAGTAAGGTCTGACAATTTACGTTTCTAACAAGTTCTCAGGTGATACTGATGCTGCTGGTCTGGAAAGCACACTTTGAGAATCGCTGGTCCTAGACCAGCATTTCTCACTTTAATGTGCACAGGAATTACTCGGGCTCTTATTAAAATGCAGGTTCTAATTCATTAGGTTTGGGGCGAGACCTGAGAATTGGCATTTTGACCAGCTCCCAGGTAAAGCTGATGTGTAAGGACCACCCTTTGAGAAGCACCGTCCCCAGTCATGCTGCCTTTAGCCTCTGACTGACTGAAGGCCAAATGTTTCTACTCCCCTAAGAATAAGTACTTTTGGCTGGACACGGTGGCTCACACCTGTAATCCCAGCAGTTTGGGAAGCCGAGGTGGGCAGACTGCTTGAGGTCAGGAGTTCAAGGCCAGCCTGGCCAACATGGTGAAACCTGTCTCTACTAAAAATACAAAAAAGTTAGCTGGGCGTGGTGGTGGGTGCCTGTAATCCCAGCTACTTGGGAGGCTAAGGCAGAAGAAATGCTTGAACTAGGGAGGTGAAAGTTGCAGTGAGCCGAGGTTGTGCCACTGCACTCCAGCCTGGGCAACAGAGAGACTCTGTCTCAAAAGAGGAAGAATAAGTGCTTTCATCCCAGTTGCTATTCTCAACTGCTTTGCGAGGGCCTGGTTGTCTCTGTGTGTCTGCAATTCCCTGCTCAGTCTACCCCACACCACATCCCTGCTAGAAGCTGAGCTGCCCAATCAGCTGTGCGAGCACCTGTTCATCCCAACACAGTGCCTTTGGGACAGTTAAGCCTCGCCAGACTCTGGCTCTTGCTGGCTGCTGGGCAGGCGTTCCTTCTTGCTCCCCAGGGCCCACTTTGCACTCTTGATGCTGGCAGTAGCTGTCCCAAGTGCCAGCTGTTCTTTTGCCCTTGAAATCAGCCCTGTCCGGCTTCTGTCCTGACTTCCCTGATGTCCCTGGCCCTCCCCAAATGACTGTATCCTGCAAAAACAAGCCTGCTATAACCTGGGCTGGCAGTTGCTCTGGCAGAAGGGCAGGAAGAACTTGGAGACTGTTCAACATAAGGAGGAGTTGAAAATTAGGAGCCATGGGGAGATTGGAAAGAGGAATGTGAGTTAATTTAATGCCTCCTATGACAGCTATTATTTGCAGAATTCATATTAAAAAACCTAATATGCAGCACAAAGGCATTAGGGAAGGTTTACTTATAGGATGAGATAGTAGAAAGGGAAGTGGGTTGGGATTCAGGAGACCCGAGTTCTAGTCCATATTCTCACATTAGTCAAGAATCGACAGGCCTCAGTGTTTGTTTGCATAAGAAGGGTTGGATTAAACCAGGTACTGCATGTCCCAAAACCTCATTTATTATTGGAGGGATTATTGAGGAAGGCTGGGGAAATCTTTAAGCTTTGGAATTAAAAGACCTGCATTTAGGCTGGATATTGTGGCTTATGCCTGTAATCGCTGCACTTTGGGAGGCTGAGGCAGGAGGATCTCTTGAGCCCAGGAGTTTGAGACCAGCCTGGGTGACATAGCATGGCCCCATCTCTACAATAAGAAAATTAGTTGGGCACAGTGGCACATATCTGTAGTCCCAACTACTTGGGAGGCTGAGGTGGGAGGATTGCTTGAGCCCAGGAATTCGACGCTAGAGGGAGCTGTTATTGTACCACCACATTCCAGCCTGGGCAATAGAGTGGGACTCTGTCTCAAAAAAAAAAAAAAAAAAAAAAAAAAAAAAAAATCCTGAAGTTAAATCCCTGCGTCCTCTGCTGTATAGCTGGGCAGTGTACTGGGCACATCACTTACATTCTGAGTTGCTTCCTTGCCAGGGAAGATTAAATGAAACCATGGAATACTAGGCAGTCATGAAAAAGGATGAGTTCATGTCCTTTGTAGAGACATGGATGAAGCTAGAAACCATCATTCTGAGCAAACTATCACAAGGACAGAAAACCAAACACCACATGTTCTCACTCATAGGTGAGAATTGAACAATGAGAACACTTGGACACAGGGCGGGGAACATCACACACTGGGGCCTGTCAGGAGAGGGGGGTGGGAGAGGGGGGAGGGATAGCATTAGGAGATATACCTAATGTAAATGACAAGGAGTTAACAGGTGCAGCACACCAACATGGCATATGTTGTTACACATGTAACCTGCATGTTGTGCACATGTACCCTAGAACTTAAAGTATAATAAAAGCTAACAAAACAACCTAAAATAGTTGCTGGTACCTAGTGGTACATAGCACTCAAGAAGCAGAAGCTAATATTATGACAATCATTAAAAATGTTAAAAACCAGGAGGCTGAGACAGGAGAATGGCGTGAACCTGGGAGGCAGAGCTTGCAGTGAGCTAAGATCGTGCTGTTGCACTCCAGCCTGGGCAACAGAGTGAGACTCCATCTCAAAAAAAAAAAAAATTAAAAACTTGTTCTTTTTCACCAGGCTCCATTTAGTTGAGTGGGACACAAATGCTCAAAAGAGTGTTACACTTAAAAAAAACAAAAATAACGGCCGGATGCGGTGGCTCAAGCCTGTAATCCCAGCACTTCAGGAGGCCGAGACAGGCGGATCATGAGGTCAGGAGATCGAGATCATCCTGGCTAACCCGGTGAAACCCCGTCTCTACTAAAAAATACAAAAAACTAGCCGGGCGAGGTGGCCGGCGCCTGTAGTCCCAGCTACTCGGGAGGCTGAGGCAGGAGAATGGCGTGAACCCGGGAGGCGGAGCTTGCAGTGAGCTGAGATCCGGCCACTGCACTCCAGCCTGGGCGACAGAGCTAGACTCTGTCTCAAAAAAACAAAACAAAACAAAAAATAAATAAATAAATAAATAAAACAAAAATAGTAGAAATCAATTCCATTCTGTGCTGCCTTCACCAGCCCCTCAGGTAAGTCTGAGTTTGCTCAGCTCAGCCTCTAGGAAAATGTGTTCCAAAATCCTGGAACAAAAGGGTAACAACAATCAAAGCAGGATGTTGCCATACTTGGCAAGTTTTAGGGAATTATTTAATGCTAAATCCAGAGAAAACAGACTGAAACATAACCAGGCAAATGGCTCCCATGGGCCCTGCAAATCAGAGGAAATGTTTGAGAACAGGGTAGATAGGACAGGACAAAATGCCTTTGCATTCTTTCTTGCTTTGAAAATTGTTGTCATGGGATGCGGAACATAGTGGGTGCTCATTAAATGGTCTCCGATTGAACAAAGCATGTTCTAGAAGCTTAATGATTCCACCCCCTGAAGACCATAGTACATCCTGGATATGACTTGCACGTCTGTTTAAAGCCTGATGCTTTGTTCTCTTAGTTCTCATTCGTGGCCTCTAGGAAGCAGGGTGGTTGGTTGCATGCAACAGAAATGGAGTCTAGCTAATTCACGCAGAGGAAGTGTTTAGTGGAAGGATGTCAGGAGCTTATAGGTGTAAATAGAAGGCTGAAGAGTCAGGGTTAGTAAGCAACAGGACTCCAGGACTCAGTTGACTGGGCATTCCTGCAGGGATGAATTGGTTCTGCTGCACCAAAAGATCTACACATTTCTTATCACTTAAGGAAACAGGCCTGGATGTCTGCTGCCATTCACTCAGGCCCGACTCTCAAAGATGACCCATCCCTCAGCGGCCCTGATAATCAATAGCACACAAGAGGCATGGTGTCATGTTGGAGGACTAGCCCATATATTATTTCCGTGCCTGGCTGTTACTTTATCCTGCTATTTTGCTTGCAAGGTGGAACAGTTATAAGGACACTCGTGATTTATGTGTTCAACATTCAGCCCAATGGATGACAATGCCTTTGATATTCATCTTTGGGTATTGGGTAGCTAATTTCCTATCATACCTGGGTGTTGTTCAGTCATTTTGTGCCCGATATGTTTAAGTTTTATAAATAAATGCTTAGCATGGTGTGCACCTATATTCTATAGAATAATCCCAGGAGGTTGCTTTGGCTAAAGAACTCCATCCACTCCAGAATTATTTCCGTGGTTTGCTACACACATTTCAGAACACAACTAGGGAATTATGGCGCTGCTATCCCTGGTGCCTTATCTCCTCTGTTATATCCTGAAATGAGCATAACAGCACCTACACAGTGAGTTGCTGTATTAGCGTATACTATATACAAAGCACCTGATGTGTAGTAGAGAAATAATATAAAAGGCAAAGATTATAACTTTTATTTTACTTCTGTCTTTCCCCATCCCAATGTAATAATCAGAGACTAAGCCTTTTTTGGTTAATATCAAACATGTTAAGGCAGGGAGAAGGGAAAGTGGGGCCATATTTCCCAGCCCTCAGACCTCTCTGTGGTAAAGAATTTGGCTATGATAGTCACTGGAGTGCCCCTACGTGGCCCCCACCACATGTTTTGGCGGTTCATCATACTCCTAACAATTCCAGTTCCAATTCAGCAATGACATGGAATTACTATTTTTAATGATTAGGCATTATTTTGTGTGAAAATAATCAAGTAGTTTATTTTAAATCTCTAATAATGTATCTCCTTTCTTGTATCACTCTGCTCAAGACACAAAGTCCCAAAAGAAAGAGAGGGTGAGAGAGAGAGTTTAATTTGTCTGGCCTTGATGATGTGTTTAACCCGTCAGCTAGGGGAAGATCTGTCACTCTGGTATATATTTCTACCAAGCAAATTAGGGCACGTGGATTTTCATAAAAAGAAATTGGGTCACAGTTGCTAGAGTACAAGGAGTGGATGCAGTGGGGATTCTGTAAACCCTCCAAAGCTTCACTACAGGGTTCTCAGCATATCTTCCTAGAAAAACTATAAAACCCAAGAAACAAACCACTCCAAAACAGCAGTTAAGATTAGACCAAAAGAGAGTAAGAAATAGCATGATTTAATCATTTTATCAAATCTCAAAAGTTATTTTTTGTAACTCAATCCTTAATAGGGACTGTTTATTTATATGTGTGTGTGTGTGTGTATAATATGTAATTGTTTATGTGTATGTATATACACATATCACACATGAACACGTATAATTAGATTTAGAATATAATTTACATAGACATGATTCGTTAAAGTTACCCATTACTAGTGGATATTAATCTGTTGGCATGGTTTAGTTGAGGCTTCCACCCTCCTGCCTCACTCCCTCTTGCTCACTGTCTGAATCAGCCAGTCCGTCTGTCTTCCAGTCTATGATATTCCCAGTATTAGGTTCTGATGTCTAGATAGAGCCCAGGGATAAGTCTGGGTGGTCCTTTGTCCTCAGGGAGTACTAAATCCAGGGAAAGAGACCCACATGTGAGTAGATAAATTCCGTTTGGCGTGTGCCTGTAAGGACGCCAGACTTTGGATTTGCGGGTGCGGCTGGTGTCGGAACACCACGGGCTGCTGGCTCCAGGCTTTGTCGCATTTGTTGCATTTGGATGGGTAGAAGTCCTGGGGATTTTCTTATTCCCTTGACTTCATTTTCTTTTTTCCTTTGTAACCTTCCACCTCACTTGCACAACAAACGCAGTGCCGACTGGCTGGGTCCATTTCAGTGTCACAAGGTTGCTGGGGACAGTGGAAGAAGGTCTGCTCAGCCGCCTCAGGTACCTGATTGCTGGTCAGCTCCCTCCTGAGAGGGAGCCGGGTCTGCCAGGAGCAAGGCAACACAGCCCTCAGTCCTGCTGCCTCTCCCTCTCTCCCTGCCTCAAGCCCCCTGTGCAAGACCACTCCAGAAGGCTGACTCGTCACTCAGCTTCTCCGGAAAGCTCTCCGTTTCCTCTGGGGGTGGACATTTTCTCTGATCATTAAGCACTCCTTAGTGTCCATCAGTTGATCTGAGACCCATCTTGGAAGCTCTGTGGGGCAGCTTGATGGCTGTGGAGTCTAAAAGGGCAAGCATTGTCCATGCCCACCTCTTTCCATCTGCCTTCCTTGGAGAGAGGCCAACCAGAGGAATATGGAGGGAATTTAGTTCCATTCCATTTTTACTCATTTCCAGGTCTCCAAAGCAGTAGAATTAGGCTCAGGAAATGATATAAGTTTCACTAACTCTGAGAAAAATTGGGGAAGTGTCTTCCAAAGCTCTGCTTTGATCTTGTCACCCTTCTGCTCAAAAGCCCTTATTCTCTCCCTCTACCCTGGGTGGCAACCCACAGCCCTGCTCATGGCATTTGAGGCCCAGCATGGGAAGTGGGTCACCTCAGCCATGCTCCCCAGTCCATTCCTTCCCAGGCCTCTGTTTTAGCCACATTGGGCAACTCTGCACCCTCTTCCCCTGACCTGCAATGAAACACTTCTCCTGCTTTGCTGGCATCAGCCCTTCACCCAGAATGCCTTGCCCTCCCATTCCCACCCCTTCAAACCCTACTCAATTTTCAGGGCTTAGTTCAGACGTCACTTCTGTGAATGAGGCAATCCCTGTTTCTCCAGTTGGGGAAAATATCTCTCCTTCTCCTCCCTCTTCTATTGCAGGATCTGGCCAGCAGCCCGCAATGCAACGGGGCTCTCTCTTTGTTCCCAGGTGGATTGGCGGATCGGCAGGTCGAGAAATAATAGGCACACACAAGATAGTGAAAGCTGGGTCCAGCGGGGGTCACCGCCTTCTGGTCCTGCAGTGTCAACAATGCACTAGATATGCCAGCATTTATTATTATGTTTAGTGAGGACGGGGGTAGGTTAGTGAGGGATTTAGGGTCATTTGATTATGAGGTGAGATGGTCACATAAGGAGGAAGTAGTTCTTTAACATAACATCTGTATGCAGAAGTACAGTATACAGGGATGAGAATTTACAATATAGTGTGTACATCAGTAATTTCTAACAACCTTAAAACAAACATAGTCTTTCCTTAACCTATAATTGGCAAGATATTAATCAGCAGTAACAGTTGCAGCAAAATCTGGTTACAAACAATCCATAGAAACAGGATGTGAAGCTAGAAAACTGGTTAGACGAGAAATTCTCAGAAGGCAGTATGTCTTAACCCTAAAGAGGCCTAGAAGAGCCGTGGCAAGATGAGGGAGTTTATAGCTCTATCTTATCCATATGGACAAGTGCCCCCCATACGTCCGTTTATAGGCTCTCCACGAGGGTCGCATTCCATTCCCAGAGCTATGAACATCTGCTTTTCTGGGATAGGAATCTTGGTGATGTGAAACCTCCCTGACTGCACGTCCATTCATAGGCTCTCTTCCGGGGGAAGCACATCACGCGCCGTTGGCTCATTCTGGCAGCCCAACCTGGCATTGTCTTTCCACAATCCTGCATGCAACTTTGTATTTACAATAATCAGGAGCATTTCATCTTTTATTCTGTAGCAGTAGTTTCAGGGGGTCTCCCTATACTCTTAGAGCATTTTTGTGTGACTGTCTCTTACCTTTCTCACTTGCATTTTTGAAAACTTGTGTATTTTCCTAATTGCATCCTATTTCTTATCTGGTTACTGGGAGGCATTCAGAACTTTCCTTTGCATCAGCCCACACATCCAATCCATGAGCAATTCTGCTGATTTTTACCTGCTAGATATTTCTGGCATCCATCTCTTGTCTCTTGTAAGTATCCACTCTGTGGTTGGGCCCTCGTCATTGCCGTCAGAGGTCTCTACAGCAGCTTCAGCTGAGTTCCTTGCTGCGTGTGGTCTGCTGGGTGCAAATCCATTGTCTTCACAGGGCAGGTGGTTTGTGTTTCTCACCCTCCTTAGTTCAGGAACTTTCTCAGTAGCAACCACAATATGGCTATCAGGGCCTAGTGCATAATAAGTACTTAATAAATATTGAGCAAGTGATGGATGAGCAAGTTTTGTCTTTGGTGGCACCAAACAACTTGCTTGCCAGATGTTGCATAATCCTTAACTTGCAAATGTCCTGCTGCGAGTGACAGGCCTTCCCTCTCTGACCCTCTTTATGTACTTGTGAAATGACGGGCATTATTATTATTTTTTGAGACGGACTCTTGCTCTGTCACCCATGTTGGAGTACAGTGGAATGGTCTTGGCTCACTGCAACCTCTGCCTCCCGGGTTCAGGTGATTCTCCTGCCTCAGCAGCCTGAGTAGCTGGGATTACAGGCACTTGCCACCACACCCGGCTAATTTTTGTATTTTTAGTAGAGATGGAGTTTCACCACGTTGGCCAGGCTGGTCTTGAACTCCTGACCTCAAGTGATCCTCCCACCTCAGTTTCCCAAATTGCTGGGATTACAGGTGTGAGCCACTGTGCCTGGCCAACAGGCATGATTTTATCTCTAAGGTCCAGTCATAAACCCATTTCCCTCTGAATTCATTTGCATTTGCTTCACAATTAGGCCAACACCTTCAGTTGTGGTGATTTGGGGGCTACTTTGTCAGGGATAACCCTTTCCTCATTAAAACATGTTGTGATCTTTATATTAGCTTCTTAGGTGAGCTAAATGTTCATTTTCTCTTGAAGTGGACATGGACTATTGCTGATTCAGCAGAATACACCCACAAAGTTTTCTAATCTGGGGTGTGACCCTGACCTTTTTCATCATCCGGTTGGGCCTGTCATCCACAGAAATCCCTCAGACTTCGTGGGCCTGTTTTTCACCCACATTGTCAGACTTCATGGCTCTAGGCCCATGAATCAGATTCAAGTTAGAGTGTCTGGAAAATCTTCTTAGACACAGAAATCAATAAAAAAGAAGGCAAGACTGCTTTCAAGCTACAAATTATATAATTCTTGGGGCAAGTACACCTGCCTTCGTTCTTTAAAGGCTATGGAAGGTGGAAATCTGAAGTGTTAATTCAATAGTTGAGGGAAGTGAAAATAATGCATATGCCAGGAAATTTCTCCTTGTGCAGTGGTTGGGAAAATGTGCTCAAACAAGAGATGAAGGAGCCACACACTTCCCCCACAAGACCCTTCCTGAATTTAAATATTCTGTCCTCTTATTCCAAGAAGTGTATTCATGCTGGTCAGTTCAATTGGAAAATACGGTCATTGCATCAAAAGGTTTTGTAAGATTTTGATAAGTCTCTGCTAGGTTGATCTTGCCTATAAGAATAAATTCCTTCTGGTTGCGTATTTCCAGTTCTTTGTGGGATATCTATACTAGAAGGCCATCTAATTCTAAGCTTCAAAGTCACAATTTTTCTGGGAAACAATCTTACTTTTTTTTTTTTAAACAGAGTTTCGATCTTATTGCCTAGGATGGAGTGCAGTGGTGCAATCTCAGCTCACTGCAACCTCTGCCCCAGGTTCAACTGATTCTCCTGCCTCAGGCTCCCAAGTAGCTGGGATTACAGGCACCCACCACTGCGCCTGACTAATTTTTTGTATTTTTAGCAGAGATGGGGTTTCATCATGTTGGCCAGGCTAGTTTTGAACCCTGACCTCAGGAGATCTACCTGCCTTGGCTTCCCAAAGTGCAGGGATTACAGGCTTGAGCCACTGCACTGGGCCAGAATCTTCTTACTTGGGATCCCAAGTCTCTCTGTTGCTTCTGAAAAAGTCTGGGGCTATTGGACGGGAGCAGCCCTAGGGGCCTGTCAGGCTGTTGGTTAGTGGAAAGCCTTGTGAAAGAGGGTAAGATGTGTTTGGACAAAAGGAATTGAGCTATGTATCATTCACATAGTCATTTTTTGTCCGAGAGGTAAAGTGGGAGCAGAACTGTTCGGAAGAGAGCGATATGGCAGACTGGGGTCCACATGAGACGTTGTAGTGGGTGGGATATCAGTGCAATGTGTGAGGATGACCCCTGAGAAGGTGGGAGGAGGGGAGAGCGGCAGTCTCTGTGTACATTTCTTCTGTAGGCTCTGGGGCTTGTCTTCTCTCCCCTTCATTCCCGATAGTCATTTTGTAGCTTTAGCTTCTTTGTCCCTGCGTCTTTCTTTCACCATTCGCTACTTCTCCTTGTCATTTTATTAATGATACTGAATAGTCAATGGCACATCATAAAAATTTTCCACTGCACAATTCCCGTCCAATTGTGGAATGTGTGGAGCAGTTGAGCATCAGGGAGGTCAAGTGAGTGGACTGAATTTGGTGATTCTGATCAGGAAGGAGGTCCATGTAACATCCAGCATGCCGGGGGTGGTGTTGGGAGGACAGCGTCAGGAATCTGTCTGTTAGCAGGTGGGAAGTCAGAAAATGACAGAGGTCAGGGTAGTGTACAGGGAGACTTCTGCGCCCTCATGGTCAGGAGTTGAGAGCATGGCTCGGGAATTAAGGATCTCCAAGTGGACAGGTCTAGTTGACTTTTCCTGGGACATAGTGCCTTCCTCACTTTGGGAGGCAAAGCAGGTGGATCACTTGAGGTCAGGAGTCCGAGACCAGCCTGGCCAACATGGTGAAACCCTGTCTACTAAAAATACAAAGATCAGCCAGGTGTGGTGGCACACACCTGTCATCCCAGCTACTTGGGAGGCCAAGACAGGAGAATCACTTGAACCCCAGAGGCAGAGGTTTAACAGTGCTCACAATTCATTATAACAACAATAAAAGAATCAGTGCTTGTGATTTTTTTTTGATACACTGGTAGATCAAGATGATTTCTCTAGGAAAACATATTCACTTGCTTTTTTTTTTTTTTTTTTCTTTTTTGACAGAGCCTTGCTCTGTTACCTAGGCTGGAGCGCAGTGGTGCAATCTCAGCTCCCTGCCCCTCTGCCTCCAGGGCTCAAGCGACCCTCCTGCCTCAACCTCCCAAATAGCTTGGACTACAGGTGCATGCCACCACGCCTGGCTAATGTGTGTATTTTTAGTAGATTCTGGGTTTTTCCATGTTGGCCAGGTTGGTCTTGAACTCCTGGCCTCAAGTGATGCACCTGCTCAGTCTCTCCAAGTGCTGGGATTACAGGCGTGAACCACCATGCTTGGCCAATATTCACCTGCTTCTGATGTGCTTAACTAGGAGAAAGAGTCAGGGTTACAGATAGCTCTTGGGGAACAACAGGGATGATCTTACACATGCCATTTCCTACAGCAAAAGACTTCCATCAATAGCTGCAACAATTAAACATTGTAAAGCACTTTAGTTTTCACCAAAAAATTTTGAGTCTCATCAAAATTTGAGGAGTGTGTGCTGCATACAAATAACAAACATCAGGGGTATTGCTGAAAAGAAAAAGGTTGAGAACTACCAATTTAGTGTCCTGAACTGTGTTAATGACTGATTCAGAGGCAGGGAAGGAGCAGGGGCTTCTGCTCCTGGTGGTCAGATGTTGAACTTAGAGTTCAACGTCTGGGCCATAGACGCTGAGTCAGGAAGGTCAATAGCGCACCATTATGTGTCTCTTCCAGAACGCAAATTTCCCTTTAATTCTTCTCTTGATTGATATGACTAGTCTTCAGGTTTTATCATGGTTTCCTCCTCTTTACTGCTGCTTTCTACTAAGCTTCCTGGTTGCAGCGAAGTCTGGAGCCTGCCCACACCTTCCTTGCAGGAGTCTATCCTCTGGCACCCTCTCTCAACTCCTTTTTGCCCTTTTCCCTGCCCCTCTACTAATCTTCTGAAACTGTCACTTGCATCCTGATACTTCCCTTTCTGGAAAACTTCAGCAGTGCACAGCATGGTGAAGACAGCACCCACCAGGCACAGATGTGATTTCTCTTCAACTTTTGCCTTAATCTCACAGTGCCCTTGAGCAAGTGGCTAGTTGGATACTTCAGCTTCTGTCTAGGTAATATGAAATCATGCAACTAACAGAACATTAAGAACTATAATTCTTCTGCTTAAATGCTCTCCAAATGTGCCCTACATATCATTTACATACAATATTGATTGCTGCTTGTGATAGCATGTGTTTATCAGAGAAATTTTGAACACTCACGAGTGAAACAAATGAAAGTCATTTTATTGAGGAAGACAGTGCTTGGGTTTTTTTTAAATGGAGTCTGGCTCTGTTACCCAGGCTGGAGTGCAGTGGTGTGATCTCTGCTCACTGCAACCTCTGCCTCTGGGGTTCAAGTGATTCTCCTGTCTTGGCCTCCCAAGTAGCTGGGATGACAGGTGTGTGCCACCACACCTGGCTGATCTTTGTATTTTTAGTAGACAGGGTTTCATCATGTTGGCCAGGCTGGTCTCGGACTCCTGACCTCAGGTGATCCACCTGCTTTGCCTTCCAAAGTGTGGGATTACAGGTGTGAGCCACCACGCCCGGCCAATGCTTGCTTTTTGATGACAATAGCACAACATCCCTGCAAGTCTCTCCCTCTCTTCTACCTTTAACTCTTGCTCTAGTTCATCCTTTGTTCCCTCTGTCCTTCTCTCTGTGTCTCTTGCAGGATGGCTGATATTGGGAGAAGCTGAGTAATAATAAAACAGCAATTAGGAAAACAGACATTAGCAGCAAATAGGTCTGGGTGATGCATAGCTAACCCTTGATGACTGAACATTTTGAAGTATCTTTAACTCACTTGTAAAATGGACTTGATAATATTAGCTTACAGTCTGGCACATAGTAGTACCTAAATAGATGTTATCTCTGAATAATGTCTAGCTCAAACATTCCTTTCTTCAGTTTTTTCTTTCTTTTTAAAAATTTTTTTATTTTAGACAGGTCTTACTTTATCACCCAGGCTGGAGTGCAGTGGTGTGATCAAAGCTCACAGCAGCCTTGAACTCCTGCAGCTTTTTTGAATCTGGTACACACAGACTTCCTGATGACCTTATAGGACTGCATGGTTTGGAATTTGGTTGTTATCTAATCGTGGGTCTTTTTCCTTGGCCAGCTGAATGTAAACCCCTTCCACAGTGGTGGTTCCTGCTTCTCTGTCTACTTCATAGCACCCAGATAAAATGCTTGCACAATAATGTTTTTGGGGCAGTTAAATGTTAGCACTAATAAGTTGATAGCATAGCATTTCTCATAGAGATCAACCAAAGCTTGGTAAAATTGTCCTTCCCAGACCTCACCTCTGTGCCTGTGGCTATGCTGACGCTTCATCCTGTCAGGCATTCTGACTCCCAAGGAGTCTTGAGCTTTGGGATTTGGCTGCCTGCGCTGTTTCTCTCCGCCTCTAGGCCAGGCGATACCTGCATCCCCCAACTCACGGTGAGTTTGGGAATGGCCAGTCAGAAGCTCAGGACTGCAGAAGCTGCCCTCAGAGAAGCCTGAAGGGGAGCTGGCTCTGCAGCCTGGTCTGCGTGTTTATGTGCCATCCGTGATTCACTGTGACCTGGTGAAGACTCAGCAACGGGCACTTTCACTCGCTGTCCTCTGCTCTCTGTGGCGCACTATGGGGAAACCTTTTCCCAGGGGCTCTTTATCTTTCAAAAACACACGTAAAAGGGAAAAATTTTGTTTAGTATCTTGCCATGGTAAAAATGATAACTTATATAGAGAATATCTATTTTGGGACTGATGCAGGAAGAAATCATTTTCTAAGCCCCTCCCAACATGTAAAAGGAAGGGAGAAAAGGCCACAGTGGGAGCAGCCTCCTGAGCCTCCTCTGTAATTAACTCTGCCAGCCACTGATCCTCATGTTAAAGTGAGGGGTGGATGCATGAGTGCTGGAGTGTGAGCCATGAGCCTGACGGGAGGCTCTGGACCTACCTTCTGCAGCAGCCTCCTGTGCTCCACATTTACTTTGCATCAGATAAGTCTTTCATTGGCTATCTGCCCAAGGATCAAAATCTCACTGTGGGTCTCTGCCATGTGATATGCATTTGGGTGTCTGGACAGAAGTGGATGACAGGCTTGTTAATACAGAAAGCTGCCTCCAATTCGTATCTGCCTGTTTGACTGCACAGTTTGGTCTGTTCTACCCAGGAGCCCAGTATGTGCCATGTAAGTGGGCTAGGGAAGTGTCAGCTGCTGCTGGTGTTTCATTCCAGGTCATCAGATGGGTTCTATTTTCAGGGCCCATCTATCACCCCATCTTGCAGTGTGGAGCCTTGAGTTCTCCAAATCGCTCCGGATCGCAGCTGTCAATGAGGTATTTTCAATTCTGCTCAGTGTGTACCCCAAATCCAGGGAGAGAAGCTAAATGGAAACATTTGGAGTTAGTAACAAATGGAATTAACAAATATTTGAGGTAGGGGCAGTGAGTTATTTGCCCAAGATCTGAGCAAACCAGAACCAAGGGACACAATTGGACCATGTGGTTTCCTAGAGACTCCTCTAGCTTCGTGGTTATCTTTAAAAAATTATTTATTTATTGAGACAGGGTTTTACTCTGTCACCGAGGCTGCAGTGCAGTGGCACAATCTTGGCTCACTGCAACCTCTGCCTCCTGGGTTCGAGCGATTCTTGTGTCTCAGCCTCCCGAGTAGCTGGGATTACAGCATGTACCATCATGCTCGGCCAATTTTTTTATTTTTAGTTGATACAGGGTTTTGCCGTGTTGGCCAGGCTGGTCTTGAACTCCTGATCTCATGTGATCTAACCACCTTGGCCTCCCAAAATGCTGGGATTACGGGTGTGAACCACCACACCCAGCCGCTAGCTTTGTGATTTTCTAAGTCTAATTCAGAATGAGAATGGGAAGGGGCAGGCAGAGAGGGTAAAGATTTGCTTTTGTTTATTAGATAATAGAAAATCAGAGTCATGAAATATTCTCGGAGCAGTGGCCTCAGTCTGTGAGGATGCCTGGGAAAGAAGGAAAGAGGAAGCTGGAAGGCTGAGTGGGGGGAGAGGGAGGGGAATGGGTGGCCCTGTGGGTGGGCAAACTGGAGCTCAACTCAAGGCAGGGGTGATCAACAGATGCGAGCTCAAAGGTATTGCCTCTGACTCCAGACCCATCCACTGGGAAGACTGAGGCCACCTTCCTACCTATTGTCCTGTTAGGGCTTGAGTTTTCCAGGGAAAGTCATTAGAGGTGGTTCCTGGCCACTGCACTCCTCAATGCTATTGGGGGGCCACCACTCACCTTTACCCTGAACAGCCTCCCAGTTCTCCTAGGTGCCACTTTCAAGGTTTTAATGATCCTGTTAGAGATGAAATTCATTTCCTTGTTTTCCTTTATCTGGATCACTGGGTCTATGTCTATGGAGAATTTGTCTATGGAGATTGGTCACAGGGTAACTGCTTGTGTCTGTTGCTTGAACACGAACACCACTCCCATATACTTAGGGTGAATCTGGTTCTGATATTTTGCAGCAGTCATATCTGTTACACAGTAAAGGAGTCCGAGAGAAGCGCTGCCAAGGGGAACTCATAAAAAAGCCACTGCTGGAGACTCAGATGTGTCCTGCTGAGCGAGGCAGTCTCCCCCTACTTACCCTGCTGCAGTGAGCCACTGTCACCCGCGGGGGAGTTGAAGAATATGGTTGAATACGGTGGCATCATACTGCTCAGCCACCTCTGGGGTTAACTAGGGATGAGGCCATTCCTGTATCACTCCTGGATCCTCTAGGGCATTCTGCCACTGTATCCACACTTCAGGGTACAAGGGTGAACGAACAGGTCTCCAGCTTCCAAGTAAATGTGAAGGCGACTCGGCAAGGATTTCCGTTAGGACAATAGTTTTGCTTCATGGAGACTAGGAAGGCTTGAACTCAGGGCATGGGTATCTTGAATTTACTCAGTTCCCACCTCTTAAGTTATTAAACGTTATTTCCTACCCATCTTGTGTATCTTTGCTTGATCCCTATAACATGGGGGCAGGTATAATTTATATAACCCCTATAAGATGTGTGCCAGGTACAACTAGCCCTATTTCCTATGTGGGGAAACTGAGACTCAGAGCAGAGAAGCGACTCTCCTAAGCCACACATTGCATTGCTGGCAGAATCTCGGGCAGGAGTCCTACCTCCTGATTTTCAGGTACATGCTGCTTTCGCTAGAACCAATCTATTAAAGAACCAAAATTCTTTATTTGGAATTAATGAGGGATTCCAAAAATAGTGTTAGCAGTGCTTAACAAATTTGAAAGAGCAAAGGAACTGAAGTCAGAGAAGACTGAGATAGGGGAGCTGTGTCATTATATCAATTTCCATTCACTTCAATAATTGACGTCACATTTACTCATTGCTATATATTAAAAATACTTGATTTGCTACAAGGTAAAAATGACCCATTGACTTTGTCTCTCAACCTGTGCTAACCCTAAATGAGAATCTCATTGTGACCATGATTTTGCAAAATTGATTGAATGGAAATAAATGCATTCAAGTGTCAAAGGCTGCATTGGGAATATTCCTAATGAGCTTGACCTTTCAGAACTTCCTGGCTGGGCACACAGTAGGTATTCAATGAGTGCTGATGGCTGTCTTGACTGATTGAGATTTCAGTTAGCCTTGCATCCCAGGGAGCATGATGCTTTATGTGTTAGATAACATCATGTTCCAAAAATGAGTCGGTCTATAAATTTGAAGACTCATTTGGAAACATTTCAACCTTACTAAATAGAACAGTATGATAAACCCTAGGTACCCTATGCCAGCTTCAATACTTATCAATATTCTGCTATTTTTGTTTACTTCCCGGGGTGTTAACCCCCTGCCCTGCCCCATCCAACACACACACACACACACACACACACACACACATACACACACACACACTTTTTTTTTTTTTTGAGACGGAGTCTCGCTGTGTCACTCAGGCTGCAGTGCAGTGGCGCAATCTCGGCTCGCTGCAAGCTCTACCTCCTGGGTTCACACCATTCTCCTGCCTCAGCCTCCCAAGTAGCTGGGACTACAGGTACCCACTTTTTGTTTGTTTGTTTTGGCTGAAGTACCATAAAGGAAATTTCAAGAATCGTGTCATTCACCTGTGAATACATCTGTATGTACCTTCAATAGATAGACTAAAAAAACCCCACAACCTTATCACCACAACACAATTAGCCATTATTGCTTAATATCATAGGGGACCTCTTCCATGCTGAATGCTTCATGGGTGTCTTAAAGTCCTGTTCTTTTGATTAGATTCTTTACATAAGATTTTAAACAGTTACCACATTGTGTTTGGTTAATCCATTTTTTATGTACTACATTTTCTCCTCCCCTCTATACAAAGAGAATTAGGGCTAGAGGCTTGACTAGATTCAAGTATTTAAATAAAAAATAGTTTGTGAGGCTGGGCACGGTGGCTCAGGCTTGTAATCCCAGCACTTTGGGAGACTGAGGCAGGTGGGTCACCTGAGGTCAGGAGTTGAGACCAGCCTGGCCAATATGGTGAAACCCTGTCTCTACTAAAAATACAAAAATTAGCCAGGTGTGGTGGCATGCACCTGTAGTCCCAGCTACTCGAGGCTGAGGCAGGAGAATCACTTGAACCTGGGAGGCAGAGGTTGCAGTGAGCTAAGATCATGCCATTGCACTCTAGCCTGAGTGAAAGAGTGAGACTGTCTTAAAAAACAAAACGAAACAAAAAGTACTTTGTAAATGAAGATGTGTGCTTTCTTTAACCTCAACATTTTGAAAAAATTGTTTCATAAATATCCATTTATTCCAGGTCCTAATCCTTGGACAAAACTGATAACATGAACGATTTTGAGATAATGACATGAGACACAATCTTCTATCACATATCCAGGGTCACACTCCTGGAAATCACTACCATTGAGTAATGAAAGAAGACCACTGGGTATCAGAAATAACCACCACCAAATCTCATGAGGGGTTTTAGGCCGGTAGGAGACCCCAACTCAGGACCTACTTTATCTTGTTTTACACACAAGTTTAAGAGCCTTCAGTTCATTTTGACAACCCATAGAAAATAAGAAACAACTAGCACTTTGGGAGGCCAAGGCGGGTGGATCACGAGGTCAAGAGATGGAGACCATCCTGGCCAACATGGTGAAACACGTCTCTACTAAAAATACAAAAATTAGCTGGGCATGGAGGTGTGTACCTGTAGCCTCAGCTACTCTGGAGACTGAGGCAGCAGAATTGTTTGAACCCGGGAGGTGGAGGTTGCAGTGAACCAAGATTGTGCCACTGTATGCTAGCCTGGCAATAGAGTGAGATTCTGTCTCCCCACCTCCAAAAAAAAAAAAAAAAAAAAAAAAATAGAAGAAACACAATGTCTGAAAACATGAAAAGGGATGGATGACAGCTACATGTTCAGTCTGAACACAGAAGAAAATTGAGAAGCAAAAGCAAGAAATAAAGAAGGCACATAATCCAGAATAAATTGATATGGGTGTCAAGAATCTTCCTCTTTGTGAATATAACATGCTTGTCTAGTTACTTACATGATCTAATCTGATGATCACAGCAACTTTTATGAGGTAGGTATTGTTATGTTCTGTGTTTTTCAAGTACAGAAACATTAATACATGTTCCCAAAGTGGCTCAGCTGGGGAGAAATCCCAAGGAATGTTGACCAATTGCTCCACAGTCAAGTACTCATGGACACTGAGAGAAGAGTGGTTGAGACTCTTCAACTCCTGTCTAAGTAGGCAAGAAACCATGTGGTCTACTTTGAAAAGACTTACATGTGAAATGGGAAAATAAAAAGTTTCTAATCACTTTAAATGGCTTCAAGTTTCTAGAAAATTTGTATGCATTGACGTACATGTATGAACATTTGGAAGTTGGTACTGTTAAAACATTTTACAAGCCAGAAAAATGGAGATGTTACTGCAGTAGTTAGATTAATGAATTGGTTTATCTTGAAGTATTACCTGGAAACCCTTCAGTGATATTGATGTTTCCCATTCCCTCTGTTAGCCTGGACTTTTTCTATGGCTTATTTTTTTCTATGGTTCTCTAGATTTTTCCATGAAGCACTTGACTGCCACAGCCAGCAAACTCTTAAGAATCTAATTTTTGGGGGGTGTGCCCAAGATGGCCGAATAGGAACAGCTCCAGCCTCCAGCTCCCAGCATAAGTGACACAGAAGATGGGTGATTTCTGCATTTTCAACTGAGGTACCGGGTTCATCTCACAGGGGCATGTCGGACAGTCGATGCTGGTCTGCAGGGGCAGCCCAACCAGTGAGAGCTGAAGCAGGGTGAGGCATCCCTTCACCTGGGAAGTGCAAGGGGGAAGGGAATTCCTTTTCCTAGCCAAAGGAAGTTGAGACACACAACACCTGGAAAATCGGGTAACTCCCACCCTAATACTGCCTTTTGCCAAGGGTCTTAGCAAACGGCACACCAGATTATATACTACACCTGGCCCAGAGGGTCCCACGCCCATGGAGCCTCCCTCATTGCTAGCACAGCAGTCTGAGATCTAACTGCAAGGTGGCAGCGAGGCTGGGGGAGGGGCACCTGCCATTGCTGAGGCTTAAGTAGGTAAACAAGGCCACTAGGAAGCTCGAATTGGGTGGAGCCCACCACAGCTCAAGGAGGCCTGCCTGTCTCTGTAGACTCCTCCTCTGGGGACAGGGCATAGCTAAACAAAAAGCATCAGAAACCTTGGCAGAGATAAATGCCCCTGTCTGACAGCTTTGAAGAAAGCAGTGGATCTCCCAGCATGGAGGTTGAGATCTGAGAACGGACAGACTGCCTGCTCAAGTGGGTCCCTGACCCCTGAGTAGCCTAACTGGGAGACATCCCCCACTAGGTGCAGACCGACACCTCACACCTCACACGGTGGGGTACACACCTGAGACGAAGCTTCCAGAGCAAGAATCAGACAGCAACACTCGCTGTTCAGCGATATTCTATCTTCTGCAGCCTCTGCTGATGATACCCAGGCAAACTCCAACAGACCTACAGCTGAGGGTTCTGACTGTTAGAAGGAAAACTAACAAACAGAAAGGACACCCATACCAAAACCCCATCAGTACGTCACCATCATCAAAGACCAAAGGCAGATAAAACCACAAAGATGGGGAAAAAGCAGTGCAGAAAAGCTGGAAATTCAAAAAATCAGAGCACATCTCCCCCTCCAAAGGAACGCAGCTCATCACCAGCAATGGAACAAAGCTGGACGGAGAATGACTTTGACGAGTTGAGAGAAGAAGGCTTCAGTCGATCAAACTTCTCAGAGCTAAAGGAGGAACTACATACCCAGCACAAACAAAGTAAAAATGTTGATAAAAGAATGGATGAATGGATAACTAGAATAATCAATGCAGAGAAGGCCTTAAAAGGACTGATAGAGATGAAAACCATAACACAAGAACTACATGACAAATGCACAAGCTTCAGTAACCGACTCGATCAACTGGAAGAAAGAGTATCAGCGATTGAAGATCAAATGAATGAAATGAAGCGAGAAGAGAAGTGTAGAGAAAAAAGAGGAAAAAGAAATGAACAAAGCCTCCAAGAAATATGGGATTATGTGAAAAGACTAAATCTACGTCTGATTGGTGTGCCTGAAAGTGGTGGGGAAAATGGAACCAAGTTGGAAAACACTCTGCAGGATATCATCCAGGAGAACTTCTCCAACCTAGTAAGGCAGGCCAACATTCAAATTCAGGAAATACAGAGAACGCCACAAACATACTCCTCGAGAAGAGCAACTCCAAGACACATAATTGTCAGATTCGCCAAAGTTGAAATGAAGGAAAAAATGTTAAGGGCAGCCAGAAAGAAAGGTCGGGTTACACACAAAGGGAAGCCCATCAGACTAACAGCAGATCTCTCAGCAGAAACTCTACAAGCCAGAAGAGAGTGGGGGCCAATATTCAACATTCTGAAAGACAAGAATTTTCAACCCAGAATTTCATATCCAGCCAAACTAAGTTTCATCAGTGAAGGAGAAATAAAATCCTTTACAAACAAGCAAATGCTTAGAGATTTTGTCACCAGGCCTGCCCTAGAAGAGATCCTGAAGGAAGCACTAAACATGGAAAGGAACAACAGGTACCAGCCATTGCAAAAACACGCCAAAATGTAAAGACCATAGATGCTAGGAAGAAACTGCATCAACTAGTGAGTAAAATAACCAGCTAATATCATAATGACAGGATCAAGTTCACACATAACAATATTAACCTGAAATGTAAATGGACTAAATGGTCCAATTAAAAGACACAGACTGGAAAATTGGATAAACAGTCAAGACCCATCAGTTTGCTGTATTCAGGAGACCCATCTCACATGCAGAGACACACATAGGCTCAAAATAAAGGGATGGAGGAAGACCTACCAAGCAAATGGAAAACAAAAAAGCAGGGGTTGCAATCCTAGTCTCTGATAAAACAGAGACTTTAAACCATCAAAGATCAAAAGAGACAAAGAAGGCCATTACATAATGGTAAAGGGATCAATTCATGAGGAAGAGCTAACTATCCTAAATATATACGCACCCAATACAGGAGCACCCAGATTCATAAAGCAAGTCCTTAGAGACTTACAAAGAGACTTAGATTGCCATACAATAATAATGGGAGACTTTAACACCCCACTGTCAACATTAGACAGATCAACGAGACAGAAAGTTAACAAGGATATCCAGGAATTGAACTCAACCCTGCACCAAGCAGACCTAATAGACATCTACAGAACTCTCCACCCCAAATCAACAGAATATACGTTCTTCTCAGCACCACATCACACTTATTCCAAAGTTGACCACATAGTTGGAAGTAAAGCATTCCTCAGCAAATGTAAAAGAACAGAAATTATAACCAACTGTCTCTCAGACCACAGTGCAATCAAACTAGAACTCAGGACTAAGAAACAATTAAACCCGCTCAACTACATGGAAACTGAACAACCTGCTCCTGAATGACTACTGGGTACATAACGAAATGAAGGCAGAAATAAAGATGTTCTTTGAAACCAATGAGAACAAAGATACATCATACCAGAATCTCTGGGACACATTTAAAGCAGTGTGTAGAGGGAAATTTATAGCACTAAATGCCTATAAGAGAAAGCAGGAAAAACCTAAAATTGACACCCTAACATCACAATTAAAAGAACTAGAGAAGCAAGAGCAAACACATTCAAAACTTAGCAGAAGGCAAGAAATAACTAAGATCAGAGCAGAACTGAAGGAGATAGAGACACAAAAAACCCTCCAAAAAATCAATGAATCCAGGAGCTGGTTTTTTGAAAAGATCAACAAAATTGAGAGACCACTAGCAAGACTAATAAGAAAAGAGAGAAGAATCAAATAGACACAATAAAAAATGATAAAGGGGATATCACCACCAACCCCACAGAAATACAACCTACCATCAGAGAATATTATAAACACCTCTATGAAATAAACTAGAGAACCTAGAAGAAATGGATAATTTCCTGGACACTTACACTCTCCCAAGACTAAACCAGGAAGAAGTCGAATCCCTGAATAGATCAATAGCAGACTCTGAAATCGAGGCAATAATTAATAGCCTACCAAAGAGAAAAAGTCCAGGACCAGACAGATTCACAGCCGAATTCTACCAGAGGTACAAGGAGGAGATGGTACCATTCCTTCTGAAACTATTCCAATCAATAGAAAAAGAGTGAATCCTCCCTAACTCATTTTATGAGGCCGACATCATCCTGATACCAAAGCCTAACAGAGATACAACAAAAAAGAGAATTTTAGACCAATATCCCTGATGAACATCGATGCAAAAATCCTCAATAAAATACTGGCAAACCGAATCCAGCAGCACATCAAAAAGCTTATCCACCAAGATCAAGTGGGCTTCATCCCTGGGATGCAAGGCTGGTTCAACATATGCAAATCAATAAACGTAATCCAGCATAAAAACAGAACCAATGGCAAAAACCACATGATTATCTCAATAGGTGCAGAAAAGGCCTTTCACAAAATTCAACAGCCCTTCATGCTAAAAACTCAACAAATTCGGTATTGATGGAATGTATCTCAAAATAATAAGAGCTATTTGTGACAAACCCACAGCCAATATCATACTGAATGGGCAAAAACTGGAAGCATTTCCTTTGAAAACTGGTACAAGACAGGGATGCCCTCTCTCACCACTCCTATTCAACATAGTGTTGGAAGTTCTGGCTAGGGCAATCAGGCAAGAGAAAGAAATCAAGGGTATTCAGTTAGGAAAAGAAGTCAAATTGTCCCTGTTTGCAGATGACATGATTGTATATTTGTAAAACCCCATTGTCTCAGCCCAAAATCTCCTTCAGCTGATAAGCAACTTCAGCAAAGTCTCAGGATACAAAATTAATGTGCAAAAATCACAAGCATTCTTTTACACCAGTAACAAACAGAGAGCCAAATCATGAATGAACTCCCATTCACAATAGCTTCAAAGAGAATAAAATACCTAGGAATCCAACTTACAAGGGATGTGAAGGATCTCTTCAAGGAGAACTACAAACCACTGCTCAGTGAAGTAAAAGAAGACACAAACAAATAGAAGAACATACCATGCTCATTGATAGGAAGAATCAATATTGTGAAAATGGCCATACTGCCCAAGGTAATTTATAGATTCAATGCCATTCCCATTCAGCTACCAATGACTTTCTTCATAGAATTGGAAAAAACTGCTTTAAAGTTCATATGGAACCAAAAAAGACCCCGCATTGCCAAGACAATCCTAAGCCAAAAGAACAAAGCTGGAGGCATCATGCTACCTGACTTCAAACTATACTACAAGGCTACAGTAACCAAAACAGCATGGTACTGGTACCAAAACAGAGATATAGACCAATGGAACAGAACAGAGCCCTCAGAAACAATACCACACATCTACAGCCATCTGATCTTTGACAAACCTGAGAAAAACAAGAAATGGGGAAAGGATTCCCTATTTAATAAATGGTGCTGGGAAAATTGGCTAGCTATAAGTAGAAAGCTGAAACTGGATCCTTTCCTTACTCCTTATATGAAAATTAATTCAAGATGGATTAGAGACTTAAATGTTAGACCTAAAAATCATAAAAACTCTAGAAGAAAACCTAGGTAATACCATTCAGGACATAGGCATGGGCAAGGACTTCATGTCTAAAACACCAAAAGCAACGGCAACAAAAGCCAAAATTGACAAATGGGATCTAATTAAACTAAAGAGCTTCTACACAGGAAAAGAAACTACCATCAGAGTGAACAGGCAACCTACAGAATGGGAGAAAATTTTTTCAATCTATTCATCTGACAAAGGGCTAATATCCAGAACCTATAAAGAACTCAAACAAATTTATGAGAAAAAAACAACCCCATCAAAAAGTGGGCAAAGGATATGAACAGACACTTCTCAAAAGAAGACATTCATACAGCCAACAGACACATGAAAAAATGCTCATCACTGGCCATCAGAGAAATGCAAATCAAAACCACAATGAGATACTATGTCACACCAGTTAGAATGGCAATCATTAAAAAAATCAGGAAACAACAGGTGCTGGAGAGGATGTGGAGAAATAGGAACACTTTTACACTGTTGGTGGGACTGTAAACTAGTTCAACCATTGTGGAAAACAGTGTGGTGATTCCTCGAGGATCTAGAACTAGAAATACCATTTCACCCAGCCATCCCATGGCTGGGGATATATCCAAAGGATTATAAGTCATGCTGCTATAAAGATACATGCAGATGTATGTTTATTGTGGCACTATTCACAATAGCAAACACTTGGAATCAACCCAAATGTCCATCAGTGACAGACTGGATTAAGAAAATGTGGCACATATACACCATGGAATACTATGCAGCCGTAAAAAAGGATGAGTTTGTGTCCTTTGTAGGGACATGGATGCAGCTGGAAACCATCATTCTCAGGAAACTATTGCAAGAACAGAAAACCAAATACTGCATGTTCTCACTCATAGGTGGAAATTGAACAATGAGATCACTTGGACACAGGAAGGGGATCATCACACACTGGGTCCTGTTGTGGGGGGTGGGGGGGAGGGATAGCATTAGGAGATATACCTAATGTAAATGACCAGTTAATAGGTGCAGCACACCAACATGGCACATGTATACATATGTAATAAACCTGCACGTTGTGCACATGTACCCTAGAACTTAAAGTATAATAATAATAATAATAATAATAATAATAATAATAAAAACCTAAGAGTAAAAGAAAAAAAGAAATAATAAATCACTAAATATAAAATTACTAAATGTAGCTAAACAAATTTGGTAACTAAATACAGAATATAGAAATAAAAATTAATTGAAATTAAAAATTAAAAAAAAAAAGATTCTGATTTTCTGCCCTTCCTCCTCTGTAACTCAAGATTGGATCAGTTAGGACTGGGTTTCCCCATCACATCTTGTAGGTGACCGTGACTATTAAAGAAATGACCTCTTCATTCGCCTGCTTCTACCAAAAAAGAAAAAAGGTTGGAACCACTAGATTGGATACATTCTACATGATGAATGTCTCAGCCAATTCTTACTAAGGGTTGGGGATTTGGGTGAGGTAAATCCTTCATCATTAAGGGTGATACCTTGATAGTCCATCCCAACATCACCTTTCCGAAAATGAGCCTTCTGGAGTCTACCTGAGAGGAAATACTGAACTCAAGCCAGATATCACTGTCAGGTACATCCAGGACAACAGTTTAGGGCAATTTAATGAAGGGGCAAATACCCCACCACCATTCAGCAAGTCTTTAGGCCTTTGGTAAATAATTTTTGGTGCTCATAGTGATGACTGAATGACCAAGCAATGTTGGATAAATGCACTCTATATAAGAGGGCAGAGAAACATTTAAGCTAAATAAAACATTTTTGTGATTTGAAGAAATTACCTTCAGCTATCTGGAATACTTGGCTATCTGGCAATGATTCATTTTCTGGTGATTTCAACTAACCAAAGTTTTATTCTACTGTGCTTTTGGAAAAAAAAAAAAAAAAAAACAGGGCCGGGCGCGGTGGCTCATGCCTGTAATCTCAGCACTTTGGGAGACCGAGGTGAGTGGATCACTTAAGGTCAGGAGTTCAAGACCAGACTGGCCAACATGGTGAAACCCTGTCTCTACTAAAAATAAAAGAATTAGCTGGGCATAGTGACAGGCACCTGTAATCTCAGCTACTCGGGAGGCTGAGGCAGGAGAATTGCTTGAACCCAGGAGGTAGAGATTGCAGTGAGCTGAGATCGTGCCATCGCACTCCAGCCTGGGCAACAAGAGAAAAACTTCGTCTAAAAAAAAAAAAATCTTTTGTTTCACTGGCAGAGAAAACTCTGAACCCCATGGACTAGTCTCACCTGGCATGACATTTCTTCTGTGCTTTTGACAATTTTCATAGCATATTGATTCTTCATTTCATTCTCAGATATCAGTTAATTAGCTAATCTGGATTTTGATTCACACGTATTAAATATCATCTTTTCTGAGCACACAAAAACCCCCTTATGTGAAATAAATGGCATTATGTCCAAAAGAATGATGTTAGATTGTCTTTTACTTTGGGGAAAAAAGGAGGTAATTAGTTTGATCTATATTTTTTCATTCATGAACGTTAATGCCATTTTCGCTGCTGAAGGAAAGGTGAATGGCTGTGCCCAGTCACTGCTTCTGGTTTTTGTGGCTCTGACATTATATAAAGGAGTTTGGGGAAATGGAATGGAATAAAAAGGCCCCAGTTGAATATGTGGATAAGTAGTGTTCTTAATACTTCAACAAAATTTCAAAGAGTTTGCAATTCATATAGCTTTTCTGAAACACTGCCAAGAGGGAGATTTTCAATAGACTGGTGGAATGAGGAATTAAATGTAGTTTATTCTGGAAAAGACTGGAATTTAATACAACATTTGAACAGGTTAAATTTATATCAATAAAATACCAGGTGGAGAATGGGACCATTTAATTTCCATCACATAGAAGACACAACATTTGTAGAAAGGATGAACGCAGTGTGGGCTGCTGTTTCGGGCTTCTGTGTTCATTTTCAAAAGCAGCCTGGGAAATTTATGCCGCTCTTTGGAATTTGAGGGAGTGGTAAAGCTGCAGTCAGATGTGATGGATTGTGCAGCCAATTTGCTTGAAGTTTGTGGTTCATTAATCCGGCACTTTGAATTTCAAAGAACTGAAGTGATGTCATTTGGGATGTACATCACAGAAAATTAATGGGGTTTCTTGGTCAGAAGTGAACGCTGACACAATGCGACAGGGAACAAGGGATTGGTGTTTCTAATGGCTGGGGAGTGGGAAGCCCTTGGTTTCCAGTGGGAAAGCCTGCCTTGGCATTCAGAGCCTGCCCAGCCCCCCTGCAGGCTCTGAGGGAGTCTTTTCTGTGGGTCAGTCCTGCTTCTTGTGAGAAAACACAAAGTATTGCTTATTCAAGTGTTTCCCAAGAATTCAGCAGCATCTGAAACAGAAGTTTTCATCTATCTAATTCAATACGGCAGACCTGCATTGCTCCTTCTGACTCCAGTCCCTGGTCTACCATCCTGTCTGGGAGGTGCTGGCAGGGCTGGGCTGAGATGGGTGGGAGCCCTGCCCATGAGGGTGCTATGTGGATATTGGATGCTTCCCATGCTGGCCTGTGCTGTGAGGCCCGAGACAGGGTGGTAGGAGAGAGACTGAATCATTGTCAAAGACGCTGGCTGGGAAAGTAGGCTCGGAGGAGGTTCCCGGACAGATCCAATGAAAATATGAATGGGAATGGAATGGGCGTTTAGGGAGCTTCCACTCTGCCAGTCTGGGTGCTAGGTGCTGTCACAGTTCATTGGCTTATTATAGCAATTGTCTGTGATATCAATAGAAATACAGTGCCTGATGCAAAGCGGTTACTCAACAAATATCTTCTGAATGAAAACAAAATGAAACAAAAAGCAAGCCACACTGTTCAGCTAGATGATGGTCCTCATTCTTTTTCAAATGAGGACACAGATTCAGAGCTTTCCTCAAGACAAAAGAGAGTTTTGTTCTTCGTACTTTGTAAACTGCAAAAAAAAAAAAAAAAAAAAAAAGGTTCTTCAAATGTTACTTTCCTCACTGCATCACTGAACATAGACCATTTCCTTGCAGCCTTTGCCTCTGGGAGTGTCTGAAACATTGCAGCAACTTAATACATATTTGTTGATTGAAAGACTCGGTGACCATTGAACAAGAGGGGCTGATGGCATCTTAATGGGACTGTCATCTCACAGCAAAAGAGAGATGAAGATTTATATACATGCACACGATCCACTGTGCAGGGTGAGTCTACTGCACTGTGAAAGAAAGCTGGTTTGTTATCTATTTAAAAAAAGGTGACGTGAGATTTTGCAAGAATGTTTTCCCTTGGAAATCTTAACTTTGGCTTAGATGCCTCGAGAACTCCATTAGGACTCAAAATATACTAGCTTTTTTATTGGGTAACAATATAATCTGAAAGTGAAAAATTCTCTGTTTGACAGTGCAGATGGTGGTTCTATTTCATATTAATAGTTGAACCTAATGTGGATAGTAGTTTCTGTTGCCTATACGTTATTAATATTTGAGTGTGATTTGAACTTGATAGCATGTTTTATTGCTTCCTCTAACAGTAACCATTCTTTCACTTTAAATACATTTATGATACTATACCTATATTTCAAGATATAATAAAAGTAAACTTGTTAAAAATAATTCCAAACAGCTTTATGCATTCTTATTTCTACTCCTTACTTTCACTTAGAGTCTGATAGTCCTGGGAGCAGCCACTAAAAATTGGTCAATAAGCAGCAGCTTTCAGAATCCAGGGAGAGGAAGCTTTGAGAGAGGACCTCAGGCTCCATGTCCTTTCTCTCCCGGCCTCTTCTTCCTCTAGATAGAGAAGGTCCAGGTCTTCTCTCCCCATGTTGGAGTCTCATTTCCCGACTGGAGTTGGGATCCTCACTGGTATTGAGAGGGTAGAAATTCACCTGGAGTAGAAAGTCTCTGTTTTTCACAAATAAACAAAATTTTTATTATGGAAACTTTCAAAGATACGAAACATAGAGAATAACTTTACGAATCTCTGCGTATCCTTACCCCGATCCAATGATTATCATCGTTGTGCCCATCTTATCTCTTGCCCTCCCTTATTTTCTGGACTATTTAAAGCAAATCCTTTATTTCACCAGTAAATAATAATTATCACACCCAAAACAATTCACAGTAGTTTCCTTAACAGCATTGAATATACTGCCTATATTAAATTTTTCCTGATTGTTTTAAAGGTGTCTTCTTCGGTTGACTTGTTAGAATTAAGATCCAATTACTGAAAGTTTTTCCTGAAGCACAGACACCTCCCTGATCCTGTCTCAGGGGTCTTTCAATGTTGTGAGACTAGAACTGAGGCAACTAAGATACACTTAAGCTGTAAGGGATTATGATTCTGTCTTCTATGTGGCATCATGGGGAGGGGGAGTTAGCCAGGGAAGACTAACTTGGCCTCTTTGACTGCACTGGAACAGGGTCCTGAATAGACCAGCCACAGTTCTAAAGAGGCAGAGATACCTGATTCTTTCTTCTAGAAGTGGTCTGTTCCAGGCCATCCCATCCTGTAGCTGCAGAGACATCAGTGAAATTCTCTGGGGGTTGGAGGGAAGTGGCAGTCATTTCAGGAGATCTACCCTAAGAAGGCAGCAAATACATCAGGTCTTGTGGAATGGGGAGGATGGTACTAGCGCCCTAGTCAATTAGCTGTGTCTGTAGGAAAAGGAGTAGTTGGCAAAGAATTAAAGAGCAGAAATGAAAATGAAAGAGAGGACTCATCCCCAGATGGAGGGAAGAAAATGTATGTGGCTAGTTCTTCAACTCTTGGAAGACACTTAAGTATTGAGTGTGTTTGGACATATGACTATTTGGCTCATAAGGTAGAAGCCCGACAGTGGGATCTGGCTATTGGATCCCAGTTCTGGAAACATGACTTAATTGAAATTTCCACTGGGTGGGAAAAGTAGGAAGGTGGTAATCTGCATATCCGCTGCCCATGCTGACTGGCCTGGGAACCTGTGTGAGCCTTAGGGGAAGGAGTTCTAATCACAGCAGAGCCATTTTGGTGTGGTTGATATAGGTGCTATTCAGTATAGAAGTATGTATTCCAAATGCTGTGTGACTAATCCAAAAGAATTAGGTATTTTTTCCTCAATTATTTGCATCAATATTCTTTTTTTTTTTCCCTTTTTGGAGACGGAGTCTCGCTCTGTCACCCAGGCTGGAGTGCAGTGGTGCAACCTTGGCTCACTTTAACCTCTGCCTCCTGGGTTCAAGAAATCCTGTCTCCTGAGTAGCTGGGACTACAGGCACACGCCACCATGCCCAGCTAATTTTTTATATTTTAATAGAGATGGGGTTTCACCGTGTTGCCCAGGCTGGTCTCGAACTCCTGAGCTCAGGCAATCCACCCGTCTCGGCCTCCCAAAGTGCTAGGATTATAGGTGTGAGCCACTGTGCCCAGCCACTATTCTTTAATTATCTATATTACTGATAGTATAAGAAATATCACCAACTGTAGTAATAATAAAAGCAGCATTTGAATAGTATTTTATAGCTTTCAAAACATTTTCACATTTTATTTTCACACATACCCTGGCCATTTAAAATTGGCTGATGTTTACTGAACTCTTATTGCATATCATAACCTGTATCGGGTGCTTTCTATACTTTAGTGATCCTCTCCACCTGTACCTTCTTTAAGGAGTTTTGTCTCTAAAATCCTTTACTTGTTGTATCAGACAGGGTTCACTCAGACTCATGAACATATAATTTTATATGGAATTCCAATTCTATTGGGAATTAGCTTATGAAATTACGGATGCTGCCTAAGTGGTCTCTGCAAGGCTGTCTCTCAGCCTAATGCTAGAGCCTGAAGTCTCTAGGTGGGTGGGTCAGAAGATCACATGCAGGCTGGAAACCCATAAGTACAAACAGAATCCCATGTCTGTTCTTGTTGCCTCTGACTTTGGTAATGAGGGTATCTTGTGGAACCCAGGGCCTTCCTCACAGAGCTGAACACACATAACTCTGACTCCAGAGACAGAGAAATGGAAGGAAAATCCAGGGGTTGAGGAGACCAATTGGAAGCCCAGCTGCTGCTGCTGCTTCTTCATGCCAACAGGGTGAGTCAGCAGATCAGCAACAACTATGTGCTACAGAATGGCAGCTGTACCTCCCTTCTGCCTTCTAACTCTCCTGAGAATCTCTCTTGTAGTCCACCCTGAAAGGAAACATACAAGAAAAGGGAATTCTGGGAAATGAAGTCCAGCTTAAGTAGGCACATTACAAACCATCACATCTGTTCTAAGATGTGCTAGAGGAGAAGGTGGTTTGGTGTGCAGGACGGGGGGCAGGGGAGGCAGGGTTTGACAGGCAGTGGTGGGGGTTGCAGGAGGTGGGTGTTGATCTGCAGCACTCAGAGAAGGTAAACTAGATATTAGTGACCACATGAATTCTTCCATTACTAGAAACTTCACGTAGGAGGGCTTACTCCACTAACCACTTGATGCATTCAGCTAAATTTTGCATGAAATGGGGCAGCGGGTTTTACAAGGAAATAATGAGTAGGCAAACATGGATTGCTGACCTGGTTATGCTGAAAGGTCATTCATGCGTTCGGCAGCTATTTGTTGGCTCTGTGGTGGTATCGCTCTGTTCCTCTGGCTCTTCAGGGTACTGCTCAGCATTATGTGGAAGAACAGCTGAATCTTTTGGCATCCCAGTTGTAAGAAGCTGATTGTCATATACCCCTTATTCCAGCAGGCCCTTGCTTGGCAGACTGTTTGCCTCAACCAGGTGGGCACCTTGCCTGTCATGTCATCTGTTCTCAACCAAGTGGACACTTGGTTGCTGAAAATGTCTGTCTTAGCAGATTAGGGCTCAGGTGAAGAGCATAAGTAGGCCAGTCCAAGTCTCATTTATTTAGAATCATTCCCCCAAGAATGTGGAACTACAGTTATCTGCTCTTTGGGAGCCTGTCACTACAACCTGTCACTACACACAGGGCCAGGGGAAAGAGCTTAGGCACTGTAGGTCTGAGGATCACATGTGGTGGGCAGCAGCTGACACGCCCTCCTCTGTGTGAGCTGGGATAGGTGACTTGGAGCCACCTTTGAAATCAAGAACAAAGAATAAAACACACAGCAGGTGTCCAGACAATCCCTGGAAACAAATTCAGGGCCCTTAGGATGAGCAGAGTCTATTACACAGCCTAGGAAGCTAATCTGCGTGCTGTACCTTCAGGGCAAACTACAGCTCAGAGCACTGGGAGTAAGATCATAGGCACTGCCAGCAAGCCTCATGTGCGGAGTCCTGACATCAGTGTTTCCTGGAATTTCTTGCCATTAATAACCTTTGTGCTTTGATATTTGCTTAATGGGAAAGAAAGCTCTGTATTCAGTGGAGAAGCTGGCTTCCCACACTGGGAAGTGGAGCTCAGGCAGGCCAACTTAAAGGCAGTGCTGAGCCTGTCTAGGGCTGCAATTAGCATAATCCACTTTGCTGGCAGACTTATTGGCCAGAGGTGGGTGATGATTTTCTAAACTTTTTACATAAATAAATCTAGATAACTTTATCTGATGTCTCACTCTCTGTCTCTGTCACAGAAGGTAGGGGTGACTCTCAGAAGTTCAGACAAGTATGCTGAAACTTGTTTCCCAGGAAGGGTAAGATCCAGACATAGCTGGGGCTCTCAGAGGCAAAGATTTCATCTTTTAAAAAAGTCAATTTCTTCTTCTGAGAGGATTTAGTAAGTTATTCTATTCCCTATCATTAAACTAATCAAGTTATGGCTCATGGGCTCCTAGAATTCCCACTGAATACCAGTGGGGACATTTGAGAGAATGATTTCTTTTTAATGGGTTTGGGCAGTGGTGCTCTTCCAGCTCACTGGAGTCGGCTCCTGTGTAGTTGAAGACAGATGACCTCACTTGAGGACTTTATAGCTCTTGGTGGTTTTAGATCCCTTTACTGCATATGAGCAAGCCCACCTCCCCACCAAGCAAAGATATTCCAATCCAGTAAGTCAGGTCTGCTCTAAGGAGAAGTGTACACATGTGTGCATGTATGTGCATGTAATAAATTGGTCGTTTTTCCCCCTAATCAGTAGGACAGAGTAGAACCTGGGTGTATGGTATATAGTGCTTTTAAGACCTGCAAAAGCATGCCACAAAAAGAGACATAGCAAAGTGTACTCAAAGAGATACATGTGTGTGGATTGGCCTTCTCATTCTGCCCACCCTAGAGATTCTGATATGAGATGTGCTTTTAAAATGTGTTTTGTGAGGCCACCCCAGCAGAGGGCTTTGGCACAAGAGCCCTTGAATGTGGATCAGGAATGCATTTCCCTCCTGTTCATGGAGTACAGTTTTCCCTTGGTATCATTTGGGGACTAGGTTCAGGATCCCCATGGATACCAAAATCCACAGATACTCAAGTACCTGATATAAATGGCATAGTATTTGCATAACTTATGTACATCCTCCTGTTTACTTTAAATCATCTCAAGATAACCCAACACAATGAAAATGCTATGTAAATAGTTATTTTACAACTTGTATTTTTTTTGTGGTTGTATTGTTATTAGGTAGGTAACAGGTCTTGCTCTGTCACCCAGGCTGGAGTGCAGTGGGGTGATTATAGCTCACTACAGCCTTGAACTCCTGAGCTCAAGTCATCTTTCCACCTTAGCCTCACAAGTATCTGGGACAACAGGTGCCTACCACCACATTGAACTAATATTTTAAACTTTTTTAGAGATGGGAATCTCATTAGGTTTCCCAGACCGGTCTTGAATTCCTGGGTTCAAGTGATCCTCCTGCCTCAGCCTCCCAAGTACTGGCTCTTGCATTGTCATTTATTATTTTTTCCAAATATTTTTGATTTGTTGTTGGTTGAATTCATGGATGAGAATCGGCAGATATGGAGCGCAGCTTTATAGGCGGTGTGTCCTTCCCTCTGTCTTTCTCTGGGATATGGATTTTATCTGCTCTTCCCAATGTCTGTCCTTTATCTTTCCCCCATTTCTGGATGTGTTACTCTCATTTCTGCCCTAATAGCTCCAAATCCTACCATTTTGCTTTGAGGTCAAGATAGAACACTGACATCTTTTCTTTTTTTGTGGAGAACCAACTTCTTTGTATCTTCCTCTCTCTTGCCCTTCTTCCCTTTTCCTTCCATAAATCTTTATTGAATCCCAAGAACTGTGACAACCACAGGACCAAAAAGTCATAACACGGCTCGCACTTTGAGTAGCTCATAATATCGTAGGTTTGACATCCACTTATATTCAGTTCAACAGCTTGTTGTATGGATCCAATCATGTAATTCTCTTATTTTGTATATTTAAACTCCATCAGCAACAGGATTTCTATGTCCTCATGAGTGGAGACCACAGCTCCTTGTTTGCAACAGTGTCTGTCTCAGTGGTGTGCTCAGTGGTGCGGATGAGCTTTTTCATCTATAAAATGGAGATAAGACCACTACTTCCCAGTCCTGTGGTGAGCTTTAAGTTACATGATGTTTCTAAGTGCACAGCCCAGTGCATGACCCAGAGTAGGTCTCAGTGAGCAGGAACTATTGTGATTACTGTGGTTAGAGCAGCTTGGTAAATACTCATTCAACTCATTTGAAATGTGTCAACTTGACAGATGGGCAGGAACAGGAGATGAAATTCAAACCCGTTGACTTAGTAGAATAGATCCAAAGTAGATAAGAGCAGAGATATCCTTATGCTGCTTTCATTCTGCTGTAAATTGGAGTTCTTATGCAAAGCTAACTTTTTAGGAGAACATGCAGAATGATAAAATCTGCCAGTCAACAGCAGGCTTAACCTGAAGCTGGATTTACTGAGATGGTCCTATATGCTGTGACACACATGTGACTTTATTTATTTGAGACAGAGTCTTGCTCTGTTGCCCAGGCTGGAGGGCAGTGGTGCGATCTTGGCTCACTGCAACCCCGCCTCCTGGGTTCAAGCAATTCTCCTGCCTCAGCCTCCTGAGTGGCTGACGTTACAGGTGCCTGGCTAATATTTTTATTTTTTATTTTTTGTAGAGACAGGGTTTTGCCATGTTGGCCAGGCTGGTCTTGAACTTTTGACCAGTGATCCTCCTGCCTTGGTCTCCCAAAGTGCTGGGATTACAGGTGTGAGCCACCACGCCCAGCAGTGCATTATCATGGGAGTAATGATAAAGGTGGAGTGACACATTCACAAAGTAGATGCTGCTTTTACACCGACTGTTTCAGTTTGTTAGGACTGCGGTACCACAGACTGGGCTGCTTAAACAACAGAAATTTATTGACTCATGGTTCAGCAGACTAGGGGTCCAAAACCCAGGTGTTGTCAGGATGGGTTTCGTCAGAGGCTGTTGAGGAAAGCGTCTATTCCAGACCTCTCTCCTTGGCTTGTAGAAGGCCATCTTCTCCCTGTGTCTCTTTACATCTTCTTCCTTCTATGCATGTGTCTGAGTCCAAATTTGTCCTTGTTTTAAAGACAACAGCCATGGTGGATTAGGTTCCATCCTAATGATCTCATTTTCACTTGATTACCTCTGTAGAGACCTTATGCCCAAATAAGGTGACATTCTGAAGATACTGGGGTTTAGGACTTCAACATGTGAATTTTGGTGGGACGCAATTCAACTCATGACACAGACTGGGAATGGACTTCAGATTCTTGCTACACTTGCAGGTCACTGAGCTTTGTCAGAATCTAGGTGTGTGATGTAGTGGTGTTTTTCCCAGTCCAGGTGGGATGGTTGGCTCTCAGGTAACATTTCAGGTGGACAACTTAGATTGAAATGAGGGTCTTTTTCTCCTTCTCATGTAACCACTCTTAATATGATGATGGTGGAATTTCTATACCAGAATCTGCTATTGATAGTAACAGTTACAACCGCTGTCCCCATGACTTACATCTGGTCAGTACTTTGTAATTCTCCAAGTTGATGCATATGTATTACCATTTTTATTTTTCTTTTTTCTAGATGGGGTCTTGCTGTGTTGCCCAACTCCTGGGCTTAAGCGATCCTCCTGCCTCAGCCTCTCATATAGCTTGGACTATAGATATGTGCCACCATGCACAGCTGTACGCTATCATTTTTGCCCTTCTGAAAATCCTATGGGGTATGCACAAATTTATAACTCCTTCGTATGCTTTTGGGGCCAGATGTACTTTGGAATTCAGAATGCTGTGGACTTGAGAAAGTAATGATAGTATATATTGCGTTTATTACATAACATCCCTGTAGGGTCTGGGGCAGCTTTGAAATCCAACAGCAAAACATCTACATACTCACGCAAAACTAGATAAATAAAGATAAGCAATAACTGCTTGTCTATTTGGGTCAGATTTTGTTGCTGATGAGTTTTGAAAAACTTTTGGGTTTTGGAGCTTTATGAATTCCAGATGTGTGGCTGAGGGATTACCGGCCTGTTTCCGCGATTGTCTGTTTCTAGAGGACAAGAAGTCAGGCACCCACCTGGAGAGATGAGCTGGGTTGGGTGAGCTCAGGGCTCGGCTAGGGAAACCTGTGCAAGCCCAAAGCCCTGACCTGGCAGCTGCCTGTCAGTGAGGAGGGGGTGGATGGCAGAACATTGTTCAAGAAGGATTTGGGCACTAGTGCTGGTTCCCTAGTAACTCACTGGTCAGGGCATCTGGCTACATTGTTCAGCCTTTTTGTAGCTCAGTCTGCAGTTTGGCTCTAATATGCCTACTCACAGTGGCGTAGTGAGAATGCACCAAGATAAGAAGCAATGGGAGAAGCTAGTCCAGGTTTTGGGGTATCTGAAGCTTGTAAGATTTGGGGGGCCCTTTCATAAAAAAATACAAAATGACATAAAAATTAGATACAAAGTAAATTTTTCTTTAGATTAAGGAATCACAACAGTTTACAAACCTACAAAAAACTGCCAAATAAATTGGGATGGGAGTGCGTATGTGGGAGGATATGGGGACTTTGTAATTTCTGCTCAATTTTTCTGTAAACCTTAAAACCATGCAAAAACAAAATCCCACAAAAACAAACCCAAGAGTTGGCCAGGTGCAGTGGCTCACACCTGTAATCCCAGGACTTGGGGAGGCTGAGGCGGGTGCATCACTTGAGGTCAGGAGTTCGAGACCAGCCTGGCCAACATGGTGAAACCCCGTTTCTATGAAAAATACAAAGATTATCCAGACGTGGTGGTGCGTGCTTGTAATTCCAGCTACTTGGGAGGCTGAGGCTAGAGAATCACTTGAACCTGGGAGGCAGAGGTTGCAGTGAGCTGAGATCACGCCACTGCACACCAGCCTGGGTGACAGAGTGAGACTGCATCAGGGGTATGGGGGGGAAATAAAAAAAAACCCCACAACCCCAGAGTCTATTAATTTTAAGAAAAGTTACCAAATAACTCAGATAGCACACAAACTAGAAGAGAAACATAATTTTTTAACTACCTGCAAATTTGCCTAGTATACCTCTTCATCCTACAAGTTTTTGGTTGTGCATTCTTTGATTTCCTTTTCACATGACAATGATTTTTTGATACTGTTATAGAAAGACTACAAAAATCACACAAAGATGGTTCAGTATTCCCTCTAGCATGATTGAACAAAGTTTTTTTTTGTTGTTGTTGAGAACTTAGAAAAAATTCTTTTGCTTTGCAACTTTTCATTGGCAATATCATGTAAAATTTTGGGATGGCTCACAAATTTGAGACACCTTTGCCAAGCTTTTGCCATTTATGAGGCTTTCTTCAGCCTCCATTCAGCCTCTGTAGCACAGTCTCCAAGGGGAGAGGAGCCCCATGTGCCCATGGCAGATGAGAGTTCTGAGCAGCCTAGTGTGTGGCTATAAAATTCCTACTTCATGTAACCACTGAGAGTGGATTAGATTTAGTCCAGTTCTCACAATAAGACTTTCTTTCCAAAACCTTGGTGCTGTTTACCTCTTCACTATAGAATCAGGCTTTCGTGGTCTCTAGAGCAATTCTTAGGAGGAATTTTAGCAACTCTGTCCTCCCAAAGCTTTGGTTCTCATTTTAGACTTCTAGACCACTCTTGTCCTGCTAGCTGAGCCTCTGTTGGATCTGGATTGCATGCCTAACACCCCAGCTCCTTCGAAGCCAGGGTCTGGCCCCTAACCCCTCCCTCGGTAGATTCCAACCACCTGGACACCCTCTTTATCCTGCCTGCCAGAATCTCTGGCTAGCCCATCTCCCTCTCAAATATGAGCTCCCCGATGACAGGTGCATTTTTCTCACATTTATGACTCAGCATAGTGTCTGGCATGGAATTGGGACTTGAAAAACTGGGGAGAATGAATGAATGAATGAATAAATGAATGAGACATGGGGAGCTGGGCTAGCTTTATTGCCAAAGGTCATCTGAGAGTCCTTACAGCAATATTCATATATGCTTCTGAGCTTCGTAGGGGGAGATTTGAGGGCTGAGGGTGGGGTGTGTGGAGCATCTCTGTGTTTGTTTGCTAGGCTACTGTAATGAAGTACCACAAACTGGGTGGCTTAAATGAGATACATTTATTATCCCACAGTTCTGGAGGCTGGAAGTCCAAAATCAAGGCATCAGTGGGGTCATGCCCCATCTAAAACCTACAGGGGAATCTTTTCTTGTTTCTTCCTAGTTTCTGTTGCATTTCCAGCAATCATTAGTGTTTCGGTTTGAATGTTTTTGTTTCTTCCAAAATTCATGTTGAAACTTAATCCCTGGCACAACAGTATTGGAAAGTGTGGCCTTTGGGAGGTGACTGATATGGTTTGGCTGTGTCCCCACCCAAATCTCATCTTGAATTCCCATGTGTTGTGGGAGAGACCCAGTGGGAGGTAATTGAATCATGGGGGCAAGTCTTTCCCGTGCTGTTCTCATGATGGTGAATAAGCCTCATGAGATCTGATGGTTTTAAAAAGAGGAGCTTCCCTGCACAAGTTCTCTCTTTGCCTGCTTCCATCCATGTAAGACTTGCTTCTCTTTGCCTCCCACCATGATTGTGAGGCTTCCCCAGCCACGTGGAACTGTAACTCCATTAGACCTCTTTCTTTTGTAAATTGCCCCATCACAGGTATGTCCTTAGCAGCAGTGTGAAAATGGACTAATAGAGTGACTGACTGAATCTCATCCTCATGAATGAGATTAGGTGCCTTATGAAAGGGCTTGAAGGAGGGAATTTTTCCCCTCTTACCCCTCTGCTTTCTGCTACATGAGGACACAGCATTCCTCCCCTCTGGGACGGTGCAGTATTTATGGTGCCATCTTGGAAGCAGAGGCCAGACCTTCACCAGAAACAAACCTGCTAGCACCTTGATCTTGGACTTCCCTGCCTCCAGAACTGTGAGAAATAAATGTCTGTTCTTTGTAAATTACATAGGCTGTGGTAGTTTGTTACAGCAGCACAATGAACTAAGACCCTTAGCTTATAGATACATCACTCCAATCCTCTGCCTTCACGTGGCATTATGCCTGTCTCTTCCCTTTGTGTGTTTTCAAGTCAGTTTCCCTTTTTGTGTTTCTGTGTCCATGTTTCCTCTTTGTATAACAACATCAATCTTGTCACTTGAGAACCCACCCAAGCAACCTCATCATCACTTGGTTAAATCTACAAAGACCCTATTTCCAAAAGAGGTCACATTCTGAAGTACCAGGGTTGGAACTTCACATCTTCTTTTGGGGAGCAAAATTCATCCCATACCAATCCTCGAAAGCTTTTATCTGAATGTTTTGGACATTTCCATGACTTTCATGGGATGAAGCGGGGGTGGGGTGTTCTCATGGGCAGAGGAGCAAGGATGCTGGATGGCGTTTCTCAATACCATATCAGCTGAGGCATGGGCTAGTGCTTGTGCAATGAATGCAAGAAAGAAAAAGAGAGGATGAAAGAATGAATGAACACATTCTGTGGTGTGCTGTTCTCTGGAGATCTCCTGGTGACTTCAGCTTGAAGGCTCAGTGCCCTAATCCTGCCTGGAGAGATTGTCTCCAGATGCTTTGGATACAATGTTGCCAGACTGGACTCTCTTGACATTACAACTGGGAGCCAGACAGACCTGTTTGTTCAAATCCTGGCTCTACTATCTTACTATTATAAAATATAGGTCAGATTCCTCAACCTCCAGGAATCTCAGTCTTTCTTTGTTGAAGATAAGAACAGCAATAATAATCTTTTTTTTTTTTTTTTTTTTTGGCAGGGTCTGGCTCTGTCACCCAGGCGGGAGTGCTGTGGCACAATCACGCCTTGACCTTCTGGGCTCAAGTGATCCTCCTGCCTCATTTTTTGAATTTTTGTACAGATGAGGTCTCATTGTCTTGCTCAGGCTTGTTCAAATTGTCCTCCTATCTTGGCCTCCCAAAAGTGCTGGGATTACAGGCGTGAGCCACTGTGCCGGGCCAGGAATAATAATCTCACAGAATCATTAAGCACTAAATGTGACTATATATAATGCACATGGCTCTGGGCTGATGGATAGTAAATGCCCAGTAATGATCAGTTTATTTTTATCGTCACATCTGGCTTTGTCTTGTCCATGGCTGCGCTGCCCTAGTTGGTTGATTTTGTTTGGTTCCTTCCTTGCTTCCCCTTCCTTCCAGCTGTGGCAGTTCATCAGGCGGTGCCTTGGCTCCTCCCAGAACTAAGGTTTCCCAGTCCCAGGTTAGGTACAAATGCCAGGAAGCCTGCCTTCTGGGCTAAATCTTCAATTAGGTGGCTCTATGGACTAACCCGTGTGTCTTTTCTATGCCCTAAGTTTCTTCATTTGTAAAATAAAAAGTTTGTTGGCCTAGTACTGTATTTGGTTCCCATTAGTCTATATAGTTTTGTGTCCCTATAAAGATAATAACAATTATTAACGAGTATAGGAAATGTTTTTGTTTTTGGTTGTTACTGGCGCTAAAATAGTGTTAAAGACCTGGAGTGAAGAGCGATATAAGAAATTGAGGGGGCCAGATCACCTGAGGTCAGGAGTTCAAGACCAGCCTGGTCAACATGGTGAAACCTCATCTCTATAAAAATACAAAAATTAGCTGGGCATGATGGCAGGTGCCTGTAATCCCAGCTACTCTGGAGGCTGAGGCAGGAGAATCTCTTGAATACAGGAGGCGGAGGTTGCAGTAAGCCGAGATCGTACCATTGCATCCCAGCCTGGCTGACAGGGTGAGACTCTGTCCCCCACCCCTGACCAAAAAAAAAAAAAAAAAAAAAAAAAAAAAAAAAAAAAAATCATAGATTAGAGCATACTGCAGGGGAAAGGGAGCTAACAGTGCCCGAGACCCTGTTATGTTTCATGCGCTTTGTTGTATGCTGTGTGATATGGTTTGGCTGTGCCCTCACCCAAATCTCATCTTGAATTGTAGCTCCTATAATCCCCACGTGACATGGGAGGGATCCAGTGAGAGGTAATTGAATCATTGGGGCAGGTTTTTTTCTGTGCTGTTCTCATGATAGTCTCATGAGAGCTAATATTTTTGTAAAGGGGAGTTCCCCTGTACATGCTCTCTTGCCTACTGCCATGTAAGACGTGCCTTTGCTTCTCTGCCTTCTGCTATGATTGTGAGGCCTTCCCAGTCATGTGGAACTGTGAGTCAATTAAACTTCTTTTTCTTTATAAATTACACAATCTTGGGTATTTCTTCATAGCGGAATGAGAACGGACTAATGCACCATGTGTACAATAGCATGTCACATACACGCCGAAACCTCCAAGGAAGGAGGTGTAACTCCCATTATGAGGGCAGGAAACTGAGGTCTAGAGAAGGTACATAGCCCACAGAAGGTTTCAGTCCTGGTGAGTGGGAAAGCCAGCATTTGAACCTGGGATATCTGACATTCAGGTCTCTCTGGAAGAGCTGCTGGATCCCCAAAGAACTGAGAACAACCACATGCTTGCTATGCACAAGGTGGGAGCTGCCTTGGGCTTGAGCAATGCCCTGTTGAAAAAAGTTCTTGTGGAAGCAACAGGCCATGACTAAACAGCCACAGACCCTCTGGCCTGCCAAGCAAGCCTGCATGGGAAAACGAGCTTTTAAGAAGATAATGAACTGGGCCTTGCAGGGGAGTTAGCAGGCAACTGGCGGAAAATGTCCTTGTGCAGATTTAGTGTCAGCTTCAGTGCCCCTTGCAGCGTGTTTCTTCTGGTGAGGCAACAGCCTCACATTCAGGAAGAAATATCCGTTTTCCTCCAGCCCAGAACCCTGGGAGTAATTATGGCCATTCAGTGAGGTTCCCAGGCTATTTTCCTTTAAGTATTTATACCAAGCAGGTGCTTGTTGCTCATGAACTCCCTTTCTCTCAAAAGGGCATTAAAATGGAACACTTCTACACTGTGGATGGGAAGGTAAACCACTACAGCTGCTATGGAAAACAGTGTGGAGATTCCTTAAAGAACTAAAAGTAGAACTACCGTTTGATTCAGCAATCCCACTACTGGATATCTACCTAGAGGAAAAGAATCATTATTCAAAAAAGACACTTGCACACGCATGTTTATAGTTGCACAATTCACAATAGCAAAATCGTGGAACCAATCCAAATGCCCATCAACGAGTGGATAAAGAAACTATGTATGATGGAATAGTACTCAGCCATAAAAAGGAATGAATTACCAGCATTTGCAATGACCTGGATGAGATTAGAGACTATTATTCTAAGTGAAGTACCTCAGGAATGGCAAACCAAACATTGTATGTTCTCACTGATATGTGGAGGCTAAACTATGAGGACACAAAGACATAAGAATGATACAATAGACATTGGGGACTTGGGGGAAGAGTAGAAGGGGGTGTGGGATAAAAGACAAATATGGTGCAGTGTGTACTGCTTGGGTGATGGGTGCACCAGGATCTCACAGATCTCCACTAAAGAACTTACTCATGTGACCAAATACCACCTGTACCCCAGTAAATTATGAAAAAATAAAATAAATAGAACTTCACTCTTTTCAGTTGAAATCCTAAGACAGTAAGGGCCAACTATTCCTACACTGCAGACTGAAATGCTAGAGGACTTGAAAATGTGGTTGAAAACTGTTTTTAGAACCCTAAACCTTTGTCCACTGGAGGGTATTAAAAGGCCAATAAAGAGCAGACATAAAAATTGCAACAGTGGAGATGGGCAGTTGGAAGCTGGAGAATTTCTTTGGAAAGAGCTGCGCTGTGATCCTTGTCCTTGATGGAAGGAGGAGCAAAGGATACTTTCTGATCCTAAGTCTATTGAGAATGGGAGTATTAATGGGAATACTCGCAGATCTTGGTATGCCTCCTCTGGTTCTTGAAACCCACAGTGGACTGATATTTATCTTATCCTGGGGAATCTGCAGAGCTAAAGGCTGTGGCTGGAGCTGCCTGCAGGTGACCCAGTGCAACAGAAGCTGCCTTTGGGAAGTCATTCCTCTCTCAATGACTGGGGTCAGAGAAGAGTATTTCCTGTGGATGAGAGGGCGAGAGCATACTGATAAAGGGTTTTTACCCAGAGAGGTGAGAAGACCTTGGAAGAAAGTCTGAAGATATCCCATGGTGATGCTCAGGAGTCAAGGGAAGAATTGTAAGTGACTAGCCAGAAGATGCATTTGCCCACATCAAGGGCACTGGAGCATCTTTAAGCAGGACCTTTATGATAACTTATATGGGTTTGGAGCTTACTAAAGACCAGACGTTGTTCTAACACTCATTTAATCCTGACCACAATGCTATGAAGCAGGCACTATTATCACCTCCATTTTATAGATGGGGAGACTGAGGCATAGGTCATGCCTCATAGGAGGCCATAGGTCATAGGAGACTGAGGCCCAAGGTCACACAGGTAGACAGAAAGTGGCAGAGCTGGGGTTCTAACCCTGGTAGACTGGCTCAGAATTCATACTTCTTTTAATCAATGCACCACTAGCAGCAAAGCTATTACACAGTTCTGTGAAGGAAAGGTGTTCAATGTCTCTCCCAGAACTCTGCTAAGGAAGCCAGGATTCTGGAAAAACTCATCCAGGCCCCACTCTTCTCTCAGAATCCACCCAGAGGCAGTGCACTGAGTCCCTGACTTGCCCTTCACTTGGCAACAACTCCCCTGTCCTCTCGGTGCGTTTTCCCGAAGGCCTGTGCTGGGAAGGCTATCATCCTTCCTCCTGGCCAATCCCAGACTCAGGTGTCTGGAGACCTTGGCCCTAGTCCCAAATGCTTCTTCATAGGCCCCTCCAACCATTGCAAACAGGAGTACTGGCATAAGCCCACTCCCAGAAACAGCCTCTGGGCATTTTTTTTTTTTTTGAGACAGAGTCTTGCTCTGTCACTCAGGCTGGAGTTCAGTGGCGCAATCTTGGCTCACTGCAACCTCCACCTCCTGGGTTCAAGCGATTCTCCTGCCTCAGCCTCCCAAGTAGCTGGGATTATAGGTGCATGCCACTACGCCTGACTAGTTTTTGTATTTTTAGTGGAGATGAGGTTTCATTCACTATACTGGCCAGGCTGGTCTTGGCACTCCTAACCCCGAGTGATCCACTCACCTCGGCCTCCCAAAGTGCTAGGATTACAGGGGTGAGCCACTGTACCCGGCCGCTGGGCATTCTTTAGTTTCCTGAGGGAAAAGTTACAGGTTCAAGGATAATGCTTTTTGTTGGAAAAGTTAGCTGGAGAGGCTCTTAGGATCTTGTTATCGATTTTTTTTCCATTGAGCCCTCTACAACTTGAGGCAAGAGACAGCTGTGATGTAGGGGGAAGACCTCAGACCTGGAGTGAGATGACCTGGAAGGTCCTGCTCAACCTACCTGTTTCTGGACTTTGTACCTGGGAGAATAAGCTTTTCAAGTGTAGGCAGAAATATTTCTTGTCCCCCACTTCCCTGGCCCCCACCATGCTATGTGATGCTCTCTTGCTGTTAGAGATCCTTTGAAAAAGGAGGCCCTTAATGAAAATATTTTTGAGAAGATGTAAAACTTTAAAAAGTATATATATACACATATAGGTACACACATATACATATATACAAAATATAAACAAATATTTGTATATCAAAATTTGTATTTGTGTATATTTGCATGTGTGTATATATGTATATATGTCTATATTCACTCTATTACCTTGCAGGATAGCAGAGAAATAGATAATTTAAAGTCATGAAGGTCTCTGGAGATTGTATTCCAACCTCCTGATTTAATAAGTTAAAAAACCAGAGCTGAGAGATGCTAAGTGATTTGTCCAGCATTGCACAACCAGGTAGTGGTGGAGCTGGACTGGCCCCAGGTCTCCTGACTCCCCTCCACTCACGGCAGGTTCCATTTCCTGAGCACTGAGTGTGTGCCTGGCATGGTGCTAGGCACTTCTCTCACATTGCCTTGGTCAGCTTCTGTTTTAGAGGTAAGGATACTGAGGTGCAGAATGGTTAAGGGACCTAGTCACACAATAGTCCTTGGTAGAATGTTTAGGTTTTTGTAATTCTAAAGTTAGCTCTTCTCTAGGATATGCAAAGTTACCCCTTGTGTGCCAGCCCAGTTCCAATTGGTTGGTAGTGGCTGCATGGAGTGCTTTGGGGACTGGGCTGAATTGAAGATAGGCTTCAGTATCTTTGAGCCTGATCTGTAGCAGGTTCACCTGACTCCTAATAGGGAGCCCCATGGAGATCTCAATGAAAAGCATGAGTTGCTTACCAGAGCCTTTCCTTCTCAATGAACTCTGAACTCCAACTTTTGTCCTTTGAAGCCCTTAATATGCCTAAGTTTTGTTCGGTCTTTTGGTTTCCTGTTATTGCACTGTTAAGTGGCAAATGCCTTGAGCAAGAAGTAGTCTCAAATGATGACTCACCTCTGTGCATCTCTTCCCTCTTGGCTCTTGGTCCCTCAAGTCCTTGCTGCCTCAGCAGCTCTCTGATGCCTTCAACAGATCTTTTACACATCTTTTGTTCAGTTACTCTAGTTGTTTCCAGCAGGATGTTCAGTATGCTGTGTAATGATCTACATTTACCAGAAGCAGAAATTCCCTCTATTAGGATGTAAAGTAAATCAAACCTGGAATTTCAACATTAACTTAAGTTATTTGAGAAATTAACCTCTCCCTAGATGCTCTTCCTCAAACTAGGCCGTGCCTCTGAAACTTCTCCTGATTGCAGTCAGATTACACTGGCAGCTCAGTGATGGAGTTTGCAACAGCTAGCATTCTCTTTACATAAAGGAAGATGAGCAAAATTTCTCTAGTGTTGGGCCTTCTAGCCCAGCAGCACTGGAGGAGTTTTGCAATGCAGTCTCCAGGCAGGGCTGGCTATCTAAGGGAGGGATTGCATCTCCTGTCATGAAGCTTTAGATCCCTGATTCATAGCCAGATGCCCAATGGCCACAGCGAGGCTCAGATAAAGCCCATAAAGTTCCAAATTGGGCAAAGGATCAGGCAGACTGGAATGGTGTATGAGCAGATCTGAGGATGATAAATATGTGCCCCCATCTTTCCATTGTCACCTTGGCAAATCTTCCAAAAAATAGACAATGCAAGAGGGGCAACTGCTAGCTTTGGGCTGTACTCCTATTTCTCAAACAGTTGGCTCTAAATGGTCTTCATAGGTAATGATGTAGAAGAAATGAAATGGTGACAAAAATACACCTATTTGCCAGGAGCTTGCACAGTATTTATGGTCCAGATACGCCATTTAGCACCATATTTGGAAAATGATGGATATTTTAGGAATACCAAGTGCTTTGTTTTGTTTTGCAGAACGTGGTGGCAGGTAGAGAGGGCATAGCCCTGCAATTTGGAGGGTAACAGTGGCTCCCCTCTTGGAGTAGCCAAAGGCAATAGCCTGCTGGGTTGTAGCCCTCACTTGTTCGTCTTGTGACTTTGCATCTTTGTAATTCTGCTTCCCTCCCACACCCTTTTCCTTCCATGGGGCATTCTTAATGTAGTCACTGCAGGAAAAAAAACAACAAAAAAACCAGGAACGCAAGCTGTGAGATGTTATCTGGGCGTAGTGAAGTTAAAGGAGTGCAGATTACAGTTAAGTTGATGGGCAGCAGACAAACAGGAGAAAGGCCACGGCCATTGTAAAGCCCTACCTCACTGGGTTGAAGCCCAGCTTGGTGACTATCCTGTCCTTGACCTATCACTTAACCTTTGAGTCTCTCCTTCATCATCTGTAAAAGGAGGACGCTTATGCAGACGTGGCAGCTTTGCGTGAGAATGAAATAAGACACTGCCGGTGAAGGATAATGCATCTAGCACTCTGGCTTCTCAATTTCTCCACCTTCTAATCAGAACCAGTGTTTCATTACACTGAATCTGAGCTGCCCCTGCCTTGGATACACCCTTGATTTGTTACCACCAGAGAGGGCACCTAATTAGAAATTTAATTTGAAACACCTCATTCTCTAGACATTCTTCCAACTCTTCTGGTTTGCTCAGGGCCCTGGCTACCATGATTCTTCAACTGGTTCAGGACCTCCCGTCCACATGGTCTCTATCCTGGATGAGAGAAACAAAATGGACTTCTGCTTCCATGCTTGTCCCCCCATTGTCTACCTTCATGAAGCAGGCAGAACATTGTTCTAAAAATGTAAATCAGATCACGTTCTTCCCTGCTTTTGAAGCCGTTTAATGTTTTCCTGATTGTTACCCAATCCAACAAATGACCAACCCATAAATACACGAGAGCACCTACTATGTGCCAGCTGCCATGGGTGATGCCAGTGAACAAGACACATGCAAAGTCCACCCTCAGCTCCTCCTTGTACCAAGATGGAAAACTGCCACCCCCTGTTTACATCATCCCTTTACCACATGGTTGAGTCTCTGCTGTCATCTCTGCTTGCCAATCCCTGTGTCCTTACACTCCAACAAAAACCTTTTGTTGAAAACCCACTGTGTGTAGGAACTCTCAGTTAATCTTTATGAAGTAGAAATGTTTTTTTCCCTTCTCAGATGATGGAAATTAGCTTCAAGTTAAAGAACTTGCCCAAGATCACACAGCTGACGTGTGATCACACCAGGAACTGACCAGGAAGCCAGCACATTGACCAGTATGTTTCTTTCATGTTCTCCTGCCTGGGTAGCTCTAGAGCTATGGCTTAGCTCTGTGTTTACCCATGAGGACAGCACTATTACACATAATAAATTCTATTGTATAACACAGGGCATTAAGACCTTAAGGACATCCTGACCCCCAACACAACTTCTTTGTAGAAAATCTTAGGCTATTTCCAAGGCAAAACTCACTTTTTAAGTTCTCTAATTTTCTTATCTCTTGCAAGTACCCTTGCTTTAGGCTTTTGGTTTTGTGGCCTCTTTCTTCTCACTCTCATGAACAATTTCTGGGTCCAAGAGACCTATGACATAGGTGAGGTATTATTATTTTCATTTAGATGAAGAAGACAAGTAGGCCAAGAGTTTAATTTACTTGCTCACACACAGGAGAAATAAAACAAGGATTTGAGCCTAGCACTTCTACTCAAAATATTCTATTCCATTATTTCTTGTTGCCATCTCACTGCCACTTCTGCCTATAAACTCCAGCAGGAAAGTCTAATAGGCTTCAACTTATGGGCTAAAACTAGCTGATTTTGGTAGTTTGAGTTCTGTGTTGAGAAGGACTCTGAGGATGCATTTAGACTCAAGTAGAGTGAGTGTCCTGATTGATTAGGGACGTTTGCTAAATGTGGAGAGGGAAGTCTTGGGCTAAGCATTTGCTGCTCCCAAATTTCTATACGATCTCTTAGGTGACATAAAGTGGAAGTGTCTTAGCAGTTTTGCACTGCTGTAACAGAATATCATAGACTGGGCAATCTATAACAAATTTATTTCTTATAGTTCTGGAGGCTGGAAAGTCCAAGATGAAGGAATCAGCATCTTGCAAGGACCTTCTTGCTTCATCAGAATACGGTGGAGGGCATCATATGGTGGAAGGGCAAAGAGAGAGTGAGAGAGCAAGAGGAGGCTGAACTTACCCTTTTATAATAGCACCAATCCCACCTGTGAAAGTGGAGCCCTCATGGCCTAATTACCTCATAAAGGTCTCACCTCTTAATACTGTTAAAATGACAATTAAATTTCAACATGAGTTATGGAGGAGGCACATTTAAACCACAGCAGGAAGCATCTATCACTGACTTGGGTGAAGTAGGAAGCTCATAAAATGTTTATGAAATATTTCTTGACTTCACAGGGCCTTCAGAACTGTGAGAAGATAAATGTCTGTTTTTTAAGCCCCCCAAGTCTATGATATTTTGTTACAGCAGCCCAAGTTGACTGACATATGGATATAATTTTTTAAAAGTAACTTTGGTGTATTTTGAGAAAAATTACATTTCCCATATTAATTCCTTTAGCACCTACAACATATTTTGCTATAAATTTGCTCTTCACAAGATAACCACAACATTTAAAATATGAATTCAGAGCTTTGTAATTGCAAGGCATGAAATTTCAGGTGCTGCCTTGACATCTTTGAGTCTCAGAGGGCCCCAAAGACGTCACCTGAGTTTCTCTGCTCTCAACAAACATACCCCCACATGAAAAGAAAAGTTCCCTATCCAGATAATTCCCTTCTCAGCTGTACCCCACCTGCTCCTCAGCCTAGTGGTTTCACCTCCCTGCCAGCCCAAGGAGTTGCTCAAACAAAACAACCACATCTTCCTGTGGGAACCAATGGTCACCTCACCCTCACTACAAGGCCTGCCTCCCACAGACCCTGGGTGTTCACTCTGTTGCTGAGCACAAACCTGCTGGGGGCCCTGCCCCATGCAGTGTCCACTTTTCCCAGGCAGTGAGTCTGTGATGATTAAATTGCTGCTAGTCTCATGGATCCAGTGTTGGATGCTGTGGGTTCGGCCACCTCATACTATTTTATGGTGGGGGATTTCTCCTTCACAAACAAGGTGGACAGGAAGTGATCAGAAGAGGCACTCAGCAGATTTTGTGGTTTGATAATAGAATTTTAAGGTGATTTACTGTTCTCACTGGTCACCTTTCTTCAACACTTTGCTGCTACGTTGTGCATGACCCCACTTGCAGATAATATTAAAAGGCTGAATTTGTGGCCCTCTTGAACATGGGAACCATACAAATGAAGCTTAGGAGGAGGAGTTTTTAATCATTTTGTATTCTCCTGTCCTTTCCAGAGAGCCAAAAAATCCCTAAAACAGACTTGCCAGAGATTGGGATGATAACTCCTGAGGATAAGGGAGAAAGTCCTTCATGGTGGAAGGAATGTCATTGGTAGAGAGAAATTAGTACATTCTCTGTTCAGTACCCAGATATGATTCGGGGACTGGCATTAGTGTTTCCAGTTCAGTGTTCTCCTTACAGCGAGTCGTGGTCCTTGTGAATACGGAGAGTGTATCCTGTGAACCAGGGCAGGGCTCAGAGAACTAAAGAGGATTGTCTACTTTTATCACTTGCACTAAGTTCTTGTCTTTCCAGCCCCTCAAATAGGATAGATGGTGTGTGTGTGTGTGTGTGTGTGTGTGTGTGTGTGTGTAGAGAGAGATTTTAAGGGATTGAGTCAGGCAATTATGGAGACTGGCAAGTTCAAAATTGGCAGGGCAGGCCATCAAGAGATGAGGGAAGAGCTGATGTTGCAGTTCAATTCCTAAGGTCTGTTGGCAGAATTCCTTCTTGCCCGGGGGAGGTCAGTCTTTGCTTTATTCAGTTCTTCAACTGATTGAATGAGGCCCACCCATATGAAGGGGGGCAATCTTCTTTACTCAAAGTCCACCAATTTAAATGTTTATTTCATCCAAAAAATAAGCCCCCCCCATAGAAACATCCAGAATATTTGACCAAATATCTGGGCACCGTGGGCCAGCCAGCTTGACACATGACTTTAGCCATCATGGTCTCCACACTGGACTGCTAGGCATGGCTAAAGAGTGTGACAGCTCATGGCTGCCTGGATTCACTTTGTTTATTTATTTTTGAGACAAATTCTTACTCTGTTGCCCAGGTTGGAGTGCAGTGGTGTGATCTCGGCACACTGCAACCTCTGCCTCCTGGGTTCAAGCAATTCTCCCTGCCTCAGCCTCCCAAGTAGCTGGGATTACAGGTGCCTGCCACCACACCTGTCTAATTTTTTGTATTTGTAGTAGAGATGGGGTTTTGCCATGTTGGCCAGTCTGGTCTCAAACTCCTGACCTCAGGTGATCTGCCCGCCTCGGCCTCCTAAAGTGCTGGGATTACAGGAGTGAGCCACCACGCCCAGCCTGAATTCACTTTAAATGCAAAATCTTAAAATGGCTTTTATGCCCTGAGAGGAATGTTGCACCTCAGACACTCTTCCTAAACTGTCCAAGTTCCTTCCTCTGATGTCTTTCTCTTCCAAGGTGCCCACTTTGAATGTCCCTGAGAATGCAGAGACCCAGAGGTGGACCGGCCCTCTCCACTGCCAGCCTAAGTACCTGCCTGTGTTGGGACTGACCCCTTACTCTTCCAGGTGGTTGCAATGAAGGAAGGGTCCCTCCTCCTATCAAGGGATGTCTCCCACTAAGGACTCTGGGCCTCTTTCCCTTCCTCCTCCTCAAGAGTTCACTCCTTCTGTTAGTTCCTTTCTCTCCTTCATCATTAATCTCTCTCTGCACAATCACTCTCACCAGTATACACACGTGCACCAGGTTCCTGATCTTAAAATGGCCTCACTGGAAGCCTCGTTCCCCTCCAGTTAGCACCCCATTTCTGTGCTCCCCAACAACCAAACTTCTTGAAAAGCTTCTGTGTTCAGGTCATCTTCACTCATCAACAGCTCCACTCTGGTTTCTGCCTTTAATCACGTCCCTAAAACACTTGCCAGTCTCCAGCAAGCCCCATCTCCTCCAGTGGGGGGCCTCCATAGCACCCCACATGGCTGGCCCTGCTCTCCCTCCAGAAACTTTCTGCTCTGGGGGCTTTTGGTCTACCTTAGTTTCCCTCCTACCTCATTGGCGGCTCCTCCTCTGTCACCGTTGCTGTCTTCTGTACTTGACCTCTGAGTTTTGGGAATTTCATGGGGCGTGGCCCTGGATCTCATATCTGTCTCCTCACTGTTTTCTAAGGTGGCATCCTTCCTCCTTCTACACCTAAGTATCATCTTTCAAAAGAGTCCCCAAAGTGTGTCTCTGGCCAGAATCTCTCCTTTGAGCCTCAGATGCACATCCCTTGAGATTTTCACTCAATTAGCATACATTTGCCACCTGACGTGTCTCTACCCTGGTTTCTTTAAAACCTGCCCCCGTGCCCTCTCTCCCTCACTTCATAAACGGCACCACCATCTACTCAGTCATTTGAGTCAAAATTATGTGGGCTGCTATGATTCCTCTGCTTTCTTCATTACAGCATTGGTCACACAGATCAATGCTATCCATCTTGCTTCGCCTCCACCCCAACCACCTTAGTCTTTGAAACCTTCCCAGGAGGAGTCCTGCAAAGCCACTGCTCTCCTGGATTCCACTTCTACCGTCCTACAGTCCATATTAAACACAGCAATAACGTAGGTATATATCGTAATAATAATGTATATGATCATGTCACCCTTCTGCTAGGCCTTTTTATGGTTTCCCATTGCATGTATAATAACATTCAACTCACTTATCCCAGCATGGGCTGGTCCTAGTCTGCCTCTTTCTGCTGCCCTAACCTTTGCTTCCTATGCTACAGCCACACTGGCCTTGTTTCCAGTCTGGGAATGCAACACTCTAACCCCCTCCCAGCTCAGACTTTCTCATGCTCTCCCCTCTTCCTGGAAGGCTCATTCATCAATTCTTCAAACAAGTGGCTCTTTCTCATACTGTAAATTTCAATTTAATTGTTATCTCTGCACCTGAAGTGGGTCCTACTTCATGTACTCCTCCTTTTGGCCCTCTAGAAGATTTTTTGTTGTAGCACCACGTTTTGTAATTATATACATTCTTTTTTGGGGGGGTCCAATCCTCCTCTAAAATGTGTGACAGCAAGGCTCTGTCCTTCTTTTGTCCCTAGTATCCAGCACCGCACCTGGCACAAAGTGGGTGCTCATTAAACATATGCAAATGGAGTTAGCGATCATCATATAACATGTCCTTAAGGAGCTTGCAATCTAGTCCAGTAATGGGATGGTGGGAGGATTTGGTAGGAAGTGTATTTTTCTCCAGGCTCTGTCCTCGTGGGCTGTGTGACCTGAGACAAACTACTTCCTCTTTCTGGGCCTCAGCCTCCATGTGAATGGCAGGACTTTGAACAACAGCCATCCTACAGAGCTGAGCAAATCACAAGGGGGGAACGAGCTGTCAAGCTGGGGCAGAGCCCAAACTTGGATGTGTCATTGACCTCCTCGGAATAATAGCACCTGAGGAGTGACACATTGACTTCACTGGAGCTACAATGTTCTTAGAACATCATATTGAGAAGACCTGTGCATCCCCCCATACGGTCATCTGTTTTCCTCATCATGTGCACGGAGAACCCTTTCTTAATGTTGTTGAAAATTACCAAGACAATCTTTGTGATCTCCTGGGACTGACACAAAGATTAGTGATCATCTAATTATCCACAGTGGTAATTGGTAAAAAACCTTCCTAGGATTCTGGGCATTAAATCCAAATGGGCCAAGCTGCTCATATTTGTAAAAAAACACTCCTCTTCAATCATCACTAATCACAGGGCACATAAAACGAATGGAAAGTTTTAGTGACAAGAGACAGGAAAAGCCAGAAGGATGCCAAATAATCTCGTTGCCTGAGAAATGGAAGGATAATCCTCAGAAGTCTCTAAGGGAGGGAATTAGGAATCAGGGAGAAAGATACTTTGAGTGCTAAAGCAAATGATTTTAATTGAACCCTTAACTTCAGATATTATTTCTGCTAGAGCTTATGCTAAAGCAAGACGTAAAGCACATTTTAAAAAGTTACATAAGAGGTAAGCTTCTTTTCAGTTCTTTTGGGGGGTGCCATCCAGAATGAAAGGGGTCAGGGAGAGAAGGGATTGCAAAGGGTAGGAGAAGGGTGTGTATTTGCTGAAAAACAATGGGATCAAATAGCCACAAAAACTTTTCCCTGAGAACCCCAACCTAAGGCTAAATGTGCGGTCACACCTATGGTATAAAACAGGGTTCCTCTGGATTGCCCTCCTCTGCTCACTGGGGAATTCAGCCCCATTTAGACTCCTTTCAAATGGTCAAAGGAGTCCTGGGATGTCCACATTTACCCTGGAAAGTTATTTGCTTGATAACCTGAGAGGCCCAGCATTCTCCTCTTCTCTTGCTGATGCACTTTGTGGGGATGAACCTTGTCACTATTCACACCAAAAGAGACCTCTCTGCTGCTGCTTTTCACAGAAACACAAATGAAACAATTCCATCTGCTTTATAAAATCCTTTATTGCAGGCCTCGTGTTTGATGACTCAGGCCTCAGTGGGTCTGGGCCATGGGACCTTTCAAGTGGCCGACACAGGAACATTTTGAATTATTTCTGTCTTCACCCTCGACACGGCTTGTGTGCCTGCTTGCTGTCCCTTCCCACGGTGAGTTCCTTCTAGGGGGCTCCTCAGCCCCTCAGGTACATCTGGAGCTGCCTCCTCCACCGGTTCCACAGACCTTCCAAGTCCTATTTGAAGCTCAAGTTTAGCTTCAGTTCAAGCTGAGCCCCTCTCATGGCACAATTTGTTTTTCCATTTCATCCTTTCTAAGGGTGCTTGAAAGCTTTATTGAGCAATAAGCAGCAGTGCAGGTATGGAGTGAGCAGAAGCAGCTGTTGTTACCTTTGCCAGAGCTTATGTGCTTGCGGGCTGACTTTAGAGCTGATCTGAAGGGCCAACTACAGCCAGGATCTGGGACAGCATTTCCTGCTTTCTCTTTACTGATACTCGAGTGCTGGGTTGGAAAGACCCCAAAGAGGAGGAAGGAAATTGGAAGAAGGAAGTAAGAGTGTTTATGTAACATTTAAAAGACTCCCAGGTTCTGAAAGGCCAGTCCTTCCTTTCTGGATGCTCACTTTGGAGTAGCACCACATCTCAATTCTGTCAGTCCTTTAGGCCAGGCACACATGGACCTGGGCAAATGGTAACAGGGCCTTTCTTGTTTCAGGGGTGTCACTGAGCTAAGTGACTAGACCACTGAAAAAAAGGAACATATTTTTCCCTTTGTACAAACAATCGTAGAAACTCTCCAGACATTTAGTGTTCCTCCACTGCTTGCATAATATGTGACGGCTTCCCAGCCTGGCTTCCAATTCTACAGTATTTGGCTTGTCCCACTTCTCTGGGGTTTTCCTTTTCATACTCTCTCATTCTGCACACATGGCACCCAGAAAAGTGTACTGTGCCTCCCCACCTCTGTTCCGTTTATAATTACTCTCTTGTGCTTCCTTCATAGAATAACTGTCTCCCTCCCACCCCATCTGTTAAAATCCTACTTCTCCAGCGAGTGCCCCAGCCTAAGATCTTCCACCATCAAAGCCCACCTCCAGCCAGCCAGAAGGAGCCCCTCAGGTGTCTGTGTGTCCCGCCCCCACACCCCTCCTGCCCCCACTGGCCCTGGCACTCTGGTCCTCTCATCATGAAACTTATTTCCATAGATCATGGTTATTAGTAAATATGTCTTGTCTTACTTTCTACTTGTAAAGTCCTTGAAAATAGCTATTGATCTTATTTGTATTTTTTCCCAGAGTATCTGGCACATTGTTCTGCTTATAGTAGGTGCTTGAAACGTATCTATTTAGTTGAATTGTTTTGTCCCAGCTGTGAAAACTCACTGCATAATGAATCAGGAGGCCTGAACCATGCAGTGCATCTGAATTTGCATTGTCCTAAGGCATGACCAAATTAGGGTGGCGACTCAGATTTCTAGGGGCAATTCATACACAAAATGAGTCTGGTTTGTTACAGTCACTTGGAGTTAGTATTTGATCTAATCCTTAAACATTTTTTTTTTGATATAGATCAGAGAAACAGTAGAGAAGTGAAAAAAAGAAAACTTTAAGACATGTTTCAATTATTAATAAGAATATGTGGGTTTTGAATAATACAGTCCCAAGTGGAATGGAATGTTCATTATTTATTGAATCAATCAATAGGCATGCATTGGACACATATTTGAGCACCTACTCTGTGCTGTGTCCTCTGCACGGAGGATGTAAGGGTAACTGATGTGGGAATAGTCCTGACCTCACAGGGCTCGCTATGGACCACCTATGATGTACTAGGTACCTGTTGCCCCTGGGCATATGAGGATGAATAAAGCATGCTCCAGTACCTTGGCGCTCACTATCTGGGTTGTAGGGGAGATACACATGAGTTAATGCATGATTTCACTGCCGTGAGATAGGACTAGGAAGAGAAGTGAGCACCTGGTGAAGTGAGGGTGCCAAGGAGAGGAAATGAACCCAGACAGAGGAGGGTCAGGCAGCTGCTCTAGACCCAGAAGGACAGCACTGCAGGCCAAGTTAGAAGGAACTAGACAGCCTGGGGAAGAGAAGCAAAAACGCAGATACAGCTTACAAATCAGACACACCTGCTCCAAATCCCAACTTTGCTAGTAACTGGTAGCGATGACCATGGCTATTTTATCAACAACAGCATGCTGGGGAGTATGAGTGAGTGGGCCATGTTTGGGAGTCCAGTTTGGTGCAGCTGAGTGGAGAGTGGGAGGGACTGGGTTGGAGACGGTGCTGGAGGAATGCAATACAGCTATTTTAACACTCTGCCTCGCTCCTGTTTTATGTCTTGGGCATCCGTGTTTTTGGCCACATCATTTTCCATAGCATAGAAGCAATGCTGGGGAAGGTGAAGCATCCTTTGAAGGGCCCAGAACCGAGACACTCTTGAGCCCCTGAGCTCCCAGTAGCTGTGACCTTGAGGAATAGTTGCCTCCCAGACCCTGGAGGAGGCATCTATGTAAAACATACCTGTCACCCTTCCTCTTTGTTCTGGGACAAACAAAGGAGTGATTGGTACTTGGCTTTCCATCATTGTCTTTCAGAGACTGTGACACCACATGCAGGGGTGAACCCACTTCATTGCCCTTCAGCTGTTTTGTCTTGGCTGCCAACCTGGCTTTTGTTTCTTACTAATTTCAAGAGAACTAGGTTCAATATCACCCCAGCCTCTCCTCTCTCTCATCTCCCATAGTTAACAGGTTTCTCCTATTTTTCATATCTGAAATCTCCTGGCGCCATCTGTGTCCTGGGGAGAGGCAAGTGGCATTGGAAAGTCAGTGCCAGCCTAGAAGTAGTGAAGCTCCAAATGAATCCCGTGGGCTGATCTGAGATCCCCCGAGACTTCAGGAGGCCAATGGGGGAGGGAGAAGGAAGGGGATGCTATTTGGTCCTGGTCATTGTCACAAAGGGTTTCACATTTAGACTTTTGATATGATCCCCAACGGAGACTGTACATATAATACTTTCTTTGTGATGAGAGTATTAGACATTTGTTACCCTAGTTTTAATCTTTTAGGAGCTTGCCTTGTCTCTGCTCCCCTCCAAATGAAAGAGGCCCAAGTCTTTCCCAACCTCTTGGTGGTTTGTTTAGGCTCACAGGTGGGTCTGATGGGTCTAAGGCCTGGCCAGGTGAGTGGTCACATCAGTACTCAGGTGAAACATCCGAAGGAATTTGAAGTCGGGGTGAAGTGAAAGGACAAGAGCAACTGGGATGAATGAGAAATGTGGACAGAATGGCCCATGCAATTGTTTCCTGTTTATTTCTGCCTAAAGGTGCCCATGTGTCCATCATGAATGTCTGCCTCTCCAAGGACAGTTCTTGGGGGCATCTGGTCTTGGCAGAGACCTGCTCTAGCCTAACAGAATTGGCCATTTGCTACATATTGGAAGTAAAAAGAAATGCTTCGTCTTGCCCTGAACGTTGCAAGGTCCAGTCTTGACTATCTGTTATTAATATTTAAAGCTAGATATTCAAAATGGGCACAAAGCTAATCATTCAATCAGCAACAGGGAGAAAATGTGGGACTGTCTTACTTTGATGAACCTGGAATGCAAATCATTTATTAGAAACCCTCAATCTGGGTACCAAGGAAGCTAAGGGAGTCTTTGGCCTTCTCACTTGCCTATTTGTGCAGGTTATATCTGGGAAAGAGGATTGAGGAGCCCAGTCTCAGGAAGAGAGGCTTTAAATAGCTGGATAGGACATAGGCCCAACTGAGGGAAGAGACCAGGGTAACCCACCACCCCAGTTTTCCTACGACTGAGGGGGTTCTTGGTGTGCAGGATTTTTAGTGCTAACACCAGGAAAGTTCCAGGCAAACTGGGACAAGTTGGTCACCCTAAGGGACTCATATGCTTTGTCAACTCCAGGGTGATGGGACATGCCACTTGGCCAAGCTGAGAAGCCTCTTTCTTGTGGATAGGGAGCATTTTGCTGCAAAGCATGGTAGACTCAACTCAGTTTTCCAGAGAAAATTATTTATGTCTCATCTTTAAAAGAGTTTGATTTGTTAATGGACCTGATGTTCTGGAATGCATTGATTTGCCTTCTTCCTCTGGAAGCATTGCTCCTGTGGATGAGATGTATTGCTGGGCATTTCTTAAAAAGCATCCTCATAGTTTTTCGCTATTTGAATAGACTGTTGCCTCTCAAATCCTTTTCTCTCTGTGCCAGTGCATTTATGACCTTATCTCCATCGACCTCCAGGCCTTTACAGAGGGGAACATCTATTTAAGCCTTGGAGATCAAAAGATTTCTTTATTTTTCTTGACTTCCCAGAGGAAAAAAGGGGATGTTGAGAGAAAAGCAACTGGGGATTGGGGGGACTGAGGAAGAAAAGCAAAAGAAAGTTCCTCCCATGAGTGTGCATGGGAGACCTCCCAGTGGGTGGGAAGCAGACGCAGGCTTCTGGGAAACGCAGCCCAAATCCATATCATAAGACTCTTTTGGCATCCTTTCTTTGCCCTAATTCTTCTTTTTTAAGCCTTTAACTCTGACACACTTCCCCTCTCTTCCTTTTCTTTCATTTGTCAGTTGTGAGTATTTTGGTTTGAGTCAAGAGAAACAGACAGCTGGTGCAGCCTTCATTGCTTCAATAACACCAGGGTGTTTATGTTCGCACTTTCCATCTGATGAGTGGGGTGGGTGTTAGGGAAAGCAGCTTGGTGTTCTGAGCCTTTGTGGGAGGGGTAGACCAGGATGGGGATGGCCTTCTCCAAGTTCAAGTTAAAACATGGTGGGATCTACGGAGGTGCAAGTGGTGAACAGAGTGTGTGCATGCATGGGAGAAGTGGGGAGTCAGAGGAATCATTTGCTATCTGGGATTATGCCAGATGGTTACCTTGAAAGGAGGCTGGGCCACCATCATTTTACAGGCTGTCTTGAATTATTAGTGTGGGTAATGATTTTCTGAAACTTCCAACAAGGATGCCATCATTATGAAATTCACCTATCTCATCAGCATATGGAGATCTGACTTTCCCCTCCTAATTATTCTCAGGGCATCTCATGACCCTTAGAGCAGTTTGCCATCTGGGTGCACACTGGAGTCACTGGGGAGCTTCAAAAAATGATGCCTGGAACCCACCTCCAGAGATTTTTTTTTTTTCTTTTTTGAGACAGGGCATCACTCTTGTTGCCCAGGCTAGAGTGCAGTGGTGTGATCTTGGCTCTCTGCAGCTCTGGCTTCCTGGGCTCAGGTGATCCTCCTGCTTCAGCCTCCTGAGTAGTTGGGACCACAGGTACATGCCACTATGTCTGGCTATTTTTGGTAATTTTTTGTAGAGATGGAATTTCGCCAGGATGCCCAGGCTGGTCTTGAACTCCTGGGCTCAAGTGATTCTCCTGCCTTGGCCTCCCAAAGTGCTAGGATTACAGGCATGAGATACTGTGCCCTGCTGAGACTTTGATGTATGTGGTGCAGGGTGAGGCCTGGGCATTATGATTTTAAAATCTCCCCAGGTGACTGTGACGTGCAGCAAAATTGGATCATTGCTGCCTTAGAGCCTCACAGTGTGGTGGGTAAGCCAGCATCCAGCAGCATCTGGGGCCCTGTTAGAAAGGTCAGTCTCAGGCCGTAGCCCAGGCTGAATCAGCATCTGCATTCTAATAAGATCCCCTGGTCATTCACATGCACAGAAAAGGCCTAGAAGCATTGCCTTAGAGCCTGTGTACCTGGGCAGGTGGGACTGGCCAACAGCTTTGCTAAGTTATACTAATGAAAAGCCATATTTTGGCCAGATGTGTTGGCTTATGCCTGTAATCCCAGCACTTTGGGAGGCCAAGGAGGGTGGATCACCTGAGGTCCAGAGTTCAAGACCAGCATGGATATGGCAAAACCCAGTCTGTAGTAAAAATACAAAAATTAGCTGGGTGTGGTGATATGTGCCTGTAATTCTAGCTACTCAGGAAGCTGAGACACAAGAATTGTCTGGACCTGGGAGGCAGAGGTTGCAGTGAGCTGAGATTGTGCCAATGCACTCCAGTATGGGTGATGGAGTGAGAATCTGTCTCAAAAAAAAAAAAAAAAAAAAGCCATATTTTGAGGTCAGCTATACCTGGATTCAAACCCTTGCTCTTCTGCTTATTGTGCAATTTTTGACAAGTCAGTAACTTTGGAACCTCAGTTCCTCATCCACAAAATGGGGACATATGTAATATTAGTGTTAGAGATTGGCTGTGAAGAGAAACGGCTCATGGTTTGTTTACCACAGTGCCCTGCACACAGCAAGGGCTCAGTGTGTGAGCTGTCATTACTACTATGAAGGTACGCTGACTCCACCCTTAGGACTAGAGGATTTATTTATTTATTTTTTTCTTTATGGCGCCAGCTTTTGAGAAAAGAAGGAATGAGGGATTTAAAAAATCAAACTTAGTTTGCTTTTTGGCAATTATATGATGGGTGCATGGGAGAGAGGACCAACTTTAAAATGAAATTTTGTTTGACTTTTCTGATAAGATCAATCCCCAAAGAATTTCCAGCAAGCATTATAGGAGACAGGCAGTTACTAAAAATGTAACCTTTCTTTCCCCCAACCCCCGATAGTCTCGGAGATATATTCTGGGAACTGAACGTTAGGCATATCAGAGACAAATCACCTCCTTTGAGCTCTCCAGGTTATAGCCCCTCGATGAACCCATTCTCCCATTCCCAGGGCCAGCCAGCCTGCTTCTGGGAAGCTATAGACATGCTTTTCCTATATGGGAGCAGGCCTGGAGCCAGCCTCTGAGGTTCTTGGCCCAGTAAAAAAATTGCAATCCTCAGCAGTCCCTGGTCTCAATGACTCACTGCTCTAAAGAATATAATTCACATGTCTAGATGAGAGGCTCATATATCTGCTGGACACTGTTACCATGAGTGGAGTGTTACTGACAGCCAATCATAAGCATTAGTCAAAAGTATGACCTCAAAAGCAGCCAATCAGGCCATTCCTAGGGGAGCTGGACCTTCCATAGATTTCCTGTTATTTGTAACTCACCTTCAAGGATGTGGGTCAGGGATGCAGGTAGAACCTAATTGCTTGGAATAGAGTTTTGCAAAGTGGAACCTGGAGATACTACTTGAAAAAAGAGTCTTGTGGTTGCATAAGTTGAGAACCACTGCCTGTTACATCCCTCTCATGGAGATCTGGCATGTAATGAGCATATTATGGACTAGAGGTGATCATGCTGTAAAGAAAATGGCCGGGCACAGTGGCTCATTCCTGTAATTCCAGCACTTGGGGAGGCTGGGGTGGGTGGATCACTTGAGGTCAGGAGTTCAAAACCAGCCTGGCCAACATGGTGAAACTGTCTCTACCAAAAATACAAAAATTAGCTGGGTGTGGTGGCAGGCGCCCATAATCCCAGCTACTTGGGAGGCTGAGGCAGGAGAATCGCTTGAACCTGGGAGGCGGAGGTTGCAGTGAGCCAAGATTGTGCCACTGCACTCCAGCCTGGGTAACAGAGTGAGACTCCATCTCAAAAAACAAAAAACAAAAAACAAAAAAACAAAAACTCTACAACTTTGTTTTACTCAAGTTCTTGGAGATTTGCTATGAATTCATATTTTAAAATAATAGTTCAACATTGGGCTAAACTAATGTTTCATAGGGCAAAATTTGAAAGTTGCTTGGAGAATTCTGAATTCTGCAGCAACTATGTCTGTTATTTATCTTGCCCTCAGTCAATCACTTAGTTTAACTCTGGGTTCTGGGGCTACTTTTCAGGGCATTATTGGGGAGGACCTCTTAGAGGAAGTTCCCTTTGTAGCTGAACCTTGAGGGATGAGGATCCAGGTTTCTGAGCTGGGGAGAAACATTGCAGCTGGAGGGAGCAGGAGCGGCTGGTGGGAAATACGTAGGGAGGAACAAGGATATGCAGGGCCCACTGGGCTGTAGTAAAATGCCTGAATTTCTTCAAGTGTGATGAGAAATCTTTGAAGGATTCCCAGCAAGGCTGTGACACGGCTTTGCTAATTTTAGAAGTAACACTTTGTCCACTGAATATCAGGTAGTTGATAAACAAAACTAAAAGAATTTGGGCTAGATTATGTTTTCCAAAGATGGCCACAAAGAACATCTTCCATCCCACATAGTCTTGAACCTTCAAGAGTTCTATCAAGAGATGAAGTCTAATTGATGTCCCCTTGAACTTAGCCTTCTGACTTACTTGTAATGGACAGGATGCACTGGAAATGATGCTGTGTGAGGTTATAAAAAACAGTGGCGGTTTCCACATGGGGACCTGTGCTCAGAGCCCTGGGATGTCATGGAAGAAGTCCAACCCTCCCTTCTCCCCCAGGCTGCCATGCTGTGAGGACTCAAAGCCACATGGAGGGGCCTCATGTAGGTTTTCCAGTTGGCAGCCCCAGACTTTTTGTTCTCCCGACCCAGGTGCCAGACATGAGTGCATAAGCTTTTAGATGAGTCTAGTTTCCAGCCATCAAGACACCCTCAGCTTTTGAGGCTTCCCATCTGAGGCTCCAGACATCAGAAAACAGACACTGGTATCCTTTCCAAATTACTGATCTACAGAATCATGAGCAAATTGTAGTAATAAATAATAAATAATTGTAAGCTGCTAAGTGTGAGGATAATTGTTATGCAGCAGTTGTGAGAAGAACAGGGAGAACAGGCAGGAGGCTGCTGCAGTGGTTTGGCCAGGAGAAGATAATGGCTTGAATTTGGGATTATCAGTTCCCCTGAGGTATAGATCACACCAGAATACAGCTGTAGTAAAGAAGAAAAAAGTTGGGCTTCTTATTTGCTGCAGCAAGGGAGCGTGTACATTGTGGGGAACCGTGGTATCTCAGTGGAGTCACAGAATGGCTGTTTATAAGGTTCTGAGGGCCGGAGTTAGCTATAGATAGTCTTGGTAGGAATTGACCAGAATTCTGTTATCTTGGAAGCTGCTGCAATAGTGAGTGGTCTTTAGGACTTTAGAATCTGTATATAGCTCTGTTAATTTGTCAGTAAGGTCAGTTTGTCTGCTCTACTTGGAACATATGGGTTTGAATGAACTGGTATAAAAAGAATTTTTGTTTTAGATAGTCTGATGTGCTTCATGGCTTAGTCTAGCACAGCTCCTCTCTCTGAGTCAGGGTACATTTTGCAAGATGTGGATTCTGTTTCAATGCTAAATTCTGTTCAACAGCTTTGCTGCCAGCTGTTACTTTTAAGAGTGAGATTGTGATTTTTTTTAAAAACAGGCTCTTTATCTTTAAGAGATACAAACTGAAATATTGACAGTATAAAGCAGCAGTTCTCAAATGTTTTGGTCTCGAGACATCTATGTACTAAAAAATTATTGAAGAACCCAAAGAGCATTATTTTATTTCGTTTACATATATTTTTATAATTTCAATTTTTATTTTAGATTCAGGGGGTACAAGTGCAGCTTTGTTACATGAATATATTGCATGACACTGAAGTCAAAGGGCATTTTAAAATATGAGTTGTAGTTACTGATATTTACCATATTAGAAATTAAAACAAAAAATTTAAATACATTTATTTATAACAAATGACGTGTTTTTAAAGACAACTACATTTTTAAAGAAATTGATGAGAAGGGTGCTATTGTTTTATATTTTTGCAATTATCTTTGATATTCTGGCTTAATGGAAGATGGCTAGATTCACATATTGGCTTCCAAATTTAATCATTTGCAATATGTTGTTTTGATTGGAGTGTACAAAATTTGGCTTCATACAAATAATACTTGGTAAAGGCAGGAGTATTTTAATGGCCTTTTTCGCGTAACTGTGGTTATTCTTCTTTGATATTGCATCAAAACTTGATAAGTGGTAGTTTTTATCTGTAGTCAAACTTTTGTACTCCATTCCATTATAATCCATTGGTCTATCTTATGCTTTAAATGAATCTTTTACACATGCATGATTTTGTATTATCATTCATTGGTCATTTGTAAATATTAGTTTTGGGTTTTTTTTTTTTTTTTTTGAGACAGGGTCTTTCTCTGTTGTCCAGGCTAGAGAGCAGTGGTATGATTTTGGCTCACTGCAACCTCGATTTCCCTGGCTTAAGCAATCCTCCCAGCTCAACTTCCTGAGTAGCTGGGAATATAGGTGTGCACTACCATGTGCAGCTAATTTTTGTATTTTTTGTTGAGACAGGATTTCACTTTGTTGCCCAGGCTGGTCTCAAATTCCTGGGCTCAAGTGATCCTCCCATCTTGGCGTCCCAAAGTGCTTAAATTATAGGCATGAGCCACTGTGCCTGGCCTGTAAATATTAGTTTATTAAATAGTCACATCTTCCAAATCTTGACAGATTTCATTATATAATATAAAATATTACACTTGTTAATTTCATCACTGATATTGTCAGAAAAATTTTTAAGTGTTGAGAAGCTGTCAAACCCATGGTGGCAGACATAATTTTCCCCAAATTCTACATTTTACTTTAAAATTTGAAGTGTATCATTGGCAACAAATGCTGTCAGCTGTTTTCCTTGAAATGACAGTCTTACTTTATTCATTTTTGAGAAAATATATGCCAAATACCTGAGTCTGTATAACCAGAATTTTTTAGTGGAACTTTCAAGTAAAAATAATGTTCCATGAAAAAAATCAACTAGGCTAGCTTGTCACTCAAACATTTGTACAAGTGCTTTTCCAGGAGGCAACTATTATATTTGGCATGCAGTATAAAGCACTTTATGCATACTTTCACTTGGTTGCTCGCAGTATTAAGATGTGTACCCGAAAGTTGAGATTTGACAAAATTAATTATTACTGCTTTATCAAGCACATCCTAAGGGGGCACTGGTGTTTATTATTTATTTATTTATTTGAGATGGAGTCTTGCTCTGTTGCCCAGGCTGGAGTGCAGAGGCGCGATCTCGGCTCCCTGCAACCTCTGCCTCCCAGGTTTAAGTGATTCTCCTGCCTCAGCCTCCAGAGCAGCTGAGATTACAGGTGCCCACCACCATGCCTGGCTAATCTTTGTATTGTTAGTAGAGATGGGGTTTCACTATGTTGTCCAGGCTGGTCTTGAACTCCTGAGCTAAGGTGATCCACCCGCCCCAGCCTCCCAAAGTGCTGGGATTAGCCACTGCATCTGGCACACTGGTGTTTATTTCAATGTGAGTGAGTGGTAGTGGAGACCACAGTGCTGCCATGCTGTCCTAGCCAGAGCTAAGGCACCAGCCACTTACCCACTGTGGCTTATGCGCTGTTAGTGTGTCAATACAGTGAAAAAGGCAAATGATGTCTTAGTAATAGAATAAAAATAGACTTGACCTGGAAGTTTCCCTGAAAGTATCTTGGGGATCCCTAGGGGTCTACTGATCAACTTTGAGATGTAGGATTTACTTCAAAATAATCCAGGAGGGAGGAAGGGGAGGGGATGCCTAGATGAAATAGGAGTGGCCAGGAGTTGATCATTGTTGAAGTTGAGTCACAGGGGTTCACTGTCCTATTCTGTCTATTTTTATATGTATTGAACTTTTAAAAAAATAGCTAATGAAAAGATTGAGTCCCAGGACTGTAGTTTTAGTACCTGTGTAGACAGTAGTGCTATTTATTGATGGGGAGAATCAGGGGAGCAGGGACAGGTTTTGGTTGGGGAATCTAAGATTTCTGTCCAGAAAACATCACGTTAAGTTGCTAGGTTATATTCATCCGTTTTCATGTTGCTGATGAAGACATACCTGAGACTGGATAATTCATAAAGAAAAAGAGGTTTAATGGACTCACAGTTTCATGAGGCTGGGGAGGCCTCACAATTATGGTGGAAGGCGAAAGACATGTCTTACATGGTGGCAGACAAGACAGAAAACTTATGCAGGGAAACTCCCCCTTGTAAAACCATCAGATCTCATAAGACTTATTCACTAGCACAAGAGCAGCATGGGAAAGACCCACCCCCGTGATTCAATTACTTCCTACTGGGCCCCTCCCACAACACGTGGGAATTGTGGGAGCTACAGTTCAAGATGAGATTGGGTGGGGACACAGCCAAACCATATCACAGTAGACCACCCACTTTGCATATGTGGGTCTGGAGCACAGAATCCTAGTGTGGTCAGCTGGTATTTTAAACCATGGAACTGGCTGTGAGGGCAGAAGTGTGTAGAGAGATGAGGGCCCAGTTAAGCAGCCTCTATGCCCTGAGCTTGATGATGTGGCCTTGGTTAACTGCCTCCAGCTCCAAGAGCCTTCACGGTCTTCCTCTGCCTTGGGAGTTTGGCACTGCCTCCTTGGAATTCAATATTTCATCCTCTGGTGCTCTGATTATCTCCTGGGATTAAGGGGCATTAGAAGAGCCCAGGAGAGGGAGGCAGCTTTTGGATTTCCTTGGAAAGCTCTAAGCAGATTTTATCCCCTCTCTATCTGTTATGATGGGAGTTCGTGGGAGGGGGAGGGATCACAAGAAAGTGTGAACTCACCGAAACTCTTTAAGCCTAATTTTGACTAATGTTTGTAGACTTCACCCACCAAAATAGTTGCTGGAGTGGTTCAGAGATCAGACATTGTCATGTTTGAGGCTAGTCTGGTGGTAAAGAGCTTAACCTCTGGAATTCGATCAACCTGATTTCAAATCCCTTCCCCTTACTGGCTGTGTGACCTGGGGTGAGTTGCTAAACTCCTCCAAGTTTTAATCTTTGCCTGTCTAAAGTGGAGAGGAAAAAAGCATCTTCTTCATTGGTTTGGAGAGAGGGTTAATGAGGAAATTCACTCAGAGGGCTAAGAGGAAATCCTATCTCTACAAAATTAGCCAGGTGTGGTGGCATGCACCTGTATTTCCACTACTTGGGAGGTTGAAGTGGGAGAATTGCTTGAGCCCAGGGGGTGAGGTTGCAGTGAGCTGAAATTGAGTCACTGAACTCCAGCCTGGGTGACAGAGTGAGACCTTGTCTCAGAAAAAAAAGGCTCTACTTATGGCAGATACTGACATACTCCTACCCTTTCCAGAAAGAATTCAGCTGGACTGCTTTGTTTCCCTTTCCCCTATCCTTGCCTGTTTCTTGTGTAAAGCAGTAAGATGTAATGATAGAATGAAGAGGGGCAGCAGTGACTCAGGCAGGTGACCAGATGGCTTTACAAGTGGTCCTTTTATTGGTCTTGTATCTTTTCTGCCACTCTGTTGGCTAAGAGTGCCCTGGCCCAGTGCTAAGTGACTTATCAAAGAAGCCAACCAGGTCCATCTGGAGCTGAGTGAGGTCCTTCTGTCTAGAACATTTGGGAGCCTCTAGTGCCCTGAAGAGCATTGCTGCCTTCCAGGGATGGGATGGGATGAATGAAGTGAGGCTGCACTTGCTGCTCTTGGCTTTCTCAGTTTGCAGAGCTGACTTACTGCTTCCATCCCCTGGATGCCCCACCTCCTGTTCATTATTGGAACCCAGGTTGCAGGGTCCTGCCTCGTGTTCAGCATTTGCTCCTCTGCCCTGAGTCATTATCTTTTGGTCATTACCATTTAAATTTTGCCATCTAGGATGACTAGGTGTCAGTCCTGTTGGGGAGACTTGCACTAATTAAACTACTGGTGGAAGAGGTAGCATGGTGGTCTATTGTCCTGACACCTTGGGGTTATCTAGTGTGCATCAAGGGGTTTGTCTGACTCAAAGGCTCATTCCACACCTCCTGCGGATGCTGCTCAGCAGCAGGTGAATCCTCATATCCTGTTTTCTAAACTTAAGACCTGTAATAGCCATGATCTAGGGTGGTACATCAACAGAGGACTCATAATTGAGACAGGCACCAAAGAAGAAACAGCTTTGGTAGTTATGCTTGGTCAGACATGGAAAGATGTCAACGTAACTGCAGCTCAAGGCAACCTGGGGTCACTTTTCCTTAGTTGAACCAAGATCCCCTATACACACTCCAAGTTCTCCTTTTAATTCTTTTGATTATACCAACTCCTCATGTACATCTTTCTATATCAATATTTCTATTTGCTAAGACTATACTTGGCTAGGTGCGGGTGGCTCATGCCTGCAATCCCAACACTTTGAATGGCCAACTTGGGCAGATAGCTTGAGCCCAAGAGTTCAAGACCAGCCTGGGCTACATGGTGAAACCCATCTCAAACAAAAAGTTAACCAGGTGTAGTGGTGCGTGCCTGTAGTCCCAGCTGCTTGGGAGGCTGAGGTGGGAGGATCACTTGAGCCCAGGAGACAGAGGTTGCAGTGAGCCAAGAGTGTGCCACTGCACTCCAGCCTCGGCAACAGAGCAAGACCTTGTTTCAAATCAAACAAACAAACAAACAAAAAAACTACTTATGGCAGACACTAACATAAACACTGAAAATACAAAAATGCATGTTACATTCCTACCCTTTCCAGCGTTTTCACTTTATTGGGTTGGACAGATAAAGATTAGAGTTGATGTTACCATGCAAACATCTACAGGGGCCCATTATTAACGCAAGAGTGATGTGGCGCCTGTTTGAGCAATATTGTTCTCTTTACTCAACTAAAAGGAAACCAAAGGCACAAGTGTGATGATGATTGCCAGCTGCCATCTACCTCAGTGTCAGGAAACAAGGGAGATGTTAGCATGCACCTTCTGAGATAGCGGGGGACTCCTCTCCTTTGTTCACCATTGTAGCAGCAGGATCTGGGACAGTCTGGGCCATTGCAGGTGCTCGATAACTTTGATCCATCAATGAATGAGATCTGGGGACAGTGGTCAGCTGGAGAGTGATGCCCTGTAATGGGAGCAGCTGCAGCTTAGCTCCAGTCAATTCTGCTGTGTAGAAATATGGGCCCAAGGGTTCTTATATCTGATTTTTTTTTTCTTCAAGGAAAGCCAGAAATCTTGACTTTTAGGTAAAATCTCCAGGTTTAAAAAATGTCGACCAATTAAAATGTGTAGGCAATTGTGTGTTGACCTGATAAATGTGTTTACAGGCCAAATGTGGATCAGATGTGGGGCCTTCATCAGGTTACAGAAAATGGCCTTTTTTGTATTAATTGCCGTTTTCGGTTTAAGTCCCATTTTCCATAGTAAAAAGGCACCAGAGAAGCATCCCAAAAGCATGTTTTCCTGTGATTTCCGCGAAAAAGCTTCAGGTTTTTGTATATTTCAGGTCTAGTGGGAGCTGAATACCAAGTGAAATATACCAAGGTATTCATGGTGCAACACGGATCAGGTCCAGCTGCATTTTCCTGGCACTCAGAAAGGAGGGTGTCTACAGTGCTGAGATGGCAGAAAGAAAATCATCAAAATATAAGTTGGCCATGCTTCCCAGAGCTCTTGAATACTGAACCCTGAGTGGCTGAGCAGCTCCGAGTAGTGAAACCAAGTAGCATGTGAAGAGCGGGTGGCAATGGAAAACCAGTTGGCGTGGCTCAGGCTGGCTGCCCAGAGGGAACTATATTTATACCAGCACTCACAGGGCAAGTTCTGCCTTGTCCCAGAAGGAGATGTCTAGCTGACTGAGGGTTTCAGAGGGGGTGTCTGAGGTCGCTGGTCCTAAGCTGGGTTCACATGGAGAGCATGGCCCTGCTTAGCCATCGCCATCTGTAGAAAAGGTGGGCTCAGCATGCACCCAGCCCAGGTAAGAAAGCAGAATCAGTACAGTGCCAGTATTCTGCATCTAGGAAGACTAATGAAACTGCTGCTTGGGGGAATCTCCTGGATACCATGCTGTGTTCATTTCAGACTGCCTGTGATTTAGAATTGTGAAGCCCAGGGTTAATGGAGATCATCAAACTTGTGTCTCTCTCATTCCCTAGAAAAGGGCGGTAAGGAAGGTGTAGAAGCTATCTGTGAGCCACCGCACCTGTCCCAGGCCTTTCCTGCTTCCTCATCCCAAAATCTTCTCAACATATTTTATTATTTGTTACAATGCTGAGCACAGTGCTTGATACATGGTAGATATGCAACATTAAAAAAAGCAACAATATTTAGTTTCACTGTGCCCAGGAGTCCTGGTCAGCATGTGGTGTATCTTGTCTCATTTAATCTGCACAGCAGTCCTGGGAAGTAGCTATTACTACCCCCATTTTACAGAGGAAGAAACAGAGGCTTGCAGAGTTTAAACAAGCTTTCACTGTAGTGAGGCTGAATTTCACCCTAGCCCTGTGGTCCTAGAAAATAGTAAAGATTAAAGAACTCCTCTTTCCCTTTTTGTCTCTGATCTACTGTCAGATCAGAATACCCCCATCTGTGCCTCTTGTCCATCCTACTTCCCCACACCAGCTTCTTCCTAACCTTGTTGACTCCTCCTTAAAAAGAAAAGCCCCTTTCTTCCCAACCCTTGAGGCATTTGCAGATCTCATGGTTGGAGCATTCCCCTCCGTCCCCTTTTTTCAGCAGTCCTTGTCCCCCTATTGCAATAGTCTCATACCCTCCTCTTGAAATAATCCTTTCAAATAAGGTCTGCCCTTGCCCAAGTTCAGAGTTGGTTTTTCTTTTTTTTTCTTTCTTTTCTTTTTTTTTTTTTAATTGACAGTAACTAATTGTGCACTTACTTAGGGCTAGGGTCTGTACTAAATGCTTAGTAGTAGATGGTATCTCATTTAATAAAATAAAACTGTACGCTAGTATCTTTACTGTTACTGCATTTTAGAGATGAAGAATAAAGTCCAAGGTGACCCACTAGGGATTTCAGAACCAAAGTCTGTCTTTTCTGTTGTACTCCATCATGCCTGATGATGATCCATAAAGTCTTGGGCCCTCGGAGGGAAGCTGGCCTAATAAAAAAGAGGGTGTGGTGACTTGGGGCAGAGGGAGGTAAGTGTTGTCCAAAGGCAAGTGATCACTGAAATAACTCAGATCTCTAGGTGAGATTGCCTGTCATTTAATTAACACACAGATAGTTCTTTGATCCAGCACATTCTTGGGTTTGGGTTCAGCAGGTCTCACGAAGACGTAAACCCATATGGCTGATATGATTTGCCCCTGGGTTCTGCTACCTCTGAGTGCATGTCTTCATTTCTTCCAGCACCTGTGTGATGTGCAGGACCACTTTACCCATTCAGTGTACGTGTGAGGGGAACTGGGAAGTGGGAAGTTTCTGCCACTTGCTCCAGTCCAATCTACAAGCTCTTAGAGGGCAAGAAGAGAGATGGCCTGAGACCAGCAAGCTGTTTATGGCCCATCCCCCTGCTCTGCCAATGCTCCCCTCACACCAGCCAGGTCCTTTTCTAAGTAGAACTACAAGCCACAGTTGAACCCTTCTGGCCTCTTGTGGTCAAATTCAGCCATAAGCTTAATCTACCCAATAGTGCTGAGTCTCCAGGGGTCTTGGAGGCAGGTAGCCTGGTAGACAGCCTGGGCTTTGGGATTAAAGAGCCCTGGGTTTGAATCCTAGCTCCATCACAACCATGTCAGGAAGATAGAGCTTGGACAAGGTGTTTCACCTCTTTGAGCCCTATTTTCTTCATCTCTGAAATGTGAACAGTACCGCTGACCTGATGAGGGTTGGCAGATGAGACACTGAGAGCAAAGCCTGGAGTACTATGCCAGGCACATAGTAGAGGCTCCTTTGGTATTGCTTGCTTCTCTGGCTTGGCCACCCTGGGAAGTTGGTGTCTTTACCTGGTGCCTCTTTCTTTCCTGAGAGTAAAACTCTTTCCTCTCAGTTTCAGGGTCCTTTTTCCACAATCTCCCCAGTGACTAAAGCTCTCACAATGTTTTAAAGTTCTTATCATGTAGGCAACTGATGATTTAAACTAATTTAAAATAAGTTTACACAGATTTAATAAATTACCCCTCCAAATGGTAATTGCATTTTTAAAAGAAGTTACCTGCAGATGACATTTTCAAAAAGGTTTATCTGCAGAAAGCAGATGAAATGGCATTACAGTACTGGGGGATGCCCTCAGCTTTCAACAAGAGGTTCTCCTCGCTTCTGAGATGAAGATCTTCCTACAGTGGTCCGCTCCCCATGGAGAGGTTCCATTCCAATAGCTAATTGAAACCTCCCATCAAGCAAAAATGTCTGCAGCCTAGACAAGAGCTTACTTCCTGTCTTTTCCAGTCATCCGATCCTCAACAACTGCCCAAGCTCAAAACCTCAGTCATCTTTTAACCTTTGCTGTGGGAGTCAATTGGAGAAAGCCAATCACTGGTTGGCTCCTCGGCGTGGTCCCTCACATCCACTTTCCTCTCTCCATTTCTATTGCCATGTTCTTGGACTGGTTCCTTTTCCTTCTCACACTGCCATCCCTGGAATGAGTCCTAAATGCTTACCTGTTCATGTCAGATGCTGGGTTTTGGAACCAAACGTGCTTTGGAGCTCAGCCACTGGGGCACCTTGGCTCATTACTTAACCTCTTAGAACCTTAGTTTCTTTTTCTGCACAGCGGGATAATAACTGCATCCACATAGTAAGGTTGTTGAAGGATTCCAGTGAGATTCCGTAAAGACTGAGAAACTGTTCCAGTGTCATGAAGGAGTCTAAAGAGACATGGGAGCTAAACACAATGACTGATTCTGAACTAGACCATTTCACTCTAAAGGATATTGTTGGGACAACTGATGAAACTTCAATTTGGGGAGAAGACTAAGTGGTGCCAACGATCAATGTTAAGCTCCTGATTTTGATAATTTTATTCTATTGATGTGGGAGAATGTCCTTTGTTATAGAAAATTCAACACAAGAGAATTTGGAGGTGATGGGGACTCCAATTTGTGACTTAAGTCATTCAAGAAGAAAACTCTACTTGCAACTTTTTAATAAATTCGTGATATTTCCAAATAAAATAGTATTTAAAAATTTAAGAAGAAGAAAAATCAAGGTCCTATAGGTAAGGCATCTGGCCTAGAGTTGGAATTCAGGACATAGGCACTTTTTCCTTTCATCTTCCCTTGTTTGTTGTGCACATGGTAGCTCAAGATTTTCCTCATGCCCTGCTTTTGTCATGTTCTTTCCATGCTTAGAGTCCCTTCATGAGTTCCCATCAACAAAGTCCAAACTGTCTAGGCTGATTTGAAGGTCCTCCGTAATCATTCCTCAGTCTATAGAACTCCATGTTTTGGACATTCTTATTCATGTCCACCTTGAGACTTTTGCTCCTTTTGGTTTGTGCCTAGAATGGGCCCTAATGCCCCTGGCACTTGAACTGACAGGTGGACATGTAACTATTTCCTCTGGTCTATGTGTATTTCATTCTTCACACTAGGTGTTTTCCTTTCCCTGACCTGATTTATAAGATTACTGAGCTCAGAGCCCATAGCCACTAGTATGTAAGCTCCATAAGGGCTGGGAATTTGGCTTGTCTTGTTCACTGCTGAACCCTGGGGCCTAAAGCCCTGGCACATAGCAGATGCTCAATGGGTATTTGTTTATACATTTTGCATCAATGTCATAGACTTCATTGCATATCCTACAATGTGGAGCATTGTGCTCTGCAGATGGGTGCTTGGAAATATGTGTTGAACAAATTAATGGATGAATTGAATTGACCAATGTGAGTGTCACAGTTATGGATAGCTTAGTATCTCTGCTGTAGGAGGGCAAGATGCATAAGTGATCAGTAACCACACTTGTTTGGTTGGCACTAGGATATTGACTATACAGTTCCTATTGGAGGGTCAGTAGAATTCATGGCTGAGGATGACAGTCTTCATTGCATTATTTATGGACCTCTCACGTACCCTCCCTGGCAAGATTTCTTAGGAGTTGTTTGCACATGATCAATTTCGTCTCCTGGAATGAAGTGTCATTCTGACCTTAGCGGTGGCCTGCCTGATGAGATCTTTATTCGATAGGACTATGGGAGGTGAAAGGATGACAGGTGAGCCTTACAGCTCTATCAGTGCTCCCCCAGGGCCAAGGTCAAGAAAAAAGACCTTTAATACTAGAATCTGACAGGTTGTCTGAAAGCCATCTCTGTGGAAAATGGCAGACAGATTAAATGCAAGTAGATTAAAGGGACAGAAATTTGTATTTTTGAGCGCCTGGCATATCAAGCGCAATGATAGACTCTTTACATAGATTCTCACAAAAACATTGTAAGCGTACAGTAGGCTGTGGGTCATGGTTTTCCCCACCTCCTCACCTCCCAGTCTCTCCTTTTCTTACTCTGATCAGGTTTTGTCCCTATCACTCCTGTGAACCATTTTTTAAAAATATCATGGTCACCAATGCTATAACTTACCAAAGCTAATTCTCTTTCCCCATGTGACTCAGTTTCTCAGCATTGGGCTGAGCTGACGACTCATTCCTTGAAATCCTTTCTTTCCTATGCTTCCAAGACAGTGGCTTTGTTCTTGCCTTGCCTCACTTAACACTCCCTTTATGTCTAAATTCTAAATGATGAAACAGCCCTTGGCCCTCTCTTCTTCTCTAGTTACATTCTCTCCCCAGGAGAACTTATCCAGTCTCATCTATTTACTGATGACTCCCAAGTTTGTCTACACAGGGTTCTCCCTTGAGCTCTAGACTTACGTTCAATTGTCTACTTGACATTTCTACTTGAATGTTGAATTCATGTCTAAGACTCACAGTCAAAATGAAAGTATTGATTTCTACTTCTGTATCTCATACTCCTCCAGTAGAAAATTAAAAAGAGTGTGACCAGCTTTTACTCAGTTCTCCTGCCTATAGTTTTCCCTTTTCTTTACTTAAAGTAACAAGCACCATAGATTTGTGGAATCCTTGTTGTGGAAGTGGTTTGGGGATTTGCTATTCAAATACCTGCATTTTACAGATGAGGAAACCAAGACCTAGAGAGGGGAAGTGATGAGGTCAATTAATGTAAAGATAATTAACTGCAGAGCTGAGATTAGAAGCAAGCTTTTCTAACTTGTAGTTTGCATTTTACTCAGACCTTATTTTTCACTTTCTCCTTCAAGCATATGCACTTGAGGGAAATAGTGTCTTTGGCTGCTTACTTTATTAGCTGGTTTTCCAGCCTCACTCATTGTCTTCTTCCCAGCCCTACCAATTTCCAAGCCTGACCTTATTTTGGGAAATCCCACAATCTCTATCAGAGATGGTAAACACCTGACTCATATGCTGCTACTCCCTCAACAGAGTCCATGGCAGACATCACTAGTTGATCATGATCCTTTATACTGCTGAACCCTGAGGTAACCCCAGAAGGCTTCATAATACCATGTTCCAGACAGCCACTATCAACTGATCAGAATTGACTTTAAGATGAGAACTGTGTTCATCTATACAACCTCAAACTTTATCCATTCCTCTCTGGTCTCATTTTTTCATCTGAATCTGTCTTTGGAGGCTAGGTAATTTGATTTAGGGTATTAGAGAGTGCTAGTGAGACATTACATTTTACCATCAACATTTAGAAACAATGCTGATCCCCAAACATAACATTTTAATGGTGAAAATGTGAAGGCCTGAGGCAAGTGATCTGTCTTTCTTTAGTTATACTAAGCAGACAAATGGCTTCTGAGTTCAAGTTCAACTCAGCAATTTACCAGATGTGTGACTTTGGACTAGTCTCTTAATCTCTCTGAGCTTAATTTTATTTATCTTAATAAGTGTAAATAACAGTTGACATAAACTATTATGGTTCCTTTACATAAATAAATCTTAGACCCCAAAGAGATTCACCCTGGGAAAGCCATCAGCTTTCCAAAGTCCTTTTTTTAAATGGTTCTTGCAAAATGCCTCACATTTTACTCATAGTACAAAAGCATTCAATCAACATGGCAGTAAAGAAAAACACATTGTTTGTAGCTTATCCTTTGAAACTAGAATAGCCAAGTGAAAAGTCAGTACAAATTCTTATTTTTACTGAAAAAAAAAAAGTACATATTGAAATTGAACGACTGTGTTTTTTCTTTTTTCCTAGAGATGTGATATACATATTTTCTGGTAAGTAATAGTCTATCACACATAAAGCAGACAGATGACCAATAAAGCTGTTTACAACTTCCTCCTCATGCAGAGCTCAACCAGTGGAACACCATCTCAGTAGGAGAGAATTTTGACAGGAATAGGAAGTTAGAGTTCCTACCTACCCTACAGAAAACTTAAACTGGTTTATACAGAAAGGATTTTCAGCAAACGTGCATAGACACATTTAATGTGCTCTAAGAACAGGATACTGATTTAGCTGATTTCTAGCACACAGCATGAATTCATTGGTGCCTAGTTAAATAGGAATTAATGCCAGCGTAGAAGGCATTTTTGCCTTCATAGCACTAACAACTATAAAAAGCACACAGCACATATTTTGATCTTTAAGTGGGTAATCATGGAAATTGCAAGATCATATTCACCGGGTTAGCCTGATTCTTCATCTACAAAAATATTTTTTAGGGCCAGGCACGATGGCTCATGCCTGTAATCCCAGCACTTTGGGAGGCCGAGGCAGGTGGATCAAGAGATCAAGACCATCCTGGCCAACATGGTGAAACCTCATCTCTACTTAAAAAAAAAAATACAAAAATTAGCTGGGCGTGGTGGCACCTACCTGTAATCCCAGCTACTCCGGTAACTGAGGCAGGAGAATCACTTGAACCCAGGAGGCAGAGGTTGCAGTGAGCCGAGATCATGCCACTTCACTCCAGCTTGGTGGCAGAGCAAGACTCTGTCTCAAAAAAAAAAAACATATTTTTTAGAAATATAATGCTTAAAAAAGTCTTCTGGAAACAGTGGAACTACATCAGGACCAGCAGAAGACATGGTGATACAGGACTGTAAATGTAAGACTAGGAGTTTATTTTTCACATGTAGTTTTTACATAAAGGGTCACTCTCTTCGTAGATTCCTACAGCCAAGACAAACTGGGATCACAGGAGATCCAGAAATCTCAAGCTAGTCAGCTGGCTTGAGTTCCACCCTAGATAAATGCTGCTACAAAATAGTAAAAAACTCCACTGAAGCTGATGGACTGAAACTCTGACCCATGTGAAAAAGAGCTGTGGCTGGGCTCCATGGCTCATGCCTGTAATCCCAGCACTTTGGGAGGCCGAGGCAGGCAGATCACGAGGTCGAGAGATCAAGACCATCTTGGCCAACATGGTGGAACCCCATCTCCACTAAAAATACAAAAATTAGCTGCATGTGGTGGCAGGCACCTGTAGTCCCAGCTACTTGGGAGGCTGACGCAGGAGAATCGCTTGAACCTGGGAGGTGGAGGTTGCAATGAGCCGAGATTGTGCCATTGCACTCTAGTCTGGCAACAGAGTGAGACTCCATCTCTCTCTCTCTGTAAGTGCACAAAAAGGTTCATGCAAGGCCTGGGTCAAAGAATTTGTGATGGTGGATTATTCCACATTGTTGACATGCCAATATGTATGCTGGGGAAAGGGGCCCTCAAAGGATTCTGACCCAGAAGCACCTGAGGGAAGTGCCTACTTGGGATGGGAAGGAGTACTAGGATTACTCTGAGCACTTGGGGAAGTGTACTAGGGTTACTGAACACAACAAGGTGTTTTAGGAGAAGCTGTTCTGGAGGATTAGGCTATTTTGGTTTTGATACATGAATACTTAAGAAAGAGCTGCAGAAAAGAGGCAGTCTTTCCAAGATGTATTCCTCAGTCATCAGTGGCTGAAACTTCTCTGAGCATATCTGGCTGGTGACATTAGCATGATCCCATTCATTGTCTGGAGGTGGGATCTGATGCTGCAGATTGTTTTGGGAGGCTGACATAGAGGATGATTTGTACATTGAAGTTGGCACTATACCACTGCTTAAATCCAGTCACTGGCCTTCTTTTTCTGCATTGTAGTCCAGAAATATTTTTCTAAAAGTTAGACAATCTGTAAATGTGAGCAGCATGTGGAATGTGTGATCCACCCCTCATGGTGTGTAACCTTGCAATGAAGGCTGCCATATTGAATCCAAGAATCCACTCCAGCAGCTGTTCTTCAAGATAGTTTTCTACCAAAGAAATCCATTCATTAAAAATAGGTGTGTGGGTGAGTTTATTCTCTTTCATGTCTTCAAACTCTTGGTAGTACTGTCCCCTGGAATTTCTCTGCAATAACTGGAACTTATCCATGATAATGTTCTCTAAATATCCAACCACAGCATCAAACTCTGCCACTGAGGCAGAGGAGAAGGATAGTGTGAAGTTGTCTTTCTCTATAGTGTCTGCTGTGGCCACAGTCATCACATCCCCCACCCCATGCTGATGGCCATTGGCCTCCTACTCTGTCTATGGCTCACTCGGCCCCCTACTCAGGCTCCTGGGCTGCAGCCATATGCGGGCTGGCCTCCATGTCTGGCCAGGCTGCTCTGCACCTACCGCCTTCCACAGATGTTTACTTCCCAGGGTGGTTTGAGAGTGTATGTGGCTGAGGTTGGGGTGTCACGCATTTAGTCTTACACCTGCCACCCCCTGGTTGTTTTACAACCTTGGGCAAGTGATTCAGCCTTTCTGAGACTCCATGAGGACCTCACATTGTCCTTAAAATGTTTCAATTCAGAGTGCCTGGCATGTAGTAGATGCATAACAATCAATTCAATTCATTCAACTAATATTTATTGAGCATCTACAATGTGCCAAGAATGGTATTGGTGATAAGACAAAAAAAAAAGGCAGATAAAGGTCCTGTCTTTATGGAACAAAGGAGGCAGCTTGTGTTTGTATTAAAGATTTGGTGACTATTTCTCCCAGATGGAATCAGTCATCCCAAGGACTTTTCTTTACTCAGGGCTCCAAGCTCTCCCAGCATCTTTTGCGCCTGGGTAGGTATCACATCCAGGAGAGAATGAACATGATGTCTTCTACTCCTTTACATCATGTTCTTGGAGAAGGATGGTGGAATTTGGCCAGATATCCTAGCTTTGGACTGGAGCTGGGCTTCAGAGATGCTCTTCTGGTCTAATGAGAGGCCTGTGCCTAAGAGATCATGTTATATCTGAGCCCAGTGTTCACTATTTCCAGGCTCCCTCTGAGGCATGTGGCACTCGGATTTTTGCCAGCTAGATAAGCCACCCAAGCAAAGAACAGATCTTCCCAGGAATGGCTGTAATTTCTTGGTGGGGAGTTTAATTCTGTGACCACTGTACAAGGTTCTGTGGAATGAATATCATGTCAATGCTATTTAATAATATGGTAACCACTGACCATTTAATTACATGGTAATTGTCACTTAGTGGCTGGGTAATTGCATAGTAAGTACCATCTAATTTCAGGGTAAAGGGTAAATACATGATTATTTCAGCCTCCTTAGGCACAGTATAGGTCACCCAGGAATTAGGTTTGGATTGACTAAGTATAAATTACCTAGAAATCTGTTTTCGGGTGATTACTCCTGTCATCCTTCCTCGACAAAGCCCCTAATGGTTACCTTAAAATTAAAAAGAGATTTCAAGAATTTGGGCCTCAGGAACTTAAAGGGACAGTGCTTCATCTTAGAATCAATGTTATGCATTGATTGCCTGTTATGCAAGAGATGGTGCTTTGTTAGGGAGGAGATAGAGAAGAGCTTACAAATTCCTCCCTTTTCTGTCTGACAGCAGAGTTTTCTTCTGCTGTGGTGATGTGGGGAGCTCAACACGTGATCCTGAAACTGACATCACAAGATGTAAATACAACATCCATCCCATTGCCTCTTGTTATGAGCCCTGGGCTAGCAAGAGGGATGGTTTCCATAGTGGTTAAATGGTGGCTCCCAAAAAACTATCTTCACCACCTAATCCCTAGAACATGCAAATGTGATTTTATTTGGAAAAAGCATCTCTACAGATGTATTAGAATTAAGGACCCTGAGATGAGCTCATTCTGGATTATCCAAGTAGGCACTTGTAATTCAATGACAAATGTCTTTATAAGAGGTAGAAGAGGAGACAAAAATAAGACCATGTGAAGTCAAAGGCAGAGCTTGGAGTGAGGCAGCCACAAGTCAAGCAATGTCTGGAATCAGCAGAAACTGGATGAGGCAAGGAAAGAATTTTTCCCCAGGGTCACTGGAGGGTGGCTGGCTTTGCCAAGACCTTGGACTTTTGGATTTCTGGCCTCTAGAGCTAAAAAAGAATATATATATATATATATATTTAAATTTGAGACAGCATGTAGCTCTGTTGCCCAGGCCAGAGTGCAGTGGTGCCATCTCAGTTCGCTGTAACCTCCACCTCCTGACTTGAATCAATTTTCCTTGCCTCTGCCTCCTAAGTAGCTGAGATTACAGGCACCCACCATTATGCCTGGCTAATTTTTATGTCTTTTAGTGGAGATGGAGTTTCGCCATGTTGGCCAGCCTGGTCTTGAACTCCTGATCTCAGGTGATCTACCTGCCTCGGCCTCCTAAAGTGCTGGGATTACAGGTGTGAGCCACTGAGCCTGGCCTGAAAAAGAATATTATTTCTGTTGTTTTAAGCCACCCAGCTTGTGGTACTTTGTTATAGCAGCTACAGGAAACTGATATGGTCTCTAAGGAGCTGTGGGGCAGCAGGGGTCCCTGGCTGGAGTTAAGGAACAGCTATAGAGGAAATAAAAGTTTGCACAAGTCAAATCCCATCTTGTGTGGTGAGCAGAGCAGTTCTCAGCAGACCACAGAGCAGTGACACAAACTCAGAGATGGCAGGCAGGAAGCAGAGCCCATTGCTAGGTCCATTTGAGGGCTCCTGTGTTTGCTGGAATGTCATATGGGAAGGGAATACACAAAAACAGATTTAATGCCCTTCATTATGAAAGAAATTTTAGGGTCCTTCTTGGGAAAAATGCAAAACTGTTTTTAAAAGTGCCCAAACTCCCAGGATCCAGATACAATCACACTAGTCTACTTCCTTTGAATCTCTTGTGTTGACCCTAGCTAGCTGGCAAAAATGAGAGTGCAGGCTTTGGGGTTGGGCAGGCCAGGATTTAAAACCTGTTTCCACCACACAGTAGCTGGATGACCTTGGACAAGTGGTTTAACTTCTCTGAGTCTCTGTTTCCAACTTTCAGGCCAGGAAAATAAAACCTACCCTGTAAGGTGTTAGTTCCATGAGTGTGTGTGTGTGTGTGTGTGTGTGTGTGTGTGTGTGTATGTGTGTGTGTGTAGCAGACACACACTCACACATATACATATCCTTTAATGAGTGTATATAATGAGAAAGTTTGTGCTCAGTCAAGTGTAGCTATTATTTCTATACTGATGTACAGGGCAGAGCAAAATAAGCATTTCCTATGTTATGAACTCTCCATAGACATTTGTAAATGACTGCATCACAGACCATCAAATAGAGTGGCAGAGATGAAACTGATATTGACAGCAGTCACATTGCCTCCCTAGAGTCCCTTATTGAGCTTATTGCTGATTATGCAGTCCCTCCATCAAGCTACCTCTGAGTTTTAATGGCACCCTCTTCTCCCTCTGCTTCCCTTCTTTCTCCACAGCCTGCTGTGGGCTCAGTTTTGGAAGGCATAGAAATTAATTACCCTGCATATACACCTTGGGTAGCTTGGGCACTCAGGTTTAGATAAAAAAGTGTTTGGAGGCAAATAATAAGGTCCCAAAATAACCCACTCAAGATTGCACCTAGCTTTATGATCCTGCAAGAAGGAGCTATCCAGCCAATAGGAGGATTAACCAATAAAGGATTTTGAAAGACCCTCACTAAATAAAAATAACATGAACCATTCTCCAGGAGGCCTCCTGAGTCCTTGTTACATTTAAGTGCTGCATGTGGAGTCTGGTTTATTTTTATGGGTTTTGAGTCATTTGCTCTCACAGCCTTACTCATTTCTGTAACAACACTCTCTGCTTAGTTACACATGGCATTCTGCACACCTGTCCTCCTATCTCCCAATTGGGCTATGTAGAGGACACCCTCACCAAGGGTTGGAGGTAGCCAGGGAGTGCCCACTTTCTGGATTTGTGTCACAGTTTTGCACCTTGGTGGTCAGTTTTGATCTGTGGAGCATCTCAATGGTTTATCTTGCCAGTTTGACAATTCCAGCCAGGCAGGGTGATATCTTGGGGCACAGTCTCAGAAAATATCTCCTAAAGGAATAATAAACAACAATAAGCTTCTTTTATTGGATGTTTCCACCACACAGGCATTTTGCTAAGAGTTTCACACTACTCTTATTTAACCATTACAACAAATGTATGAGACTGACTTTGTCATCTTTATTTCCCTAGGCCAAGTAAAGTTAGAGAGGTCCCTGACCCAGCTAAGGACCATGTGGCTAATAAATGGAGGTGATGGAATTCAGGCCAAGCCCATGTGGCACATGGAAGTGTGGGTGATGAGTCACTTTCTCTTCAGAACACAATCTTTTTGAGGTGATAGTGTCTCAGTCCATTTGTGATGCTACAACAGACTATCTGAGATTGGGTAACATAAAAAACAGAAAATTTTCCCACACAGTTCTGGAGGATGGAAAATCCAAGATCAAGGTGCTGGCATCTTGTGAGGGCCTTCTTGCTGTGTGCTCACATAGCAGAAGAGAAGAAGAGAGTGAATCCACTCCAGCAACCTTTTTTTTTTTTTTTTTTTTTTTTTTTTTTTTTTTTTTATCACGGTGGCTCAGTCTGTTTTATGTTGCTATTAAAGAACACCCCTGAGTCTGGGTAATTTATGAAGGAAGGTGGTTTATTTAACTCATGGTTCTGCAGGTTGAGAAGTTCAAGGGCACGGCCCTGGTTTCTGGAGAGGGCTTTTGTGCTGTATCATAACATGGTGGAGAAGGTCAAAGGGGAAGCAAACATGTGTGAAGAAGAGGGAGACAAGACCTGAGGGATGTCCTGGCTTGATAACAACTCACTCTCTCAGAAACCATTCCTAAGAGAACTAATTTATTCTCACAAGAGTAAGAACTCACTTCCTACCTCAAGAACAGCTCTAAGCCATTCATGAATTGTCCTCACAGCTCAGACATCTCTCAGTAGGCCTTGTCTCCCAACACTACTACACTGGGCATCAAATTTCAATATGAGCTTTGGTGGGAACAAAGAAACCACATCCAAACCATAGCAAACAGCACTGAACATTTCACCTCCCCAAAGGTCCCACCTCCCAATGCCACTTCAATGAGGATCAAGTTTCCAACACATGAATTTTCAGAGACATATTCAGACCATAGCAATGAGTTTGGTGGTTTACATTGGCACATTGAGGGAACCCATAATTGACTTGGAGTCTCACCTTGACTTCTATCCAAAAGTTATTAAAATCTGGACTGAGAGAAATGACACCTACTTATCAGAAGGCTTGGCTGAGGCACTTTATCATCCTCTAGATGAGTGGTTCTCATCTAGAATTCATTTGGAATTTCCCAATCAATCAGATTCCCCAGGGTTGAAATCCAGGCATCTGTATCTTCTTAAAGGTAAGCTGTGGGTGATCCTGATGCATCTTGTCTGTGGACTAGTTTTTTGGGACCCCTGCATAAAACGTTCTAGATTTTATCTCTGGATTAAGCCACATCAACAGACAGCTGGAAATCAATGACATCATTTTAACTTTGAAAATCACAACTTTTACCATCCTGTGTGTCCATTGCCTGAAAATGAAGGACATTATAAGACACAGCCATATATAATTCAGAATTAAGCAGCGTGTATATGGGATAATTGATATTGCTAAAGATATAATTCAGTAATCAGACCAGTCTCTTAGTTAACTTTCTTTCAGGATTCATTCCCAGAAATAGCTTTGCTTCTCCTGATAGCCATTTTTTTCTCCCTCCATGTGGACCTTGTGTTGTGTAACTGATTGAATTTCTTTCTTTAAATTGGCCAGTGGGAAGCCCAGAACAAAAATCTACACCTTTTAAGCAAATTGTAAAGAGCCTTATGTGTTTTGTGTCTACTTTTACTTCAGGATTCTTTTTATTCTGTCCCTTTCTTCTGTTGTTATATTCCCACAGTTGCTGTGCCAAATGGTGCTTTGTTGATCTGCCTGCCATGGTGGTTCATTCATAAAATGGAAATCTCTTTCCCACCTTAATTTTTAGAAATTGGGATAAACCTATACTTAATACATACATATAATGAGATAATGTATTAGTGTCCCTGCTATAGAAGAATACCCAAAACTAGGTGGCTTAAAATAACATAAATGTATTGTCTCACATTCTGGGGGCAGAAGTCTGAGATCAAAGTGTTGGCAGGGCTGTGCTGCCTCTGACAGTGCTGGAAAGAATTCATTCTTGCTTCTTCTAGCCTCTGGCATTAGCTGGCAATCCTTGATATTCCTCAGCTTGTGCCTCCTCCAGGCACATGGCCGTCTTCTCCCTGTGTCTCTACATTGTTTTTCCTCTGTGTGTCTGTGTCTTTGTTCAAATTTCCCCTTTTTATAAACATACCAGTCCTATTGGATTAGGACCACCCTAATGACCTTATTTTGATGACTGCTGCAAAGATTCCACTTCCAAATAAGGTTATGTCTTTAGGTACTGGGGGTTAAGACTTCAACATATTTTTTCTTGGGTGACACAATTTGACCCATAACATAGTATATATCTTTTCCTTTCCTTTCCATTTCTTTCTTGGCTATTTCTGAATGGTCACTTAGCTGGAAGAGACTGTTGGGTGTCACTATCATTTTTTTTTTTTTAAATTAAAGTGAGTTTAGAAAGTACCTGTTTATTCAGTTGCCTTGGTTTTTCCTAGTCCCAAATAGTTTGAATAATTTAATTAACAATTGACTTTACAGAATCCCCTTCAATTTGTCATCGATATAGGATGTCTTCATGACCCTTAGTGCCTCCTGATGTCAAAAACCATCCCTTCCCTGCCTCCCCGTAGTTTACAGGGCCATATTTGTTTCCAGAGGAGGGGATTACATCACTGCAGGGGGCTCTCTTCCTGTATGATCCCTGTCTCATGTGCTCCCCACAAAACTTTGTCTCATCTGCAATGCCCTAGAGCAATGGAGACTATGGCAGGAAAACTTCTTTGAAAAAGCTCCTGCCAGCAAGTATCTCAAAGGTCTTTAAGTGGTATTGGGAGGGGCTTCCAGGTGACAGTCAGTACCCGAAGTTTCTTTTCTCCCTACAACCAGGGAGATCTTAACTACTCACCCAACACAACTGGAGATGGTATCTGTTGGTCATATTCATAGGGTTTCTCTGGAGCATGTTTGCAGAACTTTCATTTCTAGTTGCTTCAACACTTGCATGGGACACGACAGAGCAAAACCCTGCTGTTACTGAAATCTCTGCATGAACTTGGAGCTCTGTAGAAACAGGTGTAGAGACAGAACTCTCAGTAAGTGCTGGTTTGGCTCTGGTGTGGGCAAGTGGATGGTGTAACATAGATTGTCATGGATCAGCAAGGATCTTGGACTGGCATAGGACATGGAAATGGAGCAGGGATGATGAATCCATCAGGCTACAAAGGAAGTAGTAAAGTCAGACAAAGGCCAGAGTTTCTCTATGAGCTACTTCTAGCTGGATTTCATGAATTACCTGGAAAAGGGGGAGGAGGTAGTTAATAGCAAACCCATATGGTAGTTACGGCTCTTCAGTATTTGAATGTTTTGTGTAAATCAATGTTTGTTAGTAGTTTAAGCCAGGTGCAGTGGCTCACACCTGTAATCCCAACTACTTGAGAGGTTGAGGTGGGAGAATCCCTTGAGCCCAGAAGTTGGAGAGTAGCCTGGGCAGCATAGCAAGACCTCATCTCTTATAAAGAAGGTTAGGAGTTTAGTAAATGGCAAATTAAAAGCATGACTTTGGAATACTTCTCTGAGGAGGCTCTTAAACTGATGAATCTTCCCTGTGTAGTCACAGCCTTGGTTGCTGGGGTGTGCAGAGCAGGGAAGCATCTGCCTTGCAGTGACAACTCTTCCTTCCTCCAAATGCCCCATGCTGGCTCCTGCCTCCATCACTCTATCAAAACAGTTATAACTGAGGTCACCCGAGTGCCACTTGGTATCTGAAATCATCTCTTTCCTACCTCCCATGCAGTCCTCCTCTTCCTTTACATCTTAGCAGCATTGGATGTTCTTCAAACACACTCTTCCTTTATCTTCTGTGACACTGATCTTCTACTCTTCTATCCTCTATCTCTGTTGCAGGCTTATTCTCGTCAACTGAGTTGTTAGGTGTTGGGATGGTTCAAAAAACAGGCATTCTTTTCTGCAGCTGGTATTTATGTTGCAAATGTCATGAGGTAAGTTGGTGGGTACAGAGTTGAAAGAGCTAAGAATGGGACATGGAAATGGGACTATTTGAGAATATTTAGAGTCCTCACATGAGGGTACAACATTTGCGCAGAACCATGACATGCTCAGTGATGGCTGATGTTGCTCTGACACTGGGATTATGGGATGCACTCCTGAGATGCAAACTCTTATCAGCTACCATCTTGCCTCTTCTTAGAGAAAGAAGAATTCTAAGATTTATGTTGAAACAGAATGCACAAACAAAAGTGATGCCAAAAACCAACCACCACGAAGAGTAGATGCAGTGTAGCTACATCAGAGGTTGGAAAGAAATGGAGTAGGTCAAGCACTTGGAGATTATTCAGAAAGGAAGAAGTGATAAAATCAATTATTCTTGCTACTCTTCTAGCTAGTATCCTTCCATTGTTGCTTGGTGGCTTCATTAGCTTATCACTGAAAAGCACCAATTATTACTTGGACCTTTTAAATAATAGATGGATATAAGTTTAATTGTTTTACTAGTTTGAAGAACCAGGCAAGCAACTGAGTTGCTTGAAATGTCAAGCCCCCTATTCCACATATATGTGATGCTAAATGGAAGCTGCCTTCATTGCTTGCTGCAGAATATAAACAAATATCAGCCATTTTAACCAACAGGCATCATTTGACTTAATTGCAAATTAAAAACCATAAACTACCTTAAACACGGAGCTAATGCTGTATCAAATCAATACAGTAATTGCACCAGGGCAATTGAGAGGCGTGTGGAGTTTCCATACCCTGCATACTAAAAGAATGCAGTCCCCAAGAGAGTTGGTAAGTCCCACTGAACGGTCAGTAGTCATGGTAAATTGCACTGACTGGCTGTTTCTCTGAGGGTGGACCGGACAGGCTGATTTTTTCATTGTCTGTGGCAACACAAAGGAAGGGCCTTTGTCCCTGAAAAGTGGTTAATTTTTTTGTATGTGTTGAACTGGAGAAGTTCTTGGAGTTTCATGTCAGGGGAAGAAAAGGACACTCCTGGGCCCACTTGTAATGCCTCGTGTTGAGCATCAATTCTCTTGGGACCCAGCAATTATGTCTTTACAGACCTGACATACAGTGGCAGCTAAATTATGTCAGTAGAATATGTCTGATTGACAGACCCCAAGTCAATTGTGCTTTGTTGAGCCATTCAGGAGACACTGGCCTTTTGTTTAGCCATAGGTCATAGAGCAGTGCTGGCAGGCTCCATTCCAAGTGGCTTTTTTCCCCCTCTTAAAGTGGTCCCCAGTGTTCCAGGGATGGCCTGGGATAAAAGGTGGATCAATCTGGTTCTTGTCTTTGTCACATAATTTGGAGGGTATAGGGAAGGCCTGCAGTCCCAAATAGCTGTCCTCCACCATGCTGTCACAGTCCTGAAATAATTTCCTGTAGACACACATTCCTTTGAGTGTCTGAGGTGCCAGTTAAAATGCAATTGCTCCTGGGAAGGATGAACAAATTAAACAATTAACAGCTATTAATATCACAAAGTGAAGTTGATTTAAGAGGAAACATCTCTTGTGGCCCCATGAGATGCTCATGAAATAATGCCTGATCATGTGTCTTGATTAGTTTACTAAATCAGCTAATCCCCTTGCAGGAACCCAAGGGAACAAGACACTCCCTGAATAAGCTTGGATGAGGTGGAGGAAGAGGATGTTACATGCATGCACTGTGGTGGGGCCTTGTTGGCTCCTGGATGCCTTTCTTTCTTTCCTGTCTTCGTTGGGGAGAAGGAGGAGATTCCCTCTACAGCCTTGTCTTCCCCAGCAGGTGCAAAGGTGTGTGTGTTTGTGGAGCCTGAGTGGGCCTCTGTGCCCAGGAGCTTTAGCTATCTCCTCTAGGCACCCCTCCAGCTGTGTGCCCTGAGTGTGAAATGGGTCCCTGGTCCTTTCTCCTATCTAGCCCCCCTTCCCACTCGGAACCCCATCTCTGCTTTCAGCTCACATGGCTGGTCTACCTATGTAGTTTTCACCATACTCTCTTCTTGAAGGTCAGATTCTGATTCTTATATTCCCAGCTGTGGTTAGCATCTGTCCCTAAATGAAAACATCCTTGCCATGCTACATGCTGCCATCAACTACCTGACATGCTTCCTCCTCTCCACCAGATTGGAACCCTCGCTGGGGTCCCTCATGAGTCTAGGTGAAGCCTAATTGGTCACAAGCCTTTGAAACCTGTAATTTTTATTATTTAAAGTTTTGATTTATTTACAGAATAATTTGTAGATACAGTACCTAATTCAAAAGACACAGAAGTGGGAGGCTGAGGTAGGCAAATCACTTGGGGTCAGGAGTTCGAGACTAGGCTGGCCAACATGGTAAAGCCCCATCTCTAGTAAAAACACAAAAATTAGCTGGATGTGGGGGCAGGTGTAATCCCTGCTGCTCAGGAGGCTGAGGCAAGAGAATCGCTTGAAACCAGGAGGTGGAGGTTGCACTGAGCTGAGATCGTGCCATTGCACTCTAGCCTGGACAACACAGCAAAACTCTGTCTCAAAAAAAAAAAAAAAAAAAAAAGCACGGAGGGGTATGCAATGAAAAGTGTGTAATCCTTTGTCTTCAGCCCCAGTTGGCCAATTTCTTTGAGGCAACCGTTATTAATTTTTAATATGTCTTTATATATTACATGTATACATGTGTGTATATGTGTGTAGACATGTATACAGATACACATATGTTTTCTCTCCTCCCCACCATGGTAGTTGGAACACTATTCTGAACGTTGTTTTTATAAAAATAGACTTTATAGAACGATTAAAAATAGAGCAGTTGTAGAGTCACAACAAAATGGAGCAGAAGCTACAGGGATTTCTCATTCATCTTTTCCTCACACATGAACAGCCTCCTCTGTTATCAGCATTCTATCCCAGAGTGGTCCATTTGTTACAATGGACAAGCCCACACATCACTAGCACCCAAAGCGCATAGTTTACATCACAGTTCACTCTTGATGTTTGCTGTATGTTCTATGGGTTTGGACCAATGTCTATACATGCATCCACGTGACAGCATCATAGAGAGTAGCTTCACCACCTTAAGATCCTCTGTGCGCCACTGGTTACTCCCTCCTTTCTCAAACCTTGTTTTTTCACTTAAAATTATATCTTGGAGATCTTTTCATTTCATACAGAGAACTACTTCATTATTTTTAAGGACTGTGTAGTATTTATTTTTTATTTTTATTTATTTTTTGATTATGCTTTAAGTTCTGGGGTACATGTGCAGAAGATGCAGGTTTGTTACATAGGTATACACGTGCCATGGTGATTTGCTGTACCCATCAACCTGTCATCTACATTAGGTATTTCTCCTAATTCTATCCTTCCCCTAGCCCCCCACATCCCAACAGGTCCTGGTGTGTGATGTACCCACTCTGTGTCCGTGTGTTCTCATTGTTCAACTCCCACTTACAAGTGAATACACATGGTGTTTGGTTTTCTGTTCTTGTGTTAGTTTGCTGAGAATGATAGTTTCCAGCTTCATCCATGTCCCTGCAAAGGACATGAACTCATCCTTTTTTATGGCTGTGTAGTATTCCATGGTGTATATGTGCCACATTTTCTTTGTCCAACTAAAATTGATGGGCATTTGGGTGGGTTCCAAGTCTTTGCTATTGTGAACAGCTCCACCATATACGTAGTGTGCATGAGTCTTTAGAGTAGAATGATTAATGATCCTTTGTGTATATACCCAGTAATGGGATGGCTGGGTCAAATGGTATTTCTAGTTCTAGATCCTTGAGGAATCACCACATTGTCTTCCACAATGGTTGAACTAATTTATGTTCCCACCAACAGTGTAAAAGCTTTCCTATTTCTCCACATCCTCTCCACCATCTGTTGCTTCCTGACTTTTTAATGATCACCATTCTAACTGGTGTGAGATATCTCACTGTGGTTTTGATTTGCATCTCTCTAATGACCAGTGATGATGAACTTTTTTTCATATATTTGTTGGCTGCATAAATGTCTTCTTTTGAGAAGTGTCTGTTCATATCCTTCACCCACTTTTTGATGGGGTTGTTTTTTTCTTGTAAATTTGAGTTCTTTGTAGATTCTGGGTATTAGCCATTTGTCAGATGGATAGACTGAAAAAATTTTCTCCTGTTCTGTATGTTGCCTGTTCCCTCTGATGATAGTTTCTTTTGCTGTGCAGAAGCTCTTTAGTTTAATTAGATCCCATTTGTCTATTTTGACTTTTGTTGCCATTGCTTTTGGTGTTTTAGTCATGAAGTCTTTGCCCATGCCTATGTACTGAATGGCATTGCCTAGGCTTTCTTCTAGGGTTTTTATGGTTTTAGGTCTAACATTTAAGTCTTGAATCCATCTTGAATTAATTTTTGTATAAGGTGTAAGGAAGAGATCCAGTTTCAGCTTTCTGCGATTTCCCAACACCATTTATTAAATAGGGAATCCTTTCCCCATTGCTTGTTTTTATTGGGTTTGTCAAAGATCAGATGGTTGTAGGTGAGTGATGTTATTTCTGAGGCCTCTGTGCTGTTCCATTTGTCTATATATCTGTTTTGGTACCAGTACCATGCTGTTTTGGTTACTGTAGCCTTGTAGTACAGTTTGAAGTCAGGTAGCGTGATGCCTCCAGCTTTGTTCCTTTGGCTTAGGATTGTCTTGGCTATGTGGACTCTTTGTTGGTTCCATATGAAATTTAAAGTAGTTTTTTTTCCAGTTCTGTGAAGAAAGTCAATGGTAGGTTGATGGAGATAGCTTTGAATCTATAAATTACTTTGGGCAATATGGCCATTTTCATGATATTGATTCTTCCTATCCATGAGCATGGAATGTTTTTCCATTTGTTTGTGTCCTCTCTTATTTCTTTGAGCAGTGGTTTGTAGTTCTCCTTGAAGAGGTCCTTCACATCCCTTGTAAGTTGTATTCTTAAGTATTTTATTCTCTTTGTAGCAATTGTGAATGGGAGTTCACTCATGATTTGGCTCTCTGTTTGTCTGTTAACGGTGTATAGAAATGCTTGTGATTTTTGCACATTGATTTTGTATCCTGAGACTTTGCTGAAGTTGCTTACCAGCTTAAGGAGATTTTGGGCTGAGATGATGGGGTCTTCTAAATATACAATCATGTCATCTTTCTAAATATACAATCATGTCACAGAGACAATTTGACTTCCCCTTTTCCTAACTGAATACCCTTGATTTCTTTCTTTTGCCTGATTGCCCTGGCTAGAACTTCCAGTACTATGTTGAATAGGAGTGCTGAGAGAGGGCATCTGTGTCTTGTGTCAGTTTTCAAAGGAAATGCTTCCAGTTTTTGCCCATTCAGTATGATAGTGGCTGTAGGTCTGTCATAAATAGCTCTTATTATTTTGAGATACATTCCATCGATACCTAGTTTGACAGTTTTTAGCATGAAGGGCTGTTGAATTTTGTTGAAGGTCTTTTCTGCAACTATTGAGATAATCATGTGGTTTTAGTCATTGGTTCTGTTTATGTGATGGATTATGTTTGTTGATTTGCATATGTTGAACCAGCCTTGCATCCCAGGGATGAAGCCGACTTGATCGTGGTGGATAAGCTTTTTGATGTGCTGCTGGATTTGGTTTGCCAGTATTTTATTGAGGATTTTCTTATCGATGTTAATCAGGGATATTGGCCTGAAATTTTCTTTTTTTTTGTTGTGTCTTTGCTGGGTTTTGGTACCAGGATGATACTGGCCTCATAAAATGAGTTAGGGGAGATTTCCTCTTTTTCTATTGTTTGGAATAGTTTCCGAAGGAATGATACCAGCTCCTCTTTGTACCTCTGGTAGAATTTGGCTATGAGTCCATCTGGTCCTGGGCTTTTTATGGTTGGTGGGCTACTAATTACTGCCTCAATTTCAGAACTTGTTACTGGTCTATTCAGGGATTCAACTTCTCCCTGGTTTAGTATTGGGAGGGTGTATGTGTCCAGGAATTTATAATTTTTTCTAGATTTTCTAGCTTATTTTCATAGAGGTGTTTATAATATTTTCTGATGGTAGTTTGTATTTCTGTGGGATTGGTGGTGATATCCCCTTTATCTTTTTTTTATTAACTGTGTAGTATTTTGTTCCATAAAGTGTAAGCTGTTTCCAACCATTGCTTTGATAAACAATGTTGTAATGACTGTGACTTTCATGTGTCATTTGGCACAGAGACCAAATGTTTAGGATAAGTACCCAGAAGCAGACTCCCTGTCCAAAGAGCATAAGCATTTTAACTTTTCATTAGAATATTGCCAAATTGTCCTCTGAACCTTAGGATTTTTAATGCCGTGGACACCAAACCCATCCATTCCCAGATTTACATCCAGGTCATTTCCTCCACTCATTTCCTGCCTCTTCTAATTTTAGCTCTGATTGCATAATGCCTATGGCTGATCCATAGCTCAGCAGGCAGACAGTTGGTATCTGAATAAGGGGCCAAAGTTTCCCCAAAGTGGGAAGAGGAGGGGCGGGGGGAGGCATGATGGGAACACAAAGAGGAACTAATATGTACTGGACATCTTCCAGGAGTAGGAGCTTTCCCTGTGAATCTCATCTGAACTTCACAGCAGCCATGTGAAGCGGGTCACAGTTTTATCTCTTTCAGCTGAGAAAGCTGTGACTCAGAGAGGTTAATCAACTTAATCAAAGTCACACATAGTGCTATGGGTCGAATTGTCTCCCCACAAAACGTGTGTTGAAACCCTAAGCCCTACTCCCTCCTCAGTACCTCAGAATGTGACCTTATTTGGAAACAGAGTTGTTGCAGAGGTAATTAGTTCAGATGAAGTCACATGGAGTCCAGTGGGCCCTAAGTCCAGCATGACTACTGTCCTTATAAAAAGAGAAAGATTTGGACTCAGACAGAGAGACAGAGAAGACAGTCATATGACGACAGGGACCGAGTTTGGAGTGATGCTGCCACAAGCAAGGAACCCCTCCCTGGGGCTGCCAGAAGCTGGAAGAGGCAGGGAAGGATCCTTCCTAGAGGGTTAGGAAGGAGGTGGTCCTACTAACAGCTTGATTTCAGATGGCTCGCCTCCAGAGCTGTGAGGGAACACATTTCTGTTGCCTTAAGTCACACAGTTTGTGATGCCCTTTTATGGCAGCCCTAGCAGACTCATACAGCCAGTAAGGGCCAAAGCCAGAAATGTAGCCTAATATGGCCTGACCTTGCACCTCAAGCTAACTCAACTCTGTCACTCAGTGACTGCTGCTGCCCGTGAACCTTCAATGGAGTCAGAGGTCCAGGCCTTCCTCAGAGCTGGCGGGAAGAGGCAATGAATCAGAAGTGGGTGAAGTGATTGTAAACCAAAGCCCACTTCTGGGCATTTGGTGACCCCTCAGCCTCCTGGAAGGCATACTTTAGGCAGACTCCAGAACAGTGGGGAGCTACTCTGTTTCAAATTCCCTTGTGGTCAGGACATGACTCTCTATAAACAAATCCACCTGCTATGTGGTGGTGTCAGGATTATCGAACCTAATCCAGGCGTTGCTAATGTGATATGAGAGGAACGAATGGGCCCCGATTCCCACTGCCTGTTCATGAAGGGTTGGCTAGGCTCTTTGCAAACAGGCTTTCAGACTGGCCAGGCTGTTTGGTTACTGTTTACAGGGTTGCCTGTGGAGGAAAACAACCAGTCTTCCCCTGTTTCCAGTTTCTGTGGCAACGGGGAGACGTGCTTTGATTTCTGGGGACATCCCTTCCAGTGTGCAGGGGTGTGGTACATCTGTGTTCCCAGGCTGCAGGAACTACAGGAGGCCTTTGCTAAGCAGGGGCAGGGCTGCAACCCAGGAGGGGTCCCTGGAGGAGGGAAGGGTGGGACCAGACAGAGAAGGCCAAAGAAACTGACTTCCTGAGTCTTCACTCCCGATTTCAGCTGGGGCTTACGCACATGTCAGAGATCACCCTCAGCAACCAAAGGAAGAGAAGACAGTGAGTCACAGAGGGAAGGATCTGAACTGGATACAGCCAGGGCAGCATTTGTAAGGCAATCCATTGGAGCACAAGAAGAAAATAACAGAACTCTGAATTACTTTTCTGTCTTGTCTCTTTAAAAGGTTTACTTTTTGTATGTGCTTTATAAAATGCATCATATATTAATAAACTCGTGCATGTAGAAAACAACTGCTATATTGGAAGGCATACTCAGTTTCAGAAAACTGACAAAGGTTTATAATTTTAAAAAATATGGAGATGTTATTAGAGAAGACCAAGCCATCAATCCATAGCCTGACATTCAGGGCCCTTCCCCTCCTTTCACATCCCCCTCCTCTGCAGTCCAAGTTTTCTGTCCACTGTACCTTAAGCTGAGCCTTTGGCCTTTGATTCATGCTGTTGTCAGTTCTTCCTGAATGTTGTGCTTATGTGTGCATAGTGCAAAGCCCGGCTTTGGAGTCAGAGATTTAAAGGTACAAAGCTCACCTCTGTCATTTACTAGCTGTTAGACCTATGGAAAGTTATCTATTCACATCCCCGAGCCTCAGTTTTCTCCTCTGTGAAATGAAAACAACAACCTCTACTTTGCAATATTGTTAGGAGGCTTAAATGACACAGTATATATAAAGTGCTTTGTGTTGCTTACTATGAACTCAGTTAGTGACTTATTATCATTAGCATCATGGTTAATTACCTAATTAATCAGCGGTGTAAATCCTACTTGTTCTTCAAGGACTAACTCTAGGATACCATTCTGATTTTGTCTCTCCCTGATCTAAACTCCCTCCTCCCAACTTGGAAAGCATTTGTCTGTAGAACTAACTCAGCTGTTCCTTGTATATTGCTTCATGTTATTAATCAGATTTGCAAGTGTTTGTATCATTGTCTTCTACTGCAGGGATCTACCATAGCTCATGCCTGCTTTATGGGATTGTTGACAGTGCTCAGATGTGGAGGGCTGCATTACTCCTTCTGCCAGTTAGCAGCCCATTATTGCCTTTGATCCTCAGGTAGCCCTTCTCTTATTTTATTTTTCCCCCTGTGTCCCTATTTCCTACTCCTATCATGTCTCATAGGCACTTGCTTTTATATGTTTGGCACGTCCTTAATATGCTTTCTATCCTTGTAAAATACGCAAAGCTGCATGATTTTGTTAATATTGTTAATTTATCTAAAACGGTATGCTAAAATGTTTTATTTTGTTTATTGTGGTTTCTTCTCTCTAAATGTCATGTTTTAACTCCATCCATGTTACTGTATGTGTATCCATTTGATGTTTCTAAATGGTACAGATAATTCCTTAATATGCATTTGCCACACTTTATATATTGGTGATAGACATACTTTGTCTCTAATTCCTTGATTTGACAACACCACAAGGAGCTTCCTTGTTCCTTATGGACAAGGATTTGTGTAATTCTTAAGGGTGGGATATGTCTCTTAAAGGTCTCTGTGATTCCTTCTCTGAGATATAAATTCAGGAATGGGATTGCCAGGTTACAGGGTAGGGACATATTAATCAGGGCTGTGACTATGATGAAGCATACAAGGTGCATAGTGCAAAGCCTCATTTTGAAGTCAGAGATTTAAAGATATGAATTTAAAGGTACAATTTAAGGGATCACTCACTCCCAGGGTCATACAAGTACAGAGTTTTAGGAACCTCTCCTAGTTTGCTTTCCAGAATGGCTGGACCCCATCAGCAGTACATGAGGGCCCCCTCTGTTCCCACATCATCACCAACACTTGGTATTACACATCTTTCTAATTTTTGCCAGTTTGATGGGAATATAGTGGCGTCTAATTGTCATTTCATCTCCTGCCTTTCTACCTTTCACAAGGGCTTTGTAGGTCTGGGCAGATAGTAGATGCCCTATTAGTAAGTGAATGATGGCTTTGAGGAAATTTTCATGGTGATTTTGACTCTGAAATGGGATGCTGCCTTATTATGCCTATTTTACTATAAAGTGAATAGTGTAGCATACCTGATATTCACTAATCTTTTACCCCTGAGAAAGATGTAGTTGCAATTAACATAAGGCAGAACTGAGGCCAAAAGGAGGGTTTTTTGATATTCAGTGCTCTTCTCATTATGCCCTGAGTGTCGGTTCCATTGGCACTGATTATTCCATTATGGAGCACATCCTAAACTGTATATAAATGCATGCTTCAAGATGGCTACTTCTCATAATGGTGACTAAAGCCATGTGTATTTGATTTCAAATAGTAATAATGACAGAAACAAAACCTAAACCACCAAGAAGCAAACTTCCTATAGCACTTTTTATGAACGAGATTCTGTACTAAGCATTTGAAGTATTTTAATGCTTTTAGTGCTTGTGGCAATTTTATGGGGCGTATGTCCCATTATTATACCCATTTTACAGATGGGAAAACTATGGTGCAGAGAATTTAAGACTTCCCCAAGATCGCAGTCACACAATTTATAAATAGTAGAGTCAGGAAAAATGTACTTGTTCAGGTGCCCAGATGACAAGTATCTGGGGATTTGGAAAAATTTGGAATTTTGGTTTTCTGTACACAAGCAAAGGGATGAATGCTATGTAGGTTTGTGAAGGCCGTGACTAATTCCCTTCTGGTAAAGTCAGAGCCAACCAAAGATGCAAAAGATACAGCTTAATAATAAAGCCTCACATTTATGTAAGCCTGCAAATTCCAAAGTGCTGTCTCACCCAGCAGTTCCACCTCATTCTGTATATTTTTGACTGTGAAAGCAATACATGTTTTAGGATGAAACGTTATATTTTAATTCATTTGAAATGGAGGTATTTGAGATGTTGAAGCAATGATCATACCTAATATTGTCCCAGCTTTTCTCCCTAACATCAGTTTAAAGTGGTCTTTCAGTTTGGGATTGTCCCTATCTTTGCAGCAATGCCTACGTTCTTTGAATGATAATTTAGGAGCTCAATCCTTGATAAAGCCACTTTTTCAGGTTGAACTTTTGATGGTGGTAAGATAAAAAGGAAAGTTTTGGTGGTCAACAGGTGGGCCAAGGATGGAGTCTGACCTTCAGCCTTGCTTTATTTGTCCTCATGGTGTTTTATACTTTAGGAATTTCACATTAATATCTAGATTTCTGGCTTACTTTGGAAAAAAAAATCACAAGAGCCAGCAACTTGAGTCTGCATCCCTGCATGAATCTATTCCACCTGCTGAAGATGAATGGAAGCAACTCTCTCAGGTGGAATCTGTGGTCTCCAGTTTCTCAATGTCCCCACCTGCCCCCACCGCCTCTGCTCTGCCGCCCCAACTCCTTTCTCTCGTGGCTGGTGTATTTCATTCATTTATGAAAGCTGCCTGACTTCTGTGGGTGTTTGTATTTCCAACCCCTGTTTTAAGAGATATCGTGTAGATGAGAATTCAGAACTTGTTTAGAAGTTACTGGGCCTGTCAACCCCCAAGTAAGTTTGGATAGGTACAAAGTGAATGTGGGAGTGCTGGGGAATAAGTGGGTGGTTGAGGCAGAGGAATAGGTGAGGTGAGGGAAAAGTGGAGGAATCTTTGAAGTGAAGCTCCTTGAAACTTGTTCTGCTTTAGATCAAAGGGGGACATTTTGCACTGGGCTGTCTCCTGATGGGAATGGTGAATGAGAAGACTGATTCCAACAATAGATTTCGAACTTAGAGACAGTCAAGGCTAGAGATGGGAGACTGGTTGGGAGACGATCACATGAATTTCATGACTTCAATGTAAATACAATTCTGTTAGTGAATGCTGTGAAGGAAAAGTGATGGAGTGCCCACACTTGTGATGATTCTACCACATCCCTCCCCAGACTTCTTTGCCCACCTCTCTTCTGCAAGTTGTTAAGGGAGAGAGCTGCCTCTTTCTAATGGGTATGATGTGGAGCAGCCTCCTTGGAGCTGGTGAGCAGTGAATTTAGAGACTTACATTCCCTCACTCTGTAATAAACAAGTCCTGGGTTGCGCAACTCAAGAAGACCCTGCTCTGAGTTTTTGTGGGGATGCATCAGGCTCTCTAAAGTGATTATATCATGAGAGGCCAAAAACATAGAGTTTGAAGATTCACAGGTGGAGGGAAACATTCAGTTCATGGGGCACCTTTGCTCAGAACTTCCATGGAGAACAATCCCGTGACACGTTGGTAAGATGGCAGCCCATACACCATGAGAGTCCTTTGTTTCATTATTATTATTATTATTATTATTATTGTTATTATTACTATTATTATTGTCAGGGAGACCTTCACGATACTCACAGGACTCCACCTTAGGAGCTAGTGCCCAAAGTATCTATAATATTAAAATAAGAAATGGGCTTTCTTATCTGAGAGATTAGACAAAAATCTTATAGAATTTTGCCAGCAGAAAACTCTTTCTTGGCTCAGGCCAGTTTTTGGTCTGGAAGCTGCCTAAATTAGGCTAAAATCCAGCTTTGTATCTGATTAGTCTATTAACACATGCTCAGGACTTCCTCTCATGGAAACTTTGTGTTTTGATGACGCTTTGTGATTTGTAGGTGAAGTGGTGGTTTCTGGCATCATATTATAGCAACAAGGTCTTCTGCTTAAATCCATGGGAGTGGGATGTTCATTTATCTGGAATGTGCAAAGGAAGACCTTTTCTGTCTAGCTTCTGTGCCTTTGAGCATGCCATTCATTCTGTCTACAATTCCCTCTCTCCATCTGCATGAGGCCGACTTCTATTTGTCCTTCAAAAGTCAGCCCACGTGCCCTTGCTCAAGAAACCTCCCTGACTGTGGTGCTGCTCTCCTTCCACCTGTGTGTTCCTCTGGTGCAAGGGTCTATCTCTATTTGACATTAATTCATCCGTAATGTCTGCGTGTCTCCCCAAACAAGTGTAAGCCCCTTGAGGGCAGGACTATGTCTTGTTTTTTAAAGGAGGATTTTCCCAGCCAGACCCTTCCTGTCCCCCTACTCACTCCCTGCCTGGGTCAGATGCCTCTTTTCTGGGTTTTCCCTCAACAGTGCTGACCCCAGATTGGATCATCTATTCAGGGGTCTCCATGCAGACTGCATCTTCCTCCCTTGGCTTTGTACCTGAGCACCTCTGTCCTAATGCTTGACACATTGAAGGTAGATGACCGACTTGTCCTGGCTTGCCTGGGACTTTCCTGATTTTAAAACAAAAAGCCTCACAATTCCACTCCTAGGTATATACCCCAAAGAATTTAAAACTGGTACTCAAACCAATACATGTATACCCAGGTTCACAGCAGCACTATTCACAATAGCCAAAAGGTGGAAATAGCCCTAATGTTCATCAGCAGATGAGTGGAGAAACAAAATATGGTATAACCACGTGATGGAATCTTGTTCAGCCATATAGAATGGAATACTGATACATGTTACAATGTGGATGCACCTCAAAAACATGCTAAATCAAAGAGACCGGACATGGAAGGCCACATTTTGTATGATTTCATTTATATGGGATGTCCAGATAGGCAATACCACAGAGATGGAATGCAGATTGGAGGTTGCCAGGAGCTGAGAGGTAGAGGACAAATGGAGAGTGACTGCTTAAGGGGTACATGGTATCCTTTTGGGGTGATGAAAATATTTTGGAAGTAGATGGCTGTTGCACAACATTGTTACTGTGCTAAATAAAGGTCACTGGATTGCTCACTTTAAAGTGGTTACTTTTATGTTATATGCATTTTATTTCAACAACAACATAAAAAATCTGAATCTTGTGTGAACTGGGATAGTTGGTGTGTTACACCATTTTGCATTGCCAAAAAGGAATACTTGAGGCTGGGTAGTATATGAAGAAAACAGGTTTAATTGGCTCATAGTTCAGTTCCCCAGGCTGTACAAGCATGATTCCAACATTTGCTTCTGGTGAGGGCCTCGGGAAGCTTACAATCAACGCAGAGGCAAAGCAGGAGCCAACGCCCCACGGTGAGAGTGTGGGGATGTGCCACACTCTTTTAAACAACCAGATCTTGTGTGAACTGAGGGTGAACTCACTCATTACTGCAAGGAGGGCACCAAGCCTTCCATGAGGGATCTATCCCATGACCCAAACACCTCCCACTAGGCCCCACCTCCAACCTTGGGGATTACTTTTCAACATAAGATTCGAAGGGGACAAACATGCAAACTGTATCAGCTGGTCCCCCTGATTGTAGGGGCTCTATAACTATGGGTTGAAAGAGAGGCTAAAGAGAGAGGGAAGGTTGCTTCCACAGTGAAGTCAAACCCAAGACCTTTTAAAGCTCTTAAAGTGGAATTGCCTAGTGGCAGGGGTGGAAGGCCAAGAGACAGTGTGGCCTCCAAACTGGCTCCCAGGAGGCCCTGAGCCTTTTTTTCATGCTCTGGCCTAGCATAGACAAAGCTCCCTCTGGTTCCCTATGACCCAGCTGAGAGTAGCCTGGACCTTAAAGGACAGGCTTTGTTCAGTTTTAGAGGAGAATGAAAGAGAAATAAACATATAAGAGGTATTTATATAGCACGGGCTTCTCCTCTTACTATTGTTACTTTGCTTGGAGAGGTTTGCAAGCTCATGCTTGCCCCACATTATCACAGGAGGAAAAAGGAAACGCCCCAGACATTTCCAGCACTGAACCCTCTATTAGAATAAGCACATTAGAAAAGCTTCCTCTTTGCTGTTTCGTGCTGGTGTGCCCTAATAAAGATCTCCAAGGCAGTCAGTGTGTGTGTGTGTGGGGAGGGGGGCGAGTGGGGGACGGTGGCTCTTCTGACATCTCTAAGACCTCCAGAAAGTTCTGGGGGAGAGGGGGCTTGGCTCTTCCTTTTTTTTTTTTTTTTTTTTTTTTGAGACAGTCTCGCTCTGTCACCCAGGCTGGAGTGGAACGGTGCGATCTTGGCTCACTGCAACCTCCGCCTCTCGGGTTCAAGTGATTCTCCTGCCTCAGCCTCCCAAGTGGCTGGGATTATAGGTGCATGCCACTACACCCGGCTAATTTTATATTTTTAGTAGAGATGGGGTTTCACCATGTTGGCCAGGCAGGTCTCAAACTCCTGACCTCAGGTGATACGCCCGCCTTGGCCTCCCAAAGTGCTGGGATTACAGGTGAGAGCCACTGCGTCTGGCCGCTTGGACTCTTCGGTAAGCGGTTTTACTCTGTACGATTTTACTTTCCAGATTGGCGAGAGACAGAAGGCAAGTTTGAGATCCTGGAGAGAGAACTGCTGTGAGGATGGTTCATTCTGGAGGGAGCCTGGTCTGCAGAGGTGTGTGACCTCGGTAGATGGAGTTGCTCCTACCTGTGCATAGGTAGATTGGCTGTTCTTCTTGCTCCTGGTAAGGTCACGGGCATTGGGTGTTCTCTGGATGAGTCAAGTTGGGTGAGTACTGGCCTCCGCTTGCCTTTCAGACACTGGCAGTCATGTGCACACTGTGTGTCCACAACGGAGGAGGAGATGGCTATGTCTCTCATTGCTCTCAGGGTTGCCTTTGCGCAGGGTACCATGGTAATTCTGCCTTAGCCCCAGTGAGCAGAGGAAAGGAGAATAAAAACACATGCAAAGGAACCCAGGAGCTGGAGAGGAGGAATCCACAAAACATACAGAAGGGGCACCTGAAATAGAATGGCTGGAACAGACAACTTCAGCAAGGGACTGCTGTAACAAATCATCACAAACATGGTGGTTTAAAGCAACAGCGATTTGTTCTTTTACAGTTCTGGAGGCCAGAAGTCCAAAACCAAGGAGTCAGCAGAGCCATGCTCCCTCTGAAGTCTCTAGGGGCCCACCTGTCCCTGCCTCTTCCAGCTTCTGGTGGCTCCTGGTGTTGCTTGACTTGTGGTAGCATCACTTCAACCTCTGCCTCCACTGTCACATGGCCTTCATTTCTGTGTGTATCTGTGTATCCTCTCTCTCTCTCTTTTTAAACATGAGGACACCAGAGATCCACTAGGACCTCGTCTAAACATCTGCAAAAGACCCTGTTTCCAAATAAGGTCACATTTCAAGTTCTGGGTGCACATGACTTCCAACCTACTGCACTATGTGAGGAGATTTAAGCATTGAAGGAAAAGACTCTTTAGTGTCAAAAACGTATAGTTTGCCAACTAAAAAATCTGATATATGAATCAATTGAGAAGATGAGACCTGAACTGGTGGCCTTGGAAGATCAAGAAGAAAAACTTGAACAGAACAAAAATATAAAGAGAGGGAACTCTCATGGGACAAGACAGGAGACTTGAAGGATGGGTCCAGGAGCTCCAACATTAGTTCCACAAAACAAAAAAGAAACAGAGAATTAAATAGCAAAATAAATAAAAATAAAAACAAAACATTTCTTAAATGGAAGCAAATTCTTTGAATCTTCAATTCAAGAGTTTTCGCGAAACTCCAGACAAGGATATAGAATTGAGATAGATTTATGCATAATCTGGTAAAATTCCTGGTAAACCTTGAGGATAAAGAAAGTCTTATCCTCACACATTCTCTATTTCTCTATTGGCTGGCTTGTGAAACCATTTGTTATTATGTAACTTTCCATGTTTCCTTGACAAGTTTGCAAGACCTTGATAGCAGGAAGGATGCTTTACTCAGATGTCCATCTGTTCTAACATCTGGAAATGCAAAAAGTTGATGCACAAGACAGGAGAACTAGGATACCCTAACAGTCCATGTACAGTAGTCTAAGAGGCACACGGGTATCATTCGGAATGACGTGGACTACAATAGTGCTAGTGGCCACATGCTCTTGCCTTGCTCAGCTTAGGTTGGGGAGGCCTGTGGCTTAATTGGAATATTCAGGAAGAGGTGATAGAAGAAAAGGAAGTCCTATGTAGCATAGCTGGACCAGAGAAACCAACCTGTCATCCTCCAGTCTACATCAGTCTCAAGTACAACCTCACCCTCAGTCTGCACTCTCAAAGGCAAGGCCAAAAAAGCCAGGATCCTGACTCTTAGCATAAAAAATGTCCAAGAGATAGGCAGAGATAGTCAGCTTTATAGCTTCCAAGGTACAGCCTGAGACCCTGGTTGTGTGTTTGGGCTAATCAGGAAAATGGGCACAAACCCAGGATGTGTTTGTGGGGTAAAAAGGTAGGGGTTAGAAAAGGCGGCAGTGGCCAGGTGAGGTGGCTCACGCCTGCAATCCCGGCACTTTGGGAGGCTGAGGCGGGTGGATCACTTGAGGTCAGGAGTTTGAGACCAGCCTGGGCAACATGGTGAAACCCCATCTCCACTAAAATTACAAAAATTAGCCAGGTGTGGTGGTAGGCACCTGTAATCCCAGCTACTTGGGAGGCTGAGGCATGAGAATTGCTTGAACCTGGGAGGTGGAGGTTGTAGTGAGTTGAGATTTTACCATCACACTCCAGCCTGGGCAACAAAGTGAGACTCCATCCCAAACAAAACCAAACCAAAAAAACCCAAAACAAACAAACAACAACAACAACAAAAAACAGCAGCAGCTAGCCTGGCAAAGCAGATACCCAGGTGACCCCAGTTTTACATCAGGGTCTTAGGAGTTACACAGGCCTGTGTTTGATCCCTAGCTTCTCTGCTCACCTGCAGTGCAAAACTGGACAAATGTCTATACTCAAAAAACTACCTTGAGGGTGACGATTCTTAAACAGAATAAAAACAAAATCAAAGTGCTGGTGCAGTAATAGGTACACAGCAAGAACTTGAATGATTTTTTTAAATTAATGTTTATTTTATTTATTTCTATTTTTAAAATAGTGACAAGGCTACGTCCAGATTTCGCCTCTAGTAGGGCCTGGGTGGCTCCTGTCTGCTCCCTCCAGGTTGGGCTGACTCAGCACTGGCTGAGTGGACTGAGATTTAAGTGCTGGTTCCCATCCTAGGAGGGAGGAGAGCTGGGAGGGAGGGTGGATCTGACACCCTCATTTAGCCAAGCCACATATCAGATAGAAAAGTTGAAGTCACTGCTCTCCATTTTTGGCTCTTTATTTTGAAATTATGACACAGGCCTCCAAGGTTCAACCCCTGAAGACCTTTGCACACACTTCCCTCATTATCTCTCCTTGCCAAGAAAATAGATTTCCAGCTCATAAGTTGACATGTGAATGTGCATGTCTTTTCCCCATGCAAAAATGTAAAGGTATCAGGCACCATTGTTAGCTGTTTTTTTTTTTTGTTTGTTTGTTTTTTAAATCCATAGATTCATTCAATAAATACTGACGTTTTTAACTCTGTGGAATATATTGTAGTTAGTTTTTTGGAAGACCCAGAAATGAATAAGATATAATCTTAACTCACAAGGTAGTCACTGACTACTAGGGGAAGAGGAAAAATACACAGAAAAATGGAAAGTGATACAGACTGTGAGGCAAACAAATAGGTTACTAGGGGAGGCTGTGGAGGCTGGTGCCAACCCTTCCAGGTGAACAGAATCAGGGAGCTGTATCTGGTACTAAGACCTGCCATATTCTTGTTGGGCCAGAGACTGAGTTGTGGCTTTTCTAGACATCATCCGTTTATTTATCATAATTATCTAAAGAGGTAGGTTTTAAAACTCAGGCTGAGCAATATTAGAGATGTTAAGTGAGTAACCCAAAGACACAGGATGAGTAAGGGGCTGATATGGGTTTCTCACCTGGGGTCATGTTGCTTCTCTTCTCAAAGCCCTCCCATAGTGTCTCTTCCCACTCAAAACAGAATCCAAATTCTTCCTGGACTACAAGATCCTGCACGACCAGGCCCCTGCCTGCCTCTCAAACCTTATCTGCACCATCTCCTTCTAAGCTGACATGCTCCAGCCATTCTCACGTTCTTATAGTTTCTCAGACCCAACAAGCATGCCCTTCACCTAAGCCTTTGCATTGCACCTTTCCTTTATTTGGAATGCTTTTCCTTCAGATCAGTATGAATTGGTTTCCTTTAATCCCCTTTAATCCCCCTCTCAGTGAGACCTTGCTGGGCCACCTGAGTCTCTAATTACACTCAATTGTCTAGGCCATGTTTTATTTTCCTCCTAGCACATATCATCTCCAGATATTTTCTTTCATCACCCCCTTTTAGAATGACTGTCCCACAAGGGCAGCACCTGGCCTGTCTCCTATACCACCTTCAGGGCAGTCCCAGCTCATGGTCTGTTCTCGATAGATGGATATCAATTAGTGAAATGCTGAATAGCAGGTCCCAGAATTGGGTGTGAAGGGCATTGTAGAGCAGAGCCTTAGCTTCAAATGTCAGGCAAAAGGGTTTTAGTTGGATTTACTGAAGTGCGTTTTTGGTAAAGGCATTAAACGCATGAGAGTAAGGTTTATATTATTTTGGAATTGAGGCAACTGTTATCAGTGTTTTAAAAATGTCTCATGAATCTTGATTGGAAGGATCCTTTTGCCTTTTTAGACATTTTGTTTTTGATCATGCACAATTTCCTTCTGATGGAAGAGGCAGAACAAGGGGAAGAAGCTTGAGTGATGGGGCAACATGCCTCTCACCCACAGTGCCCAGGCCAAAACTCGGACATGGAAAGCCATGCTTCAAAGAGGGCGTCTGAGGTTGACCTGATCATCTAAGCCATGGAGGGGAGATCTGGAGTTTAATGAATGAGAAATACAGAGAGCGCAAGTCAAGACTGGCCATGAGGAAGAGACCAGGAACATGGGGCCTGGGACATCAGGGAAACTGTGTTGACTCTGGGGCATATGCCAGCTATGTTAAAGGAAGTCATCTCGATTCACTTGGCAGGGTGAGAGCTTTGTTATGACTGCAGCTGGCATTCCCTCTAGAATGAGTCTTTCCTCCCACTCCAGTTTGTATACAGCTCTTCCAAGTTGTGGTTGAAGGATGGCTGCCCCGGCTTTAGAATGATATCTTTGAAGCCAGTGTTTCTCAGGCTTTTCCATCAAAAGTGCCACCTTACGGGAAGAGCCCTGCAAAGTTGGCTCCAGGCATGAAATTTCTTGGAATATTTCAATGCTTTATTTGAAAACTAGGTGAATTTTGCATTTTATATTCATATCTGCTTGAATATCAAATCATGTTTGAAATGATCATTGGGTAAAAAAATGTAATCATTTTATTTTTAAAAACCAAATCTTTGAATGAAATGGATTTCTTTGAATACCACTTTATTAAAATTAACAAGTGTACAGAACATGTTCTGTATACTCTGAAACTTTGCATGCCTCCATGTTCCTCTGGGAAGAGTTGAGTTGAGGCCACAGGAAGAACAACTCGAGGTAGCTCTTGGCTCTGATGGTTCACAGATCTGGGAGAATTTGTGCTGCCAGGACTTGGCCATGCTTTTCACTAACTGTACCAGAACAACTCCCAGATAGAGAAGGCTTGTTTCCTAGTAGTTGAGAGCTGCGAAATGGCGAGACATGAAAGAAGCATTGGGCTAGGTTAACTCTCATCAGTGTCTTTGTTTATGAGTCTAGATGGGGCTGGCAGATGCCTCACATCAGCATTATTTAGACATTAAGTGATTCTAATTGGAGACTAACATGTGTCCTCATCACAGTTGACCTTATTTATGGAGTGGCTGACATCTGAATGTCAAATTTGCATCAGTGACTTCTCTCTTCTAATAACCACTTTAATATGTAAATAACAAATTTGCAGCAGGGAAAAATATACATGATATTCTGATGATTGCTCGGAAGATGGCTTCCTTCTGTGCATGAAGATGGGAGGGCAAGTGGATTCCTCCTTTTAATTAGGAGACATTGGCTAAAAGATAGAGCCAGAAAAAAAGGACACACTTTACCTTAGATCAGCAGACATGTAGAGTTCCTAGTTTGTTAATACACTCGGCTAAGGACAAGGGGAGACCCTACTTAAAGATAAGGGAACTAAGCTCTGGCCTCAGAAAACTTGAAGCTGTTATAAGATAGAATAAGAAAGCGTACAAATCAGTATACATCACAGAACTATGTGATCAAGTCATGAGGGAGAGGTACAAGTAACACTATTTTGTGGTTGTCTCATTGGAAGGACCCCTGGAAAGATGGTGCATTAAATAGGAATGTGATTGTCTCCAAAGCCCAGCAAGCCCTATGACTGTGACTTCAATGCAAACCTCTGAGTTGTCTCCTTCTATGAGAAGTCTTGGGTATGTAGTCCAGGCAGGCACAGTGACTCTCTAGGGCCCCAGAAACCCAGGCTTTTTCTAGCATTCCCCCTTTGCCACACTTAGTGTGAAGGGCTTGGTGCTGTGTTTGTTGCCTCATGGTTGCAAGAGGGCTGCTTCATCTCTAGACTCAAGTCCACGTTCCAGGTTGGAAATGGGAAGGGCGAAGGAACAAAAAGGCCTCTCTTCAATAATTTTATTATTATTATTTTATTTTATTTTAAATTCTGGAAGGGAAGCCCTTCTTGGCAGACTTCTGACTTTATGTTATTAGCCAGAACTGTGTCACAGGCCAGCCCTATTTGGAAGTACCCAGGGAGGAGAGGATTGTGAGTGGGGTTTGGGTAAACAGTGGTGTCTGCCTGCCAGAGGTACACTGGAGGAGGCAGGAGGCAGTGAAGCTACAGTATGGGTGAAGATTTCATCAGGTATATGTACGCGTATGTCTTCGTCAGTTTAGGCTGCTGTAACAAATTAGTATAGAATGGGTGATTTAAACAATATAAACAGTTCTGGAGGTTGGGAAGTCCACGATCGCATGCCTGGGTTCTGGTGAGGGCCTACTTCCTGGTTTGCAGTTGACATCTTCTGTGTCCTCCCATGACAGAGAGAGAGAGAGAGAGCGCTCTCTTGCATCTCTTTAAGCGCAGTACAATAGTCCCCTCTTATCTGCCGTTATGCTTTCTGCTGTTTCAGTTACGGGTGGTCAAATGAGGTCTGAAAACATTACATGGAAGATTCCAGAACAGAAAAAAACCATTTGTAAGTTTTAAATTGCATGCCATTCTGAGTAGCATGATGAAATCTTGTGCCATCCGGCTCTGACATGAATCATCCCTTTATTTTATAAAGTATCCACACTTTATAGAATACCCACCCTTAGACACTTAGTAGCCATCTGGGTTATTAGATCAAAAACACATAGTGTATACAGGGTTTGGTACTATTTGCAGCTTCGGCCATCCGCTGAGGGTCTATTCCCTGTGGATGAGGGGGGACTACTATAATCCCATCAGGGACACTCCACCCTCGTGACCTTGTCACCTCCCAAAGACCCCACCTCCTGTACCATCATACTGGGGATTAGGGTTTCAATGTATGACATTTTTGGAGACTCAAACACACAGTCCATAACTGTGGGAGAGGGGGCGCTTAGCATGAGGCAAAATAGAACAGTGTGAGGCATGGTTAATAAGGAAGTGGAGAGCATTGGGAATAGAGTTTGAGGGTGGAGCCAGGAGCAGGTGACTCTGCAGTGTGCTTTGGGGGAAGAAAATGAAGCGGAGGCAAGACACAGCAGGACTGCACGATGCTGTCTGCTGGTGGAAGCAGAGGATGTGTGTGTAGAAGGGCTGTAGAGCTGGGTCTAAGGGCCCTGTGGACTCAGATCTGACCCCACCACAGGCAGTTCTCATGTTCCTGAACCTTTCTTTTGGGGCGAACAGTTGCAATTACTTGGCCTGTGTGCATGGTAGCAGAGTTCCCACAGGATTGCCACACTGAGTAGGGGCTAAAGACGCTTCCAATTTCCATCTTAAACATCTGCATTCCTAGGGAAAGGGGAAAGAGGTAAACAAAAGTATTAAGATAATACCTCAGCCGGGCACGGTGGCTCACGCCTGTAATCGCAGCACTTTGGGAGGCTGAGGCAGGCGGATCACAAGGTCAGGAGTTCGAGACCAGCCTGGCCAATGTGGTAAAACCCTGTCTCTACTAAAAATACAAAAATTAGCTAGGCATGGTGGTACGTGCTTGTAGTCCCAGCTGCTTGGGAGGCTGAGGCAGGAGAATTGCTTGAACTCGGGAGGCGGAGGTTGTGATGAGCCGAGATCATACCACTGCACACCAGCCTGGGCAACAGAGCAAGATTCCATCTCAAAAAAAAAAAAAAAAAAAAAAAACAAAACCTCATATAGATCATGTTGCTAATCAGGGCAAGTTGGCTGCTATTGTATTCACTTGTTTGTTGAGCAATAGTTCTTGAGTGCCTACTGTATGCATGGCACTGGGCTTGGTGCTAAATAACTACAAGTCTTTGCCTGCCAAGAGCTGTCAATGTGATAAGGAAGAAAAGGCAGAATTAGTAACCATGCCAGGCAGCACAGGGTGACACTCCCAAATGAGTGGTTCAGATAGAATGTGAATTCACGGGAGCTGTGGGTCACTGTGTCACAGAGAAGGTGGCACTTAATTTGTAGGCGTTGAAAAGGTGGTAGAATTTGAATGAAACGTGGGGAGAATGGCAGGTCATTCTAGGTCAGGGAAAAGGCTGAGGAAGGAGGTGATATGGCACAGGGCATCACCCACACAGGAGAGGATGAGAGACTAGTCTAGGGAATGCCAGGGTGGGATGGGGACCACTGAGTCAGGTCATGATGGTGCATCTATCAGGAGAGGGCAGGGGGAGAGAAGTGGGTGGCCCTAGGATTGATCCTGGCTCCACTCGCCACTAATCACTTGTGTGTTCTTGAGAAAGTATTTCAACTTCCTAGAATCTCAGAAGCATCTTTAAAATGGAAGCAATAATACTGACCTAGAGGATGGAGGTATGGTGCATTGCAGTAATATCTTAAAATAAAAGCATGTGTTCTGGGGTCAAAGAGACCTGGGTTTAATCCCAATTATTGTATGACCTTGGATACGTTATAATTTTATCTATAAATCTGTCAGGGTTCTTAATGTTTTTGAGATGCACAGAAACTTATGCTAGAGGTTAAACCTCACAGGAGTTGGGTAAAGGATATTCATTAGTGTCTGACTTTTTCAGGAGGGCCACCGAGCCAGGTTTGGAAGGCATGTAGGCTACCCAGCAGCAGGACTGCCTCAGGGGAGGAGATGCCCCTGCCACTGCTGCTGGGCCAGACACTGCCGCACGCCCTGCTTGTACAGGGTACTGTCACCTGCATCCCTGCCACTGGATGTGGATGTCCCTGAGGTCAACCTTTCTGTGGTGGCTTTCCAGTGGAGCTTTAGGTCACCAGATTCCCAAAGCAGATCTTCTGGGTACATCTGTTTGGCAGAGATTGGGTCACATGCCTGTGCACTAGCTGCTAAGGAGGCTGGGAAATTGAGCTCCACTGTTCTACCTTCGAAAGTGGGAGAGTCTCTGAATGAAAGAAAGGTATTCAAAGGTTTCAGGAGCCAAATGCATGACTAGTATTCCTACAATGTAGCTTATGAGCTTCTCCTGAGGACTAAATGATATCATGTGTGTCAAGCACTTAGCATGGTTCCTGGCACAATAAGCAAGCAGTAAATGCTAACTATTATTAACTGTTAATGGCAAATGTGGAAATGCCTAGGAAGAAGCGGGTGGTAAGTGTGCTGACAGCTGACAAAGCAGTCTCCCAGGGAGAAGAATTCAGCACAGCCCACGACCTCACCCTTGGTATCAGAGGCTCTGAAAACTGACTCAGCTGCACATGGAGCCTGAATTTGTCTCAGGAGCCAACTGCCCCATTCCTATTGAGTAATTCTAATTTATTAAATAACAGAAACCACCGTGTCCATGTATCCCCTGTTGGGCCTGTCTATCACATAGTCCTGTCCCTGTGGGAGAGACCCATGGGAAACCATGTGAATTAGAAGTTCATTTGGTGAGCATTAACTCAGATTGTGGAATTTCAGAATAGGGGTTAGAGGATGAAGAGTTGTTTGACTCATCAGTCCAATGCAGGGAATCAGGGGTATCCCGTGGCTGGGCAGGTCCTGTCCTGGACCAATAGAACCCCTGGACCAGTGGTATGCTAGCAGGTTGGAAAGAGAGGCCCAGATTTGTAGCATTTACCAATTCTCGTGGTCAATTTCACCATGGTCAATTTCAAACTACCAACCTGATGTGATATCAATCATACCAAGAAGGAAGAGTTGGGAAAAGCACTCAATATGCTCTTGTAAGCCTGTACAGCTGGTTCTACCACATCTCTCCCCTGGACTGAATTGGACTCTGCTGGGGGTGGGCTTTTAAACTTTTACATTTTGTTATTTTTATTTTATTATTATTTTTGAGATGGGGTCTCATCCTGTTGCGTAGGCTGGAGTGCAGTGGCACAATCCTGGCTCACCGCAACCTCCGCCTCCTGGGTTCAAGCAATTCTCCTGTCTCAGCCTTCCATGTAGCTGGGACTACAGGTGCATACCACCATGCCTGGCTAATTTTTTGTACTTTTAGTAGAAACGGGGTTTCGTTATGTTGGCCAGGCTGGTCTCAAACTCCTGACCTCTTTTTCCCTCTTCTAATTGCAAAAGACCTGAGGTAGAACATTGGAATAAGGAAAGGGATTAAAAAAAAACTTAAATGTCAACTGAGCAAACCACTCTTACCATAGCGATTTTTTTGTTTATAGTATTTTTTTCTTTCTTGACTTGCATCATATGAAATTCATGAAATTCAACAATTTTGATTCATAAAAAGGCAATTTTATATATGATTTGACAGAATACATTTCACATTGTATATCAAGTTTTATGGCCTGCTCTGCACATACTGTTATATCATAAACATTTCCCCATGTCATTAAATTTTCTTTGAAGTTGAGGTGTGTAATAGCTCTTTTCTAGTAAATTGGTTGTGTGGCCATAATTTTTAAACCATTTATTTCATTATAGGACATTTGAATCCCTTCCTCCCGCCCTCCCTTCCTTCCTTCTCTCCCTTCTCTCCCTTCTCTTGCTATTATAAGAAGTGCAGAAATGAAAATTCTTATAACATTAATTTTTGTGCCTATCTCTGATTATTTCCTTAAGATATAACTGAGAATTACCTTAGAAGACCATCTAAACATTGGAATAACTTTAAAAATCCTGATACATTAATTCCAACATGCTTTCCTATAATTATACAAATTTATCCCCTAACAATATATGAAAGTGAAGGTTTTATTGCAAAGTTGTTCCCAATGAATATTGACTTTTATCTTTATCTTTTCCAAGTGCATTAGAAAAAAATGGTAGAATAAGTTTGTTTCACATTTAAAAATCTCCAGCAATGAATAGAGAGAACAAATGAGGGAGATTCTTGTCTGAACCTCTATTATGACCATCTGTCATAATGCTTATTTCAACAAGATGGGACAGAGGCAAAGTTTTAGACTCATGGCCCCAAGCTATTTAGGGCCATCCCTCTATCCATGCCCTCTCTTTTACCTACCACCTTCTATGCCCTTTTCCGCCAACAGTATGACAATGGGTGGCCCCGATAGGTGAGTAAGCCTGTGGCCAGATGGCTGAGCATTTCTGATTTTTTACATGATTGAGCTGAATTACTATCATTTGGTATAGGTGACTCATCTATGCAATCATAACACATTGTGAGGAGCAGAAAGAACTGGTGTGGGTGGCTTATCAGGCCTTGGGCACAGGGCCCTCTTATGTTGCTCCAGCTTGCTCATTTTCAATTTATTTCCAACTTCAATATACGACTTCCAGCATTGGCAAACCTGGTTTTAATTTCCACCTGTGTGTTGGGGGTGTGGGGAAGGGAGAGGGAAAAGGCAGGCAGAAAAAGAGGAATGCACAAGAGTGTCATTATGGGTTGGCAGTCACAGACTGAGAATTTGCTTTGGGGTAGAGGGAGGAATGAGCAATGAGATAAATCCTCCAATTCGGTTCCAATTGTCAAAGCTGAAAACTCAAATACGTGGGAGAATGGTGTTGTCTTTGTTCTACCACTGATGAAGAATGTCAACAGCTGATTGTGCATTTAAGCCAAAAAATGTAAAACTGTGGGATGTTAGGGGAGAAAAGAGTCATCCAAACCAGATTTTCCAAGCACTGAGCTCATGGACCCAGGAAAGGGATTTTTCTTTGTTGGCAGTGGCCACCATAGCCTATGTCTCTTTTTGCCCTTCTCCTCTGTGGTTCCTGATAGAGAATGGCGAGTGCTTGTTCCATGTCATGATCTGGGTTGAGACTGGCTTAGAATGTGCACAGGATGGCAGAGTTAGTCACACTGGGTGACACTAGTGGCCCTGGCTGGACAGTTATCAAGTATCTCTATGAACTGAGTATGGTAGTCACCTTCTATGGCCTCTGTGAGAATTAAGATACCATGCTTTTTTAAAACACTTTGGGAGTAAGGTCTATGGATGTATTTTTTCTGTTTGTTTATTTTGTATCGTGGTGTAATATACATAACATAAAATGTACCATTTTAACCATTTATAAGTATGCAGTTCAGTGGCATTAAGTACATTCACATTGTGCAGCCATCACCACCTCCCATCTCTACAACTTTTTCATCATTCCAAATGGAAACTGTTCCTATGAAACAATACATCTCCATTACCCCCTCTCTCCAGCTTTTGGTAACCTCTACTTTACTTTCAGTCTCCAGGAATTTGACTATTTGAGGTACTTCATATAAGTGGGATCACACAATATGTGGCCTTTTGTGGCTGGCTTACTTTAATCAGCATAATGTCTTTAAGGTTCATCCATATTGTAGCATGTGTCATTCCACCTTCCTTTTATTTAAAAATTTTACTTTAAGTTCTGGGATACATGTACAGAAGGTACAGGTTTGTTACATAGCTATACATGTGTCGTGGTGGTTTGCTGCACCTATCAACCCGTCATCTAGGTTTTAAGCCCCACATGCATTAGGTATTGGTCCTAATGCTCTCCCTCCCCTTGCCTCCCACTCCCTGACAGGCCCTGGTGTGTGATGTTCCCCTCCCTGTGTCCATGTGATCTCATTGTTCAACTCCCACTTATGAGGGAGAACATGCGGTGTTTGGTTTTCTGTTCCTGTGTTAGTTTGCTGAGAATGATGTTTTCCAGCTTCACCCGTGTCCCTGCAAAGTACATGAACTCATTCTTTTTTTATGACTGTATTGTATTCCATGGTGTATATGTGCCACATTTTCTTATCCAATCTATCATTGATGGGCATTTGGGTTGGTTCCAAGTCTTTGCTATTGTAAATAGTGCTGCAATAAACATACGTGTGCATGTATACTTCCTTCCTTTTCAAGGCTGAATAATATTCTATTACATACCACATTTTAGCACATGTATGTATATACCACCTTCTGTTTATTTATCCATAGATGGATCTTTGGATTGTTTCCTTCTTTTGGTTGTTGTGAATAATGCTGGTATGAACGTGGGTGTGCAAGTGTCTGAGACGCTGCTTTCAATTCTTTTGGGTATATACCCAGAATTGCTGGATGATATGTTAATCCTATGTTTCTAAATATATAATGTTCTAAAAATGAGACAGTAGGGCAGTGAAACTATTCTGTCTGATACTGCAATGGTAGATACATGCATTGTACATATGTCACTATCCATTAAGTGTACAGTGCAAGAAGTGTACCCTGAAGTCAATGATGGACACTAGTTCATAATAATGTATAGATATCCATCCAGCACAAATGTACCACACAAAACAAGACGTTAATAATAGGAGAAACTAGAGTAGAGGGAGAGAGGGGGTATATGGGACCTCTCTGTTCTTTAGGCTCAACTTTTCTGAAAAAGTTTTGTTTCTAAAAAACAAAGTCTGTTAATATATTTTTTAAAAGAGAGAGTATAAAGAACTTAAACAGAACTACAGTTTGACCCAGCAATCCCATTACTATCTCATTCTGTCAAAAAGACACATGCACTTGTATGTTCATTGCAGCACTGTTCACAATAGTAAAGACGTGGAATCAACCTAGATGACCAACTATGGTAGATTGGATAAAGAAACTGTGGTGCATATACACCATGAAATATTATGCAGCAAAAAAAGAATGAAATCATGTCATTTGCAGCAACAAGAATGCAGCTGGAGGCCATTGTCCTAAGCGAATTAACACAGGAACAGAAAACCAAATACTGTATATTCTCACTAGTAAGTGAGAGCTAAACAGTGGGTACTCATGGACACAAAGATAAGAACAATAGACACTGGGTATTCCAAAAGAGGGGGGCAAGAGCTGAAAAACTACCTATTGGGTCCTATGCTTACTACCTGGGCGATGGGGATCAAACTCTAAATCTCAGTATAACGCAATATGCCATTGTAGCACATCTGCACATGTACCCTCTGAATCTAAAATAAATGTGGAAATTTTTTAAAAAAGAGAACTTCATGGAGGAGTCCACTGAGTAGTTCCCATGTAAGCGTCAGGTCCTCTTCCTTCACTCCATCTGTTGTAATTCCATGCCTTGCTGGCCTTTGGATGTCATGGGTAGTGCCATTCTTATTTACTTCACCCTCCTGGGGTCCTCCCCCGGCACCCAATTCCCTCTATACTGTAGCCTCCCCTTATCCATGGGAGATATGTTCCAAGACCCCCAGTGGGTGACTGAGACCATGAATGCTCTGTTACCCAGGCTGGAGTGCAATGGTGTGATCTCGGCTCACTGCAGCCTCTGCCTCCCTGGTTCTAGCTATTTTCCTGCCTCAGCCTCCTGAGTAGCTGGGACTGCAGGTGCACGCTGCCATGCCTGGCTAATTTTTTGTATTTTAGTAGAGACAGGGTTTCACCAGGCTGGTCTTGAACTCCTGAGCTCAGGCAATACACTCAACTCGGCTTCCCAAAGTATGAGGATTACAGATGTGAGCCACTGGGCCTGGCCCTTTTCTTTCTCTATATATACACCTATGATAGTGTAATTTATAAATTAGGAACAGTAAGAAATTAACATAAATAACTAATAATAAAATATAACAATTATAAAATTTGAAATTTATGGAATGTGAGCTTGCTCTCTCTCAAAATATCTTACTGTATGATACTTAGCTATTTTTGGATTGTGGTTGACTCTGGGCAGCTGAAACTGCAGAAAATGAAACCTCAGATAAGGGGGACTACTGTAGGTCACTCCCAGCATCTGGCCTTTCTCCTTCTTTCCGGAGACTTCTCTGAACTCCTTTGCCCTTGCTTGGGTAACACAGAGGAGGGATGCTGTTCACCAGGGAGAACGAGTCAGCTCTAGAGAAGCCTGGTGAGGGTCCCAAGTGCATTCAAAGTCAAGTCAGCACCAGCCTCTGTCTCCGGGGCTCCAGACAGCTGCTGGCTCCAGGTGGCTGCTGGCTCCAGAGCAGATTTTCCAGTCGTCAGCACTGTCAGCGAAGGAGGTCGCTGTGGAATCTTCTAGGCTCCATTGCTTTCCTCAAAAAGAAATCAAAATTCTTTATTATGGTGTCTGAGTCTCTATTTGGAGCTTCCAGCAACATGGTGACAGTTTGTTTGCTACAAGACAAATATTCTATATACAATCAAACACTAAAATGTGACTGAACTTGAAAGAAGAGAAAAGGGAAGCCCCCAGGTGCCATAAACACAGAGGGTGGTAAGAGTGAGAATGAGAGGGATTTTACTGCTGCAGCTGGCTGGGGTTTCAGGTGGATAAAGGCTCTGTGTCCTAGAGACTGACTTTTATTTCCTATTGAACAGTTAGAGACCTGACCAGAGGCCTGTGAAGAGTAGGGAGAGGACAGCCTCAAAGTGCCCCTTGGTCTTGGGCACCAGAAAAGCCCTTCACACCAGCATTAAAGTTATTAAAGGGAAATTACAACTCCAGGTCTGTATCCAAACTGGGCGTCAATTACTGAAAGGCAAAGGATTAACATAAAAGTGGTCCAAGACCATTTATGTACCAGAATCCCCCAAAAAAGCAAACCTAATGCTGCTGTGTCATATTTTACAACTCGGAGTCTGTTAAAATCCTATAAGGAATACAATACTTGTTAAAGATGACCTAACAACAGCAGCAGCAGTAATAATTAAACCACATAAGAAAACCAACCACAAAGAGGTAGAGTCAGCTAAAACAACAAATGGAGCATGTTTAGCACATTTAGTACTATTTAGCAAAGTAGTACCCCAAGAAATAAAAATTACAAAACACATTGAAAAACCCCCATAAAATAAGTTTGAAACAAGAAGGAAAGAAAAATGAATAAGAGTAAGAGAATCATAATAAAATGACATTCAAATCTATTTTCCCCACAAGATTTTGAACACTTTGGAACAGGGTCTCATCTTACACAATCACTCTGTGCCCCCAGAACCCAGGACCCAGTAAGACTTAATGGATGTTTGGTGAAAGAATGGTGTCTCCTCATCACTGCCTTAGGAGGATGGTGGCTAAGCACATCTGATATGTGCCTAGATTCTGCCCCTTTCTAATCCATGTGCGTCGAGGTAGGACAGGTCAGTGGTCCACAGGGAGCAGCTCTAGGGTCTTCTATTTGGACACTCTTACCTTTTTTTTTTTTTTTTGCCTTCAGTGGTATAAGGGTGCTAATCCCAGAATCAGGCATATGCCCATTTTGTAATATGGCACAAAGGTGAAAGAAATATAATAAAAGTAACTTTTCTGTTCAATATGACCATTAATACCAGGAAGCCCATTTCCCCCCCCAAAAGACTATGACAAAGAACCCTGGAGAGTTCCATGCTTATATGCACGCAGAGCTCCCAGCTGTGCACACAAAACTCTCCCTCCAGTTAATCCTTTGGGCAACTTGGTGAAGTGGGAAGACATTGAATTTGTGCTGGAAGAGTTGGCTTAGTTTTGTCCTGAGCATCATGAGCCTGGTCCTTGAGTGATGCTCTCAGCTTCTCTGATCTTCAGTTTATATCATATATTGAATGTGATGAATAAGACACAATCTCCCAGGATAGCCAGGAAGCTTGAATAACAGTGTGAAAACATCCTATAAAAGTTAAAGTGCAATATAATATAAAGGAGACTGATCCCTGATGTAGAGTAAAATGCTTCACTATATGTGGCAGAGCAAGCGACCGTGTAAGATTGGCGGTGAGGGAGCATTATCATGGCCCCAAGAGGAGATAACATCTAAGGCAAGATTGGAAGGAGAAATCTTGGCTGGCAGAGGAATGAGCACATGCAAAGCTGGAGAAGAAAGCACATGGGACTTTAGAAAGAAAACCAGTGTGGCTGGATCGTGTCCTCCCTTCTACCCAGTGGCCTCCCTGAAATTCATGGTATTGAATTTCTAGGTCTTGCCCATGTAAGCGGTTGATGAAGGAGAGTCCCTTCGCCCCAACTGTCTACTCCAGGCATCCTGCACCCCTTTTTGTTCAGCCTTTCTGGTGCTGAGCACTCTAACCTCACTTCAATCCTTGCTCTAAGTATCATCTTCTTCCATTAAATTCAGATATGCCCAGTCGCAGGGA